>NC_073345.2:28355833-29724166 GCF_027580225.2 Misgurnus anguillicaudatus
TATTAAATACACACAAATAACCACAACACATCCCACAAAAAGTAAATAAAAATAAATGAGGCACGCACACACGCCGATCCACACTAACACTCCACATCCAGAGGTTGCAATAGGGAGAGAAGCAGCTGAGAAACATCAGGCATTGTGCAGCGCCCCCTCCTCTTGAAACAAACTGTTTTTAGATTAAAACCCACACCCGACCGAAGTTCCTTAATTTGCTGGGTCCTAAAGCCTGTTTAGTTGACTATTCCTTAAGGTCCTAACTGACAGATGGATTCTGGATGGTGACTCGATGACTGACTGACAAACACGTGGCCATGGCCAAGATGCCAAAAATGGAGGAACCAGAGAAATGCGGCTCTCTTGGTTTCAGACATGACACGCCAGTTGAGACAGAAGAAAGGAGAAACAGAGAGAAAAGCGAAGGACGAGAGAAAGACAGACGGAGAGTGAGGCAGAAAGACCGGCCGGGCAAAAAGTGATGCCATTCCTTAACCTCCTTACCGTGTCTTTGGAGGACCTACGTCTCTTGATGCTGGAGGCCAGGGTGGTACTGATGGACCTAAAAGAGGGTTTCGTTTTTGGGTCGCTGTCTGTTCTACCACTTTTCCTATCCTAAAATAAATATATACGCAGAACAATTATTCATGCTCTCCGGCTGGTTTAAACCCAATGTCCCCCATTGATATGCTAGTTAGTCTCAAACCAAATCTACAATCTGTGAATGGAAGTCAGACCCGTTTCCCTACGAAATGAACTTCCTTGGCCAAGTATCTGTTTTAAATGTTTGATGACCCGTTTTAAAAAGATGACCCCATCCCACCCTCCGTCCAACAAGGATGGCCCACACGGCTACTCTCTGACCTCTACAAAGGTACAAGACTGGGTGTGTTTGTGTAAGAAAAGGTCGAATTAAGGTATTCTTACATCCTGAGTCTCTACAGAGGAAGAGGGCTGCATTGGGAAGGAAAAAAGAAAAAAATAAATGAATGTTTATCCACTTGCTTTAAAGATCATACGACTTTAAGATCCATAAGCCAAAGCAGAAGGCAGCGAAATGAGCTAGCTGTTGAAATAATGACATCGAAAAAGCCAAGCAGATTCTTAAGTTTCACAAAGCAAAACAAGACTTTAATAGGGAACTAGAGCAACCAATAAAATGACAAATGATATGAAATAATACCGATACATATATTTATAAGACCCCTCGAGGCGTTATACTTTTTGTAGGGTATAACGGAAATTCACCCACACATAAGAGACCGATCAAGGTGTCGGAGCTCAAGCGCGGGGTGAATTTCATCGATTCGACTCATGCAGAGAGCAAGGCTGTGGATAAAGTAAGCAAAATGTGGACAAGCATACAGTCGACCTCGGATGTTGGAAGACTTCATCATCCCTTTACAAATTCCTCAGTATTGTCCAACCCCTGCTACCATTTATAAACATTCGGTGACTTACCATATTTGCTTTGCAGAATAAAATATTGTTCACGCTGACAGTGGTTTAATTTTTGGAGGGTTGCTGTATTTTTGGTGTTACATTATTTTTATATATTAGTCCACATTTACACTGTCATTTTGAAGTGACTCAATTCCGATTCGGATATGACCTACAGACGTATAAGCAGAAAAAAGCTCATAGATTCCGATATTATCCGATCGGTTCCAGGCCCTATTCATATGTTGAAATAAATCAGATTTGAATCGGATGCATTCGCAATGTAAGCGGACAGATCGGATACTCCCATCTCAAGACGTATTGCGCGTCATTGAAAATGCGACGCTGGCAAATGACGTCAAATCAGGTGGACACCACCCGCGATCATATATCTCTTCTTAGGCACTGTCCCAAATAGCGCACTTCATGTGGACTTTTGGTCTTTATGTGGCTTTAAATTGTGCATGCTCGCTTAGTCTACAAGTCCGTAGGGTGTCCCATCTGTCATTTTTACGCTTCTAAGTGTGCTCATCAGTGCCCCCTTTGCACCCTTGATACGGTCTTCAGCGAAGCCCGCACTGCTGCAGGCTTCACCCATTTTACCAACCCAGAAGTCCTTGCGAAAGAGCAATCAGACCAATCAGACGACAGAAGGGAGGAGCTCACACTGATGGGCAACTTCTCTTTTTATTTTCTGCGTGACGCTCGAGTCTGTCCCAAAATACAACTCCGGTGCACCCTCGTGGACTCACGTCAAGGGTCCCTAAGGTCTGCACTACATGATGTCATGAAAGTGTGGACTCTGACGGTACATTCACACAGGACAGAAGCGTTAATGCTTGACGGAAGGCTTGTCTGAAGCGTGGCCAACAGCCAATCAGTGGCCGCTACACAATGCTCCAGTCTTCCATAAACGTAATTTATTTGCATAAAGTGATCTGATTGGCTGACGCACGCATTGCCGCTTGAAAAGTTGAGAAATGTTCAACTTCTGCCACGAGCTGCGGCAGTGACGAGGCGCCGACGGATCCACAATTCAGTTCGGCAATGCATGACGTCACCCATCAAAAGTCAACGGGAAGCGTCAACGCTTACCGCCCATGTGAATGTACTGTGAGGAAGTCCATAAGTCCAGAGTGTGCCATTTGGGACAGAGCCAAAGTCCCAAAATACGACTTCAGTGCACCCTTGTGGACTCGTGTCAAGGGTCCCTAAGGTCTGCACTACATGATGTCATCAAAGAATGGACTCTGAGGAAGTCCATAAGTTTGGAGTGTGCCATTTGGGACAGAGCTAAAGTCCCAAAATACGACTCCGGTGCACCCTCGTGGACTCACGTCAAGGGTCCCTAAGGTCTGCACTACATAACGTCATCAAAGTGTGGACTCTGAGGAAGTCCATAAGTTTGGAGTGTGCCATTTGGGACAGAGCTCAAGTCCCAAAATACGACTCCGGTGCACCCTCGTGGACTCACGTCAAGGGTCCCTAAGGTCTGCACTACATAACGTCATCAAAGTGTGGACTCTGACGGTACATTCACACGGGACAGAAGCGTTAACGCTTGACAGAAGGCTTGTTTGAGGCGTGGCCAACAGCCAATCACAGTGGCCGCTACACATGCTACGGTCTTCCATAAACGTAATTGGCTGGTTCTGCCTAGGTTATTTGCATAAGGCGTTCTGATTGGCTGATGCACCCATTGGCGCTTGAAAAGTTGAGAAATGTTCAACTTCTGCCGCGAGCAACGGCAGCGACGCGGCGCCGACAGATCCACAATTCATATCGCCATGGCATGACGTCACCCATTAAAAGTGAATGGGAAGCGTCAAAGCTTACGCCCCGTGCGAATGCACCGTGAGGAAGTCCAGAGTGTGTCATTTGGGACAGAGCCAAAGTCCCAAAATATGACTCCGGTGGACCCTCGTGGACTCACGTCAAGGGTCCCTAAGGTCTGCACTACATAAAAGTGTGAACTCTGAGGAAGTCCATAAGTCCAGAGTCTGCCAATTGGGACAGGGCCTTAGGGACAGCGCATCTTTAGTGGAAGGCTCCACTTAGTGGAGTAATGTTGAAGTTTTATATCTTGTTACAGAAATAAAGGTCTGTGGTCTGTGTCCATTGCATATCGTAACATTTTACTTCCTCTGTGGTTTAAGCTCTGGGTCAGTATGCCTACCTTGAATTTTTCACCAAGTGTGTAGTGTAAATGAGTTGCTTAAGATGATGTAAACAGGTCGTCAAAAAAAATCAGATATACTCAACAAATCGGAATTGGGCATCAAGATCTGCAGTGTAAATCCAGTCTATTTTGCATAAATGTAGACATGTTTAACTTCTACTCATATGATGACTAAACACACCCACATCGCCAATGGTCACTCCCACTCACATGGCTATTTAAAGGGATAGTTCACCCAAAAATAAAAATTCTGTCATCATTTACTCACCCTCATGTTGTTTTAAACGCGTTTGAGTTTCTTTATTCTGTGGGACACAAAAGAAGACACCCGACAAATGACGGTAAGCACACAGTTGATGGTTTTCCTACTATGGCAGTCAACTGTGTGCTCACCATCACCTATCAAACATCTTCATTTGTGTTCAACAGAACAAAGAAACTCACACAGGTCCAAAACAACGTGAGGTTGAGTAAATGACGAGTTTGAGTGAACTATCCCTTTAATGCTTCAGATCACTGCCAGTGTGAACAAAAAATACTGTGGTTTATGCTTTAATTTTTTTCTAAAACAAAATAAATGAGTCATATTTGTCTGCGGCATATCTGTGCATTAGCATGCTGGAACCACGTAGTCGATCGCACAGTAAGACATATATGCAACTGCTGTGAGTCTTCACAAAATATGTAATCATAACATTCATGCTTCATTAAGTATCATCCGCTTTTTAATGTCGTTCCTTTTGTTTTCCTATTTTCCTAAAGGCAGTGCACTTCTGAACAGCCCGTGCTCTAGGACACAGCCATTAGATGAACCATTGTAATTGTTTTCGACATCACTATGCTTTCAAGACGTCAAAGAAACAGCTCGACGGATGGGCAGGTTATTCAGAAGTGCAGCGTGCCCGTAACACACAGTTTCCCGTATGAAGGTGCAGTGCAAATGGAGGATTCGAGGACAGACAGTTATATTGTAGGTACACACAAAACCCGTATAATGTGCTTGCACGCAAGCTACCGAGAAAGATGCCAAAAAGTCTGTAAATTCTTATGAAGAAAGGAAGAGCCAACAAAACCTGTTCTGGTTCTGCAAATGGTCCATATGAAACTCTAAACAACCCTTCATTTAGATTTGATAAGAACTAATTGATTATCCATTTGAAGCACAAATGTAAAGTGGGCTATGTTTGACCTTTCAAGTTAGTGCCTGCTTGCCCTTTCTTCATAAGAGCCTACATGCATACAAAGAAACAACGGTACATGTATATAAAGTAGATGACAGACACTGACAAGATAATGTCCTGCTGACCAAGACACGTGACTGTGATCTTACCTGTTCCTGCCACTGCCATTTATTCACAGCCAGCAGTGTCATTTTGAATAAAGCAGTCTGATGCTCTTACAGCATCATTGTATTTCTACCGCACTCCCATCCAGCTGAACAAACCCCACCAAAACCTTTTTCTAAAAAAATATCAGTCTTAAAGGACACATGAGTGCCTGAACAACAGCTCGCAGCTGATATTTAAATTATACTGCGTTAGCCTATATCATGAGTTAGCATATACAATAGTGATCACAGAAAATAAGACTCTTCAGGGTTTAAGGCTGGAACTAACATGTATCTATTGCAAATTATGCCAGTTAAAGGGATAGTTCATCCAAGAATGAAAATTTAATCATCATATATTCACCCCCAAGCTGTCTCAAAACCTGCACAAATGTCTTTGTTTTGCTAAACACAAAGGAAGACACTTTGAAGAATGTTTGTAACAAAGCAGATGGACTATCATTGAAATGCTATGGAGGGGAATGGTGCCCCAGATCTGTTTGGTTATTAACATTCCTCAAAACATCTCTATTTGTGCTCAGCAGAACAAACAAATTTACACAGGTCTGGAGCAACCCGAGGGCGAGTAAACGATGACAGAATTTAAATTCTTGGGTGAACTATTTCTTTAAAGGAGTACTCCACCTTCATTAAAAAAGTAATCCATACAATTCACTCACCACCATGTCATCCAAGATGTTAATGTCTTTCTTTGTTCAGTCGAGAAGAAACTATACAATTTTTGAAGAAAACATTTTTAATTTTTTTTTAAATGGACTTTATTGGACCTCAACAGTTCACAGTTTCAATGCAGTTCAAAACCGCAGCCCCAACACCGCTTCAAAGGGCTCCAAACAATCCCAACCAAGGCACAAGGGTCCTATCTAGCAAAACGATCATAATTTTTGTCAAAAAAACAAAAAAATATGCACTTTTAAACCAAAACTTAGCGTCTTGCACCCACCGTGGGACGAAACTACCGCTCCAATGTTTGTAAGTATGGAGAAAGAGGACCGTTCCGACGTTGCGGTATGTGGATTAATACAAATTAATGTCTTTGTGTCAGTTTATTGTTTAAAATGGTTTGCAAGTGTGCGTTTCACATATTTAATGTGTGACCTTTCGACGTAATTACAAAAAACACAAGGTCGCGCTGGCGCCTCACACGGTTAGTGCAAGATGAAAAGTGTGGTTTAAAGGATTAGTCCATTTTCTTACAAAAAAATAATTTACTCACCACCATGTCATCCAAAATGCTGATGTCTTTCCCCGCTCAGTCGAGAAGAAACCATGCTCTTTTGAGGAACACATTCCGCGATTCTTCTCATTTTAATGGACTTTAATGGACCCCAATACTTAACAGCTTCAATGCAGTTTAAAATTGCAGTTCTAAAGGACTCCAAACGATCCCAAACGAGGCACAAGGGCCCCATCTAGTGAAACGATTGTCATTTTTGGCAAGAAAAATAACAAATATGCACTTTCAAACCACAACTTCTCGTCTTACTCTGTTCCTGTGACATGCCAGCGCGACCCCAAGCAACACGCCATCACGTCAAGAGGTCGTGGATGATGTATGCGAAACTACGCCCCAGTGTTTTTATTGTTTAAAATGGTCCGCAAATGTGTGTTTCATATATGTAACACATGACCTTTCGACGTCATCACGCAATTACGTGAGGTCGCGCTGGCTCGTCACACAGCCTGAGGAAGAGAATCTGCGTTTAAAAGTGCCAAAAATGACAATCGTTTCCCTAGATAAGACCCTTATGCCTCGTTTGGGATCGTTAAGAGTCCTTTAAAACTGCAATTTTAAACTGCATTTAAAACTGTTAAGTGTTGGGGTCCACCAAAGTCCATCAAAACGAGAAAAATCCCGGAACGCCCTGCTCAAAAAACACAACTTACTCTCGACTGAACAAAGAAAGACACAAACATTCCGGATGACACGGTGGTGAGTAAACCAATCCTTTAAAAGTACATATATTTTATTTTTGTTGGCGAAAATGATGATCATCTTAAGACTCCCACGCCTCGGCCGGGTTCCCTCAGAGCCCCCCGAAGCCGTGACAAAAGTGCAATTTTAAACTGCATTGAACTGAACTCTATTAAATTGAAAAAAATTCTGGAATGTTTTCCTCCAAAAACGCAATTTCTTTTCGACTGAACAACGAAAGACAAGACAAATCCCGGATGACATAAGGGTGAGCAAATATCAGGATTTATTCAATAAAAGTTTGAGTATTCCTTTAATGTTTCTTAATAAGCCTACTGTAAGTAACTAACCGAAGCATTTCATGCCATGAAAGAAGCCTTAAAGTAGGATGAAGAACTAAGCTTATCAGCTATTTTATGACGTGACGACAAGACGGATCAGCTTGTGTTACATACTAAAGATGGAGTCCCTGCCGCACCCACAGCTTGACTCCCTGAGCTCTGCTTATTGTCCTGTTGGGACAAACAAGAAGAAGGGGGCCGATTCAACCAAAATCGCCTAGACTAGTCCTTGAAATGGGGCAGAGGCTGTTTTTAGATGGCTCTGTTGGATGCCCAGTAACAAAAAAACAGGGATAAGACTCGTTGTACCCACACCAAAAAGTGCAACCGAAAGCCCCAGGACTTTTGCGAATATTTGCATATAGGACATCTACTCGTTTTGACCCTCTTTCTCCTCTTGTGTTCTAGAAAAAGGGATCTTACCTGTAGGTTCTTCCTCCAAACGTTGACGGCCGCAAAGGCTAGCTGCATCTGCTTCCCGCGGGCGTCTTTATGGCGCTTATACGCAATCTCAATGAATATCAAGAAGATTCCTGCCGCAATGCCTCCAGCCACCAGCATGAAGACACCTGGGATGAACGAATGGGATTGTCAGACAACTTACAGAAACTATAAATTCTTAATCAACCCACAGAAGTGCTCTAGGGGTGGAGCCTTTGTGTGATGGAGTCCTACATGTAATCGCCCATATTTCTAGGGCCTGCAGCTGTAAAGCATGCAAAGTGAATGGATGTTAATAGTGGATGAGTTTGTTAAAAATGTGAATACCAACACAGGTGAGCGTAAGTAAAGGCATTGGACAAAAAAAGGCCCCAATACCTTACCTACAGTATGCCTTTTTTGTCCAATCTCTTTTAGGTTTCTCTATACCTGAAGGTGGACCATACCTGCCATATTTTCAAAAGTGAGTGTGGCTGGGGCATTGCTTCTTGAATCACACTCCTGGTATCTCACCCAGGTTTTATCTAGGTCCTCCATGAATCCGTTCTCATGGGAACTGCAAGAGGTGGTGGGGAGCAGGAAGAAAAGTTCAAGGGTTAATACGTCGCTTTCGGCAGAAGAAACCCATAAACTAACAAGCACTAGACGAACAAATATATGTTCAAGCACAAACAAAGCAAAAAGGAAGGAACTGAAGAGGGGAACTACACAAAGAGAGATGAATAAATGTCCAACGGCGAGATTTATATATGACAGAACACTATACAGAAGCGTACAATATGCTGCTTCGGCTGGGACAGACCTGAGAATAGCCAGGGACACATTCTGTTTCCAGGGGCTGTCCTTGCGCATGCCTATGCCAAAGCCCGAACGGAAAAACAGCTCTCCCGTGGTCACCAGGTCGCACTTCTGCGAGGCTTCAAACTCCAGCACCGCAGAGTCCCAGATGAAAGCATGCAGCTTGCTGTTGGGGCAGGGGGAAGGGAGGAGGGTGGGAAGGATGGGGGGTTACGGTGCAACAGTACAGTGAGAAACAACACACTGGTGGCACCCGCATCCCCACCCACCCCTGCTGTGTTACCAGAAATCTAGACCGCCACCTCATAGGCAAATGAAATCCAATGCCGGACGAGTGGAGCTTTGTCCCCCATTGGATTCCCTCAATGACGTTTTTGCTGAAAACCTGAAAGATGTGTGCTTTAGCTTATTGTTAACAAATGGTGCTTCGTCACCTCTCCTGGGCTGGGTGATGGGCCAGGATCACAGGTCAGTGCAGTAAGCACTGGCACTGACCTGAGACCTGCAAGCCCAGAACCCTCTAGACTGACTGACTGATTATGGCCAAACCTGCTGGCGTCTACCCAGCAGGGACTCACTTGTCCCGGACAGCCTGGATGGCTTCGGCCGCGCTCTCGTAGTTGTGCTTCTCCATGTGGCGGTACATGGTGCTCAGCTCAACCTGCCGGCGGAAGTAAATATCCACCGAACTCTGCTTTACTGTGGCGTAGATGAACTTGTCTGATGGGTTCCTTAGCTGGACACAAAATCATGTGAACTTACTATACAAGTCTAATGATGTGTTCACACCAGCCGCGGTAGAGGGGTCAAGCGCGAGTGATGTTAAGTCAATGTAAAGACGCATTGACGCGCCTCTGGAGGTCTCGCTACGATTCCGCCTCGTTCGCGTGGATGGCGCAAATTGAGCGAATTGAGCCTTGCCGCTGCAAACGCGCGAGTTGAAAAATTTTAACTTTGGCGGAAAAACGTGCCATGTTAACTAATCAGGAGCTTGCTCTAGTAGTGAGGTGATTACAGGAAGCGAGCAGAGTCGCAGTAGCCCCTCCCATGGTGCAAATTTCTGCGTGAATGTCTTGATGACTAGAATTTCACGCGCAGCTTTCACACACGAATGAAGCGAGTAAACTCAAAATGTTAAAACGGCAAATTAGACGCAGTACAGGTGTATTTGACGCCTCAAATGCAGCTGGTGTGAACCCACGGTAAGAAAGACTGAAAAAGTTTAAGTGATCGGAGAAACGTACCCTCGGGTCATTGATGCCGGTGATGCGCTCCTCAGGCCGATCCAACACCAGGAAGGCAGCCAGGTTGGCAGTGTAGGATGCTACTATTATCATAGCGAATCCAGCCCACACCATTCCCAGGATTCTCGCGGAGAAACTACGCGGGGCACCTGGACAACACGTGGGGGGTCAAACATATGCAAAATAAAACTGTTTAGCAGACCTCAACACCATCAAAAAGAGAGTCTCACAACACCTTCTCCAATTCCAGAGTTCAACAAGACTCCCCAGGAGAACCACATAGCTGAAGATAAGGTGAGGGCATCTTCTTCTTCTTCTTCGCTGTTTACTTTAAACCTTCCAAACGGGCTGGGAAAACCAGGTGAGACAATGAGCGTGGTGAGAAAAAAGAAGTCATGAACATCAATCTAGTTCTCTAATGAGAATTCATTTAGCATTGGCCAGAATGGAGAAAGGAAAAGACAAAAAAGTGAACAGGCTCACATAGTCCATGGTGTGCAAAGTGTGCAGCAATTCCTGGAACAAATTCTCTACATGGCTAAATGGGTAAAACAAACTATCGGGATAAAAACACGGAAACACACACACCCCACATGGAACAACTAGTTAAACTCAACCCAATGTCTTGTACCTGAACCGGTCTAGTAGGTAGAGCATCACCGCCACCACATGCACCGAAAGACCCACCAATAGCCACAGTGTACTCTGAAATGGCTGCATGAACGAGTCCAGTGTACTACGAGGAATTTCCTGAAACACACATTGCATTGGTCACTTAAATACGTTGTTCATGATTAGGACTCCTGCTTAGGACACTATGAGATTCCATGGTGATTCCATGGGATTCCTGGTTTTCAGCACACTATCATTCATAACACAACATGGTGTAACCAGTAGGGCTGCATGATATTGAAAAATGTGATACGCAATAAAATGCTAAATAATGCGATATACGATATGATTTGTTACCTAGCCCCTACAGTGACATTGGAGTAAAAAAAATTAAAGTTTAGTTTCATGTGCTCAGGCGAAGCCATGTGCAGAATTTTTTTTAAAAGTTTAGTTTCGCATGCCCACGTGAAACTATCGTGCGTAAAGTTTCACGTGCGTACGCGATATTTTCACGTGCGCACGCGAAAGTTTCATGTGAGCACGCAAAAGTTTCACGTGAGCATGCGATAGTTACACGTGCGAACGCGAAACTAAACTTTATTTAATTTTTGATCCATGTCCCCTTAGGGGCTCCGTAATTTGTAAATTGATTGATATGTAAAAAATTATACTAAACATACCTTGTTAAAGTATTAGAATCATTTAGTTATTGCAAACTATTTTTAGGTGCACATTTACAGTATTGCGGTATTTCACCATATATTGCAGCCCTTGTAACCAGCATTGCTAATCACCATACAAATGACAAATGTAACATCATAGTATTACGATCACACCTTTTTAACAAGGATAGTGAGTCCCTGATATTTAAAAGGTTTGGAGAATTCGATGTATTGGGCTCGTTCGTTGTTAATTGTCAATGGAGCAACAATCATGTCTGCAAGGCCACCCAGGAGCTCTCCCATCATGCCGTTCCATTCCTTCTTATTACTGTTATTCACCTGAGAACGATAAACATCTCTGAATGATAAATGTCATTTCATTGGCTATATGATTATTTCAATAGCAATATTCATTGCTTAAATATCAAAAAGTTTGAAAATCGTACTCTTTCCTGCGTTCCAAATTTTCCATCTGCCACCAGGTGCACTTCATAGGTGAAGTTCATGGTCATCGCCAACTTGATCAAGAGGTCAACGCAAAATCCATAGCAACACTGGGGTACTGTTGGGCGCCCTGCAACCAGACCAGAAAAGGTTAAATTTTATTTCATCTGCCATGAATATCTGAAAAAATCCACTCAACCCAATGCTGAATGACTCAAACATGTGTGTTTCTAATTTAGACGTGAATGATTATACATCATTGAGGTCTGATCTATTTCGATAAATTCAGCTTTTCGCAATGCCAGCCGTAGATTTTCAGAGATGATAACTGAATAAAATGTTAACAAGCTTTGTGCATTAATTGTCGATTCATCAGTGGTGCTTCATAAATTGAAACGTTCCCATTCAATGTTCACATGCGAGCACAGACATCTAAAAGATGCATTCACACTTTTACTTTTAGCTTCGGCACACTGATAACTGTTACTATAGTTCAAGCTGAATACAATAAAGCCCAAGCAACACGCACACACACAGACATCTTTGCATGCTTTACAAACATCCAGCTCTTGCACACATTTAATTTTAGGCAGAAATGGTCACATGCTTACAACATGAAACACACAGATACATATGTCCACAGTCAGACTTGCACCTGTACAGTATTAAAAACCTACAGAAGTGATGTCCAACTTTGAACAATTGACATTGTTGCTTTTAATTATTCCAATTTTTTATTAAATAACTTTGCATGCATGTTGCATTCGGGTGTTTGCAGTATAAACAAGTTCAGCTTTGAGAAGAATTAATGAAGGCTTGGCAAAAAATTACAAAATACATAATTGATAGATCATTTTAATATACTGTGGTTTGCCTTTTGGTAAATAATTTTATCAAGTAAATGCCTTAAAAATTATGTGTTTTATCCATTCTGTACCATACACCTTATGGGGTGGTTTCCCGGAAAGGGATTCGTTTGGACTAAGCCTTGGTTTAATTAGGAATTGTGTGCATTTTTAAGGCAAAACAAAGGGCACTGGTGTATTTTAAGGTATGTCAGTGCAAGTTGTTTTCAGTGTGGACAGCTCATACATTTATTTTAGTCTAGGACTAGACTAGTCTAATCCCTGTCTGGGAATTGGCCTTATATGTTGATGGTTTAATGTAATCTGAAGAAACATTAAAGGATTAGTCAATTTTCTTTTAAAAAAAAAATCCAGATAATTTACTCACCACCATGTCATCCAAAATGTTGATGTCTTTCTTTGTTCAGTCGAAAAGAAATTATGTTTTTTGAGGAAAACATTGCAGGATTTTTCTCAGTTTAATGGACTTTAATGGACCCCAACACTTTACAGTTTTAATGCAGTTTAAAATTGCAGTTTCAAAGGACTCTGAACGATCCCAAATGAAGAATAAGGGTCTTATCTAGTGAAACGATTGTCATTTTGGCAAGAAAAATAAAAAATATGCACTTTTAAACCACAACTTCTCAACTTCCTCCGGCCTTGTAACACACGGGCGAACTCATGTTCGAACTCATCGAAACTACGCCCCAGTGTTTACAAGTGTGGAGAAAGAGGACCGCTCCGACGTTGTTGTATGTGGAATGATACTAATTAATGTCTCTGTGTCAGTTTATTGTTTAAAATGACAAGAAATGTGCGTTTTATATATTTAACACGTGACCTTTCGACGTCATTGTGCAATTATGTGAGGTCGCGCTGGCGCGTCACAGGACGGGAGGAAGACGGGAAGTTGTGGTTTAGAGGTGCATGTTTTTTATTTTTCTTGCCAAAAATATCGTTTCGCTAGATAAGACCCTTATGCCTCATTTGAGATCATTTAGAGTCCTTTGAAACTGCAATTTTAAACTTCATTAAAACTGTTAAGTGTTGGGGTCCATTAAAATGAGAAAAATCCTGGAATGTTTTCATCAAAAAACATAATCTCGACTGAACAAAGAAAGACATCAACATTTTGGATGACATGGTGGTGAGTAAATTATCTGGATTCTTTTTAAGAAAATGGACTAATCCTTTAATGTATGCATGTCTGTCCAATAGCGGATGACTATTATAACATCAGTTATAAGTTACCTGGGATGGTCTCATTTGGTCCAGTGCAGATCACCTTTTTAATTAAGACACCATTTGGCGTGTATTCTTCCCTGCAGGTTCCTTCCAAAGTAGTTGGCTTTACATACACAAAAGGTTCCTGATGAATGGTCACTATCTGCAATAGACAGAATAAATAGGATTCATGCAATTTCCTTCAACTGACCCATCACCTGAACCTTTTACCTTTTGGATTAAAAAGTCAGATTTTAGAGGTGGGTACACTGCTGAGTGCAAGACAACTCAGCTATTGGATATTCCCCATCTCAAACACGGAAGTAAACGTCTGGAACGGCAAACGAATTGGGATATCTGACTTCTAAACTCGGTTAACAAAACCGAACACAACCGTGTCATTTGACATCACGGACAGCTCTTCACAATCTTAGTGAACCATAAACAACTTTACATTTTTTATGGCACATTAAAATATCCAGTAACCTTTTTGCCAAAATTGGCTCAAGAACACAAAGTTTTTGTGTCATTGTGGAAAACGTTGGGGTTACTTGACTGTAACCTTGTTCCCTGAAAAAGCGGAACGAAATGCTGCGCTGCTAAGCGCTATGGGGAAACGTCTTTATTGTTGACCCGCTGAATATAGTGTGCAAACACGTCAATGAAATTGACCCGGAGGTATTTATAGTCTCGGTTGATGACGACATCAAAGCGCACGTGAAGCGAGACTATAAATTAAATGAAAACAGCTGTGATACTCAGATCTTTTGTCTGAAGACCAGTCCTGGTTCATCTACTGCACGGCAAGACAGCGCAGCATTTCGTTCCGCTTTTTCAGGGAACAAGGTTACAGTCAAGTAACCCCAACGTTCCCTATCAAAAGCTACTCTCAATGCTGCGCTGCTAAGCGCTATGGGGAACGACAATACCCACGCTGCCGTGCTTGGAGATGTCTGGACCCCTTACGGGTGTGTAGGTGTGCGCACAAAGAACGCAAGGAAATCTCAGACATAAGTAGCCAAACTATAAGTCATGGGTGTGTGCGGAAAGGATACTCCTGCTGCCTCACTAACACCTATAAGTAGAGCAAATAGTTAGACAGTAGCTTGTGATGTTGACTCAAGGACATGGGACATGAGCATCCAAGCTATACAATTTTATGAATGTATGCGGAGAGGACCAGCCTGCCGCATCACAAACGCTCTGTAAGGGGGCACCTCTTACTAGAGCCGTAGAGGAGGCTACCCCCCTGGTGGAGTGGGCTCTCAGCCCCGTTGGCGAAACCTGACCGCGCGCCTCATAAGCAAGAGCAATAGCATCCCTAACCCAATGAGATATAGACTGCTTGGCGGCAGCTGCACCTCTGTTGCGGCCCCCAAAACAGACAAACAACTGCTCTGACCTACGCCACTGGCTAGTGCGGTGGACATAGGCCTGGAGAGCACGAACTGGACACAATTTGTGGTGTAATTCCTGCTCCGACGTAACGAATGGCGGCGGGCAGAAAGTCTCAAGAATGACCGGATGTGCAGCCGAGAAGGGAACCTTAGGCAAGTAATCAGGGTGAGGATGCAGAATGGCCTTCACCATACCTGGGGCAAAATCTAAACAGGATGGCGAGACCGCCAAAGCCTGTATATCCCCAATTCTCTTAAGAGAAGTTATTGCGATTAGGAAAACCATCTTTAGTGTCAGAAGTCTATCAGACGCTGACTCTAGAGGTTCAAAAGGGGTCTGAACCAGACCCTCAAGGACTATAGCTAGGTCCCACGAAGGAATCTTAGTTCTTGTTGGAGGCCTTAATCTTTTTGCCCCACGAATAAAGCGAGCGAGCAGAGGATGCCTCCCGAGTGGTGCCCCGTCCACTAAGGCGTGGCAAGCCGAAAAAGCGGCCACATAAACCCTGAGAGTGGATGGGGATAAACCTGCTGACAACTTTTCCTGCAGAAAACTCAGAACTGTAGCAATCTGGCAGTTAACAGGATCTGCATTATGTGTCATGCACCATGCTTCAAAGACACCCCATTTAAGGGCATAACACTTTCTAGTGGAGGAGGCCCTAGCACTTAAGATGGTCTCAATAACGTCAGGTGAGAGCCCTGTGCCTCTTAGTTGGTACCCTTCAGGGGCCAAACATGAAGATTCCACAGGTCGGGCCTGGGATGAAATATCGTGCCCCCCGCCTGAGACAGAAGGTCCCTCCTCTCCGGAATCGCCCACGGCGAGCCGTTGAGGAGAGATATTATCTCCGAAAACCATACTCTGTTCGGCCAACGTGGTGCTATCAATAAGAGGCACGAGCCTTGTTGGCGAACTCTGGCTAGGACCTGCGGGAGTAGTGCAACTGGAGGGAACGCATAGAGGCGCTTGTTGGGCCATATATGCGCCATTGCGTCCAGACCCAGGGGGGCTGGGGGACTCAGAGAGAAGTAAAGGGGACATTGCGCTGTCTGAAAAGAGGCGAAGAGGTCCACTTCCGCTCTGTAAAATCTGGTCCATATCTGAGAAACTATGTCTGGGTGGAGTTTCCATTCCCCAGTCAACAACGTTTCTCTGGACAGTGAATCCGCCGCTACATTCAGGTTCCCCGGTATGTAGACTGCCCTGAGCGACAGGAACTTGTCCTGAGCCCAGAGTAAGATCCGCCTCGCCAACCTGTTCAAATTGCGCGAGCGCAGACCTCCCTGGTGATTTATGTACGAGACTGTCGCTGTGTTGTCCACCCGCACTAGGACATGACAGCCCCTCAGTTGGGGGAGAAAATATTTCAGGGCCAGAAATACAGCCATCAGCTCCAGACAATTGATGTGCCAACTGAGTTGATGACCCTCCCATTTCCCTTGAGCTGGACGACCATCTAAGATCGCACCCCAGCCCGTCAGGGAGGCGTCTGTCGTTAGCATCCTGCGACGACAAGTCGCCCCTAGCGTGGGACCCAAGGCAAGAAACCGGGGTCTTACCCACATAGTTAGTGTACGAAGCCCGCGGCGCGTCACTTTTATTAGCCTCCGAGGGTTGGCCCTTGGATGAAACCCTCTGGCTCTGAGCCACAACTGAAATGGTCTCATGTGCAACAGCCCCAAAGGAATCACCGTGGATGCTGAAGCCATGAGCCCTAATATCCTTTGATATTGTTTTACCGTGAGGTCCTGGCCTAGCTTGACTTTGCTCAAGGAATGCTGAATGGTCGCGATCCGTGCGGGAGACAGATGTGCTCGCATCGTAATCGAGTCCCAGACTATCCCTAGATATGTCGTTCTCTGGGCAGGAGAAAGAACGCTTTTCTTGGTGTTGAGTCTCAACCCTAGAGAAAGTAGATGCGCTAACACAATGTCTCTGTGTTGGAGCGCCACCTCTTGTGATTTCGCTAGTATTAGCCAATCGTCTATGTAATTTAGAATGCGGATGCCCCGGAGTCTCAATGGAGCCAGTGCTGCATCCATGCATTTCGTGTATGTGCGCGGTGATAAGGCTAGGCCGAACGGAAGAACCCGAAACTGGTATGCTTCTTCTGCAAAAGCGAACCTCAGGAACTTCCTGTGTTGTGGCAATATTTCTATGTGAAAATATGCGTCTTTCAGATCGATTGTGACAAACCAATCGTGACGTTGAATTTGTGCCACAACCGTCTTGACTGTTAACATCTTGAACTTGAGAGTTTTTACTGTTTTGTTTAAACCTCGAAGATCTAAGATTGGACGCAACCCCCCGTCCTTCTTGGGAACCAGGAAGTATCTGCTGTAATAACCCAAGTTTCTCTCTGGGAGGGGAACATGTTCTATGGCCCCTTTCATCAACAGAGTTTGTATCTCTTGCAACAGTACATGTGCCCGCTCCGGTCTCACGGAAGTAAATATCACGCCGTTGAAGCGCGGAGGACGACGAATAAATTGGATTCTGTATCCTATGTGTACTGTGCTTATTACCCAACCAGAAATACCTGGCAGAAGTTCCCACGCTGCCAGACTCTCTGATAATGGTATTAGCTTTAATATTTTTTCTTGGGGGGATGTTAAAAGACCTGTTTCCTGAATGACAGCAGGAGAACAGGGGGCCTTTAACTTTTGGCTGGAAACCACCGCCATCCGCAAGCCCAGAGGCGGCGGAGGTGGGGAGGTTTCGTGAGGGCAACGGGACGGAGCGATCGGATGTAAAGCGATATGCTCCGCCCCGCCGATGAGCCCTAGAGTGGATGCAACCGTCAGGACTGCTTTTTCCTATTGATAACAGTCCTGAGGTCTGCCCTGGGGGGCTGCTGAGGGCGGCGAGTCGAACCCCAAGCTCTTTGCGGGGGAACACGATTCGCCACACTCTCCTTCTTCGCGTCCCTTCGCTTTGAAGGACCGGGAAGAGGTCGGGTGACCGTGACAGACAGCCCCTCCCCTTGTGCGCGGCGAGGCAAGAACTGCGAAAAAGCCTCTTCATGTTTTTTAGCCTCTGTAAATTTTGTGACGACGGAGTCAACCGCATCGCCAAACAGCCCTGACGGGGAAACAGGAGCATCTAAGAGAAACGCTTTATCTTTCTCCTTTATACCAGACAGATTCAACCATAAATGCCTCTCCGTGCTAACCAAAGCGGACATAGAACGGCCGATAGCGCGAGCCGTTTGCTTGGTCGCACGGAGAGACAGATCTGTAGCCCTACGCAGCTCATCAAACACCTCTTTGTCAATTGTCTCGCCCGCACTCAAATCCTTTAATAAGTCAGCCTGATACGCCTGTAACACCGCCATAGTATGCAGCGCAGCACCAGCCTGACCTGCAGATTGATAGGCTTTACCCACTAAAGCTGAGGTTATTCTACACGGCTTCGTAGGAAGGGAAGGTTTCTTTAATGTTGATGCCGAGCCAGGCGAGAGATAACTAGCTAGCGTCTCTTCCACCTGTGGCATCTCAGTATATCCGCGTGCTTTTGCACCCACGATAGTCGAATAAACTGACGTCGAGGGCACGAAAACACGTGAAGAGTATGGTCTCTTCCACGATTTATCTAATTCACCGTGGAGATCCTCAAAGAAGGGGAGAGGCTCATGTTTCGTCCTCTCCTCTTTGCCAACAGACAGAAACCTATCACCTAATTTATTTGTTTTGGGCGTCTCTGGTTCGCGAGGCCAGTCAATCTGTAATCTGGCCACCGCACGGGTTACCACCTCGAGAAGTTCCTTGACCGATCTATGATCGTGCGAGGAACGCTCGGAGGCTGGTTTATCAAAGTCCGCAGAACCGAGAGAAAAATCATCATCATAATCATCATCATCTTTACCCCCCACATGAACCGAAGAAGCACCGGGGTGCGCTTCAAGATCATGTGAAGGAATAAATGGATTTGGAGATAAAGCAAGAGAAGAGGACGCGCCTGTCTCTTGCTCATCAGCCAAATCCATCTGGGAGCCCCATGAGCCTAAACTTTTAGGTGCGGTTAAGAAATAATCACGGCGAGCACGAAGCATTTTTATAGAGAATGACTCGCAATGCTCGCACTCATCTGACTGTAAAGCCGTGACCGCATGCTCCTCCCCCAGACACACAAAGCAGTAAGTATGTGTGTCGTCCTTAGCGATAGCGCGAGAACAAACACACACCTTAGACTGCTTGTGGCTCTTCTTACTCATTCTTTTAACTTAAACTCTTGTAATATCGGAAAGAGAGAAAGACTGCACTCTATCTAGTTGGAATCTAACTCCTAACAAAGATCTCGAGTGGAGTTCAAAAGGTAAGAGATAGTTTTTGATGATTTTTTAGATCGTGTAGCACACATACACAGATGTCGGTCTGAAGACAAAAGACCTGAGTATCACAGCTGTTTTCATTTAATTTATAGTCTCGCTTCACGTGCGCTTTGATGTCGTCATCAACCGAGACTATAAATACCTCCGGGTCAATTTCATTGACGTGTTTGCACACTATATTCAGCGGGTCAACAATAAAGACGTTTCCCCATAGCGCTTAGCAGCGCAGCATTGAGAGTAGCTTTTGATAGGGAACATGCAAATTAAACATGTGATTGACTGGAGAACACTGAGATGGGAAATTTACATTCCAACCTCCGGCTTCGTCTGGAAAGCAGCATAAATTAAGGTACCACAAGACCATCTTAAGCTTAAGGATCCAATTAGAAAACGTGGTAGATTTAACAGTTTAACCCCATCCTGTACCTTTAAGCGAGTAGACATCTGGAATCCTCTCGGTCTCTCAGTTTCGCCTCCCGGCCAAATGATCTTCCTCTGTTTATTCATCACAACCTGATAAAGCACATAATCTTTGTTTAATCCTCTAATCTAAAATAACTTGTCCAGTAGTAATATTACAAAGATGTATTTGCATAAAATTAAAATCTATTAATTATTGCAGTCTTGGAACTTTAAGGTTTCTATAAAATTAGTTGGTAATACAAGAATTGAATTACATGGCTCAATTCAATTCAATTCAATTTTATTTATATAGCGCTTTTCACAATTTGGTAATTGTATCAAAGCAGCTTTACATAATAGATGCAGTGAAAAGCACAGAAAATCGACAGATAGCACAACATTATACACGATAGCACAAGCAGCTAAATTTGCTGCGGCTTTAAATCAACATTATAAGCGAACGTATTACTAATGTGACGTATAGAAGTTAAGCCCAAGAAGGCTGCCTCCCCGGGTTGAAAAACCCCCTAGGAGAAAAAAAAACCCAGATTTTTAGCCGGGGAAGTAAAAAAAAAAGTCCTAGGAGGGAAAAACCCTTGGGATATATATATATCTATATATCTATATATATATATATATATATATATATATATATATATATATCTATATCTATATATATCTATATATCTATATATATATATATATATATATATATATATATATATATATATATATATATATATATATATATATATATATATATATATATATATACATTGAAATGGATAAGGAGATTAAGCGGATATTAAGCGGGCTCATACCTGTGTGCCATTGTAAATGCCGACTTGTATCAGTCTACTTTTCTGGTAGTTTAGGATGCTGTAATGAGCGTATTTTCTGTCGCCATCGTCGTTAAACTCAACACGACCTGTCAGACCGTCCGGGTACTTTGACGACATCAATACCCTGTGGAACACAGCCAACGGTGAACCCATGCATGGTAATAATGACAAATCATGTTATGACAGCACATCACAGTGAGCTTATGGTTGTCCAAATCCATCAAAGAACCATGTAGATGTTTCCCCAAGCAGGATGTTGAGACTAAAACAACAAATCACACAAAATTAACTTAAATGGGTCTGTTTGGAAGACCTGACCTTTTAAAAAGCGGCCCGGTCTTCCAGATGTTGGTGTTGCCCACGCAGCCCCTCGGGGGTTCGGTGATGTTCTCTTTCTCAAAGAGCTCTTGGATGGATTGGGCCACGACGGCAACGGCGTCGCTGATGTGCGCAGACTCATTCTTGCCGTTGATGAGCTGGAGGCCGATGAGCCCTGTGTAGATGATGTAAAATTACTGTCTGGTTTCCCTCTTGACATTTAAAAACCCTTTTAATGCATAAACGTTTCCCTTCTATGTGGTCTAATAATGTTAAATCATGTTTTTTAAATGAAAAATTAAGTAATATCTGTAAACTACCTTCAATTGTTGAGACTGTTGCTATTACAGTTCTTATTAGATGACTACACAATGTTCACATGAGACCTTTTACATTTAGTCTATGAGTGTTTTTTAAATGTGATGCAATCATGTTGAATCCAAATGCAAGCATCCACTATATACAAATTTTGCCCATAATCAGCATGTGGGTATCCTTAAGCTTCGTCCTTTAAGGCTAGATTTACTAAACTGAGCAAACTAGCATCACCTACACCAGAAACTGTGGTCCTGTTTAACTAATGAGACACATCTCACTAGCCAATGAAAGTAAAGCATGGTTAAACTCGCCCACATGAGTGGTTTGTGCCAGAATGACAAACGTAAACCTGTGAAGGATAAATGCAAACTCTGGCAGTGAATAAATAAACCCTGATTTGCTAAAGAGATGCTTAAAAACTGTAAAAATAAGAATGCGGTTTATTCGAAATCTATGTTACACTTTCGCCTTTGAGTTTATTATTTACATTGTCAGTGTTCAGTGTTTTCTTCGTTCGTTCGTTTCTTGAGTTTGCATTCATTTTAATTGGCACTAAAGTAATTCCATATATGTGAATATACAAAATGCACACTTGTGAAGTAACATAAAAGGTCATTTATAGACCAAAAGCTCATTAAAGAGAGGGTTGACCATACACTCTTTAAAAAAACTAAACTATTAATATAATGAACACTGTAAAAACCACATTCTGTAAGTTAACCCATATACATTAACTCATTCCCCGCCAGCATTTTTTGTGATTTTCACAAAATGCCTTCCAGGAAATTTTTCTTCTAAAAATATATAAACATACAAATATATCAAATAAAAAACAAACCCTCTGCTTTCAAACAAACAGTAAACAAACAAACAAAATGAGAAAAAACTTTCATCCTATCTTTATTATTTCTCTGTTTATAAACTCTTAAATATGGGTATTTTTCTTCAAAATACAAAATTTTGAGCAAAAAGCTGAAATAAGTGCATTTTTTTAATGAATTTTGTTAGAGATTAGATTCAGAACGATTATCAAAACATAAAATAAATTTTTTTAAAATAATCTTTTTTTTTCAGGTTGAATTGGGTTTATTCTTAATTGACGAGATAACTGTGTAAAGTCCAATACTACATCCCACAAAAAAAATGGGATATTTACCATCCAGCCAGATCTGAATTATTAAAAAATGGCAAATTAATAAAATAAGTTATCAAAATCTTGCAAAAACAAGCAAGATTCTCTACTATTGAGTGCTGGGGGTGTGTCCACTGTCGGCGCTGAAACCACGCCCACTCGTGGGAAAGCCGCCATCGTCTATCTAAACTTTCATACAGCTACAACCTGAATGGATGCTTGTGGTTGTGTTAGGGGCGGGGCCATTCTTGATGCCTCCAGTGCATCATCAAGCCACCACTTTAGCCCCGCCCAAATAATCCTTAACACAAAAATGTGGAAAAACTGTTTAACGATAACTCTACAAATCACTTTGTAACGTGTTTCAGCAAAACATGTCTAACATTTATAATGTGTTTAAAGGGACACTCCACTTTTTTTTTAATTGGCTTATTTTGCAGCTCCCCTAGAGTTTAACAATTTTAACCACTTTTAGCATATCTTAGCATAATACATTGAATCTGATTAGACCAGTAGCATCATGCTTAAAAATAACCAAAGAGTTTCAATTTTTCCTATTTTAAAACTTGACTCTTCTGTAATTACATTGTGTACTAAGACCGACGGAAAATTAAAAGTTGCAATTTTCTAGGCAAATATGGCTAGGAACTATACTCTTATTCTGGCGTTATAATTAAGGACTTTGCTGCCGTACTATGACTGCAGGAGGCCCAATGATATTACGCAGCAGCCAAAAATAGTCCCCTGCTATTGAAAGATACAAAGGGGACTATTTTCGAAAGCTGCGTAATATCATTGCGCCTTCTGGAGCCATGTTATGTCATCAAATTCCTAGCCATATCGGCAAAAAAAAATATCTAAACTTTTTGGTCATTTTTCAGCGCGATGCTAATGGTCTAATCAGATTCAATGAATTATGCTAAGCTATGCTAAAAGTGGTACTGCCAGACCCGGAGATCAGCTGAATGGATTCCAAAACTGTAAAAATCAAATGTTTAACTCTGGGAGCATTTTTTCAAAAAAAAAAGTGGAGTGTACCTTTAAAACATTTTTTTGAAATGACTTTACCCAGACTTAAAATAAAATACTACTTTAAAGAATAACATCTTAAATGTTAACTTCTTAAAATACCTCTAGAAGGTCAAGGTTTAGTTCACTTCTGTAATATTTATCTTGCCAGTGAACTGATCCATCCATTACAGTGTTATCTAAAGAAACTCACTTAAAACTTTAAACACATTGAGTGCTTAAATGTTTTAAAGGATAATACACACACTAGCTTTTACTCTTGACCTTATGTGCATTCTTCTATAAAATATCCTGTCTTATTAAAATGTACAGTAGATCTGAATCTGAGGGCTTGTATTTCTTCTCCTCTGCGTCAGTTGTACCGGGATTGCTGTACGTACCGTCAGGAGCCTCGGTCAAAGCTTTACCGGACATCTCTCGCTCCCCGACCAGCCACACGTAGCCTGAGCCTGTCATGTTGAGGAAGCGCGCTGTTTTGTACACGGCGGCTGCGTCTTCCTCACTGGCAGACAGACAGGTTTACAACTACTGATCATTCAAGCATGCAATTGTTCTGTAAACCCCTCTTGGTTTGTTTAGGTGTTATGGATATCCAAATGGCAAGAACTACAAATATCAAGATGACTCATTGTGATTCTCATTTGCAGGTAATTAAACAGTGAGAGGTGAAGTGCAGCGTAATGAAGCAGTTTATTGGAGATTTTAGCAAGGATGGATTATGGACTGATAATTATACAGACAGTAGACTTCAATACTGTGAATATTTACTTTTATGCATTCTGTCTATACATTATTTATCAGTAGCCTACGTGGGTTCCCTGGGATCAAACCTGTGGAGTTACAGAAGCACTTTCAAATATAAATGTATCAGAAATGCTCCATATATGTGCTATGTATTCATGTTTATGCGTTTGGTGGACGCTTTTATCAACATGATCTCACGGAAAGTCGTGTTGTAGTCACAAAAAGTTTTATTAATTTATTTGCATCCATGGCATGAAATTCAGCTTTTTCGTGTCTTGAGCACAAATGTCTTTTTCGTACAGATTTCTATATATTTTTCGTGTCGGTGGCACGACTTTCTTTTTCGTGTCATTTTATGCATTGTTTTCTCTTTTTTTCTTTTTCATTGTCCTTGGGGTTGGGGTTAGATTTGGGGTTTGGGTTAGGATGTACTTTTATCTATTGGTTTCTACACGTTTATCTTACGCTTTTAAAACTATTCTTGCCTGGAGTTGGGGTTTGGGTTAAGAGGATGTCTAAAAATGTAACAGAAAGTTATTCTAGCCCCAACACCTAGCGACAATGTTAAGAAAAAACAATGAGAAAACAATACATAAAAGAAAGTTGGGGCACGGAAATGAATGAAAGCTCAATTTCGTGCCAAGGACATGAATAAATTAATACAATTTTTTGTGACTATAACACGACTTTCCATGAGATCAGTTTGGCTTTTATCCAAAGTGTCTTACAGTGATATACATTTTTATCAGTATGTGTTTAAACCCATGATCTTTTGCACATGCTTTACCACTGAGCTATTCATATTTGTTTCTTTTTGTGTCAAGAGTTGTAATGTCAGAAAAATTGTCAAAAAGTGGTCCTTAGGGCGTTACCCTTTCAAAATGTAGACCTTTACACCTAAAGAGTTCACATTAGTACTTTAGAGGCACATATTGGTACTAAAAAAGTACCATATTATTAGTACCTAAAAAGTACATATTGGTAGAAAATGTATTCATATCTGTACCTAAAGAGCTGTAAGCTTAAAGGGACACTTCACTGATTTGCATTAAAGGAATAGTCTACTCATTTTCAATATTAAAATATGTTATTACCTTAACTAAGAATTGTTGATACATCCCTCTATCATCTGTGTGCGTGCACGTAAGCGCTGGAGCGCGCTGCCACGCTTCGATAGCATTTAGCCTACCCCCACTCATTCAATGGCACCCCCCAGAGACAAAGTCAGAAATGACCAAACACATCAACGCCTTCCCTATTCAAGACGAGCAGCCACACGAGCAAGCCTGGTGGTACAAAACAAAAAGCAGCGATCCTCTAAGCGGATCCAAAAGAGGAGCTACATGTCATGGCGCAAAAGCACTTTTGGGAGCACTTTGACTCGGCGCAGTAACACCCTCCCTCTCCCATTATGAGAGGGAGAAGGGGAGCGGACTTTTCAGGCGAGTCGAAGCACTCCCAAAAGTGCTATTACACCATAAAATATAGTTCCTCTTTTAAATCCGCTTAGAAAAGCGCTACGTTTTATTTTGTACCACCAAACTTGCTCGTATAACTACTCGTCTTAAATAGGAAAAACGTTGATGTGTTTGGTCACTTCTAACTTTATCTCTAAATGGTACCATTGAATGAATGGGGCTAAGCTAAATGCTATCGAAGCGTTGCAGCGCGCTCCAGCGCTTACGTGCACGCACACAGATGATAGAGGGATGTATCAACAATTCTTAGTTAAGGTAATAACATATTTTAATATTGAAAATGAGTAGACTATTCCTTTAAGCTTTGTATAGATAGAACCCCAGTCATGGTCGTGCATCATTCCCTCAGTTTCCCCTGAGACGAGAGAAATACAGATTTCAGTGTTGCACTTCCTTCTTTCAATGATGTACAAATCATCATTTTGCGTCATTGAAAGAAGGAACTGCTGTATCTTTGTTGAGGGTGAAAGACTACAGATACTCATTCCTCATTTTTCCAAGGTGGGGGCTATGGGTGGGACCCACTCACACTACAGACCTATTACAGATCAGTTGGTGGGACTTACAAAAATATACGAACACAGACGACAAACACGATCAGCTGCCATCTTTATGCTAAGCTAAGCTAACAGTCGTTGTGGAGCGAGCCAGACTTCATGTTACAATAATAGCAAAGAGCATGTTACAGCAAAGAGCTCAGGCAGATGGAGGAACATAAGCCCGAGGAGTAGGCCGGAGCCTGGGCTTCGGCTGCGTAAAGGAGCCCGTGGAAGACGCCACAACCCTCGGCCTATGCTGCATAGAGAAGCCCGGACTGGCTAGAGCTTGGACGGACTAGTAGTGCCTGTACTTTCGCTGTGTGCTTTCTGTATAACATTTCCGCATCAGATCAGGATATGGACGTTTGTTTGGTGAATGGTCCCGGGCAAGAGAGAAACACAGACGTGTTTCGGCGTACGAGCACAAGCGCTGAGCCAGCACGTCTGTGGAGTATACATATTGTGCTGTGGACGCGTTTGTGTGCAAGATGCGGCATTTTCTTCTTTGGGAATATACATGTTTGGCCAAGCACTCTCAAAAATAAATCAGAAACTGAATAAAGCTTGCTCCTACCAAAGCTTCCTTCCGTATATAGACAGCGGCGTCCTGGATACATATTTTAGAATCCTAAAATGGAAGGACAGTCAAAGCCTGCAGGGATAAACGGACGTCTGACTATAAAGTGAGTGTTTCTATTTTCTTTGCATCGTGGGAGTTGTAGTTTTCCATACAAATGTGCCCTAATGTCAAGTTCTGTCTTTTTTCAGTCAAATAGGGACAAAATTCTAAATTTATGTTACATTTCGACTACAAATATGACCCACTTTCAATAAAGATTCATGTTTGTACCGATGAAATGTCCCTTTAAGAGCTTACACATACTGCTGGATTAACCAATAAAGCTGTTTAAATGTATTTGTAGAAATTTATGTCATCTGTGAAAGGCGTAGGACCAAAATTTTTTTAACAAATCATAGATATCGGTCCGAACGGATGTTTCCATTTTTGTCCCTCATACGTAAGCGTAATTTGAATGCCCACCGCGCAAAGAGTCCACGCAGACACCATATGTCATTGGCGAGTTCACGTGCGCTCACCTCCTGCCTGTAAACAGTGAGAACAGCAAACTTTTCTGCTGAATTGACAACCTACACAGGAGGCACAAAACTAAAGGCATATTTGATAACAACAACAGCAAAAACTGCCTGGATCAGCAAGAGCAAAAACCCAAATTAACATCGGTAGCTTTACCACGAGATGAAACAGCTGCAGGAGCCAAAGGGTCTGAAAGAGTCGTTGCACTGTTTATTTTGGTAAGGTAGGTACGTGATATATATGTTTGTATTGAGATGGATTCAGATATTCTACTTTGATGAAACATTGTGTTGCTCATGAAATTTGTGTTCGTTTACAGATTAGCGTAACGATATAGTTACTACGTCTACACAACCGAACGTGTGCTTAAACTTATTCTGATGTAAACCAGTTGTTTGGTTATTTTGGAAGTGTTATTTGACTTTGTACTGCAAAGTTTTCTCACTGCTGAATGAGACATGAGATGTGACCATCTGATCTGTGCGTGTTCATATGTTTTGAAAGAGGCGTGACTTTGGATGGCGATTTGACTTGAGGGTGGGATCGGGATTTCATTGCTAGGCGGCTACCGTTAGCATTTTTCAAAATGTGTTACCCTACCTTTTAAGCTGTCCTTGGGGCAGTAGTACTTTTGAAAATTTCCTAATATGTACCAGTAGGTACAGTTGTTTATACATTTGGTACCAACATGTACCTTTGAGGTACCCATATATACCTCTGAGAAACATAAAGGAACTCCTTGGGTACAAAGGCGCATTTCTCCAAAAGGTACCAACCCAGTGACAGCTAAGGACCATTTTGACCATTTTTTTCTGACAGTGCCTTACATTAGGTGGTGGTCTAATAAATTAGTTTAGCACTGTATTAATTCTCATTAAGGAAATAGATGTAAAGGACCACTTACCTGGCAGACAGAATGATCACGCGGGCTTCCAGCTCTTTGGCCTCCAAGAGCAGAGCAGTCAAGTTAGTCTCCTGGTTGAACTGAAGCACTTTCTCGGCCTGAGGTTGGGGTACACAATCATTCAAAGAGGCTATTTACTCCCATAACTGAACCATGGTGCCTCATCTAGCACTTTTGGTTGGTTTGGCCGTGCCTGTTTTTTCTTTGGGGGCTGAAAATGGGGGTAAATTATAGAGTTCCAGGGAAACTGGCTCAAATAAAAAACAAAAATAAAAGAATTAAAAAGCTTGAAAAGCCAAAAATCTGCATTGTCGCATGCAAACTGAAGGTTATCAAGGCTCCAGAGAAGGACGTGCATGTTAGGTCACAGGGGTGAGACCGATGCAACCGTAAACTAAAACCAGGTGGAAGGGGAGTGATAGGTGAAGGGGCGCAATTTCCCCAAAGAAACAGTCGAGAAAAAGAATTAACGAGGGAATGCTGCAAGAGGATAATAGATTCGGAGAGTGTTGTCCCAATCGGATCTCCACAAAGGTATGGGCTTGCATTTTTTTTTTTTTTTTTGGACTTGAATCATGCATCATCATCCTTTATTGAAAAGGAAAAAATGGTGATGAAAGAAGCGGAGCGTTTTTATAGATATTTCTTGAAACGGAAATAATAAGAATTATTCAAAAGAAATCCATTCTTCATTTAAATCATAAAAAGGAAAAAACACGTGCTACCAAGAGAAGGGCATTTCTGGGTTTTGCCGGTGACTGGCTGGGCTGGTTCTAGTAGCTACGTTCAGAGATTTTGGAGGGCGGCGTGCATTGACCATGCAAATATACCTTAGGTCCTCTTTTGCTGTCATACAGTTGGTCTTGGTTTTCATAGTTCCTTTTTTTATTCTGATGAGTAATGTGCACAGAGAAAATATGCAGACACAGAAGAATATTATAAACAGTTGAGAATGGTGGACAGTAAAGCAACCAAAAAACTTTCACTTCCCTGCTCCGAATCGGAATCTTTAACACTGGGGCTTGCAAAAAACATCAAAGACCGACTCTTCCAGACTTTAATAAGGCAAACAAAATGCAACAACCCTCATCGCATTACAATCGATATAGTCAGTTTTGCTACATTCACAAACTAAGTGGTGCTTTTCATCAGCTACTTGCAGTAGCATGCGCACCTACTAAATTATGTATGTAATGTTATTTAAAATTCAATACAGATGATAGACAACTCCGATGTGCTGTCATGTCTAACAAATCACTCAATATTAATCGAATGTTGCTTAATGCATACAAAAGAGCCAAACTCCGAGGATGATGGGTTGATTTTTTATCAGCACCATCTTGAATTCTCCTCGTCTGCTCTTTTTTGAGGGCAGTGGTCTCGGGGGTGAAACCCTGATGCCATTTTGCAGAGATATAAATAATCTTCCCCTGCATACATACGCACATCATCCTAATGGTGCAATAGGTTAGACACGTTTGCATTGCGCCTCTGAAATGATGCATGACCCATATGCACGTCATTTGCTCATTAAAGCACCGCACACAAAATTAGGAAGACGAATATAAGACCTTCCAGAGCAAACTCTGTGCCGCAGTCATAATCCCTGCTGTGTGGTGAATGAAAACTACAATGGACACTCCTGTAAAATGATAGTAAAAGCAATATGAACATAATCCTTGGTGTGTAGTGAACAAAAATAGACATGGCGCAGTACAGCATGCGAAAATAATTTGAAATTCAAGTGCTGTTACGCGGACACAGATCAATCTGTCGACCTTTTCAGTAATTCAGACACGATAGCCTTGATTTTGTTTCTCTGTTATGAATATAAATACTCTATTTACTATTAGAGTATTGAGTTAAACAAAGCATTTTGTACTTTTGATGTATACAAATATCATCAATTAAATATGAGATTAAAAATATAAACATGCATTAAATTATAAAAATGTTTTTAATGAAGCATGAGCAACAATCTTTGTGTGATAAGTGAAAATTTGTCATATAAACGCATAGCGGTTGAATTATAATACGTAATACATATAATACAATTTCAATGTCAAATAACAAAAAATCAGATGACAGATGTGAACTTCACATTACACAGTAGCACCACAAAATGGCTGCCAGGTTTAACCTCCTAAGACCCGAGCCATATCTGCCTAGAAAAACGCAACTTTTATTTTCCATCAGTGTTAGTGCACGACATAGCTATTTTAAATAGGAAAAATATCGAAACTCTTTGGTTATTTTTTTAGCGCAATGCTAATGGTCTAATCAGATTCAATGGATTATGCTAAGCTATGCTAAAAGTGGTACCGCCAGACCCGGAGATCAGCTGAATGGATTACAAAAAGATAAAAATCAAATGTTTAACTCTACGGGAGCATATTTTCAAAAAAAGTGGAGTGTCCCTTTAAGTATTATGGTGCAAACAACAAAAAATGTAATATCAAGGTATGTGGACACACCAGGTCTTGGGAGGTTAAGACACAAAGGGCCAGATTTGCTAACATCTTGCACAGCACAAACCATCTTCTGGCGTTAAAAAGTGAGGATTTACTAAAGATACGCAATCAAAAAAAAATCAGCTTTGGAGTGGACACTGCAATTTTGTAGGAGTTTCTCTTTCAGGCACAAAATTTATGGGAGGAGAATATTTAAATGAATCACGGAACGCAATTTACTAAGGTTTGCGCTTTTAATTTACTGGTATTTGCGCCATTAATTTAATGCATGGAAAAAGCATGTCTTAACCCTACACTAATTAGCACTGCTCTTTATAGATTGTGTTGGTCATTATGGAAATGAGATTTTTGTGTTCTTTAACCTGTGCTTTGTCAATAAATCACCCGCAGAAATTTCCACTCCAATTGGTGCTTTATTGAAATTGCGCTCTCATGCTAATTCGCCCTGTTTAGTAAATCTGCCCCTAGATTTTATGATTTAAGAGAGTTCATTTAAATAAATAAATATAAATAAAATCACTAGTTATATCTGAACTTAGTTGAGTCTAAATGAAGCTATTCATTTTTAATTCAAAAACTTAATTAAAATAAATTCGACCGGCTGCTCTGATTCTTCTTAAAACATAGAAAGAAACCTTTTATGAACATTTGCATTTACTTTCATTCATTTAGCAGACACTTTTATTCAAAGCAATTTGAAAAGTGAGAGAGCATAACATTTTTTCTAAACAATTACCTTTACACCAGTTTTTAATGGAGGCTCTTAGATGTGACATATTCTGTCAGTAATATGAAATACAGAAGAAAGACTAAAATTTAGTAAATAAATTTGACATGAAATGATAAATAGCACAGATGTTCAATCAATGACTAAATTACAACAATAAAACTCGGGCAAGGTTTTTTTTAATGGCATGTTTCGCATAAAATCAGATTCAAAGTGCTTTACAAAGGCATTACAGTTTTTCTCCATTGGTTTGGCTCATTTCTTGAAACAGAAATTACATTCTCAAAACAACATGGACAAACCTCCAAACCACGTGGCAAGTGTTCACAACAGAATTGAATTTCTCATTCATTTCATCAAATTGCAAATATCTAAGTACATGTCTCAATAGCTCAGTACATCTTTGCAACTGATTAAGTACAGTTAGCCTACATTTAGCAGAATTTCCAAGTGAATAGATCTTGTTGATCTAAACTGATTGGTTGATTCTCAGTCTAATGGTTGTTTACTCCAAAATGTGTCAGCGTTATTTCATTGTATAAGTCATCACATGCACAATAGTCTGTTCAATTGGCAAAATGAGTCAAGAACATAATACCATGAATAACATATATGAATGCTTTGAACATTTGATAAATTTATTACAGCAATTGACAGTCAGGGAAAACTAAAACTTGACTAACAAAGTAGGAGTTTACGCTTTTGTAGAGAATAATGGCATTGGAAGGAAACGAGGCCCCTCACATCCTCGTGTTTGTGGATGAAGCTGGCTTCAACCTGGCCAAGGGCCGAAGACGTGGCCATAAAATTATTGCCCACCGGGCCATGGTGGATGTCCGAGGCCAGTGAGGGGGCAATATTACTATGTTTGATGCCATATCTGAGAATGGTGTGGCCACTCACATCCCCAGTCTTGGCCCATACTATACACAGATGCTCCTCATCTTCTTGGACCGCCTTCAGTTTGATTTGATCCCTCAAAATGAGAAAGGTCTCGTCGGGCCTCACCTACCACAATATGTCATTGTATGGGACAATGTGAATTTCTACCGTGGCCTGCTAATCAGGGACTGGTTCACTACTCATCCAAGGATGGTCATGGTGTTCCTACCACCTTACTCTCCTTTCCTCAATCCTATTGAGTTTTTCTCATCTGGGAGGTGGAGATATATGAGCATAGGGCTCAAAATCAAAGGTCCCTGCTCCATGATGAACGCTGCATGTTAGGATATTACAGGAGATCAGTGTAGGGGATGGTTGCGACATGCAAGCTGTTTTGTTCCCTCGTTGCATTGCAAGGGAGAATATACACTGTGATGTGGATGAGAATCTGTGGCCAGACAGACAGCAGCGTGTGGATGGTCAGGAGGGTGAGGATGGTGGCCAGGAGAGGAAGGGTGAGGACATCAACCAGTGAAGAAATGTTAGTTCTGAAACTCCCGCATTATTTACAGCACTGTAGGCTGCATATAATTTTCATTGTTTTTTGTGTTTATATTAGAGTATATTATGCTTTATATATTTTCTTTTTGGTCTGGTGTATGGAAGTTACTTTGTGTGTGAATAAAAGTGGTTACAATTTCCTTGGCAGTGTGAGTGCAATGTGTGGTGTCAAACCTTGGAGGCTACTCTTACCCTAAAATCCTATTTTTTTTTTCAGTTTTATACACAATTGTATTCTGTTAGCTAGACAAAAAACAGTACAGTAACCATTGTCAATAAAGGACTGGGCTAAGACTGAAATGTGGACATAAGGTATATTTCAATGGTCCTCTGCCATAGTGACAAAACATCTAAACATTTTGACTTGCAGTGCTTACACAATGCCAAAGAGATAAAGCATTTTGGGGGCATTGACTGTTTAAATGAGAAGGAAATGTAGTTTTGACACATGAGTGAACGGTTTTGGGAGAGGTATGAGCTTTTGCAGGTGAACCATGGTGTTGTGCCGAACCATCCAAGTTATTTTGACAAAAGCGCCAAGAGTGTTGAGAACGTCCAGTCTGTTTCAAGAAATGAGCCAAAGCAAGGATAAGGATATTTGCCATTTTTGTGGCACTGACGCTTTATATGAAAAAGGAATTTATTTTTGAAGCATGAATGAACAGTTTTGGGAAATATATGAGCTTTTGCAAGTGAGCTATAGTGTTGAGCTGAACTGTAAGACTGTTTTGCCAAATGATCTTAGAGTTTTGAGAATGTAATTTCTGTTTCAAGAAATGAGCCAAACCAATGGAGAAAAACTGTAAAACGAAAAGCAGACCTATAAATGTCATGGTAAAAATCAATAGAGTACCTAAAAATGAAAAGGAAGCAAAATGAAAGCCTAAAAATGTATTAAAACAAATAATACATTTAAAATGCATAATAAATTTCAATAGCCTACTTCATAATACTGTCTCATCATTTATCAGAGGAACTAACAGCTCAGCTAGTTTTCTCTGAGCACCCTTCGGGACATCGAGGTTTACAACATCTTCGCATTTGTCAGACCCTTTTATCCATAGCAACGTACAGTGCATAAAAGCTATCATTATGCATGTTCCTTGGGAATCGAACACACAACCTTTTGCAAGCTGCTTTACAAGCTGAACTACAAGAACATTGTATAGCTTCTGTCAATGCCAGATCCGCTGGCCTGCCATCAACCCGACACCTGCATGCATCCACCAATACAACAGCAGCAATACATCACCAGCATCCCTTCTACTATGCCTAATAGATAGATAGATAGATAGAGAGATAGATAGATAGATAGATAGATAGATAGATAGATAGATAGATAGATAGATAGATAGATAGATAGATAGATAGATAGATAGATAGATAGATAGATAGATAGATAGATTCAGATAGACAGACAGACAGACAGATTCAGACAGACAGATTCAGATAGATAGATTCAGATAGATTCAGATAGATTCAGATAGATAGATAGATAGATAGATAGATAGATAGATAGATAGATAGATAGATAGATAGATAGATAGATAGATAGATAGATAGATAGATAGATAGATAGATTCAGATAGATAGATTCAGATAGATAGATTCAGATAGATAGATAGATAGATAGATAGATAGATAGATAGACAGATAGATAGATAGATAGATAGATAGATAGATAGATAGATAGATAGATAGATAGATAGATAGATAGATAGATAGATAGATAGATAGATAGATAGATAGATAGATTCAGATAGATTCAGATAGATAGATTCAGATAGATAGATTCAGATAGATAGATTCAGATAGATAGATTCAGATAGATTGATAGATATATAGATTCAGATAGATCGATAGATATATAGATTCAGATAGATAGATAGATAGATAGATAGATAGATAGATAGATAGATAGATAGATAGATAGATAGATAGATAGATAGATAGATAGATAGATAGATAGATTCAGATAGATTCAGATAGATACACAGATTCAGATAGATTCAGACAGACAGATTCAGACAGACAGACAGACAGACAGACAGACAGACAGACAGACAGACAGACAGACAGACAGACAGACAGACAGACAGACAGATTCAGATAGATAGATAGATTCAGATAGACAGATTCAGATAGACAGATTCAGATAGATACACAGATTCAGATAGATTCAGACAGACAGACAGACAGACAGACAGACAGACAGACAGACAGACAGACAGATAGATTTAGATAGATTCAGAAAGATAGATTCAGAGATAGATTCAGATAGATAGATAGATTCAGATAGATAGATTCAGATAGATAGATTCAGATAGATAGATTCAGACAGATAGATAGATAGATAGATAGATAGATAGATAGATAGATAGATAGATAGATAGATAGATAGATAGATAGATAGATAGATAGATAGATAGATAGATAGATAGATAGATAGATAGATAGATAGATAGATAGATAGATAGATAGATAGATAGCCAGAGACAGACAGACAGACAGACAGACAGATAGATAGATTTAGATAGAAACACAGATTCAGATAGATACACATATTCAGATATATATATTCAGATAGATAGATTCAGATAGATAGATAGATAGATTCAGATAGATAGATAGAAAGATAGACAGACAGACAGACAGACAGAAAGACAGAAAGACAGATAGATACATTTAGATTGATACAGATTCAGATAGATACACAGATTCAGATAGATATGTTTAGATAGATATATTCAGATAGATAGATTCAGATAGAAAGATCCATTCAATAGAAGCCTCTCTGGGTATGTAACTTAATTCACACCATACTGAAATAGTTTCACTGTTAATAATCTCTCACAGCAAAGAGGGCAACAATAATTACCTCGGTGCTGAGCGGAGGGGATTTGGGATGGCGATTTAGCCTTCATCCCTTAGGATACTGAGCTCAGCCTCGGCAAGATCAAAATTCCCCCTATAGTTATCACCACTCTAAACCAGCTCATAATAGGAGGACAGATCTGCATTGCCAAAACTCACATAGCTCCAGGGCATCAACATGCCTCACCATAATTCTTAAAAAGTCACTGATGCTTTGCAATGCCCCAGGTTAAGGTTTTCATTTTGCTCCTGTTGAAGATAGACACAGGAGTTTTCGACTATGGCAGAAAGCAACATGAAATGGCCAGATAACGCACCTTAAGTCAAATCACACCACGTTAAGACTCTGGTTTTAGAATGTTAGCCAACATTTAAAACATGGTATGAAAGATGTGTTCATGTGACAAAAAACATTTACGTACATTGAAGACCCCCACGTTACACGCATGTACGTACATACACACCCGCGCACAAGTGGATTCTGGGAAACCTGGCATTATCTTACCTTGGTTTCTCTCTCCTCCAGCAGAGTTTCTAATCTCTTCTGCGCGGCTCTGCCTTCATGGTCGTCACTGACGATTAAAATGATGTGATTCCAGCGAAACTCGCGCATCATATCAAACCACACATGGGCCTGGTGAGAGTATGGCGGTACTGTACGCAGGAACGAGAGATGGATGCTCTGCAAGAACAGTATAGAGTTAATATTCAAAATATGCATAAAGAGTGCATATTAGTACCTCAAACTGGTATTGGTATAGCTTTATTTAATCTATCGCTCACCTTGTCTGAATAAATGGACATCCTGGTGGTGAGCCCCACTACAGGTATCCGGTAAAATCCTGCGGTGTATGAGACCGGTGTAGGAGTGAGATGGTCAGTAGACTGTGGTGGATGGCTTACCAGGATGGCATACACCTACGAACAAGATCAGAGAACTGGTTTTAGACTAACTAGCTGCTGTCAAGGCTAGATCACAGCCGAGTGAAGAGCTTGAGCTATAGAGGAGATCCTTGACGAGACCTATAAATCACCTCACGGTCAAACGCACTAACATTTAAATTGATCGATGATGAAGGGTCTTTGGTTGGACTCGAGGGAGCAAGAAAAACAAAGTGTGATCTGTCTTTCACACATAAAAATTGATAGTTTGTCCTGTGTTAACATAATACAGCAAGTTAAAGGGACACTCCACTTTTTTTGAAAATATGCACATTTTCCAGCTCCCCTAGAGTTAAACATTTGATTTTTACCTTTTTGGAATCCATTCAGCTGATCTCCGGGTCTGGCGCTACCACTTTTAGCATAGCTTAGCATAATCCATTGAATCTGATTAGACCATTAGCATTGTGCTAAAAATAACGAGTGTCGATATTTTTCCTATTTAAAACTTGACTCTTCTGTATTTACATTGTGTACTAAGACCGACAGAAAATAAAAGTTGTGATTTTTCTAGGCAGATATGGCTAGGAACTATATTCTCATTCTGGCGTAATAATCAAGGACTTTGCTGCCGTAACATGGCTCCAGGAGGTGCAATGATATTACGCAGCCGAAAATAACCCCCTTAGTAACTTTCAATGGCAGGGTACTATTTTCGGGGACTGTGTAATATCATGACGCCTCTTGCAGCCATATTACGGCAGCGAAGTCCTTGATTATTACGCCAGAATGAGAATATAGTTCCTAGCCATATCGGCCTAGATAAAATCGCAACTTTTAATTTTCCCATCAGTCTTAGTACATGATGTAACTACAGAGTCAAGTTTTAAATAGGAAAAATAAAGAAACTCTTTGGTTATTTTTTAGCGCGATGGTAATGGTCTAATCAGATTCAATGGATTATGCTAAGCTATGCTAAAATTGGTAGCCCCAGACTCGGCTGAATGGATTCCAAAACGGTGAAATTCAAATGTTTAACTCTAGCTGGAAAAATTTGTATTATTTTTTTTTTTAAAGTGGAGTGTCCCTTTAAAAGGTTTATGGACATTGTGTGAGCATTTGTGAACATGGCGAAGTGTTGGGATTGTTTAAATGTTTTCATTTTGTTAAAAATATAAGAATAAACAAGACAGACAGACGAATGAGAAAGAGAGGGAGAAAAATAGAGAGAGATAGATAGATACCTGTAGATAGATGAATGGATGGATGCAGAATGATTCAGACAATGTTTTTGCTTTCAAAAAAATATGCTGTATTCAGAAGGAAAAACAACCATAAGAGAAAAAAACAACGTTTGGCAAAACCATGTGGCTCTGATAGCTTTGAATGCTGACAGCCCGTATGGTTGGGCTTGAATCAGGGATCTCAATCCAGCAATGCCTTCCGGCACGGACTCCATCTGTCACACAACGTCTCCCTTTAGAGTGGGCAGAAACATTAGTGAGCCAAAAAGTGATACACAGTAATTTATTTAGCAATAATCCTGATATTCAACCCAAGAGCTACAGAACCTAACGCTCCACATTTATCTAAGGTTAATTATTTAGTAAGGCACAGGAGGCCATTGGTTTTACCAAGAAAGTGTGCAAGTGAATGAGACCGAGACAGCGGGATCTTATTCATGTTCAGTACTTATATAGACTACTACCTCAGCAGTCTGTAATGACATCACAATGCACTAAAACACTTAATGTGATTTCTGCGTGTGCAGGCTTTTAATGAAGAAAAGCTTTCTCAAGATGAATTACTCCCGAGAGTGAGGCAGTAGTTTATCAAAAATTGCCTCTCTATCTATCTATCTATCTATCTATCTATCTATCTATCTATCTATCTATCTATCTATCTATCTATCTATCTATCTATCTATCTATCTATCTATCTATCTATCTATCTATCTATCTATCCATCCATCCATCTATCTATCCACCATATCACCTGCATGTCCCTAGGCATTTTGATAATGGATTCCTCCCACGAACAAATCACTTCAGATAATGATGCCATGCTGACTAACTATTTTTGTCCATCAGTAACACAGGCCGCTCAGTAAAAACAGAAACTTGTTTGCATTAAAAATCTTTAATTTGTTGGTGCGTCACCTCATATTTCGCAGCTGCTGCCCCCGGCCTGTTTCATAATCTCTCTCTCATACCTCACATCAAAGCTCTGAGGGGTCAGCCTCAGTAAGTTAACCTTTCTTCACACTGATAGTTTATCGACGTGTATGAATAATTACTTATGCTATCCAACTTAGACATCTAAACAAATCTATCACACATCAATTTCCAAGCTTGTGCAGGGGTGTTTACATTTACATTCATGCATTTGGCAGACTTTTTTATCCAAAGAGAATTGTACGGGTACATTTTTATCAGTATATGTTCCCCCATTATTTTACTGTACAGCAATGCTCTATATGGTATAAAAATGTATAGAAATTGAATTAATAGAAATAATTGGTATGCCCACTGTATATTTTAGATGGTATTTCTGATGCATGAATTTAGGTTTGGTATGTACTTGTACTTGGTATAGCATTGTATTTACAACACAAAGGTCATGGGTTCGAATCCACTAATAAAATGTACACCTTGTAATGCACCGCAGGTCGTTTGGATAAAAGTATCTTTCAAATGCATATATATTTAATAAACTGATGATATAATGGATACCATGGCTATGCACGTGAAAGGTAAAAAAATATTTCATTTACTTACTAAGGTGTTATTATTTATTAGTCAAAAATGTAGATTTTTAGAAAAATGCCGTTTTAAATTGATATTATACAATATTAATGCTTATGCCATTTAAAACGTAAAAAAATCACTTTTGTTACGGACATTTGTTTGGCTCTTAGGGAACTTTTAAGGTCACCTGGGCACGCTCACACATAATCTATAAATGTTAAAGGCATACAATATATACCAGAGCAAAATTTAAACACTAAAATCTCACCTGACTAGAAATAAGATCCTCACAGACCGACAGCGCCATCTGAATCGCGTTGGCTTTGTGAGTGACAGAGATGGCGGTCAACTTGAATTTTTCCCTCCCGTACACCTGGTTCGCCTGGGTAACGGCATCTTTAAACACCTGCTCGTATCTCTTTTGGCTCAGGACGGCTCCGATGTTCACAATCTTGGGCTCACAGCCGCCTCGCACGCACGAGGAGATGACAAACGCGGCCAAAAGAAGAAGACGCATCGTGCGCACGGCAACAAACGCGCACCGGCGTTCCTCTATTTAGTGCTGCTGGAGGGTCGTAGAGATGCACCCTCGGATAGCACCTCACCTAATTAAAAAAAGACTGAACCCAGTGTCCAGTGTGCCAATATCTTAGGATAAAAAAATCCCGAGTGCCAAATTCACTCACACTGCGGCGATGTGTACATGGTCACCGGTTCTGTACACAGAGACCCCTGCATTCATTGCACCAGTTTTTCCCTATGTAGTAAGCTTGACGCATAACGCATGAAGCCCGACAAAAAAAATGTGTGGCGTGTCGCGTATCGTCCGACTCTCTGTCCGTCGGCTGTTGTTCTGCTTGATAAGCGATGCGACGCTCGCGGCTGAGCGCTGTCCTTGGTGCTGACAGCTGTGCTCGCTGTTCAGTGCGCGCCCCCGCAACTCCTTCGGTTTTGCGCGTTGGCGTTCGGCTCGAATTATAACGCTACACTGTCAGAAAGCATCCACGCGTTGAATTCAAAGGGAGCTTATAATTGCTTTACAGCCAGAGAGAGGAATGGAGCTGTTTAAATAAAAGGATGTACAAAATGAGCACAAATACAAAGCATATGCTTTTGACAGCAAAGTGGATGACCGTTTGAAAATTAATTTGAGTGTTTATAATTCCAAAAGGGGGCTGTAATGGGTTCTGGCAGAGTGAGTTATTTCTTTATACGTTTTCCAAAAAAGCGTTCAGAAAAGACAGATGGAAGAGAGGCCCAGAAACATGTATTAATATAAAATAGGCCTAATTATAAACCTTTAACATCCACAAAACCTTTATGTTGTAAAAAAGGTTCTTTGTACTGGAAATGTTTTACAAACTATACAAATGTAAGAAAGAAATGGTTCTTAACTAAAAGGTTCTTTGGGGAACCAAATAATTCCATGGAAACACTAAAAGTGGACAAGTGATTAATCGCGATTAATCACATACAAAAATCGCATATAAAATATTTAAATACACACACCTATACATTTAAAAAATATGTATGTATCAATTACTTGAAGTTATATACACTCAACTAAAGGATTATTAGGAACACCTGTTCAATTTCTCATTAATGCATTTACGGTATCTAATCAACCAATTACATGGCAGTTGCTTCAATGCATTAAGGGGTGTGGTCCTGGTCAAGACAATCTCCTGAACTCCAAACTGAATGTCAGAATTGGAAAGAAGGTGATTTAAGCAATTTTGAGCGTGGCATGGTTGTTAATGCCAGACAGGCCGGTCTGAGTATTTCACAATCTGCTCAGTTACTCAGATTTTTATGCACAACCATTTCTAGGGTTTACAAAGAATGGTGTGAAAAGGAAAAAACATCCAGTACGCGGCAGTCCTGTGTACGAAAATGCCTTGTTGATGCTAGAGGTCAGAGGAGAATGGGCCGACTGATTCAAGCTGATCTTTGACAGAAATAACCACTCGCTACAACCGAGGTATGCAGCAAAGCATTTGTGAAGCCACAACATGCACAACCTTGAGGCGGATGGGCTACAACAGCAGAAGACTCCACCGAGTACCACTCATCTCCACTACAAATAGGAAAAAGAGGCTACAATTTGCATGAGCTTACCAAAATTGGACAGTTGAAGACTGGAAAAAAGTTGCCTGGTCTGATGAGTCTTGATTTCTGTTGAGACATTCAGATGGTAGAGTCAGAATTTGGCGTAAACAGAATGAGAACATGGATCCATCATGCCTTGTTACCACTGTGCAGGCTTGTGGTGTAATGGTGTGAGAGATGTTTTCTTGGCACACTTTAGGCCCCTTAGGGCCAATTGGGCATCGTTTAAATGCCACTGCCTACCTGAGCATTGTTTCTGCATGTCCATCCCTTTATAACCACCATGTACCCATCCTCTGATGGCTACTTCCAGCAGGATAATTCACCACGTCACAAAACATTTCAAATTGGTTTTTTTAACATGACAATGAGTTCACTGTACTAAAATGGCCTCCACAGTCACCACATCTCAACCCAATAGAGCATCTTTGGAATGTGCATCCCACAAATCTGCATTAACTGCAAGATGCTATCCTATCAATATGGGCAAACATTTCTAAAGAAGGTTTTCAGCACCTTGTTGAATCAATGCCACGTAGAATTAAGGCAGTTCTGAAGGCGAAAGGGGGTCAAACACAATAGTAGTATATGGTGTTCCTAATAATCCTTTAGGTGAGTGTATAATATAAAATATAATAAATGAATAAATATATATACACATGTAAATGTTTCTTAAATACATATCAATGTGTGTGTCATAAGACTGATACTGTCACTGGAACATCACACTTTTAAAAGGTCATAATATTTACCATTTGGTTACAGATATGTAGACATTTGGTACCAATATATATCTTTTAGGTACTTTGAGGTACTAATATGCACCCTTTAAGTAAAAGGTGTGCTTTTTGAAAGGTTACCGCCCCAGTGACTGCTTCTGTACCTGTTGTCAGAGACTATAGAAATGTGTTTCATGTGACAACATCCAAATAGGTTCAAATAAATCCAAAACAGTATCAGGGCTCCAGACTGCCACCCAAATTTGAGAGTGTGCCACTGAATTTTACATCCAGTCGCACATATCATCAAAGTATTTATTAGTAATACAGTGTATTACTTAGTAAAAATGTGAATATTTGGTTAGCATGTTGATTTACGGTATGTGCCCCTAAATTTTCTGGTTGCGCCCCTAAAATTTTCATTTGGGGGCCACTGTGCTCCTAGTGAAAAAAGTTAGTCTGGAGGCCCATTGAATTCATCTTACTTATTAGGTAAAATGACATTTAGGGGTTGTTAAATGACAAAGTATTTAGAAGAGTAAGAATAAAGGTAACAACTGCACCATATCACTTTTGACAGCACACAGATGGTCTGTTCTAAATAAAGTTCTTAGCGGGATGTAAAATGTTCCCCTGCTGTAAAATCCTAAATTTGTAGCACGTCGTCCTCTCCATTACCAACAGAGCTAAACGTAACCACCAATCTTCAGAGTTTTTGCATGTACATATGATCAGTTATGTAACCATGCCATCTATATTTCAACTTTCAATCACGCTTCTCAAAACCAGACCTTTGAAGTAATTACATAAAGTGGCAACGCTGAAGGACTGCACTGTTTTCAATGTGCATCCGTGCAGACCTTTAATTTGGGCTGATTTTCAGAGATGCACGTTTTATCGGGATGTTAGAGGACCTGGCAGGAGTGTTTTGAAAAGACTAGTGCTTGCTTTGTGAAAATAAGAGTAATGATCTCTCTGTGCAGGTGCATGAGAAGCATTATGCACTGCTAGGCACATAAGAACAAAAGGGGAAAAATGGTTACCAAGGAAACAAGCCTCTCTCCTGAAGTGTGAAGTTTCAAAGAATTCGCATGTAGGCATTTTGTGCGCAATAGCAACGCAAGGCGTTAATGAGACAAAGTGACAGTCAGTCCGCTGAAAACATGCAATACATAAAAGCCAAGCAAAATCAATACAGGTGGAAGAGCAAACATTTATGCACATATCAAGAGCTTATGGATTTGGCCTTGCATTGACTATGCAGAACATATTCATCATGCACTGACAAATCGTGAACTAAAAATTTAAGCAGCGATTGTGATTTTATTGCATTACACTTTATGATCTAATTTAATTTCCCTCAGCTCAAGAATTAGCAATTGAAGCCCTATTAATATTTCATCAACCGTGGGAAATAATCCTCTACGTGTGAATGTCATAGCAGTCAGATATGAAGAGGGGATTTGTAAAATAGGTCACAATTGATAGATATGCCGTCAATTTTAAATAATGCATTACACGCCTCAGGGGGTATCTTTATATAGCTACATGGTTTTACTTACTCTTATGCATTTATTATTTATTCATTTAAAATATAACTACAGAACATTAATCTAATTTCCTGAGTAATTTTATAGTTTTTTAAATTAAGCACGCATATATTTGTATCAATAAATTATGTGTTTTCTGGGTGATTCCTTGGGAAGCGGGGCATTCTGCCTCTCTGTATGACATACAGTATTTTGAATACCTGAATGTCTTCTGCTTGCTGGGAGCTACACAAAAGGCTGACCAAGCGACAAGATCCTCGCTGGCCTCGGTCGTGTTCCTCTGCCTCATCCTGACTCCCACATCTCTGCACATCAATTCAGCCGGGCCAGCCTGCAATGCAGCCATTATATAATGATAACACTGCCAACGAATACACACAGAGACAGGAGAATAGTCAAGACTTATTAGGTGTCACACACCTCTATAATGGGTGTGTGCGAATAAATGCTCTACTGAAAAGCATTTAACTTGATGTTTCCTCAAATTAGGTAATATTTCAAAATGGGTGACAAGCATCATATACTTTATAGTAGGGGTCTCCAACCTTTTTGTGAGCAAGGGCTACCACAATGGATAAAACAATCTGGAGGGCTACTTTTTTGATATAGTCTACTCAAAACTTTTTTCTTTTACTTGTTGATTTTATTTCATTTTCCGTTGATATGTTGTATAAAATGTTAACATAGAAGCCAAGCTAATTTAAGAACTATATGATAAATAAATATTAAAATTGAGGCTATAGAATGTGCTTTGGTGGGCAACTCTCAGACTGTGCGGGCATCTTGATACCCACGGACATCATGTTATAGGTAACTGCTTTAGATGAAAAGCTGATTGTGGTTTATGTATGTTATAATTGAAATTTTAAAACTCAAGAGGTGGCCTGATATGATCTTTAAAATATCTGAGTTAGGTATTTTGCAACGGTGGTTTTCATCTTTCATGTAAAGCTGCTTTGATAAAAAAGTGCTAGATACACTCACCTAAAGGATTATTAGGAACACCGTACTAATACTGTGTTTGACCCCCTTTCGCCTTCAGAACTGCCTTGATTCTATATAGCATTGATTCAACAAGGTGCTGAAAGCATTCTTTACAAATGTTGGCCCATATTGATAGGATAGCATCTTGCAGTTGATGGAGATTTGTGGGATGCACATCCAGAGCACGAAGCTCCCGTTCCACAACATCCAAAAGATGCTCTATTGGGTTGAGATCTGGTGACTGTGGGGGCCATTTTAGTACAGTGAACTCATTATCATGTTCAAGAAACTAATTTAAAATGATTCGAACTTTGTGACATGGTGCATTATCCTGCTGGAAGTAGCCATCAGAGGATGGGTACATGGTGGTCATAAAGGGATGGACATGGTCAGAAACAATGCTCAGGTAGGCCGTGGCATTTAAACGATGCCCAATTGGCACTAAGGGGCCTAAAGTGTGCCAAGAAACACCCCCCACACCATTGCACCACCACCACCAGCCTGCACGGTGGTAACAAGGCATGATGGATCCATGTTTGCATTCTGTCTTCAACAGAAATCGAGACTCATCAGACCAGGCAACATTTTTCCAGTCTTCAACTGTCCAATTTTGGCGAGCTTGTGCAAATTGTAGCCTCTTTTTCATATTTGTAGTGGAGATGAGTGGTACCCGGTGGGGTCTTCTGCTGTTGTAGCCCATCCGCCTCAAGGTTGTGCGTGTTGTGGCTTCACAAATGCTTTGCTGCATATCTCGGTTGTAACGAGTGGTTATTTCAGTCAAAGTTGCTCTTCTATCAGCTTGAAACAGTCGGCCCATTCTCCTCTGACCTCTAGCATCAACAAGGCATTTTCACCCACAGGACTGCCGCATACTGGATGTTTTTCCCTTTTCACACCATTCTTTGTAAACCCTAGAAATTATTGTGCGTGAAAATCCCAATAACTGAGCAGATTGTGAAATACTCAGATCGGCCCATCTGCCACCAACAACCATGCCACGCTCAAAATTGCTTAAATCACCGTTCTTTTCTGCATTCAGTTTGGAGTTCAGGAGATTGTCTTGACCAGGACCACACCCCTAAATGCATTGAAGCAACTGCCATGTGATTGGTTGATTAGATAATTGCATTAATGAGAAATTGAACAGGTATTCCTAATAATCCTTTAGGTGAGTGTTAGTACATTTGACAGTGACAATTTTGCATCAACATCTCAGCAAGCAAAATTGCATTTCATCTAATAGCTGTAAAAACATTCAAGATGTCGGGGCTAAAACAGGGCAAAATTTTGCTTCCTGTTGTGTTCATCAGAACAAATACATTTATACAGGTTTGTAACAACATGAGAGTGAGTTAATCGGATGAAATATCCCTTTAAAGTCCCCCTGTGGTGAAAATCAAGTTGTTTTTTACGTTGTAAGTGATAAAATTATCAAACACCAGGGGTCTTTAATAGATGTCTAATCGTGATCCAAAAATAAATTAAACCAAACACCTTGTAATCACTATTGACTTTGCATACATAATGGAATATCATCTCACTAGTTAGTTTGCCAAAATTCAGTTTATTTTGGCTAGAAGTGGGTTACTCATATACATTATTAGACTATATTGTGTCTGTAGTTAACCTAGATATTACATGATGGCTATTGCTTGCTGGTTTTACATGTCTGTGCAAGTGTTTCAAGCTTGTAAGGGGTTAAGTTAAACATTTCAATGCTGTTCTGGTTTGCCCTAGATGCCGTGGACCATGCAGACCTACGCGATGCATTTCTCATGTACAGTTTGGTATGTTTATTTATAATAGATGAGTGATCACTCCATCTCTACCCTTCAGCTACAAACAGTGGCTCAGTCTAGCGAGGTGTGCAGAATGCTGCAAATGTGCAATTTTAATGCAAAAATGCGTATCTTACATAAATATTCTCAGGAGCGTAGTTTCTTGGAAAATGGGGCAGGCAATCTCCCAAAACTAAAAAATGACAACCCCCCAATACGTAGACAAAGATATGTACAGTTAAGCAAATGTACAGTTTAAACAAACCTATTCCCTTGAATATTCTATATCAATTTAAAGATTAAGCAGGGGGAAAAGATTCCTTTTTGTGTGAAAATCTGATAAAAAAAAATAAAAACCAAGGCAACGAGCATCTTGGGGATGAGTATGCATGCACACAGAAGTACTGTGGCATTGCACCAGCCTCTGAAGGTTGCTATGGTTATAAATGATGTCCGAATGTTTCTTTAGAAAACTAGGACGCAGACCAAGAAGACAACTTTCAAAAAGTTAAATGTTACACCAAAATGTGCTATTAAGATAAAAATTAAATAGCTGCCCTTTTTTGGACTATTTTAATCAATGGATGGATGGTGGACTGATGCAATGATTTATGTGGTTCAGTAGTAAAAAGGGAACAGTATACTTTCAATTATTTTTAAAATAGAGAAGCATCTGCAGTGTTGCAATGTTTAACAAAACAATGTATAATGCAATGCGTGGAGGTGTTTGTTATAAAGTAAAAATACTTCTGTTGCTCATAATGCAGTGCATAATTAAATTTTGCTCTGTGAAAAGAAATATCTATTTTTTAAGGGAAAAGCAGATGATACATTAAGAATTTAGATTTCTCCCAACAACTTTGTTAATAATTGCCAATAATATGTTATTTGAATTAGACATTTAACAAATTCAAAATATGATGAGCCAATATGCTTGTCAAAATTATAGAAACCCTACATAGAATTTACATTTATCATCATTTCGTTCTTATTTTCTGATTTGTGAGTCACTTTGAAGTGTCTGCTAAATGAATGCACTTAAATATACATGCATGTATGCGTTTATACGGCTCCATTAGGAAATCTTTGCCTCTGATGATGGGAAAACTTTGCAAAGCAAATACACCTTCATATTGGAACACATGATACCTGTACTGTATGTCAGCAACTGTAACAATGATCATCAAACATCATGAAGTAAAAATATTTTTAAACACCACAAAACAAACCGATGACAGTGATGACCCACAACAACAACAGCATCAATGATGACCACCCTCCCCCCAATAAAACAATCTCATAGTAGGCTATTCACAAATTCATGCTGAAGGGCATTCTGGGAGCATTCTCCAATACAAAATCACTTATTCAGACAACGCTGTTGGACTAGGAAAAATATTTGGATATATACCTCCATTTTGGGTCTAACAATGCCCTGTATTTTGGATAAAATGGAATTCATGAATGTTATTTTATTTAATGATTTGTGTATCTTGGTGTAAAAAGACAGTTTGCCTGGCAGACAATAAATTAGGGAAAAACTAAAAGAAGAATAGCCATAAATAGTAACCAAAGTATCATAGACACTTGTGATTGGGCTCATTTGACTTAAGAATTGACCTAGCAAACACACAGCAATGCAATAACTACTACAGCAAAAAGCAATACACATAGTTTGCAAAAACAAACAACAGCACAAACACAAAAACAGGCAGGAAAATGAGAACAAGGAAGCTGAAAACAAAAAGCATTATTACCAAAACTGCTAAATCTGCATTAAAGGGGACACACCATGAAAATCTGACTTTTTCCATGTTTAAGTGTTATAATTGGGTCCCAAGTGCTTCTATCAAACTAGAAATATGAAAAAGAGCAACCCAGTAACTTAACTAAATAGGCCATTGAGATTTGGCTCCCCTTGTGCTGTCAGAAGGGAATAATACCGCCCCTTAATCTGCACTATTCAACCACGGCACTGCAGCGATCATCTCATTTGCATTAAAGGGACATACCCAAAAAAGGCCCATTTTTGCTCACACCAACAAAATGGCAATTTTAAAATGCTATAATAAATTATCTGTGGGGTATTTTGAGCTAGAACTTCACATACGCACTCTGGGGACACCAAAAATTTATTTTACATCTTAAAAAAGTCGTGTGAAATGTCCGCTTTAAAGGGATAGTTCCCCCAAAAATTAAAATTCTGTCATCTTTTAATCACTCCGATGTTATTACAAACCTGTATACATTTCTTTGTTCTGATGAACACGAAGGAAGATTTTTTGAGGAATGTATTTAACAAATCAGTTTGTGAGCCCCATTCACTTCCATAGTATTATTTTTCCCACTATGGAAGTGAATGGGGCTCATGGTCGGTTTGGTTAAAAACATTCCTCAAAATATCTTCCAATTCATGTTCATCAGAACAAAGAAATTTATACAGGTTTGTGAATTTTCATATTTGGGTGGACTATCCCTTTAAGAATTCCTAAACGTTTCTTCTGGAGTCTGTGGGGGGATTTTCTGGCGACATGGAGATATTTATCACGGCTAGATGACGTTGACCATGTTGATCAAACAGAGTTTGGCACGCTTTATGATCCAAGTTCTGAAATGCCATGCAAGGAACGGGCATTGGGATGTACGATTAATTGCAAACTGGGCACTCGGTAGTGCTGGAGCTCAGACGGACCATACTGTCCACACACGGTGGGCTTGAGTTATCAGATTCTGGTCCATCTGTCGAAACTGGTTGTGGTAATTTACGTGGATTTCCCTGTGGATTCTGTTCATTACAATGTTCAAATTCAAAAAAGAATGAGTATCTTACCTTACACAACGGGTACCCTCTGCATTTTAAAGTGATTTTTAAAATAGCAGTTTTAGTGTACAGATTTGTGGTTAGCATAACTTGAAGTATACAGTACTTGAAACATAGCCTACCCCTATTGAAAAATCCAGCTAAAACCAACATAAGCTGGAGAGCTGGTTTTAGTTGGTCTCCCAGCTTGGTTTTAGCTGGTTTTGCTGGTGTAGCTGTGTTTTGGTCACTTTTTAAGCGGGTCTAGCTGGACTGGAGGCTGGGAGACCAGCTGACTCATCAGCTTGACCAGCATTGCCAGGCTGCCTGGGAGGACCAGTTTAAACCACCAACTTTTTGCTGGTCTTAGCTGGATTTTTCAGTAGGGACAGTAAAGCCCCTGTATATTTTTAAAAAGTGCTAAATTAAGTAAAAACCTCAACAACCGTTGCTGCTAACTATTTTTGAGTTGCTAAAGTCCTCAGGTGGAAAAAAAAGATGGCGAGCTAATTAGCATATTCATTATAACATAGTTTCGGAACTTTACATCTGTTTTGATTTTCTCCTCTTACCTGTGCTCACATACAGTGTTTTAATACAGCCAAATGACAAATAAAGCTGCTCCCGTTAACACATTTTATTTCTGTTGTCGTTAAACGTAAAAGGTCGCTAAACGTCGTCAGATGACACTTTACGCTATTTAGCATATTCATGACGCCATCGCGTCGTACTTGCATTCTGTCTAGTCTAGTGTTCCTAACATCGCTTTTGTTCGTTTTCTTTATCTTCATCAGTGTGCTCAAATCTGCGTTTTACAGTGATACAGTATGTATTAATTTATATTAATATATTTATATTTTATATATGAGTATACATGCTTCCCTCGTTGATGTATTTTGTTTTGGTTTTTGCAGCCAGACGACGGAATGAGAAATGACTGAACGCGACCCATTTACTGAAAGAAGCAGAGGTTTGTGCAAAAAGCTATATTTCTCGCAAAGCGTTTTAAAAAGTCGTTAGAGAGGTCTTTTGTTTCTCATAAGTTTTTGGTTCTCATAACGTTATTTTCCAAGGGTTGTTTTTGGTTATCTAGGAAAATTTTCATTACAGAAATAGAACGTTATTTTAAGGTTTTTTAAAAAGAACCACCCTGCAACGTTATGGGAACGTTATTTTATGGTTCTTAAAAAATAACCATTAAAGAACGTTCTATATAAGTTATTTTTAGGTTATTTAAAAATAACCACCCTGCAATGATGGGAACGTTATTTTATGGTTCCAAAAATAACCAAAAAGTAACCATTAGAGAACGTTTTGTATAAGTTATTTTTAGGTTATTTAAAAAACCCCACCCTGCAACGTTATTGGAACGTTATTTTATAGTTCCAAAAAATAACCATTAGAGAACGTTATGTACAAGTTATTTTTAGGTTATTTAAAAATAACCACCCTGCAACATTATTTTATGGTTGCAAAAATAAAACCTAAAAAGAACGTTCCCAGGACTTTATTATTTGTTTCCCAATAAAATAACCAAACATTAACGTTAGGGGAACGTTTTGTGTTTGCTGGTCAGTGCAGACCTTTTACAGTCTATGGTACAGACCCGTGGTAATTATACATTAGTTATGTTGCAACTAAAGTTAGTTGCAAGTACGTTTAAAACTATTCGTCTAGAAATGATAATTCTCTTCCGGGTATAATTATACTTTTTTCAACATTGAAAAGTACTAATAGTTTAATATAATTAAAAATATTACTAAAGTATTGAAACTTTTTTTAACGACGGCTAACTCAGTTAAAAAGTGTCCAACGTGGAGCCAGATCATGTCACATAGAGTTACTGCCTAAGCCTTTTATGAGGGTGCTGTCCTGCAATTGTACAGATTTGTTCAACGTCTCTAGAGATCTTCATCCAAACACTCTTGTTTCTGAGTCGACATTCGTTTTCTATTTTTACTTCATCATCAAGGTTACTTTGAGGTAACTATGAACAAATTGTAATTCTTTTCAAATCCTTTGCAGACCATCTGTCACTTTTTGGATATGAATCCTTACAGGTAAAGCTGATATAGTCGCAGATGTTAGGTGAATTACCCCCGGCTGTTGTCTCTGTTGCTTTAGTGCCAGCTCAGCAGTTTCAAGGTCAGAAGATGCAGTCATAGCCTAAAAACATCAGAGGCGCTCTAGAAAAACGTGTCCCACTTCCGAAGTGAGTGAAATATAAAACATCACACATACTTCCTGAAATGTAATAACCTTTTAAAGTTATAAAGTTTTTCAAAGACACCCGAGATCCTCCTAGATCAAAAACTGAATTGAGTTTAGGCTGAAAGATGTAAGATGTCTTATAAAGGAAGACTTTATCTGAATACAAATCACATACAAAATATACTTGCACAGTGTATGATCATGACATACCTAGCTATGTGCTCCTTTATAAACAGAAACCAAATCATCTGTGTTATATTTTATAATGCAATATGCATTTGTAATTTTTCCCATGTATAAACATCAATGCAATGCAACTCTAGCTTCAAAATGTAAAATTACACCAAAACACAACAAGTGCCACAATTGGAGCCATCTGTAACACAAACAGAATCAGACAAGGTATGCACCATAATGTAATACTTAGTAGTAATGCTTTACTTAACAAGCTTCACTAATAAATAACTGTTTGCATTTAAATTACACTGCAAATGAGTGCGAATGTGAAGCTCATTCAATATAAATCTATTATGCATGTAAAACAATCATTATACAATCATAAATCTTATATCGAGAGCCTGGGGACTTTCACAGTGTCTATCATAACGTTCCTCTCCTTGTTTTGCAGCAGTCAGTACAGAAGCATGCAGCAGACGAACAGTCTGTACAGCCATGTACACTTTCTGAACAAAGAGATGCAAAATACACAAGACACTCAGGAGAGGGGCATGAAAAGACTTAATTAATTTGAACGAAACATCTGCATACCACCATATGTTTTGGGCAATCACCCGACATGGTGCTACTGTAGCTCCATCTCACTATATGACAATCAGGATGCATTAAGTGGTGCATGACCTTAACATATGGTGCTTGTCATAACAGACACATGCTGTAAGTACGGTCAAAACGGTTCATTAATGCCACTTAGTGTTAGTAGATTGGCATCGAATGGAACCACATTGGATGGCCCGCTATGGTGCCACTACTCTATATGCAGATGACCATCATTGACGTTAATTGAGGGCAACGGACCTGGTATTTGCGCAGCCCACTTTGGCAGCAGTTTTGTGTTTTTTGGATAATGGCAGGTTTGGGGCATAAACAACTAATTATAGTGAAATCTAAAACCTTAAAGTGATAAACAAATAATAAAAATGTAAATGTAAGAATAACTGGCAAAGCATTGCATTAACAAGGTCATAGGTTTGATCCCCAGGGAACACATATACGGATTATGCTGTGATGCACTGCAATTTGCTTTGGATGCATAAATATGAAGAATTATGCATTATGCCAAATGCATAAATATAAAGATAGATTCACACTGATCCAACAAACGCCAACATTGTAATTTAGGAAGGAGTTTGTTGGCATAAATGTAAATCATCCCAACACTAAAACTCAGTGACTACAAAACAAGAGCAATATGGTTACTGTATGTGATTATATAAAAACAAGATTTTTATCCTCTGAAAATAATGTCAGTGGTGCTTTAAAGCAGTGGTTCTCAAACTTTTTCAGCGTGCGGCCCCCCTTGTGTACGGTGCATTCTTTTGCGGCCCCCCGAAAGAAAATTTATGACAAAAACAGTTCTAAAATGTAATATTTTAATTAAACAAAACATATTAAATTATACCTAGTAGTGCTGTTGGTTAGCTGGCTTATTATTTTTTAGGTTTAATTACACAGAATTCATGATAAATGAATGTATTTTACAAAATGTCATAAAACTGGGGCCCCCCCTGGCACCATCTCACGGCCCCCCTGGGGGCCCCGGACCCCAGTTTGAGAACCACTGCTTTAAAGGTCCCATTCTTTCTGTGTTTTTCAAGCTTTGATTGTGTTTACAGTGCGCAATATAACTTGTGTTCATGTTTCACGTGTAAAAAAAACGCAGTATTTTTCACACAATTTACTTATCTCTATCTATACCGTTGTTTTCACTGTCCTCAAAACGGGCTGATGTCTTGCTTGTTCTATGAAGTTTCTCCTTCAGAAATACGTATCGAGTTCTGATTGTGTAGTTTCTTTAGTGTGTTGTGATTTGATAGCAGTTTTGCTTGCGATTACCGTGTGTTCACACCAGCCGCGTTTGAGTCATTAAATTCGCGTCTACCGAACATTTTGAGTTTACTCGCTTTATTCGCGCGTGAAAGCCGCGTGTGAAATTCTAGTCATCGAGACATTCACACGGAAATTCACATCATGGGAGGGGCTTCTGCAACTCTGCTAGCTTCGTGTAATCACATCACTGCTGGAGCAAGCTCCTGATTGGTTAACGCAGCGTGTTTTTCCGCCAAAGTTCAAATATTATCAACTCGCACGTTTCCCGTGGCAATGCTCAATTCGCGCCATTTGCTTGAACTAGACGCGCGAATGAGGCGGAATCGCGTCTACTGTGCTGCGCTAAACGCCTAATTTGCGCCGTGAGACCTCCAGACACGCGTCAACGCGTCTTCACATTGACTTAATATTGAAATCACTTGAGCTTGACGTCTCTACCGCGGCTGGTGTGAACGCAGCATTAGCTTAGCTGATGTATTCCTGTGGGCGGAGTTAAGTCAAAAACTCTTATATACGGACTACCGGCACATCCGGGAACTTGACTGTAAATTTCGTCACCGCCCCTTTTTGGGGGATAAAAAAGCAGCGCTTCCATTGGCTTCCATTCAAAATAGCGGAACAAAGCAACGTTTTTACACAGCCGGCAGACGTAAATAACTTATGAAATCACTCAGATTAAACGTGTTGAGTGTTTGTCTGTCCATCCTGCCTGCCATAGAGCGCGAAAGATACATTAACACATTTAATTTGGTCAATATAAAAACATGTCCCTTTCATTCTCACAGCGTCAAATTTTGTGTAACAACGCCATCCAGTGATTGCTGGAAATATCGCTAAGCCAGTTAGTTGTATGACTGGACGGAAAAGTGCACTCATTTCTCTAAATATAAAGACCTAATAAATAAATACGAAGGAACTTTCAAATACGAAGTAAAATCATTCACTTGCTTCCCTGTTGACTTGATGAGGTACGTGTTTAATGTCCGGGTAAGACACCTCTGGCCAATAGGGAGCGTTGTTACACAAATTTGATGCTGGGAGAACGAAAGAGACATGTTTTTATATTGACCAAATTAAATATGTTAATGTATCTTTCGCGCTCTATGGCAGGCAGGGTGGACAGATAATTACTCAACATGTTTAATCTGAGTGATTTCATAAGTTATTTACGCCTGCCGGCTGTGTACGAAGGTTGCTTTGTTCCACTATTTTGAATGGAAGCCAATGGAACGTCTAGTGTGATTTCCCCCAAAAGTGGGCGAGACATTCTATGACGTTGCGCCGGTTGTGCGTATTGACGTCATTAATGCAGGAAGTAGAGGGCTGTAGTCCAATCCGGCTGTTCCCTGTAGGCTTTGAAAGGCAAAGTCTGTTAAAAAAATATATCGCCTGGCAGTGAACTTTGAGCTTCATCACTTTACAGGTATTATTTATGCTATTATAGCAACATTACACACTAACTAGCGTTTAAAAAATGGGATCAGAAAGAACGTGACCTTTAATGCCCAGCATCTGAAATATTTGCTTGCTTATAAAATTATTACACACTGAAAAAAATGATTCATTGAATTTAATAAATTTTTTTAAGGTAAGTGGTTGCAATCAATTTATTTAAGCTACATTTAAACAAAAGTTTTATATTTTATTTTACGTTACTAATCTTTTTTGTTTAAATGTAGCTTAAATAAATTGATTGCAACCACTTACCTTAAAAAAAATGATTAAATTCAATGAATCATTTTTTTTCAGTGCATAATGCTTTATTCAAATGTGAATCTGACCATTAAGTAACTCAAGAAAAGAAAATATTAAATGGTATAAAGTAGTTGGATCTAAATGAGGGCACTTGTATGTTATACAATCAGCATCTAAGAACTCAGTGTTCTCCCTTTGCATCTGTGTACAGGCTTGCGTAGAGACCTGGTGCTTCAGTAAAAGCATGGAGCTTTGATGCTTGCTGAATTTAAGAGGACTCTTCAGACAGCTGAAGCAGTAAAAGTCAGACTGCAGTAACTGTTTGCTTCTCAAATCAAGGAGTTTAGCAACACAGTAGCTATTTTTAACTGAGTCCTGATTGTGCAAGGCACTTCATCAAGGACGAAAGGTCTTTGCAATGGAAAAGAAAAACAACTTTTTGCAGAGCTTATTTGAACAGACTTATAGAGCAGCATATATGTGACACTGGAACACAAAACCAGTCATAAGTAGCATGGGTATATTTGTAGCAATAGCCAACTATACAATGTATAAGTCAAAATAAAAAAAATGTATTTTATGCCAAAAATCATTAGAATATAAAAATCATGTTCCATGAAGATATTTTGTAAATTTCCTACTGTAAAATGTATTTATAATTATTAATATGTGTTAGGACTTCATTTGGACAACTTTAAAGGCAATTTTCTCAATATTTTGATTTGTTTGCACCATCAGATCCCACATATTCAAATTGTAACTAAACCTATTATATTGTCCTATTATAATAACAAACCATACATCAATGGAAATCTTTATTCAGCTTTCAGATGAAGTATGCATATCAATTTCAAAAATTGACCCTCCTGACGTTTTTTTGTGGTTCAGGGTCACGTAGTGTATGTTCAGTTACAAAATAAAGGCCAGTGGTTCTCAAACATTTTGGTGTGTGGCCCCCTTTGTGCACGGTGCATCCCTTCGTGGCCCCCCGAAAGTAAATTTATGACATAAAACATTCTTAAACTTAAAATTTTAATTAAACAAAACAAAACATATTAAATGATACACTGTGGTACTGTTGGTTAGTCTAATGTTTAATTACACATAATTTATGATAAATTAATGTATTTTATAAAATGTCATAAAACTGTGGCCCCCCCAAGGCCCCCAGTTTAAGAACCACTGCTGAAAAATCATATCCAAATTCAGATTTTGTATTTTTTTATTTGTTTTCTTTGTGCATTGTACACTGTTTATAGATTTTATTAAAAAGAATTTCCCAAGAAAAAAATTCACTTGCATAATTTGCATAATCATTTGCAATGGTAAAGCTTTTAAATATCAACTTAGAATATCAGCTATTGACGTTTTCAGTTTAAAAAAACTGCCTTCTTATATAATTTCGACTTATTTGTCTTTTAGCAGCCCATATTGGTGTAAGTGCCGTCTGTGTTCAGAAGTCCAGAGTGTCGTGCTGATATCGCAGTCGTGGGCTGTTCTCACTGTAGAACTGACTGAACCAGCGTCTGTGTTTCTGTATGGCCGAGTCTTCCTTCACAAGCATTGGATTAGAGATGTACGTCTTGTTGTTCCAGATCATCACATCTCGTTCAAACTGTTACAGAAAAACAACCACTGTTTCAAACCTGCATCTTTTGGTAAGTTTAGTATAAAATTATGGTAGACCGATATGTTTTTTAAATGCCCAATGCTATAGTCTGAGGAGCAGGGTGGTGATAGCAGATATACACTCACTTAAAGGATTATTTGGAACACCATACTAGTACTTTCGCATTCAGAACTGCCTTAATTCTAAGTGTCATTAATTCAACAAGGTGCTTAAAGCATTCTTTAGAAATCTTGGCCCATATTAATAGGATAGCATCTTGCAGTTGATGGAGATCTGTGGGATGCACATCCAGGGCATGAAGCTCCCGTTCCACCACATCCCAAAGATGCTCTATTGGGTTGAGATCTGGTGACTGTAGGGGCCATTTTAGTACAGTGAACTCATTGTGATGATTTGAGCTTTGTAACATTGTGCATTATCCTGCTTGAAGTAGCCATCAGAGGATGGGTACATGGTGGTCATAAAGGGATGGACATGGTCAGAAACAATGCTCAGGTAGGCCGTGGCATTTAAACAATGCCCAATTGGCACAAGAAAACATCCCCCACACCATTACACCACCACCACCAGCCTGCACAGTGTTAACAATGCATGATGGATCCATGTTCTTATTCTGTTTACGCCAAATTCTGACTTTACCATCTGAATGTCTCAGAAATCGAGACTCATCAGAGCAGGCAACATTTTTCCAGTCTTCAACTGTCCAATTTTGGTAAGCTTGTGCAAATTGTAGCCTCTTTTTCCTATTTGTAGTGGAGATGAGTGGTACCCGGTGGGGTCTTCTTATGTTGTAGCCCATCCGCCACAAGGTTGTGCGTGTTGTGGCTTCACAAATGCTTTGCTGCATACCTCGGTTATAACGAGTGGTTATTTCTGTCAAAGATCAGCTTGAATCAGTCATCCCATTCTCCTTTGACCTCTAACATCAACAAGGCATTTTCGCCCACAGGACTGCCACATACTGGATGTTTTTCCTTTTCACACCATTCTTCGTAAACCCTAGAAATGGTTGTGCTTAAAAATCCCAGTAACTGAGCAAATTGTGAAATACTCAGACTGGCCCGTCTGGCACCAACAACCATGCCACCCTCAAAATTGCTTAAATCACCCTTCTTTCCCATTCTGACATTCAGTTTGGAGTTCAGGAGATGGTCTTGACCAGGACCACACCCCTAAATGCATTAAAGCAACTGATTTGAAAAGGTGTTCCTAATAATCATTTAGGTGAGTGTATTATAGTTGGAAGGACACAGATTCAGAAAAATACAATGATTTTGTATTTATTGTTCTGTGATAAGACGCACAGTGTGATCTTTGTGTTACCTGGATACATTCTGCACGAAGAATGAACTTGGGTACGAGGGGAGGAATGCTGCTCTGGTAGAAGATGGTGTGTGATACACACTGCAGTAATGGCTCGACAGGGGTCACACAGTGCATCATCACACCCCTTCCCAGGAAACTGTGTTCGAATAGCAGGAAGACAACACCTGGACCCACCTACATATGTGAATAAAATTACATTATTAATATTAATAATTATGTAATTACCGTAACATTAACAGGCTAATGAACCAGGAATAAAATAACAGTGATCATTTATCCATTGATCAACCGAAGTTATTTCTTGAATCACGTCTTAACCAATTTCATTAACGTGTGATCAAATCAAGTAGATAAAAATCCCCAAGATCAAAAATTTTATCCGTCATCCCTGTATTATGTGTACACAGTATATTGCGCCTATCACACTGATAGCACAGCTTGCAAGATCATTCCAGGAATCAAACACATTTCAGTGAGATTTCAAGCACAGCCTTGAATTTCGACCGTTCTCACACATACCATCAGTTTTATTCACTGTCACTATGGTGACAAGACAGTTCCTTTCAACCTTGAAGAAAATTGACGGCACTGATGCTTAGACTGCTACACAAATACAAACACATTTCTGTCTCTACAGTATAAACAGGATAAAAATCACTGTTATCGAATAATTTAATATCTTTTACAGTACAGAATCTGAACAGTCTAACCCACAAACAAGTCTTGAGTGCGACAAAAGCATCTCATTCAAAAATCTGACACATCCCACTGTGATAATTCCCAACATCACAAGAGCTGATATTTCATTTGCATAATAGCATGCTGTACGTGCACTCCACTGACTGCTTATAATACAGCAAACAACCCTGACAACGCAAAGATCACGGCGCTGCAAGATCGGTCATGGCTTTATTTTCATTCATTTAATTACAGCAAATCTCTTGGCGTTTCTTTCAATCTAAGCAGCTCACCGGTGCCGTCTAGCAGACGTCTTATCACTATCACTACCTGTCTTGCCAGGACGTCCAAATCGAGAAGAGGCCAATGCCGACCAAACACAGTGAGAGCGTGCTTCACCAACATCTGTGAGCAGTGCTTGTTTGGCTCAGGTTCTGGTTTCCACTCCACCTAGAAATGAAAACACACGTACATGTATGCATTTAACATTATATAATGATGATGGATGGGCTTTTGAAACTTCGCAATGTTGACCCCCATATAAGATAACAACAGATGGCATTTTAACTCTTTCCCCGCCATTGACGAGTTGTCAATTAAGAATGAATGAATGAAAGTTTATTCGGTTACTAAACATAAAACAAAATATATTTACTGCAAATACATTACAAACAAGGTGGGTAACCGAAAAGGTGTAGGCTGAAGCCATGGCTTATTACGCCTACTCTAATTGAGAGAAAACATTTCCCTGCCAATGACGCTTTCCTGGCGATAATTCCGCTATTATCCACTAGATGTTACCCAATTTATAAAAAAACTGAAGCAAAAACTAATTTAATTACATTTAAACTCCGTGTATGTTTTGATTTTCGTCTTGAATCTGATCTATAACAAAATTCCTTTACAAAAATGCAATCATTTCAGCTTTTTGCTCAAAATTTGGTATTTTTGAAGAAAACCCATATTTAAGAGGTTAATATAAAATTACTAATTTGTGTTTAACAAGAAAAAATAAGTTGTATACATCTGGGTATTTACAGTCATAATACATCTGACAGCTGTTTTATCAATTTTAACAAGTGCTGGGCAAAGATTAATCTAGATTAATGTCTGTAATTATTATGTATATATAAACACACCCACACATATTCATGTATGTATTTAAGAAACATTAACATGTGTGTGTATATATATATATATATATATATTTATTTATTTATTTATTTAGATTTTTATATATTCTATATAAATAAAAAAATTGATATATAAATAAAAAAACACATATTTTTATGCAAAAAAATCTAAATTAATCCTTGCCTAGCACTAATTTTAACCCTTAAAGAGACACTCCACTTTTTTGAAAATATGCTCATTTTCCAGCTCCCCTAGACTTAAACATTTGATTTTTAGCGTTTTGGATCCATTCAGACTATATCCGGGTCTGGCGGTGTCACTTTTAACATAGCTTAGCATAATACATTGAATCTGATTAGACCATTAGCATTGCGCTAAAAAATAACCAAAGCGTTTCCATTTTTTTAGGGTTATTTTTTTGCGCGATGCTAATGGTCTAATCAGATTCAATGAATTATGCTAAGCTATGCTAAAAATTGTACCGCCAGACCCGGAGATCAGCTGAATGCTTTCCAAATGGTAATAATCAAATGTTTAACTCTAGGGGAGCTGGAAAATGAGCATAATTTAAATAAAAAAGTGGGGTGTCCCTTTAATGATCAGGATTTCAAGAGATAAAAACTAATCTTTTGTGGGAATTATTTGGATGTCTGAAGCATTTCTAACCTTCCAATCATGTCTTATAAACTCCCAGGTCTTGCTGTTGGTGTAGCGGAGATCAACGCCACTGACGATTCCTGGAGTGTGGAGATGAGCCAGATGTGCAATATCTGCGGCATTTTCTGGAATTTCCTGAGAAAAGGACATTGAACGTATGTATAACATAAAAATTGGTACTTTTTAAAGGTCCACTGTGTAGCTTTTTGCGGCATCTAGCAATAAAATTGCAACCAACGGCTCAGTTCACAGCTCATCCCTCCCTTTCAAAACGCATGGTGAAGCTACGGTAGCCGCAACAGGACAAACATGTAATCATCTGAGACAATGCACGCTCTATAGATCAGTTTGTCCATTTAGGGCTACTGTACAAACATGGCGGCACGAAATGGCGACTTCCATGTAAGGGGACCCGCTGTTTATGTAGATAAAATGGCTCATTCAAAGGTAATAAAAACAATACAGTTCAATATGTAAGGTCTTTATGCCCCACTAATAATATATTTATATAAATTAAATTGCATTTCTGTCAAGAGATTCTTTTTAAAAGTTACACAATGCACCTTTAATGCAAAAATTATGTCTGTTAAATCCAATAATAAATTCATGGGTAATCAATTCAAATGGCCCTACAGGAAATTTGCACATATGTAGCCTTACCTCAATATGTGCATTTATGAAGTGCTCGGTACGACCGCGGTAAACCCATTCTCCACGTGTGATCTCACTTTGTTCTGGAACTGTCCAGCTGGGCTCTAACCCATCACAGTGAAACCACACCAGAACCTGTCCGTTGATCTCACAGCTGGGCCAGCACCGCACCTTTGCAAACTCAGGCACTAGAGAGCCACAAATTTCTTAGTAAGAATATATGTATTACTCAGAAAGTATAGACCTAATGCATTACCATAATTGAACTGGTTTATGTCAAGCGTTTTAATATTATTTATACATTTTAAAACCCACTGACGTGCCCTGGAATATAGTAAGCAGCTATGTTTGATGTATTAATGTAATTTGGAAATTAATTTAGTGTGGGGCATAGCATACTCAAAGGAGTGGCTCCTCCTCTTAAAATAGCCAATATCATTTAGTTTACCTCACAGCCTGAAATCTGATTAAAAGCTGAAGTGCAGAAAATTATTGATCCATAAAGAAAGGAAGAGACTGCATGCTTTGAATGCTTATATCTTCTAAATGCGAATTTCGTCAGTGTTTTGGAGCACACTATTTTCACTCTCAGAAAAATGGTACAAAAGTTGTCACTGGGGCGGTACCTTTTAAAGGGCACCTATTATGGCCTTTTTACAAGATGTAATATAAGTCTCAGGTGTGCCCAGAATGTGTCTGTGAAGATTCAGCTCAAAATACCTCATAGATTATTTATTATAGGATGTCCAAAATGTTTTAATATCTATACCTTTAACTCTTTCCCCGCCAGCATTTTTTTTTTAAGTTGCCAGCCAGCACCAGCATTGTTTATGATTTTTACACAAGTTTAATACCTTCCAGAAAATGTTCTTCTTTAAATATATAAACATACAATATATCAAATGAAAGACCCTCTGCTCTCAAACAAAAAAAAAGAATCCTACCTTCATTAGTTCTCTTTTTATCACCTCTGAAATATGGGTAGGCTTCTTCAAAATCACAAAATGTATGGAGATAATTACATTTTTGTTAAGGACCTGTGATAGAAATCAGATGTAGAGCGTTCCTCAGAACATACAGGGTTATACAGCCGTTTGCCCTAGGGCGATACTTCCGGGTTTTATAAATTGCGGAAGAGTGCCACCTGGTGGATAGCTGGAAATACTCATCATTGGGAAGCGTTTAAGCAGGGAAAGAGTTAAATGCAAATTAGCAACACCTCCTCACTTCCTTAGAAAAACAAACAGTGAGCGCGTTCAGTTAAAATAGATCTGATTAATACAGTTTGAGACAATAGTATGTAGTGGACAGAGTACAACTCACTGAGGGTGGAAACTATGGTATATGAGGCGGGGCTGTATCAATGTGACCTCACATTGATAAGAGACTCAAAACGGCATGACTAATGAGACAGCTTTGGTGTAATGGGGATTAAAAAACAAGGAGCGGTTGGTTTTTTTTATCGTGGGATGGTTGTGTTCACACACTGCCAACACTCATTATGTCCAAACACCTTGTAAAAGTGGACTTTGCCTAATAGGTGCCCTTTAAAAAGATCCTAATATGTATCATTTTGGTGTATATAGCTCTTAGGTTCCAAAGTGTACCTTTCAGGTACCTTTTAGCTACAAAAGTGTAAGTTTTAAAAACTTCTGTACCATTTTTTGTGAAAGTGTAGATATGCTTAAAGGGATAGTTCACCCCAAATTGAAAATTCTGTCATCATTTACATGTTGATTAAAACCTTTATGAGTGTCTTTATTTTATTGACCACACAAGAAGATATTTTAATAAATGATGGTAACCACATCGTTGATGGTACCCATTGACTTCCATAGTAGGAAAAACAAATACTATGGAATTCAATGGGTTCCATCAACTGTGTGCTTACTATTATTTATCAAAATATCTTCTTTTGTGTTCAGCAGAATAAAGAAACTTGATATCCGTGGGTAGACTATCTCTTAAAGTCTTACACAGTCATACTATAAGCAAAAAAGTGTAGTTTTGATTTTATGGGGATATCACTGAATCAACCTGTAATCGTAAAAAAAAAAAAATTACTAAAGAGATAGCTCTAAATGTCACAAATGTATATTTCCACTTTCTTCAGCACATGCTTTCAAGCAGTTATTCCTCTATCCATGTTGTATTTGTTGTAATAGTTATTATGTTATATATGTATTAATTAAGTTATAATGCTCCATCTCTTACCTTTATCTGCATATGGAATCTTGACACATTTCCCATCTATCCCTCGAAACTGCCAGCCGTGGAAAGGGCATTCGATGCAGCCCCCCACCACTCTCCCCCCTACAGCCAGGTTTGCACCTAAATGGGGGCAATAAGCATCCACCACATAGGCTTTGCCATCCTGTCCACGAAACACTGCCACCTGCTGTCCTGAAAACCAAACAAGCACACATATAACATTTCATTTCACTGTGAAGAAAACTCTGAAGCTAAACACTCAGAGCAGAAGCCATTAGACAGAATCACCTACAGAGGGCAGTATTGTTTCTTTTATTTTTTTAAAAGAGCCAAGTAGTGTCTCCAAATTCTTTGAGAACATGCCACGGACCATCATTGTGAAGGGATTTTTGTTGAGAAAAGGCCTGCTTGCTTGCATTCACAGCATTTGGAGGTGGTATGCTGTACTGCTAATAACTTATAAGTTAATATGTTTTAAACTTATACAAAATGTTTTATACTCTCTCATTTGTATACAGCTTTGAATAAGAGTTTTTACGAAATAAATAAATGTAAACTAGTACTACTTATACAGAGTTGTTAATACCAATGATTCTATTTAATGATTAGATCTAGTTTGTTGTTTGATCTCTCTCCATCACTGCATTATATTCACTACTCAGTTAAAGGAACATGCCGATATTTTGGGATTGTAGCTTATTCACCCTATTCCCCAGAGTTAAATAAGTCGATACATACCTTTTTTATCTCCGTGCATCCTATAACTCTGTCTGACGCCCCCATTGCTAGCTTAGCTTAGCACAAAGACTGGAAGTAAATGGCTCCAGCTAGCATACTGCTCACAATAAATGACAAAATAAAGCGAACATTTTCCTAAAAGATGGCTGTGTCTCATATGACCTTGTTATTTGTACATGCTGTGACTATACAAATCACAACATAAATATGAAAATGTTTGCGTTATTTGTCACTCATTGGGAGCCGAGCTAGCGGTGGGGGCGTCAGACAGAGCCACAGGACGCACCGAGACGAAAAAAAGGCATGCATGGACCCATCCAACTCTGGGGGACACAGTGAACAAGCCAAAATCCCAAAATGTCGGTGTGTTCCTTTAACTCTATGCCAGGTTTCAGTCTTCAAGCCAAGACAGAGAGCATAAAAACAACTGATAAAATGAGACCGGTTTATTGAATGAATCCACTTCTTTGCCGATGCTCATCAACTTGATCTGATCAGTACAATTTAAACCAATGTTATAATACTAAAAACAGTGGGAAATAACTTTCACAACATTGTCACGTGACGTTTTTGAAAACATGAAATCAAAATACTTCCATTTCTTTAACTTCTTAAAGAACACAAGATTAAAAAAAAAATGCATGTTTGCACGCCTGAAATTGGACTCAAATTTTGCATATAACTGCATATCCAATTGGAGGATCAGTTCAAACATCCTCTTCTTTTAAAGTATGCAGATTTAGGCCAGATTAAACTTCAATATACACCACACCTTCTGTCATTTAGTCAGAGGTTAGTTAAAGGAATATTCAATTTTCTTAAAAGAAAAATCCAGATAATTTACTCACCACCATGTCATCCAAAATGTTGATGTCTTTCTTTGTTCAGTCGAGAAGAAATTATGTTTTTTGAGGAAAACATTGCAGGATTTTTCTCATTTTAATGGACTTTAATAGAGCCCAACATTTAATACTTAACTCAACACTTAACAGTTTTTTCAACGGAGTTTCAAAGGACTATAAACGATACCAAACGAGGCATAAGGGTCTTATCTAGCGAAACGATTGTTATTTTTGACAAGAAAAATAGAAAATATACACCTTTAAACCACAACTTCTCGTCTAGATCCGGTCGTGATGCGTCAGCGTGACCCCACGCAATACGTCATGACGTCAAGAGGTCACAGAGGACGATTGCGAAACTCCGCCCCAGTGTTTACAAGTGTTGAAAGAGGACCGTTCCTACGTTGTCAAATGATACTAATTAATGTCTTTGTGTCAGTTTATTGTTTACAATGGTCCGCAAATGTGCGTTTTATATATGTAACACGTGACCTCTCTACGTCACTACGCATTTACGTTAGGTCGCGCTGGACCGGATCTAGACGAGAAGTTGTGGTCCAAAAGTGGATCTTTTTTTTCCCGTCAAAAATGACAATCGTTTCGCTAGATAAGACCATTATGCCTTATTTGGGATCGTTTATAGTCCTTTGAAACTCCGTTGAAAAAAACTGTTGAGTTAAATATTAAATGTTGGGCTCTATTAAAGTCCATCAAAACGAGAAAAATCCTGCAATGCCTTCCCCAAAAAACACAATCTCCTCTCGACCGAACAAAGAAACACATCAACATTTTGGACGACATGGTGGTGAGTAAATGATCTGGATTTTTCTTTTAAAAAAAATTGAATGTTTTTTTGGCCAAGCTGCGGCTTTTACATAACCAGACATATGCAACATGCATATCAAGTCCAATTCATTCCTGCAGAACAGTAAAACCTTGTTTTCCTCTCCTTCTCTCTCTCTCTCTCTCTCTCTCCCCAGGTCTACATCTGTAAGACTGGAAAACTCTCTTTGTTTATTATGCTGACCTGAGGAGTTTTATTAGCCTGCAATGCAGCGTCTCAGATGACAAAATCACAAAAAGACAGTGGAAACAACAAAAGCTTTATGGTAGAGAAAGGTTGGTACGAAAACTGGCAATGCTAATACATTCAGACCTATTTTCATACAATGTGTTTGTGCTGTGTAAGCATATCAGTTATCATATCAGTTATCTGATTTCTGTCAGACATCCAGCCAATAGCCCACTTAACGTCAAGGTCTTATGAAATGCACATCAATATAGAGCATAGCAGTTACTGCTAGCAATGAAATGTTTTACTCTTTGAGATCATTTAATGAAAGTCTACTTAGCTGCATCACTGCTTAGTGGTAGATAATGCTTTTCGTCTGTGGCTTTGAGGTTAAAAGTGCAAGAACAATGTGATTTTAATGACGGTTAGACGTTTGGCAGGACTGGGCCTTACTGACATAATTCGCCTCTGCCGTATTCTGTGCACATAATCTGTGCCTTCTTAATAGTACACATCCACTCTTAAAAATATGCCATAAAAGAACCTATATTTGTTTAAATGGTTCTTTAAAGCATTTTTAAAGGGACACTCCACTTTTTTAAAAAATATGCTATTTTTCTAGCTCCCCTAGAGTTAAACATTTGATTTTTACCGTTTTGGAATCCACTCAGCCGATCTCCGGGTCTGGCGCTACCGCTTTTAGCATAGCTTAGCATAAACCATTAAATCTGATTAGACCATTAGCATTGGGGCTAAAAAATAACAAAAGAGTTTCGATATTTTTCCTATTTAAAACTTGACTCTTCTGCAGTTACATCGTGTGCTAAGACCGACTGAAATGTAAAAGTTGCTATTTTCTAGGCCGATATCGCTAGGAACTATACTCTCATTTTGACGTAATAATCAAGGATTTTGCTGCCGTACCATGGCTGCAGCAGGCGCAATGATATTACGCAGCACCTGAAAATAGTCCCCTTGTTAAAGCGACAGTATGTAATTTTTCAACCTTCATAATACATTTTCAAGACCCTTGTGATAGTACATTGACTTTAAATGGGTTGAATGACATGTCTACCATAGTCTGACGGGGTCTGTATCACTTTTACTCGTATTTTAAAACTTAGGGTTTCTGGTAGTAACCAGAGCACAAAAAAAACTACAAAATTCGACTGCTTTACGGCATACGTCATTTCCTACACACAATTTGTTTTTAACGTGAATTTTGCTGGAGGCTCCTTAAGGAATGTAGAGAGCAACTTGTATTGTATGTGACTCTGTGGCACCGTGTTAGTGTCACGGACCTGTGACACGGGCGACCTGGGTTCGATTCCCCTTTAAGGCAATTTTTTATATAAACTCACGATCTTGATTCATACATAAATGCGATCTTCTTTATAAATGACGGCGATTATCTTGCATATAGTTTCCTGTATTCAGATGCTGTGTTCACGTACAGGTATTTACCTTTTTTTTTACTCAAACTTGCTCAAACTCACACAGTGTAAAACAAAACACATTCACCAATCAGATCCGAGCGTTTCTCTCTTCCTCATTTGCTGCGTTCCACTGTCACTCGCGTGACGTATTATAAAGCGTCAGACCTATATACATCGGTTTACTTGGATTTGGAGCGAAAATTTTCACACAAAAGAGAGGAAAAACGAGCGCCATTGCGGAAAATCCTGGTGGCGAGGGAGAGAGAGACGATGCAACAATATTTGTTTTGAAAAAGGCAAGGAAATACTTCGGTCGTTTCTCAATTGACTGCAGCCTCTGGAGGTCAAATATGCAGGCTGCATACGTCATCAAGCCTGGTTTATTAAGGTAAACTGAGCATTACATTCGCAAGTCATAAGCATACTGCAACAATTAACGATTAACTAAGTATAATAGTCAACTTTATAATTGTTAATATTCTGAAATAAGACAGTCTTGATGACGTATGCAGCTTAGAAATACGACATCCGGAGGCTGCAACCTTCAGATTAAGAAATGGCTTCTGCCACGAGTTCCTCATCAGAAAGTTGTAACATGACTGCGTTTCTCCCTGATGTCTCAAAATGTTGATCTTTTAGCGTTTTAAATGTTTAGTTTTTAGTTTAGTTTTAAGGTTGGCCAGTTCCTTTCCTTTGCGACAGTGCTGCGGCGCGAAAAATACATGTCTAGCACCCCCTAGTGGCCAAAAAGTTCCATGGTGTGCCTTTAACTTTTAATAGCAGAAGACTATTTTCGGGCACTGTGTAATATCATTTGGTAATTTTTTATCAATGGTCGTTTTTCAGCGCGATGCTAATGGTCTAATCAGATTCAATGGATTGTGCTAAGCTAGGCTAAAAGTGGTACCACCAAACCCGGAGATCGGCTGAATGATTCCAAAACAGTAAAACTTAAATGTTTTCAAAAAAAGTGTTCCTTTAACATCTGAAAAACCTTTCTTTTTTCCCAAAAGGTGATAAAAGGTTCTTTAGATTATAAAAGTGTATAAAGAAATGGTTCTTTGAAGAACCAAAAAAAAAGGTCTTCTTTGGCATCGCTGTGAAAGCACCTGTATTTTTGTGGGCACTTTATTGTTGGGATATGACTAAGACTGGTTGACAAAAATGTCCCTGACATTCACTTTTTGGACTCAAATCTTTATCCATCATCTCTGCACTATTATTAATGTAGATAGGTAATGTTTAACTTCATTTATAATGTTTTTTTAGAGGGAAATTTATTTGCAAACACCAAACATTAACTTAAATCTTAAGTGTGGTGGGTTTAAATAAGAATGTTTGTTTTCCCTTCACTTATGTTTTGGGTGATAATACTTTTGGTCAGCTTTGTGTCTGTATCTCGATGGCAAAACTACAAAGGCGTCCTGTTTGATGTTTTCACTGAAAACCAAAGGTCTTTGCAACATGATAACCCATAAGCAACTCATCTAAGCAACAGACACTGAAACATAACAAAAAGCTCTATACTTGGTTAGTAACAAAAGACAATGACTTGGATTAAGCCCTTGTGTACGTGCAATGCCGGAGCTGCACGTATCAGCTTTATCATAGGTATAGTCTGTCACTTCTTCAGCAAACTTGTCTTGTTTGCTTTTCTATAACCCAGAATGCTCAGCATCTTTCAGAAGTTTGTCTGTGACATAGGTTTATCCAAATCCAGCTCTTTAACCTCAATTGTGTCTGCCACAAACAAAAACAGTGTCCTAGTGATATTGATATCACTATATCTATAACTACATACTGCCTTTTAGATGTTCATGTAGCTCAGATTGTGGCGCATAACACTAACAGTGCCAAGGTCAAGTCACTTTGGACTGCCAAAAAAAAAAAAAACGTGGATCAGCTCAATTTAGGTAATAACATTTGAATGCTTTGTTGACATAAACGTATTTCAAATAAATCCATTAGCTCCCTTTAGGAAAATAAGAATATAATTCATGCTTTTCTCAATATCATGTTTATGTGTATATACTGTATGTATGTATGTATAATGTATACCATTGGTCCTGTTCCATTTGTAACTTTCCACTACTTAAAATTAGATTTTAGCTTATTGCTTTGCAGTGTGAGAAATTTAGTACAAATATTCATTACAGTCTTTCAAATAAGGTCCTACGACAGCATTCTTTGCAGTGATGCCATGCATAGAAGAACCATTTTTGGTTCCCCAAAGAACCATTTAGTCAACATTTCTTCCACATTTTAGTCTATAAAATAGACTCTTTACAGAAGCATTGGTGCAACTGAAAGGTTCTGTGGTTATAGCCGCTTTGGATAAAAGCGTTGGCTAAATGCCTAAATGTGGAAATTAAGGGTTCTTTATGGAACCATACAACTTGTCAAAGAACCTTCGAGGAACCTGTATTTTTGGGAGTGTATAAACAGTTTAACAATAGCGTTAGCCTTTAATGTCGGACGCCAGCGTCATCAACTTCGTTTCCGTTCTTGAGGTGACCTAAAAAAACATTTATGTTACAGAACTATGAGCGCAGAGCTATTTCAGTGTCACATCTGGGCCTGCGCAGCACTTAAGCGAAGACACATTGCAGAAAATGTGCAGAGAGTAGGGGAACTATTTACATGTTTTAACTGTTAACTGGAACACTTTATTGCGTAAAAACGCGTCGGTCTATTGGGGATACTGTCTGCGCTATTTTAGAACTGTTTGTCTATTTATGCATTTTGAAGACGTTTTTATCCATATCGACTTCCAATGCATTGGAGTTTCATTTTAGCCTACGTACTTGTAATATTGCAAGCGCAATGCGCTCCCGTTTGAGCTACAATTTGTGATGCTGATGTTATCTTAAATGTATTGTTTGTACACATGGGTCCGATAGACGGACCAATTCTTTGGCCCTTGCGTTTTTATATAAAGTAGCATGATCAGTTCAACTTTCAAAATGCAAAACGCGTCCATTTTTGGACTTCCCCCAGCTCACGCGTACGGACCAACAGTTAAAACATGACGCAGATGATGATATGTGGTGTTTATGAGTGCTTTATATAGTTTAGGTACTGCCTGATAAATGAAGGAGACGCAAAAGAGGGCAAGAAATCCCACAGGACACGACATTTCTTGTGACGTAATTTTAGACCTCCTGCGCAGTTTTACCTCCCCTCTGATACCTACCCAGTACAGTCACACTCTTGACATCCCCTTTCTCCAGCATGTGAGAGTCCAAAACCCGATACCAGCCATTGGGATACACCGGCGGTAATTCTCCAGTCTTGCGCCTCCGCCGCACCTCGTTGGCCGCTTGCGCACGGGAGCGCCCGTCCTCCGCGATGTAGCCCACCTCATCCACGCCACGGAGCAACTCAAGGGGAGCGAATAACAATCTGTACAACCAGCCCAAAGCTAAAAGAAACACTCCCGCGAGGATACAGGCAGCCGCTCGCGCAGGAGCACCGGCCAATCCGGTCCTCCGCCAAAGCTCTGGGTATCCGAAAAGCGCCTGCGACGGATCTTGAACGTGCATCACGAAGGTGGCCGCGAGACCGATCGCGACCATCGCGGCCACCTTGACCATTAGTGATGTCCGTGAATTCTCCATGACAAACCGATCCGGTGTCCTCCTGTCACAAAGTGACAAACACAGAGACTGTGACAACAATCAGTGCTTTTGATTATTCATCCTGCCCACTTTGGTTGCTATGCAAACAGTTGTGTCGTCCACGCACCAAACAAAACGTGTGTGGTTATACATTGTTTTGTTTTTTGTCTAAGGGTAACGGCTTGTCCGAAGTGTTCATGAGCGCCGTTAATACGGGATGATGCGACGCTTGATTGACATCAGCGATGCCACGCCCACACACGTCAGGTGCTAAAGCGATGCAGCAGATTTTGAACGAGCACTTTTACCTCATGGGCAAAGTGCATTGTTATTTAAACATTTGATTGTTTGTTATAAAAGGAAAACAAATATTTGATGTGGAACAATTTATGGAGAGGTATTGGCACTTTGCACATAGTGCTAATATACAGTACAGTAGGCTACTGGTAAAAAATTAGGGTTACACACAGTAATTTAAACCAACTGCTGGGTTTTACCCTTCTTGACCCAACACTGGGTTGAAAATAACAATATATATATTTTTTAGAGTGTATGTCCAATAAAACACAGATAGCACCAGATATAATATTTCAATAAAATAATATCAGCTTGATTTGATTAACAAATGTTTATTGCATGAATCAAGGCACAGCGTGAACTTCAGTACTTATTAACACTGGGCTTATTTCTGGATGAGGGGGTAGCTTGTGTAGACAGTGGTCCAGTAATAAACATAGCGCAGCCTTAGCTTTTGCTTCACACTGTTTTTGTTCGTATTGTGGTTGATCTCTAGGAACTCATGGCCTGAGGTGGTAAACTCGGGCCAAGTCACAGGCACCTTTGATCCACCGCTGTTAGGGTTTCTGTGAGGGGAAAAAGTTCAAAATCAGAATTTTAAAATCATAACCTGTAAGTTCTTTGTAAATGTAGCTCTATCACAGCACTGTTTTAAAGTCCTCTTGTAGTCAATCATTTTATCATTTAAAACTTATCTTTGAGCATCATAATAGCATATATCAAAGTTTTTCCTCTGACGTTAATTTCTTCATGCTTTAAAACAGATTGAATGTAACTCTACACCCTTGCCTCATTTATTATACGCAGATCTGTGAATATGCGAGTTAGTCCCCGCCTCCAACTCTTTTGCATCACCTCGTACCATAGATATATATGTAAATAGATGCTACATTTGGCAGTTTCAGACACATATGCTGAGTACCAATTCATCTACTTGTACTACGACCTAAAAGTATGTACTGTTTTTGTGAGGAAAACGTACATACTTTTGAGTGTGTAGCAAAAGAGTATAAACGTTCTGGGACATACTTTGATGACGTCATGCAACGTGAACGAAAACGTGGTTGCCTAGTTACGCACACCACGACTGTTAACAATATTTTATTCATTCTTATAACTTATGTCCAATATAATTTTATTTACTATTCCCATCTTTTTTTCTCATCGTTTTTTTCACAATACATTTTACAATGTGTTCTACCAAGTAGAGGTGTGAAGCAGAGCATCATCGTAAAACCAAACGCAGGTCGTTTGTGAGGCGGCTGGTTCTGACTTTGATGTGCAATGTGTGTAACGAAAGCTACTTATTTTAAAGTCAAAATATTTAAAGTTTATAGTATAACTATTGTTTAACGTATTTTATACTTAATTTTATACTTGTAATGTAATGTATATAACTCAAAAATACCCCGATGAAAATGAACCATGCTTTTACTATAGTAAAAGTGTAGTAACCATGTTTCTTTGGTTGGACTAATAAAGTTAACATTTGTACAGCCACAGTATTACTACAAATAAGTCAGTGTGGTTAAGCTCCTTCCTCCCGCATGCCATGGGTTGTGGGCAATATTAGCTGTTAGAGTGTGCATTGATCTGCACTTTTCGAATTCTAACCGGAAATAGTAGACCATCCGGGTATCTTTGGGATACTCATTTCAACATACTACGATTTGGGACGTACTAATTCTAGTTTCGCATACTATTTAGGACAGATAGTATGCGAATTGGGACTCAGCAATAACTGCTAAGTCCAGTTTCACATGCATATGCATTAGGGTGGTCCTTATAATGGGTCAATTTTTTTTTAATGTTCAACTCTCACCCCTAAATGTGTTAGGATATCAATAAAAACACACTGTGCAAAATTTTGCATTTTTTTTACAATATCTAGATGTTGCTCAAAGCCTTTGAATATTTCCGAAAACACATATTTTGCAAAATCTGTACCATTTAAAAATGCACAACACACATAAAACTTGCTTCTTGGAGGGTAACTTTGTTCCAGTTATTTCTGTCTCTTCTGATTCGAGTAACCATAAAGCGGACTTGCTTCGTGTTGCTTCAGCCATTGTCTCCGTGTATATTGTCTTTTGTGCTTCATTCACATTGAAGCTTTCTTGTTTTGAAAGACATATCACAACTAAAACAGGAGTTTTAATTGCATGGAGCATGGTCAAATAAGTTAATTACTGCCATAAGTATATATTATTAAACAATTATACATGCTATAGCACAAAGTATCACATAATATGCAAATGTGTTAAACTTCAAAGGTCTTGAACAACCTCTAGTATTAAATAATATTGAAAACATGTTGCCCAATGTTTTAATTTATTTATTCAAACATATTTTTTGGGGTGAGAGGATGATCTTTTAAAAGTTGAAAAATAAGGACCACCCTAATATTCATATGTGAACTGCAGCATTTTTGGTTAACAGGTTAGAGCATTTACACCCGAGGTCTTCACTGGTCCACTTAGATCCGAAAACCTGAGGTCTGGCCCAGTGGGTTCAGGTCTAAAAGTTTCACGTGTGCCTTGGACACAGGTCGGTAATAATATTTGCGGCCTCGGGTAATTTAAAATGAATATGTTTTTGCAGAAGACCCAAACTATCTTGTGTGTGTGCATCGAGTCCTTTTCCATCCCCTCTTCTGTTTGCCCAAAAGCGGTTGCGACATAGTGTGACTGGCGGTAGGTTCATTTTCGTTGAGCCAGACCTGTCAATCAATTTTGAATACCCGCTGTAGTGGTTACCTTGGTGTCGTAATCACACAACAAATTAAAATACAGTAAATAGAGTTGCAGACCGAATTGTTTGCTAGGCCACTGGGGTTTCTTTCTGTCTGACTGGTGTAAGCGGGGCTGCAGACTGCACACACGTTGGTGCCGTTTACTTTCGGGTCCAGTTGGTTTTAAAAAAATGGTTGGGTCTAATTCTGTCGGGTTTTTCTCAGGTCGAGTCTGGTATGCACGTCTGGTTCAGGTAAAAAGTGATTCGGGTCATTTCAGGTTGGGTCTTTGGAGCTCCCCTAGAGAAATTTTACCATTTTGAGATTCATTTAGCCGATCTCCAGGTTTGGCGGTAACACTTTTAGCCTAGCTAAGCATAATCCATTGAATCTGATTAGACCATTAGCATCGCTCTGAAAAACGACCATTGATAAAAAATTACCAAATGATATTACGCAGTGCCCGAATATAGTCTCCTGCTATTGAAAATTACTAAGGGGACTATTTGCAGGCGCTGCGTAATATCATTGCGCCTGCTGCAGAAATGGTATGGCAGCAAAGTCCTGTATTATTACGGCGGAATGAGAGTATCGTTCCTAGCCATATCTGCCCAGAAAATCGCAACTTTTAATTTTCAGTCAGTTTTAGTACACGATGTAACTATAGAAGAGTCAAGTTTTAAGTAAGAAAAATATCGAAACTCTTTGGTTATTTTTTAGCGCGATGCTAATTGTTTAATCAGATTCAATGGATTATGCTAAGCTATGCTAAAACCTGAGTCATTGTTTTTACACACTTTCTGAACGAAACTCTTGTAAAAATTGGGGCCTTAGTGCACACAAACTTATTAGAAATTGAGATGACAAAACTGCTCCCAAAGTTACAGTAGTTACGTTTAAGCATTACCCAGTTTTGGCAAAGTTGGTCCAGTAGGAAATCATGTATTCAGAGACATCACGATGGCGGGGAAAGTAGCCCAGACGAGTGGCGAAGGGTTTTCCAAATACATACTGTAAATCATCGGCATGATCGGCACCCATCCAGGTGGGAAATATAGGCATGCGAGAAGGTTCACTGAACAGGTACGAGTAGGTTCGTCCAGTGCTGAGGAAAAATAGACAACGTTAATTTCCAGTGAAGGCTCATAACTAAACAAAACCCAATAAAGGACAAAAGTGATGCCTCTGCTGCCCTTAACATGCATGAAGCCCTTGATTTCTATGATCTTCATTTTATTTTATATTTAGTAGGGGTGTCACGATTCTCCAAATCCTCGATTCGATTATATTTTCGATTCTGATGTAACGATTCAAATCGATTCTCGATTTTTAAATGATTTTTTTTAAGACAAAAATTATATGCCTTTATTATTATTATTATTATTATTATTATAGTTTCACATTAACATGCACATTGCGTGCTTTTCCTCACATGGGGGTTTGTGGGCTTTACTTTACGCGAGAGAGCTTGTAGAGAGAGAATTCCTTCTTGCACGCAGATAGACTTAATGCGCGCGTCTTGGACTCCTATGATCTGAAATAAAACCGGTGCGTCAAGCAGCTGCGCTTCTATCTGTCTCACGTGCACGCGCTATCGCATTTGTCCAAAATCTAAACATAAACTAAAGTAATAATCCTTACGTATTTGTTCAGTTTTATGCGTTTCATGCGAGCTGAGGCAAACTATACCTTTTGTTTAAAATATAACCCACTGCATCTTGGCGGCTCTCTCGTGCACGTGCAGAGAGCTGCGCTCTGTCCGACTCCGAAGGCAGATCACTAGGTAGTAATTATGATATGCATTTCAAGGAGTTGTAGCAATACATCTCTCGTGTTTAAAATATAAATCGCGTTCCGCTGGATGGATGTTTTTAAAGGCACTTCTGAGAGTTTATTTTCCCCCGCTTGGCAAGCCGACCAGACGTAACATGGGGGCGTGGCAGCATCGACGATCCCATTTTTTAATTCGAAGTTCGAGGTTGTGACTTAATTTCGATCGATTTCGATTTAAAATCGAAATCGTGACACCCTTAATATTTAGAGGTAAGCAATGAGGAAGATGGGCTCCACTTACCCAGCGGTATCAGCGTGCAGGTACAGGGCAGCTTGTGTCGGCACCAGGAAGATGTAATCCGTCTCCAAATCCACAACAGTTTTCTTAATGTCTTTATCGCTAGGGTCATTACCCCAGCTGATGGTGTACTCAGAATACGCAGCAGCACCGGCTTCTGGGCCTCTGGATCTGGTCAGGGAATTGGCGAGCTTCTTGACATCACCTCTGTTATGGACAAATACAGCACATTGTGTTTTTTATTCATTAAAGACCTAATGAATGGCTGAACAGGTATTTATCTTGTTTTGTGTTGATGTAGAAATTGGGGTTGTAAAATAGCCAATAACCACTGACTTTTACTAGCTATTGCTATTGGTTGGCCCCCAAAAATAGAAAAAGTCAGGATGAGTCATTTTTGTTATTGACCCAGTCGATAGAGAGATCTTCACAGTTAGCATATATGGAGTAAAAGCCACAACACTCATATGTACAAGGGTAAAAACCTCTTGATTGCGTATGTAGCACTTACATAGGGGTGGACACCAGCGCATTGTTTATAGAGGGGATGTCAAGAGTGGCAAAGATGTGCCCATCCATGTCGTTGGCCCCGGCGATGTAGTCGATATTGGCAGCATTGTGGAAAAGTTGATCAGGCTCATCAGGCAAGAAGTCACCATCAATGACAGGAGACAGAGAAAGATTGTGGACAACAGGCTCTGGAAAAATGGTCAGATGTGTTAAATGCTGAGGCAATTTAATTATATTTAAACATTTAGGGATGTAAATATAGCATGCCAAGCAATAGTTGGAAATTCTCTCATAAATTACTCTAAAACCCTCATGCCATCCCAGATATATACGTACACTCTAAAAAATTTGCTGTAATTTTGCAGCTGGTTGCCAGTAACTTACTGTAGAAGATAAAGTCAAAAAATGTTTCATGTTCATTTAACTTTGAACAAAATGTTGCCAGTAAATAACATAAATGTAAAATCTACAGTAAGTTACTGGCAGCTAGTTGCCAGTAATACCCATTAATACTGTAATTTCTACAGAATTTTTTTTACAGTGTATGATTAGCTTTCGTTGAATAAAAACTGATAATTTTACATATTAATATGCCATAATTTTATCAAAGTTACTGGTTTTGGTTTTCATTTCACTAAATCAGTTCAAAATAATAATAATTTTCACTCACACACCAATTGTTTCACTTAAGCCGACATATTAACTCACTGGAGTCATTAAATTTCTTTAATAATGGATTTGTGTGCTTTTCTGAACATGACCATCCTGACTCACGTTTAAGAAATAACAGGAAGCATTTTAATATAAAAAAATAATTTTATATTAATGTAAATATAACATAAATTCTGACTGTGACATTTTTGGGTGAACTATTCCTTAAAACAAGTAAAAAAAGGAATGAAGTAATAAATAAAGGCAAAGTAGCCTTAAAGGGAAAGTTCACCCAAAAACGATTTTTTACTCACTCTTATGTTGTTACAAACCTGTATACATTTATTTGTTCTGCTGAACACAAAAAGATATTATTTTGTTACACATCATGAGCGCCATTGACTTTCATAGTTGGAAAAAAATACTATGGAAGTGAATGGGGCTCATTTGGTTTCATACACTCCTCAAAATGTCTTCCTTTGTGTTCATCAGAACAAAAAAAAAGACAAAATTTTCATTTTTGGGTGAACTATCCCTTTAATGTAAAATGTTTTGTGTGAGAATGGTTTACCAGTAGGAGATGAGCCCAGGATCACATTCCCAGCAACACTTAGAAGCTCTGGATCTGTCATCTTTAGGCAGGGCACCATCCCAGCATCAGTAGGACATCCCACCTTCTCTGCAACCTTAAGATGCACAAAAATTACCGATTAAATACATGGGTCATTCTACAAAAAAGGTGGAAATGCTTGTCCCTTGCTTTAGCAGACCCATTAATCATTTAATTTGACCCAATAATCCCATAATGATATTTAATAAATATAGACGGTTCTTAAAATGATGAGAGAGTTTATTTATTTAATTGTCTTTTTTAAATGCCTGGTCCTGAAAATTGCCCTGTCCCTTTGATCATACATGGAAGTTGAACTGTGTACTTATTATTTAAAACCATGTTTTTTTTTATAAAACAAATTTAATTTACATTTACCTTTAACCCTGTATGAATTTACCACAACACTGAAATGGTAAAAAAACAAAAACATTATTAATATGAATAATATCAAATAAATATTTGTCCCCCAAATTTATGTCATTGGTGTTACCCTACCCAAAGCACTTTAATTTTGAAACAATCTCTTTGAAGTTTTTTTGGGGGCAAGAGGTCAGTGAAAGAAGTGCAGTGGAGGAAGGCAAAAGGTTTGTGAGATGTCTTACCTTATTTGTCTAAAATATCATGATATATCTAAGAATTTTGAGATAAGATTTTTTGGATGTCATTAGTGTTACTTTTTTTTATAGCTGGGAGTGTTAAGATCTTTACATAAAAATACATTATATTTTTCTTTTTGTTGGTTTTAAAGAAAAATGCTCCTTATGTAATTCAATGGATTCAGTGATGTGGAATATCTTCTTTGTGACCTTGATTTGGCTTGTTGTGTTAATTTAGACTATTCCGCATCCCAGGTATGTTCTATTGTGTATCGTGTAAATAACTGTTAATGTTACGTTAAAGGTGCAGTGTGTAAATTTTAGCGACATCTAGTGGTGAGGTTGCGAATTGCAACCAACGACTCAGTCCACTGCCCAACCCTTGCTTTTGAAATGCATAAAGAAGCTACGATAGCCACCACCGGACAAACATTTTATCATCAGAGACAACTTAGGGAAAAAAGCTTGTCCGTTAAGGGCTTCTGTAGAAACATGGCAGCACAAAATGGTGATTTCCACACTCTAAAAAACGATTCGTTGGCTGAACAACCATAACTTATGAAAGTAATTGGATTAAACACAAAAAACTTAGTATTTGTAACTTTTCAACCTCTACTTAACATATTTAGTATGTGTAACACAAAAATTTAAGTTACCAGGTGAAATCCAAAAATAAAATGAAAAAACATAAGTAATGCTAACTACTATAACAATTGCATCAAAATTAAGTAAATCTAGCATAACATTTTAAGTAACTATAGAGCCACGTGATTTCCCATGATGCCTTTCCAGCCAAAAATTATGATATCTGTCGTAGCCATTTTGTGAAGCACATGCCCTGTAAAAAATCCAACTTCAAAATGTTCTTTTAACAAAAAACAAAGTTTTTCTTGTTGAAGGGCATCAGTTCATTAATTTGTGTTCAGTGAATGAAATAAGCATAATCATCCTGCTAACAAATATCATTTGTTGACTGGAGTTTTAAGTTTTTGTCCAATTTGTTTACCCAACTTGCCAAATTGAGTAATCTGAACAAGCAATTAAGAAAAAAACAATGGTCTGAATAGTTCCCAGCATGCATGTTCACTTCTTTGGTTAATATTTACTAAAAAAGATGACTGTTTTAATGTTTGCTGGGTTTATTTATGTTGATATGTTGTTAATGTTAGTTATATGTTGTATTTAGAGTTATTTTGAAAAAATTATGTTTGTTCATTTTTACCATGATTGAGAAGTGTGTGCTCAGTGTAGAGGGCAACACAGTGGGTTAGTGCGCATCATTGTTTCCTCACAGCAAAAAGGTCTCTGATTCAAGCAAGATCTAAGTCAGACAAATACTTCAGGAGACCTTTCTGTGTACACTCCCACAGTCCAAAACATGCAGATTAGCTGAATTGGGTATACTAAATTGCTCCAACTTCACTCTAAAATATGTGTTGGATTTACTCAAAACATATATGCACCATTTCTGCATCACACTTTTTAAGTAATCCCAACTTGGAATAATTTTACTTAAAATTAACAAGAAAATATGTGTTATATGAACCTAAATATTTGAGTTCATCAACATTCTTTACTTAAAAATGTAAGTACATAAAACACAGGTTTTCTTGTTAATCCTAAGCAAAACCATCAAAGTTGGGAACACTCAAAAAGTGTGATGCAAAAATGGTGCATATATATTTTAAATAAATCCAACACATCAGGTGTATGTAGATAAAAACGTCTCATTCTAAGGTTATAAAAACATAACAGTTCATTTTAAAAGGTCTTTATACACCACTGATAATATAGTTTTGTATATTATTTTGCATTTCTGTTAAGAGATCCTTTAAAAAATTACACACTGCACCTTTAACATGTACGGACACCTATTCAGCCTGCTGTTTTGTGTGCCATTGTTTAGTTGAATAACTTGCCTTTCCAGATTAAATGTCTGTTCTTGGGCTTGGACTTTTTTTTTAAATCATTTTCTAAATAAACACAAAATAGTCCACTGCGTCTTATACTGTATATGTTTTTCCTCTTCAAAACGCATTTTTGGCTGATGCGACTTATACTCCGGAGTGACTTATAGTCCGGAAAATACAATACTATTCAATTCTTTCAGAGTCAAACTTTTTAAATGATAAAAAAACATTTTGAATACCTTTATCCATTGATATTTAATAAACCAAATGAACCATTACAAAAAACAAATCTAAATGGAATAAATTTAAAACTGAGGACTGAAGTTCATAACTCTATTTATAAATCATTAACTGACTATATCAAAATGGACGGAAATAGCCATTCTGTGTGAAACATACCAGATGACTTTACTAAGTAAACGGCTGAAATCAAAGTAAACAAACCACAGTTGGCAAACACTAAGCCGTACATCTTGCATGTGCCCTTGCTTGAGTGTGTAGTGCTTGAGTATAAAGTTGGACATTGACCTAAGCTACATAAACTACAGTATATGAATTCATATACTACATGACTTGAAAATATAAAAAATAAAGCTCACCTGCACAGTAAATGCTCGTGGATTTCTGTTTACGGCCCAGGGGCAGAGGGCAACACCACTCTGTGAGATAGCTCTGCGGATCAAGCCTTTGTTATGGGGAGAAATAATCTGACACGCACACACACACAAAACCATACACACGGGAAATAATAAATATATGAGTAAAATTTACTTTATTTTTTTGAAGTTTTAGAAGAAAGATGAGCGACTGTAGCACCTGGAAGTTCACGCTGGCCGCCCCTGCTGACTCGCCAAAAATAGTAATGTTGTTTGGATCACCACCAAAAGCCTTGATGTTTCTGTGTACCCAAGCAATGCCTGCCTGCTGATCCCACAGGCCATAGTTTCCTATTAAACAGGACATGATCAGGTCATCCTATCTATCTATCTATCTATCTATCTATCTATCTATCTATCTATCTATCTATCTATCTATCTATCTATCTATCTATCTATCTATCTATCTATCTATCTATCTATCTTTCTGGAGGTCACCTGTCATGCATATTTTAGTTTCAACCCTACTCTCAACTTTTAGATCCCATTCTGCATTTCTAACCTTTTCTTCGTCCTATATAGTGTTACCATATTATATACATTAAGTTTCCAGTAAAGGGGACATAGCATGAAAATTAGACTTTCCATGTTTAAAGGGACACTCCACTTTTCTTGAAAATACGCCAACCCTCCCGCTCCCCCAGTTAAACACTTGATTTTTACCGTTTTGGAATCCATTCAGCTGATCTTCGGGTCTCGTGGTACCACTTTTAGCATAGCTGAGCACAATCCATTGAATCTGATTAGACCATTAGCATCACTCTCATAAATGAGAGTGATGCTATTTTTTCCATTTAAAACTTGACTCTTCTGTAGTTATTACACAGTGCTCGAAAATAGTACCCTGCTATTGAAAGTTACCAATGGGAACATTTTCGGGCGCTTGCTGCAGCCATGTTAAGGCAGCAAAGTCCTTGATTATTATGGCAGAATGAGAGTATAGTCCTAGCCATATTTGCCTAGAAAATCGCAACTTTTAATTTTCCGTCAGTCTTAGTACACAATGTAACTACAGAACAGTCAAGTTTTAAATAGGAAAAATATCCAAACTATTTGATCATTTTTGAGCGTGATGCTAATGGTCTAATCAGATTCAATGGATTATGCTAAGCTATGCTAAAAGTGGAAACGCCAGACCCGGAGAATGGCTGAATGGATTCCAAAACGGAAAAATCAAACGTTCAACCATTTAAGTGCTATAATTGGGTCCCCAGTGCTTCTATCAACCTAGAAAATGTGAATAAGATCAACCCATTAACTTAGTTTTGGTAAACCATTCTCCACATGTGAAAAAATAGGTCATTGAAATTTGGCTCCTCTGGTGATGTCAGAAGGGGATAATACCGCCCCTTAATCTGCACTATCCAACCACGTCACTATTTAGTACAGAGATCAGCTCATTTGCATGTTAAAGGACACACCCGTTGTGGGCACATTTTTGCACACACCTACAAAGTGACAATTTTAACATGTTATAACAAATTATCTGTGAGATATTTTGAGCTAAAACTTCACATACATACACTGGGGACACAAACGATTTTAAAAAGTCTTGTGAAATGTCCCCTTTAAAATGAAATCAATAAATATACATCTTTTGGATTTTTACCAGGAAGTTCATCATCTCCACTGCTGAGAAATCCCAAGGTGCCAAGACGGTAGTTCAATGTCACCACAATGACCTTTCCCCTGTCTGCCAACTCCCGTCCGTCGTACAGGTAGTTATCAAGGAAATTTGCACCCTGAGAACCACCCTTCAGAAATCCACCACCATAGATGAAAACCATAACAGGCAAGCCAGTAGACACTACCAAAATGGAAAAAATTACATTATGACCATATAAGACAAAAAATCTGCTTTCTGCTTAAGGTTATGTAAAATGTAGTAGCTGACTGCCCTCTCTCCTCTATTTTTGTTTGGTTTATGAATGATAGCAAGTTTAAAGTACCAGATGTGCCCTGAGGAACCCAGATATTCAGGTAAAGACAATCCTCAGAGCCCACGACGTCATTTTGGAGAAGATTCACCTGCATACACCTTTTGCTGTATTCAGTGGCCTTCAGAACACCAGTCCAGGTAGAGACAGTAATACTGATTCACCTTTATGCATGATGCACCATATGAAGCTGAATCTGTGTCAGTGTGGATACAGGTTGCATGACAGAGGGGTACACGAACCGTTCCAGCCTGGGTGAGGAACCGGCTTCTGAAATCTTCCTGGTTGTGCGGCGAATGGAATTCCTTTGAACACGTCCACGAAGCGGAAGCCTTCAACACGTTTGTTCTTTCCCTCTACCATGCCTCCCTCGGTGTACACAACACCCAGCTGTAAAATGATCACATTTACATTTGAAAATTACTTTTCAGCACTGGATTTAATCAAATTGGTGAGTAAAATAAATTGCTGACAATAAACACCAACACAGAATTTGTTTTTAAAACACATACATTGGAAAATACTATGGAAAATAGAAATATTTAGAATATATTGGGAAATATAAATTATATTATATAAATGTATATATTATATATAAATTATTTTAATTCTATAAAAAATATTTTATTCATTTAATATTTTATTTAAATATTATATTTAGAGGAAATTTACAAAGTCAAAGTGAATAATAATTACTTCTTTAAATTTGATTTTGTGTTAAAGTTGCTTATTGCTGACCACATAAAACAATGAAATTTAGTTTCACACAAACGAATTATTATTACACATCAATTATTTATTACTAATAAAAACTCCCAAGTAATAAACTGCAATCTTTATATTAGGAAATGCATTATTATAATTTACATATGGCAACACGTGACATTTTGTCATTATTGCACATATTTGCATTCATGTTTTTCTTTAATTTACAGTTAAACAACATTAAATAAAGTTAATAAACATTGATTTAACTTATCAAAGAAATAAAAACAGATTTAAGGTACACTCTATAAAATGTCAGGTTGTCTCAACCAATGCTTGGGTAAATTATGGGCAAACCCAACTGCTGGTTTATATTAACTTAAAAATATGCCCATATTTGACCCAGTCATGGGTTTAAAACAACCCAGCATTCTTTGAACAGAAAGTTACATTTGTGACCCTGTGAAAACTCAGCTAACTTAAATATAACCTTGATATATTTAATACTTAGATCATGTCAAACATTGCAATCAAACTTTAATGCTCCTAATATGATAATTAGATTAAGACGTTAGCCTGGATTTCAGAAACAGGGTCACATTTTTTTCTAAATTAATTGATTATCTTTTAAAAAATAAATTTGTATTCTGACTTACAGAGGCAGCCTTTGCTGTACACACACAGACTGCAACAGTGAGCAATATTCCCAGCATCCTCATCCTCAATTGGTGGACAGGTGTGACACTTAGGTGATTGCTTGAGCTTTTATAAAGAGCCCAAAATCATATCTCTCTTTTTAAGTTGTGCCAACGTTTATTCTTAGCCTTAAGGTACACAGACCCAGTAGATGCCCAACATGTGTGTGGCTGTGGTAAACTCTCATGGACAGACTGTCCACTGTTCAGTCGCTACAGAATGACACAAACATATTTATAATGTATGTCATTATTTATTAACACAACACACAATTATCTATAACACACACAAATAAAAGCAGCTTTATTTTAAGGGAATTGCTCAGTCATACAGTTTAACAAACGTTAAAGAGTTTATAAACAGTTTGTTCTACAGTTCAAATTTGTCACGGGTTATGTACAGTAATGTTATGCTTTGAGTCTGTATCAGGGCAATTTTGGGTTAATATTACTCACACCCCTTAAAGGCGGAGTCCACAATGTTTGAAAAACGCTTTGGAAAATTAGACAGGCCGTCTACCAAAACACACTTATACCCAATCAAATCAAATCAAATGCCGGGTTGCGTATGTGTGGGGCGGGTCTATCAACAGAAGGTCCTGATTCTATTGGGGTAGGGGCGTGTTTGTTTAGGTGATTTCAAATATCAACATTGGCTTTCAAACATCATGGACTCCGCCTTTAATGCGTGATGCCTATTTGCTGACTTTTTCTGCTGCATGTGACACTGAAGCCTCCACAGCAGGTTTTTAAAGCATAAACATAGAAAAGGCTATGCAAATATATATTTTATATATATAAATATGTCACAGGGTGACTATTGGAGGGCGGAACCAAAAGTGGCAGAGATTGGTTCCGCCTGAAGATGGTTTCCTGCCAGACCTCCTTTTGCAAACACCATTTGACTTCCTGGTCTCCCTGACAACACAAACGAGGAGTAAACGAGCTACAGGTGTGACAAGTTAATGTGGCAGCCTATGATTGGAGGAGGGAGTGAAGATGAGGGATATAAATGGGTATAGAGAAGCATAACGGAGGAGTTGTTTCGGGCGTGAGCCCCTTGATGCCTAGGGCAAAACCAAATCACACGCTCCGTCTTTGGAGGAGCCGAAGGGCGCCGTTGATCCGCAAATCGCTTATGGCATAAGGAAAGAATGCGGCTGCCAAAAAGAGGCGAAAAGGACGGGGCTGTGAAGTTTAAAGGAGCACCAAACCGAAAGTGCTTTTTGGTGCGTTTGTTTACCGCTGTGCAGATCTGTGTATGGGCTGTACACTGTTCCCTTAGGGAAGGAAGCGGGAGCCGTTGACGGTGAAACTAGAAGGAAAGTGAAGAGAGGTGACTGGGTGAAGTTTAACCATTATAACTACGTGACAGGATTAAGTCCACCGTGAGAGAGTTACGGAGCATTTGTGAAGAGCCGGACACGTAAGTACAGCATACAACTTTGCAAGCGGTTGTAATGAGGTGTACCCGAAGCGGGTTGTGAGTGTGTTGTTTTATAAAGGCCCTACGGGGAGGAAAAACGTAGGTGAGCCGGGAACCAACATTCAAGGCGAGTGGGAGATCCCTGTCTGGAGTTAGCCCCACCTTCACGTGAGTACCTCTGCTATTAGTCATATGGAGTATGTTTGCTGCCAGTGTGTGTGCCTAAAATAGGGTTGGGAGTTCCCTTGACCGAGCGACCGGCCCCACCGGAAGAGTACAGGGTGGGCGAGCCGAGTGAGGCTCAGTTGACACGTCGAAGAGGTCCCACGGCCACTACTACAACCCTCTCTTTTCTGGTGCTGGAGGTAGTACACAACGAATCCCCTCCCAGGGACCTTGGTCGAGCTGGGCACTTTTTTTTTTGAGTCAAGTAAATGTGTGAAGATTGCTGTGGGTGAGTCTGAACTTTACTTTGTGGGTGTGTGCACTAAAACTTGCAGTGTGTGTAGTGTGTGTAAAACCAGGTGCCGCCCTCAGTCCAGGAGTATCCGCGGGAGGATACCAGCGCGTTGTGGTCATCCATTAAGCCTCTTACCTTTGTGTGAAATACCTTACCTGTGTGATGTAACTTACCCCTGTTCTCCAGCTCGCTGTGAAGAGGAACGTAAAAGTCCCAGTGCATTAAGCCTCTTACCTTCGTGTGAAATACCTTACCTGTGTGATGTAACTTACCTCTGTTCTCCAGCTCGCTGTGAAGAGGAACGTAAAAGTCCCAGTGCATTAAGCCTCTTACCTTTGTGGGGAATATCTTACCTGTGTGGTGTAACTTACCTCTGTCCTGCAGCACGCTTTGAAGAGGAACGGCAAGCCCCAGTTTATGAAACCCCTCTGGAAAGGAGTCCTAGCCCCCGCTCTAACTGGGAGTTGTCCTGGAGGAAGGAAGAAGAGACTGTTTTTTTATTACCATTCCCCTCTCCCCTTATCTTTTAATTATTTAGTAAAGTTGTATTTTAATTGTAATATACGTGTCTGTCTGGTCATTGGGGTGGTCTTGGGAACCTCCTCGGGGTGGAAATCAAAAAGGGGTGTGACCTCATAGCATCTGGGTCCGCCCCCGCCTGTGACAGATTCATTAATTAAATATTATTATAGTAAATACAGGGGGGGAAATAAGTATTTGACACATCAGCATTTTTATCAGTAAAGCCCGGTATACACTGTGCGATTTTAAATAGTCCTTTAGGATTGTTGCTTGCCACACTGTGCGATCAATATCGTAGTTAAGTCCATGTCACACTGTATGATTTCAGTTTCCATCATTGTCAGACTGTACGAGTTAAAAGACTTTTAAAAATCGGACACACGCAAACAAACGTGTCCGCAGTTTTACGTCATCGATCGATGACGGCTGTGCAAACACACGCTGAAGCGAAGGCTAGCAAACCGAAACAACATTTACCATTCATTTTAATAATAAGCATAAAAAGGAGACGAGTACCTGGCATTTGAATTTCCAGCGCGGTTTCTCTCCAGGCTGCTTCATTTATATCCTATCATGGTACAGTGGTGATGACACGTTGTACAAACACTCTTTATCTTTCAATAACTCCTTAAGTTTCTCCTCCTGCTGTATAGTCAACCTGGCTCTTTTTGACATTTGTCTGCGTTGATTTGTTGTTGTCGCCGTACTAATTGCATCATCGGGTTCTGTGCTTCTATTGGTTATTGAGCTGCCGGTTGTCGTAGGGAGATGTCACACAGCAGGATTGTGTCTCAAAATGTCTGACACTGCCAGAATTTTGTCGGAGGATAATTTTGATGGTAACGGTCATTAATATGCTGTCTGTGAACATATCAAACTAGCGATCAAAGACGGCAGATTTTAGCCTGGGATTCCAGAAATCTTTTAGGATTTCAAAATTTGTCCCAGACAGCTAAATCGTGGCTGAAATCTCACAGTGTGCACCGGGCTTAAGGGGATTTCTAAGTGGGCTATTGACAAAATTTTTTCATCAAGCCAAATATTGAATTCATAAGAAATCAGAACATTTAAGTATACAAGTTGAGTCATAATAAATAAAGTGAAATGACACAGGGAATAAGTATTGAACATGCTTTATTTAATACTTTGTAGAAAAGTCTTTGTTGGTGATTACAGCTTCTAGACGCCTCTTGTATGGAGAGACCAGTCGTCTGCATTGCTCAGGAGTGATTCTGGCCCATTCTTCCACACAAATGGTCTTTAAATCTTGATGGTTCCTTGGGCCTCTTTTATGAACTTTGATATTCAGTTCTTTCCATAGATTTTCTATGGGATTTAGGTCAGGTTATTGACTGGGCCATTCAAGCAACTTGATTTTCTTTCTTTGAAACCGCTTCATTGTTTCCTTGGCCTTGTGTTTGTCCACCCTCTTTTCATTTTCAGCTTTCTGGTAGATGGCAGCAGATTTTTATCCAGAATGTCCCATTGCATTGCTTATAGTTTTCTTTGAAACAACAGTGATGCAAGGTCTTCCTGAAGTTCTGCCCAAGTGGTTCTTGGCTCTTGGAGAACTCTCCTGATTTTTGCTAAACTTGGTATAACATAGAAACGAAAGGAATCTGAACTGTATTGTCTGAATTAATGCTGAGTATAAATATTCAGTGTCCTCAAATTGAATGAAATGTGTAACGTTACTATTATAGTAGATGTTGTGGTTTTACATGACTGGACAAAGTGCGTGTGTAAGTGCGTGTGTGTGTCTCTGTCTGTGTGTCTGCGTGCATGTGTGTCTGTGTGTGCATGTCATTTAGGGACAATGCATATCTTTTTCAGGGACCATGTATATTTTTTTAGGTAGAGCCGGCCTTATGCGTATTTTATGTGATATTATCTTTTGTGAAAAAGCCACGGTCAGTTTTATTTTGACATTAAGAATAAAATAAAATACATGTTTTCTATAACAACCATTAAATCTGTGTCTGTTTTGCATATTCAAACCTTAATTACATTCCATAACAGACTAAAAAACCTTAGACTAGACTAAAACTCTTATGATATTTCGTCGACTAAAACTAGACTAAGACTAAAAGATTTCAGATGACTAAAATAAGACTAAGACTAAATGGTGTGTTATTCAAAAGACTAAGACTAAGACTAAATAAGAATTTGCTGCTAAAATTAACACTGCTTAGAGGAACCTGTATTTTTGGGAGTGTATAAACAGTTTAACAATAGCGTTAGCAAGTCTTTAATGTCGGGGCGAGAGCGTCATCAACTTCGTTTCCGTTCTTGAGGTGACCTGAAAAACCATTTATGTTACAGAACTGTGAGCGCAGAGCTTTTATGGAGCTAGAAAAGTCTCAATAAAGATAAATTCACACACTACATTCACATATACACACGCAGGATACACAAATGCACACAAAATTCAGAAATGCACACACAAAATTTAAGAAGCACAGAAGATTCACAAATGCACACAAAATTCAGAAATGCACACAAAATTCAGAAATGCACAACCAATTCAGAAATGCAAACAACATTTACAAATGCACTCAAGATTCACAAATGCACAGGACAAGATTTAGAAATGTATTTCTGATGCACACACAAATATATCTTGATTTACAAACTGTTTTTGGTCTGTGAACTTTACTGCATTTGTGTGTGAATTTTGAGACTCCCTTGACTTGGCTCGACACACAAATGCCTTTTTTTAAACAGAATGATCTGCAACCAATCAGATATCTCCCTTGTTTTAGCCAATCACAAGAACGGACCCCACCTGGGGGATTGTTTGCTTATAAGCCAATCACATGACCTTTAAGTTGGTTTGCCAACCGCCAATAAAACCGAAGAAGAAGAAGTAGTTTACACAGCGTGATATGCACGTGGTGCGGGCGCGAGCTAACGTTAGCGCGGTGGAGTTCTGCCTGTCAGTTGGTTGGTTGAGACCTCAACATGGCTTCTGGCAACCACAGGGGAGCGGTATGTAGAACTTAAAGTGTTTAGCTAGTTATCTCCTTGTTATGAGATGTTGTTTAATTGTTAATGTTAACCGGTTTAATTGTGCAACTATCAACATAAGCTAGCGAGCTAGGCTAGCGCGACAGCATGCTCTAATAGGGTCAGGCTAGTATCTTTCCATAATGTTAAAATTCTTGTGAATTAAGTGACTGTTTGACATGGTCTGTCGCCCCAAGCCGAGGTAGGAGCTCGGGCTTTTGTGCAGTTATTGGCCCAGGAGCTGTCCTCGGCCCCAAACGAGGGAGAGAGAGTACAGCAGTCAGGGCTGGAAGCAGTCTTTTTGGGGTTTGGGGGGGTACTTCATTGTCATGTTAGTTTAATTGGCATGTTAGCTTAAATGGCATGAATGTTTAGGTGAAGAATGTTGCTAAAGCAGAAATTCACATAAAAATAGGGCTGCTTGATTATGACAAAAATCATAATTGCAGATTATTCACATTGATATTGTAATCACGATTATCTGTATTTGATGTCCAAACATACGTACGAAACGCACAAAAATAAGCACAAATGGATAGTTGTAATTGAGGCTTTTGGCGATTATAACAAGGAGATAACTAGCTAAACACTTTAAGTTCTACATACTGCTCCCCTGTGGTTGCCAGAAGCCATGTTGAGGTCTCAACCAACCAACTGCCAGACAGAACTCCACCGCACTAACGTTAGCTCGCGCCCGCACCACGTGCATATCACGCTGTGTAAACTTCTTCTTCTTCGGTTTTATTGGCGGTTGACAAACCAGCTTAAAGGTCATGTGATTGGCTTATAAGTAAACAATCCCCCACGTGGGGTGCGTTCTTGTGATTGGATAAAACAAGGGAGATATCTGATTGGTTGCAGATCATTCCCTGTTTAAATGCAGTAAAGTTCACAGACCACAAACAGTTTGTAAATCAAGATATATTTGTGTGTGCATCAGAAATACATTTCTGAATCTTGTCCTGTGCATTTGTGAATCTTGAGTGCATTTGTAAATGTTGTTTGCATTTCTGAATTGGTTGTGCATTTATGAATTTTGTGTGCATTTATGAATTTTGTGTGCATTTGTGAATCTTCTGTGCTTCTTAAATTTTGTGTGTGCATTTGTGAATTTTGTGTGCATTTGTGTATCCTGCGTGTGTATTTATGTATCCTGTGTGTGCATATGTAAATGTAGTGTGTGCATTTATCTTTACTGAGACTCTTCTAGCTCCATACTATTTCAGTATCACATCTGCGCCTGCGCAGCACTTAAGCAAAGACACACGGCAGAAAATGTGCAGAGAGTGTGTCATAAAGGAACTATTTACAATTTTAACTGTTAAATGGGACACGTTCTTGCGTAAAAAACGCGTCGGTCTATTGGATACTGTCTGCGCTATTTGTATTTTAGAACTGTTTGTCTATTTATGCATTTGTAATACGTTTTCATCCATAGCGAATGCATTAGAGATTCATTTTATTAGTAAGTTAGTACCTAATATTGCAAGAGCAATGTTCTCCAATTTGAGCTACAATTTGTAATGCTGTAACTGATGTTATCTCAAATGTTGTTTTTTGTACACATGGGTCAGATGGCCCAGTCTTTGGCCCTTGCGTTGCGTTTTTATATAAAGTAGCATGATCAGTTCAACTTTCAAAATGCAAAACGCGTCCATTATGGACTTCCCCCAGCGTACGGACCAACAGTTAAAACGACGCAGATGATGATATGTTGTGTTTCTGAGTGCTTTATATAGTTTATGTACTGCCTGATAAATGAAGGAGACGCAAAAGAGGGCAAGAAATCCCACAGGACACGATATTTCTTGTGACGTAATTTTAGACCTCCTGCGCAATTTTACTTCCCCTCTGATACCTACCCAGTACAGTCACACTCTTCTTGACATCCCATTTCTCCAGCATGTGAGAGTCCAAAACCCGATACCAGCCATTGGGATACACCGGCGGTAATTCTCCAGTCTTGCGCCTCCGCCGCACCTCGTTGGCCGCTTGCGCACGGGAGCGCCCGTCCTCCGCGATGTAGCCCACCTCATCCACGCCACGGAGCAACTCAATGGGAGCGAATAACAATCTGTACAACCAGCCCAAAGCTAAAAGAAACACTCCCGCGAGGATACAGGCAGCCGCTCGCGCAGGAGCACCGGCCAATCCGGTCCTCCGCCACAGCTCTGGGTATCCGAAAAGCGCGTGCGACGGATCTTGAACGTGCATCACGAAGGTGGCCGCGAGACCGATCGCGGCCACCTTGACCATCAGTGATGTCCGTGAATTCTCCATGACAAACCGATCCGGTGTCCTCCTGTCACAAAGTGACAAACACAGAGACTGTGACAACAATCAGTGCTTTTGATTATTCATCCTGCCCACTTTTTGCTATGCAAACAGTTGTGTCGTCCACGCACCAAACAAAACGTGGTTATACATTGATTCATTGATACATTTGATTGTTTGTTATAAAAGGAAAACAAATATTTGATGTTGAACAATTTATGGAGGGGTATTGGCACTTTGCACATAGTGCTAATATACAGTACAGTAGGCTACTGGTAAAAAATGTAGGGTTACACACAGTAATTTAAACCAACTGCTGGGTTTTACCCTTCTTGACCCAACACTGGGTTGAAAATAACAATATATATATTTTTTAGAGTGTACGTCCAATAAAACACAGATAAGCACCAGATATAATATTTCAATAAAATAATATCAGCTTGATTTGATTAACAAATGTTTATTGCATGAATCAAGGCACAGCGTGAACTTCAGTACTTATTAACACTGGGCTACATGAATGTATAGAAGTGTTTATTTCTGGATGAGGGGGTAGCTTGTGTAGACAGTGGTCCAGTAATAAACATAGCGCAGCCTTAGCTTTTGCTTCACACTGTTTTTGTTCGTATTGTGGTTGATCTCTAGGAACTCATGGCCTGAGGTGGTAAACTCGGGCCAGGTCACAGGCACCTTTGATCCACCGCTGTTAGGGTTTCTGTGAGGGGAAAAAGTTCAAAATCAGAATTTTAAAATCATAACCTGTAAGTTCTTTGTAAATGTAGCTCTATCACAGCACTGTTTTAAAGTCCTCCTGTAGTCAATCATTTTATCATTTAAAACTTATCTTTGAGCATCATAATAGCATATATCAAAGTTTTTCCTCTGACGTTAATCTCTTCATGCTTTAATACAGATTTAATGTAACTCTACACCATTGGCTCATTTATTATACGCAGATCTGTGAATATGCGAGTTAGTCCCCGCCTCCAACTCTTTTGCATCACCTCGTACCATAGATATATATGTAAATAGATGCTACATTTGGCAGTTTCAGACACGTAACTGCTAAGTCCAGTTTCACATGCATATGTATACGTGAACTGCAGCATCTTTGGTTAACAGGTTAGAGCATTTACACCAGAGGTCTTCACTGGTCCACTTATGGCGCTTTTCCATTGCATAGTACCCCACGGTTTGGTTTGGGTCAGGTCGGGTCAGCTCACCTCACTTTGGCTTTGTTAGCTTTTCCATCGAGTTTAGTATCACTTGGGAGTGGGAGGGATTATAGGCGTGTCGTTATATTTGCGCTGCCTACTGCTGTGACATCATACAAGTGACAGTGTTGTTGTACATTCCCATACATTTATTTACTTCTCAGTCTGCCACAAAATTAAAATTGGCCACCACAAATAGATGTTTGCACATCGCGTTTATCACTACCTCTGTGTCACATGACAGTTTCTGTACAAACACCTGTGATGTCAGTCGATGCGCTCCGCTGAGCCTCATTGAAGTTGCATTTAAGCATATAATGCTGGCGTGCGCGTCGCAAATGTGCCGCCACAAACTGCAAGTCTAGAAAAAAACTGGTATGGTGTTCCTGATTCTCAACCTGTGGATGTTTTTCATCGCTAAAAGGGAGTTTGGGAACTTATAGCAGAGCACAGATGACAACATTCCTTGAGACAGCGCAAGCTAGCATAAAGGTAAAGCTAATCTTTTACATTATAGCGATGACACTGGTAGTGCCGATTCTCTCAGACCAATCAGTGATCTACAGTGTTTTCGCGTCACTTTTGTTATCAGGTCGGATCGTTTGGAACCCCAACCGAGGTGGTGCGAAAAAAAGTATCGGGTACAGTGTATGTACTGCACCCAGTGGAAAATGTTCAGATTTTGTCGGGTTTATCTCTGGTAGGGTCTTTCTTTAAAAAAAATAATAATTATATATATATATATATTCGATATTCGATTCGAGTCGATTTCAAACCGTCTTTGGAGAAAATACTCAGCAATGCTGTTAAATGATGAATTTGCATCCGGTTTGTCTTAAAGAGACACTCCACTTTTTTGGAAATAGGCTAATTTTCCAGCTCCCCTAGAGTTAAACATTTAAGTTTTACCATTTTGGTATTCATTCAGCCGATCTCTGGGTTTGGCGGTACCACTTTTAGCCTAGCTTAGCATAATCCATTGAATCTGATTAGACCATTAGCATCGCGCTGAAAAACGTCCATTGATAAAAAATTACCAAATGACATTACACAGTGCCCGAAAATAGTCTCCTGCTATAAAAAGTTACTAAGGGGACTATTTTCAGGCGCTGCGTAATATCATTGCGCCTGCTGCAGCAAAGTCCTGTATTATTGCGTTGGAATGAGAGTATATTTCCTAGCCATATCTGCCTAGAAAATCACAACATTTAATTTTCAGTCGGTCTTAGTACACAATATAACTACAAAAGAGTCAAGTATTAAATACGAAAAATATAATCAGATTCAATGGATTGTGCTGGGCTATGCTGGGGGTGGTGCCGCCGGACCCGGAGATCGGCTGAGTGGATTCCAAAACGGTAGGGCTCGGATGTTCAACTCTAGGGAAGCTGGAAATGAGCATATTTTCAAAAAAAGTGAGTGTCCCTTTAAAGGATATTGAAACACCACATAGACATATAAGCAACCAACAAAACTTGTTTTTCACCTTCACTTTTTAAAACCTGAGTCATTGTTTTTACACACTTTCTGAACGAAACTCTTGTAAAAATTGGGGCCTTAGTGCACACAAACTTTTAAAATATTGAGATGACAAAACTGCTCACAAAGTTACAGTAATTACGTTGAAGCATTACCCAGTTTTGGCAAAGTTGGTCCAGTAGGAAATCATGTAATCAGAGACATCACGATGGCGGGGAAAGTAGCCCAGAGGAGTGGCGAAGGGTTTTCCAAATACATACTGTAGATCATCGGCATGATCGGCACCCATCCAGGTGGGAAATATAGGCATGCGAGAAGGTTCGCTGAACAGGTACGAGTAGGTTCGTCCAGTGCTGAGGAAAAACAGACAACGTTAATTTCCAGTGACGGCCCATAACTAAACAAAACCCAGTAAAGGACAAAAGTGATGCCTCTGCTGCCCTTGACATGAAGCCCTTGATTTCTATGATCTTCATTTTATTTTTTATTTAGAGGTAAGCAATGAGGAAGATGGGCTCCACTTACCCAGCGGTATCAGCGTGCAGGTACAGGGCAGCTTGTGTCGGCACCAGGAAGATGTAATCCGTCTCCAAATCCACAACAGTTTTCTTAATGTCTTTATCGCTAGGGTCATTACCCCAGCTGATGGTGTACTCAGAATACGCAGCAGCACCGGCTTCTGGGCCTCTGGATCTGGTCAGGGAATTGGCGAGCTTCTTGACATCACCTCTGTTATAGACAAATACAGCACATTGTTTTTTTATTCATTAAAGACCTGATGAATGACTGAACAGGCATTTATCTTGTTTTGTGTTGATGTAGAAATTGGGGTTGTAAAATAGCCAAAAACCACTGACTTTTAAACTACTAGCTATTGCTATTGGTTGGCCCCCAAAATAGAAAAAGTCAGGATGAGTCATTTTTGTAATTGACCCAGTAGATAAAGCCTGGGAGAGATCAGTTAGCATGAAGTAAAAGCCACAACACTCATATGTACAAGGGTAAAAACCTCTTGATTGCGTATGTAGCACTTACATAGGGGTGGACACCAGCGCATTGTTTATAGAGGGGATGTCAAGAGTGGCAAAGATGTGCCCATCCATGTCGTTGGCCCCGGCGATGTAGTCAATGTCGGCAGCATTGTGGAAAAGTTGATCAGGCTCATCAGGCAAGAAGTCACCATCAATGACAGGAGACAGAGAAAGATTGTGGACAACAGGCTCTGGAAAAATGGTCAGATGTGTTAAATGCACAGCCAATTTAATTGTATTTAAATATTTAGGGATGTAGCATGCCAAGCAATAGTTTATCCAAAATTGGAAATTCTCTCATAAATTACTCTAAAACCTTCATGCCATCCCAGATATATACGTATGATTAGCGTTCGTTGAATAAACACTGATAATTTTACATATTAATATGCCATAATTTTATCAAAGTTACTGGTTTTGGTTTTCAATTCACTAAATTAGCTCAAAATAATAATAATTTTTACTCACACACCAATTGTTTCACTTAAGCCGACATATTAACTCACTGGAGTCATTAAATTTCTTTAATTATGGATTTGTGTGCTTTTCTGAACATGACCATACTGACCCAGGTTTAAGAAATAACAGGAAGCATTTTAATATAAAAATTTAATTTTATATTAATATAAATATAACAATAATATAAATATATAAATATGAAGAGTTTCGTTGCAAAACGAGATAACCACCGTTTTTTTAATTGTTCAGAAATCTCGTTTTTTGGTTGTGCATTCCAATTAATTTCAATGCAACTGCAGTTGGTTTGTTTTGATTTAAACCTTCATAACTTAAAAAATACAGCTAAGTAGCACCATAAAACTAGTCTGTGTATATAGTTATAAGTCTGAATATATAAATATAAATCTGAATATATAAATATAAGTCTGAATATATAAATGTGTTTATATTCAGACGTATATTTATATATTCACAATTTATATTTATATATTCAGACTTATAACTATATATTCAGACTTACATTTATATATTCAGATTTATATTTATATATTTAGACTTATATTTATATATTCACGGTTTATATTTATATATTCATGATTTACATTTATATATTCAAACTTATAAGAATATTCAGTTTTTATAATTATTTCCTGTTTGGCCCCCCATATGGGTATATATATATATATATATATATATATATATATATATATATATATATATATATATATAAAATTCTGACAGTGTGGGTGAACTATTCCTTAAAACAAGTTTAAAAAGGAATGAAATAATAAATAACGGCAAGGTAGCCTTTAAGGGATCCACCCAAAAATGAAAATGTATTTACTCACTCTTATGTTGTTACAAACCTGTGTAAATTTCTTTGTTCTGCTGAACACAAAGAAAGATATTATTTTGTTACACATCCTGAGCGCCATTGACTTCCATAGTTGGAAAAAAATACTATGGAAGTGAATGGGGCTCATGATCAGTTTGGTTTCATACATTCCTCAAAATATCTTCCTTTGTGTTCATCAGAACAAAAAAATGACAGAATTTCCATGTAGAATGTAAAATGTTTTTTGTGAGAATGGTTTACCAGTAGGAGATGAGCCCAGGATCACATTCCCAGCAACACTTAGAAGCTCTGGATCTGTCATCTTTAGGCAGGGCACCATCCCAGCATCAGTAGGACATCCCACCTTCTCTGCAACCTTAAGATGCACAAACATTACCGATTAAATATACTACATGGGTCATTCTACAAAAAAGCTTTTGCAGACCCGTTAATCATTTAATTTGACCCAATAATCCCATAATGATATATATTTAATAAATATAGACTGTTCTTAAAATGATGAGAGAGTTTATTTATTTAATTTTCTTTTTTTTCTTTTTTTAAATGCCTGGTCCTGAAAATTGCCCTGTCCCTTTGATCATACAAGGAAGTTGAACTGTGTACTTATGATTTAAAACCATGTTTTTTGTAAAACAAATCAAATTTACCTTTAACCCTGTATGAATTTACCACAACACTGAAATGGTAAAAAAACACTATTAATATGAATAATATCAAATAAATATTTGTCCCCCAAATTTATGTCATTGGTGTTACCCTACCCAAAGCACTTTTATTTTCAAACAATGCATCAGCTCTTTGAAGTTTTTCACGGGTCAAGAGGTCACTGAAAGAAGTGCAGTGGAGGAACGCAAAAGTTTTGTGAGATGTCTTACCTTATTTGTCTAAAATGTCATGATATATCTAAGAATTTTGAGATAAGATTTTTTGGATGTCATTAGTGTTACTCTTTTTTATAACTGGGAGTGTTAAGATCTTTACATAAAAATACATTATACTGAATAAGTATGTGATTGTTACATCTCTGATAAAATGGCAGATGCCATGCTTATGGCAGTCCTTTTGTTAAAATATTAGTTTTTTCTGTAAATTGTCATTGGTGTTACCATCATTCACTCTAAAAATGACTGGGTTATTTTTTAACCCAAAATGCTGGGTTGAGTCTGTTGGGTTGTTTTGCTGGGTTATTTTTTTAAATTTTAAACACTTTTTGGGAAGTATCAGTTTACTAGGTGTTGGGTTAAAACTGCTGGGTAAGTATTTTGGGTTGTTTGAAGAGGCTCATGTGATTAGCGACCTTGATGTTTGAATGTGCTCAGCAAGGGTCGTCGTGAAAGGACAGAGTCACTGGAAGCGGTTGTTTCAAGGTAAGTTTATATGTTTTTGTGAACATTTCATGAATATAAACAAGATTATAACATTTTGCGAGACAGCAACGTGTTAATTTATAGAGACTATGGCTGCGTCCGAAAACTCTAAATTGCTGCCTTCTGAGGCAGCTTTCCAAGGCATCAAGGCATGTCCGAATTCAATGTTTGGTTTACTTCCTGTCTCCTGAGATACCTATGCGTGGACGTACATTAAGAATGTGATAGGTCGAGTTCGAAAAAATAAAATGGCGGCCAAGGACGCGACTGGACCACCAATTTAGTGTAAATAAAGGTATATTTTCACTTTTTACACCTTTTAATTGCATTTCTAGCGAGAAATTAGTATTGTAGTTTTCAAATATGTGATTAGTTATCACAAAGGCACTCTCTGTTTAAATTTCAAACACGCTGCCTTAGAAGTGTGTCCGAAAGTCTTTCTCTGAGCTACCATCATCCGAAGTCATTTCCTCATGAGGCAGCGAGGCAACGAGTCACTGCCTTGAGTTTTCGGACGCAGCATATGACGACGGGTGTAATTTGGAGGAATGACGACTGTTACCTCAGATCGCCATTTACACAAATTGACTCGAATAATCGTTCTAACTAAGATGTTTGATATGGCATATTAATAAAATTAATAAAATAGATGTTACAAAATCCCCATCACACGGTTGATTACGTTAACTCATGACAATTTCTGTAAGCCTTTAACAAAGCGAGTCAAAACCGGTACCGAGTCGACCTCCGCATACTGAAGGTCTGGTGTTTTTCGCTGCTTTTTCTGGACAAAGCCCACCCACAAGCTGTTTGACCGACATGTCAAACAACCAATCACATTTTGTTTCGTCTAGCGTCACGTTTCGGACTCCTCACAATAACGAGCCGGCTGGCAACAAGTCAGTTATTGAAATAACCAGCCGCAATCGAATAGCATCTAAATAAACAACATTACTCACCATAGAACAACGTTGTGCACTTCACCAACAGACACATCAATGAGACGCTCCCGTTAAACGTCTGTTTGAAGCATATCTCCACTTTTTAGCACATACAAGCAATTCAGGAGAACCAAACTTTTTGACTCCACTAACTGCCTCAAGCAAAACTCTTGGACGTCTTTTAGAGAGTATATGCTGCAAACTTTGCATATTTTTGAGAGTCCAATGTTTAGCTGATCATGATAACTGGTCATTATTATCCACGTGGACATGACTGATTCTCTGCATCAATGGAACGCCAGAGCTTTGTTTTCCAGGGACCGAAACTAATCGCGACACTCGCGTCTCCTGGAAATCCGGTTTATTTCAACCAATCAAAAGACGACTTTAGACATTCTCACAGGGTTTCCAGAAAAGTGTACGAAAAACATCAGACGTTCAGCCAACAGTTTGTGGGCGTGGCGTCTGAGGCTGAGACTATTGGATATGTAAAGACAGACCGCGAGGCGCGAGCACATGTTAACCGGCGGCGGAGGATCACGGAGCCGGCGTCTCTGTCACTGAGGCAGGGACAAGCAGCAGGGACAATGGCGTAGTCTATTTTAGTGGCCTCAAAATAGCAACGCGCCAACAATGCGCCTGAACACACCTCGTTTTTCAGACCAGAACGCCCATGGGCGCAAAGGGGGCGCAAATGCATTTGCTATTTAAACAACGCGGCGCTAAACGTGAAAATTAGGGTGGAAACTAGCGAAAGACACTTGCGTCGCGCATTGCGCTGCATTGCGCTGGGTGTAAGATAGAGCCCATAGTCCGGAAAATACGCTACTATTCAATTCTTTCGGAGTCAAACTTTTTAAATGATAAAAAAACATTTTGAATATCTTTATCCATTGATATTTAATAAACCAAATGAACCATTACAAAAAACAAATCTAAATGTAATACATATAAAACTGAGGACTGGAATTGAACCAAGTTCATATCTCTATTTATAAATCATTAACTGACTATATCAAAATGGACAGAAATAGTTATTCTGTGTGAAACATACCAGGTGATTTTACTAAGTAAACGGCTGGAATCAAAGTAAACAAACCACAGTTGGCAAACACTAAGCCGTACATCTTGCATGTGCCCTTGCTTGAGTGTGCAGTGCTTGAGTATAAAGTTGAACATTGACCTAAGCTACATAAACTACAGTATATGAATTCATATACTACATGACTTGAAAATATTAAAATAAAGCTCACCTGCACAGTAAATGCTCGTGGATTTCTGTTTACGGCCCAGGGGCAGAGGGCAACACCACTCTGTGAGATAGCTCTGCGGATCAAGCCTTTGTTATGGGGAGAAATAATCTGAAACGCACACACACACACAAAACCATACATGGGAAATAATAAATATATGAGTAAAATTTACTTTATTTTTTTGAAGTTTTAGAAGAAAGATGAGCGACTGTAGCACCTGGAAGTTCACGCTGGCCGCCCCTGCTGACTCGCCAAAAATAGTAATGTTGTTTGGATCACCACCAAAAGCCTTGATGTTTCTGTGTACCCAAGCAATGCCTGCCTGCTGATCCCACAGGCCATAGTTTCCTATTAAACAGGACATGATCAGGTCATCATATCTATCTTTCTTTCTGGAGGTCACCTGTCATGCATATTTTAGTTTCAACCCTACTCTCAACTTTTAGATCCCATTCTGCATTTCTAACCTTTTCTTCGTCCTATATTGTTACAATATTATATTCATTAAGTTTCCATTAAAGGTGCAGTGTGTAATTTTTAGAAGGATCTCTTAAATATATCCAAAATAATATACAAAACTATATTATCAGTGGTGTATAAAGACCTTTTAAAATTAACCGTTATGTTTTTATAACCTTAGAATGAGACGTTTTTATCTACATACACCAAGGGTCCCCTTACATGGAAGTCGCCATTTTGTGCCGCCATGTTTCTACAGAAGCCCTTAATGGACAAACTTTTTACTAAGTTGTCTCCGACGATGAATTGTTTGTCCGGTGGTGGATATTGTAGCTTCTTTATGCATTTCAAAAGCGAGGGTTGGGCAGTGGACTGAGCCATTGGTTGCAATTCGCAACCTCACCACTAGATGCCTCTAAAATTTACACACTGCACCTTTAAAGGGGACATAGCATGAAAATGAGACCATGTTTAAAGGAACACTCCACTTTTTTTGAAAGTATGCAAATTTTCCCACTCCCCTAGAGTTAAACATTTGATTTTTACTGTTTTGGAATCCATTCAGCTGATCTTCGGGTCTGGTGGTACCACTTTTAGCATAGCTTAGCATAATCCATTGAATCTGATTAGACCATTAGCATCACTCTCATAAATGACCGAAGGGTTTCGATATTTTTTCTATTTAAAACTTGACTCTTCTGTAGTTATTACGCAGTGCTCGAAAATAGTACCCTGCTATTGAAAGTTACCAAGGGGATCATTTTCGGGCGCTGCGTAATATCATTGCGCCTGCTGCAGCCGTGTTAAGGCAGCAAAGTCCTTGATTATTGAGAGTATAGTCCTAGCCATATTTGCCTAGAAAATCGCAACTTTTAATTTTCCGTCGGTCTTAGTACACAATGTAACTACAGAAGAGTCAAGTTTTAAATAGGAAAAATATCCAAACTCTTTGATCATTTTTGAGCGTGATGCTAATGGTCTAATCAGTTTCAATGGATTATGCTAAGCTATGCTAAAAGTGGAAACGCCAGACCCGAGAACGGCCGAATGGACTCCAAAACGGAAAAATCAAACGTTCAACTCCAGGAGAGCTGGAAAATGAGCCCACCCCCAAAAAAAAAGGGGAGTGTCCATCTAAGTGCTATAATTGGGTCCCCAGTGCTTCTATCAACCTAGAAAATGTGAATAAGATCAACCCATTAACTTAGTTTTGGTAAACCATTCTCCACATGTGAAAAAATAGGTCATTGAAATTTGGCTCCTCTGGTGATGTCAGAAGGGGATAATACCGCCCCTTAATCTGCACTATCCAACCACGTCACTGCCATTTAGTACAGAGATCAGCTCATTTGCATGTTAAAGGACACACCCAAAATGGCACATTTTTGCACACACCTACAAAGTGACAATTTTAACATGTTATAATAAATTATCTGTGAGATATTTTGAGCTAAAACTTCACATACATACACTGGGGACACAAACGATTTTAAAAAAGTCTTGTGAAATGTCCCCTTTAAAATGAAATCAATAAATATACATCTTTTGGATTTTTACCAGGAAGTTCATCATCTCCACTGCTGAGAAATCCCAAGGTGCCAAGACGGTAGTTCAATGTCACCACAATGACCTTTCCCCTGTCTGCCAACTCCCGTCCGTCGTACAGGTAGTTATCAAGGAAATTTGCACCCTGAGAACCACCCTTCAGAAATCCACCACCATAGATGAAAACCATAACAGGCAAGCCAGTAGACACTACCAAAATGGGAAAAAAATACATTATGACCATATAATACAAAAAAATCTGCTTTCTGCTTAAGGTTATGTAACATGTGGTAGCTGACTGCCCTCTCTCCTCTATTTTTGTTTGGTTTATGAATGATAGCAAGTTTAAAGTACACAGATGTGCCCTGAGGAACCCAGATATTCAGGTAAAGACAATCCTCAGAGCCCACGACGTCATTTTGGAGAAGATTCACCTGCATACACCTTTTGCTGTATTCAGTGGCCTTCAGAACACCTGTGCAGGTAGAGACAGTAATACTGATTCACCTTTATGCATGATGAACCATAGTAAAGCTGAATCTGTGTCAGTGTGGATACAGGTTGCATGACAGAGGGGAATACGCACCAGTCCAGCCTGGGTGAGGAACCGGCTTCTGAAATCTTCCTGGTTGTGCGGCGAATGGAATTCCTTTGAACACGTCCACGTAGCGTAAGACTCCAACAATTTTGTTCTTTCCCTCTACCATGCCTCCCTCGGTGTACACAACACCCAGCTGTAAAATGATCACATTTACATTTGAAAATTACTTTTCAGCACTGGATTTAATCAAATTGGTGAGTAAAATAAATTGCTGACAATAAACACCAACACAGAATTTGTTTTTAAAACACATACATGGGAAAATACTATGGAAAATAGAAATATTTAGAGTATATTGGAAAATATAAATTATATTATATAAATGTATATATAATATATAAATTATTTTGATTCTATAACAAATATTTTATTTATTTAATATTTTATTTAAATAATATATCTAGAGGAAATTTACAAAGTCGAAGTGAATAATAATTAATTCATTTAAATTTGATTTTGGTGTTAAAGTTGCTTATTGGTGAACACATCAAACAATAAAATTTTGTTTCACACAAACTAATTAATATTACACAAAAATGATTTACTACAAATAACAACTCCCAAATAATAAACAAACAACTGCAATCTTTATATTAGGAAATGCATTATTATAATTCACATATGGCAACACGTGACATTTTGTCATTGTTGCACATATTTGCATTCATGTTTTTCTTTAATTTACAGTTAAACAACATTAATTAAAGTTAATAAAAAACTTATCAAAGAAATAAAAACAGATTTAAAAGAAAGGAACACTATATAAAATGTCAGGTTGTCTAACCCAATGCTTGGGTAAATTATGGGCAAACCCAACTGCTGGTTTATATTAACTTTATATATGGTTTATACCCAGCTAACAATTTTTGGTTCCCAAAACGTTCCCCTAACGTTAGTTTTTGGTTCTCAAAACGTTCCCCTAACGTTAGTTTTTGGTTCCCATAACGTTATTTTCCAAGGTTTGTTTTTGGTTAGCCAGGAACGTTTTCTTTACAGAAATAGAACGTTATTTTTAGGTTATTTTAACGTTTTCCTAACGTTAGGAAAACGTTAGAATAACGTTAGGAAAACGTTAGAATAACGTTAGGAAAACGTTAAAATAACCTAAAAAATAACGTTCTATTTCTGTAAAGAAAACTTTCCTGGCTAACCAAAAACAAACCTTGGAAAATAACATTATGGAAACCAAAAACTAACGTTAGGAAAACGTTAAAATAACCTAAAAATAACGTTCTATTTCTGTAAAGAAATCTTTCCTGGCTAACCAAAAACAAACCTTGGAAAATGCACAGTTGACATGGAGTGAAAAATGATCTCACCAGGGCGCGAGGGCGCGTTGCCGCGGCTACGTGCACGCACTGACAGAACGCGCAGAGCTCAAGACTCCAGCCTCAGTGAAGAAGTGAAGGCTTACAAAAGTACGGCACGTCTATTAGTACATCCCATGCTGTGTTTTTATCTATCATATCTATCTAAAATAAGTAAAACACATTTCCATATAAGGAGGAATAAAATAATTTATTTAATACAAAATCTATAATAATTAAATTATGCTATTACTGGAAAAAAATGTCTATTAAAATATTATACCATTATATAACACAGGTTATTTTATATAAAAATACCTCAACACATCACATATAATGTATTTAGATAACATTCTATTTTATCAAATATATAAATAACCAGTGACTTCAAATCAATAAAGAAGACTTAAAACAGATATTTATTGAAAATATATAAACATTTAATTCACTTTAGTTTAACAGACCTTACAGCAGCCGCCTCTCCATTATTAAGTAACAACAATCAGCATGTCTCTCTCAGTTTTTACAATAATCAAAAGCTTCTAACTTCATATTCTCTTCATGGAAATAATTAAAATATATTTTCGTTTTCACATATTTAAACTACTAATGAAGAAACAAAAAAGAAATCGCTAGAATGTTATACTCTGAAGTAAAAACGCAATGACAAATAAATCAGTCACTTTAGGTTAAAAGATCTTACCACAGTTAGTCGGCTATCCGTTTTTACAACAATAAAAAGTTTCTAACATCATATTCTCCTCAAATTCTCCTCAAATCGATTGGAAATCACTCGTATATATATTTCTTCTCACATATTTAAGTTACTAAATCAAGAAAGAGACAAAAGAACCGCTAAAATAATCTTAGTCTCTGAGGTAAAAACGAAAGGACCGTTATTTTTTAAATTAACGACTTTTCCTGAGCACAAAATAAAGCGGGTACTCGTGAAGAAGGCGGTAAGCTCGTGCAGACAAGCACGAGCATATTAGACGTGCACACTAAAGGACTAATGGGTTTAATTAATTATGCATTCACTTCATTTCCTAAAAAAAAAACATAACCAAAAAATAACCATTAGAGAACGTTATGTATAAGTTATTTTTAGGTTATTTTATGGTTCTAGAAAATAACCAAAAAATAACCAAAAAATAACGTTCTGTATAAGTTATTTTTAGGTTATTTAAAAATAACCACCCTGCAACGTTATAAGAATGTTATATTATGGTTCCAAAAAAATAACCAAAAAATAACCAAAAAATAACGTTCTGTATAAGTTATTTTTAGGTTATTTTAAAAATAACCACCCTGCAACGTTATGGGAACGTTATTTTATGGTTCCAAAAAAATAACCAAAAAATAACCAAAAAATAACGTTCTGTATAAGTTATTTTTAGGTTATTTTAAAAATAACCACCCTACAACGTTATGGGAACGTTATTTTATGGTTGCAAAAAATAAAACCTAAAAATAACATTCCCAGAACGTTATTTTATGGTTCCCAAAAACTAACGTTAGGGGAACGTTCTGTGTTTGCTGGGTATGCACATATTTGACCCAGTCATGGGTTTAAAACAACCCAGCATTCTTTGAACAGAATGTTACCTTTGTGACCCTGTAAAAACTCAGCTAACTAAAATATAACCTTGATATATTTAATACTAAGATCATGTCAAACATTGCAATCAAACTTTAATGCTCCTAATATGATAATTAGATTTAGACGTTAGCCTGGATTTCAGAAACAGGGTCACATTTTTTTTCTAAATTAATTGATTATCTTATTGCAATTTCTTTAAAAAAATAAAAATGTATTCTGACTTACAGAGGCAGCCTTTGCTGTACTCAGACAGACGGCAACAGTGAGCAATATTCCCAGCATCCTCATCCTCAATTGGTGGACAGGTGTGACACTGGTGATTGCTTGAGCTTTTATAAAGAGCCCAAAATCATATCTCTCTTTCAAGTTGTGCCAACGTTTATTCTTAGTCTTAAGGTACACAGACCCAGTAGATGCCCAACATGTGTGTGGCTGTGGTAAACTCTCATGGACAGACTGTCCACTGTTCAGTCGCTATACAATGACACAAACATATTTATAATGTATGTCATTATTTATTAACACAACACACAATTATCTATAACACACACAAATAAAAGCAGCTTTATTTTAAAGGAATTGCTCAGTCATACAGTTTAACAAACGTTAAAGAGTTGAAGCATTTTAATGTACAAAACAAACAACTCTGACAGGGGCTTATAAACACAGTTGGTTCTACAGATCAAATTTCTCACGGGTTATGTAATGTTATGCTTTGAGTCTGTATCAGGGCAATTTTGGGTTAATATTGCTCACACCCCTTAATGCACGATGCCTATTTGTTGACTTTTTCTGCTGCATGTGACACTGAAGCCTCCACAGCAGGTTTTTAAAGCATAAACATAGAAAAAGCTATGCAAATATATATTTTATATATATATATAAATACATTTATTACATATTATTATAGTAAATACAGGGGGAAAATAAGTATTTGACACATCAGCATTCCCATCAGTAAGGGGATCTCTAAGTGGGCAACCGACAAAACCTCCACCAGATGTAGCCATCAAGCCAAATATTGAACCCATAAGAAATCAGAACATTCAAGCACACAAGTTGAGTCGCAATAAACAAAGTGAAATGACACAGGGAATAAGTATCGAACGTGCTTTATTTAATACTTTGTAGAAAAGTCTTTGTTGGTGATTACAGCTTCTAGACGCCTCTTGTATGGAGAGACCAGTCGTCTGCATTGCTCAGGAGTGATTCAGGCCCATTCTTCCACACAAAAGGTCTTTAAATCTTGAAGGTTCCTTGGGCCTCTTTTATGAACTTTGATCTTCAGTTCACTCCATAAATTTTCTATGGGATTTAGGTCAGGTGATTGACTGGGCCATTCAAGCAACTTGATTTTCTTTCTTTGAAACCGCTTCATTGTTTCCTTGGCCTTGTGTTTGTCCGCCCTCTTAATTTTCAGCTTTCTGGTAGATGGCAGCAGATTTTTATCCAGAATGTCCCATTGCATTGCTTATAGTTTTCTTTGAAACAACAGTACTGATGCAAGGTCTTCCTGAAGTTCTACCCAAGTGGTTCTTGACAACTCTCCTTATTTTTCTTTGGACTCCTCAGACAGGGATCTTACATGAAGCACCTGATTGTGGCCGGTTTATGGTGAAGTGATGCTCTTTCCATTTCCGGATAATGACCCCACAGTGCTCACAGGAACATTAAGCATTCTGGAAATGCGCCTATAACCATTCCCATCAAAATGCTTTTCAACGATAAGATTACGAATATCTTGAGAGTTCTTTGCTTTAACTCATCATGAATCTTTCCTGGGTAATATAGGCCATCAATTAGGACTAAAGCAGCTGAAATCAATTACTACCGATAGGGGGCAGGGTTTCTCTCTCAATACTGACAGACTTCAGGTGATCTCCTGGCTTTCTATGCCATTTTGCACCTTGTTCTCTTCATGTGTTTAATTCTTATTCCCTGTGTCATTTCACTTCACTTATTACGACTCAACTTGTACACCTAAATGCTCTGACCTCCTTGTATGAATTCAATATTTGGCTTGACGGCTACATCTGGTGGAAATTTTGTGTCAATTGCCCAATTATAAGTCCCCTTACTTATAAAAATGCTGATGTGATTACTTATTCCCCCCCCTGTATATGCATCAATTTAGCATGTTAAAAGTATGGAGAAATAGTAAGTGTTAACCTTGGTTCACTTTTGCTGCAGTGCAGCATATAGCATATATACAGCAGTATGCACATTTTCTGTCTGCATTGGACATCTGGATGACAAACTTTTTTGTGAAAATGTGCAGCATAATATGGAATACGACACAGACAACTACAATGTATCCCACAATGTAATGGGCTCAGCTTTAATTGATACATAAACCAAAAGTATTTATAGGTGTAAACACCTATCTTTTCTTTAAACTGGACTGCTAAAAGGTGAGGACTTTTTACACAAAATTGCAACTTACTATTTAAAAAAATATATATTTGGGCAGTCAATTTATCCAACATTTTTTTAAATTATCCAGTAGGTACAAAATATATATAGCCCTTTGGGGTCTGAATATGTTCTAATTAAGTACAAAAGTGTACTTTTTGAAAGGGTAACACCCTGGTGACAGCTTATGTACCTTATGTACCATTTCCAACATTTTTACAAAACATTTTTTTACATTAATATTTACATATCCAAGTGCATGCATTAAACTAAAATGAAATTACAGGTAATCTGCAATTTCGGTTTCCATTTCATTGTCACTCTCATAGGATGGCTTGTAATCTTCATCCTCATCTTCATCGTCCTCATCTTCGTCCTCTCCACTCTCTACTGTTTTGGCTCGATTTCTTTTAGGATTTGGAGTGGATGAAGCTGCAACAATATAAAGCCACTCAAGTTAAACCATATATAGCTTTGATAATGTGTTTCTGCACAAGCGGTGCATTGTTCTTGTCTTGTACCTGGCCGGTTGGCTTGGACATATTTTTGGATCATGTCGGAAATGATATTCCTGAGCTCATCAGCTGTGTTGGGCAAACACCACCCATCTCTCTCATCACACACCTCCTCTTTCCCATCATTCTTATGGATGATCTCCTTGATTCTATGAATGTAAACAAAAAAAATGCTTAGGTTTTGCAATGCTCCCTGGCTGGGGAAAGGAGGGGTGTTATGAATGGATTTTATGGATGATAAATAATTGCAAAGACTAATAATACATCATGATAAAAATGTAGAGTTTAAAATGCACTTTAAAATGCAGGGGACATATAATGAAAATCTGACTTTTTCCATGTTTGATGGATCTCCAGCGCTTCTATCAACTTAGAAAATTTGAAAAGATCAACCCAGTAACTTAGTTTTGGTAAACCATTCTCTGCAAACATGTAAAAATATAGGTTGTTTAAATTTGGGTCCCCTTGTGATGTCAGAATAACACTGCCCCTTAATCTGCACTATCCAACCACAGCACTGCCATTTAGTGCAGAGATCAGCTCATTTGCATTTAATAGCAAATGACATGCTATAACAAATTATCTATGTTATTTTGAGCTAGAACTTCACATACGTACTCTGGCGACACCAAAGATTTTTTTACATCTTAAAAAAAAGTCTTGGATCTTACTTGTCTACATCCAGATCACAAAGCTGGTAAAACATCTGGCGGTATGGAGGAAGCATACCTTCCCGAAATATGTAGACAGACTCCTTGAGATTATAAGAGCACAGTAGGAGAAAGATGTGTTAAGGCAGGGTTTCCCAAACTGGGGTTCATAAGTTGATAAATAAAATAATCAGTTACAATTAAAGGTATAGCGGAAGATTTTCTTTTTCCGGGTGGATCATCAAGACTATTGGTCATCCCAGTTGTCAATCATTCTGATGATATGTTGACGTAAGGCCGTCGTACCTGCTCGTCCATAGGTTCGCTTTCTGCACATGTGCACTTTCAGGGGTATATGTGTGGTGGGCTACGGTTTCAACCATTCGTTGAAGCTCGCATTCTCACAAGGTTTTTCCAAAATGTCTGAGCGTCGCAAGAGAAAAAGTGTCTACGTATTGTATGACAAGAAGAGAAAGGCCTATGAAGAAAAAAAAACAAGACCAGAGTGTTTTTGGGAGACTATTTCACACGCTGGCATGCGCTAATAGGACAGGTTGGGCTTCCCACGCGAAGTTTCTACTCGACAGGTAAAGTTTGGCATGCGTTTTGGAGAAATCCATTTAAAATCACTGCTAGTAAAAGTTGATGTAAGCTATGATTAGCGATGCTAGCCCTGGCACAAGTCACGAACCGCGCAGACACGGTTAACATGCAGACAGCAACTTGGAAACAGAGCGAAGAGAAGAACTGGTTTAATAGGCGTTCCCTCTCGGGAGGAGGTAGAGTGTTGCGCATGTGCATTTTTTTTAAACGTGTAGGGGCGGTTCTTTTAAACAATTCAGGAAATCTTCCGCTATACCTTTAAGGTTACTTTCCTAGCATGACAGAAGCTTATCTGCTCATGAGGAAATGAAATAAAACAAATTACCATGAGCAGATATTTAGATGTGGCAGGTTTGGGTCCCGATGTTGAAGGACTTTCCATTGCGATGTCACTCACACTAGCAGGTTGGGGAACTGAAAAATTACGGCTCACGGTCAAAGCCTTATGGTTAAAGAGTCGGGATTGTAACCCAAGAATTGCTGGTTCGAGTCTCATGACCAGCAGGTTGCAACCTGTCCCCCTTTGCTCTCTTTGCTTCTTTCATATATTCAAATGTTTTCATTTTTCAATTCCTAAGGCATACATCAACATACTGGTCAACAGTGGATGATCAGAACAGTTTAATAAAAAACAGTATTTTGGAGCAGAACATCATCTGCTGTGCCACAGTACCTGCTCTGTTGAGTGTGGTTGGACGACTGTAATGATAAGCACTTCTCTTGGATTTCACCGGCATATCATTGGCGGTATATCCTAGAGCAACACACAACAACAGCAACGATAAGAAATCACAGGAACCATGCATCTATCATCTGTTTTGCTCTTCAGTGCATTATGTAAGTTATTTAGAGCTTGCGGTTTATGTATGTTTAAGCATTCGTTAAATCTGAGGTTGTCTAAATATAAACAGTTTTACAGTAGTTAAGGTTCAAGTGCTTGAGTTGATCTATTACCATGCTTCATCCCACAGCGGATCCTGAAGTCTAGAACCTGGTAGATCTTTGCTTCAGGGGTCTTCCGGGGATCGTATCCATACCTGACCCACAAACTCCTCCATGGCCCTGTCAACTACACATAAATTCAAATGTGTTTTTTATGTCACATTTATGCATTCGGGAAATGTTTTTATCCAAAGGAACTAAGCATTACAAGATCTTTTTAATCAGTTAAGGTTCGAACCCATGACATTTTGCGCTGCTAACGCAATGCTCTACCATTGATATACACAAGAATCACACTAAGAGAAAAAGATGTCACCATAATAACAAATCAGTTTAACTTAAATACCTTTTTTTTTTTTAAATATCACTAGTTTTATATAACCTGCTCACCATGTAGTAGGCCATATAAGGGAGGAGGTGCTTCATTTTTTCTGGGTGAATACTGACGTTGACCTTGATGCCGTTTCGGGACCATATGGGTCTTCTCTCGAAAAGCTGTGAGGACAGTCAAAATAATCAGTATTTTTTTAAAAGAAAGAGCTTTCAAGCACAGGTGGAATTAGGATAAGATAAGGGTTATAAGGACATTTATTTTCCATGATGCAAAATTACATAAGAAAATTGGCCAAACAGTCGCTCAAATTGACTTATATAGCATTTTTACACTATTTGTACTTCTCAAATGACTCTTTGCTACACGTCGCCCCCCTTTGGTAACTGCAGCACACCAGACAATCTTTACGTAACGTCCCACAGGACCGAATTGGAGATTATATCCTTACTGTAATTAAGCAGTAAATGTACATTATATAGCTTATACAATACAGTTCAATTCCTCTTTAAAGACTAAAAGGGGCCTTTAAGGTGTAAAATAAATCTTTGGTGTACCCAGAGTACATATGTGAAGTTTTAGCTCAAAATACCAAACAGATAACATATTATAGCATGTTTAAATTGCCACTTTGTAGGTGCAAGCAAAAATGTGCAGTTTTGGGTGTGTCCTTAAAAATGCAAATGAGCTGATGAAATGCAAAACAACTCAATTGTGCTGTCACTTATTTTTTTCTTATTTCTTTCTCTCTGCACTAAATGGCAGTGCCGTGGTTGGATAGTGTAGATTTAGGGGCTGTTTTATTATATTAAGATCCCCTTATGACATCATAAGGGGAGCCAATTTTCAATGACCTAACGTGCTTGCAGAGAATGGTTTACCAAAACTAAGTGACTGGGCTGTTCGTTTTCACATTTTTTAGGTTGATAGAAGCACTGGGGATCCAATTTTCAACATTGAAAAAGTGAGGTTTCCATGCATGGCCCCTTTAAAAGACTAACTTTATATATAAAATAAAAATCTATGTATGTACATAGCTCAGTTAAGCCCAAAAAAGCACGTTTTCCAACCTCTTTTAATTGTTGCTCTGCTTTTAAGTCATAAGGATGGACACCAATCTTCTTCCAGCTTTTTACAGCAGCTTCTAAAGGCTCCGATGGTATGGTCTTATCATCAAAGTTGACAAAAATGGCATTGTTTGGCCGACGAGTCCGATTCGGGGCAATAAGCTGATCTTTTAAGAGAGAAGCCTGCATTGCAGTTTCCTTGCTGTATTTTGGGAAGTAATACAAGGTATGTAACAAACAAATGAAACCTTTAAGGTGCACATACAGCTGCTGTATTTTCAGTAAATATCATACCAACAGATTCAATTGCATTCCCAGACCAGTTAATTTATGCGCTCCTCTCCAGCTTACCTGTGAAGAACATCCGGACGATAGTAATAATCCACAGGAGTGTCCAGACGGGAGAAAATAGGAGGAGGTATGAAAAGAGGCACTGGATTATCGTAGAATTCTTTCTTTTCAGGTTTACGCAAAATTATCTTGTCATACAAAGAGACCTGGTTGCCATCTGGATCATTGTGAGTAGCCAGGTACTGATAATCAGCCATTCCTTGAAATATCAAATATTGACAAGTTATGGAGATATGACCCTATAAATTCTTTAAAATAAATGTTTGTTGGATCAGTGTGTGAAATAGATACTAGGTAGGTGAATGTAGGCTTTTCAACCTTGAAATTTATACGTGGTTCCTATAAGTCCCACTATCTCCATGCTGATTTGGGTCTCCCCACTTCCTTTGCGGGTTCTGCGGCGAACTCTGAGGAGAAGATTGGTGGAGGAGTATCGATTTCCATTCACAGGATGACAGAAGGGGTCTTTCGGACGAAAGCGCAGTTCAAGTCTTTTGGAAGAATCTCCATATGTCTGTTCAAAATAAGAAACACTCCAGGTTAAAATCCACTCCAACAGGACCTTTAGGGCTACTATTGCATTTGAGTAAAGCAATGACATTCAGACATCCTTAAGTGTAACTTAAGCTTCCAAATATTTTTTGTGGCCACTGTAACTGATCATCAGCTGTCAAATTGTGACATAAACTTGATACTGTCTGTCTACACTTTAAATAAATAACAGTTCATCTTGCTGAAAAACAATACAAACTTTTGGTTTTTAATGTTTTCCTACTGGTTCCCATCTACCAGATAACATCCCACGGTATGCAGAACATTACCAGTAGAGATCCAATGAGACAATATAATTTAAAACCAATAGAATTCCCATTACAACCATTAAATACATAATAGGTATGTGATCACCTTGGACACCCCCTCATCCCGTCCAATGCTTTCCAACATTTTGTCCACATTGTTGACAATTCCTGGATATTCAACACACACTAGATTAACGTCAGGCATGGAAAGTGTTGCAGTATTTCCTTTCACAGCTGCTGAATCTTTACTTTCTTCTCTAGTTTCACAAGTCCTCGTGCTTGATGAAGCGTGACTGTTTGCAGTCATCGTATCCATGTTTTTAGTTTTTTTGTTAATCGCTTATGCATATGGAAAAAAACATCTTTACCACATCTTTTATCACGCGCAGAGACGTGTCCGACGAAGAAACTCGTCCGGGTGGACCCACTGAGCGAAGCGTGAATAATCGTTCCGGGCATCACAGCTCATGCTCAGAAACAAACAACAAGCATGGAGGATCTAAGGCGCTAAAGATTTTACTATCAATCTACTCGTCTCGTACAGAGCACAAATAAAGTAAGTTTTGATGTTGTCACATACGTGTTTTCAAAGTGATGGTGTAAAATGCAATATAATTAGTTCTTAAAGCCGAACATGACGCGATTATGAGCATTGTTTTGAAAGGACTAAATTGCCAGTCGAGAAGACAGTATTTCATCATCAAAACTTTAAAAGCGATGTACTCAAATAAGAGATTTTTGTTTTGTGCATATATTTTTTTTAAGTTATATATTCGTCGATTTAGCTAACCGACTCAAACATGTAAACGTGATTTAAGGGAGGGAACATATATGTGCATATGAAAATAAGTATCTTACAGTATGGTGTTATAAACTCTGGTGGTCAGCATATTTGAAATCACTAAAGAAGAGCCACGTGTGATAAAGATAAACGTACAATTTTTGACTCTTACCTAAACAGACTTTATTTCTGTCATGATATACCATAAGATATGAAATTAGGACACCCTTCAGCTGTCAAACTGGCTTGAACACCATCACAAGTATTTTATGCATCTGTGATATAAGAGAGCGAGCATATGTACTGCAATAATTCTATATGTTAAAATAGAGACATGATTATTTGATTATTAAATGTGAGAACCACCTGTTAAAATAAGCCAGAAGTTTACTTTCTCAAATAGATAAAAGGGGCCATATCATGAAAATCTGACTTTTTCCATGTTTAAGTGCTGTAATTGGGTTCCCAGTGCTTCTATTAACCTAGAAAATGTGAAAAAGATAAACCCGGTAACTTAGTTTTGGTAAACCATTCTCTGCAAGCATGTGAAAAAATAGGTTATGGAAATTTGGCTCCCCTCGTGATGTCAGAACTGCACTATCCAACCACAGCACTACCATTAAGTGCAGAGATCAGCTCATTTGCATTTAAAAGGACACACCCAATATGGCACATTTTTGATCATACCTACAAAGTGGCAATTTTTACATGATATAATAAATTATCTATATGGATTTTGAGCTAGAACTACACATACGCACTCTGGGGACACCAAAGATTTATTTTACAACTTAAAAAAGTCTTGGGAAATGTCCCCTTTAAAAATGTGGCAATGGTTGAATAACAACTTCTAGTGTAAATATAAAAAAATCTGTATTTTATTAAAAGTCCATGTTTGTATATGTTTTACATAAAATTTGTGGAAATAACTACAATTGCATATCAATTTTTTCTCTTTTTTAAACCTATAACAGGTGAAGATGATACGCAGATCAAGAATCAGCGTCCGGCCCAATGTAAAGCCAGCAGGCCGAGCTCTGACAGGCTCTTCTGATGCATCTCTAAATAAAACTCAGCCTCCCCAGACTGCTGACTCCACCCCATCAGAGGGGTCAGGGGTCACAGTAGATCAGGTTAAGACTGATGCGCACCCCTCAGCAACAGAGCCGACCAATGCGAAAGCAGCTATAAGCAGCAGCCATGAGGTGGAATCCACTAGCCACGGAGAGTAAGTGCTGCTTAATTCAAAACTATATTCAATATTTGATTTCCCAAGACTTTTTTTTGAGAGTTTACACATGTAATGATTGTTTTTATTTTGCTTAACAACAGAGATGCTGCAACTAAAACTAGTGATGCCCAAGCTGCAACAAGCACCTCTTTGTCGTCCGGCCCACAAAGAAGAAAACGCTTAACTGCTTTGCCCAACCTGGCCAAACCTCGAGCCTCTGCAGCCTCCACCAAGACTCCAAAGTCTCCATCCAAGTCCACTCTCAAACCAGTAACACCCAGTGAATCTGAAAAATCCAGCGTTGAAGAGCTTGCCTCTGTGACGCCTTTGGTTAAGGAGCCTGTCCCCAATTTCAAGGCTCCTGGAAGACCTAGACCTTCTGGAGGGAGCAGGCAACCCAAAGCTCAGCCCACACCTGCAGCCCCACCTCAGACTGAAATAGTGGAGGAGACAAAAGGGGGAGGACCATCAGAGAAAACCATTGGGCATGTGTCTCAGCATCCCCTTGAAACATCCCAACCCGATTCTGGATTGCTTCATGAAAACCCTCCGGAGTGTCCAAGCCCTTCTGCTTTGACCGACACGGCTGTTCGACCGGAAAACCGTTCTGGACTTGATCCTAAGCAAAGCCAGTCTGATCCATTAATAGAAAAACTTGAAAGGCTTAAATCGTCTTCAAAGGTCATCAAATCTTTGACAGCTCTAAATGACCCTGCAGACTTGATCAGGTTGGCCAGGGCTCGGAAACTTAGAGAGCTTCTTAAAATGGAGATGAGCAAAAGCAAGGTGTGTGTTTTGCATTTATGTATAATAGGCAGAAAAAATAATGGTGGGATTATGACTGCGTGCCGACCATTTTTTTATCCACTGTATGTAAGTCTCTCTTTTATGATGCTTGAATTTAGGAAGACAAGAAGAAACCCAAAATTGGAGTCAAAGGACGAAAGGCACCAAAAGATCACACCAAAATGACCATGAAAGAACTGATCTATTACTTACCTGTGTCCAACCCAATGAAGTACGTCTCATACTTAATTCCTGTGTGTTGGGAACAGCATATGATTTTGATCAACTAGTGAGTTTGATGAACAATTTATTCCTTTATTGACCTAGACTGTTGCAATTCGCAGGTCTTTCACAGAGGAGGAGGAGATAGTGTCTGAGATAGTGTTACCTAACTCTCCTACACCAACGTAAGTCTAATCAGTCAGTCTGTCCTCTTATAGCTGTCCGTACAATGTGTTTGTGGATTACAGCATCACCAAAACTTCTTGTTCCTTCTCAGTTCTTCTAAGCCATCAACTGGTCCAACAGTTCAAGAAATCGTGGCTCGAGATGCTGGTCATGAGGAAGAGGAAGAGCGAGTGGAGGAAAGTCTTCCAGAGGAGGAAGAGCCTCTGATGGTACCCAGGGTGAAAGTAGCAGAAGATGGATCTTTGATTATAGATGAAGAGAGGTGAGTGAGGTTTCATCTCATGAGAAGCTGCTTATGGAAAGAACCTGTTTTTTTTTTCAGATGAAGACATTGAACATAGTTTTAAACAAGGTTCCCATGGGTCCTTGAAAGTTTGTGAATCTGGAGGAAAACATTCAAGGCCCTGGGAAGTTTTTGAAAATATACATACATAGATACAGGTCATTAAAAGTGCTTGAATCTATTTTATGCAAGAAGTTTACTGGAAAAAACATATTATTCCCTGTGTACTGTAGGATAATATCATAAAAATTCTAGACTTTTTAAGCACACGTGCTAAACTGTTCACTTTAAATTTTCATATCTACTGTATGTGAATGTTGATTCATACCAAAATGCTTTTTTGCATAATTGTTTTTGACAAATGAAAACATATCGGGTTACATACGAGGTGCTGCGTCTCCCTTGCCATACTTCCTGCGTCCCTGTAACGCTGTCTTTGGCAATATTTCAGATAGCAATATACTTCCTGGCTCCCACATCACCCTGTCTTTGTCGTTAAGCCTTACCATTGGTTGAATTTGATATACGCATTCAGACGGACTTACCCTTGGTGTAAGTGTCACCGCAGTGATGCAGCGCGAGTTCCCTCGAAAGGGAACTGTAACAATGTATCTTTAAAGGCAACATAATGTAACCTTGCTGTCACTTGAAATGTGTCCCCACCTTTAGTCCTTGAATTTGAGGGTCTTGGACCTGGAAATTCCTTAAAAGGTCCTTGAATTTGAAGTTAACCAAGGAGTGGAAACACTGTTCAAAACCAGTAGGTTTCTCAGTAGACCATTACTTACCTCCTCTTTTTTTTTTATATATTTTAACAGTCCAGGTGTCCAGGACTAATGGACCTAATCCAGCCGAGGACAGAGATCCTATATTTGAACGTGGTTCTACTACCACCTACTCCAGCTTTAGGAAGGGCACCTACACCAAACCCTGGTCCAGTGGAGGTCAGAAACCAATATGAATTTTTACTCCATAATGTGTATTTATGTTTATTGTTTCCAGTTCTAAGCGATCTCTTATTTTGACTTTTACAGAGACTGATATGTTTTATTTGGCCATCAGCATGGTAGGAACGGACTTCTCCATGATTGGTCAACTTTTTCCACACCGGGATCGTGTAGAGATTAAGGTTTGGTGCTTTAAATATCCTCTGAAATATCTCCTTAATTTAAAGTCCCCCTATAGTCAATTATTTTTACTTAAAAGTCATCTTTGAGCATCGAAATGGCATGTATAAATGTTTTTTCTCTGACAGCAATTTCTTCATGCTTAAAAACAGCTTGAATGTTTTTTACACCCTTGCCTCATTTAGTATACAGTAGGATTTATGAATATGTGAATTAGTCCCCACTAGGCGCAGTAATATTGACAGAAGTTTGAGCGAGAGGGGGAGTAGTCAGGAGTGATGATGTTACTGCGTGCCGAGGTCGAAGTGCTGCAAACTAATTGCTTTTCCGCCTTACAATATAGTTCAATTTTTTTTCCGCTTAAAAAAATCACCACTTTTATTTTGTGCCACCATACTTACTTGTGTAACTACTCATGTAACAGTCTTTAAATAGGGAAAACATGGAAGTGTTTGGTGGCTTCTAAATTAATTCCTAATTGGATCCTAAGGAATGAATGGGGCTAGGCTAAATGCTAACACATTCACGACGCACTGTGCAAAGATTTACGGAAGCTGAGAGAGGCCATGCACTATTATTATTTTTGCTTGCTTGTTTTCTGGTGATCACGACTTAATTTCTTGTTATCTTGAGATAACAAAAGTTGTTTTCTCGTGATCATGACATAACAAAAGTTGTATTCTTGAGATGTGATTAAAGCTTACGTGTACTCAATAGAACTTGTTGTTTTGTTTGTAAACAGTAAAAGCATATTTTGCTAAATTAGCATGGATGAACAAATGAGATTTTACTTGGATCAGAGATTCGCTCAAGCTGAAATAGATTTGTCAATATACAATTTTACAGTGATGAATTTAGGGACCGTCTTTAAGTTACTCAATACACGGTTCTATACGTTTAACAGCATTTAAATGTAATGACTGAAAGTCAACAAACAGACACAAAACCAACGTGTTTATGTGGTTGTCAGCTATAATGCACACTTTTTAGATTGTTGATATTTATTTAAATAAACTGTTAAATACCATTGAAGATAGAAACGTGTACAGTATTACTTTAGAGATGGTCCCTAAATTCACGAACATGAACCGTCCAAATTTATTAGGTAAGTCTATCTACACATTAGCTACACATGTGGTAACGGCGAAGACCCCAACTCATATACATTAGCAGTCCATTTCAAAATAGGCTAAATATTATGGACAGGAAATTATATTATGACATTTGGATTATCATGTCAGGATAACGAGAAAACAACTTTTGTTATCTCTAGATCATGAGAAAATTAAGTCGTGATCTCAAGAAAACAACTTTCGTTATCTCGAGATCATGAGAAATTAAGTTGTGATCACGAGAAAACAAGCAAGCAAAAATAATAATAGTGCATGTCCTCTCTTGGCTTCCGTAAAGATTAAGTGCACGCATTGAAAAAAAGGTAGGTATGTATTAATTCGTCTAAATATAAAAAGAATAGTAAAATATTGAAAAACTGTTGTGTTTTCCTTCAAAGCATATTATGTAAACAACAATAAAAACTTAATTTTCACCACATGGGGACTTTAAACATTTGCAGAAATTGCCTTAAATGCTGTTGCAAATTTATATTTAACTTGGATTATGGCTTTAAATAAACTTCAAATTGCCAACTCTCATAAAATATACATGACTTCTGACCAGGGATGCACTCTGTACATACCTAAAATTTAACACATTTTTTAGACATGCACTGATTTGAAATTTTTCCACTGATACCGATAGCGGTTTTTTATTTAGACTGATATCTGCCTACAGTTTGGTGGCTATATTAACTTGCATAAACTAAATTCCATAATGACCATTAATATTAAACAGTAACTCTTTCCCCACCAGCGTTTTTTTTTAAAGAAAGTTGCCAGCCAGCACCAGCATTTTTTGTGATTTTCACAAAAGTTTAATTCCTTCCAGAATTTTTTTTAAACATACTTTATGTATAAACATACTATACTGTATATCAAATGAACAAAAACAGAACCTCTGCTTTCAAAAAAAAAAGTTTCATCCTACCATTATTAGTTTTCTTTTTATCACCTCTCAAATATGGGTAGGTTTCTTCAAAAATACCAAATTTCGAGCAATTCTGTTTTTATGAAGGACTTTTAAAAGAGATCAGATTCAGAACGGAACATACACAGAGTTCTTACTGTTTGGGGTTGCTTCCGGGTTTTATAAGTTGGGTAAGATAATATTACCTGGTGGATAATAACAGATTGCCGGAAAAACTCGTCTTTGGCAAGGAAGCGTTTTCTATTAATTGACTAGTTAACTCGCAATGGTGCAGAAAGAGTTAAACTAGTGATGTTTCTATGCACACAGCTCAAATTCAATACATTTTCCTGCTCTCTTTTGATTGACAGGATATATAGGCCATGACTATCTGCTGTTTTTAAACTATGAGACAATAGTGTAAAAATTACTTTTATCAGCCAATACCGATTATTGGCCGATATATCGGTGCATCTCTACTATTTGTTTTATTAATATACAAGCTCGTGTTCAAGAGATTGAGTATTTGACTCTTTGGTGGTGCTGTGTTCACAGAACAAGTTTAAGAAAGAGGAGAGAGCCAACTCATGGAGGATAGACAAAGCTTTTAGTGAGTAACAAAATTTAACTGTAAATTCAGTCAAGAAACATTTTAAAAGACACACCCACAAACGTTCAGTGCACTTTGTTGAACATGAAATAAATTGAGGATTATGTTTGCAGAGGAAAAGAGACGTTTGGATCTGGACTTCTTCAAAACATTAATGGAGCAGATTTTAGAAGCTGAGAAGACGAAAAAAACCAAGAACAAGGAGCTTGGAAAGTTGGCTAAAGTGCAAAGGCCCCGAAGAAAACCAAAAGGTCAGTTTTCTTTTCCATCTGTCCTTCTGTGTATCACCCACGGTTTTTTGATAATTTATTGTACATTTGTTTTCTGACACAGTGGCTAAAAGAAAGGAAATGGGGTCTTCTGATGGTTCGGACAGCGATGAGGAGGCGGGAGAAAAGGAAAACGAAGACCTCTGGAATGACGGAGAGGATGCTACTGCTCCAAAGAAACGCAGAGGAGGGGCGGAGCAATCACATATTAGGAGCGATGGGAAGGGTACACATTAAAAATGAATAGATGCTTTATGTTTGTAAACCTCTTTAAAAAGCTTTATTTATCTATTTCAAGATCAAATTTTAAGGTTAGCGTCATTTTTTGACAGGTATTATTGCTGCTTAATATACAGAGATAGATGTAAGTCAGTGATAAGTTTTAAAAATGATATATTTCATTGGTTTGTAGATGCCGATGATTCTCATGATTGTGAAAATGAAGTTTCTGATGCTCCATCTTTAGATGACAGGTGAGATTTAGTCCATAGATATTTAAAGAGAGAAACATTACTTTTTTTAATGCATTGATTCCATGTTATGTGATCGAGACTAAAATAGTAATGCTTTGTTAGCAGGTTAAAGGAATCTGATTTATCAGAGAATGTGAGCAAGAGTCCGGCCATTAAACCGGCTCAGCTCAAGGGTCGACCCCAAAGACCGACTCCGACCCTCAGTCAGAGGTGGGGAAATAGACGCCCAGCCGGAGAAGAAACTAAAAAGTCTCCCAAGGTAACGTTTACATGTTTGATGAGACATTGGACAGATGTTTTGATCTTTCGATTTTGGCTTTCGATCTGTTAATCCATTTTTGTCAAATTAATTACATGATACTGTTTTATTGTATACAAATAAAGATAGGATGAATTTTTTTTCTCAATTTGTTTGAAAGCAGAGGGTCTTTTCTTTCATTTGACATATTTGTTCATTTTTATATGTTTATATATTTATAGAAGAAAATTTTCATGGAAGGCATTTTGTGAAACTTGTGAAAATCACAAAAAATGCTGGTGGGGGGAATGAGTTAATAAGTGTACAATAAATATTAAAGCTTCTGTGAAATGACTTCTTCCTAAAACTTTACTTAAAGGTGCAGTGTGTAATTTTTAGAAGGATCTTTTGACAGAAATGCAAAATGATATACAAAACTATATTATCAGGGGTGTATAAAGACCTTTCATAATGAACCGTTATTTGTTTATTACCTTAGAACGAGACCATTTTATCTACATACACCGAGGGTCCCCTTACATGGAAGTCACCATTTTGTGCTGCCAATTTTCTACAGAAGCCCTTAAAGGAATTTTTTTTACTAAGTTGTCACTGGCAATGACATGTTTGTCCGGTGGCGGCTTATGTGCTTCAAAAGCGAGGGGTGAGCCGTGGACTAAGCCGTTGGCTGCAATGTGCAACCTCACCACTAGATGCTGCTAAAATTTACACACTGCACCTTTAAAGGATTGGTCCATTTTCTTTAAAAAATTCCAGATAATTTTCCCATCACCATGTCATCCAAAATGTTGATGTCTTTTTTTGTTCAGTCGAGAAGAAATTATGTTTTTTGAGGAAAACATTCCAGTATTTTTCTCATTTTAATGGACCCCAACACTTAACACTTAATTTTAATGAAGTTTAAAATTGCAGTTTCAAAGGACTCTAAATGATCCCAAACGAGGCATAAAGGTCTTATCTAGCGAAACGATTGTCATTTTTGGCAAGAAAAAAAAATGCACTTTTAAAACACAACTCGTCTTCCTCCAGTCCTGTGACGTGCCAGCGCGACCTCACGTAATTGCGTAATGCCGTGGAAAGGTCACGTGTTACATATATGAAACGCACATTTGTGGATCATTTTAAACAATAAACTGACACAAATACATGAATTAGTATCATTCCACATACAACAAGGTCGAAACGATCCTCTTTCGCATACGTCATCCGTGACCTCTTGACGTGATGACGTATTATGCAAGGTCGCGCAGGCGAGTCACAGGACCGGAGGAAGACGAGAGTTGTGGTTTAAAAGTGCATATTTTTTTATTTTTCCTGCCAAAAATGACAATCATTTTGCTAGATAAGACCCTTATGCCTCGTTTGAGAGTCCTTTGAAACTACAATTTTAAATTGCATTAAAACGGTTAAGTGTTGGGGTCCATTAAAGTCCATCAAAATGAGAAAAATCCTGGAATGTTTTCCTCAAAAAACTTAATTTCTTCTCGACTGAACAAAGAAAGACATCAACATTTTGGATGACATGGTAGTGAGTAAATTATCTGGATTTTTTTTTAAGAAAATGGACTAATCCTTCAAAAAAATGCTTTGCTCTCCCATTTTTTTAGGTCACACCAATGCCAGTACAAGCGAGGGAAAAGAAACAGTCCAGTATTCTCCATGAACTGGAAGATTTTGAGGAAGAACCTGACCTCACTGCTGTACAGGAACAAATCTTTAATAAACCAACCAGGTACGGCACCAGCATCACAGATTTCAGATGTATATTTCCTCTTACCTATAGATTACATGTTATTTTACAATTTTTTGCTTTTGCTTAGGTCTGGTCGCATCCCTAAACTTTCTCAGCATGTGATACAAGCAGCTGAAGAGGAAGATGAAGAAGAGCTGTCTGATCTGCCATTAACATCTCAAGTTTCTGATCAAAGCTCCCGGAGGGCCAAACTGAAGCCTGGCCCAAGTGTGACACAAGGGATGACGCGGAGGGGAAAATCAAAACTGGTGACCTTACGAGCGTCTGTAGCTGAAGATGATGATGATGAAGAGGAAACAGGCGACTGTGTCCTGATCCATGAAGACCCAGAAGAGGAAAACCAGCCTTTTGTGCCAATGAGCCTTCGCTCTCCACCTCCAGTGAATTCAGAGGTGGTTGAAACCATGGAGGAGGTGCGTTTAAGTGTTTTTGCAGTCTATCGCCTTTATGGTTTGTTCTGTTATGGTTCGTTCTACTCAAATGAGGCCAGAAACAATTTAACCAACCTGCTCAGCACAGTTAACACAGCTATTGCTCAACTTAGCCTGCTTAAATGACATTATGCTAATGCCTGCTAAATCTCTATTGCTGAGAATGCAGCACGTACTTGTGCAATGTCATCTGCTACCATTTGTCTGTGTTGCCTACGATCAATTATTTCATTCATATTAATTTTTGCATGTTACATTCACATTCCCTCCTCTTTTTGTTTTACTTCGATCCCTTGGGATCCACTCAATCCCTTTTGGCTCACAGCTGGACATCTCTATGAATGTTACCGATATCCTGGACACTTCCCAGCATGCTTTGTGCCCTGATTTGTCCTGTGAGCAGGCTGAAATGCCTGCTGGTTCTGTCCCCTGTGAGCACCAGTTGGACCTGCTTGTTGTAAGTCTCCCCAACATCATCTCTCTCATCACGTCCAGTGCTGCTTCGTTGTACTAAATGATCATCAGTATGTTTGTTATGGTGTAAAAAGTGCACATCTTATTCATGGTCGTCATTAGTAGTCATAGACCGATTTATTGCAGTGGCTGATATATCGGCCAATAAATCTTTTCTGCTTTAAAGGTCACCTACTATGGCAAGTTTTCAAGATGTAATATTAGTCTTGTGTGTCCTCAGAATGCCTGTAAAGTTTCAGGTGCAAATACCCTATAGATAATTTATTTTACAATGTTGAAAAGGCCCATTTTTGGGTGTGCAGGAAGCATCTCTTTAAAGGATTAGTCCATTTTCTTACAAAAAATCCAGATTATTTACTCACCACCACGTCACCCAAAATGTTGATTTCCTTCTTCGTTCAGTCAAGAAGAAATTCTGTTCCCCGAGGAAAACACTCCAGGATTTTTCTCATTTTAATGGACCCCAACACTTAACAGTTTTAATGCAGTTTTCAAAGGACTCTAAACGATCTCAAACGAGGCATAAAGGTCTTATCTAGCGAAACAATTGTCATTTTTGGCAAGAAAATAAAAATGCACTTTTAAACCACAACTTCTTGACTATCTCCGGTCCTGTGACGCGCCAGCGCGACCTCACGCAATACGTCATCACGTCAAGAGGTCACGGAGGACATGTGAAACTAGGCATTGTAGTTGCATTGGCGTTGTTGTATGTGGAATGATACTAATTAACGTCTTTGTGTCAGTTTATTGTTTAAAATGGTCCGCAAATGTGCTTTTCATATATGTAACAAGTGACCTTTCAACGTCATTATGCAATTGCGTGGGGTCGCGCTGGCGCGTCACGGAACCGGAGGAAAAAGAGAAGTTGTGGTTTAGGAGTGCATATTTTTATTTTTCTTGTCAAAAATGACAATTGTTTTGCTAGATAAGACTCTTATGCCTCGTTTGGGATCGTTTAGGGTCCTTTGGAACTGCCATTTTTAACTGCATTAAAACTGTTGGGTGTTGGGGTCCATTGAAGTCCATTGAAATGGGAGAGATCCTGGAGTGTTTTCCTCAAAAAACGTGGTTTCTTCTCGGCTGAACAAGGAGAGACATCGACATTTTGAGTGACATGGTGGTGAGTAAATTATCTGGATTTAAAAAAAAAAAAATGGACTAATACTTTAAAGGAATGCTCCACTTTCATAAAAAATCCAGATCATTTACTTACCCCCATGTTATCCAAGATGTTTATATCTTTCTTTGTTCAGTCTAGAAGAAAATACGTTTTTTTTTTTTAGGAAAACATTCCATGATTTTTTTTCCAAAAAGTGGATTTTAGTGGACCTCAACAGTTTACAGTTTCAATGCAGTTTAAAATTGCAGTTTCACCACAGTTGCAAAGGGCTCTGAATGATCCCAACCAAGGCATAAGGGTCTTATCTAGCAAAACGATTGTCATTTTTGCAAAAAAAGTACTTTTAAACCATAACTTCTTTTCTTGCACTAGCCATTTGACCTTACGTATTGCGTATTCACTTCGAAAAGTCACGCATTACATATATGAAACGCACACTTGCAGACCATTTTAAACAACAAACTGACGCAAATATATTAATTGGTATCATTCCACATTCAACAACGTCAGAATGGTCCTTTTTCTCCACACTTGTAAACACTGGAGCGGTAGTTTCGCATACAAGCTAAACTTAATGGAACAGTATGTAGGATTGTGGCCAAAACTGGTATTGCAATAACAAAACTTGTGGCTAAAACTGGTACTGCAATCACACAACTAGTGGCCAATACACAACATGACAACATAAACACCAGTTTAGGGCTGCAACTCCACTTTTTAAATGACACTATCCTGGCCAGACCACTGTTGTCAGTGATTTCTTAATGTCTAGTGACATATCAGGGCCATTTTATGATTAATTGATATAAATTTCTTATATACTGTTCCTTTAAACCTTGCTAATGTATAATATATTTTTTTGAACTCAAGTTTCTTATTTTTCTTGTTTTGAAGGATGTCATTGAGTTTCTTGACCCAGATCACATGGAAGGTAAGGCGAAATTTATGTGAAATTGTCATTTATTTAGGGTAGTAATGGGAGAAATAAAGCTTCGAATCAGTTGAACCAATTGCTTCGCAAATTGATTCAGTTTTTCGAAGCGTTTGAAACACCACACACACTGGCGACACCTGCTGGTCAAAATAGTGTAAAAGCAACAAGATCTGTCCAAACATTGAAAAAAATAAAATAATAAAAAAATCTTTGTGTCCTCAGAGTATGTATGTGAAATTTTAGCTCAAAATACCATATAGATAATTTATTATATCATGTTAAAATTGCAACTTTGTAGGTGTGGGCAAAAATGCTAAAATCACGTGACTTGGCCTGTTTGAAACACGCTCCGAACCAATGATTCAAAACAAAAGATTTATAAATGTTTCAAAGCCTCATGAAGCAGTGTTTCGAAAGCGACCATCACTGTTTAGGGGTGGGCGATAAACAGTAAAAATGAAAAATCAGTATTACTGTGGGTTCACACCAGCCGCGTTTGAGGCGTCAAATTCGCGTCTAGTTTGCCACTTGAACATTTTGAGTTTACTCGCTTCATTCTGCTCGCTTCCTGTAATCACGTCACTACTAGAACAAGCTCCTGATTGGTTAACGCAGCGCGTTTTTCCGCCAAAGTAAAAGTTTCAACTTGCACATTTCCCGGCGCAACGCTCAGTTCGTGCCATTCGCGCGAACAAGGCTGAATCACGTCTATTGTGCAACATTCACGCCGCAAGACTTCCAGACGCGCGTCAACGCATCTTCACATTGACTTAACATTGAAATTACTTGTGCTTGACGTCTCTACTGCAACTGTTGTGAACGCAGCATTAGTCTACTTCATTTATTATTAAATTACATATTGATTAAAAGTGGATTTATAATGTTATTGTATCAAGTTGCTTTAAAAGTTTCTATAAATTTAAATAAAGAAGACCCGCACATCATTAATGGCTACGTCCACAGTGTAAAAACAGGACGAATTATGTGATTCACGGTCAATGCATACATTCTTAAAACTGCATATCATAAATGCAAAAGTCATGAGAGAAAAGTTATGGATTGCAGATTTAAGATTATGTTGATACTAATTTGTTCTCACACCCCCACATTAAATGCAATTTTATATTAAACTTAAAAATCGAGCTTGATGGTTGGATGCATCTTTCTCAGTGTGTAAGCAGATCAACAATGAAGCCGCCCAGACTCTTCTGACCATTGGGAACTCAGCTCTGACTCAGACGGCAGAAATGTCCTGCACAGGCAAGAAACAATTCATAAGTCAAACCTCAATACAAACTGCCTACTTTCCTCACTGATTCATTAAATTACATATTGCTGGGTTTTTTTAGGTGAAAATTATATTGGTGAGCAATCATTAAATATCATCCAGGAAGAGGTTGTCCATGAGGAAGTTATAACAGAAACAATAGAAGTTCAAGCTGATACCTCAACAGTGATGTCTGGTACTTCAGTAAGTTGTGAGCCGGAAACAAAAAGTGACCTTGATCCATCAAGCAAAGGGAGTCCTGACGAAACCTCCACCACGACAGCACAGCCAATCAGCATAGAGACAACAAATAATGTATCCACCCAAGACGAAATGCAGAACTTGGGTCGTTCCGCCAGTGATCTATCCTCGAGAAGGAGCCGGTTCTCTAAACCCAAGCCCAATGTTGGCCAAGGTTTGAGAACCAGACGAGCACAGAAGCAGCAAGACCCTCAGGAACTTCATTCTGTGCAGAGCTCCAGTGATCTAACTTTAACAAAAGAGGATCAAAATCCAACAGAACCCACACCACAAGACTCCATTACTGTCACGCAGCCAGATACATCATCTAAACAAAGACAAGACAGTCGTGACGCCATCTCTGAAAAAGTGATTGACGAAGATAGTGGATCTGTCCCATCACTTAAGAGAAAGAGGGACGATATAATCACAGAGGAATGTGCGAAAAAAGATAGACGAGAGATGGAAGAGGCGGGGCCAGAGACACTGCAGACAAACAGGTATTAAACAGGCTATCTTGCAAAATAATATTTACATTGTATTTGGTATATACAGTGTGTTCGCTTGGTTTATGGTTTAAAAAACATATTATTTTCCACATACTGTACATTTTTGTAGCTCCAGATTTCACTCTCTTCCTGAAACGAACGGATTTGAAAAGCTCTGTGTCCTGATTGGCCAGCTAATCTGTACATTGTAATTGATCTGAATACCTCTGATGTCAGCCGGAAATGTGACGCTTCTTACCATGTTTAAAAGATTCGGTTGCTAACAGGCAGGGTGCGATTTGTGAAAAAAAACAGAGGGGGGGATGTTTTCATAGGTGTCGATTTTGGTCACGGTGGGTTTTGTACCCACCACTTTTATTTTCCGTCCATAATTATTTGACTTTTGGTTCGACTGTTTTCAGTGGTTATGAGGAGCAATACAAGAGAGAAATTTGGTAATCATTGTCCGACCCAACAAAAATCCATTATAATATATATATATATAATTTATAGCCTGACATTGTCATACTCAATTCTAGTCAGAATTTGAGTCTGATATCGCTCCATTGAGCTAAAATTATGAGGCGTGTCTCAACCGAAAAATGCCTCTGCACTCAATTGGATAGACCTACAACCAATCAGAGCAACGGAGTGTGTGACGTATGTTGAAATGTCGTCTTTTGCAGTCTGACCGAACTGCTAGTTATTTCGCTCGAGACACTAACATCATTGTGATTATATTAAGTCTGAGTTAGCGAACGTACATCAACACCTACTATGTTTACAATATTTCATTTATATCACAACATTAAGTATTTACTAAGTCATACAGTAAGACTATCTCTTACCATTTGTACGTTAGGTGAACTTCATCCACGACGATAGCTACCCATTACGTTGGCTTGAAAAATATCGGAGCCTAGCATGTCCCTCCACTTATTCAGCAGTCACGATTCCGGGGTTCCGAAAAGAAGCTGGCAACGACCGCTATTTATATCCATCTCGTCGTGCACGCCGAGTTGCATCGCCGTGACACTCATTTCAGTTGCTTCTTTAACTTTGTCCTCCATAAGGGCGACCAACTTTTGCCGAATCCCGTAGGAAGGACGCCAAAAACATAAACAAATGCCTTGATCGAGTTTTTCTGTTCCTCTTTTTAAATCAATGCTCTGTCGATATCTTTTAGAACAGACTCAATGTCAGAATCCACACATCTGAATTCTCCAGCGGCAGCCATTTCATGTAAACAGATTGAACACACGCGCTCTTTGGGTGACGTGGTGATACATTACTGTTGATCATCTGTCCATCATCGTATAAAGCCCGCCCTCACAATTTGATTCGTCGACCAGCTTTGGGACTCGCATAGTAGCTCCTCAATGGAAAAACGCCAGACCGATCTTCCCGTTTTTCAAAATGTGGTAGGCGGGGCTAAGATCGGCTGGCACCCAGGCTATATAATTTATGTTTCTAATTAAAATATTTCTGATAGGCTATTCAGAAATGCGCCGCTCACGAGCACTGATTGGAACAAACCCGAATCTCACTGTCTGCTGAACTCGCGCAGAAACATAAAAATATAACCAGCTTTTTAAATTGGTTTTAAAACTAAACATTTAAGGGGATCGCACACCGGCCGCGCAGCTCAGTGCCATGCAGCGCTGCGCCGTTCTAAAAAAATCAAACACATTGTTTTCTATGAGTATACGCACACCGGTGCCGCCAGGTTGCCCCTGTCTGCGCCGCCCAGCTGTGACTCAGGAAGTTGCTCAAATCCCTGTCACACCACACAGCGCCACTCACATAGTTTAACATTAAATAACATCATATTTGTCCCAAATCATTAACGATTAACATTGGCTGCTAACATATATTTTGCATTTTGAAGTAGATGCTATCTGACGAAGCACGCTTTTTATAATCTGCACTTCCGGTTTACAATACCTCCGAGTTGTCCTAGACGCGACGCGGCGCTGAGCTGCGCGGCCGGTGTGCGACCCCCTTTAGACTATTTTAGCAGAAATTATGAGCTTATTGACGATTTTTTAAAAATTCTTGACAAAATTAGAATATAGTAAAAGGTTGTTTTTTTTTTTTGAAAAAATTTTTTCGGGTGAGCACGAAAAAAAAACCGAGCGCCAGGTTTCAGCGCGGAAAAAACCCGCTAGCTGCTTGCTTATTTGAAACGCAGAGTTTCCATTGGAATCAATTGAAAACATGCGCCGGCCGCGGGCGTAAAAGCTTTGGTGTGAAACAGTTTTACTCTGTGGTTTGCACCTTTTGCATATCATTAACATGTACTACACTTACACAACAAAGGAAATAAAAAAATTTAAATCAGACAATAGGTGCTCTTTAACTTTATGCTCTTAGCACATATTATACGTTCCTAAAATACTTTTGCTTTAAATCCGTTAATACTGACCTCAGGCTATTCAGAAATACCACAAAGGAAGAATTAAATGAATGACGGTGTGCGTACGTCACAAGTATTTTTTACTGATTATATTTGGATATTGACCACATTTTTAGCGTTTTTACACTTATTCAGAAAGGACAGTGAAGATTGACTGGAGACTTTTTTAGATTTTTGCATGCACTTGCTTGGAGGGACAAATTGAAAGACAAATTTGTTAAATACCAATGAAATTACTAAAGTGCATCTCACATGTTTTCATGTGGGTGAGCATTTTGTTGTCAGGTTCTTATGTTTAGGTTCAGTAATTTCACTCTAATGGCTATGAAAAAGTTATTTTGTTGTATTTCTGGATGGCCGGAGGCCAGGATTAACGGATTTAAAGCAAAAGTATTTTAGGAACTTATAATACGTGCTGAGAGCATATAGTTAAAGAGCACCTATTGTCCGATTCACGATTTTAAATTTCCTTTGTTGTGTAAGTGTGTTTTAGTACTACTATAAGTTAATGATATGCAAAAGGTACAAACCCCCAAAGTAAACAATGAAGCGAGTTATCGTCTCCAATGTAAATTTTTGGCCACCATGCCGGAATTTTTGCAATGTTATAGTGATCATATGTAATTGTTTCTCAGTCTCTTTAATAGAATACATCCAGGAAATGTGTATATAGTATTAAAAACTGTATAAAAATGTAAACTGATGTGTCAAGTTTTAGGGTAAACTCCCCTTCCACTTGAGCAATAGCAGGCAACTGTAGGATCTCTTAAACCTACATAAACTTAAATCCTTATTTTCTAAATTAAAAGAAATTAATCTTTTTACTTTTACTGCTCAAAAATGCTCAAGATGTGTTTAGACACAGACAATGCCCAAAGAAGACATTTAGTCCTGAAAATGTATTTATTTATTTTCGTACTTATTTCCTGTATTTTCTGTTTGTAACCTAATAAATAGATTAAAAAATAAATATGGATTGACATTAAAACTTCTAAAACAACAAGTGTTGTTGTGGTGGCGGCTCGTGACTGCTCATCCGAGAATGCGCTAATTCAAAATAAGTGTTCGGACTGTCACGTGTGTGGTTCCCTTTTCCAAAATATGAGTGTCCTGCGTGTCGAGAGAACCTGTGTGCATGACGTGTTTTGTCAAAATAAGTGCCTGCTGCACACGCTTCAAAACCGTTTATGATAAAAGAGGCGCTCACGTTCCCAAAATACACACTAGACACTTCCTTAACAGTAAACTCTGATTACGCATGAGATTATGCGAGTATCTGGCAAACACAAACGTCTCTTTTATCATAAACCCATCCGCAGCAGGCACTTATTTTGGTATGACACGTGATGCACACACAATCTCTCAAAGTGCAGAACACATATTTTGAAATTACGTACCACACACATGATGAGCTACATACATGTTGTGACGAACTTCACCAGCCGCCACTGATATATATATATATTAGTGACAAACGATATCGATATTATATGTCTAATTTCAAATGTGTTATTTGTGTCAGTGTGAGTGTGCCACAGGAGGAATCAGATGAGACCTGTAAACCTGTCAGGAGGTATCGCGGACCCAAACCTAAACCTAACCTGGCTCGGACATCTAGACCCCCACACACCCAGACCCACCAGAACACAACATTAACCACACCAGGTGAAAAAAATTGACAGCAATGTGTTTATTAATATAAAAAAGTGTGATGTAAAATTGTTTATGATTGTTTGTGCTCTGGTTTCTTTAAGTACCAAAAGAAAGCTCACCAGCTGCCGAGATCTCCACATCAACTGAAAGCCCTGAAGAGGGCGCTGTAGTTCTCACAGGATCTGATGTTTCCCAAAGGCCATCTCAACAAGAGACCGTTTCAACAAACATAAAATCAGTTAAGGTAAAATTTGTTTGTTTGAGCTATGTAACCCTGGACCAGAAAAAAAGTCTTAAGTCACATGGGTATATTTTAGCAATAGCCAACAATATATTATATGGGTCAAAATGATCCATTTTTCTTTTATGCCAAAAATCATTAAGATCATGTTCCATGAAGATATTTTGTATCACGTAAATATAACAAATTATTTATTTATTATTAGTCATAAGTGTTGCAAGGACTTCAACTTTAAAGGCGATTTTTTTCTCAATATTTGGCAATATGTCCTTGAAATCCTTGAAAGTTTGTGAATCTGGGGGAAAATTCAAGGCCCTGAGAAGTTTTTGAAACTATACATTGAAAGTGCTTGAATCGTTTTTATGCAAGAAGTTTTCTTGGAAAAAAATCCATATTATTCCCTGTGTAGGGTAGGATAATATCATAAAAATTCTAGACTTTTTAAGCACACGTGCTAAACTGTTTGTTTTAAATGCTTATATCTTCTGTATGCGACTGTTGATTCATATGAAAATGCTTTTTTGCATAGTTGTGTTTGACACATGAAAATGTCTGGAGTTGCGTATGTAAATGTTGTTCCCTGAAAAGGGAATGAGACGCTGCGTCCCCCTTGCCATACTTCCTGCGTCCCTGTAACGCCGTCTTTGGCAATATTTTAGATAGCGATATACTTCCTGGCTCCCGCGTCACCCTGTCTTTGTCGTTAAGCCTCACTATTGGTTGAATTTGATATACACATTCAGATGCACTTACCCCTGGAGGCGTCCCCAAAGTGTCACCGCAGTGATGCAGCACGAGTACCCTTGAAAGGGAACTGTAACAATGTATCTAAAAAGGTAACATGATGTAACCTTGCTCTCACTTGAAATGTGTCCCCACATTTAGTCCTTGAATTTGAGGGTATTGGACCTGGAAAGTCCTTGAAAGGACCTTGAATTTGAAGTTAACTAAGGTGTGGGAACCCTGATTTTGATAATTTTTTATATTCAAATAGTTGTAACTTGACCAAATATTGTCATAACAAACCATACATCAAAGATAATCGTATTTATTCAAATTATGTATAAATCTCAATTTCAATAAATTGACCCTTATGACTGGATTTGTGGTCACATACAGTATCATGATCTCACTAAGAGCAATATGATTCTCATACATTTAACTTCATTTAATTTAGGAAGTCACACCCCAAGTTGCTGAAGATGAGTTGAAACAGAGAACTGCGGTAAGGTTAGAAGAAAGCACTAGAAGTACTTCTGATGAAAGCTCCACGAAACTTCCTGTTGGTGTACTGCAGGACACATCTGCTGACCCCACCGCTGATGAACCGGTGTTTATACTCTCTCTCACTGAAATCCCACCCACCTTTGATGAGGGGACGGCCTTTGGGACAGAGTCAAAATTACTTTCTCAAAGTCAAAGGTATGGTTGCTTCAAACACAAAACTGCCAAACATAAGGAGAATTTTGTGTGAAAGTGTCCATGCTTTTGTCTTTATTTCTAGAAATAATATTAGTCTTTTTTTGTGTTTGTGTTTCTCTCTCTCCACTTTTCACATTTCAGTGTTAATGAGAGCAGGGAGCCAAGTCATCATCTGATCACGGATGCTTTAGTTCTTGTGGAAGAGGAAAGAGGGGAGGGGGACGGGGACAAAACAAGGAAAAGGGATTTGAATTGTAAGGCATCAGCCTCAAGATCTCCGAAGGTGAAACACACAGTTACTTTCAGCTCTGATAAATTGTCTTAAAATTTTCATGTGATTAAAAGTGATGTCATTTCCTCTCTAGAGTGCCAATACAGAAAGCAAGACAGAACGTGATGGTGAGGACATTATCAGTACTCCATTATAATCAACAAATGTGGTTCAGATTATCATTACAAGGGTCACATAAATGAATAGCAATGCTCCTTGCACGGTTTAACTTTGTCTGTTTTTAGTGGAAGTACTGGCAAATCCTGTAGCAGAGAGGACTAAGGAGGAACATCTGGAAAAGAAAAGAGAACTTCCTGAGAGAGCCAGAAGAGGTAAAGTTGTTGGAAAATTCAAATTCAGTTTTTTTCATTCATCAGCTTACGTTAACATTTGTTTTTTTTATGTTTAGCAAAACTGCAGGTTAAACCCAACCCAGTCACAAAAAGAAACACAAAAAGAGCGGCCCATGCTAAAGGGGAGACACCAAGGGTCTCTTCAGAAGATACTACTTCAGTACCCATTTCAACACTATATAGCGAAAAGACCATATCAGCGCAAGAACAAAATGTCCAAGCCACCATTTCAACAACGGTAAACTCGGACAGTTTAACATCAGCAGTCATTTCAGATGGAGAAACAATTTCTTTGTCGAGTGATGTTCGAGCACCTCCATCTCAGTCTTCCTCAGATCCCAAAAGTCCGCCTCAACTTGCCAGTCAAGATATTACTGCTGAGAAGTGTGCCCAGGTCGACCCTTCCCAATGCATTATGGGACAGGTAGACCTTGCAGATAAAGTAGGATCGATGGAGGCTAGTGGGTCAGACTCGCAAAATGTCAATCAAATTACACCTGTTGCCACAAGTGGGCAACTTACAAGGTGGGTAAATGCGGATTTGCATCTTAACCTAATTTATAAGACAACTGGAAATCTTTCAGTTGGACTGAATATGTTTGCTGATAGCATAACATTATGATAAACGTATAGTTTTATTGATTGGATGTCTTACCTATAGACCTGGTAGAAGACCCAAGGGTTTCCTGTCCTTCATCACCCCCAAGAACACACAAGGGCCCCCAGGAACTCATCGAGGGGCTAAGACAGGCCCCCAGAAACCAGTGGTCAATACCACACGCCCAGAGAGGAAACGAGTAGCGGCCAGCCCTGTTACTTTGGCAATAAACCCTGAAGCGAAGCGACCCTCAACAGCCTCTGCTTCCACCATTGAGGTACAGTAAACGGTTATAGAGTCATTTTATTACTATAATTAAGTATGATGAATATTAATAGTGATACTTAAAAAAAGTACCGTTTTGGAATCCATTCAGCTGATCTCCGGGTCTGGCGCTACCACTTTTAGCATAGCTTAGCATAATCCATTGAATCTGATTAGACCATTAGCATCGCGCTAAAAAATAACCAAAGATTTTCAATATTTTTCCTATTTAAAACTTGACTTGACTAAGATGGACAGTAAATTAAAAGTTGTGATTTTCTAGGCAGATATGTCTAGGAACTATACTCTCATTCTGGCGTAATAATCAGTGACTTTGCTGCCGTAACATGGCTGCAGGAGGCACAATGATATTACGCAGCAGCCGAAAATAGTCCCTTTAGTAACGTTCAATGACAGGGGACTATTTTAGGGGCAATGCGTAATATCATTGTGCCTCCTGCAGCCATGTTACAGCACCAAATTGCTTTATTATTACGTCAGAATGAGAGTATAGTCTTAGCAATATCTGCCTAGAAAATCGCAAGTTTTAATTTTCTGTCTTAGTACATGGTGTTACTACAGAAGAGTCAAGTTTTAAATAGGAAAAACATCGGAACTCTTTGGTTATTTTTTAGCGCGATGCTAATGGTCTAATCAGAATCAATGGATTATCCTAAGCTATGCTAGGGGTGCTGGCGCCAGACCCGGAGATCAGGTGAATGGATTCCAAAACAGTAAGAAAACTGTTTAACTCTAGGGGAGCTGGAAAATAAGTATATTTTCAAAAAAAAGTGGAGAGTCCCTTTAAGGCCGCTTCATCATTTCATCACTGTGTCTTTCAGCAGAATTCAGAAGAAGAGCCCACCAGTGTCTCCAAATACTTCTTTAGTGATATCTTCACTGAAGTTGATGAACTAGAAGACATGGAATGACAAAAGCAAGTGGATGGAAGAAGGAATGTGATATAACCTATTAATCAAATACAAACACTTTGTACTTGTTAGAATTGTAAATATAAGTAAACTTTATCTAGAGATATTAGAGGAATCGACTGAAGAAGATACAGTCAAAGCGTTTACCTCACATTAAGGATCAGACTTAGTTTGATTTTAAGGATTTAAATTATTTATTTTAAAAGTATTCAAACAAAGTGAAACGTTTTTGGTAAATGTCCCAGTTGCACTGCACTTAATGTAAAGTTACAATAAGTTTCATGTCTGATCTCAGCATAACTGTGAATTTTGTGACTGTTCTTTGTATTGTTTTAGTTTAGTTAAGAACCAGTAAATTACAAGATTACCCTACTATTTTTCTACATGTTCACATTCAAGTATTTGTTTTTCTTTAGAACTTTTAAATGCCTTTAACTAGAGCCATTTTAAACTTTAACGTTTAATACGTGTTCAGTCTCAAGATGTTTTGAATTTAATTTTAGCTCGTTTTTGCATTTTAATAAGTTTTTAGTTGGCAAACTAGACTTGCATTTTAATTTAGTGTTGTTATGGTCATTGCTTTTCATATTTGTTTCATGTTTGTATGCAAACGTTAACAAGCAGTTTCACTTGTATTTGTAAATATGTTAATAAAATGTTACAGTATGTTTTAAAGATTGAACTTCTTTTATTTGTGTGTTTATAGCATCTGTGTTTAATACACACAAAGTACACACTTAAAGTTTTTATTTTGTTTTTTATTACACCTTTTTATAAACAGAGCATTCTTAGAAAAGTAAAATACAAAAAGGAGGTAATAACAACAACACTCGAGCAAAATAATAAATAAATATACATTATGAAGAAAGCAAGGGGTAAAATAAATAAATACATTTAAAACTAAAATAAATACACTTAAAGTATCACTTGAAGTTTTGTACATGGGAATATAAATATGACATAGTTCTAAAAAACTAGGAGAAAGTATATAAATGAGTTTAGCTGGCAGGTTCAGAGTTTTAATCATTTTCATTTTGATCCTTGACTTTCTTAATTTTAATAAAAAATAATAAAGTATTAAAATGTTTGTTAATTTCAAACCTAAACTCATTTAGTTTCATTCATTGACACGTGGTTCTTGTTACGTTTCTCAGGGCTGTCGAAATAGACCAATCACACTTGTTTGTGATTACTAGATGACAATTTAAACCAATTCGTTAATGTTAAAAACAAGTTTACATTTCATTGTACGACTCTCTTCGGGAGACAATTTTTTTTGAACAAAACATGTAACTGCTCCTCAATCAATATGGATTTCGGTCTCGAGCCGTCATGCGCACCCTCGAGGAAAACAACTTTTCACTTTTTTGCACTTTTTTTGGTTAGGTACCTTTCTAACACAAATGCAGTACAAACTATTAGTGCATATTATAGGTAGGCAAATAAGGACGCAGTTTAAATATCTGTAATGTCGCAGTTTTTGGTGTTTGCTGAGAACCGCAAGCGCCACCCACCCAAGGTGTGTTCAACGTCACGCCTGCGCAGACTTATCGTCTTATGAAATCAGAGCACCGCGAGAGCGATACCAAAGCAATGGCTCTCTCGCGGTACTTTGATGTAATGATCTGCGCAATGCCGCTTAAAGTTGATCATACCTCCCATTTTTCCATAGTTAACGGCTAAATGTCCAGCTAGATTTAGGAACACACCCTAATGCCGTTTTTTAAAGTACATATAAAACATTGGGCTGTATGAAGAACACGCGTGTCATTTTAGCAGTTTTACGCGGTACGTTTAATTCTCGTGGTTGCTTGTTTGGAGCGGATATTAAACTACACAAGCAGAAATGTTCTGCAGAAACCAAAGCTCCAGAGTCACTGTGGCCCGTGGATCCGCGCTGGAGATGGAGGTGAAGAGAGGACAGTTTCGGCTGAGTGTGCTGGAGGACTCCGCACAGGTAAAACACACACCTGTGCACACCCAGCTAGAGGAAACTTTTATTGCGCGGAATTTGCTCTGGTGACTAGAAGCCACGAGTGACTCCCTGAAGTATTAAGTTAAACCATGTTCATCTTAGCTGTCTTGGGAGATAACACACATTTGCTGAGATACGGTGTTTTAGCACAAATCATTTGGTTTATGGAGAATATGAGAAATGCTTGAGTTATTAAAATATTTTATATTGAAATGCACACTTTGTTATTTTGTTCAATCACAGCACGGCGAAACTCGAGAAGAGATTAATTTTCCCTTGTCCATATTTGAAATAGTTAAGAATGACCCTTCCTACAGGAAATACAAATAATTATATAATTGGCATACATCTTACATAAAAAGTAAATGTAAACCTATGAGTTGTAAACTTTTAAAGTTACTTCAAATGAAATGGAGATTTATATATAAATTAGTATTTCTGTGTAGTTATACATTAAATATCAGCAAGCTAAATCCTCAGCCACCTAATCCTCTCACCTAAACAGAGTTGGCAGATGTTGTGTTGAATGAGTAATGGGTTATAAATCAAGGAATTATACTGTTGGGAAACACACTGGAATTATTGTCTAGGTTAAATCATTACAACATGAAAGATTAATTGTTTTATTGAATAATCATATCTAATTATTACATTACCTCAGTAACTTCAAGTTTGCACCTGGAAGGCAAAAATCACAGGCAGGTCATAACAAAAAAATAACGTATTACGTGTGCTTGCACATTTTAAAACTCATTGGAATGAAAAGATAATTTATCTTAAACCCTGCATTGCAATTTGATATTTTTGCACTTGTAAACTCATTTGTTAACTTACGTAACTTTGACCTCTTATATCATTGTTAACAGGATGTTAACAGATTTAGAAGCCGATAAGCTGCCTAACCATCGGCTACTTATTACAGACAGACTATTATATAACTATGTATGTAACTATTTGCACACGCAGTCTAAATTTGTTTTTTTTGTGTGTAAAAGTTAACACTTTTCTTCTTTTTCACATGAGTTTGGCTAAAGGTTGTGGTTTTTGTGAATGTCCCCTAACCGATATTTTTATAGCAAATTGTATTTTTTATGTTACATAGTATACAGATAGATGGATTTAAAATCATTTGTGTTTAAAATCCACAGTTTTGGATACTGGAAAATCATTGTAATCGGGTTATGCATGCCAGTTTCTGTTTAATGAGAGTATGACCCAAAATCTCCTTCTAGCCTTAGGTTCTCTGGAAATCCTCCAAAAGTACAGTGCTTTTTATGACGTCCTGAGTAAAGTTTATTTGTAAATTGAGGGTAAAATAAGGTCATCTGAATTTATTTTTACGCTTCAATATAAAGTATGCAATTTACTGCATGTCACAATAACACTCGTTGGACTTTATCTTTTTTAATACCCAAGGGTAAATTTGTTGTGCAGGGAGATTTTAAGAAATTCGGCCATCCATACAAAGATAATCTAAGAAAAACAAAATAAAACGTCAACCATTCCATATCTACATAATATACTATATAAAACTTTACTAAAACTCATGACAATGCCACACAACCTATACTCATCCACCCCATACAGAAGTGTTGCCCAGGTTTCATCATAGCATCATTAGATTAAGTTAAGACTACAATAAACTACCAAATGAGACAGCTAAAATATCAGTGTCGGCGCCACGAGCGGGCCCTAGGGGGCATGGCCCGGCCACTTGAGTCACTGTGCCCCCTTACTTCTCAAAATAATAATGAACTTAATAATTAAAAAAAAATGTGCTGCAAATACATTTGGTTATACAATGAATACTGATTAAAGGTCACGTTCGCCCTGATACCATTTTTTAAACCCTAGTTAGTGTGTAATGTTGCTATAGTATCATAAATAATACCTGTAAAATGATAAAGCTCAAAGTTCACTGCCAGACGATATATTTTCTTCAATAGAATTCCTCTTCAAAAGCCTACAACGAACGGCCGGTTTGGACTACAGCCCTCTATTTCCTGCTTTAATGACGTCAGTAAAACAGTTCGTTGACAAAACTCCGCCCACAGGAATAGGTCAGTCACCAGCTTTGGCTCAAACGGCTCTGCTAAGCTAAGCTGCTATCGAATCACAGCACACTAAACAAACTACACAATCAGAACTCGATACGTATTTCTGAGGGAGGGACTTCACATAACAAGGAAGACATCAGCCTGTTTTGAGGACAGTGAAAACAGTGCTATACAGATAAGTAAATTGTGTGAAAAATACCGCGTTTTTTTACACGTGAAACATGAACACATGTTATATTGCCCATTATAAACAAAATCAAAGCTTCAAAATCACAGACAGAACGGGAGCTTTAAAATTCGGAGTATAATTAATAAAAAAATAATAATTAAAATACTTACCCACAATGCAATGTTAACATAGTCAGCCAGCCAGTTACACGCAGCCACTACATTTGAACAACACAAATTCTTAAAGCTATCCCCAAGTTACTGTCACGTTCGGGGTCTCAATCGCCATGCGTGAGAACTCATTCTCTGTCTAAATAATGTACACTTGTAAGTCTTGGCATTTGAGCAAGACGAAGAAATTTCACGACAAATAAAAGAACCTTCTTAAAAAGTTTTAAAAAGTCCTCTCGTCGCCTGCAGCTCTTCTGAAGGTAAAATGCATAGTTCATTCTGGTGTTAAATATGTCAGTAACATTGTTTTCTTTTGCTGTTATTTGGTTATGTACTGGTCTTTATGATTTGCGTGAGTTATCCAGTCTTGCACTTTACCGTCATTATAAGTTATGTTTTTACTATAGTGAGGGATTTATTTGCGACAACAACTTGGCTGGTTGTAACAATCCCGCTAATTTCACGGCTAGTTGCTATATGAGTAAATATATAGACATAACATTTTGATTTGATGTCTTTTATTAGCTTATTTTTAAGAAATACAAACCTTCAATGGAAAACGTTTCTTAATGGCTAAAAGCCAGACGCGTTAAAACAAGTTAAAAGTCAAAAGACGAACATTCGGTTTAATCATTGTAAATACAATCTCATATACGTTATTAATAATGCATATTTATTCTGTATTAATTCGTAGGTATTAAACTGTCCCTGTTAACGTGACCCGCTCGCAGTACCCGGGTGAGGCTGTGTTTCAGGCGGTTGTTCAAGGAATAAAATACCTTTGAATGTTTCGACTGGCCAATCAGTACCAAGCATTTTGCAGTGCCATGTAGTGATAATAATAATATAATAAAAAGATGAACCAGGTGCCCCCCAGTGAAACAGGAGGCCCCCTCATTCTGTATTCTCTGGCGCCAACACTGTAAAATATGGTTAACCTTTGTGACCATGTTTGTGAAATCCAGTCTCAAAGAGAATATTTAACAACCCTTTGAAATTCTGGAATTTGAGGGTGCAAAAAATATTTGTATTATTTTCTATGCCACAAATATACTTGTGCTACTTAAGGCTGGTTTTGTGGTCCAGGATCACATATTTAATCTCTTTAGCCTGATTTTCTTAAACAGTGATCCTGACCTGAAGTGGCTTACACAAAAGACCAACATCAGCTGGTTTATAGCTGATCAGCCCTAAACAAGATTTACATTTTGCACATTCTGCACATTTCATAGGTCATCATGGCTTTCTACAGATAATAGATTTGGTGTCGATTCAGCATCCATTATGACTGAAATGAAAAATGTGCTAATAAGTTATAATCTGTTCTTGTCGTAGGTAAGGTGTGTGTTTGTTTTGTGATCAAGCTTTTGTGATTAAGGTTTTGCATAGTCTATGAGCAGTTTGAGTTTGCTGTTTAAATGACGGAATTAACATCATGCAAGTCCTAAAATAATCTTGGCTATGCATTTGTGATTTTCAATAAAATGTTTTGATTCAAACAATTACAATAAAAAGATATAAGATATAGAAGTAAAACAATTATTACGTGCTGCTAGCCTGGACCGATGTGCCTGTAAGGCACTTCGAAGGCACCACTGCGTTTACACATGTAGCCTTTTGCAACACGAATAAAAAGGTTAAATAAATGCATGTTTTCAAAGTCCCTGAGTAATCGTGTTAAATAACCGTCTTCATGATTTTTACCAAAATAATCGTAAAATGATCATGATTATGATTTTGCGCATAGTCGAGCAGCCCTAGCTAATCTACAATGTCTTAACATACTTGGAGAAGAAAAACATTCATGAGATTTCTGAAGAACTAGCAAATCTCTTTACCTTTACTGAACTTTCACAAACTAACAAGCACATTAGACATAAACATTGGCTTTGGGGTTTTGGGCTTTTACGTCATGGCTTATCCTGTACTTTTTAAACAGTCCTCTCATGTGATAAGAGTTATAAACAAACAACCATCAAAGTGTGCGTGTGTGTGTGTGTGTGTGTGTGTGTTTGTGTGTACGCGTGCAATGCGTGTGTGATGCTTAGGGCAATGGTTTTGATCTCGAATTGATCTAGTCCTTGTGGATTTTTTATTTTTCATAATGTATAATTCTTCCTTGTCATGTTGAAGGCCCATGCAGCGAAATGGAAAGTGTTGAGTTGAGTGGGTTTCTGGAAGATGTCCGTTAGCTTTGATGCCATGTTTATTCTAATTTGTCCTAAAAGAAGAGGAAAAATTACTTGTGCAAACTTTACGCCGGTTCTGTTTTTGGAAAGCGACCAAAAATTATGATACATAGTGCAGTCAGTTTTTCCACAAAAATCTCTCAAGCTACTTCTACACTGTAAAAAATTGCTGTAATTATGCAGCTGGTTGCCAGTAACTTACTGTAGAAGTTAAAGACTGAATAATGTTTCATGTTCATTTAACTTTGAACAAACTGTTGCCAGTAAATAACATAAATGTAAAATCTACAGTAAGTTACTGGCAGCTAGTAATACTGTAATTTCTACAGAATTTTTTTACAGTGTAACTACCAATAAATAACAATGGCATGTCATTTGATGGGTCCTTGTGTTTTTCGAAAGAAAAGTATTGCACTGGAATTTAAGATCCGTTTTTTACGTTTCTGAAGCATATGTGTATAGTTAGACAGATGAATTTGCTACACAGATGTACTACAACAATATGGGATTCATTACCGAATAGGCATCATGTTAAGCGATTACGTGTGTAACCCAACTGAAGTCATTTTTTTGTGATTTACTGTTTCCTATATATATATATAGGAAACAGTAAATCACTGTTTTCCTTTACATTATATATATATATATATATATATATATATATATATATATATATATATATATATATATATATATATATATATATATATATATATATATATATATATATATATATATATATATATATATATATAATGTAAAGGAAATTTTGTGAAAATATAACCTTGATATCTTAAATATTGATTGAGTCATGTCAAAGATTGAAATCAATGTGAAACCAATGATGGAAATCAAACATTGGTGCTCCTTGCTCAAAATAATTTAAGTCCACTTATCTGTCCCTCCCTTTCTTATTTTTAAGGTTATCAGCAAAAAAATCTGGTACATTCTTCCTTTTTTTTGTCCAGTAACTTCCTACTTAGATAGGATTAGACAATTGAACTGACAAAGTTTGTTCCTATGTGTATAAATCAAAAATTCAACATGATTCAAAATGATAAAACTACTTTCTCTTTTTGCAGGACTGTGAGGTGCAGAGATTGATCGAGAGAGAGGTGCGTATCAGAGATGGAGCTTGTAGGCTTTTAGCCGCGTGTTCTCAGAGGGAACAGGCCCTGGAAGCATCCAAAACCCTCCTCACCTCGAACAGTCGCATAATGGCCCTCATGAGCCGCCTGCAGCGCATGAAGGAAGCGCAGGCCATGCAGAGAGCTGGACGGAGGTAATGAACAGTATTTGTGTGTGTTTTAGCTTTAGGGTATGTGGGAGACATTATAATTAATAAAATGTAAAAATTAAAGAGAATTTTTCTCTATAGATTTATACATTTGTGACCCTGGATCACAAAACCAGTCGTAAGTCGCACGGGTACATTTGTAGCAATAGCCAACAATATTATCGATTGCTTTATGCCTAAAATCATTAGGATATAAAGGAAAGGTCATGTTGTGTATATATTTTTTAAATGTACTACCTTTATATGTAAGGGATAATCCACGGCTAGCCATGCATTAAAGGGTTTTAATGCACAACGTAGAGGCGAAGAACCACCCGACGTGTAATGTTTACAGTGTCATTTTTTAACAGACGGGTAAAATGACGGTCATTTTCTTAAGTTAAGGCGCGCACTCTGTTCGCTTTAAATAAAGTAGTGCCATTGTATTGCTTTTATTTAAATGAATTATCACATTTATTTAAATTCATTATTAAAAGAGAGAGACAGGGAACTGAAAGAGGACCCGAGAGAGAGAGAGAGAGAGATGCGTGCGCGAGTATATATAAAGCAATATCGCTCGAGTAGGAGTGTGAGATAGCTCTATATCATCACGGCTGTGATTAGGCCACGTGCCGGAGGCAGTCACAGCCGTGACGATATAGACCTATATCGCACGACTCCGAGAGCAATATTGCTTTTATACAACAGTTCAACGGCACACGTTTGAAAAAGAAAACTAGAAAACAACAACAGAGTTATTTTAAAAGCTGGTTTGTTTGGGAACTACTTTCTTCCGCCACGCATTTGAGGGCTGCCAGAATGACAGGTAACACTTTCGGCTGCTTTGAATCTCATAATAACTCAACAGAAGGAGTAGCCGTTTCTTTATATTACCGTTTCTTGGTCACAAAGTGTAGTTTTAAGATTAGTTCAGTCAAGAATATATATGTATTATATTTAAATCTGCAGTCGATTAGTAAACATAGCGCCTGTTTGAACGTTGGCTTAGTAAGATTTGGTGCGTATGAGAACCAGAGCATGAGCGGACGTCAGTGTTCACTTTTGTGTTGTTATTGTTTTGCCGCGAGGTAAAAGTTAATAAAACTCTGCTTATATAATGTTTCTATTGCTTTCCCATTTAATCTTAACGCGATACGAGCACTCGCTTGTCATTAGACTTTGTTCTTGTCAGTACTATATAAAACATTTGCATGCTGCTTATAAATATATCAGTGGTGATATCTCATAACGTGTTTTAATAGTCACGTCACGATAAAATTAATGATCAATGTCCACATTTAACAGCTGTGGTGCTTACCTGCGGTTCCACTGTGTTTTCGCGTTCTGATAAGAGATTTTGCTCCAGAAAAAAAATATTGTTTACATTCCTCTTTCCAAGTGTTAATCGTCCACACGATGTGACAAGACATTACTCCCATTAAGTTTATTGTAACATCCAAGAGCGCTGATCTTTGACGGAATAATCACTTCCGATTGGGATTCACACGGAGAGTGTTTAAAAACAGCGCGTGCCGTCTGTGTGTGTGCGTGCAGTTTTTCCAGTCAGAGATGAGCCTGTATCACTAATACCAAAATGACCAGCAGGTGGCGGAATGATACAAAATGGTGAAGCGGTTACTGTGCCGTTATCAGTAGAATATTGCACGCCTCTTACCCAATCAGATTCGAGAACCAGAAAGAACTGTTGTATAAATATATATAATGTATATGTATATGTTATTTTATTTTTTGTACCCTCAGATTCCGGATTTTCAACTATTTGTATCTCAGCCAAATATTGTCCTATCCTAACAAATCATACTTCAATGATAAATGATACATTTCAGATTATGTATGCATCTCAATAAGAAAGATACCCTTTTTACTGGTTTTGTGGTCCATGTTCAAGTCTAGCCAACTATTTAAGTTTGGATACAATATGTTTTATGTACAATATGATTTAATATCACACTTACTATGAATCTAACACAGTTTAAATGCTTCTTTATACACAAATATTATATAGATGGATATATATTTTAAAAAGTTCATCATTTTTGGGAATCCCTGGCATCATTAAGTTTGAAAAACACCTGGGGAGAAAAGACATCCAATCAGCTCAGTAGGTTCTGGTAAAGCACTTTTGATTGATTTATTGATTGGCTGGTTTTAGGTCTTTTGATGGTGGGGCTCTTGAGGAGAGATTGCCTTGTACCGCAAAAGTAGCCATTTCAGGTACTTTCTCTCTCTCACACACGCACAGACAAGTATTTGCATTATTTATTTGCATCAATTAAATAATGATTGTTTTTAACTTTATCTCCTCAGATATCCGTATTCCTCTTATGTGGAAGGACACAGAGTATTTTAAAAACAAAGGGGGTGTGTCTTACAAATGCATATAAAATTAAATAAATTTTTTTTTTGTTGTTGGTTCTTTTAATTTTCTCCTTTGCTTGTTTAGAGCTTCACCAGTGTGCTGTGTTCTGTTTACTGCGAGCTGGGACAGAGATTCATAATACAGATCTTGTAATAGTAGACAGGACACTTACAGACATCTGTTTCGAAGAAACGTTGATATTGTGAGATACTTCTCATTTAATTAGATTTTCAATTATAAATCGTTCAGTTTAGTTTAAATCACTTTTATACCATCCTGTCTGTGTAGCTCTGATGTACCTCCAGACTTTGACCTGTTGGTGGAGCTGTACAGCTGCCGTGTAGAGGAGGATTTCAGCTCGGGCCTCTCCTCCTGGAGGCTGAGCCGTTTGGGCAATTCTGTTACCCGCGCCTCCAGTAAGAAATTCATGTCAACTCTGGAGACGGCAGCTTCCTGTGGTTCTCATGGCAACGGGGGAGAATCTGGGGGAGGTGGGTCACCTGGAGGAGGATCACCTGTCCTGCTGCCCATCCAGTCTGTACAGTGAGTACCACTGGGATAAGTGTGTTCACAAACACAAAACTTACAATGCATATACAAGGCATTTAGTGGATTTTACTATACTCATTAGCTTAAGAAAAACACATGAGCATTATACGTTTTATGCAAGTTTTGATTAACATTATTTTGTATAAATTATTTCTTCAACCAACTTCATGAGGTGCTACTTGGATTGCTTTTTAAACATTATTGTAAAAATGTTTGCTGGATGCTTTGCCCTCACTATAAAGTCTTAACCCACTCATTTAGATTTTATCCTTAGTTTATGATGAAACTTACATTATCAAACTTTGATGCATTAAGCCTTGAGATGAAACTATTTTATGAACCCGGAGAACATAAATTCAGTTCAGATTTCTACTGATAGTGCAGGTATTTGTACACGATGACAGATGATGCTGGGCAATGTTTGACAGCTCAATGCCACACTTGGCTTAAATTTACCTGCAGAAGATTACAGATACAAATAGAAATGTGTGCATCCTTGGAGACGGTCCATACAGACAGACACACCTTGACTCTTTATTGTCTTAACATTCAGTCAGTCTGAGACAAAAAAACGAAGTAACTGATTTTAGCACAGATAACACATTTTTAGTTGAATCTGCCTGTCAAGAACGGCACATCATATTTCATTGTAAAAGCAAAAGGTATACAGTAAGAATGTGTATTTTGAAAAAGTTTGTTTTCATTGCAGAAAAAATATAAAGTTTAAACGGTAAAATATTTATATATTAGTGCTTGGCAAAGATTAATCGCAATTAATCGCATACTAAATAAAAGTTAATTTTTGCATAATACGTGTGTGTGTGTGTGTGTGTGTAAATATTGTGTATATTTAAACACACTCAGATACATATATACATTTCAGAACATTTTTATTTATATATAGTTTTTTAAAATGTATTTATAATATAGAATATATAAGAATATAAATAAATATATAAACACATGTAAATGTTTCTTAAATACATACATGAATGTTTGTTTGTGTATTTATATATACATCATAATTACACACAGCACACACTTGTATATTATGCTAAAAATCACTTTTATTTTGTATGCAATTAATCGCAATTAATCTTTGCACAGCACTTATTGCAATGTTTAAATATTTTACCTTTTAATATGTGGCAACACTTTACAATAAGGTTATATTGGTTATCATTAGTAAATGCATTAGCTAACATGAACTAACAATGAGCAATATAGTTTTTCAGCATTTATTAAGAATGTTAATGTTAGTTAATGCCAATACAATTGTTCATTTTTATGCATTGGCATTAAAGGGATAGTTCACCCTAAAATAAAAATTCTGTCATTTTCTTATCATCATGTTGTTTGAAACCTTTAAAAATATTTTTTTCTGATGAACACAAAAAAAGATATTTTGATAAATGTTGGTAAGCACACAGCTGATTGTAACCATTGACTTCCATAGTAGGAATTCAATGGGTACCATCAACTGTGTGCTTGCCATCATTTATCAAAATATCTTCTTCATTATTTATCACAATGCTTTCATAATATTTGTTTTTCTACTATGGAAGTCAATGGTTACAATTAGCTATGTGCTTACCATCATTTATCAAAATATTTATTTTTTTTGTTCATCAGAAAAAAATTCTTACAGGTTTAGAACAACATGAGGATAATTAAATGATGATACAATTTTAATTTTTGGTGAACTATCCCTTTAACTATTGTTGACAATTACAACATTTGATTTTATAAATGTATTAGTAAATGCTTAAATTAATACAATGTTAATTGTATTAATTTAAAAATATAATGCAAAAATCATGATGCAAAGTATGTCTTAAAATAAAATAAAAACATGTCTTATTTGTTTTTATTTTGAGATATAGGTGTTTTTGTTACATTTAAATCATATTATATGTGACCCTGGACCACAAATCAGTCGTAATGATACATTTTTTGTACATCACATGAAAGCTAAATAAATAAGCTTTGGCCAAGATACAACTATTTAAAAATCTGGAATCTGAGGATGCAAAAAATCTTAATATTGAGAAATACGCCTTTAAAGTTGTCCAACTAAACTTTTTAGTTATACATTTAAATAAATGTTTGATATATGTAAGGTAGGAAATGTATAAAATATTATCTTTACTTATCTTAATGATTTTTGACATTAACTCTTTCTTTTTTTTAAAGTTGCCAGCCAGCGCCAGCATTTTTCATGATTTTCACAAAAGTTTAATGCCTTCCAGAAAATGTTTTTCTTTAAATATATAAACATCAAATATATCAAATGAAAAGAATAGACTTATTGCTTAAAAAAAGTTTCATCACACCTTAATTATTTCTCTTTTTATTACCTTTCAAATATGGTATAGGTTTCTTCAAAAACACCAAATTTTGAGCAAAAAGCTGACATAATTGCATTTTTGTGAAGGACTTTTGATAGAGATCAGATTCAGAGCGATCCTCGGACATACAGCTGTTTGCCCTAGGGCGATACTACCGGGTTTTATAAGTTGCGGCCACCTGCTGGATAATAGCAGTATTACGGATTGCCGGAAATACTCGTCATTGGCGGGAAAGCAAGTTTTTTATTAATAAGTTAACTCGTCAATGGTGGGGAAAGAGTTAAAAAGATAAATCAATAATTTTGACCTAAACAATGTATTGTTGGTTATTCCTACAAATATACCTGCGCTACTTAAGACAAGGTTTTGTGGACCAGGGTCTTCAATATTACATCTTTTCCACAGGGGTCCAAAATATCATCTACTAGCTCACACATCTCTGAATCTCTGCCACATACAGAAGTCTTTCCGAACCCATGACCTGACCATATCAGGCACAGGTAAGTAAACACTGCTTTCACATTTCATTGATTCATTTTATACATTATCTATTAATATGTTTCTTTGCATCAGAGGAAACCTCATTCTGGTTGCCGTTGTACGGTAGCATGTGCTGTCGACTTGTGGCTCAGCCTCTCTGCTTAACTCGAGACGTCATGTGCGGAGACCTCCGGGTTCAGGTTAGTGAAAGTATAATAAACCTTGGTTATTAAATGAAGTACAATGTTACAGGCTTTACTAAATAACGCTCATTTACCTTTTGTGTCTTTTTTCCCCAAGTCAGATGCAAGTCCTGAGGAATGGACTGATGTCTACGGTGTCCTGAGAGGGACTGATTTAAATTGTTACCAGCAGCAAAGCGATACAGAATCTTTAGATAAACCAGTGTTTACTATTCCCATCAATAAGGTCAGACATTACAGGTCATTGGGTTAAATGCACACTTATTAAATAATAAATGTTATAAAGGCATTGGAAATGTTGCACAATAAATATCAAAGACATTGCAAGACAGTCTAAATGCAAAAAAATAAAACAACAGTGGAAATAGGAATTTAAAATCAATCTCTGCAACAAATAAGGAGCCACGATATATTTAATCTTTAAACCGAAAGATGGCACTCTGAATCTCTCTTATTCATTATGTAACTTAATTTTATGTACCAAAGGTTTTTAATTCTCCTCCTGCATGGTCACTGTCCATAGCTTAGCTCCAACCCCTATCAAATACACCTGAATCAGTACATTTACATTTGTTTTTATGCATTTGGTCGATACTTTTATTCAAAGCGACTTACAGTGCATACGTTTTTTGAACCACTATGTTCATTTCTTGGATTTAAACCCATGGCCTTTGTGCTGTTAGCGCAATACTTTTATTAGTGTTGGACCGATTTAGTTTTCTGAATTATGAGTATGTATTATGAGTAAATCCAGTGTTACAGTTTAAGTGGTTCTAAAAAGTTGTTTACTATCAGATGTGTGCTATTATGTTATCGCACTTGGTTTTAAAACCATATTTAAAGATATCCATCTGTGTGCATGCTTGCTTTAGGACACCCGCGTGCGTGCTGCAGAAAGGAATCCGTCTTTAAACACCCAAAGTATCACTATAAGTAACCAGACTGCTGATGAGACTACATACACCATTGTCACGCGACCGCCAGAGGACACACACCGCTGGATGGAGGCATTCTGGCAGCATTTTTATGACATGAGTAAGTCTGTGTACCAAAGCTCGTGCAGAATGCACAAAAACATTACAGCTAAACTAGAACACACCCCACTGTATTTATAGCAACAGGCTTTAGTCAATGACTAAAGTTGTAACGTATTGACATTTTTTTCTAAAAAGAATTTCTTTTTTGTAAGAAGTATCCGTGACAATTGAAAGTATGTGAAGTATTAGGACACTTTCTTAAAGGGCATATCTATATATCGTCATACTGTTTGTATCCACTTTTAACTTTAATACTGACACCATGACAATGAGATATGCAGCTGCTGTAATTGCTGCAAAAGGTGGGCATACCAAATATTTAAGAGTTAAAAGTGGATAAAAACAGTTCAACTCACTTCATCAGATATTTGTTGTGCTCAGAGCGATCATTATTATTAAATGTAATCGTGTATATATATATATAATCTTAAAATTACTGAATTATAAATGAGAATTTTATAGTATATGGTATTTTTCCCGTTTTAATTTTAAAGGGCACCTTTTATGCCCATTTTTACAATATTTAATAGAAGTCTCAGGTTCGGCCAGAATGTGTCTGTGAAGTTTCAACTCAAAATACCCCACATAATTTATTATAACATGTCTAATGGCGCTTTTCAGACGAAATCCAGACTTAGAAGGTGCCCAGCATCAGATTTTTTTAAAAGCCCTTGAAGCCAATTTTTTTTTTGCACGTATAAGATTAAGGTCTGAACTTACTATAACCATTAAATTTAGAGGATTTAAAAAATATTTCCTATAGAATTATTAAAATTTTTTAGATTATCATTATAAAAATTATCATTACCACAACATGATATTACATTAAATATATGCATTTACAAACTCATGTTTCGGTAATGAGAACTAAAAATTTGTCTAGGTACTAAACAAAAAAAAATAAGAACTGCTTACCTGAGTGCTTATCTTGAGTGTCACAGTCAATTATGTCCCTTCCAAAATTAAAAAAAAAAAGTTAGTTCCTTGAGGGCTTAAACAACGATTGAAAATTGTTGCGGAGGATGAGAAAATTGGTCTTGGACACATTTAAATTCCTTATTGTTGTCTCTTAACCAAATAGCACATGTTTCTTTACTGTAAATGTTTATAGTATAACATGCACTGAAGCTTTTTATTTTTTTGATTTTTTTAATTATAAATATTTCCATGTCAAAGAACCCAAATCCAGTCATAGACACGTTGCGGTAATGAAAATGTTCCCCTTAAATTTGGAAAAAACAACAAAATTGGTTTGTATGATGTCATTTGAAATCATGTGCAAAATAATACATGAAGAGATGTTTGTAACTGTATGCTTCTTATCTTGATACTCTTACTTTGCATTGACTTTTTTTTATCAAAATGTTTCATGACACCTCATAAATCTAATTTCGCGAGAATCACCCAATAGTATCTCACTCTTGAGATATGGCAGACAGCATACAACTCATTGAAGGTGGAAAATATGGTAACGCATGTTTGTCAGTCAGTGGCCGTGGGCGGGGCTTTATCAATGTGAGGTCACATTGAGTGCATTTACATGCACAGCCTTACGACGATTATGCGTAATAAACTGATAATGTGTGGGGTTATCTAAACGTGTAAAAAAAAATGTATTGGGGAAAGACCATAAACAGCGTAAGCAAAAACCGATCAGCACATGTAGTTTTTTGCTCATTACCATGATTTGGCATTGCATGTAAACACATTAACTTGGCTTTTTTTGCTGTTTCATTCATGTGCGCATGCAAGTAACACATAAAAGTCTGCACTCGTCTCAAGCAGTTGGCAGAGAAACTGCAAACATAAAAGCTCATGTTACATTTTCAGGTTCTGCAGACATGAGATGAGATAAAATAGTATAGCTTAAGACAGATTTCCTGTCAGCTTTTTGAACGGCTGTATGTACTATAGGCCGGTGACAAAATCCCATTTAAACGCTGTTTTCTTGATTTGCATGTAAACGCATGAAAACAGGTTTTTATAATAAGCAGATTTTTGATAGTTATCCGCTTATTCTGTGCATGTAAACACACTCATTCATAACAGAATCAAAACAGCATGTTCAATGATATAAAAGGATACAAAATGGAGGAGTGAGCGGAATTTTTTCTTTGTAGGGTGATCGTATTCACACATTTATGTCCAAATCCCTTATAAAAGTGGATTTTGCGTAATATTAGCCCTTTAATGACAGTGTTTATGGAGTATATGCTAATCTATGATCTGATATTTCAGAATGTTACGTAGTGCATCTTTTACGGAAACAAGGAAAACAGATCTCTTGTGCAAATTATTTGATAAGTGATATTTAATTCTCAGAAATACAGTAAAGAATTTTAAATATTTCCTTCCTTTAATGTGATCATGTGTCTTTTTTCTAGTGTTGCGCGATGTTCCCCATAGTGAGATCCTATCGTCAGCCTGTAAGATCGCAGATAGTATCGGGGGGCGGGGAAATAGTGTCCTCATTTACTTTTTTTTATTCATTTATGACATGCCACTAGATTGGTGGACAAAATAGAAGCTGATTTACTCTCAGGGCAGCTGTCAACACTGTCACAACCGTTTACACGAACCTGTAAACAAGCACAAAGTATTGATACGTGGGCCAAGCTCATCCTTTACTAAATTTATCATGATTCACTATAGTATTTGTAACTTCTGTACCACAGTTACCACAAATTTACCATTGTTTTATTACACCAGTTTAATCGTGATATTTCAATGAAAATAATAATACAAATTGCATTTAGCCATTTGCTTTACATTTTCTGTGGTAAAACCAATAATTCTATCGTGTAGTTTCCTTTCACATTCCTGCATAAAAGGCTAATTATGCGGCTCATTATGCAAATCTTTGATTCCTCAGGTGTCAATCACAGATTATTTGAGAGCTTACACGCCTCCTCGCATATGACCTTTCTAATCAAAAAGTGTTTTAGAAATTCTAAATCAATATATTTCTTTATGAATGAGTATGCAGGACGATTTTCACATCGTTTTGAAAAAAACCTTGAGACTACGTGGGTGATTCTCACAAAAACTTGGTTTTAAAAATGTCAAGCATGAAAATGTAAAAATTGCTTAAATTTACTTTTTTTCCCACCAGACATTGGAAAACAAAGTCTGGAGTAAATGGGAACATTAATTTAAAAACTTTTACTTATCATTAAACACTTTTTGTAACATAATTAAAAAAATTAGTCCTAAAAAATCTCATTACCGCAACAGTCAGAAAACATCAACACTGACATATTTTCAAAATGACATGACAAACCTGAAAGAACATAATTTGGAGATTCTGCACATGCATTTAAAATCAAAGTATTATGCTTCTATTAATTAAATTAACATTTAATAAACATCTGTTGCGGTAATGATAATCAAAATGTCGTGTAAGCATTCTGACAAGACAATATTTCAAATTAACTGTAAAAAAATGATCTTACCTGGTAGCCATCTTGAAGTAACTGGTCCATGTGCTTGGTCACTCAAAATCAAACTTTATTAAAATTCTGTATGTGTGCTTAAACTGTTCTCAAAAAGTGTTGCGGAGGATGAGAACATCAGGCATGGACACATCATTTTCCTAATTTTTCTTCATTATCATTATACATGAATATTCAGTAAATATTTTGTCTGTCATCTAAAGTAGTCTAGCAAAACATCCATTTATTTTTTTCTTAATATTTTTGTGTTAATTTGATTAAATTACAACATAACGCATGTTCAAACACAGCCGGACACATTGCGGTAATGAGAATTTCAGCAGAAAATGAGATAAAATTTACAATAATAAATTCTTATGTTGAAATCACACATTGTGCAAGGTAGAACACAGTATTGTGTTAATTCTAATGCTTTTTAATGTTACTATATTACACATTTTAAAGCTAAAATCATTAGTGCCGTGGTGTTTCAATGGTTTCGTGAGAATCACCCACTAAATCCAGTTTTGAGTCTTGTGAAAACCTGTTTAGTATGGGTTTTGTGGCCTTACATCAGTGACTTTGTATAACTTTTAGAAGGATTCTCTTGACATATAACTATATTATCAGTGGTGTATAAAACCTTACATAATATACTGTATGTTTTATATTACCTTAGAATAAGCAGTTTTTATCTACATACACCACAGGTCCTCTTACATGGAAGTCGCCATCATGTTTCTACAGTGGCCCTAACAGGACAAACTACTTTACAAAGCACGTTTTGTCCCTAAATTTTCTCAGAAATGGTTGTTCTGTGGCGGCTACCATATGCGTTTTGAAATTGAGGGGTAAACTGTGAATATTAACACCACAAGATTTATGCTAAAATGTAGACACGACACATTTAAAAATATAGCTTTTTCAAAAACCATGCATAAACATTTTTTTCTCAAAAATGCGAACATAAACATACATGTACTCATATAATATTGTAGCTCAGTCTTTGCCGAACATGGTGTTTTGCCATTATTACATTTTTCCAGAAAATTTGCTGGAAATTGTAGCACTATTCTTTCTTTGAAGCATTGCTATGCTCCTCAGGAAATGGAAAATTACGATATCTATTTCAAGAAAGCATGACTTTTAACAGTGTTTCTCATCAGTCTACAGGTTTCCTTATTGCAGTAGCCAAAATTCCCCTTGCTGTTCCCTTGCACTATTTGACAGCAACGTTTAAATTTAATTTCTGCATGTTTGTATACAACAACAAATACTTACAACGAATAATGTGAAGTATGCAGTTTCAATCACAATAATAGTGATGACGAGTAATTAGCATTAAATTAAATCAGATGCATAAATATTATTGCTGGGAAAGAGCTGATACACTGTAAAAAAAATTAGTAGAAATTGCAGCTGGGTTGCCGGTAACTTACCGTAGATTTAAATTTATGTTTTTACTGGCAACATTTTGTTCAAAGTTAAATGTTTACAAGTCTTTGTCTTTACAGAGTAAAACTAAAAAAACAGCATCAAGAAAAAAATTCTGGAAAACAAAATCTGAAGCAAAAAACAGAAAAAGGTTGATGATGATTTCTGGTTCCCAGAATGCTTTGCATGAGGCTGTTATTGTATAGTTTTATTCTGTAAAGATAAAGACTTGTTAATAGGGATGCACCGATAGGATTTTTTTGGGCCGATACCGATTTAAACAGACAACTTCTGGCCGATGCCGATATTAAACACATGTATACAAAATTATACAGTTGGTCTATTAGCTAGCTATTTTCTGCATCAAATTATTTTTACTAAACATGGATTGGATCTAATAAACATTCAACTGACCAACATAATAAGAGAGGCACAAATTAAGCTAAAACAAATATAATAAGACAGCATAACCACCTTCAAAGGTGGTTTTTGCTATTCAGCATTTATTTTATTAATAACATTAACTCATTTTTTACATATAATGGATTTCTTTATGCAGTTAATTAATAAACAATCGGTATCGGCCTTTCTCGTGCTATTGCCGATATGCCGATGGTTTCAAATTCATCAAAAATCGGCCGATAAATATCGGCGGCCGATACATCGGTGCATCACTACTTGTTAATATTTAAAATGTATTTATCTTTGAACAAACTCTTGCCAGTAAATAACATAAATTTAAATCTACGGTAAATTACCGCCAACCCAGCTGCAATAACATTGTAATTTCTACTGATTTTTTTTACAGTGTATGTTAAAGATGAAATGTTTGATGTTAACGAGATAATTCAGGTGCCTGGATTCCAGTGGTGCTGCCATGTTTACGGAAGTCTGTTCACGGCATCACATAAATTCAGTTTAAATGTTCTGTGTTGTCTTTAATGCTTTTTAGTATGCACGTTATGTATCTTTAATGCATTTCCATAGCGTTTGATTCACTTTACACAAGGTTCCATTTATTAATATTAGTTAACTTCTTTTGTGTACATGAGCTAACAATAAACATAATTCTAGGGGCGGTTTCCCAGAAAGGGCTTATTCTAGTCCCAGACTAAAATGTATGTTTGAGCTGCCTTGATCTGAAAACACCCTGCACTGACATATCTTAACATATTCAGGTTCATTTATTTGTACATGTAAATTAAGTTCCAGAGAACAAGTTCAGACTATTTCTCAAACATATAAACGACAACACGATACACACAAAACAAAACACTAAAATAATTTACTCCATCTTATAACCAGGGCCGTATGCATCAAAACAATCAAATAAATATAGATTTCAAACCATGTTGGTATGCAGAAGACTTGTGTTGGTCATTACACTCTAAAAAATATTGGGTTGTTTTTAACCTGGGTAACTATTGGACAAAACACATTTCTGGGTTAAAATGACCCAAATAATGGGTTGTTTTAACCCAACTGCTGGGTTGTGGTTGATTAGAAATAAATAAATAAAGTTACTTGCCCTTTTCCCGGCAACACGAAACGAGTCTCAGCTGATCGCGCGTGCGTCTCAAATGGATGTGCCTCTCATCTTGGGGCTATGCAAGACTGGACGAAACCATTCAGCAAAAGGGGGAAAATGCATTTTGCGGGAAATGCGGATACAAGCCACAATTTTGTTTTGTTGCAAATTCTTTGTTAAATACATTTAGAATGTCAATAACATTACTACTATAAGTCCCAAAAGTGCTTGAGCACTTAGAATCGTCCTAACTTTCCCCACTTTGAGTCAAATAAGACGAGCGTCAGAAAATGACAGAGGTCCGGACCTCGGGGACCTCAATGGTGGATACGGCCATGCTTATTACTATTTATAAAATAAATCACTACTGGGACAAAGCTGTTTTGTATCTTTTTGTTGTACACCGAAGTACTCTAAACCGTCGATTGGATGGCAGATAGTGGAACTCAAAATACAGCGGATGAAGCTGGTCACTCAAGATTGAAATTCCCATGCGCTGTACCTGCCTGGTATACAGCGAGGCTGGGTTCAGTAGTTGTTCCCCAGTCAACCTTCTGGACCATTTCACAATCTGGTTAATAGAGCACCGTCTCTTTAACGTTAAATTCCCGTACCAAGACAACAGAGAAAAGGAAAGTACGGACTCAATAAAAGCACGATAAAACATACTCAACAGTGTTTTCTCAACTCATACTCCTCTAATATCAGTGTCATTGTTTTGAGGATGCACACCAGTATTGCAAAGTGTTAACTTTCTGCTCTGTATCTCTGCTTGGTTTAATTCTATGAGATTTATCTCTGAAAAATATTTTACGTTTATGCATATAACTGGTTTTGCAGTTTAACAGACATTCCTCTCGCTCTAATTTCTAGAACTGAGTTTATTTATTTTGCTGGAGGGGCCATAATATTTAGTTAGAGGAGCATGAGTGAGTAATAGCCTTAAACTAAGTAAAAAAAATCTTTGCACAGGCTCGTAATCAAAAAAAATTGGAGTAATCTAAAAATCAGAGGGGTTACGGTCTACTTGTTGTCCCCTAAAAATCTGATGGAGCAGCATGGCAACAGGTTTTCAGACCTGTTTGGCTTGATTGATTAACTCTGTCAGTTGGAAAATCAGTTAAATACATTTTTATTACCCTCTACTTACCAACATTTTAGTTGGAGCTCATAGATGCTGTAAACTTTGTGATTTAAAGCAAATAGTCACTTTAAAAGAAACACATCTTTTGGGGGGAGCATGCAGTTACAAAGGAAAATTAAACAAAATAGAGCTATAAAACAACATGCAGTTATGTGTAAAGTTGTTGTTTGGGTAGTTTTAAACTGGAAATAAAAAACTAAAGATTTATTAGACTAGACCCCTTTCTGTCGCAATCCTTTGGTGTGTGTGTAGAGGGGGGGATTGGTGTGCATCTTATATTATTGCAATTAATAACTCTGTCATTCTTTGGTCTAGAATTTTAATTGAAAATATTAAATTAAAGAAAGTTTGAGAATTTGTATTTATTAAAATAAATTCAAACTGGTATAAGTATATTTATGTTATATATTTAAAATGTTTCAGGCCCAAATTGCTATAACAAAATAAAGCCATATGCAGAGGTGGACACTACTTGAGTATTTTAGTCACATTTTCCAAGCATCTGTGCTTTATCAAAGTGTTTGTCTTGGGAAAAAATTTACTTTACTATACTAAAAAATGTTCACTTCATTCTAAAGCATCGTGCTGTGTATGATTTAATACCTAATTACATAAAAATTGTGTACTTTCACTTTTCTTGAGTAAAAGTACGAAAGTAAAAGTAAAAAAAATGACTAGATGTTTAATGTATTTAAATATTAAATATAAACCAAAAACTTGAAATTATGAAATGCAGTGGAGGAAAAATTATGATAATATGCTTTGGAATGATGTTTTCCAATAAACACTGATAAAATACGAATACTTGAAAATTTACTTAAAAAAACATAAGCCTATAGTTTTGATCCAAATTTCAAGTTTAAATCACAAAACATGAGGTTTAATACACATATATTTGGGATTCAATTAATTGATCAAAGAAAAATAAATCAAACAGGACATTCAGAAATGTGTTACCTTTTTTTGGTTCAACTTATCACTCAAATGCTGCTTTTTTACTGGAAGTTTTTTCATGTATTTTCATTTAGACCTCAATATATGCTTTTGTGAGGGGGAAATGTTAAGTTATGATCCTATAAGTGCAGTTTCAATCACAACTTGATTAACGTAAACAACTCGGCTGGTCCTAATGCGCCGTAAAAAATGCAGCATTTTGTCTAATCAGCATATTTATCTTACTTTAACTTAACAAGGTAAAACAATTTCAACTTGTTTTTATAAGTTATGTCAACTTTCATGCTGCATTTGTTTTACAGTGTGGTGATCAGCAATCATTAATCATTCACATGGAAATATTTGTACATTCATTAGCAGGTTGAACATTTGGATTTGCGTGTGCGTGACCACTTTATACGCTCTGTTTTTGAGATTTTGCGATTAACACTTAAGGACACTTGACACTTAAGTTATCATAGCAAAAATCAATGGTTTCACTAAACCAGCAATGACAAAAACCCTATCAAACTGGATTTTTATTCCTAAATCCTCTTACAGATAAGATGATCTGATAAGGGAGTGCAAGATCAAGAGAACGAAAGAAAAACATGAGGTAAATGAGTTCAAAGTGAGATAAAGTAGAGAAGGTAGCAATTAAAGAAGCCCTTATATCATTCCTAATTTGCTTTCTTTGTTTTGTGAAACATAAAATATTTAGATTTAACAGAATTTATTTTTTACATTGGGATGTGTGAGTTTGGAATACGGAAGCATAGCTTTTTTTATTCAGGTATGGAGAGCATAGCAAATATAGTTTTATCACTGTGGGCAGTTACCCTTAGTTGTCAATGGGGCAGTAGCCTACTCTTAAAAATTTCCTAATATACCAGTATACATTTGCTATCAATATATACCTGGGTGATTCTCACGAAACCATTGAAACACCACGGCACTAATGATTTTAGCTTTAAAATGTGTAATATAGTAACATTAAAAAGCATCAGAATTAACACAATACTGTGTTCTACCTTGCACAATATGTGACTTCAACATAAGAATTTATAATTGGAAATTTTATCTCATTTTCTGCTGAAATTCTCATTACCGCAATGTGTCCGGCTGTGTATGAACATGCGTTATGTTGTAATTTAATCAAATTAACACAAAAATATTAAGAAAAAAAATAAATGGATGTTTTGCTAGACTACTTTAGATGACAGAAAAAATATTTACTGAATATTCATGTATAATAATAATGAAGAAAAATTAGGAAAATGATGTGTCCATGCCTGATGTTCTCATCCTCCGCAACACTTTTTAAGAACAGTTTAAGCACACATACAGAATTTTAATAAAGTTTGATTTTGAGTGACCAAGCACATGGACCAGTTACTTCAAGATGGCTACCAGGTAAGATCATTTTTTACAGTTAATTTGAAATATTGTCTTGTCAGAATGCTTACACGACATTTTGATTATCATTACCGCAACAGATGCTTATTAAATGTTAATTTAATTAATAGAAGCATAATACTTTGATTTTAAATGCATGTGCAGAATCTCCAAATTATGTTTTTTCAGGTTTGTAATGTCATTTTAAAAAATATGTCAGTGTTGATGTTTTATGACTGTTGCGGTAATGAGATTTTTTAGGACAAATTTTTTAAATTATGTTACAAAAAGTGTTAAATGATAAGTAAAAGTTTTTAAATTAATGTTCCCATTTACTCCAGACTTTGTTTTTCAATGTCTGGTTGGAAAAAAAGTAAATTTAAGCAATTTTTACATTTTCATGCTTGACATTTTTAAAACCAAGTTTTCGTGAGAATCACCCACCTATAATACTAATATTTTTTATGGTTTATGTACCTCTAAGGTACTAATATGAACTCTTTAGGTGCAAAGGTGTTGGGATAATTGAAAAACTTTTGTCCAACAATTTGGATGTTCTGAAAGTAGAAAAATAGCTACTTTGATGTAATGGCTAGGCTGATACACTTTCGGTGTCAGGTGGTACAATCAATGTAAAACTGGAAAAAATGCTGTTAAAAACTGTAAGAAAATTATGACTTTTTATTACAGACAAAAGCTTATGCCAGTATCCAAGTAGAAGTCTGTTAACCCTATGGGGTCTTGGCTTATTTTGCATCCTTGAGCAGTTTGGACAAAGACATTTGTGCTTTTTTCAGTTGCTTAAAAACATAATAATGGCAAAAGTCTCATAACACTATGTTCAGCAAAAACTGGCCTACAATATTATGTGAGCAACATGTATGTACATGTTTGTATTTTAGAGAGAAAAATGTTTATGTGTGGTTTTTGAAAAAGCAACATTTTTAAGTCAAAAGTTATAAGTTAAAGCAACACTAAAGACTTATTGCTCTTTGCTCCCCCTTCAGGTTGGAAGCGTAATTGTTCATTACCACTGTCGTAAATACTGCAGCATAGCTGGCTCTGATTGGATTGTAGGTCTGCCGTAAAGCAAGTTTTTGTAGTTTTCACTCGAACTACAGGACCACTACCCGACGGTTGGAAACTTCTTTAGTGCGGTTTTGGCCGATAGAGGGCTGCAAAGCGAATGTGAAAGTGCCATATTCACCCTGTTTTGAGTGGATGAACCACTGAAACTTTTTGGAAACGTTATTTTAAGGTAAAAAAACTCTTTGGTGTTGCTTTAAATTAAAACCCATACTAAACATGTTTTCACAAGACATAAAATGATGTGAAAATCATTCTGCCTACTCATTCACATTAAGCAATATATCGATTTAGAATTTCTGAAACACTTTTTGATTAGAAAGGTCATATGCGAGGAGATGTGAATATTTGATTACTTGCACCCATAAACAATTTTGGAGTTGAGCGCGCCTGTTCTCAATATAACCTTAAAGGACAAGTGTGCCCTGTTTTCAGATTGTTTATGATTAAATAGAACAGTTTTGACTGAAATTTGGACATATGCTGCTGGCCTGAGAATTTTCGGTTTCTGTGGTATCACCCCCCCACCACCACAATGGGTGCATAGGTGCACTGGAACAATCCTTCCTAAAATGCATTAAACTTTCGTTTACAAATACGTGAAACTCACAGAGTGGTCAGGGGTGTTCACTGATATGCTCACACAAAAATCGCTGCAAAGATGTTTTCCAACATCGTAGTTTTGACTTGTATTAGATGTGCTGTGAGGTACGGTATTACTCCGCCGCCGGGAATGGAAATGAAGTTGTTTGTATTCTTGCAATTGGCAAAGGCGGATTATCGCCACCAACTGGGCTGAAGTGTCTATTATTCAAGCTCTCAACGGAAGAATGAATCGGTGTGAGGTGTTTGGAAAAATAGGTCCACAAGTTTACAACGAATGGTAAAACACTTGTTGGAAAGCATCTTTTACAGCGATTTTTGTGTGAGCATATCAGTGAACCCCCCTTGACCATTCGGTTGGTTTCACGTCTTTGTAAACGAAAGTTTAATGCATTTTAGGAAGGATTGTTCCAGTGCACCTATGCAGCTATTGTGGGGGTGGGGTGGTGATACCACAGAAACCGAAAATTCTTGGGCCAGCATCATATGTCCAAATTTCAGTCAAAACCGTTCTATTTCATCATAAACAATCTGAAAACAGGGCTTTAAAGGTGCAGTGTGTCATTTTTAGAAGAATCTCTTGACAGAAATGCAAAATAATATACAAAACTATATTATCAGGGGTGTATAAAAACCTTTTAAAATGAACCGTTATGTTTTTATTACCTTGGAATGAGACGATTTTTATCTACATACACCGAGGGTCCCCTTACATGGAAGATGCCAATTTGTGCCACCATGTTTCTACAGAAGCCCTTAATGGACAGATGTCTTCTTTTACTTTTAATGTACAGCACTTTGGTCAGTCTTGTGGCTGTTTTAAATGTGCTTATAAATAAATGAACTTGAACTTGAACTTGACATGTTTGTCCTGTGTCGCCTACCGTAGCTTCTCTATGCGTTTCAAAAGCAAGGGGTGAGCTGTGAACTGAGCTGTTGGCTGCAATTTGCAACCTCACCACTAGATGCCGCTAGAATGTACACACTGCACCTTTAAGTGTAAAATACCGAACTTGTCCTTTAACCCTTTCCCCAATCACTTCACCTGTCTCTGCATTCTTGGATGCATTTGAACCCATCAACCTCCATGAATTGAAGGAGGTGACTGACAAGCTTAAACCCTCATTTTGTTCTAGCTCAAGAAGCCTTCACTGGTCCCCTACATCCTAAAAATGTTTCGGCCTATTTCTGTTTTGCCTTTCTTGTCTAAAATAATGGGGAAAATTGTGCTAAATCAACTTACTTATAATTGTATGAGTTTTTTCAATCTGGTTTTAAGTCTGCTCCCAGTACTGAGTCTGCCCTTTTGAGAGTGTCGAATGATATTTACCTTTCCACTGATTCCGGAGATTCTGAGATTCTTTTTCTTTTAGACTTATTGGCTGTGTTTGATACCATAGACTACTCACTACTATTATCCAGATTTGAGGCTTGGGTAGGTCTAAAAGCAAATGTTCTGAAATGGTTTCAGTCATACCTGACAGAAAGGTTTTAGTAAAACTGGGTAATTGTTTTGACCTGTGGCCTTCCACAAGGCTCTATTTTAGCTTCCTTTCTATTCTCTCTTTATATGCTACCTCTGGCTCTATTCTTTGAAAACTTGGTGTGTCCTTTCATTTCTACGCAGATGACACACAAATCTACTTACCAATCAGGAAAAACAACTCCACTGCGATCTTTTCTCTTCTCCAATGTTTAGAAGAGGTTTAAATATGGCTAGCCCAAAATGTCCTCTTTTTAAAGGCACACCGCGGAACTTTTTGGCCACTAGGGGGCGCTAGACATGTATTTTTCACGCCTAGTGCCCCTAGAGGCCACAAGCGCCGCAGCACTGTTGCAAAGGAAAAGAACTGGCAAACCTTAAAACTAAACTAAAAACGAAACCTTTAAAACCCTAAACGATCAACATTTTGAGGCATCAGGGAGAAACGAACTTTCTGATGAGGAACTCGTGGCAGACGCCATTTCTCAATCTGAAGGTTGCAGCCTCCGGATGACGTATTTCTAAGCTGCATACGTCATCAAGACTGTCTTATTTCAGAATATTAACAATTATAAAGTTGACTATTATACTTAGTTAATCGTAAATTGTTGCAGTATGCTTATAACTTGCGAATGTAATGTTCAGTTTACCTTAATAAACCAGGCTTGATGACGTATGCAGCCTGCATATTTGACCTCCGGAGGCTGCAGCCTTCCAATTGAGAAACGACCAGAAGTATTTCCTTGCCTTTTTCAAAACAAATATTATTGCATCGTCTCTCTCTCCCTCGCCACCAGGATTTTCCGCAATGACGCTCGTTTTTCCTCTCTTTTGTGTGAAAATTGTTGCTCCAAATCCAAGTAAACCGATGTGTTCAGGTCTGCCGCTTTGTAATACGTCACGCGAGTGATAGCGGAACGCAGCAAATGAGGAAGAGAGAAGAGAGAAACGCTCGGATCTGATTGGTGAATGAATAGGGTTTGGTTTTACACTGTGTGAGTTTGAGCAAGTTTGACTGCTATAGCATCCTGGATTGTAATGTAAATATAAACAGTAAAAGAAAGGTAAATATGTGAACACGTGAATGCAGCATCTGAATACAGGGAACTATATGCAAGATAATCGTCGTCATTTATAAAGAAGATCGCATTTATGTATGAATCAAGATCATGAGTTTATATTTAAAAAAATGCTTAAAGGGGAATCGAACCCGGGTCGTCCGTGTCATAGGTCCGTGACACTAACACGGTGCCACAGAGTCACACAATAGAAATTGCTCTCTACACTCCTTAAGTAGCCTCCAGCAAAATTCACGTTAAAAAAAATTGTGTGGAGGAAATGACGTATGCCGTAAAGCAGTCGAATTTTGTAGTTTTTTTGTGCTCTGGTTACTACCAGAAACCCTGAGTTTTAAAGTACGAGTAAAAGTGATACAGACCCCGTCAGGCTATGGTAGACATGAAATTCAACCTATTTAAAGTCGATGTACTATCACAAGGGTCTTGTGGGTGTACTATCACAAGGGTCTTGAAAATTTATTATGAAGGTTGAAAAACTACATGGTGTCGCTTTAAATGAGGACAAGACCGACTTTATTGTGTTTGGCCCAAATGAGAACTCTCAGTGTTTACGCACACGAACTAGATAGTTTATCAGTTTTTAGATCCTCACGGGTGCAGAATTTAGGCATCTCTATCGACCAGCATTTAAAATTTAACAAACACATTTTTTCTGTTATTGGGTCCAGCTTTTATCAACTGCGTTTACTGTCTAAAATTAAAAACTCTTACCCCCAAGACTCTAGAAATGGCTGTTCATGGGTTTGTTACATCTCTTCTAGATTACTGTAATTCTTTATCTTGCAGTATATCCAAATCTTAAATTGCGCGACTTTAGCTCGTCCAAAATGCTGCCACCAGATTTCTCTCTAGGTGTCGCAATCACAAACACATCACTCCAATTCTCAGATCCCTACACTGGTTGCAGGGAAAAGATTTTAAAATTCTTCTCTTTGTATATAGATGGTTTCAGCAGTAACAACATAAACAAGCGGCTGTCGTGGTCCGCACGTAACTTCCGGTAAACTCCGCTAATAATAAATAACCACAAAGTACTTTAAACGTAGTTTATTTATATAACAAGCACAAAAAAACAACACATAGATTACCTAGGAAACCACAACATTTGTTATTTTCGACGAGGCATTTGTTCAAGAGATCAGTTTAGCAACTAGTCAGACCATTAAAAAAACGAAACCGGAAGTAAAGTTCGGATCCAGACGTGTATCACGTGCGTCCGATGAAATCGTCCATAACCAGATCCTGTGACCAGGCTTTGTTGGTTGTTCCCCGCAAAAGGTTAAAGCTTAGAGGAGAGCGTGCATTCGCGGTGACAGGACCACAACTGTGGAATACCCTGCCATTAGAAATTAGGTTGGCCCCTTCCTTGTCTAGATTTAAGTCCCTGTCTCTGTTTTCCTTAGCTTACTGAGGTTAAAATTTAAATGGACGCTTTTAAAACTTGTTTTATTTTTGTTTTGTGAGTCTGTATATGTGTAAAATTGTATTCTCTGTAAAGCACTTTGGTCAGCCTTGTGGCTGTTGTAAATGTGCTATACAAATAAATGGAACTTCACTAAGGGACAGAGTACAGAACGCGCATCATGTTTATTTTCTTAATTTTGCAAATAGCACAATATTCTGTTTTTATTGGGAGTGGGCACAACAAAAAGACACTTTAACATTTTAAATGATGTATAAATCATATCTCTATGTCCAAAATCAGCAGAGTTATCTAAGTCTCTGCGCAGTGATTGAAAAAAATAAAGAGTTTGTGGATTTGCATAATCCATTGAATCTGATTAGACCATTAGCATCGCGCTCAAAAATGACCAAAGAGTTTCGATTTTATTAGAATTTCGATGCCCTTGGTAACTTTCAATAGTAGGGGACTATTTTCGGGCAGTTCGTAATATCATTGCGCCTGCTGCAGCCATGGGACGGCAGAAAAATCCTTGATTATTATGCCAGAATGAGAGTATAGTTCCTAACCATATCGGCCTAGAAAATCACAACTTTTAATTTTCCATTGGTCGTAGTACACGACGTAACTACGGAAGAGTCAAGTTTTAAATAGGAAAAATATCGAAACTTTTTTGTTATTTTTTAGTGCGATGCTAATGGTCTAATCAGATTCAATGGATTATGCTAAGCTATGCTAAAAGTGGTACCGCCAGACCCGGAGATCAGCTGAATGGATTCCAAAACGGTAAAAATCAAATGTTTAACTTTAGGGGAGCTGGAAAATGAGTATATTTACAAAAAAAGTGGAGTGTCCCTATAACATATATTTTTGAATAGGAATATTTTTTTTATGGAAAAAAGCATTAAAATGTACTGAAATGTTGTATAATTAACAAAATCGTTCCTGTCTCAAAAATATGCATTATATCCTTTTCTTAAAATATTTTTTAATTACTTTTTTGTGAACTTGTGTGTTCTGTCATTGACTCAAAATAGAGTTCATCTAAAGTTCTTCAAAACAATGACATCTATGCTGTTTTTATTTTACATGTATGTTGTCAATCGTCATAGTTAAGCCATAGAATGTATTTTGGGCTTTAAAAGAAAAGTGTCAGGGCTTTTACATTTGACCTGAATTTTTTTTGTTCTCTAATATTGGAAATATAAGTGATCCAGTGTCTACTAAAATGAATTCAACTTTTGACTTGAAATCCTTTCAAAAATGTATTGTCTTCAACATATTTCACTGACATTTGATTTACAGGCAGTATTGTTTTGCAGACAAGCTAACCCTGCCCAAATGTTCAGCTCGGTAAATGCTGTTGGGTGTTTACCTGCATACTCTTATAAACCCAAATTAGTAGACATTACTAAAAATTTGCAAGGAACACGTTGCCATAAATCATTTTAGTTTTTACACAGGGTGAAACTAAACAGGTTAAGTTGTACTCAATGTAGAACCTTTAGTAGTCAACAATTTAAGTTGCCATTAGTAGTCTTAAAATACTAAAAAGCATTAAGTGGAACAAAAAATAGTACATTTAACTTCAATTTTTTAGTTCAGTACACTGAAAAAAATCTTTGGTTGCACGTGATTAAATTAAGTTTTCTTTAAATGATTTTTCTTAAAAAAAAACAATTGTTGGATCTACGTAATTTAATTATGTACACCAGTTCCTGATTGAATCAATTAAATCAAGTTTTCTTAAAATGAAATTAATTTTACTTAATGTTAATTTCATTTTAAGAAAACCTCATTTAAATATGTGCAACCAATGTCCAAAAATTGTTTTCCAGTGTAAACTTAATTTCAAGTTGATTTAATTTGTAAAATCAATTGCTTTGTCCAACTTAGTTATTTTCACTTGGTTAAATAAGTTCAAATATTTTTTTATTTTTAATTCCTTTACATTACTTTACATAAATTTTATTAAAACACAAAATGTATGACTGACTAAACCAAAACTAAACCAAAATGGTCATTTACAACAAAACAACATCAATAATATAAGAGCCTAAACCTATATGACATTTTATTAACAAATATGTAAGTATTTAAAGTTCTTATCAGCTCTTATTCTGTGAAAAAGCTTAAAAAAATCTAAATATTCAGGCGCAAAGTATTATGGGTATTCCTCTCAACATGCACTAACAATTTTAAGTTTTCTAAAAAACTTTAAAAAACTTAAAAATTATTTTAGTTTACTGAATTTTGAACTAAACTTTTTAAGCATAGGTCCAAAACACATTATATATTATTAAGTGATGTTTACTTCATTGTTTAAGTAAAGACAATATCTGGGTTAACAGCGTGGAAGTGTTTGTGTCTCTGAAGCTTTCTGTTTTAACTCTTGTTCTCTCTTTAAATATGTGCATAAATAAAGCTTTACAAATGGCATGCGTGCAATGTTTAGTAACTTGCCATTGCATTGTAGAGTAAAGAAGATTGATTGTTAGATTTCCAAACAGGATGAAGACAAAGTTTTGTGCAAATATTTTAAAATGCAAGATGCATTTTTGTTTTTCATGAGGGACTTGTGTTTGTGTGCGTGCATGTGTGTGCGCGCATGTCAAACAAGTTTAAAGCACTTATGTCATTTCCGTTTATAGGCAACAACAACATCGTTTCATCCTGTTACTGTCATTTATTACATTTTGCAACAAATAAGTTTGGGTGTCCAGTTGAGGTGTTTTTGTGTTTTAATTGAAATTTATTTAAAATTATTTTTTATAAATTAAAATCCATTTGATTCAGTACAAATATTGAATTAGTTCAGTAACTCTTAAAAATGCAATTTTAACGAATTTTCTCCCAATGCAAACCGCAACGCCAGAATATGAGTGATCAGAGATATTATGGGTTACTTGTATTTCAATACTTGTAACCTAATCCAAATCCTATATAGTTTTTTAAGGTGTGTCTCTATTTGCCCTAGAGCTTTTCTTTATAAAACATTTTTTAATTATATTTCCTGATCTATTCAAAAGTGACTTCCAGTTAGTGCCATTAATGCTATTCATTATTCAGCATTCATCTCATACATAACAACATTCCAAATAGTTTGTCTTTACTTTCACATACCAGCGAAACCAATTCACGTCACATTGATAACGAACAGTCACGTAGGCACTTTTTTTTATTTGTAGGCAAAGAAAAGAGAAATATTACATTTATATTAAACAAATATAACTCCTACCTACATCGTAAAAAGTGAAAAGTGGGATAAACTTTGTGAAGTCATTTTTATAAGTTGATGTAACTTTTTACTCTGTAACGCATCAGCATCACACACACAATTGCATGCGGTCCCTGTCAATAATGCAGTTATTCTGTATAGCTTACTGTCAGCAATGCAAAAAATCTGCCAAATGCGTAAATGTTAATGTAATGCAAATTAGTGCATGCTGTCACAATGCCCCAAATGGGGGACGCTATGCAATTTATATTCATTTATGTAATAAAAAAGTTGTATGTTTATGTAACATTTACTTAACATACCATGCGATAGATGGACACAATTTGTATTTGTGATAACAGAAATTTTATATTAAATGATATGAGCTGTTGCTGTTCAGCCAACCTTGAACGTCCTTTGACTATTTACTCAACGGCTTTTATCTTGGAAATCAGACAGCATTCCTGAACTAAAGATGTTGGTGCGTACGTGCTTCAGTGGTGGTTTAAAGTCTGTATAAATGTGAATTTGTCAGTTCACAGAAAAATGTATTAATTACCAGCCAACTAAATTTGAAACAGCAAATAAATAAAATAATTGAATAAAATCTAGGAAAAATAAGCAGCATTTATTGCTCTCAAACTTTGCGGGTGTGGCTGTGATAAAACCACGCCCACTTACGGGAAAGCTGCCATCTCTCTCAGCTTTCAAATACCGCTACAACCTGAATGATTGCGATTGTGTTAGGGGCGGAGCCTTGCTCGGTGGCTCCAGTGCATTATAAATAATCTTGAACACAAAAATGTGGAAAAACGGTTTTAACTGTGTAACTCCTTAGAAGAACAATGTTGCACACCTGTTAGTTCCGGATAGGTGCGTAGGATGAGGAGACAATGAAGTCCACCAAACATTTATAAAAAAAAGGGAATATCCCGCACACTATTAGCTTGCAAAATATAAAAAAAGTTTATTGCGACGTTTCGATCATAAGATCTTCCTCAGGCATATGAACATGATTATGGTATCACAAAGTATTTAAAAAATCATAGACCAATCACATGAGACAATAGTAACCAACTAATCACAGCATCGGACCTTCAAAGACCAATCACATTTGTCTACAAATTTTTTCATCACATCAACAACCTCAATATCATCCACAAATCAGAAACAGTCTGTAATGACAAAAGAAAAACATCAAAAACAGTACATACTGCATGAACAGTTCTAATAAATAAGCATAATGCAAAATTCCATCAACGATTAAAAAAACACATTGAAAAGGGCTTCATCGTTTAAACCAAGAGGCGATAATGTTTGCAGAGTGAAAATCCAAAATAATTCACGTCTCTGTAGGAGCATGTCAATGTCTCCCCCTCTCAGTGGCATAGTCACTTTTTCAATCCCACAAAAACTTAGAGAAGAGACATCATGACTCATGGCCATAAAGTGTGCCGCAACCGGGTAGTTAATGTCTTTTCTTCGAATAGAGCTCTTGTGTTCACTAATTCTTTTTTTCAATTGGCGCGTAGTTTTACCCACATAGCCCAAACCACACGGACAACGAATTAGATACACCACATGCGTTGAAGCACAAGTTATCACTGAATTAATGTAAATTTTTTTCCCAGTTCTAGGGTGACAAAAGAATGACATTTTTTTTGTGTTATTGCACTGGGCACAATTACCACACCGGTAATTTCCATTTTGTAATGGACTAATAGTTCTCTGTGAAAGACTGAAACTCTGAAAACGGGCGCGTACTAGATGATCTTTTAAACTGTGTAACTCCACAATTCATAAGCTACTACACAGTTCAGTCCTTGTGTTTCAGTAATACAACAAAACATTTGTAATGTGTTTTAAAACAATTCTTTATAATGCCTTTACATGGAATTTATCTTGGAGATGTTATTTTTAATGGAAAGAAAAATTTGAAAATTGTACAAGGAAAATCTCAGTGTAACAGTTTTCCTTATCCAACCTACAGTATTAATGAAGCGAATACGGTACACACTCAAATTTTTTATTTATTTATTTATTATTTGACTGAAAGCTCTCGAAATAACCAGATTGTTGACACGCGACAAACGAAGAGGTCATCACAAGAACGAATGGATATGAATTTCTATCATTCCGATTTTTTTCTTCTGACTGGAATCATCGAATGTTTGCACAGCAATGCTTCCTCAACACAGTTTGTAACAGACAGACCAATAGTTTGTGAAGTAAACACAACATGCCAAGTTTCCTATCAAAACACACATCACTATGCTGTACTGGGTTGTTTCTGACAGGGTATTACCTGAGATTGATCCTTATGTCAAAGCACAACATTGTCTTTGTTATGCTTTGACAGCTGTTGATAGAGAAGGGAGGCTTTGTTAACATGCTTTAGCTTGACAAACAAAGTAATAAAGAAAAGAAAAATCAGTTGAAGAGGAATTCTCTGCCTGTAGCCATATATCGTATTCATAAAACCTTAAAATCTTCGCCTTTTGTCTTTATTCTTGAATCTATAAGCCGTTCTTTTCAAATATATTGGTACTGTGTATGATCGTGTTAAATGTGGAATGTTTGAGTGTTTAATGTTAAAGGTTATACACACAGGAAAGTAAGCATTTTATCTGGCCTGTGAGGTGAAAATCAATACAATGCACATTTTGCTTCATAATATTTTACAGATTCTGTAACATTTCAGGCATATGTAACATTTGGCTGTATTTGAAATTGTAGCAATGAGCAGATTTTTATCATTTATTAATCTTCATTAATATTAGTTAATTGTGCATTACAACTTTTGATTTAAAAATGTATATATGTAATAATAAATGCTGTAGAAGTTGTTAGTAGGGCTGTCGCAATTATTAAATAACCATCTCATTGCGATTGTTTGACCTAATCGTGATGATTTTTAGATCACCGCAATGATTGCACATCTCTTTAAAAAATACAAGGGGGAGCTGCAGCGCCTGTTTAAATGAGACAGTATCAGATGGCGCTACTTAATTGACAGTGTACATTGCAAAGCCACTCAATACAGTGGGAAAAAAACAGCTTTTAAAGAAATGCTGCAAAACTTTGATAAGTAGTATTAACTGACAGGTACAGTGGCAATCGTGATAGTCGTGACTTTTCCCAGTGGGCCGGTAGTGTTTTGATAATAGGCCGGTCTGATAATAGTTATAGATTGCGAGTTTTATAGGAACACCGTCTAGCGGCCTAATGTGCGGCCACTTCCCGCTGGTCAAACTGTGCAGCCTCTCTGCTCAACACAGTATATAAAAGAGCTCAACCCGTTCGGCAGGTCCAACCATGTCTAGGATTTTCAAAAATATAGGGGATCAGTGAGCGGCCCCTCCCCAAATGGTATTCTGACAGTTATTCAAAGATGCACACGTTATTCCCAGGGTTCTCACGGGTCCTTGAAATCCTTGAAAGTTTGTGAATCTGGGGGAAAATGTTCAAGGTCATTGAAATGGAAAAATCCATATAATTCCCTGTGTAGTGTAGGATAAAATCATAAAAATTCTAGACTTTTTAAGCACACTAAAAAACATTTAAACTGTTCGCTTTAAATGCTTATATCTTCTGTATGCGAATGTTGATTCATACCAAAATGCTTTTTTGCATAGTTTTGTTTGACACATGAAAACGTCTCTGGTTATGTATGTAACTGTTGTTCCCTGAGAAGGGAACGAGACGCTGCGTCTCCCTTGCCATACTTCCTCAAGTCGTCCCTTTAACGCCGTCTTTGGCAATATTTCAGATATCGATATACTTCCTGGCACCCGCGTCACCCTGTCTTTGTCGTTAAGCCTCACCATTGGTTGAATTTGATATACACATTCAGACGCACTTACCCCTGGAGGCGTCCCCAAAGTGTCACTGCAGTGACGCAGCACGAGTTCCCTCGAAAGGGAACTGTAACAATGTGTCTTAAAAGTTAACACTATGTAACCTTGCTCTTACTTGAAATGTGTCCCCACATTTAGTCCTTGAATCTGAGGGTATTGGACCTGAAAAGTCCTTGAAAGGTCTTTGAATTTGAAGTTAACCAAGGTGTGGGAACCCTGTATTCTGCATATGATTTGAATATTAGACGAAAGTATTTATATAACGGCAATGAACGTCTCATATGGCAATGAATATCTGCACATAACAGCATAATGAAATTAATAAACAGACAAGGAAGCAGGATTGCCATTGTATTATTATTATTACCGGGAAAAACAGCAATATTACTGAAATAAACTCTGAGGTAAATGCACCAAACACGCTGTTAAACGCACTACAAGTCTAAATAAGCAATAAAAGTGGAAAAAACATTATTATCTCTTAAAACTTTATATGACAAAAATGATATTTAAAGGAAATTGTTACAGTTATTTAAAGATGCAATTTTTTCCATATATTATTTCCTGTTTAAAAGCACGTTCGTCTCTCGCCTCGCTCTGTTATGTAATAGCTGATTGACAGGTGCGCATCCCCGTCTTTCAAACAGGTATCATTTTGTATAGTTACTCCCTTATGAAAATTAGCCATGTTTTTATTAATGTAAAATTAAATAAAAGTTTTTTGGCAGATTGATTACGATTTGTATTACCCTAGTTTTATTACAAATACCATGGTTATGGTTATTTATAGTTATTTATTTTTACCACTGAGTGCCAGTGGTCTACAAACCTCTGCCCCTGGGCAGGTAAAACAGCAATTCCAAATTTGTGAGGGATGCTATTCTTTAAGGAATTGATTTTTTGCAGCCACAACAGACATGTGGTCCCATACTAATATGATTTTAGTAGGATTGGCTACTATTTAAGGCCTGTTCTGGTATAGTTTATTTTGATTACATTTTATTTTTCAGTTATTTTTCAGACACTTTATTGTGTTTATTTCTCATTAAGAATTTTCAGTTTTGGAAAGATATATTCATTAAATAATTTAATAGTAATTAATTTAATAATTTAATGTGTATTAATATTTACTGCCAGGTAAACCTTCCAAAAGATTTAATTTACATAATCACAACAATGTGTGAGATCCATTTCATTAACAAAAAAAGCACAGTATGAGAATTAAATGTCAACGCAATAAAACAGACAATTAATTGTCATAATCGTCACAATTTATTAGACAATTAACCGTCAGACAAATTTCATAACCGTGACAACTAACGTTAACAAATGCAACATTATTGTAAAGTGCTACCATTTATTGTATGCAATTTAATACACACCCTAAAAGTACAGTCAATTTGGGGATCTTTAAGACACGATTTAAGCGTGATTTCAAGCTACAGTACTTTAAGACATTGTGTCATGTGCATTATTTTGACATGACTTGCTGCATACAAATATCTTGCATAACATCCTAACCTATTCATTTAAGTTGAAGCGCCATAGATTTCAACACACTGAATTGAATGTAATTTATTGTTTTGAATTGTCAGCTGGAATGAATGTGATGCACGTCTTGAGAAATAGCTTTATGTATAGAACCACACAATTGTGACATATTCATTGTTCGAGACAGACGTCGAAAAGACAAGACGTGTTTTTGTGCGTCCGTCTGCGGTTAGTGATGTCTGCGTATTATTGTTGGTTAAAAAAAGATTTTCTAGAAGTATTGTGCATCATTCTTTTTACTCATATATCCTTGTCTGGTGGCTTATGTGTCATTTAGTTAAAAAATATGCGTCCTGTTTAGGGTGAAGTCATGGGTAGGGGAAGCGAGACAGGTGTTGAGCTGTTCTTGGAAGTGTTCCTAAAGCTCCGGCTGAAATTCAATACATTTTTCACACAGGTATGCAGACACAAGCATGTAGCGCTTTAAAAAGCAACCTTGTTGACTGGCGTAGAAATAATTTTCATGTCAGGTATTCCTTACATGCCGTGCAAGTGTTTTTATGGCTCACTTTCTTAACTGTAAGGTGATCTGTATGTGTACTCTTTACAATATAAGTCTGTCATCGAGTACCCAGCCTAACGTTATGCCAGTATAACCTGCCATTTCATGCAGCACAAAATGTTCAAGGATGTCCAAGTGGCTGTTTTGAAGGCAGTTACAATAAATCTAAAATTAAAGTTTGTCACACAACCATGTTCATAGAGTCAGTCAGTCCAACGCTTGGACAAATCAGTCAGACCAGTTTTGTGAATTAAATGAACTGGTACATCAAAAAGATCTGATTCAAATAAACGATTCATTTAAAAACTAGACTCTGATCTGTCTGTCACACTGTAAAAAAAAATGCAGAATGAAGATAAAACAACTCGGTTTTTCAAGTCAATTCAACCTATTATTTTAAGTTTTGGCTTTAAAAAGTTGACATAACTTATAAATTCAAGTTAAAAAGTTAAAGTAACTTAAAAATATTTGTTGATTTTGACAAAAATTGCAATTTTTTACAGTGCATGAGTCTAGACCACTTTCATGTACTCGTCTGAAAGCTCCAGTCCCCATTTCTACACTCTAAAAAATGCTAAAAATTGGGTATTTTCAACCTAGCATTGGGTCAAAAGGGACAAACCTTGCTGTTGGGTTAAAAAACAGAAAATGTTTATATTTGACCCAACAATGGGTTAAAATAAGCCAGCATTTTGGGTTGAAACCACTGATCTATATAAATGACTGGATTGCGCATGATGTCACAATTGTGAAGCCATCGAGCTGCCATATTGGTTAGCCCAAACATTCTGTTAAATCAATTGACGTTATCAGATTTTAATGATAAAACATCACTTTACTAGCCTCCGTTTTATTTGTGAAGTTACCCTGAACATTATTACAACGCAAAAGTCCGTGTAGCCTAATGTCAAAAAACTTTATCTATACCCGTGTCATTGACAAAATGCAGCAGACACACTCACGTTAACGTTTGTTTTATAAATCCTGTATCCTGCCCGATTAAAACATAAACATTGTAAATAACACCAGAATTAACAATTTATTTACTTACACATATTATTCTAAAAATGTATCTTGTGTGACTGATACGCTGTAAACCGGGTGCGCTCGAACTCTGCACTGGCTTCACCTCACGCTGTTACATTAAGCGAGCGCTCTATGTGCAGTCCAGTCATTTATATAGATCAGTGGTTGAAACACCCGATTGGGCTCATCCTTTTTAACGATACAGTAGCTTAAAAAATAACCCATATAATTGAAGATGCTCAAATGGGGATTTTATAGCATTTAAAGCAACACCAAAGAGGTTTTTTTTACCTTAAAATAACATTTCCAAAAAAGTTTCAGTGGTTCATCCACACAAAACAGGGTGAATGGCGTTTTCACATTCGCTTTGCAGCCCTCTATCGGCCAAAACCGCACTAAAGAAGTTTCCAACCGTCGGGTAGTGGTCCTGTAGTTCGAGTGAAGACTACAAAAACTTGCTTTACGGCAGACCTACAATCCAATCAGAGCCAGTTATGCTGCAGTATTTACGACAGTGGTAATGAACAATTACGCTTCTAACCTGTAGGGGGAGCAAAGAGCCAGAGTTCTTTAGTGTTGCTTTAAAGTCCCCATGAAATCAAAAATTACGATTCGATTTTTTTTATAAAATATTGTTTTGTTCATTGTAAACAGTTTATCCATGTGGGTAATTACAATTTTTTTATTCATGTGCCCTTATAAACTTTAGTCAAAATCTAAAAATGTACTTCCGTCCTCTTCTGGCGATCATTCTCTAATGACATCAGCTAGACGCTTGGGACGGAGCATCCGTTAACCCCGCCCCCAACTGTCAGTCTGCTACGAGTTCCATTTCTGAATGAAGCGTCTACTTTTCTATATCCAATCAATTTACTATTGAAAACATAAGCCACGCCCACTCTTATCCTTGTGTGATATTTGGATATTCATTTTACCCATCTCTTCCGCCATTTCCTCACTTCCTAATATAGGACTTAGTATCTTTCTCTATTTTTCCTTTTTCTTTATCTATGTATACTGTGTTGGACTATTTCCAGTGCACTTATGTATTGCTGTTCTTGTGTTGCTATAATTGCTTCTATTGTTTACCTCATTTGTAAGTCGCTTTGGACAAAAGCGTCTGCTAAATGACTCAATACAAATGTACTCGGAAATACGTCACAATAAGAAAATAATGTTAAACAAGAAAAATGACAGAATTAATGTATAAACTTGAGCATTACACTTTAGCAACCTCTATTTTTCTTTGTAGGTCAGTGGAAACAGTGCTGTGAAGAGCTGATGAATATTGAGGAAACTTCTTTACGAAAACCAGGGGCAGTGACGCTGAAGAAAGGCTCTTTGTTTCATGAAATGGGTAATAAAGAGATATAGTTGGGTATGATTGCTTACTGTTTATCATATTTAAAATGAAGTTAGGATATAATTGAAAGAGATTAACAAAATATGACATAATGTGCCACTGTTTGACATGAAGAACCAGTTTACTATAAAAATTTACATCATAAGCTTTCTTTGTTACTAAATAGGAGTTTAAACTTTATAGTGCAAATTTTTCATTTTTGTGGTGCATGTTGTTTTGAAACCTAGCAACAAATATGCACATACAGTATGTAATAATTCATTAATTGGCATATAATGATTCATTCAAATTAAAGTTTCATTCATTTCGCTTAACATCCCACACATACTATTACATAAAAAGTTTTTTTTGTGTGTAATGCTATTTCGAGTACAGTGCACGTCCCCTTAATTACTCCACCCAGTTTTTATCATGAGATACAATGGACATATAATTTGCATCTGTCTATTTTCAACATTGTTTTTGCCAGTGATGTAGCAAATGCAATACTTTTTTGGGCCACACCTTTACCGTGCTATTCATTGGAGAACATACCAGTTTGGTGGTGGGACAGTGAAGACCAAGAGCATGATAAATATGAACTTGAGACACAACAGCGATGAAAGCAAGTCAGACACAAAAGAAACTTTAAAGACAAAGATGGATAAGCTTTCTTTTCAGACAATATTGTGTATACTTACAAAACAGTCGTCATTGGCTTCATTCCTTGCATGACATAGGGCATTAACGCAGTTATGCACGCATGTTGTGTGCTAAATATGTAAAGTCCTTAATAAAAGCATTTAAAGCTGTACGTGTGCGCCACATTAATCAAATTTGCAAAAATAATGTCTTTTAAACGGGTAGGTCCCAATGGTTTTTTGTGTGTCTATATTAAATAACGAAAAATACATGCTTAAAAATAACCTAAATTAAGACATTTTTTTATCACACATGTTTGATTTCTGTTATTTTTCATTCAGTTACGCCATCAACCACCCAGACCCGAAACCATCTGCTACCTCTGAACAGACCTGTTTCTTCAGAGATCCAGAACTTGCTGTCCACTTATCATAATGACAGGTGATGCCGACTTGGACAATTCGTACAAAAACACAGAAACATGCAAGAAAAGAATTTATAGTTCGGTAACGCCCTCACGTTCAATAGAGTCATGCATTTCATTGCAAAAACATACCAAACTTTCTAGATAAAACGTGGATTGTTGTTGTACACTGTGTCCTTGTGACACTTGAATTAGTTACAGGAATCTATGTTAAATTTATACCCAGGAGTGGCCTCAGTGCAGGTGAAATCATCTAAATCGTTCACCTTTGCATTGAAAGACGTCTATAGGTACTCTGTAATTTCATCGATTTCTATATAGAGGCATGTAAACACGTTTAGACGTGTTTCCACATGCTGTAATAATAGCATATAGGTGTGGTGATACTGCGACACGCCAAACTGTCCCAGCGCTGCACAATAGGGCTACGTATTTTATTTGAACACACATCTGTCATCAAACTATGATTCAGAGTTTATATAAACATAATCATTTGACACAGTCTGGGTTATTCCCACAACCTATGAAGACTTGTTGTACTGCTAGTGAATCCATTTAATTTAGTATGTAATGGATTTAGTGTTTGTTTAGGATTCATTAGATTATGAGTCTCTTGAGCAACTCATTGAATGAGTCTTTGATTTATGAATCTACGTGAAATTATGTATTATTAAATATTATGATGTATTATTGAAACTTCTAGAATTGAGTCAAATCTAAATTGAGGAACTGAGATTTTTGCATAATACCTTTTTTATATTTCATCTGATGAAATTGAAACTAAACTACAGTAATGGTATGATGCAATTTCACCCAATCACAGTCTGTAGACCATCAGTATGATGATTCATTACAATTCACAAGACATACCTTAATATTATACAGATAAGGCATGGCAGGTTTATTTATGTAGCACTTTTCATACACAAAGTGCTTTACATTAGGGTTGAAACACCTAATATACTGTATGTATATTTCAACCCTAATGTATATATATATATATATATATATATATATATATATATATATATATATATATATATATACACAGTATATATATATATATATATATATATATATATATATATATATATATATATATATATATATATATATATATATATATATATATATATATATATATATATATATATATATATATATATATATATATATATATATATATATATCTCAAGGTGCGCAGTTATAAAGTCAAGGCGCATCTGCTCCAAACAAAGACAATAGGGTGGGGAGAAAGTGACGTTATACGATGATACATTACAATTTACAGGACATGCCTGAATATTATTCATATAACTATGTGTGACCAAATACATGCTGAAGTCATTTTTGTCATTTACAAAAAGGGACAAGCCAGCTGTTGGGTTGCAAATTAACCTATGCTGGGTTGTTTTAGACCAAAATGCTGGTTTCAAACCCCTCAATGAAAATTCATGCACAAACTTAGAATTTGAATAAAAAAAAAAACATATTAAATTACAATTTTTTTCTACAATCTCATAAAACTGCTCCTGGCACCATTTCACACTGCCCAAGGGGGGCTCGCCCCCAAGTTTGGGAACCACTGTTGGGTTTTTCCCTGTTTGACCTAACACTGGGTTGGTTTAGACCAAAATGCTGGTTTCAAACACCCCAAATGAAAATTCATGCACATAAAACAATCTAAAAATAAATTTGAATTAAAAAACGTATTGTTTTTTTTTTATAAAATGTCATAAAACTGCCCCTGGCACCATCTAATGCTGCCCAAGGGGGCTCGCCCCCAAGTTTGGGAACCACTGTTGGGTTTGTCCCTTTTTGACCTAACACTGGGTTGAAGATAAAACCGCATTTGTACATAATGCTAAAGTACATTCTGTGAAAATACAATCTTGATATCTTTAATATTGACTAAGTAAGGTTATGTCAAAATTTAAAAACAATGTAAAAATCAAAACTTTGATTCTACAAATCTCAAAAATGTATTATGAGACGTTATTCTGGTTTTACATTCTTTTTTTACCCCAAAGAAAAGTTTGTATTTTGATGCACAAAATGTCCAGCATATCTAAAATCAATGAGATTTCACTGAGATTTTTTAATAATATAATTTCATGAACACGAAGCAAGATACTTTATTTTGGGGAATGTTTGTTACCAGGCCGAGCATGGGCCCCATTGACTTCCATAGTAGGAAAAAATAATATTGTGGAGGTGAATGGGGCTCATGAATGGTTTGGTTGCAAACATTCCTAAAAATATCGTGCTTTGTGTTCATCAGAACAAAGAAATTTATACAGGTTTGTAACAAAATGAGGGAGAGTTTATGATGACAGGATTTTAATTTTTGGGTGAACTAAATGCGATGCTGGTGCACCTAAGAAAAAAAGTTGGGTGCACCAGTGCAACCAGTGCAAAAAGAGTAGAGCCCTGTTTAAAGGTGCAGTGTGTAATTTTTAGAAGGATCTCTTGACAGAAATGCAAAAGGATATACAAAACTACATTATTAGGGGTGCATAAAGACCTTTTAAAATGAACAGTTATGATTTTATTACTTTACAATGAGACGTTTTTATTTACATACACCGAGGGTCCCCTTACATGGAAGATGCCATTTTGTGCGGCCATATTTCTACAGAAGCCCTTAACGGACAAACGTTTTTATTAAGTTGTCTCTAACAATGACATGTTTGTCCTGTGTCGGCTACCGTAGCTTCTCTATGCGTTTCAAAAGCAAGGGGTGAGCTGTGAACTGAGCTGTTGGCTGCAATTTGCAACCTCACCACTAGATGCCGCTAAAATTTACACACTGCATCTTTAACAAACGATACAGTTTGTATTTTGATGCACAAAATATCCAGCATATCTAACATCACTGCACTTTAAATTTGTTTTCTGGAAAATTAGATTTCACTGAGATTTTTTAATAATATAATTTCACAACATTGCTTAAGTTCTCATATTTCATTTGATGAAACGGAATGTGAACGTTAGTAATGTTAGATTTAACTTCCCCTGTTCACACAGGTCATCAGCATGATGATGCATTACAGTTCACAGAAAATGACTGAATATTCAGATTACTATGTGTGACCCTGTCTGGGAAAACTCAGTTAAAGTCATTTTTTTGTAATTTACTTAACGCAAGAAATAATCTTTAACAAAAAATACAGTTTGTATTTTGATGCACAAAATATCCAGCATATCTTAAACCACAGCACTGTAAATTTGTTTTCTGGAAAATGAGATTTCATTGAGATTTTTTTAATAATATTATTTCACAACAATGCTTGAGTTATCCTATTTCTTTGGATGAAACTAAATGTAATGTTAGATGTAACTTCGTCTGTTCACACAGGTCATCACTATGATGATGCATTACAATTCACAGAAAATAACTCAATATTCAGAGTACTGTATGTGACCCTGCCTGGGAAAACTCATGCTGGGTTGTTTGAGACCAAAATGCTGAATTGTTTTAACCTAGTGGCAGGGGCGGACTTACCATTAGGCAAAGGTCGGCAGTTGCCTTGGGCCCCGCCTTACCAAGGGGCCCTAAAATGCAGGGGTGTACTTGGTGAGCTGCCACTTTTTGCCCCTGCTTATCATCAAGATTCCCAGAAGACTATCATAATTTTGTTTAATTAAGAATTCTATTTAAACATCTTTTGTGTTTTTCAGTATATTCCCATAAAAGATTTGAACGTAATTATTACATCTGCACGAATGCGGCCCCCATTATAGTTTAGAGTGGATCATTCCATGCACTACCGCATATACGCGCGCGTAGCTCAAATCAACAAAGCGAGCAGAGCTGAAGGCAGCAGCGAGTGAGTTTGATACATTAAAAGAGCGAAGTTGCAAGGAAATAAACCAACAGTAAAACGTAGCTACACCAATGGAGCAGAAAAGATGATTCACACAAAAATGTAGCCAAAGTCTCCGCTTTTCTCCACACAAACAACACACGGTCTGTGCTGCTCTCAGCATCCTCTTTTCCGTCAGACACAGCTCTCTCTCGGGCACGGACACTGATTGTGTGCCGGTGAGTATGCTCCGCAAATAATACAGGTTCAACAGTTTATATAATATTAGCGTGTAATCTCAGGTACAGTAGCCTTTAGGTAAGCTTTAGTCCGCCGAAATGTCTGCCCAGCACCACTAAAGATTGTAATTCATTCCCCAATATGCACACAAATTCGTGATCGCTTTAGTCTCATTTAAATCTCATATGAAAACGGTAGCATGCTTCGGCTTTGCCCTGTATATCACTAGCGAACATCAAAGTACAAGATGTGTACATAGATGACATCTGTATAGTTCAATAATATGAAAACTGTTTACATAATGTAATGCAGAAGCAATACACGACGCTTTACCATCCACTGTATAAAGTCAAATTTCACCCCTTGTTTATCTTATTTCGAGTTCTTAACACCTATGATTGCATTATTTTAAAACCATATTATGTTTCTTCTCCTCATATTATGTTCATTTGAATACAAAGTATTTTACTTTAAAATATATTGTGGATGTAATGTGGCATTAAATGAAAAAATATTAAAGAAATTCAGTACACAAAGTAAAATAAAAAGTACATAAATGTTATACACATCTTTTTACCATGTAGTACTGCGGTTAGTATAAAATCCAATCATATTATCAAACAGTATATATATATTAATCTCAACCTCATTGGGGGCTGAAACTTATGTAACCTAGAGGAAAAAAGAGATAGCTATGAGAAAGAGATAGAAAAATACAGTAAAGGTTGCGTAAAGGGTGCATAGTTAGGGCCCCGACACATAGTTCGCCTTGAGCCCCCAAATCACTAAATCCGCCCCTGCCTACTGGTGGGCCAAATATAAAATTTTCTCAGTTATTTTAACCCAATGGCTGTCTTTGTCCCTTTTTGACCTAACGCTGGGTTGAAAATAACACAGCATTTTCAGAATGTACTGTATATAATGTAAAGTACATAAATAAATAATCTTAAAATATTTAATATTGACTGAGTAAGGTCATGTTAAACTTTAATGCTCCTAATCTCATAAATGAATCATGAGACTTTATCCTGGTTTTACATACAGAGTAACATATATTTTTAAAGTCTTAAACAAAAAATACAGTTTGTATTTTGATGCACAAAATATCCAGCATATCTAAAATCACCGCACTGTACATTTTATTCTTGAAAATATTTTTTATTAATATAATTTCACAACGTTCTCCTATTTCATTGGAGGAAACTGAACGTAAATTTCAGTAATGTTAGATGCACTTCCCCTGTTCACACAGGTCATCAGCATGATGATGCATTACAGTTCACAGAAAATGACTCAATATTCAGATTACTATGTGTGACCCTGCCTGGGAAAACTCTGCTAAAGTTTTTTTTTTGTCATTAACTTGAAGCAAGAAATAATCTTTAACAAAAATACAGTTTGTATTAGGGCTGGGTATCGATTCGGATGTTCCAGATCGATTCGATTTCGATTCACAAGCTATCAAATCGATTCTCCTTTGATTCCGATTCTCGGATCGATTTTTATTCTCGATTCGACTCAATGGATATAGATTTAATGCAAATACTTTATTTATAAAAAAGAACAGTGAACATAAGTTTACAAGTGGGTAATTAATAAAAAGAAATTAAGAGCCACAAACCTGTATATTAAACTCTTATATTTTAGGTACACTTGGGTACATTAAAATAGAACCCATCTCTAATTTTCAAATGCATACAATTATGTTAAATACAATACAATTTTGATGCAAGATAAAAAATGTATGCTGAAAAATGTCGCATTCCTTGATCAAACAGTATCAGGTTTTTTTATAAAAAAATCGATTTGTGGCCTTTGAGAATCGATTTTGAATCGACCACGTTTAAAAAAAAATTAATTGAAAAATCAATTTCTTTGCCCAGCCCTACACTGTAAAGAAATTCCATAGAAATTTGCTGCTGGGTTGCCGGTAAATTGCCGTAGATTTGGATTTGTGTTGTTCACTGGCGGCATTTTGTTCAAAGTTAAATGAACATTAAACATTTACAAGTCTTTGTCTTTACAGAATAAAACTAGAAAAACAGCATCAAGAAAAACATTCTGGGAAACAAAATCTGAAGCAAAAAACAGAAAAAGGTTGATGATGATTTCTGGTTCCCAGAGTGCTTTGCATGAGGCTGTTTTTGTATGGTTTTATTCTGTACAGATTAAAATTTATTTAACTTTGAATAAACTCTTGCCAGTGGGTGGCATGGATTTAGATCTGCGGTGGTTTACCGACAACCCAGCTGCAATACCATTGTAATTTCTACAGATTTGTTTTACAGTGTAGTTTGTATTTTGATGCACAAAATATCCAGCATATCTAAAATCATCATACTGTTGTTATTTTTTTATTTTTTTGAAAAATGAGTCACTGAGATTTTTAATAACATAATTTCACAGCGTTGCTTAAGTTCTTATATTTCATTGGAGGAAACCGAACGTGAACTTCAGTAATGCTAGATGTAACTTCCCCTGTTCACACAGGTCATCGGTATGATGATGCATTACAGTTCACAGAAAATGACTGAATATTCAGATTACTGTAGATGATAATATTTGTTTAGCAACAATAATCTTTGTATTTTGATAAACAACATTTTCATTTTTAACCTATGTTCAGTGCACATACGACAGTTTAAATAAACTCCCCAGTCACTTTTTTTATGTCAAGCTTTGAAATCAGGACCTTTTTGCCTTTTTTAAGAAACATTTGGATGAAGTGGCTTAAAAATGTATTATTGCCCTTGAGCCACACTCTAAAAGTGTGAATGTCACACTAAAATATCATTCACTTTAAAGGGGACATATCATTAAAATCTGACTTTTTCCATGTTTTAGTGCTATAATTGAGTCCCCAATCCCTTACGAAACAAAAATATATTGCAGTATATTGGAAAATATCATGTAATATATTAGGCAACATATTCCCATATATGGGATTTAATATTTATATTTTCCAATATATTGAAATATATGCATGAAACATAGATGTATATATGATACAAAATATATTGCAATCAAAAACAAAAAGGGCACTATATTTTTTACATGTAATAGTTTGTCTTTATATGCTTTGATATATTGCAATATATGCATTGACCATACATGTATATATGAGACAAAATATATTGCATTCAAGAACAAAAAGGCACTATATTTTTTACATGTAATAGTTTGTCTTTATATGCTTTGATATATTGCAATATATGCATAGACCATACATGTATATATGAGACAAAATATATTGCATTCAAGAACAAAAAGGGCACTATATTTTTTACATGTAATAGTTTGTCTTTATATGCGTTGATATATTGCAATATATGCATAAACCATACATGTATTTATGAGACAAAATATATTGCAATCAAGAACAGAAAGGGCACTGTATTTTTTACATGTAATAGTTTGTCTTTATATGCTTTGATATATTGCAATATATGCATGAAACATACATTTATATATGATACAAAATATATTGCAATATATATATATATATATATATATATATATATATATATATATATATATAGGGTGCGTAACAGCCACCAGCAACAAGGAGGCTGATAGATAGGTCCTGACCTATGATCCTGACCCACACTCCTAATCAGTAGGTGGCGGTAATGCCACTAAAAGTTGTTTGCCAACTGCCAGTAAAACTCAAGAAGAAGAAGAAGAAGAAGGCTGATGTCAGCAGGCTCCAAGGAAACTTCAAGTTTTAAAAGGTATGTAAGTTTTCAGAGCTGGTGCTTTTCAGTTTTTATTGCATCTCTGAGAGATTTTTGTGAATAACTTGTTGTTCTGCTCCACAGATGCTGTTTTAAAACAGTTTCCTATTAGGCCAAGGAAGCTGATGTCAGAAAATCTATCAACAGTAGAATCTGCGAGCTAATGGCATTAAGACACCAGGTGAAGAGCAAAAGCACTGGTATTTAAGTGGTTTACATCAGTGAAGATCCAAGGTGGTCTCCTAACCAGGATAATGGACTGTTCTTTTGGCAAATTATTATTTTATTTTTTTTGCTTTTTCACGGTTCCCAAAACTTCTTGAAAGTTTGTTTATTATTTATTTGTTCATTATTGTCTGTGCATTTTGTTTATTGATATTGTCTTTATTGATATTGTCTTTATATTGTATAATGGCACTGCTGAAATTTTGAAATGTACATTGGTAATTTAAGTTGCTTTAATTTATATTTTGTATATTTTTTTGTTTAATGGCACTCTTTTAAAATGTAATTTATGTAAATGCAATGCAACACATTTATGTAATGTAATGTAAAGTCAATCACATTTCCTTTGACTGACCATATGCAAAACCTCTTGTGGTTTTAATGAGCCTATAGAGCTCTGTACCTCAAATTGGGTTTAGTATCTGTGCCTGATTAAAAGAAAATAAAGGTGGCTTTTGATAGATTACCCATCAGTCTGTGTTAATATGTGGTGTAAATGTTTGTATATTGCAGGTTGCATATTTAAGTATTTATATATTTTAGATGTTTCATGTACATATACTGTATATATCCCAAATATATTCATACATTGTATGTGCATGTTCTCATATATGTACACATATTGTGCATACATTTACAATAAATATGTACATATATTTCCATCTAATTTTACATATATGTCAAATGTATTCCACAAGATATCGAACACATATCTACATATATATTTCCATATAGTTGTACATATATTTGAAATATATTCTACCATATATTAAACATACATGTGACACTATATCTGTACATATATTGTTAATACATGTTCCCATATATGCACATATATTTCACATATTTCCCATCTAATTTTACATATATGTCAAATGTATTCCACAAGATATCGAACCCATATCTACATATATATTTCCATATAGTTGTACATATATTTGAAATATATTCTACCATATAGTAAACATACATGTGACACTATATCTGTACATATATTTTTAATACATATTCCCATATATGCACATATATTTCCCATCTTATTTTACATATATTTAAAATGTATTCCACAATATATCGAACACATATCTACATATATTTCATGTATATTTCCATATAATTTTACATATATTTGAAATATATTCTACCATATAGTAAACATATATGTGAAACAATATATTTTCGCATATAAATCGAAATACAATATTGCAGATATTTATAAATATAATATTGCATATATTTTTAAATATATAAACACATATATTATATCCATGTACAATATATTGAAAGTGGCAATAATTTGTATATTTTGCAATATACTGCAATATATTACACATATATAGAATATATGTACCATCAATATATTATTCCATGTATTGCCAATGTATAATATATTGGAAAATGGAAAGTAAAATAATATATTGCAATATATTACAATATATTTCAAGTAATATATTGGTAAATATATTTTCCTTTCGTAAGGGATGCTTCTATCAACCTAGAAAATGTGAAAAAGATCAACCCAGTAACTTAGTTTTGGTAAACCATGTGAAAAATAGGTCATTGAAATTTGGCTCCCCGTTTGATGTCAGAAGGGGATAATACCGCCCCTTAATCTGCACTATTCAACAACAACACTGCCATTTAGTGCAGAGATCAGCTCATTTGTATGTGAAAGGACACACCCCAAAAATAGCTAATTTTGCTGACACCTACAAAGTGGCAATTTTAACATGCTATAATAAATTATTTATATGGTATTTTGTGCTAATACTTTGCATATGTACTCTGGGGACACCAAAGATTTATTTGACATCTTCAAAAAGTCTTGTGAATTGTTCCCATTAAAGATACACTGACAAAAAGTATTTAGGGGTCAAACTAATGACCTTTGCCATGCTAACGCAATGCTCTACTAGTTGAGGAACGCAAGCATAATTGATTAAGCAGTACAGCATTTAAATATGCGCCTTAGGTCGTCAAATACTATACTTATGCATATGTGACAATCTAAAGAGCTCAGTACGTGTGCGCATGTTCGTTCCTTTTGTCACATTTGACACAGACTAATAAACAAGCACTCCATCATGCATCATCTTCACTGATGTCTGTGTACCTGTTCGCTCTTGCCATACTGGTGATTTTTCCCTGAGGGAGAAAGAAGTCAGGGTGGAATTGGGGAATGCACTTGATACGAAATCACAATTGACTGCACCCACGTCTTCTATTGTATTGATATGACACTCCAGATGGGTCACATTCCTCTGGTCGCCACCTACTCCGGTTTGATAAATAGTGCGGTTTGTGGGGGTTTGTGCTTGTACGTGGGTGTATGTGCTTGTTTACACTTGTGTCTTAATATAATAGAAATCACGTGTTTACTTGGATGTGTTTAAACTTTATTGACTCTAGGAAATGAAAGATTTGTTGGTTTTTGGATTTGATGCCAAATGCTAAATCATCAGTTTTATCTTTTTTTTGTCAATTTATGTATGTGAATGTAACTGAATGTCTTCAGAGAAGTAATATTAAAGTGTTGAATTTAATGATAGTAAAATTGTATTTATTGCGTGCCGCCATTGTTAAATTCTCATGATGATCGGTGATTGGTAGAGCTAAACTTGGAGCAGAACTTAACAAAAGCGCTTCGAGAAATTTGCCTTGGGGCATCGTGACTTTAGGCAAACGTCATGCCTGCATTGATTTGTCACTTTAATTTACAACATTTATGTCGGAAACTTCAGTAGGGTGTGATTTTCACTCTCTGGTGATTTCTGTAATTAAAGACTTTCTCATGAGCTGTAATGAATAGTATAGTTCACAAGAAAAAGTTATTGTTTACTTACAATCATATAACTTCAAACCCATATGAGTTTCCCTTTTGCATGGAAAACAAAAGCATACGTTTTGAGATGTTGCTCAACTACAATGTAAGTTGATGGGAACCAGTGGATCAAATTTCAATGAACAATAAAGGCACTATTAAACATCATAATAACTTTTATTTTACAAGGCATCTGACAACAGCTGTGGTCCTCATTTACTTTCATTAAGATTTGACATTCTGTTATAAATGTAATCTATCTTGTAGATTTTCGACAAACATGATGGTATGTAAATGTTTCTAAAATGTGAAATAAAAGTGGTTTTAAATGTATTTGTTGTTTTGGAATTCATGAAGAGTACATTTTTAGCCTATATTTTTCATCAAGTAAAACTAAAGGCAGAAGTGTGGTCCATTTTTATGCATACGCTAGGGTCCCTGTACAATGTACGTTACGCAATTTTTGTCATCAGAAGAGTCTGGGCTTCATTGCAGTAGACACAACTACACAGATTTATATCTTCCCATTAGTGGTGTAAACTTCCACTGCAATGCTCGCATCAATAAGCACATCATGTGCTTAAATTTTGAGCAAAAAGCTGAGATAATTCAATTTTTGTGATGGACTTTTGATAGAGATCAGATGTATTTAAAACATACACGGACATACAGCTGTTTGCCCTAGGGCAATACTTCCGGGTTTTATAATTTGCGGAATATCCTGGTGGATAATAGCGGTATTGCAGTTTGACTCTTCAATGGCGGGGAAAGAGTTAAAGATATGTGTGAGTAAAAACATATATCCACTTGTATCCACCTTTTTCTCGAACGGGGAAGTATGTGATGTGACGTATTTCCCTTCCGGTGCGAGACTTCCGGTTCAATAGCCAGCCGGTAGAAAACAGTGTAGTGGGAGCACGCATAAAACATGATTTCAAAAGTTATTATTTACTACACCTGCCATGTATGAACCGGTGTGAGGATGAAATTAAGAAGTGGCTTGATATATGAAGATATATTCAGTCATTTCATGTTGTTGATCGGAGGTGACGGGTCTTCAATGTGCGAATATAAAAGCACAGAGACATACCAGTATCCTTATAATGCGAAAGTCAGTCAAGTGTTTTTGGAATTTACCAAGACTGCTGGTTTAAAATGTCACAACTGTCCCTCTGGTGTTAGGTTTTTTTAAACGTCAATTATTTAATGTTTGACTTGTTTATGGCGACACGTCGAGCTTCACGCGGTCCGACACAGTCAGCAGTATCTTTCTCATTTAACTCATTGCAAGTTATTTGAACAAACCATAACATATTAAACTACTACATGTATTGAGTATTGTTTTCTTTTTATGAAAATATTATTACATCGCTTCTTATGCACTAGGTGGAGACATGAGCTTATGAAATTATTTGCTTACTTTTTAAAGTATTTGCTTTATCATTAAATATATAACAAAAGTACGCTCATACACATTACGAACTATTATCATATATTAACTGAGCAGATTATGTAGTATATATTCTGTACTGTAATCGCATTTTTGTAATAATATATAGTAGCAGAATATTTTTATCAGCACAATATTAGTTGTTTTTAAACAATTATTGTATTTATTGTTTACTGGCAGTTTCTATAAAAGGTTTTACTGGATGGATTTGTAAATACAGATCATGAGTGCATGTGCGCCACATACACATTCATGTATTACGGTAAAAACAAATGTTTTGTAGAGATTTACTACGTTTGTATCAGCTATTATAGCAACCCCTAACTGCACAAATTATGTCGGTCTTCCTGGATGTCATAATAAACATTAAACAGCCAGTCAAAACGGCACATTTGTGTCCTTCGACTACCGTTAGCTTTAGCGGATGTCATAGAAAGCTCAAAGATGGTGGCGCCCACATTTACGTTAAGAAACTGGTGGATAGACGGTTTCATCAAACTCACGTGCATTGTCGCGGTTACACTTCTGGTCAGGACTTTACTTCCGTGTTTTTTAATGGTTTGACTAGTGTCTAAACTGAACTCTGAAACAAATACCATATCGAAAATAAATGTTTTGGTTTCCTAAAGACGATTGGAGATGGCGATCATGGATCACCGCTATGTAAAGGGAGGTTTGGCAGCTGGTTTGTAGTTAACGTTGTATACATTGTAGTACACATTTTACACAGTAATGTTAGCTCAGTGTTGTTTTTATACACAGTAAAAAAAAACGTAGAAATTACAATGTTATTGCAGCTGGGTTGCCGGTAATTTACCGTAGATTTAAATTTGTTATCTACTGGCAAGAGTTTGTTCAAAGTTAAATAAATTTTAAATATTAACAAGTCTTTATCTTTACAAATTAAAACTATACAATAACAGCCTCATGCAAAGCATTCTGGGAACCAGAAATCATCATCAACCTTTTTCTGTTTTTTTGCTTCAGATTTTGTTTCCCAGAATGTTTTGTTTGATGCTGTTTTTTAGTTTTACTCTGTAAAGACAAAGACTTGTAAATGTTTAATGTTCATTTAACTTTGAACAAAATGTTGCCAGTAAATAACATAAATTTAAATCTACGGTAAGTTACCGGCAACCCAGCTGCAATTTCTACAGAATTTTTTTACAGTGTACGCTTTATATCAAATATAAGCTACGATTACTTATTTGGCTTGTTATCAGAAATAAACTACTCTTAAAGGACTCTTAAATTGAGTTACTGGAAGTTACGTGTTTTCAACGAAAGCCGTTTGTTTATGTTGTTACTGCTGAAACCGTCTATATGCACACAACCATGTGCCCCGGCATTTTTACGATGCTGGCTACACCCGTCAAAACGTTTCACACCCCGTTTACACCTGTATTTAGTGCCGTCTACTTGTGATATGATCGACTGAAATGCATTTTAATAACAGGTGTAAACAGGGCCTAATTGTTTGCCACACCACAAGGAAATTAAACAGGATTTTACTATATAATTAATTTGACTTTGTTTCAGTTACTAAAGAATGGGACGGCAATAAAATAAGAAAACCTGTTTTGCGCACTACTCAACACACCCCAACGCAATTCAACACAACATGCCACATAAATCTTTGTAAACCTGTGGGACCCATTTTTTCTAAAGAGAAATTTTTAATAGTTAAATGTTGCTAATTATTTTATTCCTCTTTCTATGAATGTGCACAAATAAAACATCTTAATCGAATTTCTTTTTAAACAAATGTTTTGCAGTAATGTTCATGCAAGAATGAGTTTACTTTGTTCTTGATGTCTTTTTAGTTATTTCTTAGTTCTAGTTGTCGTCATTTCTTAATGATTTAGGACAATCATTAAAAATGTACAGTAAATGTTTGGTTATTTAAAAGTTTTTGCCTTCTAAGAAATTACAAGGAACATTTAAACTTGAGCTTTGAGCTATAAAAATCTGTCTTGTTTTTTTATCTTTTTATCACCCAAGGCCATAATAGAGAAGCAGCGCCCTGATACCTCAAATACCAATGTGTTTCATAAGAAACTGTGAGACTATTTGAAATGGACGCTATGTTAACATATCAAAATCCCAGTATTTAAATAAAATAAAATGAAGATTTAAAAAAACTAATAAACATTCGTTTAACCAATGAGAAGTATTTGAGATTCTGTGACTCATGCTTGATAACACACGTAGTATGTAAAGTGTACATACTGGTAACTCGAAGGTACATATTAGGACCTTTTTAAAAGGTATCGTCCTCGTGATAACTTTGTAACTTTTATTTTTTAGAGTGTACATAAAGTTATAGCTACCTGCAGTGCAGTAGTTCAATTTAATGCTTCAGATGTCAATCAACGGATGTTTGCAGGTGTTGCATTGTGTTATTTATAGGGAGAAGGTATGCATGTGGGTCAGTAACAGAAAATGGATGTAATGAGGATGTAATCCATTTAAAAAATGCATGTTATGAGTTGTAGCCTAATAGTTAGATATTCTGGTTTGTAACCAGAGAGTTGTCGAGAAGTTCGAGTCTCACCGCAGGTTGCGACTGAGGTGCCCTTGCTATAGCAATATAATCTATAATCTATATAATCTTGAATTAAGCTTGAAAGTGTAAAACAAATTAACCATAAAACTAACATTTAAGAACTACAATGTAAGAACAATAATTTAAAAAAAGTATCAATTACAGACAACCTATAGCTTGCATTTATTAAAACTAAAATTATTAGCTTATTAAAAGGATTTAGCTTTGTTTTTTATTTCTTATGGGCATTCATAACAGTTGCACCCTTTGACTTTCTGGTTGCATCACCTGACCAATGAAATTTACATTTAACAGATTTCTACTTGGATGTTGGTATAAACGTTTGCATGTGATATCAAATCCATATGTTTTAAATACAATTAAAATGTGTTTGATTAAAGTACACCTAATTCATTGCTAAAAAACAATGTTAATTTGTGTAATTGGTATAATACAATGTGTACACGTGGTTTATGATTTAAAAACACAAAATTGTTGAACAAAATGAAAAAAAAAACATTCATGAAATTTGTTTATAGGAAAAGTTTCCAAAGTATGCCTTATTTCGAATTGTAATAATATAAACACAATTTTAACTATTAAGTCTTGAACTACTAATTTGTAAGGACAGCTGCCTGCACTTTTACAAGTTTGAGATACCGAAACAAAAATTAAGAATTTATTATTAAAAAAATGTATTTCAAAAAATGTATTTAACCTCCCAATGTGGCATTTACACCAGATGCAGAAGAGGCGGCAAGCGCGAGTGATTTACATGTTGAGTCAATGCAAAGACGCAAACAGGCATCCTGCTGGGCGATACGCGCAAATGGCTCACGCGTTTCCCACTGTAACGCTCAATTCGCGCGAAATGCGCCATCCGAGAAAAATTCTGTATTGCCGTGGGAAACGCTAGTTGAAAAATCTGAACTTTGCGTATATTTGCGCCACGCTAACCAATCAGGAGCTTGCCCTATAGTAGTGACGTGATTACAGGGAGCGAGCGGAGTCGCAGAAGCCCCTCCCATGATGCGAATTTCCGTGTGAATGTCTCAATTGACTAGAATTTTAATGCGTGGCTTTCACATGCAAATGAACTGAAAATGTTCAAGCGTCCAACTACGTGCAAATAGCGCGTTTTTGCCTTCTCTAACGCGGCTGATGTGAATGCACAGTAAGACTCGAGCTTTGGTTTTGTCTTTTTTTTTCAGATTTCTTCCAGCTATTTTGGGCTAAGGAAGAACCAATAAATATAATAACCAAATATTTTTCTTTGAACATGAAGCAGTGAAACGGTACATTCACATGGGGCGTAAATGCTTCTCATTTGCTTTTGGTGTTGCCAATCTGAATTGTGGATCTGTCAACGTCGCGTCACTGCCATTGCTCGCGGCAGAAGTTGAACATTTCTCAACTTTTCAAGCACCAATGCGTACATCAGCCAATCAGATCGCCTTAAGCAAATAACCTAGTGCGAGCCATCCAATTACGCTTATGCAAGACCAGAGCATGTGTTACGGCCACTGTGATTGGTTGTTGGCCACGCTTCAGACTAGTCATGGGCCGGTATAAGATTCTGGCAGAATGATAACCTTTAGCAAAAATATCATGGTTTCACAGTGTTGCGGTATTGCCATTGCAACACTAAAATGTGTTATTTTCAAAAATGAAGCCTTTAAATTATAATATGCTTTCAAAAATATATATAATATTTTCGTAATGTATATTAAATGTTAACATCAAATTAATTACATGATTTAAAGGAACAGTATGTAAGAAATTTATATTAATTAATCACAAAATGGCTCTGATATGTCACTAGACATTAAGAAATAATTTTCATTTTAAATACTTATATCACTGACAACAGTGGTCCGGCCAGGATATTGTCATTTAAAAAGTGGAGTTGCAGCCCTCAACTGATGTTTATGTTGTCATGTTGTGTATTGGCCACCAGTTGTGTGATTGCAGTACCAGTTTTTGCCACAAGTTTTGTGATTGCAATACCAGTTTTGGCCACAATCCTACATACTGTTCCTTTAATGATTTAATGAATTTTGAATAAACACAGCTCATACCTCGGAGACGGTATCACAGAACATTTTAGTGGTTTTGAAACCTTGACTTTTTAAAACCTTAGTATACCTTAAAACCGGTAACCGGCCCATGTCTACTTTAGAAAAGGCTTCCGTCAAGCGGTAACGCTTTTCGCGTTTCGTGTTTTTTGTACTGTAATTGTCCACGTTTGTGTACAACAGATACAAAGATTAAGGTATTATAGTGCAAACAACAAAAAATGCGATGTCTACGTATGTGGACACACCAGGTCTTAGGAGGTTAAACAAAATAGGTTTTATAGAATAAAGTGACACATGAATTAAGTTATTTTTATACTACATAATGCCACCTGACACAAAAATATGCACGTCATGTTAACGACAACTGTGTTAACACAGGTCTGTACAAAATATACCTTAAAGTTCCTGTGCAACCTGTAAGACAACTTGTGTGCGTGACATTTAACATATCCTTATAAAACTTAAGTCCCAATACCTCGAAAGTTCAGTCTTTATCTGATCTACCTTATCTGGTTTTGATCTTAATAACTCAGTCATTGGGTTTACAGCAGGAACACTTTCAACGAAACATAGTTCAGTAGTTTCTTTTTTGGTTTTGGCTGCAAAAATCAGATTAATCTTTAATTGTGTTTTTTTTTTGTGTGTTCCTAAGCACAAAGAAATTATTTCCTCTTATATAAAAGCAAATGTTTTGCATTTTCAAAATTAGACAGATACAATTTTTTGTTCAAGCTTTATTGTTTAATTAAAGCGTTTGTAAGAAAAATATACAAACATGTTTGTCATTCAAGAAATAAGTGTTATGAAATATAAAAACAAAATATAAAATTTACACTTTATACATAAAAAAATACTACACAAAGATATGTGCTTTGCTACCAAACAATGCAGACTTCTTCATATAAATGTACATAAATTTACTCAAAACACAGAGGTACGACTTTTTGGTTTGCTTAAAACTTCTACGATTAGTCGTTTTACATTGTAAATGTATATATACTCAACAATACAAAGCATTAAAAACAAAATATGTACAGTAAATGCTGCTAAAGAAAGCAAACAAACAATTCTTTGACAACTTTTGTCATACTCATATTAATTTAAAATAAGTTTATACCACTCAAATTCAGTCTGCCACATCCAATTTAGTGACTTGACTGTAAGTTGAGAGCTAGTGCTTTAATGCTACAGTTGTCAGAAATGAGTAAAAATACAGCCGAAAGCTTTTCGATCCTCAACATTTCTCAGTTCATCTTCGCAAACATTGTGTGATGCAACACAATTGGCTGATTTGGCAAGATCAAGACATCGAGCTGGTTAATAATGGTACAACAGTCTTAAAATGTCTGCCCCCTTTCCAGTCTATAGGGAAGGTTTGCCAGAAGGAGTTTCAGGTGGTCTGTTGTTACCTGTAGAAGAGGTGGGGAGGAAGAGTCCTTCGCCGTCATGGGTGATGTCACCACTTTCTCCGATTTTATTCCAGACTTCATGGTCAAGGAGAGTGGAGTGTCTTCGCTGTATTTCGGAGATATGGGGGTCATTTGGTCTTGGTTCTTCATTATAGGAGCTTGTGGTTTAGGGTGATAATGCCTTGAGATTGTATCCCTGTCAAATGAGAACCTGCTTGTTTGCAGGTTGTTTAGTTGAAAAGGACTGAAGATGCTCTGTGACTTTAATTCTTCTGGGTTGCCAAATGATCTGTGCTTGTCTTGCTGGCTTGCATCCTTGAACTTTCTCAAAGGGCTCCTTAAGCTCAGATCTTCTGGTTCTTTACTCTTGCTGGAGCTCTCAGATGTTTCCAACTGTGATCTCACATGCAACTTGGGCTCGGGTGGTGTGTGAGCTTTTGGTGGATCTTGAGATGTTGGTTTGGGTCCAGATAAGGCTGGGCTTGAGACCAATCCTCTCTTGATTAATTCCTGTAGAAGAAATAGAGGAATCTGGATCTCCATATTGCCATTTGAATCCGGGGCTTGATGTCCAAGAGGATTCATTCTGTTTGGGAGAGCATGTGGAGTAGAAACTTCTTCCTTCTGCCAGTCACGATGTTGGTTTTGCTCTCGCTTCATGGCTAATGCTTCAGGGTAGTTTGGTCTGCGGTTGAACAGGTGAACTGAAGGTGGGCTAGGTCTGCGTGGCACTGGATGGGCACTGGAGGTAAGATCAATCACGTCCGCCGGCGCTGGGGTCGGTTCGGGTCTGGAAGTTGCCTCCGTGGTTTCGGATTCATCCGCACTTTGCTGTGGGGTCAAACCGCTTGGAGAGTAAAGTGGTGAAGCTTCGTTGAGAAACTTGGGTTTTTTAGAAGAAGGTGGGCCGAATGATGATGGAGTGTCATTCGAAGCTTCGACTACGTTGTCTTTACAACTGAGGTTCAAAGGCTCTTCCAGACCAGCTGATGACTTGTACTTATTGGCCAGGTAACGTAGCATGTCTAGTGAGTGTTTGCAGCTCTGGACCTCTTCTGAGGGTTCGGCAAAATATGGGGCAGGGGTTCGGGGAGGTTGGGGTTCTTGTAAGTTGATGCTCAGGTTGGGCTCATGGTAAGTGATGTAATTTGGTAGCGATGTGTTGCCGCGTGGAAAGTATGAAGCGATGTTCAATGGCAAGCTGAACATCGGTCTCTGAGGGTCCACAAACATGTTGGGAGAGGTCTTTAGAGGAAACACACAGCAAAAATAAACAGAGTCATTATTAACGTTAATGATGTATAATCATAAATACATGACATAAATATGTACTCTTAATATTTCTATTTCTGTTATGCAACAAATATTAAAATGTAATTGTATTTAAATAAATAAATAAATTAGTATTTAAATAAATTGTAATAAATAAATTATATAATTTATATATAATTTATTTATATTATATTTATTTATTTATATTTATATATAATTTATTTATTACAATTTATTTAAATACTAATTTATTTATTTATTAAAATGTATATATATATATATATATATATATATATATATATATATATATATATATATATATAATATTTTTATTTATTTACATTTATTTAAATACAATATATATATTGGAGAATGAATGGATAAAAAAGGGCAAATAATATTTAGTATTGTTGTATTGTCCAATTTTGGTGTGTTCTTTTAAAAACGTAATTTTTTTGGATTCTTATTTTTTCAAATTGGATACATTAACTAATATATACAAAAACTATAATTTTGTTGTTTCTGCAAGTGCATCCAGAATTTTGGGTGCTTTACTAATTAAAATATTTAATATAATTTTTATTATACAGCAAAATATATTTTACTTTGTACAAAAACCACAATATTAAAAATATAATAAATAATTACCATTTTTCAAAATAATTGCATTATTTAATGAAATTATGACACATATTTAAATTCATTGTGAGTAAATATATTTCACATACCGGGGAAAATGCCGGAATGTGTCGAAAATCCATCCGCTTCCCATTCCTGGGGTATTCGTGTTCAAATTCACCATAAGTGCCGGGGTGAAAGCGTTTTTGTGTCCGTGGGGTCCTGAAGATGATTTTGTCCCCGTATCCAGCTTGATGACACTCATAAGGAAGGAGAAGCCTGATTGGACAAAAAGATTTGTGACTAAAATGCATTAAATAACTCGATCGACTCAAAAAATCCCACAATGATCATTCTGAAGGTGATTATAACTAGATTTTTTGTATTAGTCACATTCCTGGTATTAGTTCCTACTTACTTCTCATAATGTCTGCGAGTGCATGTGGCTGCGCTGGTGCTGCGTGGATTTCCTCCAAGTATATTGTAAACCTTCTTCCACAATTGCTGCGCAGTAACCTGGAAATCACACAAAATGTGTTTGTCTTTACAACGTGAATGTAAAAAAACAATTAGCTTGACATAATTTGAACAGTATAGTAAATTAATCCTGATGTCAATCAAAGCCTTTTGTTTTAAACACAAACACAATGAAGATAGGAAATTGATGATAAAGGAAGTTAAAATTATAAATAAACATTGTGTAGGTATTACTTCAATGCATTACAAATCCTTAAACCCAAATGCTCTCTGATGATGAGATCATTTACATTCATTCATCATTACGCATCTGAAAAGCTTTGTTTACAAGTATGAATAGGTGGAAATAATTTTCACTATGGTTCGAAAACCGAAATATCTCTTTACCTGTTGATAGCCTCCCAGCTCTTTGACTGTCTTGTACATTAGGAACATATCAACTGAAATCGAAAAAAAAAACATTAGAGAGTCATTCTTTATAATGAATTTCTCTGCTGTATATTTCTATACATCATCTTTACTCACTTTGCTTGAAGCCCAGGTGAGGTATTCTCTCGATTGGAGTGTCTCTTTGTTTCATAAAGAGGTAGAGATCTTTTAGGAAGCTCTCCTCTGTCATCTCTTCCACTTGTACTGAGGTCTTCTCCTCTGGTCTGTCCTGCTCCATCACGCTGACCTAAAAAAACAAAAGCATGTTCCCATTTTATTCATCACACATTGCCTAGTAGTAAAATTCTGCCATCAGACTTAAATTGTGTTGTGATATATGTTAAAATGATGTGTGCATTTCAAAACAGAAATTTCCTGTAATTTTAGATAATTTCCTGTAATTTTTAAAATGCCATGTAATAGTGTATATTATTATTATTATTATTATTTTAAATACAATATATGAAACTTTTTTAAATATAAAAAATAATTATTAAACAGTCACAATCTCAGTTTTGAGACTCGAACCTGCGACCTTGGGTTACAAGAATTACTCCCTAAGCAAGCCACGACTACCCCTACTGTATGTCTTTTTTCTGTGTCATTAGATTTAGTATATATTTTTGATTCATTTACATATCACTCTTATTAAAAAAAATCTTTATTATCGTTTAAGCTTTACAGTTTAACAGTATTATCTTAAAATCTCAGTTAACTTTTTAACTTACAGTAGGTGGACGGTTTCCATTAAGTTGATGCTTAGAGATGGGAAACATATGTAATAAAATATGTCTATCTATTATATAACAAGCAAACAGGCTTCTGAAAATGTTTGTGTATGCAGTTCTACTTTATTAAAATACACTCTAAAACATTTCTGTAGAAATTACAGTATTACTGTGTATTTCTGGCAACTAGCTGCCAGTAACTTACTGTAGATTTTACATTTATGTTTTTTGCTGGAAACTATTTGTTTAAAGTTAAATGAACATGAAACATTTTCAGTCTTTATCTTCTACAGTAAGTTACTGGCAACCAGCTGCATAATTACAGCATGTTTTTTACAGTGTACTATAAAAAAATTAAAAGTTGCCACACTCTAAAAAATGTGCTGTAATTTTGCAGCTGGTTGCCAGTAACTTACTGTAGAAGATCAAGTCAAAAAATGTTTCATGTTCATTTAACTTTGAACAAAATGTTGCCAGTAAATAACATAAATGTAAAATCTACAGTAAGTTACTGGCAGGTAGTTGCCAGTAATACCAAGTAATACTGTAATTCCTAAAGACATTTTTTACAGTGCAGTAATGTTTTTTATATATCTACGCATACAATTTCTTACCGCAAGTTTATTTTCTTTTAAAGGCTTGACCTTAACACAGAGATTCGCAGAGTTAAAGTGTTTTGGATCTCAACCAGGACAACAAATTCACGTCAGTTATTGTTTTTTTTTTTCGTTTGAGATAGAGATTGATATCTGATGAAAGACCAATAAAGCTTGACAGGCTAAACGCATCAGAGCTTTTTTTCGGTTTTGCTTGAGACAATAGATCCAATGTACTCATTTTATCGTAACATCAAACATTCCTCAAGCCGAAGAACTGCACGCTCATCTCAATTGGACAGATGAATATCTTAATCACGATAGATCACAAAACGCATGACGTCACAGTTTCAAGCACTAAATGTACCATAACATGTTACAGAAAGAAATAATTAATCTAAACATCTTTAAACTGACGGATGTAAAACGGTGATTAACTGCACACAGGTTACAAAGTGGTAGTGTCGAATCTCTTTTTTTGTTAGCCGGCCCTGACACCTCACTTTTCTTTTTTTTACAATTCTTAATTCTGCATAATACTAAAAATATTTACAGATACTCTCAAAATAAAATGTGCATGAATGTTCAAAAGTTGTCACTAGGGCGGCACCTTTTCAAAAAGTACACTTGTGTGCCTAAAAGGTGCATATTGGTACCTTTAGGGTAAACGCTGGGACCTTAAAGGTACATACAGGTACCTGAAAGTGTACAAACTAGGTACCGTCCCAGTGACAAAAAGGAACGACTTTTGTAAAATTATAGTTTCTCCTTTACTTCATACGTTGCTTTAGGATGTGTCAAAAAACATGCATCAATCAATCAAGTTTTTTTATAATGCATTAGTCTTCCCATATTTCAACTTGAAAGCTCTGCCAGAAATCTCAACATCAGTGATGAATTTCGGAAAATATTTTTAGGCCTGTAAATGTTGTATATGACCAAATATACGATACAAAATGCAGTAACCAATGACACAAATCTCAATTCTATGCAATAAGATAGGCTATCACTTGACTTAAACTAGACTGAAAGTTTCTTCATCTCATTAATAACTCGCCATTTCCGCTGCTATTTTTTCACATACATTATAAATATTTACTCATTTTTTGTAATTTTAAAGAACCTTGACTCCAACTCCAAAACAACGGCTCTTCAAGTTTCAACGGCAAAATCAAGTTTGACATCCTTTTTTATCTGACCTGTGTCTATTGAGGTTTATCCCAGTGGAGGTTATCCAGACAGCTTTTTAATGCCGATGTAAGTTATCCAGAGTAAGTTTAAGGAACTGTTAAGCCTTGAGCAAGTTTGACACTTAAGTTCCGAGTGACACCTTGGAGATGTCCACACGTCAATTCTGCACAACTGAATGAATTCATGGCCATTTAGCACTGCAATGTTTATTCAACCGTCTTCCTGTATGGAATTAAGTTGAACTGGTTCTTCTTGTTCTGAAGTCAGACGACAAAGGCCTTTTAGCATATCACTGATAATTACTTGTATAATTACTTAGCGATTTAGTAATCAAGGATGTACTTCTTGAGAACTTTTCATTCATTTTTTTTTTAATTGACGTGCTCGCCTTTTTCTCTGTATTATGATAGATTACTTTTCCCACCCTGAAATTACGTAAATCTAAATAGCGCTGCATTCCAATGTGATGTGCTGTGATATTAATAAAATGAACGTAGTCACACTCATCATGCACCTATTGATAAACATATCGTCTTATTTATACTTTTTACACAAGATCTGGCAAGTAGACTGTACTGTATATAAAAGAAACATACAAAACTAGCAGATTTTTCGCATTGCTTTTTTGTAGCCCAGCAGACATGCAATTCTCATTTAGTTATTTTTTTTCTAATTAAAATGTGATCGACTTTCCTTCATAAAATGCCTTTGTAGAAATAAAGAAAGACTGTTGTACTGTACATTAAGTGTATAATACTTAATGTGCTGGTTTCCTGGACAGGTATTAGCTTAAGCCAGACCTTAGTTTAATAAAAAATATAGTTTTAACAAACATGCCTTACTAAAAACATCACTTGTGTGCATTTTGAGGCAAAACCAAGGGCACTCTTTATTTAATGATACGTTTTTATTAGTTTGCATAGTTTTTACATTTATTTTAGTTTAGGACTAGTCTAATCCCTGTCTGGGAAACCACCCCTAAAATGTATATGAATTAGGAGAGATTATTGAAGGAAGTATAATTTAGTATTATAGTATAAGTATTTCCATAATAAGATTTTGGTGTGTTGGCGAATCTGTGCCCAGTTTATGACACCACTGAGATTTCCTGAAACTTTAATAGAGATGTGAGATTTCTCATCAGAACCCAGGTGAAAAAAGTGCACTAATAAACTTTATTTAAGCACACTTACTATTTTCAATACTTCATATACAAAATTAGTCTTTAGTACTTAAATTTAAGAACATGTACACTGAAAATAAACACCGGTTCCACATAATTAAATAACGTTTTCTTAAAAAATTTTTTTTTTTAAAAACATGTTTGATCTACGTAATTCAATTAGTTCAACACAATTGATTCAAGTTTTTTTTAAAATGTTAATGTAGTTTTGTTTTAAGAAAACTTATTTCATATGTAGAACCAGTGTCCAAAAGTTTTTTTTTTTTGTATGTTTAAGTGTACGAAAAAGACAACATGTATTTCAATACACTAAAAATCTGTTTAAGTGTTACTGGTATTTAGTATACTTCTTTAAGTGCACTGAGGTAGGCTACTACTGACATAGGACTATACTATATATTAGAGCTGGGCATAGATTTATTTAGAATAATTTCATTCAAAATAAAAGTACTTTTTTGCATAATATATGCAAAATATTGTGCTGTTGTAATTATTATGTATTTATAAATACACACACATTCATGTATAAGAAACATTTACATGTGCATATATGTTTATTTATATTTTTATATATTCCATATTATATATAATTTAAAAAATTATATATAAATAAAACATTTCTTAAATGTGTGTGTGTGTGTGTGTGTGTGTGTGTGTGTGTGTGTGTGTGTGTGTGTGTGTGTGTGTGTGTGTGTGTCAACTCATATGTTTTTACAAAAGTACTTTTAGTTTGTATGATATTAATCTAGATTAATCTATGCCCAGTATTGAATTTATACAGAGAAATCAGAACATTTAAGTAAACAAGTTGAGTCATAATAAATAAAGTGAAATAAAGTCAATAACTTAGAAATCCCTTTACTGTTAAAAATGCTGATGTGTCAAATACTTATGTTCACTGCTGTACTATATATATATAGCACTTTTAATTAGAAAAAAATAACAAAATACTTGCTGCACTCCAAAAAAATAAAATTAAAAAAATGCTGGGTTATTTTCAACACATTATTGGGTAAAACCAACCTTTGAGGGATCAAATTAACCCAGAAAATGTTTATATTTGATCCAACAATGGATTAGAACAACCCAGCATTTTGGTTTAACCCAGCAGGTAAAATTACAACCCAAACCAAAAGGTTTGTCCTTTTTTACCAAATAACCCAGCGTTTTTTAAAGTGTAGTTTTGGAACATTCAAGTTTATTTTTTACCTGAAGACTTTTAAATCAGAAGTCCCCCTTTTAAACTTCATTAATGTTTAAGCACTCAAGAACAAAATTCATGCTCTTAAATTTCATATAGTTGTCTAGAGATTTAATGAATGGTTTGATGCAATAGTATTTTTTTTTTTGTGGGGGGTAAACTATAACTTTACATTATGTTAATAAGGCAGATATGACTAACACAATTTACAAATGGACGATATACAGTAAATTACAGCTTATTATGCATTTTTTCATGGGTCATGTGTTCATACTCTGTTCTCTGGATTGAGGAACAACACCTTAAACAACACCTGCCCGCCTATCCTCCTCCCTTACAGTAACCTGAAAACAAATGATGTCACTTTACAAATAGAAACAAACACGACTTTAATAGAAAATCCAACATCACACCACATTTAGCACTTGGCAGCTCTCGACATTTCAAGACACACTATTTGAACCATAAATCACCGTTGACAGGTCGGTGAGACCCGAAGTGCGACAGTGTTGACACGTCTGGCTGTGTTTGCATACGTGACAAGTATTTTAACATAAGTGTCGACTCCAAACTGTCAACCCCACGTTAAGTGTCTGTTTTTTGCTGTGGGGTTGTCCACACCCACCCAACCATATCCAACCGTATATGTTAGTTCAGAGCAATAACAGACACATATTCTTGTCTGGAAAAACCTGTTTTATATCTTATTGAAACACATCAGGACAGAAGAGTATTTGAATAATTCACATTAAAACATAAAGAAATGCCATTGCATTTTAAAATATAAACCCAAGTGAGATGCATTTTACAGTACAATCACACAAGCACAAGTTACATGCAAAACATTTGGTATTAGTTTTTCAAACAATAAATATATTAGAAATATTAGAAATAAAGATACAAAAGCTGACACTGGGACAGTACCCTTTAAAAAAGGTCTTAATATGTGCATGGTACAAAAAAAGGAATAGATTTGGTACCTTTGAGGTACGAATATGATGTACTTTTTGAATAGGGTCCCGCCCCAGGGATAGCTTTTGTACCTTTATTTCTGAAAGTGTATTTGGAGACTATAATGTGATCATTTTCACCTGGTTATTTTGCATAAACAATAACATCATAAATCTTAAAATTATACTAAAACACATCTTTAAAAAATTAGCTGGTAAAGAGACATATTAGTTAAAGAAATGTGAAGGTCACATTTTTGTGTCACAATTCGTCATGAATGTTTGAGTTTGGCCTAAGTGTCCAAATACTTGTTTGGTTATTCAAACAGACGATTTATTGTGCTTAATTGTTGTTGTTATTACGGAATAAACAAGTCTTTAGATGTGAGTTTAGATGTGAGACGAAAGAAAACGCAATAAATTCCCCTTGAGACTTGTTTTGAGGAAACTGTTTTGAGTAGATCCTGTTCATCCTGATGATCAGCTATAGATAATAGAAGATGAAATGATAAACAGTAAAGCCTTCTTATTTCCTTGCAGTAATTCCTTGCAGTATCATTTTTTTTCAAACCATTCCACATTTTTGACATCCGTGCAGAAATTTCTGCTCTCATCTGTCAGCAGATCTGATTCTTTACTTGCTTTTGCACACGCTTGCTTTAGTAAACCACACATATTCTGTATGCAAAATCAAATAGTGATGTAGAGAAAGTTTGAAGTAGATCTAAAAAAAATTAAGTAGAAAGAAAAAAATGAAACATTATGATGTCATTTACGATTCGCCTATTTTAATTAACTCACTTAAGGGGTACGGTCATAAAATGAGAAGGAGTGCGTACTGTATTGTACTCAGATTTTATAACTGATCATATAAATAGCATAAAAACTTTACTGAACATTAAAAAATGCAAAACAAGCATTTTCACCAGTGTTGATCCACATGCCTAAAATAATACCCTGCTTCAACTGTACCGTGGTTATCCCTAGAATCGACACACATTGTTCAAATAACTATGATGGTTGTCTAGAATGACGTCAGTGAATTTTAAACATCCCATGATCACCATTTTTAGATAAACAGAAGATTTTAAGATATTTCTTTTAAAGATAACACAGGCGCCAACATCTTTATGTATCTCATAAAAATATAAAAGTCATATTAAACATCTGCATTAACTCAATATCTCACTTTAAATCTTCAATTTAATTTCAAATCAATCACATTCACATTATATGCACACATAATGGCTACAACACTGTGTTTACAACCCAATGGGCTGGACTCGTCTCTTTTTAACCCAATGTTGGGTTGAAAGTAACCCAGCATTTTTTAGAGTGCAATTACAAAAAAATACACTTCAAGAAACTGGTAAAAATGCTGCTATTTTGCATTCTTTTATAGTTCAATTCAATTGTAAAAATGATTTTAATTTCTTAGCAGTTTGCAACGTTTCATTTTGTAATATTTTAACTGTAATTAACAAACTCTAATTATGGCTGGGTTACTTCAAACCCACAATGGGTAAATATTGTACAGAACACACCCCTGGGTTTAAAATGACCCAATGCTGGGCTGTTTTAATCCAACTGCTGGGTTGTTATTATAACCAATGGTTGCATAACAACAACCCAACATTGGGTCATTTTTAACCCAGCACATGTCCTGTCCAATATCTACCCACCATGGGTTCAAAACAACCCAGCCATTCTCAGAGTGCATGTTCACAAATATTAAACTGTTTATTTCCATCTTAAATAGAAAAGTAAAAAATCTGAGTTTTTTATATCCAGTGTACAACCATACTGTATGCACAGAGTAAAGCAGAACATTTTTGTATGTTTTGTGTGCGTGTCTGTACTTATATATACTGTTTAATTTTGCACAAATAAGAATAAATGCAAATAAATGATGTTCAGTCTCTGAACTATGAGTGATGATCAGTTTCCATGGCAACATCGATTTCACTGGACATCAAAGTTGAAATATCTCCTGTATGAAAGAGATGGACAGAATCATGACCAAAGTGAATTGCAGAATAGAGCCAAATATTGAATTCATACAAAGAAATCAGGATATTTAGATATACAAGTTGAGTCATAATAAATAAAATGAAATAAAGTCAATAGCCCACGTAGAAATCCCCTTACTGTTAAAAATGCTGATGTGTCAAACACTTTTTCCCCATAGATAGATAGATAGATAGATAGATAGATAGATAGATAGATAGATAGATAGATAGATAGATAGATAGATAGATAGATAGATAGATAGATAGATAGATAGATAGATAGATAGATAGATAGATATCTGAGTGGGCTACTGACACAAAATTTTCACCTGATGTAGCCATCAAGCCAAATATTGAATTCATACAAAGAAATCAGAACATTTAAGTATACAAGAGTGAAATAAAGTCAATAGCCCACTTAGAAATCCCTTTACTGTTAAAAATGCTGATGTGTCAAATACTTTTTTCCCCCGCTATATATAGATAGATAGATAGATAGATAGATAGAAAGATAGATAGACAGATAGATAGATAGACTTAGAGAAACAGAGATAGATACTTAGATAGATATCTGAGTGGGCTACTGACACAAAATTTTCACCTGATGTAGCCATCAAGCCAAATATTGAATTCATACAAAGAAATCAGAACATGTAAGTAAACAAGTGCAGTCAGAAGAAAAAAAGTGGAATAAAGTCAATAGCCCACTTAGAAATCCCTTTACTGTTAAAAACGCTGATGTGTCAAATACTTTTCCCCCCGCTATAGATAGAGAGATAGATAGATAGATAGATAGATAGATAGATAGATAGATAGATAGATAGATAGATAGATAGATAGATAGATAGATAGATAGATAGATAGATAGATAGATAGATAGATATCTGAGGGGGCTACTGACACAAAATTTTCACCTGATGTAGCCATCAAGCCAAATATTGAATTCATACAAAGAAATCAGAACATTTAAGTATACAAGAGTGAAATAAAGTCAATAGCCCACTTAGAAATCCCTTTACTGTTAAAAACGCTGATGTGTCAAATACTTTCCCCCCGCTATAGATAGATAGATAGATAGATAGATAGATAGATAGATAGATAGATAGATAGATAGATAGATAGATAGATAGATAGATAGATAGATAGATAGATAGATAGATATCTGAGGGGGCTACTGACACAAAATTTTCACCTGATGTAGCCATCAAGCCAAATATTGAATTCATACAAAGAAATCAGAACATTTAAGTATACAAGAGTGAAATAAAGTCAATAGCCCACTTAGAAATCCCTTTACTGTTAAAAACGCTGATGTGTCAAATACTTTCCCCCCCGCTATAGATAGATAGATAGATAGATAGATAGATAGATAGATAGATAGATAGATAGATAGATAGATAGATAGATAGATAGATAGATAGATAGATAGATAGATAGATAGATATCTGAGGGGGCTACTGACACAAAATTTTCACCTGATGTAGCCATCAAGCCAAATATTGAATTCATACTAAGAAATCAGAACATTTAAGTATACAAGAGTGAAATAAAGTCAATAGCCCACATAGAAATCCCTTTACTGTTAAAAACGCTGATGTGTCAAATACTTTTCCCCCGCTATAGATAGATAGATAGATAGATAGATAGATAGATAGATAGATAGATAGATAGATAGATAGATAGATAGATAGATAGATAGATAGATAGATAGATAGATAGATAGATATCTGAGGGGGCTACTGACACAAAATTTTCACCTGATGTAGCCATCAAGCCAAATATTGAATTCATACAAAGAAATCAGAACATTTAAGTATACAAGTTGAGTCATAATAAATAAAGTGAAATAAAGTCAATAGCCCACTTAGAAATCCCTTTACTGTTAAAAATGCTGATGTGTCAAATACTTTTTCCCCTGCTATAGATAGATAGATAGATAGATAGATAGATAGATAGATAGATAGATAGATAGATAGATAGATAGATAGATAGATAGATAGATAGATAGATAGATAGATAGATAGATAGATAGATAGATAGATAGATAGATAGATAGATATCTGAGTGGGCTACTGACACAAAATTTTCACCTGACGTAGCCATCAAGCCAAATATTGAATTCATACAAAGAAATCAGAACATTTAAGTATACAAGAGTGAAATAAAGTCAATAGCCCACTTAGAAATCCCTTTACTGTTAAAAATGCTGATGTGTCAATTACTTTTTTCCCCCGCTATAGATAGATAGATAGATAGATAGATAGATAGATAGATAGATAGATAGATAGATAGATAGATAGATAGATAGATAGATAGATAGATAGATAGATAGATAGATAGATAGATAGATAGATAGATAGATAGATAGATAGATAGATAGATAGATAGATATCTGAGTGGGCTACTGACACAAAATTTTCACCTGACGTAGCCATCAAGCCAAATATTGAATTCATACAAAGAAATCAGAACATTAAGTATACAAGTTGAGTCATAATAAATAAAGTGAAATAAAGTCAATAGCCCACTTAGAAATCCCTTTACTGTTAAAAATGCTGATGTGTCAAATACTTTTCCCCCGCTATAGATTTCTTTGTTGAAGGGCGTCAATTCATTATTTTGTGTTCACTGAATGAAAAAAGCATAATCATTCAGCTAACAAATATTATTTTGTTGACTGGACTTAGATATATAAGTTTTTGTCCAATTCGTTCACCCAACTTGCCAAACTGAGTAATCTGAACAAACAATTTAAAAAAAACAATGTTCGGTATGGTTCCCAGCATGCATTGCGACATGTTCACTTCTTTGGTTAATATTTACTAAAAAAGATGACTGTTTTAATGTTTTCTGGATTTATTCATGTTGTTATGTTGTTAATGTTAGTTATATGTTGTAGTTAGAGTTATTTTAAAAGAATAATGTTTGTTCATTGTTACCATGATTGAGAAGTGTGTGTTTAGTGTAGAGGACGGCACAGTGGGTTAGCACCACTGATCTATATAAATGACTGGATTGCGCATGACGTCACAACTGTGAAGCCACCACACCGCCATGTTGGTATACCCAAACATCCTATTAAACCAATGGACGCGATCAGATTTTAATGATAAAACATCACTTTACTAGTCTTTGTTTTTATATCTGAAGTTACCCTGTACATTATTACAACACAAACGTCCTAAGCATGTACATAGTTATTTACTGAAAGTTGTACATTTTAGTTTTTAATCAGTTATTACATTCATCTTCATTACAGTATCAGATCAGCAGACAGACCGCAGCATTTAGTATTAATGACAAACGTGCTCATTCTGACATCTATATAAATAATCATACTTTGTACCGTATGTGCATGCAATAATTTGCCGGTTTTATGTTATCTAAACTTACAAGTTACCTAAACTTATTTAGAGAAATAACGCTGACCGTGTAGCTGAATGTCAAAAAAAACTTTATACGCTATAGATAGATAGATAGATAGATAGATAGATAGATAGATAGATAGATAGATAGATAGATAGATAGATAGATAGATAGATAGATAGATAGATAGATAGATAGATAGATAGATAGATAGATAGAGTTGATTAAACCTAAAAATTTAAGGCAGCAAATACTTTTTTACAGTGTTCATTTCCATAAACATATACTACTGTACACTTATTGTTGAGTACTTAGAAGACAAAGTGTTAAATGCTCTTTCATTTGTAAGTCATTTTAATCAAAGCGTCTGCTAAATGAATAAATGTAAATGTATAGTGAAAATGTATAGGATGATAATAGAGAGTGTGGAAATGCATTATTCAGAAAGTTTTATCAGATGTATCTATGGCATGTGGCAGCTTGCATTGTGGATTGACAACAGGCAGGGCTTGAATGCTTGTATACGTTAACAAACAATAGAAATAAAGATGCCACAGTTCAGTTATGATGAAACGGAAAAAATGCAATGCTCAGTATGGCCCGCCTTCTAATGAAAAGAGCCAATCGTCATTAGTTAAAAACCTGCTGATTCTCTAGGGGCGGGGCTTTGTATTGAATGTTGTGAGATACTTTGCCAACCTGGAAAAAAGTGTGTTTTAGTACTATTTGAGTTTAAGAAACTGAATTTATTCTACAGTTAATGTCAGGTTTAACAAGTTTGTCAGAAATAGTGTTGTTTTTGACCTCAGCAAGCAAGTTTGAAGATATCGTTCTTTAATCACACAAGTTAATACACGTAGATGACTGAAATAGCTGCCCGGAGGTGTTGCAAATATGGCCGTTGAGTCGGATGACTTTCCTTGAAAGAATTTTGATGTTAAGTAGCTCAAAAATTATTCATAATTTCCCTGTTTGCATTCTGAAAGAAGTCCATAATATGTATTAGGGACACCAACTGCAAACGTGGTTAAATATGCAGGTAAATGATAAGGTAAAAATATTGCAATTTATAATAGCTGTGCAAGATTTTGCATTAATGCAGAGGTGCCGATGTCTACTGTACAAAACAACCACTTCAAATGTACACCATTGATTGAGGTCATATAAAGAAAGCAAAACAATTTAAATTTTACTGTGTTTACACTTGTCGGGATTGAAAAATACAGTATATTGTGTCTGCATATTAGCTGGTGACAGAAAAAATATTTACACTTAAACAGTAAGAATTTAAATCAAGTGATGTCTGTCATAATTGCATGCACTGTACATGTGTCACACTGAAAATGGCTCATACAACAAACCAGAACTGTCTGTTTTATAAATAGTATATCAGTTACGGTAAGGAGAGAAAAAAACGTTGCCAAATTAGATTTTTGGAATTTAATTTCCGTGAATGAACTCAAGGGAGTGTCAAAAGTTAAGAGCATGTGAGTGTATCTGACAATGACTGCAGTCATTAATGACATGTGAAGAATGTTGCATTACGGGTGCAAACTATTAGTTATCGTAAAATTTTTGATTTATGGTAGAAACTGGGTAAAGGTGTCTTACTTTTCAGTTTAAAATACATTAAATGCAAAACAAAACATAATTGATTTTAATTTTTATACCTTGAAATGCTTTCTAAAGAATATTGAAGGAATTTAAAATCTTATTGGCTGCTCATTATTTTCATAATTATATGTTTGAACAATTTTTTTTTCTACAAATATTTAAGCATACACATTCAGAATTTGTATGCTTGAGTTTATATTAGTGCTGGGCAAAGATTAATCGTGATTAATCGCATACAAAATAAAAGTGTATTTTTGCATAATATATATGTCTGTGCTGTGTGTAATTATTATGTATATACAAATACACACCCATTCATGTATGTATTTAAGAAACATTTACATGTGTATAAATATTTATTTCTAGTTTTATATATTTTATATTATATATAAACAAAAATAAGGGATATATAAATAAAAATGTTCTGAAATGTATATATGTATGTGTCTGTGTTTAAATATACATAATAATAACACACATGTAGCGCGGACGTGTATATTGTGCAAAAATACACTTTTGTTTTGTATGCGATTGGTCGCGGTTGGTCTTTGCCCAGCACTGGTTTATATATGTCACTAATCAGTTTTTGATTTCTAAGAGAAGTTGTTACATTTAATAATGATAATTGGCTTAGGGTCGGTAAATAAGAGGCATTTGAATTTGCGCGGTGGTTTAAAACCGATACTGATTATTTGTTTACTTTAGTACTATAACCTACCGCGCCACTTTTGTTTAGATGCCATATGATGTTCGACCTGAAATCAGGGCTAAGAAGCAAAACCAGTTAGGAGCCTCTTATTTACCGCCTTTAAACCAATTATCATTATTAAATATAACAACTTCTGTGTTCCTAGAAGTCAAAAATAGATTAGTGGCAAACAAGCAGTCAACTTACTTAATGACTTTTGACCCTAATTTAGGCGGTTCAGATAAGAAGAAAACAAATAAGAAAAAATCCGATACTTCAAAACTTTTATGTTCCTCTACTGTTAGATGAATTTTATGCTCACGAGAAGCTGTAAAATGTATGCATGGGGGCCTCAGGTCTTTAGGGGGCCCCAAAATTATAAACTCGCCCATACAGTAAATATTATTTTGTGCATAAACAACAACAGATATGATGTAATTTGGGTCATGTTTTCTTTTACCTTGCATATCGTGATCATGATTTTGGTAATAAGGAATGTTATATAACCTGTTTATATAGGTATCCACCCACGTCTGGCAATCATCTGCGAAGTGTTATTGAGATTGACAATGTTTTTACACTTAATCGGATGGGAAGCATTTAATAAAAGACAGTTTTGTACATATAAAGACAATTTCGTTTATCCTGTTTATGGGATGAATTTAGATTTCTTGATATGCTGACTTTAAACGTGTTTATCAATCATTAAAAATGTTGTGTTGTTTTAACCGATAGTTGGATCAGATAGGGACAAACCCAATAGTTGGGTTATAAATAACCCTATGCTGGGTTGTTGTTACTCAAATATGGGTCGAAACAACCTATTTAACTGGGTTTAACAGAGTGTTATTTTGTATAATAGTGGTTATATAACAACAACTTCCTCAAAATATTAAGAGATTGAATGTCATTGACATCAGTCTGTCTTGAGTTTTCATTTAATGCAATAGTGTTCCTTTGATTTATCTGTTTGTTTAAACAAAACCCGATTTAATGCTCACTAAACCTGCAGTGTTTGTCCTGCGGATGGGAAGGATTTTATGTTCATATTAATTTCAAAAGCAGCAGTAATCTGAATGCAAACAATGTCATACCGCAAGCACCTCAGCCATTTCAAACCAAACATAGTTCTCAGAGGTGTGTCACCACCACATGTCATATTACTAACGCCTTTATTTATTCGGAGCTTACCCTTGTACTTGACCTTATTTATTAGCTATGATTTTGTAATAAACCCTTGGTGTGAACATTATCACAACAGTTGGATAAAATATGGACAAACTTATGGAAGCATATTGGTAGCAATATTAAAGTTTAGAATGTAATATGCAATATGGCAATGCAATATGTAAAATGGCAATGCATCTTTGTTCTTTCTGATCCCATTTTTTAAACCCTAGTTAGTGTGTAATGTTGCTATCATAGCATAAATATTACCTGTAAAATGATAAAGCTCAAAGTTCACTGCCAGGCGATATATTTTCTTTAACAGAATTCACCTTTCAAAGCCTACAGCGAACGGCCGGTCTGGACTACCGCCCTCTACTTTGTGTTTAATGACATCAGATTCAGTAGAACAGTTTTTTGACTAAACTCCGCCCACAGGAATACGTCAGTCGCCAGCTAAGCTAACGGCAAGCTAAGCTAACGGCAAGCTATGCTGCTATCGAATCAAAACACACTAAACAAACTACACAATCAGAACTCGTTACCTATTTCTGAAGGACGTCAAGACATCAGCCGTTTTGAGGACAAGGAAAACAACGCTATAGAGATAAGTAAATTGTGTGAAAAATACCACGTTTTTTTACACGTGAAACATGAACACGTCATATTGCGCACTGTAAACACAATCAAAGCTTCAAAAACACAGAAATAACAGGACCTTAAAATTTAAAGGGACAGTAAGTAGGATTTACCCTCATCTAGTGGTGAAATTGTATTTTGCATTCAAACGAACAGTGCTCTCTAGCGCCTCGCTTTTCCAAATGCGTGTTGCAACTAGAGTAGCCATTATGTAATCTCCTTGTTTCAGCTGGTTTACGTGTTCTGAATGAAAATGCGTTGTGGAAACGCGTTGGTAGGCTAGTGGTTTTTGTCCCTCTCTGCTATCAGTGGCGGTCCTGGCTAGATTTACGCCCTGGGCGAACCATCCCTTGGCCGCCCCCAGAAAAAAAAGAATTACCCCCAAACCCCGCCACCACATGTATTATTTTGTTATATATAATCTTAAATACAAAAAGGTAGCAAGAACAGAGAAAAACATGTAATACAGTATAAACACCCACTCATGCACATGCACACACGCACGCGCGCACACACACACACACACACACACACAAACACACAGTTGCTGCTGTGGAAGTATCTGACTCCTCATTTTGGCCAGTGGGTGCTCTAGCTCTAAAATATTTCAGAAGTGCCCCTGAATTTACAATTAAGATACAATTATGTAAGTTAGATACACTTATTTCACACATGCATCAGTTACCCAATTAAAATGACCTTAACACACATTGTATTAGTATTTGTTAACATCCTATAAACTAAGCATACACTACAAATTATTTAAAAAGCTATATCACTGTAGCTTACAAAATGCCATGTCAATGTATATTAGAAGTTATTTAAGTTGACACATATAGCGTAAAGCAATAAAAAATGACACAGTCAGGAGGTCTGTGTGAATTTGCACTTTTTGTGTTGCACACACAAACTAGACTCTGTTGCCTATAGAGTGAATTTAGTTGCATGGCATGAGGCCTCAATTCTAATAGTTGCTAGTTCAGCAAAACTAAAACCAAATACAGTCGTATTCTGTGGCTAATAGCAACATATTAGCAAGAGTGCGAGGCTAATATAAATAGCCTATTTCCTACTGCCACTCACGTCGTCACTCATAGAAATCAGCATACCTTTATCTTTTGTCCGTTTCTCCTCATCTTCTTTTCCTGAACCGGGCAACTGAGATGGCTACTTTGGTCTTTTAATTTGATCCATGATGATGGAGATGAAGACTCGACATCATTAACTTTGCATTACATTTTGACAACAACGTCCGTTTTACCCGTCAATCAACCGGAGTCACGTGACGTGAGTCACGTAGATGACGCAACAGATTTTTTTTCACATAACCCAATTTATTACATGTTCGTAGGTATATGGGTCTATGTTAATTTTAGGAATGAAAAATACAATTTACTTGGAAGCAGACGCAGCAGTTTGTGTTGGGTGGCCTCTGGCCTGGGATCAGTCAATACCTCGCTCGCCCCCCTTAAAGGCGAGCGAGGGACTTGCAGTCGCAAGTTGATTCCCCGCCCCCCTCACCCGTGCCGCTTCTGACACGCACTAACTGTGTTTCTCAGCACTAACTTGACATGGAAATGAGCGGTTTTGATATTATTATTTTTTTAGGGCGCTCGTGCGCCCTCATATAGATTGCGCCCTGGGCGTTCGCCCACATTGCCCATAGCAAAAACCGGCCCTGTCTGCTATTATAGTTTATCAATACGCGGAACGAAATGGAAGCATCCTTGGATTTACCCGTTCAATGTAAGTAAAGAGAAGAAATTCTAAGCTTAAAGAAAAGTCAGATCACTGGCAGAGGTCATTTGACACGAACGAGGACATATTTATGAATAAAGACATTGAATTTAATTAATAAAAACTTACAACCCTACTTACTGTCCCTTTAAAATTTTCATGCTATATCTGCAATGTTTGGTATGAAATGAAAATTCAATATTTTTTTACATTTGCCATTTTCTTCAGTCCTTATATAAATACAGATTTTAATGCTTTATAAGTTGAGAAATTAAATTGGAAATTGATTAAAACTGAAGCAAAATGATTGTTTAAATTTATTTTTCATTAGTACATTTACATTTATGGGCAGGATACGTGGGATTTTCATACTGCACAATGGATGTAGCAAAAATCAATTGAAAATGCATTCCGAGTTGACCACGCCCCCACCCTATGAATCACTGCTTCAAGGCGGGGCCAGCATCTCCCGTTGCATGTGCTTATGTGGGAGACATGGCGGCAGAGCTCATTGATAGTGTTATTGACTGATGGATTAAGTGAAGCATAAAAAGATAAATACAGTGCTGTGAGACGCAGGCATTTTATCCAGCTTACGCGCTACACTTTCTATTTTATTTTATGTAAATGAAAATGCAATCCATGTCCTGCCCGTAAATGTAAATGAAAATTACATTTAAACAATCATTTTGGTTAAGTTTTTGCGTGACCATGTAAAACACATCTAATTAATTCTGCTAATACATTTCCAATTTAATTTTGCAACTTATAAAGCATTAAAATCTGTATATAAAAAGTACTGTATAAAATGTCAAATGTAAATTAAATTATTGAATTTTCAATTTCAATTCACACCAAACATTCCACATATACCATGAAAAAAACTGTCAATTTAAATACAGAAATGCATTGCCATTTTAGATAAGGTGTACCCTTTCAAAAAGTTACACCTTTGTACCCAAAGAGTGCATATTAGTATTTCAAGGAAACATATTTGTACCTATATTACGACCTTTTTTAAAGGGTACTGCCCCAGTGACAGCTTTGTACTTTTTTTTGACAGTGTTGTCATATTGCATACATTTAAAATTTTACTATTTGCTTCGCTGCAAACCTAACCGTTACAGTTGAGTTTAAATTAAACTATGCTTGGATGTTTCAACCCATGGTTGTGTCAAATATGGACATTTCCTTGGTTCATTTAAACCAACGAATGGGTTGAGCTCTAAAAAATGTTGGGTCAAAAAAGGCCAAACCAAGCCGTACAAACTCATACAATTTTACAACTTAAAAGAGTGCTCCAGCACTATATCGTTGTAAATGGCATCGGGTGGATTTCGTCTGCTGCAAAAGAAACTTCCTCTAAGACTTACTTAACAAAGGTGTGGTAGAGATTGTATATTGAATGTAGTTATTTGTAAATGTCACTCAGATTTTAATATTGGTTGACAATTTGATTGAACCTTTTCTTTCACATTGACACAAGCATTGCGTTGTGGGTATCCAAGCAGTTTTTCCCAACTCCCATCCGTGCGTACTCAGTCCAAGAAGGAAATTACAAATTTTGTGCTGAAACTACATGAATGATTTTGGTAGACATAACTAAATAGGCGGTGGACTTGTAGTTCCCAGTATGGTTTGCATGGGACTGCATTTGGAGAGTAAAATTTGAAATGAAATGCTATTTTATTGTTTTTTTACTATAAGAAAGACTTGTTAGTGTTTAAAGTTCATTTATCTTTGAGATTTAGAGGAGTTTCTGTTTCTTTTTTGAGTTTTGGGGTTACCATTGTTCAGAAGAGTGGTGCTTGCTCTTTAGACTGTAGGTGACACAATGAAATCCATTGTGCACCAATGTTTTTGTAGAAAACAACCCAGCAAAGGTTAAATAAGCATTGGGTCTAAAAGGGACAAAACCAACCAGTTGTGTTGTTATTTAAAGGGGACATTTTTCCATGTTTAAGTGCTATAATTGGGTCCCCAGTGCTTCTGTCAACCTAGACAATGTGAAAAGATCAACCCAGTAACCATTCTCTGTAAGCATGTGAAAAAATAGCTCATTGAATAGCTCCTTGTGATGTCAGAAGGGGATAATACCACCCCTAAGTCTGCACTATCCAACCACAGCGCTGCCATTTAGTGCAGATATCAGCTAATTTGCATTTTAAATGACACACCCAAAACAGCAAATTTTTGCTGACACCTACAAAGTGGCAATTTTAACATGTTATAATAAATCTTTATTATATTTTGAGCTAAAATTTTACATATGTACTCTGGGGACCCCAAAGTTTTATTTGACATCTTAAAAAAGTATTTTGAAATGTCCTCTTTAACCTACATGTATGCTGGGTTGATTCAACCATTGTTGGGTCAAATAAACTTTTTGGGGGGTATTTTTACCCAATGGCTGCTGGGTTTCTCCAATTTTGCCCCAACACTGGGTTATTTAAAGGAGTAGCCTACTCAAAATAATAATAATAAATGTCCCCTTGACTTTTCATAATAGGAATAAAAATGACTTGGTTCAAGTCAATGTGGACCATTTTTTGGGTGAACTACTCCTTTAACCCAGGATTTTACTTTTATTTATTAGGCAGATGCTTTTATCCAAACAGATTCGCAGTGCATTACAAGGTATACATTTTTATAAGTATGCACTGTACATGTATGCTCCCTGGGTTTGAACCCTTTACCTTTTGTGCTAGTAACAAAATACTCAACTACTAAAGCTCAAAACTCACCACATAATAAATGAGTAAAGCCAATCAAAATTTGTGACAGTCCTTGCCCACTTGACTTGGAAAAAGTGAGGTGATAATAATACTACATGTAGTGTTTTTCTTTTTATTAAAACTCCTCATCACAGACTTAATTGAATTACTACATAGTTGAGATAAATCATGAGATGATGAATGACATTATTTACTACACATTTGTAAAGATTCACCAATCATAAGCAAATTTGTTACAGTCTTAAAGGTAGAGTTGCAAAACTAGTTTGTTAATTTGTATGCGTCATATCAGCCAGTAAAACAAAATTATGACTTCCAAACATACTAACTAGGAATGTGGCCCATGTGAGAAAACAAAATGATAATCATTTTGTTTTCTCACATGGGCCACATTCCTAGTTAGTATGTTTGGAAGTCGTAATTTTGTGATGTGATCCCCACCCATGTCAGGTACTAAAATGCTGTCTGTTCTAGAATATGGCAGGTATCTACTGATTTAAACATTTGAGATATGGGTCAATGACAAAACAAGCTTCTGAAAACTTTTTTTTCCATCTTTTAAAATTGTGTGTAAATATGGATTTGTTTTCAAAATATGTATTTGTTGCGTAATGTGAACCATGTGCATCACGTGTCTTGTCAAAATAAGTGCCTGCTGCACATTCCTCGAAACCTTTTATGATAAAAGAGACGCTCACGTTCACAAAATACATGCAAGACACTCCCTTAACATTAAACTCTGATTAGGCATGAGATTATGCGAGTATCTGGCAAACGCGAGCGTCTCTTTTATCATAAACCCTTTAGACGCGTCTGCAGCAGGCACTTATTTTGACAAAACATGTGATGCACATAGGATCACATATTTTAAAATGCCGAACCACACACTTGACAGTAGAGCCTGACCAATATATCGGCAGGCCGATATTATCGGCCGATATTAGGCATTTTCCAAACTATCGGTAAATTAACATATAAAAAAAACAGACGAAACAGCCTTCAACCATGTCATAAGAGTTGCCGTTGTATAGTTTGTCCACCAGAGGGCACTCTACAACCTCCCTGTTGGCAACACTCGTGTATAACGCATCACACATCCTGCAACCTGCTGATCCAGCCAGAGTCGGGCAGAGAGAACAACGTTTAAGTGAGTTCATGGTGAGTTGGTCACGAGACAATAAAAGAAACAAGTTTCTTTTTAAAATGCATTATCATATTATTTTAGTTAAAACGCATAAATAACTACAAATAACTAATGTTAGGGAAATCTGTTTTGTTGCGCGTTTCTAAAAAAAAAATCGACCGATATATCGGAATATCGGATTTTAAAACATTGTTGTGACGAGCTTCGCATCCTGCGCCCCCCCAAAAAAACTCAACGGCCGCCACTGGTTTCAAGTTATTTTAATGCCACTGGACTAGAGGTCTTCTCGGGTCCAAAGAAATGTACCCGACCCGAAATGACCCGAATCACTTCATACCCGAACCCGACGTGCATAAATAAAAATTTTTTAAAGAAAGACCCGACCCGAGACAAACCCGAGAAAATTAGACCCGAAGTAGTGAATTTTTTTTTAACCCGACTGGAACCGAATGTAAACGGCACTGACGTGTGTGCATTCTGCAGACCCACGCGCAGCAGTCAGACAGAAAGAAACTCCGGTGGCCTTGCAACCAATTTGGCGAGCTGCTCCATTCGTTTTACTTTGTTATCTGACGACGACACCAACGTAACCGCTAAAATGTACATTTGTAATTGACTGACATGTTTGTCTCAACGAAAATGAACCTTCCGACAACCACACAATGTCGCAAGCGCTCTTGGCAAACAGATGAGAGGTTTGAAAAGGACATTGACGCACACAGGCGAGAGAGTTCGGGTCTTCTCGGGTCCGTTCAGAAAAAACACATTCAATTTTAAATTACCCGAGACCCGATGCCGCTATTATTGTACCCGACCCGTGTCCGAGGCACATGTGAAACTTTTAGACCCGAACCCGATCGGGTCTCGGGTCGGACCTCGGGTTTTCGGATCTAAGTGGACCCGTGAAGACCTCTACACTGGACATAAAAATATGCATGTCATGTCATTGACTCGTATGTTGCCGAATACCTTTTCCTCACTAAAAGATGAGTTAAATAGGATCACTAGTCATTTTTATGTTTCTGTTTGTCATTTTCAGAGCCCTGGTTCGTTTGGTTGACAACTTCTATCCCATAATCCTTTGCAGTAAATGGGTCATTTTGCACTTTTGCTTCTGTTGAAATAGATATCTAATATCATAGATTTATAATGTTCATAGGTTAACTCCTAATAATTACAGTGCCAAATTTACTTTCTAGTAAAATTAAATAATACAAAAAGTTTACGCGAAAGCAATTACTGATATAATGAACATAATTGAGACCTTTGAAAAGGTAAATTAGTGTAATTATATGTTATGTTGCATTCTTTCCCCAACATAAAAGCAACATACCTGAGGTGAGATAGATAACAATTAATCGCTCTAAATTACCTTTCCACTCCTTGCGGTTAAACAGTAATTAACAAGTCTAAACCGGGACCATTACGTGCTCTAATGGAATGATGTGTACTACTGAGATTATAATTCACACCTACCAATTTTCCGCGAAAGTTCCTCACTTCCCCTCTGACTGGTTAAAGGTTCATCTGTTTTCTGAAGTTTCCTAATGTCACGGGAGTTCAGCGAAATTTCACATTGTTGAGCTTCGTTCGGATATTCAGGGGCAGAATCGCATTTGGAGTCCTGGCTCCCATCACTGGCCGTGACTGTCGCAGCCTCCTCCTCCTCCTCCCCATCATCATTAGTGTTCTCATTGGTCAGACCCTGTTGTGATTGATCACTGATACATCTACTTGTATCCAAGTCTGCTGCAAAGTAAAAAATCACATTGTTTTTTATGCATTTCTTTCACTTTTTAGATCTCACTCATCGCCTGTTTAATTAAAATATGACTAAAGGGCAATGCAGTCATACAGTGATGTGACCATTTTCTGTGGCAGGTGACTACATAGTAAATTAAAAAGATTTTTCAGAAAAATAAAATACTTTATAAAAGGTGCACAAAACATTTATGTTTTTTTTAAATAACATTTCATGATATTTCTGAAGTATGTGTTGTGAGAAATCAGACCTGTCTCTAACAGCCCTGGGCTTTGTAAACAGCAAAAAGAATCTGGAAGTGCCTCGCATTTTTTTGCCAATTAGAAAGTGCAGCCAATCAGAAACGCTCTCTAGCCATGAATCACTTTTATTTCAAGTTTGTTGACGTCAATCCACAGGTGAGGTTTCTGAGAGAGAGGGCTAATAAGATGTAATTGTTTTTAATTATTTCATTCTTTGTCTTATTAACTTTCGTTTTCACTTAAGCACAGTAAATCTTCCTTTGAAATTAAAAGCGCAAAATTATTATACTTATAGGGGAACAAACATAACAACAAAAATGCATAACTTGAAGGCTATGTAAGTCATGTTTGATAAAAGCATCAGCCATAGGCAAATGTAAGCGCAATGCTAATCTAAAATCTTTCAAAAATGTTCCCTCAAACCTACTATACTGCAAAAATGACTTTTTTACTTTGTATTTTTTTCTTGTTTTCAGTAAAAATATCTAAGAATTCTTCAATTAAGATGTATTTTCTTGATGAGCAAATTGACATAGGAAAATAAGTGTAGTTTTCACAAAAAATATATATAATTTAAGCGAATTTGTGCTTAAAACAAGCAAAAAAAATCTGCCAATGAAATAAGAAAGATTTTCTTGAATTAAGTGTTCATGAATAAAGTTAACTTATTTCAAGAAAATTTTTCTTATTCAATGGCAGATTTTTTTTCTTGTTTTAAGCACTAATTTACTTAAAGTTTATATGTTTTGTCTAAAAACTAGACTTATTTTCCTAGGTCATTTTGCTCATCACGAAAATACATCTTGATTTATGAATCTATGAATTTTTAGATATTTTTACTGAAAACAAGACAAAAATACTAAAGAAAGTCTTTTTTTGCAGTGCTTGGTATTTTTGTCTTGTTTTCAGTAGAAATATCAAAAAATTCTTAAATTAAGATGCTTTTTCTTGATGAGCAAAACGACCCAAGAAAATAAGTCTAGTTTTTAGACCAAACATATCAAACTTAAGTGATTCTGTGCATAAAACAAGCAAAAAAAAAAATCTGCCAATGGGGTAAGCAAATATTTCTAGATTTTTTCCTTGAATTTAGTGTTTAAGAAAAATGTTCAAGATTTTATGCTTACCCGATTGGCAGATTGTTTTGCTTGTTCCATGCACAAAAACACCTTAATTTGATATTTTTGGTCTAAAAACTAGACCCATTTTCCCGGGTCACTCCGCTCATCAAGAAAAAGCATCCCAATTTAAGATCCTTTTGATATTTCTCCTGAAAACAAGACAAAAATACTAAGAAAACTTATAGACTTATAGACAATACGTTCTCAGGTTTTTTTTACTTCAAGGCCCCACAACAATATTCAAAGACCCCCACTGTAATGCTTGTTTTGTCTTATTTTGAATAATTTTAAGTCAAATTGAGGCTCCCTTGGAAATTTGTTAAGGCTCCCTTGTGGTCCACTGGTTGAGAAAAACTTCAGTAGACAAATCAGCATTGATTTAGTTATTTCATTTGTGCATTTAACAGACACTTTCATCCAGAGACTTGCAGCATATTGGGTGAAACACTGTTGTCTCACAGCAAGAAGGTCCCTGGTTCAACTTTGGCTAAGTCAGGCGGGTGAGGAGTTCGCATGTTATCCCTTGCAGCATCTATGGCTATATTTATGGTGAGAACCGGTTAATCCACACTAGTTTATTCATACACACATTTGGGGAGAGTCAATTTGGCATCCCCAAATCACTTTCATATTTTTGGACTGTAGGAGGAAACCAGAGCACCTATAGAAAAGTACTTCCAACCCACCCAAGGCTCAAACTGGGGACCTTCTTGCTGTGGGGCAACAGTGCTACCCACTAAGCCGGTGTGCCACCCGAATTTTATTTACAGTAAGTTGTTAATTCTCAAACTAATCCAATCCAGTCTTATTTACCTTTGATGAAATGATTGACAGTTTCAAGCCCCTCCTCCCCATCAGACTGTGCAGTACTGGCTTGACTCTGAGGTATGGCCGATGTTATGTGCTCTGTGGTACAGCTCTGCTCTGACGTTGGTTGAGATAAAGTGATGTGGTTCTCCTCAGAGCCCGTGTGGTTCTGTAAACATGCCTGACTGAATGATATAGCTGTTAAAGAGTCGTTTGTGAGAGTTTGGGAGTCGCTCCAGCTGGAAAGAGTTTGTAGATCTGTACTCATCCGTGGCTCATTTTTATTATGTGATATACTTTCAGGAAGAGATCTGTGACTGTATTGACCAATCCCGGTTGTAGAGGATTCAGGGAAGAGTGGTGTTTGCTGGGAGAAATGTGTTTCAATGCAGGATTCACGATCATTTTGTTTGTCTACAGTAGGTTGATACTCAGTCTCTAGTGCTTCGTCTTTTATCATGAATGTTGTATTTCTTTCTTCATTCTTGTTTAGTTTAACACTGTTGAGCTTCTCTACTCCCTGTTCATCTGTTGCATCATAATTCATTATAATCTCTGTATCAGACTCTACTTTTAACACAGTCAAATTCTTTGCACTGTTGAAGTCCACATTTGACTTCTCTCCACTCTCCTGGTTCATCAAAGACTGTTCATATTCATCCTGATAATATTCCTTATCTTTTTGGTCCTCATTACTGGCACAGGTTTCAATCATTTCTTCATCGTGTTCTTTTTCAGTGTTGTCTTCCTCCACAATTTTCCCATCTTGAAGTTTTTCACTCTCAGATTCCTCCAAAATTTTGTCATCTTGATATTTTTCACTCTCAGATTCCTTCACAATTTTCTCATCTTGATATTTTTCACTCTTTGATTCTTCAATAATTTTGTCATCTTCAATTTTTTCCCTCTTACATTCTTCCACAGATTTCTCATCTTGATATTTTTCACTCTCGGATTTGTCCACAATTTTGTAATCTTGAAGTTTTTTCCTCTTACATTCATCCACAATTTTCTCATCCTGAAGTTTTTCGCTCTGAGATCCCTCCAAAATTTTGTCATCTTGATATTTTTCACTGTCAGATTTGTCCACAATTTTGTCATCTTCAAATTTTTCCCTCTTACATTCCTCCACAATTTTCCCATCTTGAAGTTTTTCGCTCTGAGATTCCTCCACAATTTTCCCATCTTGAAGTTTTTCGCTCTGAGATTCCTCTAAAATTTTGTCATCTTGATATTTTTCACTCTCAGATTTGTCCACAATTTTGTCATCTTGAGGTTTTTCACCCTGAGATTCCTCCAAAATTTTGTCATCTTGATATTTTTTACTCTCGGATTTTTCAATCATTTCGTAATCTTCAAAAATGTCCCTCTTACATTCCTCCACAATTTTCCCATCTTGAAGTTTTTTGCTCTGGGATTGCTCCAAAATGTTGTCATCTTGATATTTTTCACTCTCAGATTCCTCCACAATTTTCCCATCTTGAAGTTTTTCGCTCTGAGATCCCTCCAAAATGTTGTCATCTTGATATTTTTCACTCTCAGATTTGTCCAAAATTCTGTCATCTTCAAATTTTTCCCTCTTACATTCCTCCACAACTTTCCCATCTTGATATTTTTCACACTCAAATTCCTCCGAAATTTTGTCATGTTGAAGTTTTTCGCTCTGAGATCCTTCCAAAATGTTGTCATCTTGATATTTTTCACTCTCAGATTTGTCCACAATTTTGTCATCTTGATATTTTTCACTCTCAGATTCCTCCACAATTTTCTCATCTTGATATTTTTCACTCTCAGATTCCTCCACAATTTTCCCATCTTGAAGTTTTTCGCTCTGAGATTGCTCCAAAATATTGTCATCTTGATATTTTTCACTCTCAGATTTGTCCACAATTTTGTCATCTTCAGATTTTTCCCTCTTACATTCCTCCACCATTTTCCCATCTTGATATTTTTCACTCTCAGATTTGTCCACAATTTTGTCATCTTCAGATTTTTCCCTCTTACATTCCTCCACCATTTTCCCATCTTGATATTTTTCACTCTCAGATTCCTCCACAATTTTCTCATCTTGATATTTTTCGTTCTTGTCTTCCCCCATCACTTTCTCATGTTGTTCCTTTTCACATTCTTCCATAATTTCCCCATGTTGTTTTTTTTCTTTCTCAAAGTTTTTTTCATCTTGTATATTTTCACTCTTAATCTCCTCCACAATTTTCTTATTGTGTTCTTTTTCACTGTCATCTTTTTTCATCATCTTCCCATCTGGTTCCTCCTGTCCTGCATTTATCTCTTCACTTTCATCTCTATTTTCAACTCTTTCTTCTCCACCTTCTTCCTCATACCCTCTCACTCCATGCCTCTCTTCAACCACTTTGTCCTCCTCATCTTTAATCTCGGTTTCTTGTTCCTCCTGAATCCATTCCTTCTGATTCCTCTCTCCATCCTCTTCCTCTAACTCTTCCTCCTCAACTGTAGATATAATGGAGGACAGGGCAGTGAAGTCTCTTTTTAGGTTCAAGTCCTTCACTGTTTGTGGGGTAACAGGCAGATCAGGAAGTGGTCTAGATGGGGGCTGAAGTACTGGGAGACATGATGGGACCAGTGAAACAGGAGAACATTGAGGAGGAGAGGACAGGAGAGCACCTGGGGTGCAGACAGAGGAATCTGAGATACTTTGAGAATCCAGATCGAAATCAGAAATCAGAAGAACCTCCGAATGTTTTGGTGAAAGCTCAAAACCAGAGGGAGGCGAAGGTAGTTCTGCTGTTGTTTTTGCTTCATATGAGCCCTCATTGTCTAAGTCTGTGGTTGGTGGTGGTGGGTAAAACACAAGACTGTCTAAAATGGCCATGATGGGTGTGTTTATTTCCGACTGTAATGTATCGGTCACAGTTGGTGGTTGGGTTTGGAGCTTCAGACTGGAGGGGGGTTGTGTATGGTCAACGGTGTCTTTATAGGAAGACTCAGTGAGCTGAGGTGAAGATGGGTGGATCTGACTCCTAGAAGATAACATTGCACTGTTTTGAGGGGGATTCTGCTCTAAATGGCTAGAAGATGCTGTTACTGGACTGTGCCACAAAGAAGTTGCACTGTTAGGGAACACAAGTGTTGGGCTTTTGGATGTTGGAGTCAATGGGCGGTACGGTGATGCAACTGTCGATCTATAAGGAGATGGAGGCGTGGAAGATGAAAGCTCATTGAAAATGAAAACATTGTCTGTCGGACTGCTATGCAGTGTTCTGTGAGGACTTCTGACTGCAAAACAAAAGAAAGGAAAGGGAAACAAACTTACTATGAATGTTATTTGATGCATAACTGAGCTCACAATGACATAAAAACCGTTGGTGTGACTTAAAATGTTGAAATATGTTACTAGGAGTAAGAAAAAATTCACGGACTGACATCATTTCAATGCATTTCTCTTTACCTGGGAATGGTGAGCTGGGTTGAGAATTTACGGAGCCCTTCTGGTCACCCCCTGGAAAAAAAGAAAACAATCCGTGATCACGGTTTTGTAATTCGTCCCCTCAGTTTATAAACCGTACTCACGGATTATTAAACTGTTCCCTCAGTTTTACAAACCGTGCGCTCGGATTAATAAACCGTACGCACGAGTTAACAATCCGTGCTCTTAGATTTGTAAACCGTACCATCAGTTTTTGCAATCCGTACCCACGAATTTATAAACCGTGCGCACGCTTTTGCAATCTGTTCTCACAGTTTTGCTAACTGGATTTGTAGCCCCTCCCTCATTTTAGAAATCGCTATTCATTCTTATTCATTCTTTCCAAGTTTCCTATTAATGTTTGATATTTTCGGAAATTAATAAAGTTTAAACCGTGTTAAGCTGTTTTATACGTTCCTAACTGGAAACGTGCTTTAATATTTACGAAATATTTTAATCGGATGCTACAGTAAACAGATATCTTTGTGTAAAATTAACATGTTATTTAGATTTATTCATCAAATAAAATAAGTATTTAACTAACAAATGATTTCTACATATCCTATATATTTTAATCAATAGGCTTGCTATATATTTTCGTTTTTAATTGCTCATTTCAAATTCATATTTTATGTATTTAACATCAACTTATTAGGTAAAATTAAAAGATTATTAAGAGCTGCACAATTATAAACATATAAGTTTTATATACCTATAATTCTTAATTATTGTAAATCAATATTATTTGCATTTAACATCAACTTCATGCCAAACTTTTATTATGATTTACTTAATTTTTTGGTGAAACATTTTTACATTATGTTTATTATCTGAGCTAATGTAAGCAAAAAAGTAGTTAGAAATTAAGTAGATCACATGTTAATTTAAGGATCAATGAGAAAATAATCATCAAAGGAAACTTCTGGGATGACAAACATCTGAGAAACTCTTTAAAAAATCCAGATAAGTTTGGAGTTTATTAATATTTAAACTTAAAATTTGTACTTTGTTAATTAAATATTGTCTTTGTCCTTGCGTAAAGTTTTTTTATCTGAATACTTGAAGTTATACTGTTATATTAACTGGGTAACAGCTTTCTGTGCAAATACTGCTAGAATAATCGTGACTATTTGTATTGTACGTATTTATTTAGGTCACAAAGTGTTAAAATAGCTGTGCTCTTTGAAATGTGTGTAAAAGAATCAATTTCTGGTCATATTTTTAATGCACAATGAGTGGGTATATGAGCCACACTCTGTAAAACATTTACTATGATTTATTCAATTTTTGGTAAAACATTTTATACTTACAAATACTGAGTAAATTTGAAAGCTTTACATCTGGTATTAACAATAATTAAATTGATTTCCTATTAAAAATAAAATTGAGTAAAAATAAGTAATTGCAAATGTTAAGTATATGTAGCTGTTTTTTATGAATTTTATTTAAATAAAAAATGAGTTGAATTTACTTAATGTAAAGTGAATTTATTTCATACCATCCTTTATGAACGATGAACAAAGCAATTGTACACAATTATTTTATTGAACATTTATTTACACATGACATAACTCTACAGTCATCATGAAACTCCAAAAATGCCAAACAGTACATGTTACAAATACAATGAGCTGAATAAACTCTGAGAGGTTGCAGAATCACTTCTTAATTCCAGACAGGTGGATCAGCAGAATCCTGCACCTATATTGTAAATGTAATTACTCATACTCCACACTTACCAGGATTTTTGAGGAGATTCGGAGATGTTTATTGTCTGCAAAAGACGCAATTTCATCTGCTGCTGAATAAAACCCGTTTGCTTTGTTGATTTTTAAATTAACACCTTATCTACTTTGTTTGCCTATATTTACTCAAATAATAGGCTACAATGTAAAAATGTTTGATTGTCGATGTTATGTTGATGTTAAATACATAAAATATTAATTTTAAATGAGCAATTATTATTATAAGTTTTAAAACGTGTAAATATTTAAGTGTGAAATTCTCAAATATATTGATAATCAGATATAATAATATTGATTTACAATAATTAAGAATTATATGTATAAAACTTATATGTATATAATTGTGCAGCTCTTAATAATCTTTTAATCTTACCTAATAAGCTGATGTTAAATACATAAAATATGAATTTGAAATGAGCAATTAAAAACGAAAATATATAGCAAGCCTAAGTGTGGCATTCTCAAATATATTGATTAAAATATTAAGGATATGTAGAAATCATTTGTTAGTTAAATATTTATTTTATTTGATGAATAAATCTAAATAACATGTTAATTTTACACAAAGATATCTGTTTACTGTAGCATCCGATTAAAATATTTCGTAAATATTAAAGCACGTTTCCAGTTAGGAACGTGTGGGGCAGCATAACACGGTTTAAACTTTGTTGGTTTCCGAAAATATCAAACATTGGTGGCAAACTTGGAAGGAATGAATAAGAATGAATAGCGATTTCTAAAATGAGGGAGGGGCTACAAATCCAGTTAGCAAAACTGTGAGAACAGATTGCAAAAGCGTGCGCACGGTTTATAAATTCGTGGGTACGGATTGCAAAAACTGAGGGTACGGTTTACAAATCTAAGAGCACGGATTGTTAACTCGTGCGTACGGTTTATTAATCCGAGCGCACGGTTTGTAAAACTGAGGGAACAGTTTAATAATCCGTGAGTACGGTTTATAAACTGAGGGGACGAATTACAAAACCGTGATCACGGATTGTTTTCTTTTTTCCAGGGGGTGACCAGAAGGGCGCCGTAAGAATTTGAAGAGGACAGTTGTCTAAAGAAATCTCTGGGGTTAGAAGTACGCTGGGATACTAGAGCTGCTGCCTCCTGCAGGTCACAAACCGTATTGCATAACTTTAATGCATTTGTCAAAGATACTTTTAAATGTATATATGTATATTTTTCATCATTGAAGCTATGACTCTATAAGCTGCTAACTCAATGCTCTACCAATTGAGCTACAGGGACACTGTAGTAATCATAAGGGGCGGTTCACATTCGACGTCTAAAACCGCGCAGAAAACACGGACGTTGATTGGTTCTTGTCACATGATCTGCGGTGCGCTTGCGGCATTCTGAAAAGTTGAGATGTTTTTAACTCGATATGATGTGGACGCACCGCGTGCCCATTGCTACTGCGTTGCTTCCATTTTGAGCGCACATACCGCGCGCCTACATTTGAAATAATGAACTTGAGCACGCAAAAGACGCGAAATGTCATCACCCCTTACAATACTGAAGGAAACAGGCTGACACAAAACAATTAGGGACATTTTTACTAACAATGAAAGGGTTTAGTGTTTGACAAAACTCACAGTAGCTTTTTCTTTTGATTCAGAGTTTGAATATCTTGCTGTCCTTTCCTCTTCTTCTCGCTCTCTTACCTGGTCGTCCTGTTGTGTTCAGAGTATATACTGTATTACGTGTGTACACATGCATACATTCACTGTTAATTTATAAAATGAAGGCTCCTTAAAGGTTCATTGTCAGGCTGTATGGTTCCATAAAGAACCTTTAACATCCACAGAACCCAAAAGGTTTTTTGTAGTGGATAAAGAACAGAAAGAAATGGTTCTTTAAAGGATTAGTCCGTTTTCTTAAAAAAATTCCAGATAATTTACTCGCCACCATGTCATCCAAAATGTTGATGTCTTTTTTTTGTTCAGTTGAGAAGAAATTATGGTTTTTGAGGAAAAAATTCTAGGATTTTTCTCATTTTAATGGACCCCAACTCTTAACAGTTTTATTGCAGTTTCAAAGGACTCTAAACGAATCCAGGCGAGGCGTGGGGGTCTTGTCTGGAGAAACGATTGTCATTTTTTGGCAAGAAAAATAAAAAAAAATATGCACTTTTGACCCACAGCTTCTCTTCTTCCTCCGGCTGTGTGACGAGTCAGCTGACCTCACCTCACGTAATTGCGTAATGATGTTGAAAGGTCACGTGTTACATATATGAAACGCACATTTGTGGACCATTTTAAACAAAAAACTGACACAAAGACATTAATTAGTATCATTTGACATACAACTACATCGGAACGGTCCTCTTTCTCCACTTGTAAACACTGGGGCGTAGTTTAGATACGTCATCCGTGACCTCTTGACGTGATGACGTTTTACGTGAGGCTGCGCTGGCTCGTCGTCACACAGCCGGAGGAAGACGAGAAGTTGTGGTTTAGAAGTTCATATTTTTTATTTTTCTTGCCAAAAATGACAATCGTTTGCTAGATAAGACCCATATGCCTTGTTTGAGATCATTTAGAGTCCTTTGAAACTGCAATTTTAAACTGCATTAAAACTGTTAAGTGTTGGGGTCTATTAATGTCCATTAAAATGAGAAAAATCCTGGAATGTCCCCCCCCCCAAAAAAAAAAAAATTCTTCTCAACTGAACAAAGAAAGACAACAACATTTTGGATGACATGGTGGTGAGTAAATTATCTAGATTTTTTTTAAGAAAATGGACTAGTTCTTTAAAGAACATTTGACTGAAATGTGATTTAGGGAAACAAAAATGGTTCTACTATGGCAGGGGTACCCAAACTCGATCCTGGAGGGCTGGTGTCTTGCAGGCTTTAGCTCTAACCCTAATTAAACACACCTGAAGTAGCTAATTAAGGTCTTACCAAGCATACTAGAAACTTCCAGTCAGGTGGGCTGTAGTTTCAGACATCACGCCCACAAAACGTTGGCTAAACATCTGATGCGTATTGCACACTTAAAGGAATAGTCTACTCATTTTCAATATTAAAATATGATATTACCTTAACTAAGAATTGTTGATACATCCCTCTATCATCTGTGTGCGTGCACGTAAGCGCTGGAGCGCGCTGCGACGCTTTGATAGCATTTAGCTTAGCCCCATTCATTCAATTGTACCATTTAGAGATAAAGCCAGAAGTGACCAAACACATCAACTTTTTTCCTATTTAAGACTTGTTGTTATACGAGAAAGTTTGGTGGTACAAAATAAAACTTAGTTCTTTTCAAAGCGTATATAAAAGAGTAACCACATTCCATGGCGCAATAGCACCCCTGGGAGTACTCCGACTCGGCGCAGTAACACCCTCCCTCTCCCATTATGAGAGGGGGAAGGGGAGCGGACTTTTCAGGCGAGTCGAAGTACTCACAAAAGTGCTATTACGCCATAAAATATAGTTCCTCTTTTAAATCCGCTTAGAAAAGCGCTACGTTTTATTTTGTACCACCAAACTTGCTCGTATAACTACTCGTCTTAAATAGGAAAAACGTTGATGTGTTTGGTCACTTCTAACTTTATCTCTAAATGGTACCATTGAATGAATGGGGCTAAGCTAAATGCTATCGAAGCGTCGCAGCGTGTTCCAGCAATTACACAATTCTTAGTTAAGGTAATAACATATTTTAATATTGAAAATGAGTAGACTATTCCTTTAACTAAAAATCCTTCCGGAATGTTGAAGTCATCTTCTGATTTGAGACGTGAGTGTCGCGATTATTTTCGGTCCCCCGGGAAACAAAGCTCTAACGTTTGATCGAAGAAGAGAAGCAGTCGTGTTTACGTAGATAATAATGAGCAGTTATCTTGATAAGCTAAACATTGCATTCCCAAAAATATGTGAAGTTCACAGTATAGACTTGAGGCAGTTAGTGGAGATTAAAAAAGAGATATTTTTACCTGTTTGCCAATGGGATTTGGGAAGAGCATTATTTTGTTTGACATGTCGGTCAAATGGCCTCATGGGCAGGCACTGGCCTAAAAAAGCTTTTATGAATACCAGACCTTAGTGCTGTTCGATTTTGGATTTTTTGGAATCGATTCAGATTCCTGTTTCTGGAATCGATTCCTCACTGTTATTTTCGATTCTTTTATCTTTACTGATGTTGACCTTGTTGGAGCCATTCTTCTTCAAGTGAGTCAGATTGATTGTTGATGTCGATTGATTTATACTTCTTGTCCCAAACTACAACGAGTAAGATCAAACCCTGCCCGGCAACTGATTCTAAATATTTAATTGGGTCAGTCATTGCGCTAATTGCCTACACAATGCTAAAATAACCATCCTACCCTAAACCATACTCTGTGTCAGGACTGGATCCATTTAGTCTGAACTTTATGTCTTTACAGGTGATATGATTGTGTTGACAAATTAAATCGGCTAAAGGCCGTGGTTTGTGTTTAAAAAATCTTAAAGAGGAGTCGATTCCACTGAAGAATCGATTCCCAGAACTGGCAACGTGAGACTGGGTGGGCTGAGGCAAGTTGGAGCTAGACTCTCCATGAAACCAGCCCTCCAGGACAGAGTTAATCGCTGTGAAGAAAACCCCTTTTAGAACACATTTATGTACTTTTAAACACCAAATTCATCTTACCCATTTTAATCTGTCCTGTCTGTGTTGCTCTGCTTCCATCTGGGCCTGTATTCTTCTATAAAATAGTCAAAAGTTTAGACTGTGTTGAAAAATTTGAATTTATTAGATTGTAACTTGAGAGCCTCTTTTGTTTTAAAAGTATCCCAGAATGTACCTCATGAATATGGCTGAGGTGACTATTGCACAAATATATTTTTATACTTTGTGTCATTTTATACCTTTAATGCTATACTCAAAAATGTAAACAAAATGTATAAAATTATCATTAACATATGAATGTATGAGAAATGTTTGATTGACCTCTGCTCCTTTATCCTCTGTTCTCTTTCCATCATCTTCCTCTCTCGCTCTTCTGCTTGTCTCCTCTCATGAAGCAACCGCTCTTTCTCTCTCTTTCTCCTGTCCTCTGCTGCCCTCCGCTGTTCCTCCTTCTTCCTTTCATCCTCCTCTCTCTGAAACATACAGTAAAAGAATAGCCATTCAGGACTCATCTTTACATTTGATGATTTAATTTATACATTAGTCAATATACATTTTGTAAAGAATAATAAAAGTAAATTTTTACCTCTGCTTGTGCCCAGAAAGAATCCCTCTGGATTCTCAGGATCTCTGCTGATGCGATTGTTCGCCTGTAATTTGTGCCCTGCAAGTTGTTGTTTTTTTTAGTTACTGTATGATACATACTTAATTTACCACTTAAAGGACAAGTTCAGTATTTTACACTTAAAGCCCTGTTTTCAGATTGTTTATGATGAAATAGAACGGTTTTGACTGAAATTTGGACATATGATGCTGGCCCGAGAATTTTCAGGTGTTTGTTGTTTCACCTCCCACCTCTACAATGGGTGTATAGGTGCACGGGAACAATCCTTCCTAAAATGCATTAAACTCACCGAGTGGTCAGGGGTGTTCACTGACATGCTCACACAAAAATCGCTGCAAAAGATGCACTCCAACAGGTTTTATCGTAGTTTTTGTCCAACTCCATTGACTTGTATTAGATGTGCTGTGAGGTACGGTATTACTCCGCCGCTGGGAACTTTGTTTGTATTCTTGCAATTGGCAAAGGTGGATTATCGCCACCACCTGGGCTGGAGTGTTTATTATTCAAGCTCTCACCGGAAGAATATACGGGTGTGAGGCGTTTGGAAAAATAGGTCCACAAGTTTACAACGAATGCTAAAACACCTTGTTGGAGGGCATCTTTTGCAGCGATTTTTGTGTGAGCGTGTCAGTGAACACCCCTGACCACTCGGTGAGTTTCACGTCTTTGTAAACGAAAGTTTAATGCATTTTAGGAAGGATTGTACCAGTGTACCTATGTAGCCATTGTAGAGGTGGGGGCTGATACAACAAACACCCGAAAATTCTCGGGCCAGCATCATATGTCCAAATTTCAGTGAAAACCGTTCTATTTCATCATAAACAATCTGAAAACAGGGCTTTACATGTAAAATACCGGTGATTTTAAATTGTTTAACCATGATAAAAGGAATAGCATCCTTCCACAACACTACTAGTAAAGGCTGCCTTCTACCGGCAGTTAGCTGAATTGTCAATGTCCCGTACCACAGCCTCCTGTCTGTCTTCTCGTCGGAGGACGTGTCTCTGTCTCGGCCCCTGCATCACTGTCGCAGCCTTACAGGCAAGAGTACAGATCCTCTCCTCTGTTATTTCATCCAAAGTGTGTGCAGGAAGAAATATCTGAACTTCCTGTTGGATCAGATACAAAAGACACAAATTCAATAAGAAAATGTTTTTAAAAAATGTTACATGTGTACAAAACAAGAATGACCTGAATGTATTTTGCTCACTTATCCTTAAAATTGTTTAGCTTGTATGAAATCATCATCACGATCACACAGTAACAATTGAATTATGTGTAATATTTTATTCTGATTTTCTCTCTAGACTACACTAAACATTGTACAGAAAAATTGTCTAAATTTGTACGCCAACTGTCACTGGGGCAGTAGCCTACCCCTTAAAAATGTCCTAATGTGTATACATTAGGTACAGATATGTATACATTTGGTACCAATATTAGATACTTAAACTGTATGTATCTTTGACATTCTACTAATAAGCTCTCTGGTGCCAATATGTACCTCTGAGGTATTAATATGAACTCTTTAGGTGGAAAATTTTACTTTTTGAAAGGTTACATAATAATTCAAAGAGAGATTTACCCTGAAGAAGGCCCTTATCGCTGGCAGATGACTGGCACACTCAGCTTTACGATATTCATCCACCTCATTTCCTACCTGAAAGACCATACACACAAACTGGTTGAACAGGTAAAATCTAAATGAATTGCATTAACCAGTGAACTGCACTGGGAATTAACTAACCCATAATATCATCACAATGTGGGATTGATTCGTGCCAACCCTGCACATCCCATATAGTGACCGTCTGGGGTGCAGTTTAGTCATCAACTCATTCAGTCCACCTACTATAAATAAAAGAGCACAATAACAAGCTAACATATATAAAACATTAATCTCACAAGGCTTTTGTAAGGTATGTTTGTTGATTTACCTCCAGAATCAGCCAGTTTCAGCCTGTTCATTATTCCATCGTAAGCAAACAAAGCCCTGCAGGCAGAGATGACAACCAAGTGTTATTATTCAGTTTTAATTATTCATGTCTATATTATTTCTTTATATAAACTTAATGCGATAAGCATAAAGCTACATGCAACACTTTTAAAAAAATCGTCTGTAATTGCCTTCATGGGTGATTCTTGGAAATTAGACTTATGAGGTGTCATGAAATATTTTGATTTAAGTAAATGCAAAGTAAGAGTATCAAAATAAGCAGCATACAGTTACAAATATCTCTTCATGTACTATTTTGCACATGATTTCAAATGACATCATACAAACCAATTTTGTTGTTTTTTCCACATTTAAGGGGAAAAATTTCATTACCGCAATGTGTCAATGACTGGATTTGGGTTCTTTGACATGGAAATATTTATAATTAAAAAAATCTAAAAAATAAAAAGCTTCAGTGCATGTTATATTATAAACATTTACAATAAAGAAACATGTGGTATTTGGTGATCATTGGTAAATGTAGAGACAATAATAAGGAATATAAATGTGTGCCAGAAAAATTTTCTCATGCTCCGCAACAATTTTCAATCATTGTTAAGCACTCAAGGAACTAACATTTTCACAGAAAAATTGTTGGAAGGGACATAATTGACTGTGACACTCAAGATGGCTACCAGGTAAGCAGTTCTTATTTTTTCTCTCCAGATAAAAATTGAAATTTTGTTTGTAATAGTACCTAGACAGCTTTTTAGTTCTCATTACCGAAACATGAGTTTGTAAATGCATATATTTAATGTAATATCATGTTGCGGTAATGATAATTTTTGATAATGATTATCTAAAAATTTAAATAATTCTATAGGAAATATTTGTTTAAATCCTCTAAAATTAATGGTTATAGTAAGTTCAAACCTTAATCTTATATGTGCAACCTCATGTAAAACAGTGGTAGTTGAGCTTTTTATTTAGAAACCTTTTAAAATAACGTTACTCTTACAAATGGTCACTTTTTTTGTAATGGTCACTTGTAGTCTTGTCACTTATTGTAATAAAATAAATAAATAATAAAATTTCTTATTTTATTTTTTGTATACAGAATGCATATTTTTGTGTACACATCAATAAATGTCATTCATACAATTTCACTCATAGCAAAAAGCATTCGAAAAAGTTTTATTGTCCACCAAAATGAAATAATGATATTGAACAAATGCTCTCCAAATGCACGTATTATACGTTCTTCAATACATTTTGAGGAACGTTCAAAAATACTGGTTTGTTGGCAGAATCCATTAAACTCCATCAAGATTTTTTTTGCGTTTATGCAGAAAGGAAAGTAAAAATGACTGGAGACTATATTAAGAAGAGGATTTTTGCATGTACTTAGAGGGTTTTGCAGCAATAGAGTCACGTTTTTTAAAGACCAATTCAATTATTAAAATGATGTTTGTGAAAATAAGACATTTCAATGACTTATAACCTTTTCATTGCCATTAAAGTGAAATTACTCAACATAAACATTCTTTGTTATATTTGTGATATTGATATTTATTTTTCTCATTGAATTATTTTAATTAGAATCACTCATTCAAGTTCATCTGCCGTATAAAAAAAGTTACAGAAACACAAAGGTTATGGAGATATCCATCATCATTTTAAAAAAATTGAATAGCTTATAAATAAACAAATTCAGATAAATTAATTATAGGACAAGCTACCCATGATTAATTTAGGACATTTAGGAAAAGGTTTCAATAATTTAGCAAGCCTCAGGGTGTTCGGTAGCATTCCCAGACGTCAAAACTATGCAGTAGAAATATCAGTAAAAAGATTTCTCTTATCAGGAACAAAAGTGACCAAATAAGGTCAAATGGGTCAAACATGTAATTACAGACTTAAGATTGTAGACATCAACATTCTTTATTTTCTAAAGCGCATCCAGTGTGACATTTCCTGTGACAACAGCCGGCAAAATAACAGGAACTGCTCAGTCGGTGTGCATGTCTACATTTTACCCACCAGCATAGTAAAACAATTACTGACACCCTCAGGTACTGTGTTCAACAGATGCCAGACTGCTGTCAGATCACACAAACATTTCCATTTGAAATCATTGTGTGATTCTGAGTGCCCTTCCAGATAAACATCATAATTTAGATAAGTGGGGGTATTTACAGAGGAAATGGACAGGGGAAGGGGCTGTTGTTTGGTCATCAAGATAAGACAGAAATATCATTTCATCAGATTCCAGAGTAAAGTAGAGCTTTAAAATGTAGTACTGTTCCCATTCGTGTTGATTAAAACAAAGTGCTTCCCAAATTTAATTATGAATACATTATACAGTTAAATGTCTTTTTGTGCTTACATAATTTAAGAAGATTTTCTACAGAGAGAGGGAGAGATTAATATGGGTTAATAATATTTCAAAATATTGATGTCCCCTTCACGTAGCTATTACTTATGTATTCTGTTATTTAAATTCATACATTTGTAGTAGTGCTGGGCATTGATTAATCTCATACAAAATAGAAGTCATTTTTTGCATAATTGTGCTGTGTGTAAATATTATGTATATTTAAACACAAACACACACACACACACACACACACACACACACACACACACACACACACACACATATATATAATTTTTTATTTATATATAATATAGAATATATAAAAATATAACTAAATATATATACACATGCAAATGTTTTTTAAATACATACATGAATGAGTGTGTATTTACATAATAATTACACGCAGCACAAACTCATATATTATGCAAAAAATACTTTTATTTTGTATGATATATGTCCAGCACTAATTTGTACACATATTTTTTATAAATATCTAAATGCAATAAAAATAATTAAATTTACATGTTTATTTTTATCACTTTATTTTTACTACACATAACTTCATTATCTTTGTAAATTTTAAGTATTTGCACTAACTTACTGTTGTTTGTTTATCTTTTGCCCAAGTACAAATTAAAACGGAGTTAAATAGATCTGTAACTTACTCAACAGAATTGTTTCCAAGGTATTTCAGCATTGTGCGTTCTTTATGTTCATTATTGTTCAAGGTTTAAGCATTCGTGAATAATAAATGATCCATGAAACAAAAGAAATGGATAAACAAAACAACATGAAAGAAAATGGAAAATTGTCATGTGTGACGTCTCTTGTATTAAAAATTGCACCCGTGGTGGTCGATCAGCAGAGTGGCGCAGCGGAAGCGTGCTGGGCCCATAACCCAGAGGTCGATGGATCGAAACCATCCTCTGCTAAATATTTTCATGTTGTAAAAATATGCCTGCTGTATGCAATTCTTTAATAATTATTGTAAATAACATTGTCACTCGTAAACCATGCACTGCTATGTATTCATTTTATACTATTAACTTGGATTTTCAAGCGTAAATTCGGTCTTGAAATTAAACTTTATCTGCCTTAAACTAAATTTATCCTCAGATAGATAGAACAAAAATACAAAACTACATAAAAGACTTTCCAATAGATAAAAAATTACAATAAAAATACTAAGCAAAAAATTAAATACCAGTTTGTAGAAGAGCGTGGATTCAGGATGTCTTCTTTTGCCGTTAGTAGTGACAAACTGTATGTTTCCAGATTAATTTCTCTCATTGATTGCATGATGTTAGATTTCTATTTCGCACTGAAAATGCAGTACAAAAACGACCTTTATTCAAACAGGAGATTTTGTTATGGCAGCAGGCTGACCTCCTACGATCAAAATAGCTGGCATTTGTCAATTGTATGCAAACTCTCAGGAAGCTTAGGGAAAAAAAACGTAAGCCACTCCTGCTCGGAATAAATAGCATTTTCATTGTTTGAAAGGTTATTCACTGATGAATCCCACCCATTCTATATAAATGACCGGAACAATATCAAGTAAAGTTTTATTTTTGACTAAACAATAATGCTATAAATATATAAATGTACAATGTCTTCAATAGAGATTCAATGTACATGCCTGCTCACAAACATATTGGTAGATAAATTAAAATGTGCACGTTTATTTCTGTAAGCTAGAGACATGTTACGGTAAATAATTTGTCATGGTGATAACTTGTTATCTGGTGCAAGCACAGCTAGTCCTGCACCAGACGACAAGATAATTTCTCAAATAAACGTTTAAATGCTTTATTTAGAGACTTTATTCATAAACCAAATGTAAAGAATAGATTAAAATAATAATAATAACAACAACAACAACAAAATATTAAGTATTTTTTTCCTCAAATAATTTAGGTAAACTACATGTGTCTTCAAAGTCATCATCACTCTCAGCCAATAGCGTTACAGCTCGTGTGTGGCGTCATATCTGTGCGCCGCCGATCCACCGGCTTCGTGTAATAGCTGAAAATATGGAAAACATGTCTGCTTTTCGAGAAATTGATCAATAAGCCTATGTATCGACTACTTTAAGACACGTCTTATTTTATGTAGATAAGATATTAGGTTAGAGTTATTGTATTTGTCGTTTTGTGATCCACGTGGACCACCTTAATCGATGACTATTCGCGGTTAAGCGACGCCGATCAGTTTGTGTTGTAGTGGATATCAACTCCTTTACAGTTCGTGTAGGATCTGCCTAAAGTCTGGGTCAGGATGAAGTGTCACTATGAGGTGTTGGGCGTGAAAAGAGACGCGACAGACGACGATCTCAAAAAGGCCTATCGGAAATTAGCCTTGAAATGGCATCCAGGTATTAAAAATTAACGTTATCTTTAACGACGTCGATGAATAGATTCATGCCCATTTATTTATATTAAAAAGATGTCAGTGTGATCTATCATGTGATGTTTACAAATGCAAGGCTTACAATATTTTGGCAACAAAATGTATTATAATCTTCTGATTCTAGACAAGAACCTTGACAACGCAGAAGATGCTGCAGAGCAGTTTAAACTGATTCAGGCTGCATATGATGTCCTAAGTGATCCTCAGGAAAGAGCCTGGTAAGTCTTGTAACATAAAAACTTGTTTCAGTATGTTTCTTACACCTCCCATATAAAAAAAACACTAGAGTAAAATTGTAGAGTAACTGTGGTAATTTGTAGCATGGGTATTAACTAAATTTTGTTTATGTGTGCTGTAGTTTTCTGTAAATATAGTGGATTGACATACTGTACTAAATACTGTAGTATACTTAAATACTACTTACCATGGTGTGGTTTAAAAACACTGTAGTTTCTTAGAGTAAAAGTATACTACATTATGTTTTTGTGGGCTGCATTAAACCGGTAAAATATGCGTGTGCACCATCTGCCACAGCACACTCCATTAATTCTTTATCACGTCATTTATACAAAGTTAATGACACACTTGTTTATGTCATTATGCGCAATATTTTTTGTATTTTTTTTAATATCTAAGGAATATTTCTTAAAATATGACTTGACTTAAAGGAAATCATATATGATTATTTTAAATTACAAATCATTCTTTGCAATCCATGACACATTTTTATATATATTTATATGTACTTGATTTTTTTAAATACATTAATGTGGTTACTTTCTTTTTAAGGTATGATAACCACAGAGATGCTCTGCTGAAAGGTGGTGTCGGAGGAGAGTATCAGGACGACAGTATTGATCTTTTGCAGTACTTCACAGTCACCTGTTACTCGGGTTATGGAGATGATGAGCAGGTACATTTTTAAACATCACTTTTCTTTAGTTGTTCAGCAGCTTAAGGTCCATTTACATACAATAAAGTGAATTTTTCATCTCATCTAAAATTATTTTATTAAGTGTTGCTCTGTTTGTGTGTTGTGTGACCCTGCATATGTCTGCACATTGTTGTATTTATGTAGGTAAGTCTGTGGCTGACACATGGTGTTATGTTTTTATTATGTACAACTCAAATTTTAATTTTGCAAATAAAACCTGGAGAGTAAAACATTGCATGATAGGAGATTTGCACAACTAACAAGTTGATGCCGTAGGGTACCACTAGAGGGCTGTGTTGTTTAAATGATTGCTTATTTTATAGCCATTGTTTATTGTTATACAAATGGACATTTTGTGTTTCAAATGTACAACTCACCACACTTCTCTTCTGTAGGGCTTTTACGCTGTATACAGAAACCTGTTTGAATCTATAGCAAAAGAGGAGCGGGAACACAGTAAAGATGATGAAGATGATGAAGAAGAGTTTCCCTTATTTGGAGATTCAGAGAGCGACTACGACACTGTATGTTTTTACGCGTCATTATTGCAATCACACTATTCTATTTTTTTACCAGGTGTTTTAACCTAACAATAATATCAGCAATAACACCCTCATAATTATTTAATACAATTTATGGTCTTATTGTTTATTATGAAAGTGTTTGGGACATTGTTACTTCTTTAAGCCCTTCTTAGCCAATGGGAGGAATGGGATCATTATTGTTTGCATAAGTAAATTAACAGAGAGAATGATCTAGCGAAGACAGCATAAAAATAGGTAGGTGATTCTAACAAAATTAGACTTATGAGGTGAAATATTTTGATAAAAAAAAGTAAATGCAAAGTAAGAGTATCAAAATAAGAAGCATACAGTTACAAACATCTCTTCATGTACTATTTTCCACATGATTTCAAATGACATCATACAAACCAATTTGGCTGTTTTTTCCACATTTAAGGGGAAATTTTCATTACCGCAACGGGTCCATGACTGGATTTGGGTTCTTTGGCATGGAAATATTTATAATTAAAAATCTAAAAAATAAAAGCTTCAGTGCATGTTATACTATAAACATATACAGTAAAGAAACATGTGGTATATTTGGTGATCATTGGTAAATGTAGAGACAATAATAAGGAACATAAATCTGTCAAAGAAAAATGTTCTGATCCTCTGCAACAATTTTCAATCATTGTTTAAGCCCTCAAGGGACTAACATTTTCACACAAAAAATTGGTTGGAAGGGACATAACAAGATGGCTACCATGTAAGCTTCTTATTTTTTTGCATATATTTAATGTAATATCATGTTGCGGTAATGATAATTTTTATAATGATAAGCTAAAAAATGTAAATAATTTTATAGAAAATATGTTTTAATTCCTCTAAAAATAATGGCTATAGTAAGTTCAGACATTAATCTTATATGTGCAAAAAAAAATTGGCTTGAAGGGCTTTTTAAAAATTCTGATGCTGGACACGGATTTCGTGAGAATCATCCAGGTATTGGATATAACAATATTACTATGAATAGGAAACAACACAATGCTTAATATAGCCGTTCTGGCTATGTAAGTCCCGCCTTCCAGTTAAAAACAGGGTTTTTTAAGCGCAATTTGGGCTTAAGAAGCCAAAGTTATGGTGCAGTTGATGTCAGGTGTAATTGTTGGTCAAAAATATGGTGTTTAATTATACAAAGCAGAGGCTTGAATCAGAAGCTACTTTGATTTGATCAGAATCTCCTTTACGCACTATGCATTTTTTGCGTTGTAGATAAATGTCTAATATTTTTTTGAAGGATTGCGAGAAGACAATCGGCATGTGAGAGTGAGGCTGTGTTAATCCACTTAATAAATGTGTGATGCCACAAAAAGCAGTGCTGATATTCAGGGTCAGGGACGCAGGACCATCCGTGATCACCACATCTAGATTATACACTGCCAGGATTAAAGTAATGTTTGTAAATGGACTTTTAGGTAAAAATTTAGAGAAAACAGTGGCTTGAGGATGAAAGGTTCTTGGATCTTGTCATCATATTGATCAAGTTAATTTAAGTAGATTGTTGATTCACCCACAGGGCACGGAGAAGATTCAGCAAATCTCAGGGCTAAAAGAAAGTGTGTTTTTTGTTTGTTAAAGATCGGTTGTGTGGTACAAAATGGAGTATATGAGCTTTAAAAAGTTGGAGTACTCTGTTTACATGGTATATCAACATTTTCCAATGGAACACAAGAGCATCCCAGCTGTAAATAAATACTTGTTCAAAGGCTTTTTTTGTTTTTAAAGCTTTTTCAGATAGGTTAAACATCTTCAAATGTCTAACTTGAGGTTCATCCCATTTCAGTTGAGCCGAAAGGCTCTTCAGTGATCATAACCATTTTGCTTTCTGGTGAGGCTCAATGCTTCACTTAACCTAATGGAAGTGGAGTGTTTCTCTTCACTGAAGACTAATAGGTAGATGAACCTAGGATGAGTGCACCTAAAACTCCATTCCACCATGAAAATGGTCACAACGTCATGTTGAATGCCTACTGGAAGATAGAGATGAACAAAAAGCACAGGACGAAAACTTTTTTAACTCCACTCATGGGTTCTTTGGAAATAGTTTTGAATGTATTTATTTAATTTATTTTCTTTCTATTCGCTTTTTCATCCTTTTAGGTGGTCCATTTGTTCTACGGCTTTTGGCAGAGCTTCTGCACACGCAAAAACTTTGCATGGAAAGAAGAGTACGACACGCGGCAGGCATCTAACCGTTGGGAGAAGAGAGCCATGGAGAAAGAAAATAAGAAAACCAGGGAGAAGGCCAGAAAAGAACACAGCGAACTCGTACGCCAACTCGTGGCCTTCGTCCGTAAGCGCGACAAGCGAGTTCAGGCCCATAAGAAGCTCGTGGAAGAGCAAAACGCTGAGAAGGCCAAAAAAGTCGAAGAACTGAGGAGAAAACAGAAGCTCAGTCAGGCCAAGTAAGTCAGAAGATATGTGACCCTGGACCACAAAACTAGTCATAAGGGTCATTTTTTATTTATTTAGATTTATACATCATCTAAATACATAAGCTTTCCATTGATGTATGGTTTGTTAGGAGAAACCAATATTTGGCCAAGATACAATTATTTAAAAAATCTGGAATCTGGGGGTGCCCAAAAATCGAAATATTGAGAAAATCGCCTTTAACTCATTTCCTGCCAGCCTTTTTTTTTAAACTTGCCTGCCAGCATTTTTTACAAAATGCCTTTCAGAAAAAAAATATTCTATAAATATACAAATATATCAAATAAAAGAACAGACACTTTGCTTTTAAACAAACAAACAAAACAAGGAAAAAAAACATTTCATCCTATCTTTACTTGTTCTCTTTTTATAACCTCTTAAAAGGGTAGGTTTCTTAAAAAAAAACAAATTTTGAGCAAAAACTAAAATAATTGCATTTTTGTAAAGGAATTTTGTTAGATATCAGATTCAGAACGAATATCAAAACATACACAAAGTTTAATATTTGTAAAATTAGTTTTTGCTTCAGTTTATTTAGGGATGCACCGACATGAAAATTCTTGGCCGAAACAGAAAAAGAGGAAACCAAGAGCACCGAAAGAAATTATGACTGTGTACAATTACATAAATTAATATTAAATTTTCAAGTAATAAATCAATTACAAATTATGCAAATATAAATTAAGCACATTGCAACAATGCACAGTATAAAATAAAACTCAAACTAAAATGTTTAACTTGACCCAACTCATGTGTAGGGAAGAACCGGGGCGAAAGTAACGCGGAACAAAGGTAACAAAAGCGATTTTTTTAATAACATTTATTTAAAATTGTAAAATATTTTTTATATTTAAAATTGAATTATATTCCTCAAATTGTATGCACAGATATGTAAGAGAACAATGACACTGTTTTTCACAATGTACTGTTTAAAAATTAACGAATTGAGACACATGGATACTGACATACGTTCAATTAAATTTCAATTAAATTTTATTTATATAGCCCTTTTCACAATTGTTAATTGTTTCAAAGCACCTTTACATGAATAGATGTAGGGGGAAACACAGAATAATCAATAGATAATGTAAGAAGTAGAATACAGCAGCTAAGAATAAACCGTACAAGCGAGCGTAGTAATAATGTAGTGTATACAGTAAAGTGCTAAGTTAAGCCAATGTTGGCTGACTCTTCCGGGGATGAAAAAAACCCTAGGAGAAAACCCCTGTGGGAAAACTCCTAGGAGGAGAAAAACCCTTGAAAAAAAAAGAAAAAAATATATATATAAATATATATACGACATTTCGTCCGTATTGTTTCGGTGATATGAGTCTTTCGGCCAAAAACCGAAAATGCTCTTTTGGGCCATTTTCGGTGGCTGAATAGACCTTTTCAAAGTTGGTAAACATTGTGACATTTGTATGGGTGGGGCTTAGCTGGAGGCAGAAAGAGGCAATGTTGACAAGCTTAAGCTAGCACTTAAGTTAGCACTAGAATTTTTTAAACATGAATGCAGAAGTTGTTTCGGAACTGTCCGAATATGTACAGTCACTGATTCTGCGGGACCGTGACAGCTGTTGTTGTAAATTAACTCTCGCGATTTTAACCAGGTTTTGGATATTTAAAAAATATTAAAAGACCTGCTTGAAATCGATACTGAATCGCAAAGCTCCGATTCTGTGTTTCATGCACAGCTTGTGCGTGTTCTATGGCTCTGTGATCAGTAGGAAGTCCTTATCAATCTAAAATCACTATGAGTTTGAGTCGTTTATAACGTGCATTTAAAAAAGCAACTCTCGCCAAACACAATCATTCAAAATATTTTTATTATCATGAAAATACCTGAAACAATCTGAAGAACAGCAATATAAATATTCCTTTAGACATTTCCTGGAATAGTGTTTGGTATGCTACTTCTTCTGTGGCACAAATGGCGTTTCTACACGAGAGCGCCCTCTGGCTTTTGGATGTGGTGGCATTTCACCCTAATTCATTCAAATTCATTCATTGAGAAAATGCGCATTTGCATGATTAATCAGCACAGCCCTAGACAACATATTAATTACTTTCGGGTGGTTTGGGGAATTTTGTCAGGGCTTATTGTCTAATGTAACCTATCGTTGGGCTAACTATGGGTCTTTTTACACTTGGTCACTTCATGTGTTTTCTCTGATCGGATAGCTGATTTGTTAAAGCTATTCCATTTACATTTGGCCACATAAATGCGTCTTGGCAAAACGGATATGAATCCGTCCTGAAGCTCGCAGTACAGCGCAGCAGGAGAGTGACAGCGTGGTGATTTAATGCTGGTCCATGACGGGAAAAGCATTCACAAAACTCTCTCTTAAAGTTTTATTTCTTTGTTTAATATCATTTGAGTTTGTCATTAGACTCTTTTATTGATTCTAGTTAGCTTTTATACCCGCTCCATAAAGCAACGTCTTTGTTTGTTTGCCTCTTTGATGGCTAACTTCTGGGTGACGTGCTTACGTTTGGGAGGAGTTATGTGCTGAAAGATTGTGGTTTCATCAACCAGATGTATTTACACTTGTCTAGTTTCATCTGAAATGCGTCCCAGACCACCTCTTGAAGTGGTTTGAGCGATCGGATTTAAATCCGTCTCGAAAACGTTTCAAAGGGCATTTACAACTGGTCTTTTTACGATCAAATAGCTGTCTGATCAGAGAAAATGCATGAAGTGACCAGGTGTAAAAAGCCCCTATGATTAGCAATGTGGATTATTTTAAGAGACCATTCAAAGGATGGCACACACATCTATCGCTGTATGTTTATTTAACATTTAAGCTAAACAGTAGCGCTGAAGATTGGCGACTTTTCACCTATAAAACAGAAACTTGCTGATTTGTACTACATAAAACAACACACCAGTATATATGCATAGATTATTTTACCTGATATGAAGTGTGCACTGCAAACACGAGCATTATTTATGATCGTCTTCGTCCAGTCTGTACGCCGTGCTTTCAACCACAATTGTCGTCTTGATTTCTGCAAAGGAATGATTGCCGGGATCCAGTAAAACTTAATATTTTTAACCAAAAGTGCTGTTCCTTCTATTCTGGCAGCCAAAAACACAACAAGGCAACATTTTAAAGTCCAAACCTCTAACTTTTCCTACTTATTTTTTGCTTCCAGCTAGAGCGGTGACGTCACAGTGACGTGGGCGATTAAGGGGTCTATATTTGGTGCATCCCTGTTTTTATAAGTTGGGTAAGGGAATAGTAGTGGAATTACAGATTACCGAAAAACTTTTTTCCTCTTAATTGACGAGATAACTTGTCAATGGCGGGGAAAGAGTTAACAAAAGTTTTTGAAACCTAAACTTTTTTTAAACACAAAGCTTATTTTTGTGATAATCCATATGCCTGGGGGAAAGTGAATGTTTATCGATCCATCTATCTATCTTTTGTTGACTCATCAAGTGATTTTTAGATAACAACTATAATGTGTGCTTATACCTCTGCCTTGTTGACATTTTTATTGATTGACACATTCAGAGGGTGTTGATGTTGATGTTCTCTAGCTGTACTGCAGTTAAACTGTTTCAGAGACAAACAATTTCTTCAGGCCAAATAAATCTAATAACAGGAACAAAAGCAGCATGATTTCTAGGGAAAAGTTGAATAGACATAATAACTGACATAGTATGAATCCTTCTATCTTTTGTCTGTCATAATATGACGGTCTATTTAGTTCTGTCTGTCTGTTTGTCTGTTTATCTATCTATCTATCTCTATCTATCTCTATCTATCTATCTATCTATTTTATCTATCTATCTATCTATCTATCTATCTATCTATCTATCTATCTATCTATCTATCTATCTATCTATCTATCTATCTATCTATCTATCTATCTATCTATCTTTCTACCTTTCTATCAAAATATAACTCTCTATCTACCATAAAATAACAGTGTAGATTAATTTTCTTTCTATCTTTATATCTGTATTTCGTTATATCTATCTTTATATCTATATTTTGTTATATCTATCTTTATATCTATGTTTCGTTATATCTATTTTTATATCTGTATTTCGTTATATCTATATTTTGTTATCTATCTTTATATCTATATTTCCTTATATCTATCTTTATATCTATTTATCTATCTATCTTTACGTCTATGTTTCGTTTTATCTATTTTTACATGTATGTTTCGTTTTATCAATCTCTACGTCTATGTTTCGTTATATCTGTATTTCGTTAAATCCATCTTTATATCTATGTTTTGTTATATCAATTTATTGTTATATATATATATATATATATATATATATATATATATATATATATCTGTCTGTCTGTCTGTCTATCTATCTTTACGTCTGTTTAATTTTTCCATCTTTACGTCTATGTTTCTTAATATCTATCTTTATATCTATGTTTCGTTATATCTATATTTCGTTATATCTATTTTTATATCTATATTTCATTTTATCTATCTTTACATCTATGTTTCGTTACATCTATATTTCGTTATCTATCTTTATATCTATGTTTCGTTATATCTATCTTTATATCTATGTTTCGTTATATCCATCTTTATATCCATATTTCGTTATATCTATATTTTGTTATATCTATCTTTATATCTATGTATCGTTATATCTGTCTTTATATCTATGTTTCGTTATATCTATCTTTATATCTATATTTCGTTATATCTATCTTTATATCTATATTTCGTTATATCTATCTTTATATCTATATTTTGTTATATCTATCTTTATATCTATGTTTCGTTATATCTATATTTCATTATATCTATCTTTACATCTATAATTTGTTATATCTATCTTTACATCTATATTTCGTTATATCTATCTTTATATATTTATTTTGTTATATCTTTACGTCTATGTTTCGTTTTATCCACCTGAAGTTTATGACACCTAAACTTTTTTAAACACACAGCTTATTTTTGCGATAACCCATAAGTCTGTGGGGAAAATGAATGGGTTTTTTTTGCGAGAAAACTTCCATGTTGTCCTTCAAATATGCATCATCCCTGCGGCACTCTATATCCTGCCCCATAACGTAATGCTCATTTCAGGTGTAAACAATAACGACGCCGTCTTATCAATTCGAGCCAAAACTGAGAAAACCAACTGCTACAGGAGTTCAACCAGGCATTGTCCCCCCTAACCAAAGCTGAAATTCTGAAAAAGCAAATAGGTCCTCTTTCATTGCTCATAATAATAAACCTGTGTGTGTTCAGGTTAGCAGAAGAGTATCGGGAGCAGAGCTGGCACGCCATGTCTGAGCTTGAGAAGGAACTGCAGCAGATGGAGGCTCAGTACGGTGAAGAGTTCGGAGATGCATCGGAGAGTGAAGAGGAGGAGGAGGAGGAGGCAGTTGAAGATGGACAGGATAGACCCGATACAGAGGCAGGAGGTGAGTTCTGAGAGATTCAGAGGCCTGCAATTTTTCATTATGAGATTGAATTTCTGAAAGACAAATATGGGAAACATCTGCTTTTATAAATAGGACAGATCCAATCTCAGCTTAAAGTCCCACTCGAAGCGGGTTCGAGTAGGGGTTACATATGCTTCATTAAATCATAACGAAATGAGTAGTGAACAGGATTGGAATCTAACCAATGCTTGGCTTTTGTCAGATGCTGCCGTGGAGATGGACGACTACTACGATGACCTGTATTGCCCTGCCTGTGACAAATCTTTTAAATCAGATAAAGCGTGAGTGATCCTCTACACACATACAATATGAATCTGTGAGCTCATGAGTAAAGCGACGGTCATTATGTGATGTGTGTCACAATGCTAACAGACATGGACTGAAAGTCTTGGTTATTAATTAAACATCCCAAAATAAAATATGTTTCACTCTCCTATCAGTATGAAGAACCATGAAAAGTCAAAGAAGCATCGAGAGATGGTGGCGTTGCTACGGCAACAGCTGGAGGAAGAAGATAAATCGCTGAATCAGAACTCTGCTGAGAGAGATGATGATGAGGACGATGATGATGAAGATGAAATCAATGACACGCCGAGACAAAAGTAAATAACAGAATCAGGGTTTTGTTTATTTTGTAAATTTTTGGCTGTATGTCTTAATGTAAGATTTTATCTTATTAGTTGTGTATGTCACTCATCCAGGTAGCTAGTTTGTAACTATAAAGATTGGATTGGAGCATTATTAGGATAAGGTGTAACAAAAATTATGACTTTCACAATACATGCTGGATATATCAATTGATATAAGAATTACGGCAGCCAAAATAATAAAGTATTATTTTATAAGTAATAAAAATGTATTCCCATTTTTCTTATTGCCTAAAATTGCAAACTATATTGTAAGATATCAGTAGGTTAAGGAATACTTGTATGAGTTTGTATACTTGTATCTGTTTAAGTAAGGCATCATGTTCAATGATTGGTTTATTTTATTGCAGATTGTCTAAAAGGCAAAAGAAGAAGAAACGGCAGCAGAGAACAGTAAATGTAAGTGATTCACTTTATATGCAACCCCATGAAAACAAAACGTGAATGTAGTTTTTATCTAATCAAGCTTTCGTCATCCCAATTTGTTTTTAAGAATCTTCCGGAAGAGCCAGAGGATGAAAGTCCAATCCCACAGTCCACAGAAGAGTGTCCACCACCCGAGTCGGAATCGGGCAACAACAAGGACGTCCCTGTCCCCTCTGAGGACCCAGATGAGAATCTCAAACAAGATGAACTAGAACCCAAACCTCAAAAAAGGTGTCGCTCACATTATGATTGAATTTATGAATATTAATATGTATGTGAATTACAGTTAAACCCATACATTGGATTCATTTTACAGCTCTGCCAAGACGAAAGCCAAAAAAGGCGGGAAAGACTCAAAAAAGAACAACAAACCTCACGGAGGTGTTGAAGTTACGCAAGAGGTTTGTACTTGTGTTAGCGACCGTTCCCGTGTGGAGTTGCAGCTGCAGTTTTATTATCTTACTGTTTTATTATCTTACTGTCATCTACAACTTCATGTTGACTCATCAAGTGATTTTTAGATAACAACTATAATGTGTGCTTATACCTCTGCCTTGTTGACTTTTTTATTGTTTGACACGCACTCAGAGGGTGTTGATGTTCTCTAGCTGTACTGCAGTTAAACTGTTTCAGAGACAAACAATTCCTTCAGGCCAAATAAATCTAATAACAGGAACAAAAGCAGCATGATTTCTAGGGAAAAGTTGAATAGACATAATAACTGACATAATATAAATCTATCTATCTTTCATTAAATCTGTCATAATATGACGGTCTAGTTTGTTCTGTCTGTCTATAGATACATTTATCTACCTTTCTATCTACCATAATATAACAGTGTAGATTAATTTTCTTTCTATCTTTATATCTGTATTTCGTTATATCTATCTTTATATCTATATTTCATTATATCTATCTTTATTTCGTAATATCTATCTTTATATCTATGTTTCGTTATATCTATATTTATTTTGTTATATCTATCTTTATATCTATGTTTCATTATATCTATCTTTATTTCGTTATATCTATCTTTATATCTATATTTAGTTATATCTATATTTATTTTGTTATATCTATCTTTATATCTATGTTTTGTTATATCTATTTTTATATCTAGATTTAATTATATCTTTTTATTGTTATATCTATCTATCTTTGTATCTATCTTTTGTTATATCTATCTATCGCTATATCTATCTTTACGTCTACATTTTGTTTTTATCTATCTTTACGTCTACGTTTCGTTTTTATCTATCTTTACGTCTACGTTTCGTTTTTATCTATCTTTACGTCTACGTTTCGTTTTATCCATCTTCACGTCTACGTTTCTTTTTATCCATCTTTACGTCTACGTTTCGTTTTATCTATCTTTACGGCTACGTTTCGTTTTATCTATCTTTACGTCTACGTTTCGTTTTATCTATCTTTACGTCTACTTTTCGTTTTATCTATCTTTACGTCTACGTTTCGTTTTATCTATCTTTACGTCTACGTTTCGTTTTCTCTATCTTTACGTCTACGTTTCGTTTTATCTATCTTTACATCTACGTTTCTTTTTATCTATCTTTATGTCTACGTTTCTTTTTATCTATCTTTATGTCTACGTTTCGTTTTATCTATCTTTACGTCTACGTTTCGTTTTATCTATCTTTACGTCTACGTTTCGTTTTATCTATCTTTACGTCTACGTTTCGTTTTATCTATCTTTACGTCTACGTTTCGTTTTATCTATCTTTACGTCTACGTTTCGTTTTATCTATCTTTACGTCTACGTTTCGTTTTATCTATCTTTACGTCTACGTTTCGTTTTATCTATCTTTATATCTGTATTTCGTTATATTTATCCTTATATCTATATTCCGTTATTTCTATATTTATCTATATTTTGTTATATCTATCTTTATATCTATATTCCGTTATTTCTATCTTTATTTCATTATATCTATCTTTATATCTATATTTCATTATATCTATCTTAATGTCTATATTTTGTTATAGCCTATCTATCTTTTGTTATATCTGTCTTTATGTCTATATTTTGTAATATCTATCTTTATATCTATATTTCATTATATTTATCATTGTATCTATATTTCGTTATATTTATCTTTGTATCTATATTTCGTTATATCTATCTTTATATATCTATGTTTCGTTTTATATATCTATCTTTTGCTATCTATCTATCTATTGCTATCTATCTATTGCTATCTATCTATCTATCTATCTATCTATCTATCTATCGTTATATCTTTCGTTGTATCTTTCGTTGTATCTTTCGTTGTATCTATCTTTCGTTGTATCTGTCTTTCGTTGTATCTGTCTTTCGTTGTATCTGTCTTTCGTTGTATCTGTCTTTCGTTGTATCTGTCTTTCGTTGTATCTGTCTTTCGTTGTATCTATCTTTCGTTTTATCTATATTTCGTTTTATCTATATTTCGTTGTATCTATATTTCGTTGTATCTATATTTCGTTGTATCTATATTTCGTTGTATCTATCTTTCGTTGTATCTATCTTTCGTTGTATCTATCTTTCGTTGTATCTATCTTTCGTTGTATCTATCTATCTTTTGTTGTATTTATCTATCTTTCGATATATCTATCGTCCTACCTACCCGAACAGTTTAGTCAGTTTAGTTTATTCTGCTGTCTATCTATCGATCCATCCATCAATCTATCTTTATATCTATCATTCTATATATCTATCTTAATATCTAATGTAAGTTTAATGTAAATTTTCTTGTTTTACACCTTGTAGAAGGAAGTCAATCTACGCTGTGTTACCTGTCAGTACGAATTCCCCACCAGGAACAAACTTTTCGATCATCTACAGACCACGGGTCACGCCACTGCGCTCTCCTCCAGTAACGCTGCCCAAACAAGCAGGAAAAAGAAGGAATCAAGAAAGAACAGATAACTGTGAAAACAACTGGACTGATGCTAAAGACTGAAGCCCTTTCAGACTGTACATTCTTCCCCCATGAAAACCTCTACTGCATAGATGTACACTAAAAGTTTCCGAGAAGGAATCGGTTCTGTCTGTACAGTCATTTGTGCCCTGTGGGTTGATCATCATGCCATATGCCCAAAGAGTTTTGCATAAAAGCCAAATTAATTTATGATGTAACTACTTGAGGTTAGCTGGCACTTATGAGCTGTAAGAGAATGAGATTTAAACATTTTGGATTTGACAGTGCATATCTACTCCTTGTTTTTTGGGGACTGAATGTCATTTTCTCTCTGATAAAGTTGGGAAGTTTTATGGCACGTGTGTAATTACTGTAGCTTTATAGTAATCATTCCTGATTGGATAAGACCTGCATAAGACATAGCGTGAGAAATAAAATGATGCTGTGGTTTGAACATATTTTCGATAATATTACATACCTTTTGATTTATTGGAAATGTTTTGGAAAATGCTTCACAATGTTCACTTCACAACATCTCATAATACAGTTGTCATTGTTGCACCATTTAGATTGCTTAACATTTAAATATTTGTTTTCACTGCGCAAAATGTGTAATGTGTCAGCTGAACTTTAAAACCTTAGTGTTATGAAAAACAATACCAAGTGCTTTCCAGGAAAGATTTGCAAAAAGAAAAATAAAACAACAGATGTGTATTTAATATACAGTTGCTCTCTTTGCAGAATCAAAATACTTTCAACTTATTGTTACCTTTACAATGTTTTCGGGTTCAACAGATTTTTTTATTGCTAAACTGACCTTGCCTTAATTATATGGGTTATGAATGTCAAATGAATTTGGATAACACCACATGTTATGTATATTTGACCTACACAAATTGTTGTTAATACAGTACATGGCCCTGCTGTATGAATGTGTTCAAAATCAAGGAGGAAGACATTTGAAGAAATCACTACAAAAGGTTTACAATAGAAACTGCGATTTTAGAGAAAGTTAAAATCTGCTAGAGCCTTTATTTATAATAGTGAGGACAGATTAATACAACACTAATACTTATTTTGTTATTTGAAACAAATATAAAGATTGCTTTCTATTTGGTTATTGAATGCGTTATATAGATTTCGTAGTTAATTACATTTATATTATATTCTAAATCTGTAAGTTTCCAAAACCTAAGTCTGAAAATACAAAATTTCCCAATCCGTTAAAGGGACACTCCACTTTTTTGAAAATATGCTCATTTTCCAGCTCCCCTAAAGTTAAACATTTGATTTCCACCATTTTGGGATCCATCCAGCCGATCTCCGGGTCCGGCGGCACCACCCCCAGCACAGCCCAGCAAAATCCATTGAATCCGACCAGATCACCAGCATCACGCCAAAAAACAACCAAAAGGCTTCCATACCCTTCCCATTCAAAACTTGACTCCCCTGCAGTCACATCGTGCACCAAGACGACAGGAAATTAGTGGTGATATTACACACTACCCGAAAATAATCCCCTTGGTTACTTTCAAAAGCAGGGGACCATTTTCAAGCGCTGCGTGTTATCATTGCGCCTGCTGCAGCCATGTTACAGCAGTAAAGTCCTTGATTATTACGCCAGAATGAGAGTATAGCTCCTAGCCATATCTGCCTAGAAACTTTTAATTTTCTGTCGGTCTTAGTACACGATGCAACCACAGAAGAGTCAAGTTCCAAATAGGAAAAACACAAAAACTCCCCGGCCAATTTTTAGCGCAATGCCAATGGTCCAATCAGATTCAATGGACCATGCCAAGCTATGCCAAAAGTGGCACCGCCAGACCCAGAAACCAGCCGAACCGATTCCAAAATGGCAAAAATCAAATGCCCAACTCCAGGGGAGCTGGAAAACCAGCAAACCTTTTTTTTTAAAGTGGAGTGTCCCTTTAAATGCCAGGCAATTTTTTTAGGTCTTCAGATAAAATAAACGGACATGTTGTTAATTTATCATTTTTTCTGTATGGTAAGTTAAACCCAGTATGTCTATTGAATGTTGTGGATGTCCTATCTTCTCTCCAGGTAGTTGAGCACAGCCTGGTTAAACACGGCGACGAAGAAGTCTGCATCATCTTTAGTTATGCACATAGGCGGCTTGATTCTGAACGTCTAAGGAACAAGGTGAGAAAAGTAAGAAATTAATCATAATGAGATGCACATGGTGATGAAATCACACCATAAAATAAAAATGATTTGAATGCAATGAAGGATACTTTATAAATGTCCCAATTTTGGCAAATTGCCAGAATAGTGCATTGAAGTAGTTATTTTAAGATGTTTAAATGTACACATACATTGTAAATATAAACCTCACATTTTTCTACATGTAAATAAAAACAGAAACAGTTTATATAGTCCAACATTGGCACCAGTCAATATTTGTATAATAACAGGTCCTAGGTTTTTACAGCTGTCAATGATCTGCATACTCGAAGATGCAGTTTTTTGTGAAAAAATCCTGTCATCTCCAAAAGCACATGAAAAGTACTATAGTCAATATAACTTGGGTGCTATTTTAAAGTTTCAATGAAATAACTATGTAATATTGCAGTGTTTTTATAAACAATTTATCCGTGAAAGTCTGTTTTTTTATTCATGTGCCCTCATAAACTTTACACAAAATCTGAAAATGTACTTCCGCCTCTTATGGCGATCATTTTCAGATGATGTCAGTAAGATTGCTCATTCGTTAACTCCGCCCCCTCAAACTGTTAGTCTGCTGCCAGTTTATTTCTGAATGAAACTCCTATTTTTCTACATCTAATCAAAGCACAGTTGAAAACACAAGCCACGCCTACTATTTTCCAAGCCACGCCCTATTCCGTTTCACTCGGAAATACATCACAACACGGAAGTAAAGTCGATTGTGACTTTAGGTTCACGTGGACTTTAATGCTGCATCCGAAACCGCCTACTTCCATACTATGTAGTAGGCAAAGTAGAGCTTTTTGCATACTATATAGTATGGTAGTAGGCGATTTCGGACGCAGCATAAGTCTTCTGAAGATGAATGATAGCGCTGTGGTAAACAGACCAAAACATGTCTTCATTTGCTAAATATGTCACTATGTTTGTCTCCACTGGAGACCTGCGAATAGAGACAGCTGTATGAATCACTTTTTAAAGGGGACATATCATGAAAATCTGACTTTTTCAATGTTTAAGTGCTATATTTGGGTCCCCAGTGCTTCTATCAACCTGGAAAATGTGAAAAAGTTCAACCTATTAACTTAGTTTTGGTAAACCATTCTTTGCAAGCATGTGAAAAAATAGGTCATTGAAATTTGGCTCCCCTTATGAGGTCATAAGGGGATCTTATTATAATAATACGGCCCCTTAATCTGCACTATCCATCCACAGCAATGAGAGAAAAAATGATTGACAGCACAATTGAGTTCCATAACCACCATTATGGCGATCAGTGTTAGCATTTCATCAGCTCATTTGCATTTTAAAGGACACACCCAAAACGGCACATTTTTGCTCGCACCAACAAAGTGGCAATTTTAACATGTTATAATAAATTATCTATATGGTATATTGAGCTAAAACTTAACATACGTACTCTGAGGACACCAAAGATTTATTTTACATCTTTAAAAAGTCTTGTGAAATGTCCACAGAAAAAAATAATGCTTTGCAGATTTGTTATAACAAAAACAAAAAAAATGAAAACCAATTTTTCTGTTTTCTCCTGCTTTTATTAATGTAAAGCTGCTTTGAAACAATTAAACCATTGTGAAAAGCACTATATAAATAAAATTGACCTGACTTCTTTTTTAAGACATGCTTTTACTTTCAGACTGCAAAAAGAATAACCGTCAGAATTTCATGCAAAGTCATAACGGTAAAGCCCAGACCATTTGTAAATGCAATGCTTCCTGTAACTATTTCCATAAGTTTAGACAAGCAGGATTCCTGAGGCACAAAGCGACCATGTTACTACAAGACTGACACGGATCTCTGGAATACCTTTAGCATTGCACAACTTCCACACACGCATCGTGCATTTACAGTTCATTTCCACAGAAACCGGTTCACAGATGGTGCCCGCTTACCTGTCCTTTCAACCCGCCCTTTCCGATCAGCACACCCATGTCTTTAGTGTCCTCGAAAATCTCAGCCATGGCTTGTGAAGGGAGAGGGTCTTTGCTGACCTGGATATGGGGGAAATTTTCTTTTAAGAGAACATTTAGGCTCCTGTTTGAACAGGTTTTTATTTAACACAAACATGTCAACATGTCATTTGACTATAGGTTTGGTTAAACAAACTGCGATTGACATAATTTTCATTTTAGGGTGAACTTTACCTAACTACAGTACAGTGAAATCTGAAATGGCTTATCTTTGCAAACACACGCTGATAGATTCCAGTAAAAGGGTCGTGGGTGAGGTGCATCAGTGTTTTTAGAGAGCCCAGTGTATTTCTGAGAATGCTCAGATGGTCGGTCTGTCATTTCTCTTTGCTCGAGTTAATGGCTAACATGTTTTCTACCTCATTCCCTCTGAGGGAAAATGCCACACAAAGACAGACTGAACCGAATCATTAACTGTTCCATTTAAAGCTAATGTTACTCCTACATGTCTCTTCCTATACCTCAATGTTAGGACACCATTACTGCTCTGCAAACACAGTTTAATTAGGCGGATGCACAATAACAAGCTTCAGGATTTTTACGTTGATTTCTGAAGCGTGTCAAATCCTGAGGTATCTCTTGGTTTAAAGCAAAAGTTCATCCAAATATGAAATTTCTCTCAGAATTGGTTTACCATTGTGCCGTTTCGGATGTACATGACCTCCATTTGAACACAATCAAATCATTTTATATTTCAGTACAGTCATGTTATCTTTTTATATGTGGTATATGGTTATGGTAAACTCCAAAAAGCAGATCCATCCATCATATAAGCTCAAAATAATTATTATCATCCCTTACACACTTTATTATTTCACTTCAGTTCAACTTAAGTTCAATGAGAGAAAGTCATATATGCAGGTGCTGGTCATATAATTAGTATATAATCAAGAAGTTTTTTCACTAATTCCATTCAAAAAGTGAAACTTGTATATTATATTCATTCATTACACACAGACTGATATATTTCAAATGTTTATTTCTTTTCATTTTGCTGATTATAACTGACAACTAAGGAAAATCCCAAATTCAGTATCACAGAAAATTAGAATATTGTGAGAAGGTTCAACTTTGAAGACACCTGGTGTCACACACTAATCAGCAAATTAACTCAAAACACCTGCAAATGGCTTTTAAATGATCTCTTAGTCTAGTTCTGTAGGCTACATAATCACAGCGAAGACTGCTGACTTGACAGTTGTTAAAAGACGACCATTGGCATCTTGCACAAAAAAGGTCTTTGCAAAAGAGGCTGGCTGTTCACAGAGCTCTGTGTCCAAGCACATTAATAGAAAGGCGAAGGGAAGGAAAAGATGTGGTAGAAAAAATTGTACAAGCAATAGGGATAACCGCACCCTGGAGAGGATTGTGAAACAAAACCCATTCAAAAATGTGGGGGAGATTCACAAAGAGTGGACTGCAGCTGGAGTCAATGCTTCAAGAACCACTAAGCACAGACGTATGCAAGACACGGGTTTCAGCTGTCGCATTCCTTTTGTCAAGCCACTCTTGATCAACAGACAGCGTCTGTTGCTTGTACACTTTTTAGACTGCTGCTAAGTGGTCCAAAGATATGTTCTCTGATGAAAGGAAATTTAGCATTTCCTTTGGAAATCAGGGTCCCAGAGTCTGGAGGAAGAGAGGCACACAATCCATGTGGCTTGAGGTCCAGTGTAAAGTTTTCACAGTCAGTGATGGTTTGGGGTGCCATGTCATCTGCTGATGTTGGTCCACTGTGTTTTCTGATGTCCAAGGTCAATGCAGCCATATACCAGAATGTTTAAGAGCACTTCATGCTTCCTGCTGCTGACCAACTGGAGATGCAGATTTAATTTTCCAACAAGACTTGGCACCTCCACACAGTGCCAAAGCTACCAGTACCTGGTTTAAGGACCATGGTATCCCTGTTCTTAATTGGCCAGCAAACTCGCCTGACCTTCACCCCATAGAAAATCTATGGGGTATTGTAAAGAGGAAGATGCGATATGCCAAACCAAACAATGCAGAAGAGCTGAAGGCCACTATCAGAGCAACCTGGGCTCTAATAACACCTGAGCAGTGCCACAGACTGATCGACTCCATGCCACGCAGCATTGCTGCAGTAATTCAGGCAAAAGAAGCCACAACTAAGTATTGAGTGCTGTACATGCTCATACTTTTCATGTTAATACTTTTCAGTTGGCCAAGATTTCTAAAAATCCTTTTTTCTATTGGTCTTAAGTCATATTCCAATTTTCTGAGACACTGAATCCGGGATTTTTCTTAGTTGTCAGTTATTATCATCAACAGTAAAGAAATAAATATTTGAAATATATCAGTCTGTGTGTAATGAATGAATATAATATACAAGTTTCACTTTTTGAATGCACCTTTATATCTTGGATGGCATGAGTGTGAGAAACTTATGACAGAAAACTTTCAGATTTTGGTAAACTGTTGCTTCAATATAAAAAAACAATACCAAAAAGGTATTGAAAATTACTGGGTAAATTATGCATCTTTCATCTTTTCTACCTTTACAAGGACAGACAACTATAATACATCCTTTTATAAGTTGATTTTCCTGAAAAAATGCAAAAACCATTATCCAAGCCTTATTTGTTCAAGCATCACAACCAGTCCAGCAATATAATGGCTCTATCCATTTGCATCTAAAAACCACCACAACGTGCAATGGTACAAAAATTACACACCATCATAGTGGATTTTCTGGTTTTCTCATTTATCTCATATTAAAAAGGTTATTGGTAGGCAGTAGGCGGGTGATTCTCACGAAACCATTGAAACACCACGGCACTAATGATTTTAGCTTTAAAATGTGTAATATAGTAACATTAAAAAGCATCAGAATTAACACAATACTGTGTTCTACCTTGCACAATGTGTGATTTCAACATAAGAATTTATAATTGTAAATTTTATCTCATTTTCTGCTGAAATTCTCATTACCGCAATGTGTCCGGCTGTGTTTGAACATGCGTTATGTTGTAATTTAATCAAATTAACACAAAAATATTAAGGAAAAAAATAAATGGATGTTTTGCTAGACTACTTTAGATGACAGAAAAAATATTTACTAAATATTCATGTATAATAATAATGAAGAAAAATTAGGAAAATGATGTGTCCATGCCTGATGTTCTCATCCTCCGCAACACTTTTTGAGAACAGTTTAAGCACACATACAGAATTTTAATAAAGTTTGATTTTGAGTGATCAAGCACATGGACCAGTTACTTCAAGATGGCTACCAGGTAAGATCATTTTTTTACAGTTAATTTGAAATATTGTCTTGTCAGAATGCTTACACGACATTTTGATTATCATTACCGCAACAGATGCTTATTAAATGTTAATTTAATTAATTGAAGCATAATACTTTGATTTTAAATGCATGTGCAGAATCTCCAAATTATGTTCTTTCAGGTTTGTCATGTCATTTTGAAAATATGTCAGTGTTGATGTTTTCTGACTGTTGCGGTAATGAGATTTCTTAGGACAAATTTTTTTAATTATGTTACAAAAAGTGTTAAATGATAAGTAAAAGTTTTTAAATTAATGTTCCCATTTACTCCAGACTTTGTTTTTCAATGTCTGGTGGGAAAAAAAGTAAATTTAAGCAATTTTTACATTTTCATGCTTGACAATTTTAAAACCAAGTTTTCGTGAGAATCACCCAGGCATTTTCCATCATTAAAGCTCCATGCAGTGGAAGATGTACAGCCAGATGTCTTTGTGTATTCAAGACATTAGTTCAGGTGGATCGAAATGTTTTTTACTAAACAATGTTCTGCTTACAATTGTGTGCACTGTTACGTCACTTTTGTAAACTGGGGAGGCTATACAGCAAATATGGTTTATAGAAAATGTCAGTTTACCTATTTAAACTTGTATTCTTATAACTTAATCCAAATAACACCAGATCCTATTTACATATCCAACAGATGATTTTTAATACTTGACCCACATTGAGATGATAAGAATTATTATAAATGAAGGTTACATGAGATCATATTGGTGTACTGCTTATTTACCTTATCTTTGACCATCTCTACCCCGATCATAAGACCTTTTCCTCGTACGTCACCAATGATCTCGTACTTATCCCGGAGTTTGGCCAACTCTGTCAGCAGGTAGGTCCCCACATTAGCACTGTTCTCCTGCGTCCTGTCTTCTTTAATCGTCTGAGAGACACACATAAAAAACCTTTTGATGTTTTATACAACATGAGGATGAAAAATTTCTAGATTTTGCACCTTAAGTGTGCGTGGTGTGCCATGATGTGTGAAAAACAGCACACCACACACGAACAGATTTTCAACAAGTGTCTCGACTGTGTGAACACAGGAAATCTCGCAAAATATCGCGAGACTTCAGAATAAGCATGACGGACAATATGCAGGAAGAAATTTTAATAATATTGTTTGGAATGATTTTCACAGAAAATTTAAGGGAAAAAAGAATAGGTTTTGGGTGAAGTCATGGAGACTGCGGGAACATGGTCTGTACACGGTCCCTTTGCATCACTTTGTACTGCGCCATGACTGCTTCAGTCTTCCATCATCTCACTTTCTGATTGGATATTGTTTCGTTTCACGTGATTATCTCAAGAGCGTGCGCGTGCTTGTCCTCTGATCGTAAATATTAAACATGTGAATTGCGATCGGGGCGGCTCCGATGTTCTTCTGATCAGATTTGGACACTCTTAACACACCTCATACCAAGGGAAAATCTGACAAGATAATCTGTAGAACCATCAAGATAATCGGGACATAGCTAGGATTTTCGGAAGGGGGGTAAATCGGCTCAAAATCAGCCCGATTATGGCCTTGTCCCAAATGGCGCACTTTATGTGAACTTTCGGTCTCGTGGCCTTAAATTGTGTATGCTTGCTTAGTCTACGAGTCCGTAGGGTGTCCCATCTGTCATTTTACGCTTTGAAGTGTGCTCATCAGCGCCCCCTTTGCCCCCTTAATGTGGTCTTCGGCGAAGCCCGCACTGCAGCAGGCTTTGCGCACTTTGCCAACCCAGATGTCCTTGCGAAAGAGCAATTAGAGCAATCAGACGACGGAAGGGAGGAGTTCACACTGACGGGCAACTTATCTTCCTATTTCCAGAGTGACGCTTGAGTCTGTCCCAAAATATTACTCCAGTGCACCCACGTGGACTTGCATCAAGGGTCCCTAAACTCTGCACTACATGATGTCATCAAAGTGTGGACTGGAGGAGGACCACAAGTCCGGAGTGTGCCATTTGGGACAGGGCCAAACTTTTGGTGTGTAGCCTACCCAGCATTATGATAATATTGATGTCAACACAGTTCAGCATGACTAACGCTGAATGGTAAAACCGTTACCTTAATAATTTAGAAGGTTGTAATGAACATTCTTTGAAAATATAACTTTTTAATATCTTTAATATTGACTAAAATCAAACTTTGATTGTGAGACTTTAGCGTGGATTTCACAGAGAGGGTAACAATCAATGTGTACTTACATCTAACACTGAAGATGCAATTGAACAGGCCAGTGGATTACCCGCAAATGTGTTGAAATGAACTTCCTTTCCAAATGAACTGGCAATCTCTGCAAATAAGCAACGTTTTAAAGATTTATTTTTATTTTTATTAGTTATAGTTTAGTGTCAACCCATTTTCCTCACTTCCAAAACTCAGGCAATGTGTAAAAGTTGGTGAGTTTTTTTTTACTACAATAGAAATATCCAACTGACATGAACCAAAGAGCTTATCAACATGAACAAAGTGCCCCGACTGCAGAGTATTTTAAGGCGAACGCAACAGTACACCATTAAAAAACAACACGAGAGCAATTTAATTCATATATTTTTGTTCCATATTAATGTCTTGCCATTGGCTCCGAGCTCACCTTAAGTGCAGTCTAACAATGCACACGTTAATTACGGCAAACCGCATGTCATTATCGCCTATGCAAATCACACAATAATTCATCTGAAAGGATTTAACAGCAGTGGACTTACCTGCTGTGGTTACCACAGCACCCATTGGGAACCCATTAGCAATGCCCTTTGCCATAGTAACCATGTCTGGAATTACATTATGTCCCTGAAACCCCCAAAAGTGACTTCCTGTGCGCCCAAAACCAGTCTGTACCTAAGAAGCATATGGCATTAAAAAATAATAACTTTATTCTGAAATCAAGCAATATTCATAAAACAGTAGGTGAAAAGTACCAGGGTGATTTAATTCTTCTGGCTGGATTCTGATGTAAAAACATTTTACGGATTTTTTTAACAGTGTACTTATTTAAAATAAGCTTTAAACAAGTATGTTGTAAAATACCGTAAAATAATGGGCATAATAAATAACAGAAATTTTCCGTAATACAAAAATGCTGTTTTTTTGTAATTTTACCTACTCAAGTATGCGATTTCGGGCGCATCCGATAGCAATTATCTCCAATTGGGGGGTGTAGCCGAGCACAGGTGTATCTGTTTAAATTGTTTGCGTGATGTCAAATATTAATCTTATTGTTTTAGAGTAATTTTGCAAAATCATTGTTCATCAATTTATATGGTTAATCAATCATCTAACCAGTCTGATGGACGAGCTTAATGTTTGAATGGGATTTACACCACCATATCAGACCTCATCTGTGATACAGACTCCACCTCTCTCCCGAACAAGCTGGAAGGTCTCCTTCAGGTAGTTTTTAGGGTATTGAACAGCTCCACCAACGCCCTACGTACAAATATTGATGATCCTCACAATATGTCATAATTTAATGCAAATGATGATTGTAATGATTAAAGGGATAGTTCAAGCAGAAATCATTTATTTACAAACCTGTATACTTTTCTTTGTTCTGATGAACACACATGAAGATATTTGTAATCAAGGAGGAAGCTGAAGCACTATTGACTTCAATAGTAGCAAAACATAATAATAATTCTATAGAAGTCAATGGTGCCCCAAAAAGTTTGAGGGTGAATAAGGGATATAATTTTTCTTTTTTTGGTGAACTATCCCTTTAATGCTTGTCAGTATTTGTAATAATATGTTTTAAATGTCGTACATCCAGTGTAAAATTTAATCCATCATATAATGTAGTCAAACCTGAATAGATTCTCCAATAAATGCAGCGATACGAGACGAAACACTTGTGTCAAACGTCTCTTTAAGCTGGTCAATATATTTATCATTGGCCTGACAGTGACCTAAGAAAAGATAAGAGATTCACATTTATTGGCCAATAAAAATAAATGTAACAAATGTTCTTAAGAAAAAATCTGTCCATGCAAAACTTGCATACACAATGCTACGGTGGATACTTGCCGACCCAAAAGAAAAGAGCCCAGACCGAAGTCTATAAGACATTCAGGTTTATGGGATTTGCCCAAAAATCGAAATGCTTAAAAAATGTGACCCGATACAGTGAATAGAGTACCTCACACATTTTGGAGCGTCTCTGTCATAGTTAGTCATAATTACTTATTAAAATATTAAACACAGAAATGTAGAAATAAATACGTGTAGAAATAAATAAATTTAGAAATAAATACATTTTGAAATGAATAACTGTAGAAATAAATTCATGTGGTAATAAATAAATTCTAGAAATAAATACATGTGGAAATGAATAAATGTATAAATAAATAAATGTGGAAATAAATAAATGTATAAATAAATAAATGTATAAATAAATAAATGTATAAATAAATACGTGTGGAAATAAATAAATGTATAAATAAATAAATGTAAAAAATAAATAAATGTTTGCATAAATAAATACATAAATGTGGAAATTAATAAAATAATAAATAAATTATATTTATAAATAAATACAGAAATAAATACATTTGTTTAAAATATTTTAATACCAAAAAATAAATAAAAGTAGCAATACTCATTTATGTTTGTTTTATATATATATCTTATTATATGTATTATTTATTTATAATTTTTCCATTACTTAATACAAAAAAAAAATAAAAGTAGCAATACTCATTTATGTTTCTTTTATATACATCTTATTATATTTATTATTTATTTATAATTTTTGCATTACTTAATACCAAAAAAGAAATAAAAGTAGCAATACTCATTTATGTTTCTTTTATATATATCTTATTATATTTCTTATTTATTTATAATTTTTGCATTACTTAATACCAAAAAAGAAATAAAAGTAGCAATACTCATTTATGTTTGTTTTATATATATATCTTATTATATGTATTATTTATTTATAATTTTTGCATTACTTAATACAAAAAAAAGAAATAAAAGTAGCAATTCTCATTTATGTTTCTTTTATATATATCTTATTATATTTATTATTTATTTATAATTTTTGCATTACTTAATACCAAAAAAGAAATAAAAGTAGCAATACTCATTTATGTTTGTTTTATACATATCTTATTATATGTATTATTTATTTATAATTTTTGCATTACTTAATACAAAAAAAGAAATAAAAGTAGCAATACTCATTTATGTTTCTTTTATATATATCTTATTATATTTATTATTTATTTATAATTTTTGCATTACTTAATACCAAAAAAAGAAATAAAAGTAGCAATACTCATTTATGTTTGTTTTATATATATCTTATTATATGTATTATTTATTTATAATTTTGCATTACCAGTCCTCCAAATCACAAAATGTTCTTTACATTATGTAAGATGATTTTATGTAGAAAATGTATAAATAAAAATACTATAGCTGGGTTTTCACAGAATGGCTCACAAATAATTGTCTATATAAAACCAGTGCTGGATGACTGAGTTGCCCACTCACAATATTTTTTATATGCTACCTTGCTCTTAAAAATGTTTGTCCAGAAGACGAACGGTCCTTCAGAGCAATTTAAGCTTTTAAAATATGCTATGGACTCAGGAAAATCTGCACAGACCTCAGATGAACAGCGACAATAAGATTAGGGATTGGGTTAGTATGTAGTGTTTACAGATGTATATCCTGATAGAAAGAAATGTGATGTTTTAATATGTGTACCTGGTGAGCAGCTGCACTGTCGTGTGGTTTGAATTGGAGAGTCTCTACAGTGACTGCCTCCCCATGGACCCCTGAACACATCTGGACACATAGTCTAAAAAAAAAAAATCGCACTGTTCACCTAACCCACATGACAATAAAGTCGAGAAAAACATATCCTAAATTTATCTACAAAAGCTTTTGAAATATAATACAATGTTGTAGGGTCTCCCAATGTTATATGCAGAATTTGTAGGAGCAGTTTCACAGACAGGGTTTAGATTAATCCAAGACTAGGCCTTAGTTATATTAGGACATTTAAGTCGTTTTAACAAACAAACCTTACAAAAAACAATACTGGTGTGCATCTTGAGACGAAACAGTGGTACTGATATATGTTAAGATATGTGACTCAATGCAAAATGTTTTATATTAAGTCAGCTTAAATATGCAATTTAGTCTGGGACTAGAATAAGCCCTATCCATGAAACTGCCCCATAGTGTTCACTCTGAAGGAAAAATGCTCAAATCGACTATTGACATTTAATTTTGCTTTGTAACACTCTTATTTTGATTTATAAAAACCTAATGAGAACTGACAGTAATTCTGTTGCGTTTGCAGACTTAACTTGATGCCTGCTCTCATAATGTAGTTTGTGAAACTGTCTCAGAAGAATATTACCTTTAAAAAGCAGGTCGTTCACAAAAGGATTAATGATTGTTGTCATACGTACGTTGTAGCAGCCCAGAGAGGAGGGGACGGGAAATTTATATGTTGAGTTAGATGTGAGACCTGTTCCTTGTGGACTGCCACCATGATACGAGCCCCTGCATACACAAACAAAGAAAAATCCAGCTAAGACCAGCATAAGCTGGTAGCTGGCACTAGCTGGTTTATGCTGGTCCTCCCAGCCTGACAAAGCGCTGGTCATGCTGGTGGGCCAGCTGGCCTTCCAGCCTGACCAGCTAAGTCCAGCTAGACCAGCTTAAAAAGTGTCCAAAACACAGCTAGACCAGCTTGCTACACCAGCAAAACCAGCTTCCTAAACCAGCAAAACCAGCTAAAACCAAGCTGGGAGACCAGCTAAAACCAGCTCACCAGCTTATGCTGGTCTTAGCTGGATTTTTCAGTAGGGTTTTGATTTGTGACGACAGCATTAAAACAAAAGAAAGAGAGATTAAAGAGATTCACACATAAAAATGTCAAATCAGTCATCACTAACTCACCCTAAATTGTTACAATCCTGTATAAATACAGAAGATATTTTGAAGAATGTTTGTAACAAAACAGATCAAGGCCACCATTGACTTCCATAGTAGGAAAAAAATAATACTGTGGAAGTGAATGGTGCCACAGATCTGATGACAAAATTTTCATTTTTCAGTAAACAATCCCATTAAAAAGAAAATAAGCTATTTAATTTCTCCATTCAATTTGGCATTTAAAGGGACACTCCACCTTTTTTTGATAATAGGCTCATTTTCCAGCTCCCCTAGAGTTAAACATTTGATTTTTACCATTATGGAATCCATTCAGCCGATCTTCAGGTCTGGTGGTACCACTTTTAGCATAGCTTAGCATAATCCATTGAATCTGATTAGACCATTAGCATCGCGCTAAAAATAACCAAAGAGCAGCAGGCATAGTGATATTATGCAGCGCCCGAAAATAGCCCCTGCTATTGAAGGTAACTAAGGGGACTATTTTCGGGCAGTGTGTAACATCACTAAGTCAGAATGAGAGTATAGTTCCTAGCCATATCGCATAGAAAATCGCAACTTTTAATTTTCTGTCTGTCTTAGTACACAATGTAGTCATTAATTATGTTTCTCAAACATTTATCTAGTTTAATTGTTTGTTATGATTGAATACTATTTTAACCTAAAGTAAATGTGAGGTCATTTCTGTGCACCACGTCGATCACCTGAGTGTTATGACGTCAAAATTTCCAGTGTGAAGCCGAGCCATTAGCACTGCGAGGTCATTTGCCTCAGAACCACAGTTAGTGAAATACACAACCTAAAAAAACAACAAATGCCACATTCAGAAAAGCAACATACTACACTTCTATTACTGCAGTATACAGTATGAACATTTTCTGCATATACACTCACCTAAAGGATTATTAGGAACACCTGTTCAATTTCTCAATAATGCAATTATCTAATCAACAAGACAATCTCCTAAACTCTAAACTGAATGTCAGAATGGGAAAGAAAGGTGATTTAAGCAATTTTAAGGGTGGCATGGTTGTTGGTGCCAGACAGCCGGTCTGAGTATTTCACAATCTGCTCAGTTACTGGGATTTTCACGCACAACCATTTCTAGGGTTAACAAAGAATGGTGTGAAAAGGGAAAAACATTCAGTATGTGGCAGTCCTGTGGGTGAAAATGCCTTGTTGATGGTAGAGGTCAGAGGAGAATGGACCGACTGTTTCAAGCTGATAGAAGATCAACTTTGACAGAAATAACCACTTGTTACAACCAAGGTATGCAGCAAAGCATTTGTGAAGCAACAACACGCACAACCTTGAGGCGGATGGGCTACAACAGCAGAAGACCCCACCGGGTACCACTCATCTCCACTACAAATAGGAAAAAGAGGCTACAATTTGCATAAGCTCACCAAAATTGGACAGTTAAGACTGGAAAAATGTTGCCTGGTCTGATGAGTCTTGATTTCTGTTGAGACATTCAGATGGTAGAGTCAGAATTTGGCGTAAACAGAATGAGAACATGGATTCATCATGCCTTGTTACCACTGTGCAGGCTGGTGGTGTGATGTAATGGTGTGGGGGATGTTTTCTTGTGCCAATTGGGCATTGTTTAAATGCCACGGCCTACCTGAGCATTGTTTCTGACCATGTCCATCCCTTTATGACACCATGTACCCATCCTCTGATGACTACTTTCAGCAGGATTATGCACCATGTCACGAAGCTCAAATCATTTCAAATTGGTTTCTTGAACATGACAATGAGTTCACTGTACTAAAATGGCCCACACAGTCACCAGATCTCAACCCAATAGAGCATCTTTGGGATGTGGTGGAACGGGAGTTTCGTGCCCTGGATGTGCATCCCACAAATCTCCATCAGCTGCAAGATGCTATCCTATCAATATGGGCCAACATTTCTAAAGAATGCTTTCAGCACCTTGTTGAATCAATGCCATGTAGAATTAAGGCAGTTGTGAAGGCGAAAGGGGGTCAAACACAGTTTTAGTATGGTGTTCCTAATAATCCGTTAGGTGAGTGTATGTTCTGCATATATTTACTATTTCTAAACCTTTTAATTTATAGGATTTATAAGGAGCTTGTTGGTAAGTGTACAATGTAAGCTGAGATGTAGCAATACTTTAGTATTTAATTATAGCCATAGTGTGCACTTCAGACAGTGATTCACTTTAAATTCACAGATAGCCGTGCACCTTTAGAGGGTCTGGGAAAAGGGACACCAGTTTCTCTGCGTACTCCTGCAGTTGTGGGTAAATGTAGATGGGCGTCGTGTGCCATACACGCCTTAGCTGTTTCTCTGCCGCTTCAGTCACTTTTCTGCGATCACATGCAAATGGGTGGTTAGATTAACAATTAAACATTACCACTCTTAGTTGTATATTTCAGTCTGAGCTTTAACCCTGGAGAACCCAAGAACCCTTCTCTTAGCATTAATTAACATTGGCCAAATTTGACCCGTGGGTTCTCCAGGGTTAATGCAAAATGTCAAAGCAAAAAAAGTGAAATAGAAGTGCAAATGTCATGGGTTCAATTCACTCTCTACCCTAATGTAAATGTAAAAATACATAGCAACAAATCCAAAAGGTCCTTACGGGTGACAGTGTCCGACACTCACAGTGGACACCCCCGCGAACATATCCAGATAGCGTCTTCCATCCACATCCCAAAGCCACTGCATATAGCCCTGTTTTATATAAACTGGCTTTTTGTAGTATGTTACTTTTGAGATCATAGGGTTACAGTTGTGTTTCCTGATTTCGAGCAGACGTTCTTTAGACATGCCCTGCAGGAACATACATAATGACAGTACAGGTAATAGTTTTAGTTAGACTCCACAACACATAGGCTACGTGGCATGCAAGGGTAAAACTGCATTTTGGTTATGGGGATCCACACAATTGCACTATTTAGAGGTCTTTCCTTTATAATACATACACATCAGTGAATTAAAATGGTACATGTCATTTGTTAATTATTGCTTGACTCTTTTGGTACATTAAATCTGTAATTAATTATTGCAAATACATGCCCTGGTATGGTTCAGGTTTAAAGTCACATGCAGGCATGTCAGGCAGTTTAGGTGAGGGGTGATTCACAGCTGACTTTTGACATAACACACCTGGGCACAGATAACAGTCTTAAAGGGATAGTTCACCAAAAAATGACAATTTTGTCATCATCTAAGTTGTTATAAACCTATACAAGTTTCTGAATTCTGTTGAACACAAAATAAGACATTTTGCACACAATTCACAGTACCCACTGAATTCCATAGTAGGAAAAAATACTATGGAAGTCAATAGAATAAAGAAACTCATACAGGAATCATATTTAATGTCAAAAAGTCAGGTAAACAAAATTTGGTGGACAGTTTTTTAATCTCTTTTGATGTAAATTCATTTGACAGTGTTAAACTTTTATTTAATTTTGCACTGCTAACCATGTATGTGTTTATTTAAAATAAATACAATTTTTGATCATGTTAGTTTGACTGTTGTTTAACTAATGTTAACAGATACAACTTTAGATTTTAAAAATCTATAGTAGGTTTTACAATAAGGTTGCATTTGATATTGTCAGCAGCATTTACTAATACGTAAAAGTTTTAACTCTAAACATTTTAAAATGCACAATGAACTTACATGATTTGAAGTAGCATTTTGACGGGTATTATCTGCATCCCAATTCGCCTATATGCTATGCCCTAAAAGTATGTGTACACTGTTTTTGTTATGGGAAAGTATAGACATTTGAGTGCATTGAAAGAGATGAGATATATTAAATCTAAATTCGACTACTAGTAGTTAAAGTATGCGGATTGGGAAACAGGGAAGGTGCGTGTTCGACTTTTTGCGGCGCTGCACAAACAGAACGGGACATGACAGCAAATTACCGCGAGAGCGATTTGAAACCTGCAGCGCTTCTAGGGTTTCGAAACACTCTCGCGCTACTATGATGTCACACTTACGCGGTCTGCGCAGCCGGCACAAAGTCGAGAACAGTTATTATCTTGGTTACACTAGTACTAGTAGATAACTCGCTAGTCATTCCAATGATTCAGAGTCAGATCGAGTGATTCGCGACAGAGTCATTCAAACCGCGGGAAAGCACCTGCATTCCTTTAAACAAACGCGTAGAAAATCAGCATTGACTCACCGCTCCCTCTGTGGAGTTTCACAAACACATCCACTGCATTAAATGAGCGTGTTTTCCCCAGCAAACGCGGGCTGTTTATACGAGACAAAACTTGATGCATTACTGCTGCTTTATTTTCACACTTGGCTCCCTGCAAAATGCCAAAAGTGTGAAGAAGCCGAGACTTTTCCCTGATAAGACTGTGATTGGGAGGGTGAGAGCTGAACCAATGAAAAGTGGGGGTAAAGTCTATATACCCTCTTCATTCCATTGCCTTTAGTAACTTATCCAATAGCCATGCATCATTTTGTGCATTACTGTAAGGTATAAATGCAAATTTTACATATTACCATGCATGCTCATTACATCACTGTCACTTATTTGCATTTATTTCATGTAGTTAACTATACCAGTGGTTCCCAAACTTTTTCAGCGTGCGGCCCCCCCTTGTGTACAGTGCATTCCTTCGCGGCTCCCCAAAGAAAATTTGTGACAAAAAACTGTTCTAAAACTCAACATTTTAATAAAAAAACATTAAATTATACAAAAAAGTAGTGCTTTTGGTTAGTAGCCTTATTTTTTTAGGTTTAATTACACAGAATTCATGATAAATTAATTTATTTCATCTCGCGGCCCCCAGTTTGAAAACCAGTGAACTATACGATATCATTGCATAGTGTTTCCATTTGACTATTAAGATATTTATTTAATGTTTTATAATCAATATCAACTTAATGTTCATTATGTAACAAAGACACTAATACCTACCACACATAGGCTACTGACAAAACCTCATAGTCTGAATATTGCTTTTTCTCCAAGTGGCTCTCCTTGGTCACAGCATTATCTTCTAGTGGTCCTGAGGGGTTTGGCCACTTTTTCATCTGGTCAACCTGGTTTTTGCTGGTTAGGCTAGGAGGCCAGCTAATACCAGCTAACACACCAGCTTGACCAGACTGAAAGACCAGCTTTGGAAGGACCAGCTTAGCCTATTCCATTTTAAACCAGCTAAAACCAGCCAACCAGTACGGCCAAGCTTTCCAGTTTCTCATTATGAGATGTGCGTCTTTATTATAAGATTTTCTCATTAATCAAACTTGATCTTATTATGACTTACAAAGCCTCCATAGTTTGCTTTATTGTGGAATACTTTTACAGAGACAAGCTAAACAACAAAATAACACATTTATAATGATTTTTAAAAAAGCAATCAACCTGGAAAATGTAAAATTTTGTTTTGTTCTCAAACTTTTTTGTGGCCAGGGAAACAAAGGGAAAAACAATTTCCAAGGAAAATTGTTTCATAGTGAGTCAACTTTTTAAGAGGTTTGTTTTGTTCAAATTACATTTGGATTCAGTTTTTAAATTATCTAAAAAGCTTTTATACAATCAACTGTAGCAAGACTGGCATGGTTCTTAGATGCATTTCCATTTCTTTCTCACCTTTTTCCCACTGTTAAGGTTTTATATGGAACCATACAGTCAGGCAAAGAACCTATTAGTAAGTGTAAAAGCATGTTGTGCACGCTTTCATAGTAATTATAGTGGGTCATTCCACCGAAGGATAACATTGCTGTCCACAGGATATTAAAAATATAAAAATGCATGAAAACTAACTCCTTAAAACATTTTATTATTAAGCAAAGTGTCCTGCCTGTTTATCTAACATGAAATGTAAATGAAATATTTTAAAAGATTAATAAAAACTACACAGAACACTAAAAAATTGCATTTTTTATCTGTCCCTGCTCTCTAACTCTATACTTTACCTTTAAATATAAAGCAAACAATTCATTTTTGTATGGGTCCATATCCTATCTTTTCTTTAAATATTTTTTACCAATGAAAAAGTCATCATATTTTAGATAAAATGTACATTTTAATCATGTCCTCAGGATTTCACTCAGTCCTGTTACCCAACACGTTCCCCCCTCCGAAAATGTAGAAATATCCCGCAAGTCACATTTTCAAGAGAAAGTGTGATCATCTGAATCTTCTGAAGGTCATATGAAGATCAAAAGTCACTTTTCTCAGTTTCTTTCCTGTATATTTTATGTTATTGATGTGGATGCCATTACACCCGGCGCAATGCAGCGCAATGTGCAACGCAAGTGTCTTTTTCACATTTAGCGCCACATTGTTTAAATAGCAAATGCATTTGCGCCCAATTTTGCGCCCATGGGCGTTCTGGTCTGAGAACGAGGTGTGTTCAGGCGCATTGTTGGTGCGTTGCTATTTTGAGGCAACTAAAATAGACTATGCCATTGACCAACAAAAACCTGTTCTAAAGTCAAATGTCAATGGCACAATGGTGTTCTTATTATTTAATGAGCGCGTTAGTAATATGCGCCTAAACAGGACGACAACGCGGGTTTGCTTATCACACACATGGATGCGCAGCAGCAGCACACAATCATTTTTAAATATGAAAAATTAAAGGATTAAAATGTAAAAGATTAATATTGAGTCTCTTGGACATAAATGAGGACCGAATATGAGATGTTAGAAGGCTTAAAGAGCTGCTTCACCTGTAGACTGGTAAGTAAATAAATGCTTTGCTTTAAACAAATGCATCTAGTTTTAAATGTTTTTTTTAAATGCTTCCCCACAAATTTATTGTATATGATGACTCTGTACCTGTGGATATGGTGAGATGAGAAACATTTTTAAGTTATGCTTAAAAAATCTCGTGACGCTGTCCAAGTGCTGAAACGTACGGAGAGCCGTTTGTAAATTCTTTATCTTCTGTTTGTTACAAATAAAGTAGTTTTACAGTACAAACCTTTTCTTACATACTTGTAAATTATTTTTTGATGATATTGGATAGCCATACGTTTAAAGCAACTATAAGCCTGCTTTTTTACTTCCATGACTAAAAGAAAACGGGTTTTAAAGGTTTTAATAAAAAAATAACAATTTCAATACAAGTGAAAAACAACACAATTATTTAACATTAATCTTAAACTGGGGATCTTCTTCCTCCGCTTAGTTTTTCAATTTACAAAGTCTGTCATCTAAATAGGGATTAGACATAGCGCCAGCGCAACAGGCTTTTAAAGGGGATGAGAGCTGAGACTCTCATTGGTTTACGCCCGAAATACTCCCATTTCTCATTAAAAAATTGTACCAACCCTTTTCGACCATGCGCTCGGCGCACAAACCGTATTTCCCGTTGTTAAATTAGCAAAAGTGGATTCGGACACGCCCATTTAGACGTTGCGCTGTGCGCTTTATACAATGCGCTTAGATCGTTAAAATAGGGCCCTAAGACTCATATTGGTTTATTGCACATTATGGCCAAAACACACCCATTACTCATTATGAGAATATGAACAACGGCCATGCGCTTGGCGCATAAACCATTTTTCCATCATTAAATTAGAATAAGTGGAATCGGACACGCCCATTTAGACCGTGCACTTTAGACAATGCACTTAGATCATTAAAATAGGGCCCATAATGTACAGTCCTGTTTCCTATATTATTTCTTTGATGTTATCAGATTATAAAAAAAAAACATTTTGGTAAATCACTAGAATTTGCAAAGTGTCTTTATGCTATTAGCACATATTTACTGCCGCTATATTTCATGTATTTGTCCTGTTACTTTCAGTCTTATCAAAATGCCTCAATCCTTCATTAAGAAACCATGTTAAAAATAAACTAGTTACCTGAGATTGACCAATACTCATTTTGAAAAGTAAAACGTGTGTTATTAAATTTAGTGTTAAAAAAAAGAAAAATATCAACTTCAGTTTTGATGAGTTACAGCATGCAAATGGCACAGATTCGGTGGAATGACCCAGGTACCTTAATGTGTTTAATGACACAAAAGTCAAAATAAAACCATAAATATATTTGTTACAGCAAAGTCATTAAAAAGATGGAAAGTTTATTCTGCTGTTTTTGTTGCTAACCGCATATGTTCAAAAATACAAATAAAACCGAAGACTACACATTAAGCTATTCTGACAATTGTTGTTGCAAAAAAAAAGTGTGGTGTAAAATGTTTCCAAGTTTTTCTTATACTTTTTGTTGGACTATACCTAGACTAATATAAGTACAAGTTTATGTCTTGTATGAGTATTATAAAGTGACAGATAAGCTGGTAAATGAATATGTTTAATTTATTGATTTGATCTTTACTGATGTGTTTTCAATGATTCTCTGTTTTGACTAAAATATAGAGTTCAAGTTATGGAGATCATTTCAAACTTACTGCATTGGCTAAATACAAACCATCGATTCTTAAAAGAACCACTCCAGCACACCTTATACAATCTGACAATGCGTTTTAATAATCATAGAGGTGTCACTGCACAAATTTAACCATTTATTTTGGAAAAACAGAACAGGATGTATCACACAAGACTTGTGTCATTCAATGCACAACATGGTTATAGGCTAAGAAAACTTGAATTTTAGCACCTCCAGTGACATACATTACATTTAAAATAGTAAGAAAATAAAAGAGTGACCATTAAAACAACAAACGCCATTCTTGCTGTGTATAATAAGTGCTATTGTTGTGGATTTGAACAATTTCACATGTTGATTAAAGTTTTTTGGTAGCGTGAAATCAAAGTCTGATTTCAATAACAAAGTTCAATCTCTAACTCAGAATTAAAGTCTTAGCAGGATTGCTTTACTAGATTTCTCCTTATGCCTTTTCTTCAAGACGTTTGACTCCAATCATTCAATCAGTCAGTCCAATGATCCAATAATAGCAGTACAATAATACAATAAAAAAGTACAATATTTCAGACTGTCCTATGATAGTGCACAATGAGCCAAAACATAACTGTCCTGAGGCTGCACCCTATTACACACATACATTTTGAAGAGTTGCCACTGCCTATGACAGATATTTGCATACAGTATAGAAATATGAAGCGTTACTTTGTCTATGTAGATTGATTGCAAGAAACAAAGCATTTATAATTGCTGCACAACACAGTAATCATAAAATACACTCAAAAATGATTAAAGTTCGTAATATCCTGCATACTTAAGTACATCAATGTAACTTATAAAATAAAGGCAACATGTGGGGGTCAGAGGTTGATTTGCAAAGGCAAGCGCATGGTAAATGAGACTCACCAACTACCATCATTTATGTATGTACAAGATAATGTTGCTTTAGAATATATTCATTCTGTTCACCATTTTCTTTTTATATCAAAAATATAAAACGGAGAGCTGATTTAATGTTTATCCTCATTAAAACGTGCCAGTCTAATATATACGCTATTGAATACTGAAAAACTAACTAGATTTGGAAAATATCTGTCATCAGTTATAAACAGTGTTGGGGAAAGTTACTTTTAAAAGTAATGCATTACAATATTAAGTTACTCCCCAAAAAAGTAACTAATTGCGTTACTTAGTTACTTTTCATGGAAAGTAATACTTACGTTACTTTTAAGTTACTTTTGCGTTACTTGGCTGAGGCTTGATCTCTTTCAGGCCTTGCAGGTGTTTTTATGACTGAGAAATTCTGCATTCAAAAATGGCATATTTCGGTCGCAAAAATGTCAAGCTATGGCTTGCCAACCTTGTTTCTGACTTAAACTGTTCTCGCTCAGGTTCGCACGCATATAGTGCGTAATTCTACATGACTACGTTCAGTTTAATTTAATATATTATTATTTTTAAATAAAATTAATTGATTTGAAAAGTAACGTGCATTACTATTTAAAAAAAAGTAACTCAAATATTAATGTGTACATTTAAAAAGTAATGTTACTTTACTCGTTACTTTAGAAAAGTAATATTATTATGTAATGCACGTTACTTGTAATGCGTTACCCCCAACACTGTTTATAAATATCATTTATAATATGCTAGTTTGCATTTTCTAGTTTTATACACCATTAGAAAAAAAGGCCAAAATATGTACCTCAGCTGTCACTGGGGCAGTACCCTAAAGGTCCTAATATGTGTATACATTTGGTAACAATATGTACCTCTATGGGAGCTCTTTATGTGCAAAGTTGTACTTTTTGAAAGTGTACCACCCGAGTGACAGCTGGGGTACCATTTATTTTCTGATAGTGTACCGGTAATAGCTTTGCGTATACAATCAGTTCCATTAATTGTTGTATTAAAATTATTTAAAAGTTAAACACCTCAATGAGTTAATCTCATTGTTTACTTTTGCATTATCGTACTTTAATACTTAAAAAATACATCTTGGCTGGAATTATGCAGATTCATTTGTTTTCATAAATGAACAACAGGAGGATTTCTTAGATAAATGGCATATTAGAAGTGTTAGAAAAAACACTCAAAATTTCAATGTGGTGCGAGTCGTGCGACTTCAGTTCAACATTGGGGCGAGTACGTTTTGGCAATACTTAAGGATAAGTTCATATTCCTAAAAAATCAAAAGTTACTTTTAAAAGTAATGCATTACAATATTAAGTTACTCCCAAAAAAGTAACTAATTACGTTACTTAGTTACTTTTCATGGAAAGTAGTGCTTACGTTACTTTTTAGTTACTTTTTAGTTACTTTTGCGTTACTTTTTCTTGGCTGAGGCTTGATCTCTTTCATGCCTTGCAGGTGTTTTTATGACTGAAAAGTTCTGCATTTAGAAATTGCATATTTTAACACAAAAATGTCGAGCTTTGGCCTGCCATCTCAGTTTCGGACTCAAACTGTTCCCATACAGGAGTGTACGCATAGAGTGCATAATGTGACTGCGTTAAGTTTAAAAAAGTAACTCAAATATTATTAATGTGTACATTTATAAGGTAATGCGTTACTTTACTCGTTACTTCAGAAAAGTCATATTATTGCGTAATGCACGTTACTTGTAATGCGTTACCCCAGCACTCAAAACAAATGACCCCGAACAGCACAAGAACAGCCGCGTAACAGTGCCATGATCCAAAATACATTTACAAAAACATTATGCAGTGCATTGCTGAGGGCAGCTAAGTGCTAAATCCTATAAATCTGTAAATATGATATACATGAAAACAAACAGATTTTTTGCATTATGATATAACACGGATTCCAATCTTTTCAAAAAGCGATCTTTAAGGGGCACAGAGATGCTTGAGAAAAGTCAGCTCTGCTATAAAACAAACCCTTGTTTACACTTAAAGGTGCAGTGTGTAATTTTTAGAAGGATCTCTTGACAGAAATGCAAAATAATATATAAAACTATATTATCAGGGGTGTATAAAGACCTTTCGTAATGAACCGTTATGTGTTTATTACCTTAGAATGAGACGTTTTTATCTACATACACGGGGGGTCCCCTTACATGGAAGCCGCCATTTTGTGCCGCCATGTTCATACAGAAGCCCTTAATGGACAAACTTTTTTACTAAGTTGTCTCCGACGATGACATGTTTGTCCGGTGGCGGCTACCGTAGCTTCTCTATGTGTTTCAAAAGCGATAGATGAGCAGTGGACTTAGCTGTTGGTTGCAGTTCGCAACCTCACCACTAGATGCCGTTAAAATTTACACACTGCACCTTTAAGTGTAATCTTCTCAATATAAATATAATTTTAAATACAAATCATCCCATTGAAACCCCTAAAAAAGAAGTTGTGTCTACAGTAAGTGCTTCTCAGAGGCCTTTATAAGTTGCTATTACATTTTATAACAAATTTGTTTTAAGATGTGGACGGCTTTTTGTATTGCAGTCTTAGAGTGTCCGTATTAGGAAAGTAATGCTGTCGAGTCCACATAACCATTCCCCATCAGCCTCATGTCGTCCAGTGGACTATACGACACTTGGATGAGAGGTTTGCAGGGATGAAGCTGGTGTTGGGTCGAGCATCGGTCGCTTTGGCTGTCCGAGACCTGGCTGTAATCGTCCGAGGACTGCGGAGGTGTATCTGCCTGCAGAAGGAGCATATTGTTTGATGTCACCTCTTTGACTCTGCTGTAGTCCTCCCCAACGGGCTCAAAATAGTCCTGTTCGCCGTTGGGGTCTGAAAGAGGCCTGAGCAGTAACACATTTTCAGGGCCGATCCTCTGCACCTCTACATATTCCATGGATTGCGATTGAGGCACGCCAGGAGACTCGGGATTGTCCAGACTGAACTGGTTGTAGCTTTGGGAATGTCGACAGGGGGGTTTGCTCAAGCGGCCCTCTTGCGTTGTCAAGTCCCGATGATGAAGTTGGTGGTAACTGATGGGTGTCGAAGAGATGCTGAAAATCTCTGGAACGCTGTGATGGGTGGGTTTAGCTGCTCCTACTTGATATTGGTGAGGTTGTGGAGATGAAAAAACAACAGGCCAGGTCTTGGCGTGCCCGTCCGTGGACTGCGGTGAACCCGGTTCACCCCCCTGGCATTCGCTGCCTTCGTTGGTTTCTCCGTGCTGGCTGTAGTGTTGCATGTTACCGCTTGCCTCTCGTCGCTCCAGGCATTTCTCCAACAGCAGGGTGCGACTGTCGCAGCTGCCACGGCCGGAGTCGCTATCTGATGTGTTGTGGGATTTCAGGTAGTCTTCTGACAGATCTTTCCCATCCAATGCTAATTCCTGCTCTTCATTATCGTACACCTCAAGATATTCCACCAATAAACCATCGTAATCGGTGGTCGGTGGAAAACCCTGTATTACCAGAGCATTAAAAACTTCCTCGGACTTGCCATTCTGTAGAAAGAGCACATTTTTCAAGGTAAATCCACTTAAACTATATGTCCTCTGAAAAGAAATAATATGGATGTTTTTATTCCTTCCAGAGGCTTACAGCCCCTGGTCCTCATCTATTTTTACTGAATGGCAAAAAAAGCTCGGATATTCTGCAATGATTTAGTTGTCACACAGAAAAAAAGAAAGTGAGCCGAGTTTGGAACAACATTTTGAGGGTAAATCGGCACTTAAAATCAAATGTTAAATTTAACATTGCTGCAATTAAAAAATTTGGTTCGAAATGATTTGGTTTATAAAATGATTATAAAGAAATGTGCCTTTGCAAATACCTAACCATGGCTCAGCATACAGTATGTGACCCTGGACAACAAAACCAGTCATAAGTCGCACAGGTATATTTGAAAAGTTTGGTTCCAAAACGCAATAAACGGCAATTTTTAAAAAATGAGTTACTGCCAAAATCAGTATGGTATCGGGTCAGTATTTAAAAAGTAAATTCTTAATTTTATGCAAAATACTTGTTTTTAATGTTAAGTCAATGTTAAGACGCGTTTACACGCGTCTGGAGGTCTCGCGGCGCGAATGAGCCGTTTAGCGTGGCACGATAGACGCGAATCCATCTTATTTGCGTGTCTAGTTCGCGCAAATGGCACGAATTGAGAATTGGCGCAGGAAACGCGCGAGTTGAAAAATCTGAACTTTAGCGTAAAAACCGCATTGCGTTAACCAATCAGGAGCTTGCTCTTGCAGTGACGTGATTTGAGTTAGCGAGCGAAGTAGCAGAAGCCCCTCCCATGATGCAAATTTCCGTGTGAATGTCTCGAATTACTAGAAGTTCACGCTCGAGTAAACTCTAACTGTGGGTTCACACCAGACGTGAGTTCAACGATTTTTGTGCAAGTAGATTACAAACAGTCAATGCAAAGACGCGATCAGACGAGTCTTCGCATGGGGCGATGCGAATGAAGCGATATGGGCAGCGCGTTTGCCGCAAAAACACGCGCTATTTGCCTCAAACGCGTCTTCTCCCAAGTTGAAAATATTCAACTCGAGCGAAAAATTCGGATGACACGAAGTTAAATCCCGCAAGTAATCTAGAGCGAGTAATGCGATGCCCCGCGTTTGGTGTGTATGTAGCATAAATGTTCAAGCGTCCAACTACGTGCGAATAGCGAGTTTTTGTCGCCTCTAACGTGTTTGGTGTGAATCCAGCATCATCACTGGTTTTGTGGTTCAGGGTGACATATATGAATTCTGCTCATATAATAATTGAAATATTTGACAGGTGATTTGAACACAAGGGGCATGAGGAATCATTTCATTACCTTTAGCAGCTGTTTGTCAAATCCTTTAATTTTCGGTCCAGGCACAGGAGGCAGCAAACACAGCTTCACACTTTACACAGAAATATAAAAATATATGATGAAATTCAGAAAAATTATCCTGACAGGACCATGTAATGAATTTTGGATCCTATCCATTATTACTATTGAAAAATCTATTGTGAATTGTGAAATATTTCACACCTGTTTCGACTGATGCTCAACGTCCATGTGAGGATGAGGACACCAAAGACTGAGAAAATGGTAATCAAGATCCATAGGGAATGTTTTCTGATGTCTATAGAAAACAAACACAGGAAAAGGAAATGTTGATGAATACAGCGTGTGTCCCCATGTGACACATAATGATTTTTCATAAAAGAAAAACAATGTAGGCTAAGTCACAGTTTCCAAATGTTTCTCTTAAAATTAGAAAGGAGAAATAAAAATAGAAACAAAAAGGGACACTCCACTTTTTTTGAAAATAGGCTCATTTTCCAGCTCCCCTAGAGTTAAACATTTGATTCTTACTGTTTTGAAATCCATTCAGCTGATCTCTGGGTCTGATGGTACCACTTTTAGGATAGCTTAGCATAATCCATTGAATCTGATTAGACCATTAGCATTGAGCTAAAAAATTATCAAAGAGTTTAGATATTTTTCCTATTTAAAACTTGACTCTTCTGTAGTTACATCATATACTAAGACCGACGGAAAATTAAAAGTTGTGATTTTCTAGAGAGATATGGCTAAGAACTATACTCTCATTCTGGCGTAATAATCAAGCACTTTGCTGCCGTAACATGGCTGCAGCAGGCATATTACGCAGTGCCCGAAAATAGTCCCCTGCTATTGAAAGTAACCCAGGGACTATATTTGGGCGCTACATAATGGGGTGGTTTCCCGGACAGGGATTAGCTTAATCCAGGACTAGGCCTTAGTTTAATTAGGAAATATAACTAGTTTTAACAAATATGCCTTACTAAAAACATTACCTGTGTGCATTTTTAGGCAAAACAAAGGGCCCTGATGTATTTTAGGATATGTCAGTGCAAGTTGTTTTCAGTTTGGACAGCTCTTAAAAATGATTTAATCTAGGACTAGTCTAATCCCTGTCCGGTAAACTGCCCCAATATCATATATGTATATATATAAAAGTTTTTGGTTATTTTTAGCACAATGCTAATGGTCTTATCAGATTCAATGGATTATGCTAAGCTATGCTAAAAGTGGTAGCAGTAGACACGGAGATCAGCTGAATGGATTCCAAAACGGTAAGAATCAAATGTTTAACTCTAGGGGAGCTGAAAAATAAGCATATTTTTTTTTAAGTGTCCCTTTAAAATACATTAATAATACAAAACAGTAAAATTAATGGAAATGTATTTAAAATCTTGTTGACCTTAAAACACTAATGGAGACATTTGTGAGATTTCATTCTTTGAGTCAGGATAAATATTTGACATGCGAGTTAAAAGGATAGTTCACTGAAAAATTTAAATATTGTCATAATTTATTCACCCTCAGGTTGTTTTTGTTCTGCTGAATATGAAGATATTTTGAAAAATGTTTGTAACCAAGCAGATCTGGAGCATGATAGACCTACAGTATATAGTATGAAAAAATAATGCAGTGACTGTAATTTATTAATTTGTGACAAGAGTATGCAGCAAACCAATTATTTTTTTGATAATTTTATGTATAAAATAATAATATATTGCATTATTTTAATTTATTACAATACATTTAAAATGCTATAAAAAAATTCTTATTTAATATTTGAAGAGTTTCGTTGCAAAACGAGATAACCACCGTTTTTTTAATTGTTCAGAAATCTCGTTTTTTGGTTGTGCATTCCATTTTATTTTAAAGCAACTGCAGTTGGTTTGTTTTGATTTAAACCTTCATAACTTAAAAAATACAGCAAAAGAAGCACCATAAAAAAAATAACATGATAACATAATAATAAACATGTTTTGAGAAAAATGTTAAAAAATGGATTTATCTCGTTTTGCAACGAAACTCTTCATTTTACATCCAGAAACTGTTAAAGTGTCTTTTTTAAAACAAGACCAAAATTAGGCTTTTAGACCAAAAAAATACAGAGTTATACTCATTTGAAGGGGGAACATCACATTTTTGGGTTAAAACAACCCGAGGGTGAGTAAATGACCAAATTTAAATTTTTTGATGAACCATCCCTTGAAAGATCCATTTTTTTGCGTCATCTACTGTAGAAACATGGAGGTGACTTCCATGTAAGGGGACCAGTGGTGTATGTAGATAAAAATGGTTCATTCTAAGGTAATAATAACAAAATACAGTTCATTATGTAAGGTCTTTATACACCACTGATAATATACTTATATATTATATTGCAATTCTCTTAAGAATTCCTCGTAAAAGTCCCACATTGCATCCTTAAAGCGTAACTAAACCCCTGGTCAGAGCCTGACTCCACCCACTGGCAAAATTTGAAAAATGCAAGAACAGTGGGCAGATCCCAACGGAGATAGAGGGGACGAACTGTGTGGTGAGATCGTAACAAGGGCGTGGTGAGCTTGAACCTGCTTACGTCACGAGGCATTTTTTGGACCCAACATCCAATAGGAAAATTCAACTGCAGTAGCCACCGTTTAACCTGAAGAGGGCAGCACTCAGACGTTTTTACACCATATATTGTAGTATTGAAACACTTTATATCCAAATGTCAAAAAACTTACTAAAATCAATGAACAGCACTAATAAAGCATCATTCTTACAGATCAGTAACTAAAAAAAGTTGTTTTAGGGTTTAGTTACTCTTACTCTCAAATAATTGAGATATTAAAGAAATCCCATTTGTGATTTTCTCGTTCTCACGGGAAAGATAAACGCTAGGTAAAAATTTGTCATTTTGCAAAAAACCCTTTGGCACAATTACTGAATAATATGTGGTGTTTTGAATGCTGGGAGCTGGAAATGGGGCTGATTTCTGGCTCATTTGCCGCTGTCAGGTGTGACTCCTGCTGTGCCTTTATATGGCTGCTTAGGCCCAGACGAGGCTACAGCTCGAAAACATGCTTGGGTGAGGTTAAACTTTACCTCGAGGAAGATGAGGTCATATCTCCCTAGAGTAAAACTGTTGGTATTCTCTCTAGAACAGTCTGCACTGTAAGTTATGCGTGTGTAACCGAAAGGCTCTTGGGGAAAACTGTGTGTACTTTTGAAAGAGCTTTACTGAACATTTTGTTTTTTCATACAGCACATGCACAGAATCATACAGTTCATAATGCACCAAAAACATAAGACAGAAAAGTATATGCATTTTGGCCTTCTGTATATACTAGCAAGCTAAATTCCAGGATTATATTTCCTGACTAAATTCCACTCACAAAATGTGTATAATATGATTATAGTGTCAGGGTGTTTCTCTTCTACCGAACATTTTCCTCTAAATGTTTATCAAATGTACTGCTCATTTCTTTAAGATCATTGTAGGTTTTGTAGGATTCAGTTTATTAGTAAGTTTGTAAGGAATAATTGACGACGGGCCATTGAATGAACTCTAGTTCGTGTCGTGCCGCATTACCACATTGGGCGTGTGCATTATTTTTAAATAATTCAAAGGACTGGCGTCAATTAATGCGCTTGTACCACGGTTACCACAGACACTGCTAAGACATTCCTCTGTTGGTTATTTTAAGACATTTGACAGGTTAGATCAATCAAAAAATAATGAATACCCATGATGATCATTTCTCAACCAATTAGAATAAAACATTTTACAGCCCCGTGTTATAACTATACATAAAGAACTTACAGTCGGGCATTTCGACGTAGATTGTTTGGCTCCACTCGCTCCAGAACCCTTCGTGTGGTGTAGGCTTACATCTCACTTGCACCATGTATTCTTTACCGGGGTGAAGACTGAATATCTTATAGTATTTCTGCATGCCAGCATCATATTCCTATACAGACACACACACACACAAGCAAAGGAGTGCTCCATTAAAATGTAACATCTTAAAGGGACACTCCACTTTTTAGAAAAAATATGCTCATTTTCCAGCTCCCCTATAGAGTTAAACATTTGATTTTTACCATTTTGGAATCTATTCAGCTGATCTTCGGGTCTGGCGGTATCACTTTTAGCATAGCTTAGCACAATCCATCGAATCCGATTAGACCATTTAAAGCAGCACTATGTAGTTTTTTTACCTTTAAATAATGTCTCAAAAATTATTTCAGTGATAGAACAACTTTTAACTGGACAAATTGTACTGTTGCTGCAACCTGAGCAGCCTCCTAGCTGCTACAAGCACACTCTGAAAGTGGCGATGGAGGGTAGGAAACACAGCCCCGCCCCTCCCCCTGCCTGCAGAAGAGTGTCTGATACCAGGCACTGTTGCGCTTTTCAACCACATGGGGGAGCTGTAAGTCATTTTTACATGGAAACTACATAGTGTTGCTTTAACATCGCGCTTAAAAATAATCAAAGAGTTTTGATTGCTTTCCTATTTAAAACTGGTCTCTTCTTTAGTTACATTCTGTACTAAGAGCGACAGAAAATTTAAAGTTGCAATTTTCTAGGCCGATTTGGCTAGGAACTATACTCTTATTAATAATAATCATTATTAACCACATAAACCATGGCTGCAGGAGGCGCAATGATATTACGCAGCTCCCAAAAATAGTCCCCTGCTATTGAAAGTTACCAAGGGGACTACTTTCAGGTGCTGCGTAATATCACTACGCCTGCTGCAGCCATGTTACGGCTATAAAGTCCTTGATTATTATGCCAGATTGAGAGTATAGTCCTAACCATATCTGCCTAGAAAATCGCACATTTTAATTTTCCGTCGGTCTTCGTACACGATGTAACTACAGAAGAGTCAAGTTTTTTAATAGGAAAAAAATCTAAACTCTTTGGTTATTTTTTAGCGTGATGCTAATGGTCTAATCAGATTCAATGGATTATGCTAAGCTATGCTAAAAGTGTTACAGCCAGACCCGGAGATCGGCTGAATGGATTCCAAAACTGTAAAAATCAAATGTTTAACTCTAGAGAGTTGGAAAATGAGTATATAATGAGTATTTCAAAAAAAAGTGGAGTGTCCCTTTAAAGCAGTGCTTCTCAAATAGTGGGGCGGGACCCCCAGGGGGGGCTCGAAGCCACACCAGGGGGGGCGCGCGAGACCCCGGGTGAAAATACTTTTTCACTTATAAACATTACAACCCAATCACGCTGATAAGCCGCTTGAGTTTTTATTATTATTTATTGATTATATTTAATTTAATTTATCAGTATCAAATGGTCAAAAAATATTATACTTTAAATAAGGATTTTTTTTTTTTAGGCAAATTGATGCATTTTAAGTCTTTTTTGTTACAGACTAAAAAACAATGTTAATAAAGTTATTCTTTGTTGTAAGTTGATCAATATTTCTATTTTTGTGTTTTCTTTAATGTTAATAAGGATACAATGTTTTGCAGATGTGTCATTTTATAGACAAATTATACTATTTACAGTTGCGCCGGAGAGTTGGGGGGCGCGAAATGTTTACTTCTTCCTAGGGGGGGCGTGACAGAAAATAATTGAGAAGCACTGCTTTAAAGTAACATAGTCTTTAATTAATGATCTACTGTATAAACCTAAAAAATGCTTATCAGATAAACACCTCGGGTTCATTGAATGTTAAAATATTTTAAAAGAAAAAAAATCAAAGCTTCATGTCATTTCAAACTATTTAAATGTTTAATTATCATCTTTAAAACATTGTGTAGTTAATTTGCATATCATTGTGTTAAAGCCAAGACATATAGGGGCAGTTTCCCGGGCAGGTTTTATCCTAATCCCGGATGTTTGAGCTAATAAAACTAGGGCCTAGTAAAAAAAACCTTTACTGAGGGCATGTGTCTGAATGTTTATAATTAGTAATGTGGAGAAAAATTGTTGTGCCAACATTTTTCATCTAAATTTCTTAAAAAAAAAGAATGAACATAATAATAACATGTATTATATTCTGTATGTACTCTGTTCTACAGTATATATTTACTCTATATGCCCTGTTTTTCGTGTTTTGAATACCGCAGGAATTACACATTTTTGTAGGCTATGGGACACTGGTTCCCTCGCAAAAAATAAAATAAAATAAGCTAAACAAAAGTTTTTGACACTTCACATATAAACACAACTTTTATGAATTTTGAAGTCAAAATTCAGCTTTTAAAATTTTCTAGTAAATGCATTTACACTTTAAAATTCATAAAATTAGTATTTATCTCTTAAGATTAATATGTTGGACAAAAACGTATAAGTTTCTTTAACTTTTTTGCTTATTTTTTCCATAATCCAATATGTAAAAAATGAATGGGCTTTTTTGCAAGAGAACCAGTATCCCGCTAACTTCCAGGTTGGCCTACAAAGAAGTCATCCCTGCGGCACTCTATATATTTTAATTCAATTCAATTTGGAGCTGTTTAAATCAATCTTGTTTAAGGGTAAATGGGGGACAGGTGCCTTGCTCAAGGGCACATCAGTCGCAACCTGCCAGTTGCGAGACTTGAGCCATCAACATTAACTGAAGAGAATTACAACATCAGTTACAAACATTTATGCTATACTCCGAGCCAGTATTGCTCTTGGGTTACTCTGTCACTAGGCATTCATTATTGCACATGCCTTTGTGTTATTGAAGAGGAGCCTTTGGCCAATAATCTGGTTTGATCTGGTCTCTGTTGCCCTGCATATCTAACCTCCCTCAGGTTTCTGTCGACTATTGAAGACTAAACTGGTACAGTCAATGATTAAACTGCTTTGTGTTACAGCTGATTTAATGGATAAAATGGCCCACCAGCTGTCCGCCCGCATGTAGCGTTCCATTCACATTAGATGTCTCGGATAAACTCGCAAACAAACACCTGCTCATGTTAACTATTTTCTAGTCTGTTCGGTAATATTTAAGAAGTTCACATGCAGCAGTTGCTTGGCAATGCTAGTCAATCAGACCAGGAGTAAACTGCAGTTTTCTAACAATTTAGTATTGCACAAGTGTAACAAACTGCTTTACTGTTGCCTCTAGGTGGCGCAAACCTATGTAGCTTGGTGTGAGTCAACAACACTGTCAATTTTTTACATTTTGAAATATTTCTAATATTTGGAAATCTACTTAACAAACCTATGTATGTATGTGATAGAGCATTGCGTAAGGAGTGCAAAAAGTCATAAGTTCAAACCAAGGGAACACACATACTACTAATAAAAAATTTATACCTTGTTATGCACTGTAAGTTAGTTTGGATAAGAGCGTTTGCCAAATGCATTAATGTAAACAAGTCACTCAGATGACTTTTATTTGTTTTTTAATATCTAAACAAAATTTTGAAATTGTAGCCTACCTCCCAATCCTTATCTTTCTCTTGTTTAACTCGCAGCTGGTAAACTAGCGTGATCCACCCTGATCGGGTGTCCGCGGATTTTGGCTTCTCCCAGGACACCTTCACAAATGGACTGGTCTTGTCTTTTTCATCCACTATCGCTGTGACGTTCTCGGGAATGTTTGGTTGAACTATAGGAGAAAGAGAGATATTAGTAATAGTACTAGTTAGAGTTAGTATTGCTTATATACATCTTGTTAAAAATTTTAAAATGTGCTTGTTTGATAGCGCTATGAACATTGTAGATCTTGTTACAAAAACAAATACAAACCCACAAAACATTTAAATCCTATTTTTGCAAATAAATCAAACGTCACTAACCCCAACCCGCAACTTCCAACTTGATTAACTTTCAAAAGTGTCTGGAACAACACTGCGTATGAATATAATGGTAGACTGCAAACCTACAGACCTATAAACCTTTCATAATTGGGATTGCAATACTACTATGGATCAGATTTATTAAACAAGGCATATTTGCGTGGGGCACAAGTTTGCAAAATGCAGATGGGAGTAAATATTTCAGCAGGTAATGTACTGACTGAAGGCGCAGATTAAAGAACACAGGCACAAAAATCTAATTTCCATAATGACGAATGCAATTTACCAAGAGCAGTGCAAATTAGTATAGAGTTCAAATGCGTTTTTAATTAATAATGGTGCAAATACTAGTTAATTGACAAGCACAACCATTAAAAAAATCACATTGCGTAAGTCATTGAAATATTCTCCTCTCCACTATGTGAGTCCACACATTTCAACGCAAATATTTCACAGCGTGTCTTTAGTAAATCCTGACTTTTTTACAGCCAAAAGAGACTGTTAAGCTGTTAGTAAATCTGGCCCTTTGTATTCTATATATTTCATAAGCTTCTTGTTTTATATGTCTCTGTTGTCTGTAGTAAAATGTACTTACTGAAATGCCAGCCTGATCTCACAAAATGTTTATGTATATTACGAGTTGGCTAATTTGTATGCAGAGGCGGACACCACTTGAGCATTTTAAAGGTGCAGTGTGTAATTTGTAGAAGGATCTCTTGACAGAAATGCAAAATAATATACAAAACTATATTATCAGGGGTGTACAAAGACCTTTTTATATTGAATAATTATGTTTTTATTACCTTAGAATGAGACGTTTTTATCTACATACACCAAGGGTCCCCTTACGTTGAAGTTGCCATTTTGTGCCGCCATGTTTCTATCGAAGCCCTTAATGGACCAAGTTTTTTTACTAAGTTGTCTCCGACGTTAACATGTTTTTCCGGTGGCGGCTACCGTAGCTTCTCTATGTGTTACAAAAGCGAGGGGTGAGCAGTGGACTGAGCTATTGGTTGCAATTCACAACCTCACCACTAGATGCTGCTAAAATGTACACACTGCACCTTTAAGTAAATTTTCCAAGCATCTGTGCGTTATCAGAGTGTTTGTCTTGGGAAAAATTAACTTTACTTTACTAAAAAGTTTTCACTAAATTGTAAAGCTTAGAATCATACTGTGTATTCCTATTATATTGCACATAAAAATTGATTTAATACCTAATTACATAAAAATTGTGCACTTTTACTTTTCTTGGGTAAAAGTACAAAAGTACTTTTTACTTACGTAAAAGTAAAAAACAGATGTTTAATACTTAAATATTAAATATAAACCAAAAACTTGAAATTATGAAATGTAGTGGGGTACAAATTATGATAATATGGTTTGGAATGTACACTGTAAAAAAAACTTTGCTGCCTTAAATTTTTTTGTTAAATCAACTCAGAATTACAAGTCATGTCAACAGATATTAGTTGTCACGACTTTTAAAATATAGTTGAGAAAAGTCAACTTAATTTTATAAGTTATAACAATTCACCTGTAGTTTAACAACTTATCTCTAGTCAAGATAATTAATAGTAAGTTGAAATGACTTGTAAATCCGAGTTGATTCAACAAAAATGTTAAGGCAGCAAAGTATTTTTTACAGTGTATGTTTTCCAAAGAAAAACAGTGATAAAATACGAATACTTAAAAATGTACTTGTATGTAGAAAGTAAAAATACTTAAGTAGTGTCTGCCTCTATTTGTATGAATTCGTACGAAGTCAATCGTACAAAAATTTACAATTATCATAAAAAGCAATAATGAAACCCCACCCTTAAAACCAGCGTAAAAGGGGCGAAAGCAAATTTTACTTACTTTTTAAATAATATGATGACTATAGCATAATTTTAAATGTAAAAGGAAAAGTTCACCCAAAAATTTATATTTTGTCATTTATTTGCTTCTTTAGTTATCCCAAACCGGCATGAACAACAACAAGGTGAGTAAATAAGGACATCAATTTTGGTATAACTGTTGCTTTAGGACTCTGTAAGTGGAGCAATAACACAGAAAACCAGCTTATTCCAGTTTGGGTAAGAAACACCTAGTAATAAGGTCTAAATGACCTTTGTGCTAGCACAAAAAGGAAAAACCTGCTGAAAGAAACATTAGAAAAGTGTGCTAGGTATTTCACGTGACTGTTTTGCGCCATCGGCATGAATAAAAAACCCCAGTTAAAGTTTAGACTCGCAGTTATAGCGGCACACACGAGTTAATGATGGCAGGGAACTTGTCTAAACTAACACTTCAGGTAACTATAATAGCTAGCAAAAATTTAAGCTAAATGGAATTGCTTTAGAGTCTTCCCTCCAAGCAATTTTGCATTTAAAAGACACAGCCCAGACTTCTAGGTTTCAAACAAGGCAAAATTTTGGCTGTCATTAAAAATTTTATAGATGTCAAACCTGATTTTGTCAAGTGAGAGATGTCCATATTTTATTTTGTTGATAAAACCCAACCCTAACCACACCGAACCCTAAAATCGGAGGGAAATGATAAGTGAAAAACAATGGTCTAGAAGCAGCTAATCCCGATTGCTGAAATCTTATTGGTTGATTGAAATGTTGTCCCAGGGTCAACATAATGTTGCCCTAAGGACATCAACCACTTGGCAAAATCAGGAGATTTTTATGCTTTGCAAAAGACATGTAACCAAATTCAAGGTTATTTTGGCTAAAAGTGGGTTACTTTGGACTATTTTGGGTCTATAGTTAAACTAGACGATGAAATTATGGCTATTGTTATTGGTATTATAAGTAAGTCATTTAAAAAAAAAAGATTTTTTAACAAAATGCAGGGATTACATGACAGAAGGAAACTGTGTGTAATATTTTATGGCCCAAGGGATCAAACAGTGAACCCGGTGAACCCTAGCATGCTGACATAATATTCCCACTCGCCCGTGACTGTGGTAATAAAATCAGCAGCACGTATAGGGCTGGGTACCGAATGTAGATACTTTTATGGTATCGAACGAAAAACTTTGATGCTTTGAGTATCGAAAAATTATTTTTCTTTCGGTGCCAAATTTCGGTTCCAAAAGCCAAGCGACTGTGTCTGTGTGAGCCTGTACTTGCATGTAAGGACCTAAAGCGCCGGCGATTGGCTGTCCACCACCACGTGACGGGGAGGATTTCTGAAGATACTCGCAGTCACCCAACACAAGTGTAGAAAGGATGCAATATGAGAAATATACAGAAAGGATGAGTTAGCTATGTTCTGTTTGTTTGAAAACAGTTCAAACATCAACAAAAAGTGACGTCGCGCATATTCGCTTAGACCGCCTTTAATAATGTTACCCTGAGTGAAAAGTGTTACCAGAATTAGTTTTAATTAAGGTGAAAATTAGAAGTTGTGTGTTTAATGTATTTTTGTTGATGTTTAAATGGATTTTAAAACATATGAGTTTCGTTAGGAACCAGCATCGAAACTGAGGTATCGAAATTGGCACCGGATCGAAATATTTTAAACAATGCCCAGCCCTAAGCACGTACCATCTAATATGTATTAAAGGATAATTCCGGTATTTAACACTTTGAGTCTCATTTCTGGTTTGTTTTGGATGAGCTACAGTGATGGACGCAGAGGTTTTGACAGTGGGTCGTGTCTTGAGTTTTTGACTCGTTTGGAGGCGTCTCTTGACTGCTTCAGAACGGAAGTCAATGGCCATGCACAAACACGTCACCAAAACAACACCCAACGTTCATTTTCGGAGCTGTGCTGCTCACCGAGTGGTTCGTGGTGTTCGTTGATGATTAAAAACAAGTTGTGTAGCGAAATACAGTTTCTGTCGTGTTTTATTTGGCATTTTGTAAAATTCCATTGACTTCTCTAGGAAGACGCAATGCTCGCTGATATATCACTCCGCGGCCGGGAAACAGAAAAGGGTCTGTTTACTTTCAGAAGAAATGTATCCCATATTTGTAGGGCTGACATTCGATTCGTGGGTTGACATTCGATTTTCAGTTTTGAGATTCGAATATATATATATATATTACAGCGTTAATGCAGAGCTTTTGCCAAGCAGGAAGTGCGCTTCACGCTCCCGCTCTATAGGTGGCGCAGAGAGACCAACATCCATAGCCAACAGCACTAGTGGAAGAGATCACCTCAAACGGAAAGCACGCTTCCTGCTCTGGCATTCACGCTAATAGTGTTGTAAATAACGTTCAGTTTCTTGCAAAAACTGATTGATTTGCTTCATAAGACGTCAATATGTCACACGGAGTTATGGGGGATTACTGTTGTATTGGATATATATGCTTTAGCTCTTAAAGTGTGCGGATCTGTTGACTTGCATGATGGAGCACTGGGGTTTCTGCAAAATATTTTCTTTATTGTTTTGCTGATGAAAAAACATATTCGATGGTGTGTTATAAATAAACTTGATTTTGAAAGTATACTACCGTTTTATTACAGTTTGTTGGACTACGTTCATTCATGCTTCAGACTCAAATATAGAGCGGAAGTATATACGCGGTTGTGAGGTATCTGAAAAAATAGTTCCACTATAGCAAACAACACGGATTGAAATCATACATTGCGCCAATATATTTGTTTTTAATCATCAACGAACACCACGAACCACTCGGTGAGTAGTACAGTTTTGAAAATGAACGTTAAGTGTTGTTTTAATGACATGCCTGTGCATGGCCACCGACCTCCACCCTGAAGCAGCCAGGAGACGCCCCCAAACCAGCCGAAAAGTCAAGACACGACCCATTGTCAAAATTTCTGTGTCCATCACTGTAGTTCATCCAAAACAAACCAGAAATGAGACTCAAAGTGTTAAATACCGGAATTATCCTTTAATCAACATCACAACAAACAAATAATGAATCACAATGGAAAGACCATGACACCAGCTTGATAAGGAGAAGTACAGTAAACAAGTGTGATAAATTATATGAGACGGGTTGATGATGGAAACACTACTTCATACAGCTGAAAGAACATAAGAGGATGTCTCCTACCTATATACGCCACGTCCACATCCATGGGTTCTGAAACGTTGTTGCCCAGGGCATTGGTGGCCACCACAGTGATGTTGTAGTTGACCCACAGTGAAGTGTAATTTCTGTTGAAGAAACACGAGTTCTCGCCTGCGGTTCTGTAATCCGGACACTCGAATACTGTCTCTGAGCTGTGTAGACATACAGTATATAGACAAACAGAATTACATTTACACATGCAATAAAATGATGCAATAAAATGATACACAATGGGGCGGTTTCCCGGACAGGGAATAGACTAGTCCTAGACTTAAACACTTTTAAGAGCTCTCCAAACTGAAAACAACTTTCACTTACAGATCTTAAAATACATCAGGGCCCTTTGTTTTACTTCAAGATGCACACAGGTAATGTTTTTAGTAAGGCATGTTGTTTAAAACTAGTTATATTTCCTAATTAAACTAAGGCCTAGTCCTGGATTAAGCTAATCCTGGTCCGGGAAACCGCCCCAATATGTTCCTGTGGCACAAATGGTTTATTAGCCTATTAAAGAGCACCTATTATCCGATTCAAGAATTTACATTTCCTTTGGTGTATCAGTACATGTTAACAATATGCAAAGGTACAAATCCCAAAGTAAAAAATGGCGTGAGTTATCGTTTCCAACTGAAATCTCTTTTCTTGGACTACAACGATCAAAAGGATTGTAGGTAACAGTTTACTTCCTTGGCCTGTTGACGTGGACATGGCGATCATTATCATAATCCCTCTGGCTTCTGACTCACAATCTGTAAATATCTATTGTTTTTATATTTAAAAAATTTACTACTGGCTAAACCATGATTTAAATGCAAGTTTTGTGCAGTGCACTTGTTGTTTGTCGTTTCTACATGGTTTTATGTTTTAGTATCATTACCATACTAATCTGTTACGTTCTGCTCAAGCCGCGCTGGCAAAGTTGATCAATCAGCTTAGTCATCTGCATTTTGTGGATCCGATTCGGCTCGTATTGATAAGGTAGTAAAGACGATATTAACTCCTGTAAGCATTGCATGTGAGCTAATCTTCCAAACATGGTAAGGAGCGTCACATTTCAGCTGATGTCAGAGGTATTCAGACCAATCACAACGTACAGGTTCAGAACAATGAGGTTTGTACTAAATCAACGCATTTTAGGGAGGCAGGGCATCAGCAACAAACACATTGTATTACACCAAATACACAAAATATGTTGTTATAGCAATGTAATAGGTGTTCTTTAATTTTTTGATAGCGAATTTCATTTTTTCAAAAAAATAAAAATAATTTTGAATTCTAATATTTGGTAATACCACCATGGTCCCCAAAGGGCCCCGGACCCGCTGTTGAAGATCCATGCATTCATGTAATGTAATAGCACAACAGGCACAACCAAAATAAAGTTCTCACATTTTCTATAGCTGCTTAGAGTGTTGCTTGAATATATAAACATATAAATCTACACACAAAGCTATAAACGTGCACATACCCATTGAAAATTATTATTTGGATTATAAACATTTCAACACTTAAAAAAATAAAGGTTAATGGCTATTTAAAAAAAAGTACAAATCCTTAAAAACAAATCCAATATGTCTCGATTCAATATTAAAAAATTGTTCATAAGTCATGCAAATTTTGTAAAAATTTTCCTAAAATTTTGCCTGTTTCCATAATGTAAAGAACATTGTGCCAAAATATAACCTTGATATCTTTAACATTGACTGAGTAAGGTCATGTCAAAGATTGAAATCAAATCTCATAATTTAAGCCTAAGATTCACAGACAGCGTCACATTTCATCGAATAACTCATCACTGTAATATCTTAGGTGGGTGTTTTGCATGCGAAACGTGTATAAACATGAACTTTATGTACGCTACTCAGAGCGGCATTACACAGCATTACGTTTTAATGTGTTTGTGTACAGTAGCCTACTTCTCAAAGCCGTAATGTTGTCATAACAGTTAACCGCAATAACAAAGATTTTCAACGTTTGCTTTTCGATACTCGTTTATATTCAATTGGGTGTGTGGGCACGTGTACCTGTGTGTGTTGACTGAAAGTAAGTCATGTTAAGTAGGAGACAGACTGACTTTTCTAGACGGTAGTAGAGGGCGTATGTGACCGGCAAGCCCCCATCATCTCCCGGTTCCCACCAGCAGGTAAAGGTCTCTTTCTCTGGAGAGCGACAGAATATGTGTCTGGGCTTGCCTGGAGGACCGACACCTGTTGAATTCCAAACCATAATGACATTCACATTCTGTCTACAAGGATAAGTACCATGGTATTCTTCAAAAAAGTAAAAAGTAAATATTTCATGGTCATGTCACATGTAGTGGGCAAAAAGACAGCATGCTACCATTAGATTTGTTGTTTTGTAATGTTATGTGAGAAAATATAAATATTACTCAGTCTCTTTATAAGAATACAACCAGACAATACAGGACATTTTTGCAGTATTAAAAACTGTATGAACATTTTGGGGTTCTTTTTTGTGTACATTTTTCCTGTATTTTTCTGTACTTTCTGTTTGTATCTGTATTTTTGAGAGTGTAAGGTCAGTCAAGTTTTGGGGGCGTGCTTACTGTAAATTCATAATCATATCATAGCTCACCTGCTGCCTGTGACATTAAAGTGGTGATAAAGGTCAAAATCAGCACGACTTCAGAGTTTCCCATCATGTCTGATGCCGTCCAAACTTCATAGATCTGAAGAGTGAAAGTAGAGAGAGAGACAGAGAGAAAATTTACTTTTTGATAATTTTTTCTTGGCATTAAAAGATTACTTATTCTTTATTTTTTTTAAGAAGGAGGAACTGTGTTAATACTTTTACATATACTTTTACAGATAAAGATATATAGATATAGTATTGTATATAATGTAGTAGGTATAATATGACAGGATAAACATAATATGAAGTACACAAATAAAATGGTTGCATACACATTGGGCATACACATAAAACGTGAGTTCAACGATTTGCACGAGTAGATTACATACAAAGTCAATGCAAAGACGTGATCAGACGCGTCCTCGTGTGGGGCGATGGGAATTACACGATATAGGCGGCGCGTTTGCTGCGAAAACACGCGCTATTTGCCTCAAGCAAAAATTTTCAACTCGAGTGAAAAATTTGCATGACACGAAGTTAAATCCTGCGAGTAATGTAGAGCGAGTAAAGCGATGCCCCACTTTGGTGTGTGTACGTAGCATTAGGGGCGATTCACATTTCGCGCTGAAGTTCATTATTTCAAATGTAGGTGCGCGGTATTCACGCTCATAATGCTACGTACACACCAAACACTGGGAATCACGTTACTCGCTCTAGATTACTCGCGGGATTTAACTTCGTGTTATTTTTCACTCAAGTTAAATATTTTCAATTTGGGCGAAGACGCGTTTGAGGCGAATAAGCGCGTGTTTTCGCGGCAAATGGCCGCCCATATCGCGTCATTCGCATCGCCCCACACGAGGACATGTCTGATCGTGTCTTTGCATTGACTTTGTATGTAATCTACTCGCACAAATCGTTAAACTCGCGTCTAGTGTGAATTCACATTTATGGAAGCGACGCGGTCGCAATGCGCACGTGATGCGACTCGCTTGTTTTTTTACAAGCGCGTCTGCGCCGCATTCAGTTAAAAACATTTCAACTTTTCAGAATGCCGCAAGCGCACCAAAGATTATGTAACAAGAACCAACTAACGGACGCATTTTTTGAGTGTACTTGCTTCATTCGCGCGTGAAATTCTAGTCATCGAGACATTCACACGGATATTCGTGTCATGGGAGGGGCTTCTGCTTCCTGTAATCACGTCACTACTAGAGCAAGCTCCTGATTGGTTAACGCGGCACGTTTTTCCGCCAAAGTTCAGATTTTTCATCTCGTGCATTTCCCGCGGCAACGTTCAATTCACGCCATTCGTGCGAACTAGACGCGCAAATGAGGTGATATCGTGTCTACCGCACCACGAGACCTCCAGACACGCGTCTTAACATTGACTTAACATTAAAATCACTCACGCTTGACGCCTCTACTGCGGCTGGGGTGAATGCAGCATAAAACTGACATTGAACTCCAGTTGGGAACGTTTTATTGTACAACATTATCTAAAAATAACTATTTCCACAGACTGGGACAACACATGATATTACTTTATTAATAAAGTAATATCAACGTTATTTTTGGTTTCTGCTTGTAGAAACTATAGCTGCATTTAAAACGGGATATTTCCCTGTCCGAGGAGTACTTGACTTTAGAGTGAAAACAATTATAGTCGCCATATTAAAGGATCGTTTCAAGCCGAATTGCCCAAAACTGAAATCAATGAATGAAATCAAATTTCATGCTCCTAATAACAGAATTAGATGATAAAACTTGAGCTTGGATTTCACAGACAAGGTCACATTTGATTGAAACATAAAATGTCTGGCAGGTATTTGAGATAAATTCTGTTTACATTAGATCCAGTAGCAAATGTAAGAGCCCAGCCATTGGGTTATAAAGATAAAACATGTGCCCAATGTGGCCATAATTACTTCACATCAAAGTAAAGATTTACAGCATTATACTTGCTGTTTCACAATCAACAAATATGTCCTAGTCCAATGAATAGTCACTCATTGGAGAAGTGTTTTTCTTACGAACATCTTATCAAAGGTCTCTGGACAATGTGAATTATGATCTATTTAACTTTCGAGAGAACAGGAACAATCTGGATCAGTCAAACTCTTTTAATGTCGCTGTAAAGTCATCTTTTATCAAGGATGAGACTTTACAGCAGTTAATGGTATCTCCTACTGTAAACTTAAAAGGCACCATCTATAATTCATGAGGTTTTGCAAACAATATAAAATACATTCAAATTTTAAAAAATATAGTCGCCAGTGACCAAATCACCAGGTGAAAAACAGCTACACTGCGCTTATGTGGGAGTTTTTCTGATAGTTTAACAGGTCATTTTGTATTTTTACCACATGACATAGACCTTCAGGCAAAGGTTGTAAACTCAATGCTCTTTAATGTAACCTTTCTGTTGATGGGAAAATTAAAAGTGACCTATGTAAAATATCCACAAAGAAAAGGTCAACTCACAAAACAGACAGACAGGTAGACTCGTGCCTCAGTCTAAGGCTACAATATATAAAAACTATACAAGGTACTCGAAGCTAGTGCCGCAGTTCCCGGCTGAACTGAGGACTCGTGTCTAACAACGTCTTTAAGCCGTGACTTCCACAATACAGCACAGCCTCTCATAGCTTATACTTAAATGTAAATGACATGTGAGCACAAATATACAGGACAAACCAAGAGGGTCAAATTCCAAGCACAAAAGGTAAGCGTCTATAATGAACAGTCAGGTCTTGGCAGCTATAACTATGTAATTTATGTGCAAGTCTAGCAATTATGTAATCATTGATCATTTTGGCGACAGTGTTATTTATTACTTGGTCTTCACAGGCCAAACAAACACGAATGTTTTTTAGAAAGTATGTGCAATAAGTGAGTTTTAAAGGAATCATACTTGTCAACACTGGGATTTGAAAATAAGGGAAAATTCCAGAACATTTAAGGGCACAAATTGGCAAAGATTAATCGTGAGTAATCACATACAAAACAAAAGTTAATTTTTGCATAATATATGTGTGTGCTGTGTGTAATTATTATGTATATTTAATACAAACACACAAACATACACACATTCAGAAATTTTTATGTATATATATTTTTAAAAAAATGTATATATGATATAGAATAGATATAATGTAAATAAATAAATATACACATGTAAATGTTTCCTAAATACATACATGAATGTGTGTGTATATACATAATAATTACGCACAGAACACACTTGTTTATTATGTTACACATCACTTTTATTTTGTATGCGATTAATCGCGATTAATCTTTGCCCAGCACTACTTAAAACTATTTATTTTCTTAGGTCATTTTGCACATCAAGACAATGCATCTTGATTTAAGAATTTTTTTAATATTTGTACTGAAAACAAGACAAAAATACTAAGTAAGAAAGTCATTTTTTTGCAGTGTGTACCTTGTATCATTGTTTAATTGTTTGTATGGCTCTCCCTTGCATCTGCAAGTCACTTGTTATACACATAGGTTGCATTCCTTAATAGGTTGCATACCTTCTAATTTAAGTAGTAAAGCCCAAACAACAGTGTTACACATAAAAATATGAACACCCTGCGGCGCCATACACATTGGAGTTTGTGTATGTGGGTGTACGTGCACGCTAATGCGCGCGGAGGTTGTAGCTTTGCGCACTCATCATCATCCTCCACATAGACGTTGCAACATGATCTCACAAAGTTCCGTGGGATAGTCACGGAATTTTGTGCTCATTTTTCCGTGGCATTCTCACGGATCTCCGCATTTTTCCGTGGCCCTGCTATGGACTGTCTTTTTCCGTGGCATTCTCACGGATTGGTTACTCAACTGCTTTTTCCTATTTTTAAACCATTTTCGCTTCGGTTTAGGGTTAGATTTGGTGTTTCCGTTAGTATGTCACTTTAACTATTGGTTTATACTATTTTTTCTGATTTATTATTTTATATTTTCTAAACTTTAAACAATTGTCGCCTGGCGTTGGGGTTAGAGTTGGGTTTGGGTAAAGATGTCATTTCATGTAAATCTAACCCTAAACCGAAGCAAAATGGTAAGAAAATAGGACAAAACAGTTGAGTAACCAATCCGTGAGAATGCCACGGAAAAAGACAGTTCGTAGCAGAGCCACGGAAAAAGGCGGAGATTCGTGAGAATGCCACGGAAAAATCAGCACCAAATTCCGTGACAATGCCACGGAAATTCGTGAGATCAGGTTGGACATATATTACGCTGCCTATTGGAGCTGACGTATCAGCGCGGCCCCCATCTTGGATGGGTCCCCAATTGGCCCCCCTTGCATTGATTTCTAATGAGAACGGTTTATCCCCAACTAAAATAATCATATCTCCCCAATTTTTTAACGGATTTTTACATGGTTTGGTTACACATAAGTAACGTTAGTAACGATGACATAATATTTTAAATGGTAAAATCACCAAAATCATCCCATGTGATCTGGTAATAATACTGCACTGGTTATTGCAACCATAAGCTGCACAAAATATGGGCATAGTTGCTCGCTCTCCGTTGACTCCGATTGACTTTGGTGCTAGCGTACAGTGAGAAGACCCAACCAATATGGCGGCAACACTGGATTACGTTCCAGCATGTCATGAGGCGTCTACTGTATAATGAACCCATCTTTCAAAGCTGTTTTCTTCTTGTTTTATTGACGGGTGTTGTTTAAGTAATATGTTACAGACATACTGCCACCTGCTTTACCGGAGGTGAATTTAGCAAACATCAAAAATACGGGAAATTATTTAAACGGGAGGATGACGGGATAGAATGGTAAAATACGGGAAAATCCAGAGATAAATAGGGGGGTGACAGGTATGAAAGGAATAATGTATCTTATGCATAACCTTTCACACACTGAAACTCCTTCTGGTTTGTCTATTGTGAAATTCTCAAGAAGTTGTGCTTGCCTGGGCAAAACTTGCAGTCAAATGCGCCTGAAGGTTTTCATTTGCTATTCCATAGCTCTGGGGCTCTGAATGATTGGGTGTTTCTAGAAAGCTTATTGCCAGAGGTCAAAAGAGTACACCCTTACCTCAATTTTATTTTATTTATATAGCGTTTTTAACTATTGTAATTCGTGACAAAGCAGCTTCAAATGAAATAGAAACACAGAAAAGCAAAGAACAACAAAGCATGGCAGTTTTAAATATAGTTTTGAATGTAGTATTTGAAGTTACATGGAGTCATAATGTAATAAGTAGTACTCCATTCCAGGGTATATTATGAACATAGTCTAGGATGGAGTATGTGGGCAGTGTAGCATATAATACTCATATTTCAAACTACTAGTATTAGCATGTTTACTAAAGTAGTTGTTAGGTTAAGGTACTATCACAGCAAACTCAAAGAACAACAGTTAGAAGATATTTCAAAATCATGAGGGTTAAGAATATCCATATTAATGAGAGCAGTATTAGGGGCTGTCCACACAGAGACGTGTATCACTGTATACGTATACATTTTTTATCGTATTGGCGTTTCATCCACACGGATCCGGCGTTTTGGGAGACTGAAACCGCTATTTTTTGAAACCGGGTCCTAAAGTGGATAAATCTGAAATCGACACCCTTGCGGCTTCGTGTGTACAGCCAATCCGTATATTTTGTGAAGCGCAAACGTCATCACATCACGTGTTGGAAGCGTCACACGTAACAGCAACAACAATAACGGCGGACTATGTGATTGTGTTTGTGCTACAGAAGCTACTAAGCCTACTAGCTTTATTACAGCAAAATGTATTGCTTCTATGCAATTGTGGTGAGCAACAAGCGATAATGGACAACACCGTACGTTGGTTATGCGCATGCTCAAAGTCTTCTTCTCCGTGTATAGTGTATATCTGTGGCAGAATTACAGCGCCCCATACTGGTCCGGCATATATACTACACCGCTTTCAGATGGTTTCAGTGGTTTCGTGTGTGTGCAGATATTTCTTGAGACGACGCCGTGTTTACGGATTATTTTTTTAGAACAAGGGAAAAAAATGATCGGATAGGGAATGCACCGGCTTCGTGTGGACAAAGCCTTAGTGTATAAACAAATATCTGTGATGTCCTGAGCCTTATATGTTTATGGCCCTTTTAGATTTCTTAGTATCTGAGGTTTCAGGGTAAAATTCATCTGATAAACCTGCATTATAAGTACAATCTGTTAAACAATCTGTAAAGGACAAAATATTGATATAATATGGTGTTTAAGGCAAGAACTATAAGCAGAGCACCTAGATGTGTAATTTAGGTCATGGAAACCTTTTTCCAAGAAAAAACAATTTAAAATCTCCCAGGTATGTTACCTAAGGCACATAAGTTAGGTTTTAAATCAACGTCAAAAACATCAAAGTTATGTAAAGTAACTATGTTTTGTTATCGAAATTATTTGACTGTCTAAAATTTGTTTTAATTACACTCTTACAAAAAAGTTTCCGAAAATGTCAGGCTGTGGTTACTGAAAAAAACTAAAATGGTTCTTCTACGGCAAACGCTCTCTAGCACCTTTACCTTTATGGGGCAGTTTGGTGGACAGGCTTTAGATTAATCCAGGACTAGTCCTTGGTTATATTTCTTGCATTTTGAGACAAAACAATGGCACTGATATATGTTAAAGGGACACTCCACTTTTTTGAAAATATGCTCATTTTCCAGCTCCCCTAGAGTTAAACAATTAAACTTTTTCGTTTTGGAATCCATTCAGTCGATCTCCGGGGTCTGGTGGTACCACTTTTAGCATAGCTTAGCACAATCCATTGAATCTGATTAGACCATTAGCATTGCGCTAAAAATAACCAAAGAGTTTCAATATTTTTCAATATTTTTCCTATTTTGCCTGTAACATGGCTGCAGCAGGCGTAGTGATATTACACAGCCCCCCAAAATAGTCCCCTTGGTTACTTTCAATAGCAGGGGACTATTTTCAGGTGCTGGGTAATATCATTGCACCTCCTGCAGCAATGTTACAGCAGCAAAGTCCTTGATTATTACGCCAGAATGAGAGTATAGTTCCTAGCCATATCCGGTAAGGTCATATCGCACCACTATAGCACCACATATGGTTCTACATAGCACATTATGGTTCTACACAGGTGCTTCACAGGTACTTCATCGGTGCTATATGGCACTTAAAATTGTTTCTCTATGATTACGAGTCAAGAACCACTTTAGCACTGTTTTTTGTGTAGTTCCTAGCCATAGGAAATCGCAACTTTTAATTTTCCGTCAGTCTTAGTACATGACGTAACTACAGAAGAGTCAAGTTTTAAATAGGAAAAATATTGAAACTCTTTGGTTATTTTTTAGCGCGATGCTAGTGGTCTAACCAGATTCAATTAATTATGCTAAGCTATGCTAAAAATGGTACCGCCAGACCCAGAGATCAGCTGAAAGGATTCCAAAACGGTAAAAATCAAATGTTTAACTCTAGGGGAGCTGGAAAATGAGCATATTTTAAAAAAATGTGAAGTGTCCCTTTTAAGATTTGTTAGTAGTCCTTTCCAGGAAGCCGCCCCCAAGAGTGTTTAAAGAAAATTCGAACACTAAGAGTGTTTAAAGAAAATTCAGCTGATCTCTGGGTCTGGCGGTACCATTTTAACTTCTATTACTTTATTCTACTTTTTACTACAGTGTGGTATCACAAATTAAAATGAAAAAAAAGCTCCAGCTGGTATTTTCTGCATATTTGATTACGTAAGAGGTTATATCATCACAAAGACTCGGTCGACCTGTGTTTGCCTTCTTACTGCAGCACAATGCAATGTGCAAGAAGTCAATCGGGATCTTGGTAAATCATCTGCTCAGGAAACTATATGAAGTTGTCTCCATATGTTAAAGTAGACCATGTGGGCTAGGACAGTTAGAAATGTAATTTTTATCATGCACAGTCAGAAAAAATGGTCAAAAATGGTCCCTAGCTGTCACTGAGCAGTATGTGGTAAGATCGCTTTACTTCGACTCATTTAAAAACTGATGGTACATACTATCAAGATTTCAAGAATGTTTCCTTGATCTGATAATTGGCATTAGAGGATTGCCCTCCGACTGTATACAGCTTTCTTACATAACTTCCAAGGGAGGTTAATTCGCTAAGCTGGTTGAACGGTTACAGGCAAGCAGGGGCTTGCCAACAAGTCGGCATATATCAAGATTATCTTGCAACTTGCTGAAAAGGGTTTTGCTCCCTCCTACCCTCATGTTTTCCATAACTGTTCCTCATAAATCCATAGATAGCTTCGAGAGGTCTTTCTGGCTTTAGGAATTAATGTTCTCAGGTTAAAGCTATAAAAAGATTTAGGAGGATTACTTCACCTAACTATTTTTTTTCACAGAGGGGTGTTGTTTTAGTGACCACAAGATGAAGAAACGTGTATAGGTCATATTGTCTAATGACAAGGCATAAATTAGATACTAGAATGCAACCCATGTGAGTGCATGTTTGGTTTAAAGCAGTTTGAATATTATTACAGAACAGCAGAAATTATAGGTTGCCCTTTCACAATTTAAAAACAGAGTATAGTAAGGACCTTTCAATTAAGCATGGCTACATTTACCATCTACTATTTAAACTTACTAAATATAGTAAAACAGCATGCCGGTCCAAAAGATGATGGGTGCTTGTAGTCATGGCAACTACAGTACATTTTAAAAAACATTTCTGGTAAGACTGACTCATATGCCAGCATAAAGGTACTAAACTCGTAATTATGAATAGAACAATTACTTTTTGCTTGCATTGACAAATTTCTACAGTTTACACATGAAATTACTCTGTAGTGACTTAATTTGTACATTATAACATTTACTAATTTACAAAAAACAATTATAAATCGAAAAAGGGTACAAAAAACACTGCTGTTAACGTTATGCTGCGTTTACACCAGACGCTTTTGAAGCAGCAAAATCTCGTCTACTGTATCTAGTTTGCCGCTTGAACAGTTCGAATGCATTCACGCATCTACAGCGAAGTAGGTGCGTGGAAAAAGCAAGCATTTGACACGCGTCAGAGGCGAAATCCGCTTTTTGTGGGAGGGGCAAGTCCTATGTGGTTGTCTGTTTGCAAGATGGCTGATGTTAAATGCATTTATCGAGAGAGTTACTGGTTTATATTTGGTCACCTTACTATAGGGGGAAATTGTTTAAAAAACGGTGGGAATGCCGCGGGTCAGTAAACGTCACGTGACTCATTGCCCAAAAAACATATTCAAAGCTTTTGAATTTGAATCTCATCCACAGCGATCTATCCAGATGGATGTTGGGAAATCCTCAGCAGAAAGAAAATCCCAAAGTGACTTAATTAAACAAATAAATCTAATTAAAGACCTTTCAAAAACTGTTAAGCTGCATGCTGCACATGGAGTTTGGGTTTGTTGTGTAATTTTTTACATTGTCATGCTTACCTTCTAAATAAGAGATTTGTTTGATACGACACAGTGATATTTACATTTGTCAAACCCTCTGTTTCAGAATCTGTTAAAATGTTGTGTTTTTTCGGAGAACCATGTTCTCATCTTAAACCCCCGCAGCATAACTCTACACTAGTTTCACAATATGTAACCATACAGTTTGTGCCAGATCCAACCCTGATAGCAATAAGCGAATCCAGACCGGAGCTGCCAACTTCGGAGCAGACCCGGTACGAACCCTGAATGCTCTCTTTACTGTAGCTTCAGTGGTGTGAATGAAGGTATACTGTTACAAAGGTGAAAGACCTGAAAGGTGATCTGCAGTTAATTTAAGAGTAACGTAACAGTTTGGGATTAAGATCAATACAATATTAACAAGTGGAATTGCGTCTTTAATGTGGTATTGCATAATAAGTTGCCCAAGTGGGATCAAAATTATTCCCTACAAACCGTTGTAGTCTGATGCCATTCCAGGTACAATGACATCGATACAAGGCCCACGATACGATCCGGTGCGGTATGCTGTGCTACTTTAAGCCGGACGATATACTGGGATATTTCTTGTTTTGGTGTATCAATATTCTCTTACACCCCTAGGTGGTATTTTCAAATAATTCAAAGAACTAGAGTAAGTTATTCCGCTTATACCACGGACGGTTACCACAAACATTGCTTTGGGGGTTATTTAAAGACATTTGACAGGTAAGGTGTGCATTTTACAGAGAAATAATCCACACCCATGAAACATTTCTCAACCAATAGAATAAAGCATTTAACAGCCCTGTGGTATAAAAGAATATATTCCTAGAAAGCAGTTTGTGGTTAGCGTTTCAAGAAAGGAGGAGTACCGTTTCTGACAATGTTAGGGTTAGGTTTAATGTATGTCAACATGCTGAAAAGCCCTTCAGTGTTTGTGTAGATTTATCACTGTTGATGGATTAACAAAGCTTTAGCGAACAACATAATGATGGGTAAAACCAGTCATACAAGCTCTCAAACTTTTTCCAATAATCAAGATATGTATAAGCACTCATGCATGGCCACGTGAATCCAAGTTCTTACAAGACGAGACATATTTCATTCGAAAAAATTTCGTCTACAAATGTTTTTTCCCTTCATTCTCCTAAATTCGTGTTGTTGCTTTTAGCATTACTTGATTTTACATGTCTATGTTAAAAGCCTTTTAAATTGTTAGGGTAATTTTGACAGTTTGTCACACGTTGAGTCCTGCTGACTTTGCACAGCTTTAACTGTCTTCATCGCAGTGAAGACATCGCATTACTGAACACCTGCATGATGTTCCATATGACCTGCATCTATAATCGATCATGCAAATACTTTTTTAAACACTGCTAAGCCTAGAAAAGATCTATACATCATATGCACAAATCTTACTGTGCTAATGGAAAATACGCTCTTTCCTAGAAAAATTTCATAACTTCTTGTACCATTTCTTTTCTAAGTTTTCTAAAAAGTAATGATTCAATTACATTTCTGTTTTTTTCTGCACTGGTTTAACCCATGGTTGGGTAAATATTGGACAAAATGTACATTTATGCATTTGGCAGCCACTTTTATCCAAAGCGACTTACAGACATTATAGAGGTCAACTGATTATCAGCCTGGACGATTATCGCCACCGATAATAAGCCTTTTTATGGTTATCGGTGCCGATCATTTTTACAACGGATGTGTAAAGATTCAATCTTTGGGCTGTTGTTCCACTCCTGGCCTGCAGGGGGCGCCCCATTAAAGCTTCCTTGTTGGACACCCTCCTCGTCTCCAGATGGCACTGTAACCCCAAGCTCAGTGCTCACCACGCCTGCTGATTGCAATATTGTGTGTGATTGTTCTTTCCTCATTAGCCTTGATTTCTTTCACCTGTGACTTGCCCTTTATAAGAGTGCTTGTTCTTTGCCATCTTGTTCAGTCTTGAGCCATTGTACCCCAGGCTACAGATCTCCAGATAATAGTTTGTATCTTGTATCTTTTTTGACCCTTGTGTCTATTTTGTGTTTCACTGTTTTACGGAAGCTCTGCTATCCTAGTTTTTTTGTACTTTGTTCCTTGATTTCTCAAGTAAAGACTATTTTTATTTTATGGAAACTGAAGTCTCTTGACTCATTGCTCTTCTGCTTTTGGGTTCCACTGTCTGGGAGTTAGCTCAGCAGATAACACGCCACGCTTAGAACACCAGAGACCCGGGTTCAAACCCAGCCAAGGTCAATCACATTACAGCAAGACTGAACCATGGAAGGGAGCCCAGCAGAACGACCATCACCCTCCTCCAATGTAGATCGTATTCTGACAGCCCTCTCAGATCAAGCAGCAACCATACAGCGACATGATCAGGCCCTATCAGAGATTCTTCATATTTTGAATCTCCAGTCTCAAGCATCCTTGCCCCAAGCATCCCAATCACCCCCTGATCTTCCCAGCAGACCCATGTTATCACTCCCATCAGAGCCCAAGCTACCAGCACCCGAGAGATTCGATGGCACTCCAGAGAGATGCAGAGGTTTCATTACCCAATGTACCCTGGCCTTTCAGCTACAACCCAGCAGCTTTCCTACTGAGAATAGTCAGGTAGCTTACATTATTACCCTCCTAACTGGTAAAGCCTTGGACTGGGCATCTGCCCTGTGGGATCAGGGATCTCCAGTAACCACCAACTGCCAGGACTTCATTTCTGAGATGAAGAGAGTTTTTCACCATCCGGCCAGTAGGGGGGATGTGGATCACCGCCTGCTCAATCTCTCTCAAGGTACCCGAAGTGCAGCTGAGTTTGCTATAGAGTTTCGCACCCTTGCCTCAGAGAGTGGGTGGGATCAGAGAGCATTGAGGGCTACATTTCACCATGCTCTATCTCCAGAGATCAAGGATGAGCTAGCCTTCCGTGACCCGGCGCCGGACCTCGAGGCTCTCATTGATGTGGCAATCCGGGTGGATCATCGGCTCAGGGAACGCCAGCAGGAGCGTCAACGAGAGACTAGATTTTTTGAGTCTGCCAGTGCTGTTAAGTTGCCTTCATCTCTTAGTGCCCCTGAAGAACCCATGCAGCTGGGTGGAACCAGAATATCCCAGACTGAGCGCAACCGACGGATGAGAGAGAAGTGCTGCCTCTACTGTGGCAAACCAGGTCACTTTCGCTTTGCTTGTCCAGAGTTATCGGGAAAAGCCAACTCTCGCCCAGGAGGAGGGGGGCCAGGGCGAGATTAGAATCTATCCCCTGCTCAGCACCCACAGGGTTGACCATCCAGGCTACTGTCACCCAGGGCAACCACCATCATCCAACCTGTGCCTTTGTTGACTCTGGGGCTGCTGGGAGTTTTATGGACTTTGAGATGGCCAAGAGGTTTGCTATTCAGCCAACAATGCTCCAAAGACCCCTTAACATTACAGCAGTCGATGGCAGTCCTCTGGGATCAGGAGAGGTCAGTCAATGTACCCCTCCTCTGCAGCTACAGGTGGGGCAACACCGGGAATGGATACAGTTCTTTTTGATTAACTCTCCAAAGCTTCCTCTTATCCTCGGTTTCCCTTGGCTGACCTTACACAACCCACACATTGACTGGGCCAGAGGGATGGTTAGAACCTGGGGAGCTGACTGCCTAGTATCAGATAACACCTTCTGTCACCCTTCTAAGCCATTAGAGATATTTCCAGAGCCCTCACCAGACGTCCCTAAGGGGAGATCTGCATCTGTTTCCCAGACCCTATCCACAGAAGTCATGGCCGTTCCCGAAATGGTGCCTGTAAAGACCCAGCCACTTGCTCCCTGTCCTGAGTTATCTCGAGTTCCCCAGGAATATGCAGACCTCCAGGAAGTCTTTAGTAAGACCCAAGCTGCCACTCTGCCCCCGCATAGAGCGTATGACTGCTCTATTGAATTACTGCCTGGTACTAGCCCACCACGTGGAAGGCTCTATTCCATCTCTGGCCCTGAGAGAGTCGCCATGGACAAGTACCTCAAGGAGGCCCTAGACAGCGGGTTCATCCGTCCATCTACTTCACCTGCAGGGGCTGGGTTTTTCTTTGTGGAAAAGAAGGACGGGGGCCTCCGACCCTGCATAGACTATCGGGGCTTGAACCTTATAACCATAAAGAACCGGTATCCTCTCCCTCTTATGTCCACAGCCTTTGAGATCCTGCAAGGGGCCACGATCTTCACGAAACTTGACCTTCGTAATGCGTACTACTTGGTTAGAATTCGTGAGGGGGACGAGTGGAAGACAGCGTTCAACACCCCGACTGGCCACTACGAGTACCAGGTAATGCCATTTGGCCTAGTCAATGCACCAGCCGTCTTCCAAGCATTTATTAATGATGTTCTAAGAGATATGCTGAATACATCTGTGTTTGTCTACTTGGATGATATTTTGATTTTTTCCCACAATTATCAAGAGCATGTTCAGCAGGTCAGACAGGTCCTGGCCCAGCTACTGAAACATAGGCTCTATGTAAAGTTGGAAAAGAGCGAGTTTCATGTTTCAGAAGTTTCCTTCCTGGGCTTTACAGTATCTAAGGGCAACCTTCAAATGGACCCAGGCAAGATACGGGCTGTTTTGGATTGGCCTCGACCAACTTCAGTGAAACAGGTACAGCGCTTCCTGGGCTTTTCTAACTTTTACAGAAGATTTATTAGAGACTTTAGTTCTGTGGCCGAGCCTTTATCCGCAGTGACCAGGAAGTCAGCTAAGCCATTTGTGTGGACTAACAGAGCAGATCACGCCTTCAACAGGCTAAAGCGACTCTTTACATCTGCCCCAATTCTAACCCTCCCTGACCCAGAGCTTCCTTTTGTGTTGGAGGTGGATGCCTCAGACGTGGGAATAGGGGCCGTCTTGTCACAGAGAAGTAAGTGTGATAACAAGCTTCACCCATGTGCTTTCTTCTCTCGTCAGCTTACCCCACCGCAGAGGAACTATGATATTGGGAACCGGGAACTACTGGCTATCAAGCTGGCCTTAGAAGAGTGGAGGCACTGGCTGGAGGGGGCCAAACAACCATTCCTAATTTGGACTGACCACAAGAACCTCACTTATATCCAGCAGGCAAAGAGATTGAATGCCCGACAAGCCCGCTGGGCCCTTTTTTTCAATCGATTTAACTTTACTCTCTCCTATCGCCCAGGTTCTAAGAATCTCAAGCCAGATGCGCTCTCAAGGCAGTTTGAACCACCAGAAGTACAAAGCTATCCAGAGTTTATTCTCCCCACTTCCAGAGTGGTTGCACCTATCCAATGGGATATTGAGACAGCAGTTAGGAAGGCCCAACAGCAGCAACCAGGCCCAGGTAATGCCCCCCCAGGGTGTCTTTTTGTTCCTAACCCCCTACGTTCTAAGGTTTTGCAGTGGGCTCATGCCTCCCTCCCTTCTGGACACCCTGGGATTACGAAGACATGCAAGCTCATCCAGAGAAAATTCTGGTGGCCTGGATTGTGGAGGGACACTCGGGCCTTTGTGGCTGCATGCTCCGTCTGTGCCCAGAATAAGGAGCCAAGGACCCACCCTCATGGCCTGCTGCACCCACTGCCCATTCCAAGACGTCCTTGGTCCCACATTTCCTTGGACTTCATCACAGGGTTACCTCAGTCTCAAGGTAATACGGTAATCCTTGTAGTAGTGGACAGATTTTCTAAGAATTGTCACCTTTTGCCTTTGCCCAAGCTTCCCACTGCTAGCCAGACTGCAGAACTATTGATGAGGCACGTGTTCAGAATCCACGGCTTTCCCAATGACATGGTTTCTGATCGAGGTCCACAGTTTACTTCCCGGTTCTGGAAGGCATTCGGACGACTCATCGGATCTTCCATCAGCCTGTCCTCTGGCTTTCATCCCCAGTCAAATGGCCAGACAGAGAGGGTAAATCAAGAAATTGAGAAGACACTGAGGTGCTTGGTTGCAGACAACCAATCCACATGGAGCTCTCATTTAATGTGGGCTGAATTCGCACATAATACCCTTTACCATTCCTCACTAGGTATGTCTCCTTTTGAGTGCCAGTATGGTTTCCCTCCCCCTCTATTTCCTGGACAGGAGCCAGAGGTTGATGTCCCAGCAGCCACTCAGCTGCTTCGTCGATGCCGGCGTTCCTGGCAGAGAGCACGTTGTGCCTTACTGAGGGCTGCCAAACAACAACGGAGGCAGGCAGACCGACACAGAAGGGCTGGACCTATGCTTCGCCCAGGACAAAGAGTATGGCTCTCAACCAGAGATCTTCCATTGCGGGTGGAGTCACGCAAGCTGGCCCCGCGGTACATTGGCCCTTTCAAGATCCTGAAGAAGATTAACCCTGTTTCCTATCGACTCCTTCTTCCCAGGTCCATGAAGATTCATCCCACATTTCATGTTTCTCGTTTAAAACCTGTTGTTTGCTCTACTCTGTCCCCAGCTAGGAAACCTGCCCCAGCACCTCGCCTCATTGATGGCCAACCGGTCTATACAGTCCGTAGGCTGATGGATTCCCGAAGGGTTCGTGGGAGGACTCAATATCTGGTGGATTGGGAGGGCTTTGGCCCAGAAGAACGGTGCTGGGTTCCCGCTCGAGACATTCTTGACCCAGTTCTCATCTCAGAGTTTCGCCAAGCTAAAGAAAACACTTAGAAGAACGTCAGGTGCCGTTCCTAGGGAAGGGGCTCCTGTAAAGATTCAATCTTTGGGCTGTTGTTCCACTCCTGGCCTGCAGGGGGCGCCCCATTAAAGCTTCCTTGTTGGACACCCTCCTCGTCTCCAGATGGCACTGTAACCCCAAGCTCAGTGCTCACCACGCCTGCTGATTGCAATATTGTGTGTGATTGTTCTTTCCTCATTAGCCTTGATTTCTTTCACCTGTGACTTGCCCTTTATAAGAGTGCTTGTTCTTTGCCATCTTGTTCAGTCTTGAGCCATTGTACCCCAGGCTACAGATCTCCAGATAATAGTTTGTATCTTGTATCTTTTTTGACCCTTGTGTCTATTTTGTGTTTCACTGTTTTACGGAAGCTCTGCTATCCTAGTTTTTTTGTACTTTGTTCCTTGATTTCTCAAGTAAAGACTATTTTTATTTTATGGAAACTGAAGTCTCTTGACTCATTGCTCTTCTGCTTTTGGGTTCCACTGTCTGGGAGTTAGCTCAGCAGATAACACGCCACGCTTAGAACACCAGAGACCCGGGTTCAAACCCAGCCAAAGTCAATCACATTACAGGATGTGACGATAAAAATATTTAATTTTTAAATGCGCTAGTTGGCTATATTTATATTAACATTAGGGCTGCAAAATTAATTGAAAAACTAATCAGGATTACAATATCAAGGTGAACAATTAGATTTTTGTCACAATCGTGCAGCCCTAATTAACATTAACATGAATTAATATTAATAGTATTGTTATTAACAGTTTTCAGAATTGCAGATATGTTTATAAGAATTTAGTTGGAGCTGATGGTGTAGTGGGCAGCTCTCCAACATGTGGTGCTTTCGCACTTTCGGCGACCCGAGTTCGATTCCCGGCTCGTGGTCATTTGCTGATCCCATACCCCTCTCTCCTTCCTGTCCTCTCCTTAAGGTACATTCACATAGGGCTGCAACGATTAATCGCGTGTCCCATTAAAAATGCTTCTGAAATCGATTCTGTGTTTCATGCACGGCTTGTGCGTGTACTACGCCATTTGGTCAGTAGGACCAGTCATTATGAATCTAAGTCTTTTATAACGTGCATTTAAAAAAGCAACACTCGTTAAACAAACTCATTCAAAATATTCTTTATTATCGTGAAAATACCTGAAACTATTTGAAGAACAGCGATATAAATATTCATTTCCTGGAATAGCATTTGTAATGCTACTTCTTCTCTGGAACAAAGGGAGTTTCTGCACGAGAGCGCCCCCTGGCTTTGGGATGTGCCGGAATTTCACTGTAATTCATTAAAATTAATTAATTGAGAAAACGCACATTTGCACGATTATTAGTTGCAGGCATAATTATAAGCGACTTTGTCGCTGTGTGTCGCTCGTCCCTTTCAAAAGAGGCGTTTCTAAATCTGGGTGTCATAAACAAATAAGTACCGGTCAATCCAGTCACTGACGAGTGAGGAATGACGTGAACTCCATTGCTTCATTCTCATTGGTAGTCGATCCCGAAAGTCGCTCATATTTTGCATAAAGTTAAACATTTCTCAACTATGGGCCTGTCCCAAATGGCGCACTTCATGTGGACTTTCAGCCTCGTGGCCTTAAATTGCACATGCTCGCTTAGTCTACGAGTCCGTAGGATGTCCCATCTGTCATTTTTATGCTTCGAAGTGTGCTCATCAGTGCCCCCTTTGCCCCCTTCGGCGAAGCCCACACTGCAGCAGGCTTCGCGCACTTTACCAACCCAAAAGTCCTTGTGTACAGTAAGTGTAATCAGACTAATCAGACGATGGAAGGGCAACTTCTCTTCCTATTTTCGGCGATATGTGCACCCACGTGGACTCGCTTTGAGGGTCCCTAAAGTCTGCACTACATGATGTTATCAAAGTGGGGACTCTGAGGAGGACCACAAGTCCGGAGTGTGCCATTTGGGACAGGGCTTTTGTCGCGCGACTGGACATGCCCAATGCAGTCGTCAACGGTCCCTGTCGCTCATGTCGGCAAAGGCAAAAATGGCAAAAAAATAATAATTTAAAGAAAGTTTTTGTCAGAGCCCTTATTACTCTTAATTATGACATGGAAAAAATATGGGAAAAAAGTTCTGGGACGCACATGTTAGTCATTTCAGTTATCACAAATCTTAAAAAATTTTAGCAACAGTTTGGGCAGAGCACCCTTTTCATTTCAACATGACAATGACCCTCTACAAAGCAATGTTCAAAAAGAAATTATTGATTCAGTCTGGTGTAGAAGTAGGCCTCCTTGACTGGTCTGCATTAATCCCAGCCCTGAACCATGTTGAACACCTTTGTTATGACTTTGTTATGCAGGCTCTGAGCCAAACACACTGTACACCCACAGCCTTTTGCCCTGCTAATGCAATGCTCAACCACTAAACAATCATGAATTGAAAGAACCCAGCATTTGGGTTGAAACAACAAAAACAAGAAATAAGTGAATGCATGAAATCTGCTTATCTTAAAGTAATGTTTTGAAACGTTTAAAATTATTGTTTAAAATGTACACAAACCCTTTTCAATGTTAAGATTGCATTGTGTGAAAAGCTGCAAAACTGGTTTAAGTCAGATAAACATAAACATATTATTCAACACCGTACACTTTTCTAATGAACACAAACAAACACACGCAGGTCTCTCTCAGCGCATGTTTAAACTGCAAGTGAAGTTTAATTGATGTTATCATGGTCTTTGCACCTGCTTCACCATGCAGGACTTTACCAAGAAATGCCACAACCACCTCCTTCTGGTAACACATTCATTTCATTCAAGTTGAACACCCAGAGCATGCACATTATCATTGATACAGTCAGATGAATGGAATGAGATCAGGCTAATGTTTGTTGTTGGAAACATTCTTTGCAGTGCCACATGCAAAAGTTTGATTGTTGTATAATCTCAGATAAACACATAAAAGAAGTACAAATATAAAAGGCAGATTTTAAGATTTACAGTTACAGATAACTTTTTAGCATAAGTTCATTGACCACATCAAGATGAACAATTAAGATTATTTTCATGGCCACTAATAAAACTACACTGTAAAAATGATGGGTTATTTTTAAACCAGAATTGGGTCAAAATGGGACAAACCTAACTGTTGGGTTAAATACAAAATTGTTTATATTTAACCCAACAATGAATAAGTTAAAGGAAAAAACACAGTTCTTCAATATTTTACGATGTTCCCACCTCAACTTAGACAAGTTAAGACATACCTATATTTTTTCAATGCATGCACTTAATCTTTGTACAGCGCCTTGTGAATGTGTCAGCATCCAGCCCAGCCCCATTCATTCCTATGGCTCCAAACAGGGATGAATTTAGAAGCCACCAAACACTTCCATGTTTTCCCTATTTAAAGACTGTTACATGAGTAGTTACGCATAGTGGCACAAAATGAAACTTTTGTTTGGAGCCATAGGAATGAATGGGGGTAGGCTAAATCATAACACATTCACAAAGCGCTATACAAAGATTCAAGGTGATCACATTGAAAAAAGATAGGTATGTATTAATTCATCTAAGTTGAGGTAAGAATATAGTAAAATATTGAAAAACGGTGGTGTTTTCCTTTAAATTACAACCCAACAGGCTGGGTTTATCCCTTTTTACCCAACACTGGGTTGAAAATTACCCAGCATTTTTACATTCAGATTTTATACTGAATGTTCTCTAAACACTAACTGAACCCAACATATCATTAACTATCAAAAAGTAGGCTATTCAAAAACACAGGTTCATTAAAACTACCCTGCTGAAAAATTCTAATGGTTTTATTGGTTTTATTAGGAATTTTATTGGTTCTAATGGAATATGGCCCAAAATACACTGTATTGGATTTTGTTGGTCTCTAATGGTAAGTATTGGTTCTGTGTATTGGTTCTAATGGAATATTTATTGGTTCTAATGGAATATGGCCCAAAACATACTACAGTGTAGTGGTTTTAATGGTAAAAGCTAATGGTTCCTATTGGTATGGAAACCACCAATTTTCTGTAATGGTTTTATTGTTTTTTTCAGCAGGGTATCATGTTATGGAACGGATAGGAAAACCACACAGTTAGGAGCTCCAAAATCATAACCAAGATGTTTAAACCATGAAATAATTCAGTTAGACAAAGATTTGGTTCTTACGAGGCAAATGTAATCACATCATATCAACACAATAAATAAATAATAATAATAATAATTATTATTATTTCAACTATTATGTCTTTTCTATCTTCTATGCTCCTCTTTTAAGATATCTACAATGCCAGTTTCAGATCCAGGGCATCAGGGGAACACGCAATTTAGCAACAAAATTTGTTTTTGTAACATTGTAAGAACATCTCTGTTGACATGAGTTGTAAATCTGAGTTGATTTAACAAAAAATTTAAGGCAGCAAAGTATTTTTTACAGTACAGGACTTTTCTTAAAAAGAGATTTTGAAAGTTTCTCCTTGTTAAATAAAGGACAATACAATTATTATAGCCTACAACATATCTCAAACCAGAACTTGACTATATTAGAAATCATACCACCTATTAAACAGCATCTGAAAGAGAACTCGGATAACTTCATAGACACGTGTGTGTGTGTGTGTGTGTGTGTGTGTGTGTCCTCTTATAGCCAGGATTAGACCGATTGTAAAGCTCATTACATAATGAACCGCTATATCAGCACTTTCCACTCCGCTAATATTATTAAACGGTAAAGCCCCATGCTCTGACATCATCAGCAACTGAAAACAAAATATCTAATATCTATAGTAACACTTTATATGTGTTATACATGATAATGGCAATAGCAACACGATTTCAATAGAAGTTTTAATATGATGGGAAAACTGCAAAGTGGTCAATATTTCCTCATTTAAGGCATTGACAAAAGTGACAGTGTGTTACTAAAAACAATAAAACTGCGCTTTATGCTATGGTCATTTCACAAACACTGACTAAAAATATCATTTAAAATAGCGGAATGAATTAATACATATAAGCCATATACTCTTAATAGCCTTAATAACGGTATAGGTACATCGCCTGATATCAGTTATTGTCCAGCATTATATTTTTTGACTGACTGGCTATTTTTCGATGTTAATTAAAGAATGAAAACGAATCTAAAATAGTAAATTAAACGATAAAAATGACAAAAAGTAATAAGACGAAACCGGTGTTAAAATGCATGCCTTCAATCTGCACTTACCTCTTATTCATACGGTGAAATTGAGATTTTATAATCCCTCTTTATCACTGATCTGAGTCTTCAGAGTGGCTACATTGACCTCGCCGATGTCTGCTTTTCCAAGTTATGTAACCAATAATTCGTTAGGTTTGTTTGACGTCTTGAGTTTTTAGCAGATGTGTGTACTCATTCACCTCACAGGTAGATGAAATGCCTCTGGGAGTTCGGGATCTCCTGTCTAACCGGATCTGTCTGAGTGGGCGTGGCGTTGGGTGCTCAGCTCCGCCCATACGACCAGCACGCTCTGCGTGCAGTCGCTACTGATGCTGTGATTTATTTCTAAAAATGTGTATTTGAACTTTTTTGATTAATTAAATCATTCAGGCAAACATTTTAATATTTTAAAAAATAAATATTAATTTTAATATTTTACACAATGAAAAAATAATACAATCAGATGAGCGCCAACTGTGCAATTATAGAGATGAAATAGGTTAAACGCTCAGAAATAATAATTAAATAGGCATTACTTACACTGTAATCTAGATGAAACCGTAAACAGCTTTTGTCTGTGGTTCTAAGACAATATTTTAGCGTTTAAAAGAGAAACGAAGAGAAAAAAATCAATTAATACAACTGCTACTATCATCAAAATAACAACATAAAAAAAAAAAAATAAATAAAACCAAACACAAGCCATCATAGAGATAATGAACAGATGGACAGACAGACAGACAGACATAGTTGGATTAAGATGGATACATGCATATATAGATATAGGTTTAGATAAATAGGTTTAGATGAAAATTCAGTTTTATAGGACACACAGGATGGGCAGATCTTTTAATTTTTTACTAAGTGAAATGAATCACAGACTACCTGTTCTGATGCATGAGTGGCCTGGCGGTAAATTATGGCCATTTAAACACATGGTTGTATATCCCTGCTCCTGCTCAAACATTGTAAAACCTGTTTGCGATAAAGTCTGTGCCATCATGAACTCAAGTGCTTTGTTTGCCGCTCAGTATGTCTCATCGAGACGATCATAAATTGATGAATTACTAGGACACAGAGGAACTTCCTCTATCTGTTGTCACCGCTAGATGTTCCTGCTATACTCATGGAAAAACACAGCATCAGGATGTGGACCGTCTCATGACTAAATGTACATTTGTTATCAAAAGATGCACTTTCTGTACATTTCCTTATCTGGGTCAGTATGTACAGGCCAGGATGCCAATTCCTAAATAGCCTAGATTATACGATATATATATTCAGATTATATTCACAGTTAATATTAAATTAAGATATATACTTTTTTAATTGATGCATGATTAAATAATTTACTCTATCTGTAAAAAGTACAATTGTCTAAAGGAGAAGAAGAGACATGCTTAAAGTACTTAAGGATAAAAATTTTCAGGTATATAATAAAGGCTAATGCTTAAATGAAAATGGAAGGAATAAGATGTACTTAAAATAGGTGAAATGAAGACGCATGCCCTTAAAATTGCAGGATGACTCACAGACCATTATATTATACCATTTTAAAGGCCTGAACTGTCTCTGCAGTCATTGAAAATATGCTTTCTGAACTGTAAGGCTATTTGGAGATATATATTCTAAAGTAAATAGTATGTTCTGCATATAAACTTTTTTTCAGTGCATTGTTTTATGATGGATAAAAGAGAGAAGCAATTCCTATAATTGTAATTCCTAAAAGTATCCAACATCCAATAATTGGATGAGAGAACATGGTCAATTAAATTGTTAAACAAGGACGAGTGAAATTAGTAGTGATAAACAACCTCTTCTGAGTAGTAGCCATTAAATGTATTAACTTTACTATCATATGAGTGGATACAGTGCACTATATAATACTGTACTGCTTTTGCATTGTGGATATGTACATTCACTGACAAGATTTTATGTACAATGCATTAAGGTCAGATTCAGACTCGGTGGGGTTTTTTCTTATTAAAACAGGATCAAAGCTTTGACTCAGAGCACTTGCTCTAAAAATAGTTTTACTTTTAAAATGTTCATATAAAATTTTCCATGCCCCATGGCATAATTCAACCCCGTGCTAAAACATTTAACCCAGTCTTAGATCAAAGATCAGTCATTCGCCTAGAAGGATATGCACTCTGCAAAGGTTCAAAAATATTATACTGCAGTTGTATGACCTCTAGCAATTATTATTTATTTACTTGGTCAGCTGAAAGACTATATGGGCAGATAAAAGGGATCCTTAAAACATATTCATATTCAAGTCATTAAATAAAGTCATAAAGAGAAGTCATAAGGTGAAGTTGGATTTTATTGGTGTAAAGTTCAGTAGTTTATTCATATGTGTATGGATGATTGTTTTTATTGAACCAACCATTTGCTATATGCATTTGTCACTATAAGTGGTACACTTGAAAATGAGAAATCTACATCTAGGTCCCTGAGGAATTCAAGAATTCATATTAGTACCCCAGGTGTATATTGGTAACAAAGCGTGCATATTAGTACCTCATACTCTAGGTACATAGTGTTACCAAGTGTATATGTAACTAAATGGTACATTTATAAGCTCCATTTAATAGTGCCAGCTTTATGACCATTATTTCTGACAGTGTAATAATGTCTCATGAACCACAAGGTCACAGTCATTTTACAAAGGCCCCATTCCCAAATGAATTGTGCATTGTACTGTTTAAGCTATTATACTGTACTGTAATAAGCTATTATATATATATAAAGTCTGTTAAATAATTAGAGCGATTGAAAGACGCAAAAACAGGAGCCAGGATGGATGGATGCAGTTTTTACAGGGCATGGGGGGATCTTTTTTGTTTTTTTGGAGTGTATAAAGCACACCTTTTGTGATGTACAGTATGAGTGAACTGTCAGGCACTGTTCCTGAATGTTTTGTATCTTTACACACAGGCTCAATTTCCTCCCTTTCTTTTTTCAGATCTGCTCCTCTAATCTCTGAGATTGAGCTGTCATTAGGGTCAACTGCATGGCAGGCTCATGCCAGCTGTTCAAACACTGAATGAGGGTAACACTGTGTCTCTTTTCAGACGGTGGCATCCATCATAACGCTACAGTAAACCTGCAATAGTACTTAGGTCACATGCAGCGATTTTCGGCAGTCCGACTAATATAAATATAAGCATGATATACTGTAAGCATGACCCTAATATTGAACTTTGACCCTTATGCTTTTGGAATAATTAGTGATAGACAGAGGTCATGTTTAGATTTGTGCTGAAAGCTTAAATAATAAAGATGTGTGCAGACAGACAGTCCTGATAAAGTCTCCAAATATCCATACTGCGCCTCTAGAGCTATCCAATTTTAGGACACCCGGTGAGAAAGGGTACTGTACCAAACCACATCCTGAAAACCTTCAGTGACTCTAAACAAAAGACAGCATTTATGCTTGTGCTTTGGTGGGAAGAGAGTAAGCAGAAGAGATTCCCTGCCTTACAACTCACCCCATGTGTTTTAAGTGTTATGCAATTTTGCCATCTGGAACTGGAGTTGATTTTAAAACATGACAATCGGTATTTATGAAAATAATGAATTTTAGGCTTGGTCTAATATTGATACAATGTCTAAGGGTCACCTAAGACAACAAGTCTCGGTAATCCTTTACATTTGTTGTATTTCAGTAGCTTGAGGCTGATGAGAGATTACACACGGCTGTTACATTTAACACAATCTCATACCACATTTTAAGGCCCCTATACTGTAATACAACAAAACCAAGCTGATATGTCTTAATGGGTTAGTTCACCCAATTCTGTCATCACTAACCTATCCTCATGTTTTATGACTTTTTCTTACTTCAGATACAAAAGGAGAATGCTCACATAGCTTTGTCAATACAGTAGCCTATAATAAAAATTAATGGTGACCAGCTGTCTTTCATTGTATAAAATAAAGCAGTTTAATTATTTATTTTATTTATTTAGCTCTAGTTAAGTTAGTGAATATTGGGTCCATTACAGTGCTTGTATGATAAACCACTCCTTCATTAAACTGGGTCATGGGATGTTTTTTATGATATTATGAGGACATCTACTGGTACATTTTAAACTTGTCAAATACAATAAACCAGTGGTTCTCAAACTTTTTCAGGGTGCGGCCCCCCTTGTGTACCACACATTCCTTCACGGCCCCCCCAAAGAAAATTTATGACAAAAAAAAGAGTTCTAAGACTCAACATTTTAATAAAAAACATATTCAATTATACAAAGTAGTGCTTTTGGTTAGTAGCCTTATTTTTTTTAGGTTTAATTACACAGAATTCATGATAAATGTATGTATTTTATAAAATGTCATAAAACTGGGGCCCCCCTGGCACCATCTCGCAGCCCCCAGTTTGAGAACCACTGCAATAAACATTTATAAACATCAAGACTTTAGGTTAAACATTAATGATTACTGGTAAAAAAAAATATTATGTATGTCCTGTAAGTGATCATTATTTCTTTCACCTTTAATTTCACTTATAGATGTACTTTTGGGGTACTAATATGGACTCTTTGGTACGAAAATGCACCTCTGTTACTAAAATTAAGTCTTTAAGTGCAAAGGTGTACTTTTTGAAAGGGTACAGCCCGAGTGACAGCTAGGGACCATTTTTAACCATTTTATACGTTTTCATTTTATATCTGTATGGGCTCCTTGTGTATCAAACAAACAACCTTTGCGCTGGCATCACAATGCTCTACAACATAAAAACTATTTTTTAGGCCCATTAAAGGCTGCGTGCACGATCTCTGAAAGCCAGTTTTGACATTTGAAATTACCTAAACAAACACGCCCCTACCCCAATAGAATCTGGACCTTCTTTTGATTGACCCACCCCACACATATGCAACGCAGGCAACGATGTTGGTTAGTAGACACGCCCCCTACTGCTGATTGGCTACAAGTGTGTTTTGGTACTTTCCCTTTTCCCAAAATCATGCACCCTGCCTTTTAAGTATACAATATTATAGAAGAATTTGAAAAATGTTTACTAACCGAGCTGTTTGTTCTTTCCAGCCCTGGGCTAAAAACAACCAAGTGAATAGTTGACTGCTGCCATTCTTAAAGGGGACATTTCGCAAGACTTTTTAAAGATGTCAAATAAATCTTTGGTGTCCCTAGAGTAGGTATGTGAGGTTCTAGCTCAAAATACAATATAGATAATTTATTATAACATGTTAAAATTGCCACTTTGTATGTGTCAGCAACAATGTGCCATTTTTGGGTGTTTCCTTTTAAATGCAAATGAGCTGATCTCTGCACTAAATGGCAGTGCCATGGTTGAATAATAAAGATTAAGGGACGTTATTATCCCCTTCTGACATCACAAGGGGAGCCAAATTTCAATGACGTATTTTTGCCACATGCTTGCAGAGAATGGATTACCAAAACTATGTTACTGGTTGATCTTTTTTACATTTCTAAGTTGATAGAAGCATTGGGGACCCAATTATAGCACTTAAACATGGAAAATGTCAGATTTCCATGATATGTCCCCTTTAACAAAATCAAGCAACATAAATTCCAGGGAGTCGTCATATGTAATGGGTTCAAACATTGACACACTTGCATATGGTTTAGAGATTGTGAGAATGTTTGTTTTGGCACATCACACTTATTTTTAATTACTCAAATCCTGGTATGAAGCAATGAAAGTGCATTGCCCTACTGTAAGATAAAGCAAAAAAGAACTGAATGTAAATGGTGTTCTCCTTTCACAATGCTGTTGTTTTAGCATTATATTGGTTTAGATTAGAAGATTGGTAATTTCTTACATCTTTATACTTACTTTATTATTTAGTTTATGGCTTGGGGAACGTTTTACAATAAGGATGTTTTTTTCAATCAACATGTGGAATAGTGGTCGTTAAATCCCTCCTAAAATATGCCGGGGTTTGTGAGTTTTAAGCAGGATTTAAAAAAAAAATCCTGATCCAAATTGAAACCTCATTTTCTGTAGAACAACACTTTAGTGTTAAAAAGTCAAGAAAAGTTCTGTTGCCCTGGGCTATTTTAAATGTGCAGTAAATCACGGTTTAACAAAACATTTAGATTTTGCTCATTGCGGAATGTTAATTTAAAATAAACACATTGGTAGTACCGATCCAATGACAGTAGAGGATGCCAAAGCACCAAAAATTCCAGTTATTAAGTTCAAGATTTTTTCACAGGAATCCCGCTATCAGGTTAAAAATGTATAAATGTTTTTTTTTTAAGAGCTTACATCATCAAAACTAACATTAATAAACATTTTTGCGTATAAATATACAGACATATATATTAATCAAAATAATGGATCCATATTGTGATTCAGGAAATTACCCATCCCTGATTACTCCAAAAAGTGCAATTGCCTTGCACCGCCCTTAAACCATACCGATTGGCTCTTTTGTCATTCCCGGTGTTCCAGAGAACTATCTGATTGGACAACTAAGCTGTCATTCATTTCTGCGGGGTGTGTTTCGGATCCTGAAAGGAAGTGAATGATTCGCGTATGCACTTGACGAGGGGAATCGTATTGTTGGGGATATTACGCTCGTATTCACCGACTTTCAGCCATTAAGTGAAATTAAACCGGATGACTTACATCTTTTGTTCATCTCGTCGCGATATGGTTTAAAAGGATAATCATTTTTGCCACATACTTCGGTGTTTTGGATCAACTTGTATTGGCAGGAGGCAGGGAGAGGACGCACTTTGCTATTGTTCCAGCTTTGACACGAGCGCGCGTGTGTGTGTTTTGTGTATGTGTGTATTAAATTGCCATTTGGCTTTATGGCTACGAATTATGAACCAATTTATGGACTCTCAGAGGATGAAGTAAGTGTCTTCGCTTTAAATTCATCTGCCTATAGATTATTCAATGTACATACCACCCACTAGATTACAGTTGTTTGGCATACTGTATTTAATCACATGCTTCATATTTTTGTAAGGGTGTCATTTTATAATGTGTCTGGGACAAAACTGAAGGTAGATGTAAAGGTATTAGTTTTGTAATTTTTATTGAATTAACAGTTTTCAGGTATGTATCATCACAACTACACGTTTTCCTGTCTATTTCTATTACGTGCCGGTGATATTAGTGTAACTGTTATATCTGCTGATGTTTATGATTGACAGCTCACATGTTTGTGAGTTGAACAGCATGTTCTTTTCTGTTTTCTTAGGTGAAAAATTATTAATTTTATTATAATTGACATTGCCACCATTGACTACTGTATATATTGTGAATTATGAATATATACATGTATGTATATTATAATATAGTATACCATAGTAATAGTCTTATCACTGTGAGAGCAATTATTTTATGTCATTGTTGTTGATAAATCACATGGGTGAAATCAAACAGGGAAACAGGATAATCTAGGTATTTGTTCATAGTAATGATGTTTAAATGGGCGTTAGATCACCACTTTAATAACCACAACACCATGTTATTAATCATAACATGACCCCGGTGTATTCACAGCAAATTTAGGCCAACTGTCTTGAGAGGATGAGGACCACCTTAGAAAACATGTGTTGGTTACGCTTGAGCCATGATAATGCAATGATAAATGATTGCATTTAATTGGTCTGTTCTGTTGGTGATGTAGTTTAACGAAACTTACTTTTTGTTGGTGTAAATATATTATTGGCTGTGATATTTGAGTCCAAAGGAAAGGCCTGAGTCATGTTCGAAGTACAAGTTGGCAATATTTTGGACATATTTATGGCTGTATCAAATCAATTGGCCACTCAGCAGTTTCTGGAAAGATTCGGCATGCAATGCTTTCCGAGTTTTTGTTGGAAAAGTACTGGAGTATTTTAGTAGAAACCTTACAAAGAGTCACTTAAATGTACTAAAAGTTAATAATTTATTTGTCTTCTTGATATGTTTAACGTAAACAAAGAGAGGTATTTTACTAGCTATAGTCGTTCATCAACAGGTTAAACGGCAGCTTCGACAAGTTTGGAATCGGTTAGGTGTTTAAAATTACTGGTGTTCTGCTGGAAAATTACTTGACATCCGTTGATTAACTTTAAAGGGACACTTCATTTTTTTTTAAATATGCTCATTTTCCAGCTCCCCTAAAGTTAAACATTTTATTTTTACCGGTTTGGTATCCATTCAGCCGATCTTCAGGTCTGGCGATACCACTTTTAGCATAGCTTAGCATAATCCATTGAATCTGATTAGACCATTTAGGATCGCGCTCAAAAATAACCAAATAGTTTTGATATTTTTCCTATTTAAAACTTGACTTTTCAAAATAACTGGAGTGTCCCTTTAAGATTTTTTTTCTTTGAGAAACTCTTAAAGATCCTTATAAAAGATCTGCACCGATTATTTATTATTGATCGATTATTCATTATTGACCGATTAATCATCCAGCGCATAGTTTGGACCCATAACTGTGTCTGCTTAGTCTATTCACAAAAGTGGTACTACCAAAGTGTAGGGCTGTATAATATTGAAGAAAAATACGATATGCAATAATTTTCTAAATAAATAATGCAATATTTGATAATGTTTTAAATTTGTAAAATCCATTTCAAGTATAATACTTAAAATTAATAAAATATATACCTTGCAATGCGCTCTAAATGGCTTTGGATTAAAGCGTCTGCTAAACGCATAAATGTACAGTAAAAGCAAAAAGTTACATATCCAACATGCATATTATTAAAGCAATATACCCCAAGAAGCAGTGGGTTAGCGAAGCGGAGTGCCTAAACCCCCTTAGCTGTTATAATATGCACTGTAACCTCACTGCTTTGCGGGGTTTATTGCGTTTATAAAACGGTTACATCATATGCATAGCAGGGTTTCACAAAATAAAACACAAATAAGTTGTAATTATATTAGTACAAATATTACTCTTCCGCCAAACAAAGTAGTTCCTCAGAATCAAGTGTGGCTGCAACAGAGTGCAGTTCACAACCAACACAGACGCAGCAAAGACACAATGAAAATATGATTTAAGACTGTGGTGTTTATTTTATAAATCAAAATTCATCTAATTTAATTTATACATTAACATTTATATCGTGCAACTGTTGAAGTGATGATCAAATATGCATGGAAGCATGTTTAACTCTTTCCTCGTCAGCGTTTTTTTAAGTTGCCGCCCAGTTTTAGTTTAATGCCTTACAGAAAAATGATCTTCTTTAAATAAACATAAAATATCAAATGAAAGAACAGTACATCCGCTTTCCAACAACAACAAAAAAACGTTCCTCCTACCTTCATTTGTTCTCTTATCAGTTATCACCTCTCAAATTTTCAGCTTAAAGTGGAGATAATTCCATTTTTGTGAAGAACTTTTGTAAGAGATCAGATTCAACGCTGTTATGTCAAGTGAATGCGTCAGTGTTTAAGTTGGGTAAGATTGCCATCTAGTGGATAATAGCGGAAATATCAAAAAGACAAAAACAACTCAGAGAACGTTTTCTCTTTATTGACGAAATGACTCAACAATATTTATTGACATTTATCTGGATATCGCCATAATTGTGCAAAGGTAGAAAAATTAAAATATGATTAAAGACTGTGGTGTTTATTTTCATAAATCAGTACGCAGCAACAGTGGCGCAGTGATACTTGTGATGCGGTCTGAACCGTGGGTTTACCGGGGTATTTTATCACAGCTTGGAACGCGTTTCAACCAATCAGAATGAAGAACCAGAACGAGCCGTTTTATAAAAATGCTTTTTGATCGTCGATCATCTTCACGTCAGAGAATGCAAATGGAATTATAAACACACAAATATTAACATTGCAGTCTGCTATCTGCATAGACAAAACTTTCACATTACATAACTTTGTTTGAAATAATAAAAGGAGCATTCAGTTTTTTAAATCCATTGCGATATGCATACTGTTCTGATATGCGCATTCGCAATATTTTGATGTTCCGATATATTGTCCGGCCCTTATAACAATAAACAATTTCTGTTGCCACCAACAAATCTATTAAGGTCAACTAAAAGTATTTTTTTAAGTTCTTGCTTTTCACAATACACACAGTTTCTCTCCAAATTTCAAAATTTGTATTTCCACCGAGTCCCAATAAACAAAGCGTGCACAGCAGACGGCGCACACATCACTTCAAACAGCATCACTTCATTAGTATTCGACAAACATCTATCAAGCTGGCAGGGGGCCGATGCTGTCAACGGCTCTGTGTACCACAGAACATTTTCTCAATCTTTTGCGACCCCATCATTTGGTCCCTTAGTTTCTGGCCTGAAAATGCCTTTACATTCCTGTTGTGTACAAAGGAATGACAGGCACAACATCTCACGCCCTCAACATTAATTAATTCAAGAAGTCTTGCTGAATTTTAGCAGTCTTGTTAAGTTGCACCTTAAAATTCTGCTTAGCCTACTATGTTTTGCATCTAGCTACAGTATGTCAGTGGCCGTACTGGTATGTATGTGGCAGCATACTTCATATAGCTACATTTCTTTATGTTATCATCATCATAATGTGACGATTTGGCTAGTTGGTGGGTTAAAATTGGTCAGTTTTGCACACATGTTAAGGACATGCAAAAGCATTCTCGCTTACGCACTCACACGCCCAATATCATGCGTATATGAAATGTGATACATGCACATGCTGTCGCGTCTTCATTAAAAATACATGAACTTTAGTTACAGCTTAATCATCCGTTATCCAGCTAACATTCCTCTGTGATGATGTACTGAGCTGGATTTAGAAAACATCACGCCTTTGCAGACTTCATGAAATTTACTGTTACTGTGTCAAATGTAAAAGCATTTGCTCTTGCACTTCTCTTAGTGAAAATAAACATTAATAAGCAGAAGGCAGACAAATGCAATAATGTGCAGTACCAGTTTGAGTCATAACTCTGTACATTCTTCAAAAGGTTTATTGCTTTATTTATACCTGAGGGGAAATTCAAATACACAAACTCTTGTACATAGTTTTCCCACAATCTAGATTGCTTTACTGTAATATGTTCTTTCTTATTGATTTTGATGGCAACCTGATTTTCTTTAGTCTTGGTATTAAAATTGAATGATAGAAAGTAGGGATGGGCGATATGGCCTAAAATCCATATTGCGTTATACATTGCAGCCTCTTGCGATAGCGATATGTATTGCGATATAATAATTTCAATAGACTAGTTTCAGAACAGGTTATATAGACCCTTAGAAAAGCCAAACTGCTAAAAAAGTAAGTAAAAGTAAACCGTTATGGCCAGATTAGTCTTGTTACCTCTCTTAGCTGGAACTTTTCCCTGACACACTCTACAGGGGTGTCCAGACTTTTTTGTGTGGTGATCTACTTTTAAAATGATAAAGCCGACAAGATCTATCTGCTAAAAAACACAGTTAATTATTTTTATAACACTAAACACTTTAAATGCTTGTGGGGACTATACTGCATATATATACTGCATGTTTCACAATTACTAGACCATAATGCCAATTTCGCGCGTGGAGCAGCAGTTAACTTATGTAACTTATGGCTTAAATCCAAAAAATAGATGTTGCATCGGTCTTTTTCACGAGTTCCTCTGTTTCGCTAACACTTTCATCCATGTTTATTCGGCTGCAGCTCGTGGCTCTAAAGTTCGCGAGTAAATTGTGTCATCAACACGCATTATCGCGATAGTGCAATAGACTTAAAATCTCTATTGTATGCCAATTTTCTATCGTTTATATTGCATATCGTTTATATTGCCCATCCCTAATAGAAAGCATTTGCTTACAATAATACTCATCTTTTGCTTTAGTTACAACTGATATAAAGTTGTCCCTGTATAAGTTTTCTTGTGGGAACCAAGTGCAAAAATATAGAAGGTTTGTTCGTAAAGTTTGGGAATGTGGCCTTTGTTTTGCACCGGTTGTGTGATACAATAAAGGTTTTTTTTGGAATTCTGGGCATGGAATGTGTTAGTAGAGGCTCGGCTTCTGTTTGCAACTTGACCGACAGTACAGGAAAATAATGGGATGTAATTAAGCATTCTTTACACGGCAGCACGGTTACAAAGGTTCAGGGGAGCTACGTGCAAGATCTGGGCTTCCCCCATCCCGTGTTCTTTTGAGTTAGTGGGCTATATGTTTTACAGCAGGGAGAGACGGCATGAAGCAACCTGAGATAAAGTTTGCTGTTTAATAGCATTCTTCAAGATAATCTTTTGTAACTTCCCTGTTCATAGTTAACTTATCCCTGTGATTGCAACTTTGTGTCACAAGATCAGATCCTAAAACATACGACCACCACCACCACCTAAACTATTACATCTATAAACTTAGGTTTAAAATATCTTACAGCTGAAACTAAGATTTAAAGGGGCAGTTTTGATTGAACTATTCCTCTAAAGTCCGGGATACACTGCACAATTTTTGGCTGTCCCAGATGAAAGATTACCATCGTGAAAAAACCATACCGATTTTCCTCTTCATCGGTGGTCCTTTTGTCGTACAAACAAGTGGTTTTGGGACGCCCGTTTTCGTAGTCTTGCATCCAAAGATGGCTACGATAGTTTTCTGGCAGTGTCAGAAATTCAGCATGATCAACGCTGTGTTTGCTGCTATAACCTGCGTACAGGTATTTGTTTACCACTACGTAATGCTGATGACGTTGCGCTAACGTGTCGCAGTCGTCAAAGTCTCACCCCCCATTCAGACAGCCAGCGACCAGCAGTAGCAGAGCGACGCGATCTTATTCATTTCAGTGGAAACCGGGCGACTTCCGGCGGCACGAGCGAAAGTGACCGTTGGCGACCGTATGGGCGTGTCCAGCGACGCGAGAAAGTTAAGAAAAGTTTAACTTTATGCAAATGTCGAGCGAATTTTGTGAGCGACTACCAATGAGAACGAGGTAGTGGAGTTCACGTCATCCTTCTCTCGTCAGTTATTGGCGTGAATGGTACTCATTTGTGTATGACAAGCAGATTTAGAAACGCCTCATTGAAAGGGACGAGCGACACACAGCGATAACGTCGCTGTCTGTGTGAATGAGGCGTCAGATGCAATAAGTGTCATCATCCTACAGTCTTCACGCTTGTCGTACCAGAGTTTAAACATTTTATGTCGCACAGTGTAATAAGGTAATGTTCTTACAGGATAGCAAAAATCCTGCAATGTATCCCAGGTTTAAGGGGCTGTTTACACTCTTAGAACGAATGTGTTAAAAACAGCACATTTGTGTTGATTGTGGGACGACACACTAAATGCGTTGTCCCAGAATTCACCCATCACTGTGCTATTATTGAAACAACACATTTTGTGTTACTTTTAACACAACTTGTTATATTTTAACACAAAATCAACACAAAATGACACATAATGTGTTAAAATTACACTGGCGTCCTACAGGACTGTGTTTGTGCTGCTCAAGTTACTACGTTTATTAATGCTTCTCCAACCAGTTTACAAAATGTTAGCGGTTTATAGTCCAGGGTCTCTTGTACTAGTAAACCTAACTCATCGTCTGTCTAAACAAAGTTGCTTGTTGCTGTCTTGATTGTTTGTGTTTATCGCTCTGTAGAAGAATGCATATGTGCGCAGGCATGTAGCGTTTCTTTACAAGGTAACATTGCCATCTACTGGTCTGGCACTATGAAACAGATTATTTAGTGAGGGGGCAACCTTCTGATCTCTCTGATGAAGCCAACACGGAAGTGATGTAAACTGTAATCCATCGACGGGCCGCTAGAGGCTGGCTCCAAAAGAGAGTCAATTCCCATAGACCCCCATGTTAAAATGCCCAACTTAACAGCAAAAAAATATGTTTACAGCCATGTACAAAACGTGTTTGTGGTCTATATAGCTAATTTGCCCTTCATAACAACTGTGAGGGGGGTGAATTTTTTGTAACTAATCTGTTTAAATTAGTGATGCACCGATGTATCGGCCGCCGATATTTATCGGCCGATTTTTGATGAATTTGAAACCATCGGCATATCGGAAATAGCACGAGAAAGGCCGATACCGATTGTTTATTAATTAACTGCAGAAAGAAATCTATTATATGTACAAAACGAGTTAATGTTGTTAATGCTGAATAGCAAAACCCACCTTTGAAGGTTGTCATGCTGTCTTATTATATTTGTTTTAGCTTAATTTGTGCCTCTCTTATTATGTTGGTCAGTTGAATGTTAATTAGATCCAATCCATGTTCAGTAAAAATAATTTGATGCAGAAATAAGCTAGCAAATAGACCAACTGTATAGTATTGTATACAAGTGTTTAATATTGGTATCGGTATCGGCCAGAAGTTGTCTGTTTAAATCTGTATCGGTATCGGCCCAAAAAAACCCTATCGGTGCATCCCTAGTTTAAATTATATTAAGCCTTAAAGGCGGAGTCCACGATGTTTGAAGGCCAATGTTAACATTTGAAATCACCTAAACAAACACGCCCCTACCCCAATAGAATCTGGACCTTCTGTTGATAGACCCGCCCCACACATACGCAACCCAGGCAACGATGACGGTTAGTAGACATGCTCCTTACTGCTGATTGGCTATAAGTGTGTTTTGGTAGTCGGCCCGTCTCCTTTTCCAAAGCGTTTTTCAAACATCGTGGACTCCACCTTTAAAGTTCTGCAAAATTAAGGGCGTGGCCACTTGAGTGACAGGTGAACTGCCACTGCTGTCAATATAGTCGAGCAAGGCGGGCGTAGTTTCAGCAACGAGCCACCTCAGCTTTACCCATTTTCGGTTATCCGCAAGTGATGCACGGCCAAGATGGCGACGGCAGGCTCCGCCACTATTGGCTTTAAAAAAGCTCGTCAAAAACCTATGGGTGACGTCACTAAGACTATGGGGCTGGACACACCAAAACTTTTAAACGCGGCTGAAAACGCCTTGAGGACGCCGAATGCCAGCTGTTTTTCAGCTGAGTACCAGCTTTCTTCAGCTGAGCGCTTTGGTAGCTGTGATACGTCAGCTGCGAGCCGGTTGGTTGCTGTGGTAATGTCCCGCCCCTCCTCCACTGTGATTGGGCAGCCGTGTGAAAACTGACATTGACGAGCGGAGCTTTTCTTCCAAAGTTGAACATTTCTCAACTCTCTGCGCCGGTTTTCAGCGCGGAAAAAACCGCTAGCGGCTGGCTTATTTGAAATACGCCGAGTTTCCATTGAAATGAATTGAAAACATGCGCCGGCCGCGGGCGTAAAAGCGTTGGTGTGCACGCCCCCTAAGTCCATTTTTTACAGTCTATGGTATTTATTCATCTTCGTGGATCCATGTAAACATGGATCTTTTTTGAAATTTTTTAAAATGCAGTGAAAAAACTTTTCAGTTTTTTCACTTCATAGTAGTTGTGTAAACATAGCCTAAGACTTGAGCATGGTACAATACCTATGCAAAACTGGTGGTTCAGCAGGGCGTTGGTATGTGGTTGGATGATTGTTAGTCATTGCTTTGTGAATGCTAGGATGTTCCGGGTGGCTGCTTACTGCCCAAATTGAATTGAATGTAATATTTTGCACCAAGATATGTCTCATGCCTTTCCAACAATTCAAGTCGGTGAGGTCTTACATTTACATAAATACATTTGGCAGTCGCTTTTACCCGAAGAGACATAAATAAATCCAGTCTTCAGAAAAGGATTTACTAATGTTATTATATTAGTGATATAAAGCACGATCATGTTGCATACGCTAGGCTAGATGGTCGTCTAGACCAGTTGTTTTCAAACTGGGGGGCGCGAGATGGTGCCAGGGGGGCCCCAGTTTTATGACATTTTATAAAATACATTAATTTATCATGAATTCTGTGTAATTAAACATAAAAATTAAGGCTACTAACCAAAAGCACTACTTTTTTGTATAATTTAATTTTGTAAAATGTTGAGTTTAGAACAGTTTTTTGTCACAAATTTTCTTTGGGGGGCCGCAAAGGAATGCACCATACATTAGGGTGGCCGCATGCTGAAAAAGCTTGGGAACCACTGGTCTAGACCATACGAGATGACACATGGAGATGTATTAATAGGAACCACCATCATGGCTTCCCTGTCCAGAAACTATCATGGCCTCAAATGCATGTTTCAATGTATTACCTAATTATTGTACTTTTCTTGTACATGCGGTTAAAAATGAGCAAATGAAATAAATGTCAATTCAATGTTACTTGATATGCATTCAAGATATACACTCACCTAAAGGATTATTAGGAACACCATACTAATACTGTGTTTGTGTCTTAATTCTACGTGGCATTGATTCAACAAGGTGCTGAAAGCATTCTGTAGAAATGTTGGCCCATATTGATAGAAAATCATCTGGCAGTGGATGGAGATTTGTGAGATGCACGAAGCTCCCGTTCCACCACATCCTAAAGATGCTCTATTGGGTTGAGATCTGGGGACTGTGGGAGCCTTTTCAGTACAGTGAACTCATTGTCATGTTCAAGAAACCAATTTAAAATGATTCGAGCTTTGTGACATGGTGCATTATGCTGCTGGAAGTAGCCATCAGAGGATGAGTACATGGCGGTCATAAAAGGATGGACATGGTCAGAAACCAGGGCTCTAGACTAACTTTTTGCACTGGTTGCACTGGTGCGCCTAACATTTTTTCTTAGGTGCACCAGCACAAAAGTTAGGTGCACCCTAATTTTTGACCGCATCGTAGGGCTGGGCGGTATAAGCAAAAATTCATATCCCAGTATTTTTTTTAGGAATGCCGGTATCCGATATATATCCGGTATTTTTTACAAAAAGGATAAAAATGTTACTTGAAAGTCAAAGCCTTTATAATCTTTGTGGCTGAAGTTGTTGTACCATAAAGTTGTAAACACTCCCTAATAAACTATCTATTCCACTTCATATCAAAACAAAAATTATATACCATGCAGTACCATATAAAAAATCCTCTTTGATAGAGCCTTTATCTTACCCGAAATGACTGTATGTCCTTGATGGGTGGTAAATGTTTGTCATACCAAAGTTGTTTAGCTGGGTTTAGTTAACTTTATATACAAACCAGTGAAGTTCTTAATCATTTCTCTTTTTTTTACTTTGTTTTGTGCATTATCATGTAATATGATCTTTAATCTATAATGTAATTATGGAAAAGTGTCCTGCCCATACTATTGAAATTATTATTCATAAAATTAGAAACACACAATTCTCATTAATATACTTAACTGTCTGTAGCATTATGATTTGTGTTCACAGAATTTACTAAAGTAGTCAAACCTCTTCATTAGAAGGGGGTGTCACAGTCCTTTTGTCCATACAGTGTATTCCAGTCACAAAAACGGACAAAACTTAAAAACATATGATCCAAAATAATTAAGTTTATAGAACAGATGTGGTTCTGGAATCTGATTGGCTACGTGCAAACTGAAACTATAACGCGCACACATTCAGCACATTTAAAGTGTCTGTGTTTCATTCACACACATCCTCCCTTATTATTTCTTAATAATAATCTCATTAATTCACACTAATAGCTTCACTGAACAGCACAATCATTCGTTACTAATTCTAAAGTGACTTTTAAAATTAAATAACGGAGACTTGTATGTGGCTGTTATACTGGGCTTTGAATCTGAGGAAAAAGTTCACCACACAATAAAACTCCTTCGGAGTTTCTGTTTTACTTGTCCCGTCGAACTAAATTATAAACGCAGTATCACTCACCTGATATTGCTATAATAGTGATGAGAAATAACTGCAATAGCGTATTAGATAAATAGGTGTTGTGATGGAGCGTCAGACATGTTGTTGGGATGATAGCACACACATGCAGCGGTAACTTAATTCCAATGATCTCTCTGTAAAAGCAGGTTGAGGAGACATTTTATTTTAGTCTTGAACTCAATAATTGTAATCCTCCGAGTGCACGCAGCCGCAGTTTTTGAATGTCCACATTCATGAGGCGCATCCAAGCGTCACAGAGTTTCTGCGTGTTTCTCCATGTCGCGTATTTGCTGTGACGGGCGGGCTCGCGCAGAGCGCGTGTATGTGCGCTTGAGTTGTATTAAACCATATCGATATGAACGGTATGGGCTAATTCCGCATCGCGTCGGGAACCCATATCGATATATCCCCTAAATCCGATATACCGCCCAGCCCTACCGCATCGGATTTATATTTCACCCAAATATGAAACTTCTGTCATGGTTTGCTCACTCTCATGTTGTTACAAACCTGTGTACATGTCTTTGTTCTGGTGAACATGAATGGAACTATTTTGGGGAGTGTTGGTGGCCGGGCCGTTCATGAGCCCCATTCACTTCCATAGTATTTTTTTCCTGGGAGTGAGTGGGGCTCGTGCTTGGTTTGGTTATTAACATTCCTCAAGGTATCTTGCTTCGTGTTTATCAGAACGGGGAGATTTGTACAGGTTTGTGGCGAAGTGGGGGAGAGTTAATGGTGACAGAGTTGTCATTTTTGGGTGAACTGTCCCTTTAACACCGCAAGTTTGGTGCCCATGGTGGTTTAATGCAGAATATAAACATGTAGGCTATTTTATAATTTTCCTTATATGAGTCATGCACAGTCCTGTTTGATAACCCGCATCCGCGCGATTGAAATAACACTTGACCCGTTATCCGACATCAGCATCAATTTATTTCATACCCGCCCGTTTTACATAAAGACTGTGACCGGCAGGCACCGCAAATCGCAAAGTAGAAACCTTTAAAGATTTTCATGCAGAACATTGACAGAAATAAGCACAGGACCATGACTGGACAAATATATTAACATTTAATGTGAAACTTTGTGAGGGTCGGCAGATTGACAGCTGAGCGGTCAGCAGTGTTTGAACACTCATAAGCGCTGCGCTTATATTTATACCTTTTAAGTTGATGATATGATTGCAGTGATTCCAAAGAGATGTCCAAAAAAAACTCAAGTAGAATGTTAATGTTTAAAGTTTAATGTATTTTTCTCGCTGCCCTGCGTAAACCCGTGCCGGTGATGGCATGAAACGCGTGATGAGATTGCATAAAAAAGTTTTTTTGTGCTGCATCGGATTTGGAGCGCGTCACACAATATATAAACTCATATAGGCTATATGCTACTTTTGAATTCGTTTTGTTAATTTGCTAATATTTAAGTTAAACACATTTCATGTAGGCTTATTTATTTTATTATTTTTTCACAAAAGAAAGATGTAATCATCATGTTCTATTCATTTTAATGCTTTTTGCGCATAAACTAAACCCTTGGGGGAATTATTTATAAATGAATCAACAACGCAAATCAAGGAATTAACTTATTTCTCTATTTAAGACAGTCTGGCATAATTGTAATAATAAGTCTGGCGATTTGGAAGTAAGGTTATGAAGAAAACAGCGGTCCTGACTCCTGGCTTTTTTCTATAAATTTGGCGCACGGCACGCGACATTGCTGTTCGGGGTTACGTTCAAATAATTTTCTTCAAAAGAATTATGCTTTGGCTCTGACTCGATTGTAAGAGGCTCATTACCTAATTCCATCTTCGGGTTGGGACCTGATGTGACGGGAGGTTGATGTCAGAGCATTGGTTTTGATCTTCGGACGGATCAGGCAACTTAACATTCTTAACGAAAAAGTTGTCAATCGTTCTTTTCCTCTTCTCTTATAATCCGCGGCTACATCCACTCTGTTTATTTGACGGACTCACCTCTCTCTCTCTCTCTCTCTCTCTCTCTCTCTCTCTCTCTCTCTCTCTCTCTCTCTCTCTCTCGAGCGCACACGCATTTTTAAACGTACATACACGTAGATCTGGACCATGGCTTTTTCCCTCGAACTCCTGGTCGCAACAGTGCGACCTGATATTTTTTTAAGTCGCACCAATGAGAAATTAGGTCGCATGTGCGACCAAATTGGTCGCACTCTAGAGCCCTGGAAACAATGCTCAGGTAGGCTGTGGCATTTAAACGATGGCACACTTTAGGCCCCTTAGTGCCAATTGGGCAAGTAAACATCCCCACACCATTACATTGAGAAATTGAACAGGTGTTCCTAATAATCCTTTAGATGAGTGTACATTTATATTATTTGAAAATGTAGACGTCATGATAAAGTCTGGTCATTTTAAAAAGCAAAATAAAAAGAAAAGCTACGATATAATATAAAGTTATCATATCTGTAGCACAAATTGTACAGGGAGCGTTACAAAGTGTTGTCACGCTTGTTGTAATAGCAACTAATATATTTCTATACAGTATGGTTCCCGAAGGTGTTGAATGATGATCAGATAATGTTATTGTTAATGGCCTGCTAGGCAAAATATTTCAAATTCTTTCTCCTGCGACATGCAGACGTTTCACTTTTTGTTGGTTGCAGTGTTATTTAACATACCTTAGGGCCACTAAAAATGTATTGCAAAATGAGCGAGATGACATGCTTAAATGCACTGAAACCCGTCACGAGTCAGTACTAAGACAGACTGTAGTTCTGATGAAACCAGGTGTCATCCATCATAAAGGAAATGTTTTCTCTGAGCTCTTTAAAAGCTGTTTGTTTAGGATCAGCATTCAAATTATGTAACTGCTAACGTTAGCTGGAGTAGCCTCTATACAAATGCTTTGGAAATCGGTACGTTTGGCCGGGTTAAAAGCGATGAGAATGTAACCTGAGATGTGCATTCGCAATAACTCCAGCGTATTGACGTGCAGTAAGAGGCTGCAGCTTTGAAGTGGATTGCACTTGTGAATCCCATTCACGGGTCATCTAAGAATAGGGAGATCTGACTGTGAATTAAAACGTAGTTCATTTAATTTTATACAAATTTGTAATTTCCATTTGGGCTACAATATAAATGAATTATAATACTAAAATCATTTCCCACCGGTATAAGCATGCATATATGGAATGAAATGTTATTTCTTTCTCATGAGAAGTGGTGGTGTTATGCGCTGTTGTCTTTAAATGATATTTAAGTGGAGATCCCATTGCAGGAAATTGAAATTGACCTTCCACTTCAGAGTCCCCAGCAAAGCATGCTTTCCCAATTCGGAGCTAACATGATGATGTATAACTTGGAAATACCAAACCTGTCATGGATTTAATCACTGGGGGTGCGCAGGAAGCTGGTCAGAGCTCAAACAATCTTAATCCTAATTATCTAGCCTGTTCGCCACAGCCTGAGTAATACTTTCCTTCCATCTTCTGTTAAAGCCCTGTTGCTCCGAGACCTCTTATATCAGTCAAGCATGTTAATAGGGTTGTAGAAAAGCCATTTGACTTTATAAATAGAAAAGATGAATGCAGCTGGTAACGTCTTGCTGACGTAGTACACACAGCACTTGATTTTGATTGGATGAGTCACTTGCTGATGTTTACAGTAAATATCATTTGTTAGGGGTGGTGTAGCTTAGTGGATAAAAGACCCTATTAAAATCAAAATCTGCCTTATTCAATAGACAGATTTTGACGTTGCTAGACTGTTTAGGCTGGTTTCCATTATTATTTTTATTTTTTTATATGGAGTGAATGTTAAAGGAATAGTCTACTCATTTTCAATATTAAACTCGACTTGCCTGAAAAGTCCGCTCCCCTTCTCACTCTCATAATGGGAGAGGGAGGGAGTTACTGCGCCGAGTCGAAGTACTCCCAAAAGTGCTATTATGCCATAAAATATAGTTCCTCTTTTAAATCCGCTTAGAAAAGCGCTACGTTTTATTTTGTACCACCAAACTTGCTCGTATAACTACTCGTCTTAAATAGGAAAAACGTTGATGTGTTTGGTCACTTCTAACTTTATCTCTGATTGGTAGCATTGAATGAATGGGGCTAAGCTAAATGCTATCGAAGCGTCGCAGCGCGCTCCAGCGCTTACGTGCACGCACACAGATGATAGAGGGATGTATCAACAATTCTTAGTTAAGGTAATAACATATTTTAATATTGAAAATGAGTAGACTATTCCTTTAAGATCGAATAAAGGGGTTTAGGGGGTGAGAGAGGGGTCGTGGGGCATGACATAATCGAATAAGCATACACTGAATGTTCGGCAACTGAAACTATTCATCCAAAATAGCAAAAAACATCTTCCTCACTGCTGTCATGTTTGCTGCGCATGTGCCTCTCACATTTAATCGCATAATCAAAACGTTACTCTTTGGTAAAATGTATCCAGTCTTTTCATTCATCAAAACGCTGAAAATTATTTTTTTGCCATTTTTGTCCAAATAGTTTCAGTTGCCAGACATTCTGTGCATCCTCATGTAGGGTTCACACTAGATGCGGTAGAGGTGGCAAGCACAAGTTATTTACATGTTAAGTCAATGCAAAGATGCGATTAGGCATCATGCATCGCGGTACGCGTGGTATGCGCGGATGGCGCGTTCCGCACGAATTAAGCATTGTCGCGGGAAACGGGCGACTTGAAAAATCTGAACTTTTGCGGATTTCCGTGCCGCGTTAACCAATCAGGACCTTGCTGTAGTAGTGACGTGATTACAGGAAGAGAGCAGAGTCTCAGCGGAGTCGCAGAAGTCCCTCCCATGACGCGAATTTCCGCGTGAAGGTCTCGAATGACTACAATTTCACGCGTGGCTTTCACGCACGAATAAAGCGAGTAAACTCAAATGTTCAAGCGTCTAACTACGCACGAATAGCACAGAGTTATGCTACGTACACACCAAACCTGGGTCATCGCGTTACTCGCTGGATTTACCTTCGTGTCATGTGAATTTTTCCCTCGACTTGAATATTTTTAACTTGGGCGAAAACGCGTTTGAGGCGAATAGCGCGTGTTTTTGTGGCAAACACAACGCCCATATCGCGTCATTCGCATCGCCCCATGCGAGGATGTGTCTGATCTTTGCATTGACTTTGTATGTAATCTACTCACGCAAATCGTTGAACTCGCATCTGGTGTGAACCCACAGTTAGACTCGAACCTGGGTCCCCATGACCCAACAGCTCTTATATGTCCAGCTCATGTGCACAAACCCACTAGTGTATGCACAACATGTTAATTGGGTGAAGCTATGATGTTGATATACTATCATCATGAAAGCCCACTATCTGCCATATTTCTGACTATCGTTGGTTCACGATAGTATCGTCTATCAGCACAACCCACTGTGCTACAGCTTCGACCTTAGCTGTTTCATTTTTTTATTTCCTTTTTCCAATTTCCTTTTTTAAACACATTTGCACAATAACTCAGCCATCAATTAAAGTTAGCAATGCCTGCCCTCTGATTAGTCGTTCACATTTCTCCACCCGAGGCAGTTCCTTATGTCTTCCCTAGCCCTGGCCTCCATCAGTATTACTGATAAGTTATTATTAGCTCTGCTAGTGGACCAAATCCAGCCGTCATCTCTTTCTGACCAATTTATCTGCCTGCTTGTCTGGAGTCTGTAAAGTAGACAATTTAATGGATTAGGTGAAAATAAAGAGTAAAAACGTAACTCCGGTCTTGGTTGGCTGCTTGGTATAGGGAAGTGATGATAAATGCCGATATGGACTAATAATACCTGGTTGATAACTATTCTGAATTGCCCAGTCAATATTATGCACAGCTATTTCATGTACTACGGCTTTTGATCAGTAAGTCCTTATCGATCTGAAATCACTGTTAGTTTGAGTCATTTATAACATGCATTTGAAAAAGCAACACTCGTCAAACATAAACATTATACATATTCTTTATTATCATGAAAATACCTGAAAAGGTTTGAAGAACAGCAATATAAATATATGCTTAAGCCATTTCCTGGAGCTGCGTGTTTTTTTTTTTTTGCTGCACATATTGAGTTTCTGCACGAGAGCGCCCTCTGGCTTTTTGATGTAGCGGCATTTCACCGTAACCCATTGAGAATCATAGCAAGCATCATTAGCAATATATCGGTGCAACCCTACTGCTTGGTGTTTTCTGTACAAGTGTTTGCTGCTGGAGGTCTTTTAGGCCTTAAATGTCATCGGAGAATCACATGTCAAGTTTTTATTTATTGAATAATTCATATAATTATTAATTTTATATTATTAATTTATGTAAGGACACATTTTTAGATTAGTTCAGCCTGATCTCGTATTTATAACTATTTTACGAGGGTGGCTAATTCATAGGAAGTTGTAAGTTGTAATACACACTAGGCTTGCCGCGATAATCGGTGAAACGGTGATAACCGGTGCTTCAGCCTGTCACCGGTTATATCACTTGCCCACCGCGACACCGTCTTTCACCGTCGTTTTGATATTTTCGTGTAATTAAATCATTTAGTTTCGTTAGAGAGAGCAAACACTTACAACTGAATGTGTCTGTTGTCTGAATTCAGCGGGGCTGAACGCGCGTCACGTCACAGAGCAGCCGGTGTCAGATTTCATTTATTTCTGTCAGAGTTTGCAAGGCGAGCTGACTGACCAGATGATGACAGAAGCTGCGTGCTTTGCTCGTTTTTGTTATAATATACATATATGATGTTTAATATAAGCGAGATTGTTTTGTTGTTGTGTTTTTCATCAAGAAAAATATTAAACCCATCATTCAAGCAGCGCTTTTATGGAGAAGTAGCCGGTTGCTCTGGTTGGGACTGGCGGGTTCTTTGAGAATTACCTGCGCACATTGACTCAAGCACTTAAGTAAACCAGCTGTTGCCCTCACATTGCACGCAAATTCATAGGCGATTTAACGCAGCTTACGCAAGCGATGCATTTAAACAGTTGCGTAATTCAAAAGTGAAAGTAAAATGTGCACGTCTGCATGCGCATTTATAAGCCACTCCCACTCGGTGATACCGGGATCACCGAGTTTGTGACGCGCTGATTAACCGGTGGGAAAATTTGAAACATTTTTCCGAATTAGCCAACTCCGATTGCCATGACAGTGTTCGTCATTTTCATTTATGTTTCGATATATAGAGCACGCTTTTATCCAAAGCGACTTACAAAAGTGAGAAAAATAGCTAGGGATGTACCGAAATTTCGGCTGAAAGAAACAATGGCAATGATTAATCGCGATTAATCGCATACAAAATAAAAGTTTTTGCATAATATTTGTATGTTTTTTGTGTGTAATTATTATATTTAAATAGAATATATATATACACATCATAATTACACACACAGGACACCTTCATATATTATGCAAAAACTCACTTTTGTATGCGATTAATCGCAATTAATCGTTGCCCACCATAAATAACCGACACTCTGCTGCAGCCATTATATTAATGCTACACAGCAAAGTGTGATCATGATGTGTGCAAATAACTTAAAATGACACACAAGTTCTGTGTAATGCTCCACTGCTTGTGATCATGTTTATGTGATTACGCACATTGACTCACAGGTTTTTTAAGGGAACTTCATGTCCTCCTCTGAAAAGCAACAGGCAGATATAGTAGTTAATCGGGTTTGTCAGTAACTGATGATGAAGTACACAGTTTTGAGTAACTCATGCTGGACTCTTATGCGGCAGGTGCTGATGTCACTGAAGCTTATTTCAAGCCTTTTGACATAAGCAGAACAAAAGCTCACTGTCAGGCTGTTTCTTGCCTGTTGTTTTTATTAAAATGATTGTGTATCTTAATTAAACCAGGGCTCAAAATTAACTTTTTTATTTGGTAGCACTGGTGCTCCCAACTTTAAAGAGTTAGGAGCACCAGCAAAAATTTAGGCGCATCCATCCAAAAATTAAAAAGCACCACAACTACAATGTAAATGTTAATAGATTTATTTTATTAAAAATAAACCACCACCACCGGGCTTTACACATCCTATGGCCAGCATTTAAAAGTTGGTCTTCTTTTTTATTTTATTTTTTGCGGCATAAATTCCTAAATTAATACCCAAATGCTGTTGAAATAGTATAGCAGCAATAATAATTTAACAATTACAGGTAACATGATATTAAGATTACATAGAAAATCTAGCAAACACGTAAAACACTGATTAATTGTGATATTACAAAAGTGACCCTAATATAGAAGGCTAATATATATTGGTATTGATAACTGCATTACCAGGATGCTTTTACTACTAAATAGGCAATGTTTTAAAAAATACAACAAAAACATACCATCCGCATTGTCGTATTCCACAGCAACATGGACCACAAGGATGTTTGTCGAATGCCCATTCACCAGCGCATGCGCACATACACCATCAAACACACTTTGACAGACAGGTCGGTGTCTCCATCGTGTCAATAAACACATTGTCATGACACGTCTTGTGTTTTTGGCACTTTCGCCATGTTTAAGCAAGGTACGTCTGGCGCTTAAAATGTTTTGATTCCGCCATTAACGCCGTTTTACAGGATTTACAGTAAACACAGTAAGTTACATTTTCATAGCGGAGACACTCGAAATCTTTAAGCCACTCTCTCTGAAAGGTTTAACGTCAACTCGTATTTTCCGGTGGTGGAGTTACATTTGAATCCGGAGTCGTCTGCTGTCTGGGTTGGCTGTAATCGGCTCGCTCTCGTCATGCTCGCGACGCGTTCGTCTTTTCACATGTCCGCGTTTCACGGCAACAAGGAATGACTGACACTCATATTAGCCAATCTGCAGTCTTCATTAAACGCAAGAACTTAATGGTGATATTTTATTGGTTATGTATCGTTGGAGAGAACACTGAACCTGGGACAGCGCCAGCACGCAGGATCACAGTCAACTCGCTTCACAACAAAATGGGCAGTCGCACAAATGCTCCCAAATATATTTTAAGGTCGCACAGACTAAATTTCGGTTGCATATGCGACCAAAATGGTCGCAATTTCGAGCCCTGAATTAAACGTAGGATTTAACAAGGCGGCCGAGTTGCTGCATTAATGTACTGTTTTGCATATATAAGTTTTCTAGAACTTTACATTATTTCGATAAAAAGCTGTTAAATTGAGGAATATTTATTTTCAAAAAAGGTTAATTTTATTTGTTTGCAGTTATTGGTTTGTAGTCCAACTCAGGTTCATTAAATTAATGAAACTAACAAGTCTAATATTAATACAATGATAAAAAACTAAAACTAAAATAAAGGGCACCTATTTCTTTGATAAAAAACACTATTTTGTGTATTTGGTATAATACATTGTGTTTGCATGGTTTATGGTTCAAAAAACACATTCTTTTCCACATACCGTACATTTTTGTAGCCCCAGATATCATTCCTTCCTCAAAGCATTGATTTTGTACAAAACTCATCAATTTTGAAAGCGCTGTGTCCCTGATTGGCCAGCTAATCTGTACGTTGTGATTGGCCTGAATACCTCTGACGTCAGCAGGAAATGTGACGCTCCTTACCATGTTTGAAAGATTTGCTCACAATGCAATGCTGACAGGAGTTAACTTACAGGCCTGAGTCCGAAGCGGGAGGAATTATGATATTGTCGGTCTTTTCTACATCACCAATCACAGGAAGTTAACGTTGCCTACAATCCGTGTGTTTGTTGTAGTCCAAGAAAAGAGATTTACGTTGGAGACGATAACTCGCGTCATTGTTCTTTGGGGTTTGTACCTTTTGCATTTGGTTAACATGTACTTATACACACTTACACACCAAAAGAAATGTAAAATCGTGAATCGGACCATAGGAGCTCTTTAATTTTCAGCCAAGCGCATCCATCATTTTCTGAATCAGTTTCGGCCCAGAATTTTAATTTTGTTGCATTACTAAAAATAGCAATACATCATAGTTACAATTTACTACAAATGATTGTAAAGCAACCAAAAGCAAGACTTGGAATTGGGTTATTTTTTAGTTATTTATAGACAGTTTCATCGGACGCACGTGTGGTGATGCGATGCACGTCTCCGAACTTTACTTTTGGTTTCAGGGTTTGTTTAATGGTCTGACTCATTGCTAAACTAAACTCTTAAACAAATACCTTGTTGAAAATAACAAATGTTTTGGTTTCGTAGATATTCTGCGTGTTGTTAATTTTGCTTGTTATATAAATAAACTACGTTTAAAATACTTTGTTGTTAATTTTTCTTAGCGGAGTTTACCGGAAGTTACGTGTTGACCACGAAAGCCGCTTGTTTATGTTGTTACTGCTGAAACCGTCTATAATTTTTATGGACTTATTTTTATAGGACAGAATATAGACAAGCAAGAACAGAATAAAGACCGGGAAAAGGGTCAGCTAAAGACCTCAAGCCGTAATTCGAACTTTGTTTAAACGGAGGCACAGTTGTGCTTCATGACAATTTGGGTGCAGAAATGGGTGCAGAACACGGCTGATTTTATTTTTGGTGAATACAAACACGAACAATCTGATTATTTAAATAAACAGCTGATTCTGTTTGCTCTAAAGGTAACTCGTGTATTGATATAAAACTGCAAAGTTCCAGCATAGTAACAGTGTGATGATAAGTCTTTGTGGTGATCACCGAAAGTTGTTCACCATGAAGATTTTGTGGCGATGTTGCGGTTCCTGTTGTTATGTTACTTTTCATAGGAAGTAAACAGTCTGTACTCTTCTTTCAGTTTAATCAGGGTGTATTTTGTAAAGTTGTGTTGTAACATGTTTTAAAGGAGTGATTGGGGTGAGAATGAAGACATTTTTTGGCAAAGATAAAGGAGTGTCTTTAGTGTTGGGCGAGGGAGCTTTGCCTTCAAGTTCCTTTCCTGCAGAGTTGGTTTATAAAGTGTGGATTTTAATTTCCTAGATTCAAAATAGTTGCTTACAGCAGGGAATCTCGTCTCTGTGCATTTCATATTCAAAAACATCCACTGGCGCATCTTATTACACTAAAGTACTTGACATTGATTCTCATCCGAGCTTTTGGCTTTGTACAGGTCAAAAATTGCAGGAAGACTTGTGGCTGGTAGCTGTTTACTTGGGCTAGAAAACTGATGCATATCTTCTAGTTATGCAGAATCACAGGCAAATATAGAAGAGGAATTTCGGAAATGCATGAAGCAGAAGTGGGTAAAATTGGTAAAAGAAAGCCTTTCCCACCCTCTTGTTGCCCTCTGCAGTGGCTCTTTTCAAGGCTAGTTTGGTATAAATGCAGATAGAGCGAATAAGATGTTCATTGTGTAATCTGGACTGGAATGAATGAGCTATTGAGCGGGGGTGATGTCGTGGGTGTGACGCATTTATGCAGAGTGGGTGTTGGGAAATGGTTGTATCTACAGCTAGAGAGTTTATTTATGGGTTGCCAAACTAGTGCAATGAAGTTCGGACGAGTGGTTCTCTCCAAACTTTATATTGGAGAATAAAACGACCAAAAGATTTACGAAATTCAACAAAATTTATGTAGCAGATAACGTGAAGCCAGCTGGATGTTATCGCAGAATAAATCCTGACAGGGTGATCAGGTACCTGACGTGAAGCCGCATACATGAAATATTGATTTCGTATATTGAATCAGCTAATTTATAAGAAAACCTTTATGCAAGGAAATTCTGCTGCAAGTTTCTTTATTTTATTGACCTTTTTCTTCCTCTAGTGAAAAGTGAAGTGAAAAATGCAGATGCTCTTACGAATAAGAACCGATTCTAAATTTAGGCCAACAGACAGGTTTTTGCTTCTAGACTCTTACAAAAGGTATTGATTTATTCATAATGGTGTGTTTGTGTGTGTATCGTGTTTTGCAGAACGAATCTCGAGTTCTTCGTGTCAAGGTCATTGCCGGCATTGATCTGGCGAAGAAGGACATCATTGGTGCCAGGTAAGGAAGAACTACAGGAGGTTTCCAGAGAGATGATGCAGTATCGCACATTTTCAGTATGTTTCTTTATACATTAGCTAATGCATATGTTGAATGTGTATGTGCACCATGTGATCTCACTGGGAAAATTGTTTTATGTGGCGGCGTTTTGTTTGATAAATTTCATACGAAAAAGCATAAATGAGACTCCATCTCCAACCCCACTGTCCCAAAGCAAAGTGCACTTAAACACAAATTATATTATATAAATTCATACAAACTAGCCAAGTCATTAAATAGATACGTATTGCCATGAGATTGTGTTGGTCTATGTGTGTGTTACTTCCTTAAGCTGTGTGCTGGACCGAACGGAGCTGGACTCTGGGGATCTCTTTTATTCTCGATTTAGACAATAGACTTAACCAAACAAATGATCTGTCTGCCACAGGAAAGTAGCACAAAGACACATTCTTGGCTGATTGCTTTTGTGCAATGTTGGCAGTTGTATTTATTTAACTTTGAGGTTTTCAGTGTCAAAAGTCAAAGGTCAGAGAGGGCATTAAATGAATTTTAAGATCGTTCATGCATAAACTTTGTGATGTCTAGCGTCATTAACATATATTTGCGCAAGTTATTTCAATAATTTCAAACTTGTATTAGATTTAATATTGTGTATTTGGGTGATTCTCACGAAAAATGTCAAGCATGAAAATGTAAAAATTGCTTAAATTTACATTTTTTCCCACCAGACATTGAAAAACAAAGTCTGGAGTACATGGGAACATTAATTTAAAAACTTTTACTTATCATTTAACACTTTTTGTAACATAATTTAAAAAATTAGTCCTAAAAAATCTCATTACCGCAACAGTCAGAAAACATCAACACTGACATATTTTCAAAATGACATGACAAACCTGAAAGAACATAATTTGGAGATTCTGCACATGCATTTAAAATCAAAGTATTATGCTTCTATTAATTAAATTAACATTTAATAAGCATCTGTTGCGGTAATGATAATCAAAATGTCGTGTAAGCATTCTGACAAGACAATATTTCAAATTAACTGTAAAAAAATGATCTTACCTGGTAGCCATCTTGAAGTAACTGGTCCATGTGCTTGGTCGCTCAAAATCAAACTTTATTAAAATTCTGTATGTGTGCTTAAACTGTTCTCAAAAAGTGTTGCGGAGGATGAGAACATCAGGCATGGACACATCATTTTCCTAATTTTTCTTCATTATTATTATACATGAATATTCAGTAAATATTTTTTCTGTCATCTAAAGTAGTCTAGCAAAACATTCATTTATTTTTTTTCTTAATATTTTTGTGTTAATTTGATTAAATTACAACATAACGCATGTTCAAACACAGCCGGACACATTGCGGTAATGAGAATTTCAGCAGAAAATGAGATAAAATTTCCAATTCTAAATTCTTATGTTGAAATCACACATTGTGCAAGATAGAACACAGTATTGTGTTAATTCTGATGCTTTTTAATGTTACTATATTACACATTTTAAAGCTAAAATCATTAGTGCCGTGGTGTTTCAATGGTTTCGTGAGAATCACCCATTTACTGTGTGACGTTTTACTACTTAAACATCAGCATATTCACAGAATTATATCTGCAACTTTGTATATTTTAGTCTTTCTCATGTTGGGTTAAAGTTTTACTTTTAGCTCAGTCTTTATGCACCCATTGTAGCCACAATCAGTGGTTAATGTTGTTGTTGTATTTATACCACCAATATATGACATTTAATAACATTAAAAATTCAATCCAGAATTTGATTTTCAAAATGCAATAAATCCATGACAAGTTTTTTTTCAAAATGCTATAAATCTGTTGAATTAATATAAATGTTCATTCATCTTTGCCATGTTATATTCATTTAGTTGACTAGTGGTATACACTGATTTAAAAAAAACATTAATGGAATTAATCAAAACACTTACTTTGTCATATTAAGAACACTTTGTTGTTGCTGTCATCCTTGGGACGTCGTCGCTGAACTTTTTTGACAGCGATCTACTGTAAAATGTTTTGGTCCTGCTCGATTTTCGTTGACTTTGAGAAAAATAATGTAAAGTTTTTCATAAGATCCCCTGGAGTCAATGTGTTAGCATGATAGAAGCTTCATGCTGTCAGGAGAACAAGCAACAGCCGGCATTTTTCCTTTGCCCAAGTGCCTCTTGCGTAAATTATTCGATTTTGACCGCTTGCGTTTCTTTCCCGCCACAGAAAACCACCACAGGTTTATCAATGCTATCAAAAGTATTTGTTTTTGTTTGTTTGTTGATCATGGAGTACAAAGTAGATGAGGAAAAGTAGAATTCCGTGTGTATTCAACGGACCGCCATTATTGTTTACAGTACGTGGAATGGTGTGCTGTGATTTGTTGAGCGGATTTATTGCATCTGCAGAGAAGGAGGGATGGCGTTTATCGCGTTTTGGAAAAAAGGAAGAAGGGGTGACAGAATAATAGGGCGGATACCGGATTTGGCGTAAAATTAAGAATTTACTTTTTAATACTGACCTGATACAATACTGATTTTGGCGGTAACAATTTTTTAAAATAGCGTTGATCGTGTATTGGAACCAAACTCTTCATATAGTTTTGGGATAATATACAAACAAATTGTGATAACATTTGAAGTCATCGCTCATATCGCTCATCCCTCTGCAAGATAAAGAAATAGAAGGAAGTGTATGAATTGGGAAAACAGTTTTTGATGTTTTTTAGATGTCTAACAGCAGTATCAAGTATATCAAGTAAACGCTGAACTACTAGTCTTATTGTATTACATTACATGGTACAATAAATGTGTCAAAACAACATTCAAAGATGTATCAGCCTTTAAATCACCTACAACAGTCATGAACGTTGAAAAGGCTAACAATGCCTTTTGTCTGTGAGTGTACTCATTCAAACCCTTTAAATTACATGCTGCTAAAAACAAGATATGGGATAAACGCTGAAAAAGACAATTAATTGGCATAGTGCTTTTTGTCATACAACATTTTAAGTGTGAATAAAATATTGTTACGCGTTTTAAACATTGACTTATTGACTTGATATTTCCTTATCTCGATGCACTTTCTCGATGATCACGCGATGAGTCGGACTTATACTCGACTTTGTAAAATAAGTAATTTTGCAGTGTTTCCCACAGATATGAAATGTACCTGTGGTGGTAGGTAGTAAAAAAGCAAATCATTACCCACTGACAAAAATTGGATATTTTCATTGTGTCTTTGCTGCGTCTGTGTTGGTTGGGAACTACACTTTGTATCAGCCACACTTTATTCTGAGGAACTACTTTGTTTGGCGGAAGAGTAATAATTGTACTAATATAATTACAGCTTATTTGTGTTTTGTTTTATTTTATGGAATCCTGCTATGCATATGAAGTAACCGTTTTATAAAAGCAATAAGCCCCGCAAAGCAGTGGGGTTACAGTGCATTTTATAACAGCTAAGGGGGTTTTAGGCACTCCACTTCGCGTCGTGCCTAACAACGCCCCTTAGCTGTTATAAAATGCACTGGTAAACCACTGCTTCTGGGGGTTTATTGCTTTATTTTCATATGCAGATCAATATCATTATTGTCAGATATACTTGTGTAGGTGTAAATATACCTGGGCGGTCTGCACAAGAATAAAGTGTTGAAAACACTGTTTTGGCATCTAAAAAATAAAAATGTAAATGTTTTATTGCGATGTACGATTGTTATACATCTGCACAGCCTAATAAATTGCTTGGACAAATAAGTAATCTTGTAATAAGTAATGCTTGTAAATTTATTACTGTTGTATCTGCTTGTAAGGGCCTCCAGGCAGGTATATTAACCTTTGATACCAACCATTTAAAATTCCAAGGAAGCTTAACTATTGACACCTAGTTACAAATCTCTCTAAGAGATTGAACTTCAACTTCAAAGTTGAGGGGTATTGAGTTTGGCTCTTTGTAATGTGCAATGATTATACCCCTTAGAAAAATACGGTCTTATCAGCTGTTGCCTGTTTCTCCCCATAGTGGCCCTGTATTTGTTTTTGTAGCTTAGCTGTGAAATGCGTGCATTTCCTCCCTTTCTCCTCTCGGTCAGCTATGGGTAGAATAGCACCATCACTTACTATGTTTCTGTTTGTTAGGAGAGATGTGATTAGAAAATGATTGACTGTCGTTTTGCAGCTAAGTTAGAAAACAACAATAGCACTATGGCACTTAAACGTTGAGCAGCGTTTCCTTTAGTTTAGCCCGTGTATATGTTTGAAGTTCGGTTATGGTAGGCATAGTTTCTGTCAAAATCCCATTGTTTTTACAGTTATTAGTACTGTGGTAACTTACCATTTGCAACCAGTGTCTGGGTGGGTGCCAGGGCTTTGCTGTTTTGAGGTTTTTGTGCATTGCTATTCTGTTATTATTCTGGGTGTTTGTTAAAGCCACAGCATATAAGATTTTTGTAATAAAATATCCTAACACTACATTCACAGTGTGATATATTTCATGAAACTGTGTACTTGCATTATGCAAAGTTCACAAGGATTTGTAAATCCAGAGAAGTTCCTATTTTAAATAATGGCTCTTCCCTTGTCATTGTTACCTATAAATGAAGTAATATCCAGGGTTCCCATGGGTCCTTAAAATCCTTGAAAGTTTGTGAATCTAGGGGAAAAAATTCAAGGCCCTGGGAAGTTTTTGAAAATATCCATACATAGATACAGGTCATTGAAAGTGCTTGTTTATATTATTATTATCTGTGTAGTGAAGGATAATATCATAAAAATTCTAGACTTTTTAAACACATGTGCTAAACTGTTCACTTGGAATGCTTATATCTTCTGTATGCGAATGTTGATTCATACCAAAATGCTTTTTTGCATAGTTGTGTTTGACACATGAAAACGTCTCTAGTTATGTATGTAACTCTTGTTCCCTGAGAAGGGAACGAGACGCTGCGTCTCTCTTGCCATACTTCCTGCGTCCCTGTAACACCGTCTTTGGCAATATTTCAGATAGCGATATACTTCCTGTCTCCCGTGTCACCTTGTCTTTGTCGTTAAGCCTCACCATTGGTTGAATTTGATATACACTTTCAGACGCACTTACCCCTGGAGGCGTCCCCAAAGTGTCATCGCAGTGACACAGCGCAAGTTCCCTTGAAAGGGAACTGTAACAATGTATCTTAAAAGGTAACGCAATGTAACCTTGATCTCACTTGAAATGTGTCCCCACATTTACTCCTTGAATTTGAGGGTATTGGACCTGGAAGTCCATGAAAGGTCCTTGAAATTGAAGTTAACTAAGCTGTGAGAACCCTGAATATCCATGCTGTCCTCGGACATCCGCTTTTTAGGAACTATGACCAATCACGAGTGGACGCATTTGTTGCCTTAAACCAAGGCATTTTTCAAACCATGGTCTTTGGAAAACTCCTTTTTTATGGAGAAAATACTCAGCAATGGTGTTGAATGATGAATAGACATATAAACAACAATAAAAACTTGATTTTCAACACAGGGATTTATTTGATCTGTTTTGACCTGAGATAACCCACTCACATCATGTAGTGAACCAAGCATGTTGATCTTCATGGGTGGCGGTAAGCATCATGAAGTTTCCCCTTTCTCGTGTTGTTTCAAATTGTGATGGGTTTAGTGAATTAATGGTGATGTTTATAACAAAACTTTTTTTTTTAAAATGGGTTGGCCTTTGTTTACTTTGAGTCTTTGACTCGACTGGTAGAAGTTTTCACATCCTTCCTATGTAGAAAATTGCAATATCAGCCTTTTGTTAAAGAAATAAACCTAACCGGAAGGAACTTGACATCCTGCAGCCTGCAGATTTAAACCTGTTATGAAGCGTGTTTTATTCATTTGTTTTGGCAGAGAGAGCAACAGTTTAAACACAAGTGTGAGTTGTCTAAAGTAGTTTTGCCTGGAAGAACAATTTTATTGTGTAAGTGGTTCAGAAATCCATAAATGTTTAAATTTGATTCGAATTGGATGTGAAAATTTTTTATGTACATTACACAAAACACAGTAACACTTTAGTATCGTGACCTATTCTCACTTTTAATAAGTTGCCTATTAGCTTGCATATTCTTAGCATATTGGCTGTTTATTGAAGCTTTCATAAGACCCATGCGCGTTTTCATGGTTAGTCGTCTGGCCTGTTTGTTACAATTAGCCTCACCTATGGCACTTCTGTCACTTTGGTGTAATTGTACGATAACAGTAAGTCCCACAAACAAACTTTAAGTGTTTATTTGTAGCAGAGATGCGTGTGTTGATTTTGTAAAAAAATATCGCTGTGCGAAGAGAGGTTTGGCAGCCGATAGTCTACTCATTTTCAATATTAAAATATGTTATTACCTTAACTAAGAATTGTTGATACATCCCTCTATCATCTGTGTGCGTGCACGTAAGCGCTGGAGCGCGCTGCGATGCTTCGATAGCATTTAGCTTAGCCCCATTCATTCAATGGTACCATTTAGAGATAAAGTTAGAAGTGACCAAACACATCAACGTTTTTCCTATTTAAGACGAGTAGTTATACGAGCAAGTTTGGTGGTACAAAATAAAACGTAGCGCTTTTCTAAGCGGATTTAAAAGAGGAACTATATTTTATGGCGTAATAGCACTTTTGGGAGTACTTCGACTCGGCGCAGTAACACCCTCCCTCTCCAATTATGAGAGTGAGAAGGGGAGCGGACTTTTCAGGCGAGTCGAAGTACTCCCAAAAGTGCTATTACGCCATAAAATGTAGCTCCTCTTTTAAATCCGCTTAGAAAAGCACTACGTTTTAAAATCGGCCAATTAATCGGCCAGCCGATAAATCGGTCGACCTCTAATCCACAAGATGCATAATTATAAATAATAATAAAAAAGTGAAGCAAAAACAAATGTAAAACTTGTTAAACTTCGAGTATGTTTTGATAATCGTTCTGAATCTGATCTCTAACAAAATTCCTTTACAAAAATGTTAATACTTCAGCCTTTTGCTCAAAATGTGGTCTTTTTGAAGAAACCTTTCCATATTTAAGAGGTTATAGACTGATTCATCGGACACACGTGCGGTGACGTGATTACGCGTCTGAGCGGAACTTAACTTACGGACCGGTCTCTGTTTGTTTAATAAACAAATACCTTGTCGAAAATAACAAATGATTGCTATAATAAATAGAGATCATGGATTACTGCTATTTGAATGGAGGTTTGGCAGCCGATCTATAGTAAACATATAGTACACATTTTACACAGTAACGTTAGCTAAGTGTAGTTTTTGATACGCTTTAGCTATGATTTGAATTGAGGTAATCTATGTGTTTACCGGAAGTTACGTGTATTCCACGAAAGCTGTTTGTTTATGTTGTTACTGCTGAAACGGTGAATGAAGATAGGATGAAACGTTTTTTTTTTCCTTGTTTTGTTTGTTTGAAAGCAGAGGGTATTTTCTTTCATTTGATATTATATTTGTATGTTTATATATTTATAGAAGAAAATTTTCCTGGAAGGCATTTTGTGAAAGAACATTTGTGAAAAAGGCTGGCAGGGAATGAGTACCCCATACCTAAACATTACAACAACAATACGCAGTAAATTATGAGTTTATGGTGGCAAAATCTATAGTTAATAGTAAATATGTGTTTCCTATACTGAAGTATTACCCAAAACATTTATTTTGCTTGTTTTTAATAAAGGCCTAAAACCAGTAAAGACGATGAAAAGTCAAATTGCGTTTGGTTTTTTATTTGCAACAACAGAAAGTTACTTTATTGCATTGCACTAGTCAGAATAAATATTTTGTGGTTGTGAAACAAACAACATGCAGTTGTCTGGTTTTGTTTAGGCTCATTATATTCATATGTTTGTTTCAGCAACTCTCTGGTAATTCAATCGCCTTTACTGCTTTAAATGCAAGCAAGACGTTTTTTTACTGGGATCTGCTACCGTATGTTGTCATTTCACAGCAGATTCCTATCAGCCTTAAAACGTCCTTGAAAATGTCTTCATGTGCAAAAAATTGCATCTTTATTGACCGCAAAGCCTGTAATCTTGATAACCTATAGTTTACCTCACTTTGCAGCATTTAGCTGAAGGTCGGATCAGTTCTCGGATGAGAAATCTCCGAATCTCAGAATTCCCCTTTTGTTTTGAAATTCCCGTGCTTTCCTCTGAAGTTTCTGGTTATTGCACACAATGGAGCACTCAACCAATTCCCTCGTGACATAGAGTCGCCCATCTCTATGGTAACAGTGTGCAGTATTAGTGTCCATGTGACACCTGAGCGGCTCTGTGGCATTTAAGGCGGTAAAAATGGGTCTGTCATACCAACACAGTCTCATGGCAGTTCGTAACTGTTTTGATCGTATACATTTGTACGATCTCATTTGCAATAGTGAGTTGAATTTAGAGATGTGTCTTCATTATTTTTTTGTAATAATCACTTTTTTAAAATTCACATAATATACAAATCACCTATAAAATAGAGATGCCTTTAGCTGCTGTTGAAAATACTCCAGCAAACAGCAGGTTTATGAGTCTTGTCCCATCACGATATTACTAGTCAGATACTGACGTATCTGTTAACTCATATCTTTTTTTCATCTTTTACTATGATTCACTCTTTTACCTTGAGATCATCCATTTCTAATTTGACATTTGCATTGATGCATTCAATGTATGAATTATATAAGTTTGTGTGTTCCCGAATCATTGCTAGCCCTAAACCACTTATGGTACAGGAAAACTAAGATATGTAATGTGCATATATTGTATAAGTTTAAAATACCTTTTGCAAAATCTGCAAAGTGTTAGTATTTAGCAAAAAAAGGAAGGTGTTGTTGTGCATATTATAGTATTTAATCATATTTAGAAAACTGGCTCTTGTTTTTACCCAAGCGTGGGTAGTTTTGTTGTCTGTAAACTTGAGCCGTTGAACGTTCAGGATCGATCGGTTGGAGCGGCTGGTGTTTGTTAGTATTGTAAACCAGCATAAAGCAGCACTAGACCCTTACGGAGAGAGTAAAGCCACCTGGGATTCAGGCAAATCAGCAGTTCTCACACGCAAACAAGGAGTTTTCCGTGTGAGCTTTTGTTTTGAGTAATTTAGTTTCCATCGAGCTCTTACAGTTGACTATGACCAATATGTCGTGTGACATTTTCACGAGCCTTGATGCTTGTCTTGTAAAATCACATGTGAAAAGTATGTTTAAAGTAAACAAGATTTTGGGGTTCTTAGGATTGTCTGTGTTAACTAGATTATCATTATCTCACTTTTAAAGGAGGTGGTGTTTAACGGCTTTTGCATCTGAACTCCTCAAATGTGTATTCTTAAAAAAAAATACACAGGAAAAACACAGTTGACAATACGTTTTATTTAAAATAGTTTGTAACGTTTCTTTTATAAGTGTAATACTAGACCGTTTTCATGGGTCAACTTAAAAAAAAGGGCTGACCTGAGCCCCGAGCGGGTTTGGGTCTAAGGGGTTGTGCACGCCAAAGCTTTCACGCCCGCGGCCGGCACATGTTTTTAATCGTTTTCAATGGAAGCTTGGCGTTTTTCAAATAAGCCAGCAGCTAGAGTTTTTTTTTGTAGCACTGAAAACCAGCGCCCGGCAGTTTTTCCGCGCTGAGCGCAGAGAGTTTAAAAATATTCAACTTTGGGTGAAAAGCTCCGCTCGTCAATGTCAGTTGTCAAACAGCCGTCCAATCACAGTGGAGGAGGGGCGGGACATTACCACAGCAACCAACCGGCTCACAGCTGAAGTATCAGAGCTACCAAAGCGCTCAGCTGAAGAAAGCTGGCATTCAGCTGGATAACTGCTGGCATTCAGCGTCCTCCAGGCGTTTTCAGCCGCGTTTAAAAGTTTTGGTGTGCACAACCACTAAAAGTTTCACGTGTGCCTTGTACACGGGTCGGGTATAATAATAGCGGTGTTGGGTTTTTTGCCAAACGGACCCAAGGCGACCCAAACTATCTCGCATGTGTGCATCGAGTCATTTTCCAACTCTGTTTGCCATGAGCACTCGTGACATCATGTGGTTGGTGGTAGGATAAAGGGAACCTGTGGACCGATTCACGATTTTACATTTCCTTAGGTGTGTATTAGTACATGTTAACGATATGCAAAAGGTACAAACCCCAAAGTAAACGTTGACACAAGTTATCGCCTCCAACGTAAATCTCTTTTCTTGGACTACAACAAACACACGGATGGTAGGCAACAGTTTACTTCCTTGGATTGGTGATGTAGGGAAGACGGACATTATCATAATTCCTCCCGCTTCAGACTTATGCTGTACGTAAACTCCTGCATTGCATAGTGAGCGAATCTTTCAAACATGGTAAGGAGCGTTACATTTCCAGCTGAAGTCAGAGGTATTTAGGCCAGTCACAACATACAGATTAGCTGGCCAATCAGGGACACAGCGCTTTTAAAATCAATGAGTTTTGTACAAAATCCATGCGTTTTATGAAGAGCGTGAAATCTGGAGCTACAAAAACGTACGGTATCTGGACAATAATGTGTTTTTTTACCATAAACCACGCGGTTTTCGTTGAGACAGACCTGTCAATCAATTTTGACTGCACATTTTAGCAGTTACCTTGGTCTTGTCGTCAGATAACGAAGAAAAATAAATGGAGCAGCTAGCCAAATTGGATGCAAGGCTAACGGGGTTTCTTTCTGTCTGTCTGGTGCGTGCGGGGATGCAGACTGCACACAATTCGGTGCTGTTCCGGGTCCAGTCGGGTTAAAAAAAATGCCACTAGTTTGGGTTGGATTTGGGTGTCATTTTCTCGGGTTGGTCTTGGTTTTATGATTTATGCACGTTGGGTTCGGGTAAAAAGGGATTCAGGCCATTTCGGGTCGGGTACATTACTTTGGACCCAAGAAGACCTCTAGACCAGGGGTCTCCAACCTTTTTGTGACCAAGGGCTATCAAAACAATCTAGAGGGCTACTTTTTTATATAGTCTACTTAAAACCTTTTTGTTTTACTTTTTGATTTGATTTGATTTTAATTGTTGATATGTTTAATTGTTTAAAATGTTAATGTGCATAAAAGAAACCAAGCTAATGTAAAAAATATGTAATTAATAAATATTAAAATTGAGTGTGCTTTGTCGGGCAACTCACAGACTCTGTCCGGGCAACCTGGTGCCCGCGGGCACCACGTTGGAGGCCACTGCTCTAGAGCATTCTTACTTTACATATTGTATGGGCCTATCTTATATTCAGATACTAGCAGAATGTATATAAATTTGCATTACGTTGTGGTTCAGGTTGAATATGACTGGGCATTACACACTGCCTATTTGACCTATTGTTCAATTCATTTCCTGGTTGTGTGTTAAATTCTTCCTGTTTAAGATAATGAGTGCTACCACAATAATCCCTTCACGTTTAGGCATGTGAAACTTTTTCAAATTCATTAATGGCTTCCTTTCATTGTCTTTCTCTCATTTCCTTACTCTTTTTACAACTTCACCTTGTTTAACCAATTATAGCACTCTCTCTTTCTCTCTCTCTGTGGTTGGCATCTGTGCCCTTTACCTGCTTGCTTCTCTTCTTAGTCACATTGTTTCCCAATGGCAAGCCTTGACATGAGTTATTAGTACATTTTCAAAGGTTTAACATGAATGAATGAGAAAGAATTTATGTATCTATTTATGAATATTGTTGAATTTCTCTAGTTTGGACTATTTATACTTAATTTGTACATTTATATTCTACAAGTGGCATAAAAGTTTCTGTCTCTTTGTTTCTCTTTAGTGACCCTTATGTCAAACTTTCCCTCTATGTTGCTGATGAGAACCGCGAGCTTGCCTTAATTCAAACAAAAACCATCAAAAAGGTAAGTTTGACTTTTTAAATGTTTTTTTTTTTTTTTTTTTTGGAGGTGTTAGAATTTAAAAAATGAACTAAAAACAATAAACAAAAATTTATTATAAAATAATGAAGGGGAAATTATTATTTAAAAGTTTCTAGAACCACTAGGAGGCGTAGTTCCTTAAATCTGTGCAACATTGTGTGGGCTTTCAAAGTGAAATATCAGTCACTAAATAATACAAAACACTCAGTCATAAAAATTCAGGACTGTTTGAAAGTGAGAAAAATACATTAAATTGTTTTTTGGCAGTGATGCACATCAAGCAAACTGCCTCATGAGTAATGGGTGAATCAGGTCACATTTCACCCAAAGTTCAATAGAATAAATTATATTTGAAAGCCACATTTTTTAGGACTGTTGTAATTTTTTTTTGCTTTGTGACAATTAAGTAGTTTTAATAAATAGGCTATGAAAATATAATTTCATATTTTCTTTTTGATTTTGAGTTAAATATGACCTGGAACCCTTTTTGGCTTTCATCCATTGGTACAGTATGGTCTACCTCAGGCCATAGAAACAGATTGACTCGGCAAAGCGGTCAGCATTAGAGTCATTGAGTGAATAATCAGTAAAGACCTAAGTCTGGAATCTCCTATGCTGGGACTGCAGACTCTTCAGGATATTAATAGCTGACAATGCACTGCTGTGTGCAACATAAGCCTCATTGCTCAGCTTTCAGTGTTGAGGGATGCTTGAGAAGTCCTGCTTTGATAAAACACTCTGAGAACTTCACAGCCTGCGACAAATCACAATACTGAGCATCAAAGGACACAGATATCACATGTTTGACTTAGATTTTCCACTGATAATATTACAAGCTTATGCTATCACTGTCATGAATGTTAATGGATTTGTTTGTATATATGAAAAGCTCAGAAGCATAACCCTCTAATGCTGCGTAGTACACACCAGAAGCTAATTTAATTATTTGCGGAAGTAGATTGCATACACGGTCAATACAAAGACGCAATGCGAATGATGCAATGTGATTGCCGCAAACATGCGCTATTTGCCTCAAACGCGTCTTCAGGTCAATTTGAAAGTATGAAAATTTGCATGACATTTTGTTAAATCCTGTAAGTAATCTAGATTTGTAGGGTGCATAAGTGTGTCTGACATATTTATGCGCATGCACATAACATTTTAACTTAATATTAAGAATCTTATCTTCTATCATTTGTTACTTTGTGTTCTTCCTTTGTACATGTAATTTACACCTAGGTGTGTTTTGATAACTTGAGGTATTTTTACAAGCTTTGGCACATGGGTCACAGACCAATAAATCAAAAGGTTTAACAGCGGCTTGTATGTGTGTGTGCACGAGGGTCATGTTAATAGAGTTCAGCAGGGTACAAAAGTCTGAGACCACTTAAATATGTAGGATTTAAATTCGTATCTAAACCTAGAAATTAAGATTTCCAAAATTGAATGCAAAGTAACATCATTACGAAATGAGAAATGTGTAAGATTCTGTTGTCTCATCCAAGTTATTCATATTAAATCTTTACAACAGTGCAGGGCTGCATAACAACTAATCGCAACTAATTGTTTGCAGAATAAAAGTTTTTGTTTATATAATATATTTGTATTGTGTATAATAATTATGTATATATAAATACACACATATGCATGTATAATTTTAAAAAGAAAAAAATAGATGTATATATCAAGTATTCATATTTATATTTAATATAAATTCTATATAAATATACAGGGTTCCCACGGGTCCTTGAAATCCTTGAAAGTTTGTGAATCTGGCGGAAAAAAAATGTAAGGCTCTGGGAAGCTTTTGAAAATATACACACAAAGATACAGGTCATTGAAAGTACTTAAATCTATTTTATGCAAGAATTTTTCTGGAAAAAAATCCATATTATTCCCTGTGTAGTGTAGGATAATATCATAAAAATTCTAGATTTTTTAAACACACGTGCTAAACTGTTCGCTTTAAATGCTTTATCTTCTGTATGTGAATGTTGATTCATATCAAAATGCTTTTTTTGCATAGTTGTGTTTGACAAATGAAAACGTCTCGGGTTACGTGTAACTGTTGTTCCCTGAGAAGGGAACGAGACGCTGCGTCGCCCTTGCCATACTTCCTCGTCCCTGTAACGCCGTCTTTGGCAATATTTCAGATAGCGAAATACTTCCTGGCTCCGGCATCACCCTGTCTTTGTCGTTAAGCCTCACCATTGGTTAAATTTGATATACACATTCAGAAGCACTTACCACTGGAGGCGTCCCCAAAGTGTCACTGCAGTGACGCAGCGCGAGTTCCCTCGAAAAAGAACTGTAAAAATGTATCTTTAAAGGTAACACAGTGTAACCTTGCTGTCACTTGAAATGTGTCCCCACATTTAGTTCTTGAATTTGAGGGTATTGGACCTGGAAAGTCCTTGAAAGGTCCTTGAATTTAAAGTTAACAAAGGTGTGGGAACCCTGAATATAAAAATGTATATACACATGTAAATATTTCTTAAATATAGCATGTGTGTGTATTTATATATATATATATATATATATATATATATATATATATATATATATATATATATATATATATATATATATATATATATATATATATATATATATATATATATATATATATATATATATATATATATATATATAAATATATATATATATATATATATATATATATATATATAAATATATAAATATATATATATATACAGTCTTGTTCAAAATAATAGCAGTACAATGTGACTAACCAGAATAATCAAGGTTTTTAGTATATTTTTTTATTGCTACGTGGCAAACAAGTTACCAGTAGGTTCAGTAGATTCTCAGAAAACAAATGAGACCCAGCATTCATGATATGCACGCTCTTAAGGCTGTGCAATTGGGCAATTAGTTGAAAGGGGTGTGTTCAAAAAAATAGCAGTGTGGCATTCAATCACTGAGGTCATCAATTTTGTGAAGAAACAGGTGTAAATCAGGTGGCCCCTATTTAAGGATGAAGCCAACACTTGTTGAACATGCATTTGAAAGCTGAGAAAATGGTCGTTCAAGACATTGTTCAGAAGAACAGCGTACTTTGATTAAAAAGTTGATTGGAGAGGGGAAAACCTATAAAGAGGTGCAAAAAATGATAGGCTGTTCAGCTAAAATGATCTCCAATGCCTTAAAATTGAGAGCAAAACCAGAGAGACGTGGAAGAAAACGGAAGACACCATCAAAATGGATAGAAGAATAACCAGAATGGCAAAGGCTCAGCCAATGATCACCTCCAGGATGATCAAAGACAGTCTGGAGTTACCTGTAAGTACTGTGACAGTTAGAAGACGTCTGTGTGAAGCTAATCTATTTTCAAGAATCCCCCGCAAAGTCCCTCTGTTAAAAAAAGGCATGTGCAGAAGAGGTTACAATTTGCCAAAGAACACATCAACTGGCCTAAAGAGAAATGGAGGAACATTTTGTGGACTGATGAGAGTAAAATTGTTCTTTTTGGGTCCAAGGGCCACAGGCAGTTTGTGAGACGAACCCCAAACTCTGAATTCAAGCCACAGTACACAGTGAAGACAGTGAAGCATGGAGGTGCAAGCATCATGATATGGGCATGTTTCTCCTTCTATGGTGTTGGGCCTATTTATCGCATACCAGGGATCATGGATCAGTTTGCATATGTTAAAATACTTGAAGAGGTCATGTTGCCCTATGCTGAAGAGGACATGCCCTTGAAATGATTGTTTCAACAAGACAATGACCCAAAACACACTAGTAAACGGGCAAAGTCTTGGTTCCAAACCAACAAAATGAATGTTATGGAGTGGCCAGCCCAATCTCCAGACCTTAATCCAATTGAGAACTTGTGGGGTGATATCAAAAATGCTGTAAAACCAAGAAATGTGAATGAATTGTGGAATGTTGTTAAAGAATCATGGAGTGGAACAGCTGAGAGGTGCCACAAGTTGGTTGACTCCATGCCACACAGATGTCAAGCAGTTTTAAAAAACTGTGGTCATACAACTAAATATTAGTTTAGTGATTCACAGGATTGCTAAATCTTAGAAAAAAAAATGTTTGTACAAAATAGTTTTGAGTTTGTACAGTCAAAGGTAGACACTGCTATTTTTTTGAACACACCCCTTTCAACTAATTGCCCAATTGCACAGCCTTAAGAGCGTGCATATCATGAATGCTGGGTCTTGTTTGTTTTCTGAGAATCTACTGAACCTACTGGTAACTTGTTTGCCACGTAGCAATAAAAAATATACTAAAAACCTTGATAATTCTGGTTAGTCACATTGTACTGCTATTATTTTGAACAAGACTGTATATATATATGATATATATAATATATATATATGAGAAGAGTTTGGTTCCAAAACGCAATAAATCCATTTTGACAAATTTTGGTAAAAACGTGTTTTCTATACCAAGAAAGTGACAAGATGAAAACAACTATTTTCTGTTACAAACTTTCACACAGCATCTTTAGGTTATAAAAACATAAAAAATTCAAATCCATAAGTTGATTTTCAAAGATTTATTATAAAAACTGATTCTTTTTTCCACAAAATGCAATAAATACATGACAAGTTTTTATTCAAAATGCTATAAATCTATTGAATCAATAGCCTATATAAATGTGCATTCATCTTTGCCATGTTATATTCATTTAGTTGACTAGTTGTACACACTAATTAAAAATATAAACATTAATGTTATTAATCAAAACACTTACTTTGTCATATTAAGATCACTGTCATTGCGGTTACTTGACGTCTTCGCTTAACGTCTTTCACAGAGATCAGCTGTAAAATGTTTTTGGTCCTGCTCGATTTTGGTTGACTTTGAGTAAAATTATGGAAAGTTTTTCATAAGATCCTCTGGGGTCAATGTTTTAGAATGAGAAGCTTGATGCTGTCGGGAGAACAAGCACGCACCCGTCTCCCGAGTGCCTTTCAGGGAAATTATTAGATGTTGATGGCTTACGTTTCTTTCTCATCACAGAAAACCATCACAGGTTTATCAATGCAATTAAATTATTATTTTGTTTTGTTTGTTGATCACAAAGTAGTTGAGGAAAACTAGGACTCCGTGTACTCAGCGCGCCGCCATGTTTGTTTACATTGCGTGAAAGGTGCGCTGTGGGATTCATTGTGTTCTGTAAAAAAGGGGGAGTGGCGTTTATCGCATTTTGGGAAAAAAGGGAGAAAAGATGACAGAATAACACGGCGGATATTGGATTTTGCGTAAAATTAAGAATTTAAAGTTTTTTATATCATATGTGTGTGTATTGTGTATAATAATTATGTATATATATATATATATATATATATATATATATATATATATATATATATATATATATATATATATATATATATATATATATATATATATATATATATATACATACATAATTATTATACACAATACACACACATATGATATAAAAAACTTTTATTATGCAAATGATTAGTTGCGATTAGTTGCTATGCAGCCCTACAACAGTGAAGATATGCTTTTCATATTTCAGATAAAATGCCATTGTTGATGGTATCGCCATATTCTTGTTAAATTTCTACCTAAACTCTTTTTATTAAAAAGTATGCAGTTAGAAAAATGCTAATTTTAAACATTTTCACTTGCTCTCTCAGACTTTTAGACCCGCTGCATGTCTCTTTTGCATTACCTTAAATCAATTAAGGTTCTCTCCTGAGAACATTTAAATTAAACTGTCGGCCAAACAGTCATGTTGACCAAATGATTAAGTTCCTCTACCACTTAACAAGATCAATAGAGTCAAGGGCTTCCACAGTACACTATCAGTCTCTCTCTCTCTCTCTTTTTCTCTCTCTCTTTCTCTCTGATACGGCATACTTGTCGTCTAATAGCTCAATTTCCTACAATTGAATTGTCACTACACAACTGCTGTATTAATCTCACCCACACTACTTAAATGTACTGTCATGCTTGTGTCAGGTGAATCAGAGGGATTGATGCCAAGTTTTATTTTCGTCTGTGCTCATGTTTACTATTGTGCAAGGTTAATTTTGGAAATCGTAAATAATTGTGTTTGTTTCCATTTCAGACTCTTAATCCCAAATGGAACGAGGAATTCTTTTTCAGAGTAAGTTCACTTTTTCCAGTTTTCATGGACACAAACCAAACCTGGCTTGCATAATTCATAAATTCGCCCACTATAGAGACTGAAAAAGCTTTTTATGCCATCTGAATATAGCACCTATATCATTTTTATCTCTGTTTTTTCTTTCCTGAGTATTATTAATGTGTAACTCTGTTCAGGGCTTTTAACCCCTTAAAGGGTTAGTTCACACAAAAATGAAAACAATGTCATTAATGACTCACCCTCATGTTGTTCCAAACTCGTAAAACCTCCGTTCATCTTTAGAAAAACAGTTGTTACAAGATGTTTTATATTTAGTCCCAGAGCTTGTTGACCCTTCACTGAAAATCTATGTACGATATGCTGTACATGTCCAGAAAGGTGGTAAAAAACATCATCAAAATAGTCCTTGTGACATCAGTGGGAATTTGTTAAATCTCTACCCAGATTTTGTTAAGGAATCGAAATTTGTTAAGGCATTGAGACATTTTGGTCCAAAAATGACAACTTTATTCAGCATTGTCTTCTGTCCCGCGTCTGTTGTGAATATATGTTTGCGAAGATTTTCTTTTCAAACTTACAGCTTGCATCTCCCTCAAACTGTAAATGAAGCTTGGGTGCAAAAAAAACTGGGGCGCACCAGATAACACGTCAGCAGCGTCACTGCAATCTCGTGCATGCGGTTCACAACAGACCCGGAAGAGAAGACAATGTTGAAAAAGTCGTGTTTTTTGTTATTTTTGGACCAACATGTATTTTCGATGCTTTAACAAATTCTAACTGACCCACTGATGTCACATGGACTGCTTTGATGATGTTTTTATTACCTTTTTGGACATGGACAGTATACCGTACATAGATTTTCAATGAAGATTTTCAAGCTCTCGGACTTTATATAAAACATCTTAAACTGTGTTTCCAAAGATGTCTTACGAGTTTGGAATGACATGAGGGTGAGTCATTAATGACATTATTTTCATTTTTGGGTTAACTATCCATTTAACTGGTGCTGTACCATGAGTGGGACATTACCTAAATATATCTATCATGACAAACTATATATTGTTGGAAATGTCTTAGAATGCAGTTTTCATATTTGAAAACCTTTTGGCAGTAATAATAATGCAGTGACAGTAATTTATTAATTTGTGACAAGAGTATGCAGCTAAATGTTGACACCTAGTGGCTGTTGTTGGTAAAACCACTAAAACTGTAACACATAAAAATGTTTGTGATTAATTTTATTTATAACACGGGCCTGTTGAATGCTTCATTCTGATTGGCTGAGGAATGTTCCATGAGTGTTTATTATTTTTCAGTAAACCGCACGCGTAACCTTTCAAATGTCTTTGGTCACCATAGTATATAAGGAATAATTGACTCTGGTCCTTTGAATTATTTGAAAAAATGCACACCCATGATGTAACATGCATTACCACATTAGGTGTGCATTATTTTCGAAAAATTCAACGGCCCGTCTTCATTTATTCCTTATGTTTATTTCATTATTTTTTATTTATTGCAGTAAATTTAAACAGTATTTTTTTCACCTCCAGACTCTGAAAGCTTCTGTAAGCGTCGCTTTAAAACAAGATCAAGATTAGGCTTCTAACCCAAACAATGCTAGTTATATTAATTTAAAGGTGTACATCACCTTTCCACCCCCACACTCAAAAATAGCTGTGCCAGTTAAAAACCAGCGCTCTACAATTTATCTTACACATCTGTTATTATACAGCGGCTGGACATACGGTACCCCCACTTTTATAATAATCGGCGCAATCTGTTATGGGTAACAGCGCGTAATATTGCATGTTTCAGTGAATAAGTGTGTTCTCGTTTCGCAGACTACTTTATTTACACTAATGTGATTTATGAGTGCTATTCCAAGCCCAAATAATAAAATCTGTGTTCATTAGTGTGCATTCGCTCGCATTCACAACAGAACCAGGTTTGGCACCTGATTTGCAAAAAACATTGTCGGCAATAAAACGGTTTTATATTGCAGATTGCATGTGCGTGCTTGAGCGCTTGGACAGCTTGCGTGTGTCTGCGAATAGGCACATTCTTGTTTTTTAGCTTAAGTGCGTTTGCTTATTAGTGGTTTCTATTTTCGGTTTATTAACTGCATTGCATTGGTTTTTCTGGTACGTTTGCTAATAATAAGTCGTATAACTTTGCTTTCTGTCTTTTGTCGTATTTGCAGGTCTGCCCGCAAAACCACAGGCTTCTTTTTGAGGTGTTTGATGAAAACCGTCTGGTAAGATCTGTCTTTTCACCTAACGTGTCAATCAGCATTCAAGCAGAGCTGTAACATCACTGTACATTTAACCTTCTTTTCTAAAATGTGTGACTGGAACAGCTTCTGCTAGTTTAATCTGCATGTTACAATGAGTTATTTTATCAAGCTTTTACAGTCTAGTTTTACAGTCTTGCTGTCTAATGCCCACTATTAAGACAAAACCTTATGTGTGATTCTGAGCATCCTTCATATGCAGCAAGTTTTTCTGTGATGTGTGTCATATATTAAGTTTGATTTTAACTTACTATTACCCTAAAGATCTTGGGCAATTTTGTTAGAAAAAACAAAGAGTGTTATTTGGGACTTCCTTTTTTGCAAAGGATATGTGATGTTGTAATAGATTTTGCAGTATGAGATGGCATAGGAAGGGAGTGTGGTTTTAAAGTTCACATAACACACGCTGTTTCTGCATATTTGATGTTAATCTAATCTTAGTTGCATCAGATTTATAAAAGACAGATCCACTGTATCGATTCTTTCCAATAACGTACAAAACAATTCGTAAAAAGGAGTTACGAGCTGCGGGAGGAGCGAGTCACGAGCAAAGCAACACACTGGATGATTCACTATATGTTCTTGTCGTTTACATTATATGCACTTACGCGCCGATTTCCAACATAACACAAAAGTCTTTCTTACCACATGTAACTCATGACCCGGTTGAGACTTTTCAGCGAAATCCAGCGTTAAACAAACACACATCCACAACTCCGCTGCTACCCCGGATGAACAAACTATATCCGTTGTTTCCGTAATGCTGTTTTTCCCCTTGCATCCAAAAACACACTTCTTTTGTGCCATATAAAACAAAACTTTCGCCTGAAGTGATGCCTGTAACTTCTAGCGTCCTCGGTTCTCGCTCTTCCTCTGATTGACATGTGGGCGTGGTTTTCCGGGGGAAATGCTCATAAAAATCAATGATACGTACGGCTTACCACTGATACGTTAGCTGTACCTGCATTTGAAAAAAACTTTTCAAAACTTGTATGAACCCTGACGAAGTGCATTCGGCACAGAAATACTCGATAACACGTCTGACTGCGTTTTTGACACTTTGCCTATGTTTTGCATGAGGAAACCAACTCTTAAACTGTGTTTATAGGTCAGAATGCACGAAATACTGTTGATCCCCCTTTATAGACTGTCTATGTAGACCGCTCATTAGATTATGGAACAGAGCTTGTGTGCGCTCTGGTGGTCCAATTTCTACTGGGTTGAAGATTTACAAAACCTTGTTCTAAATAGCTTGATGTCTTGAAGCTGTCTGGGTTGGGAAGCTTAGTAGCGCTGCATCAAAAATCGTGTACTGCGACAGTACGTACTGAATTATATAAAGCATGTACTGCTATATAGTTAAAAGAAGTAAGTGTTTGTTGGTAAAGTATGACAATTAAATAACAAGGAGTGCATGTCTTGGTACCCAAATCATTTAAAGAGTCACCCAGTTTTTAGATTTCTGGTATTTGTTTATTGAATTTGGTGCACCAACCATTACCAGCTTATTTATTTAAGTGACATTGTTCAGAAGAGTTCAGAATCTGTTTTGTTATTAATGTTTTATTTTAGCACTGCTGTAGCTGTAAAATTTGCTGTAGAAGTAGGTCATCTGGGTACTTTTTCTTACTGTTTTTCATATACTATAAATTCGGACATAGTACTCGCCTCACATACTGTTTTCGCTTATGGAAGTGGGTTATTTTGGAGGCAGTGCAGGTTTTGGAATGAAATGGGTTCTCTTGTGTTTTAGTTTTTATTGGAGCACATTCTCATTAGGAACATCAGAGGAGACCTTACACTTCACACTAATGTTCTTGGTGAATTGGTAGATTAGTTGGAGAAATGACTGAAGAAAAGGTAATTTGATTGTTTTGCATCCCAGAACATTTTGGAGCTATGCTTTAGAGTGAATTGTTTGAAATTGAAAGGTAATGAAAGATAAAAAAAATTTAATGTAATTGTAAAAACAAAAATTCCGCTGTTAGCTAACTTTTTTATTATTATTATTATTTGGTTTATTATTAATTAATTATTTCAACTTCAACAAAACAAACAAGGCATATGATGACAACAATGAATATTTAAGTAACAATCTTGAGCATACCAGTCATTGGAAATTACAAAAATACAAAATAAGAGCACAAGCGCAACATTGATGTAATTGTAAAAACAAAAAAATTCACTGTTAGGTTACTTTTATTGTTATTATTAATAACTTAAACTTTACAAACAATCAAGGCATATGATTACAACAATAAATATATAATAACGATCCACCTAAGGTTGAGCATATCAGTCATTGGAAGTTACAAATATACAAAAAAAGAGCACAAACCCAACATTGAACAAATTATAATAAAAAAAGGAATACTAATATAATATAATAAAATATAATAATAATAATAATAATAATATAATGAATTATAATACATTTATAATTAAAATAGTAAAATATAATAATAACATCACAAAAACACTAAGCGAGGCTTACTCAAATTAGCTTGTATTCATCGAAAAGTAGAATAAATTTAAGGAAACCGCTGAAACATTTTTGTCCTCATTGCAGTGCAGATCAGTTGCATGGCTTTTTATTAGGGATGCACCGATATGGAAATTTTGGCGAATACCGATAACCGATAACTCTTTATATTTGGGGGCCGATAACGATATATATATATAGGCCGATAAATATTCATATTAATTTCACAATGAAAAACTCCCAGACCGCGGACATCTTGTCTTTGCGCTAGACTAGCATACTCTTCTCAAGCCCTACTATAAACAATGCTTGCATTTCTGAGAGAGAGTTACATTTGCATATTATGAATTTAGTATGTTTCTGACTGTCACAATTTTTATTGAACATTATATAAGGAGTTTTTTTTTAGATCAGGGGTTTTCAAACTGAGGACCCCCAGTGGCCTTCCGAAGGTTCTTCGGGGTCCACAGAAAATTGAAGAGAAAGACAAAAACATAAATAAAGACAAAGACATATTCACTTACTGGGGTTTGCAAGGAAAAATTCCTTATAAAGCTGCTATGAAACAAGATTTACATTTACATAACATTACATTTATGCATTTGTCACTTTTATCCAAAGCTTCAGGTTTATACATCCACTCTTAGTATATTCAGTTATATTTTTTATTCATAAAAATCTACCAATGAATATATATATATATTAGGTAGGGGGTCCCTCACAAAAGGTTCATCATATTTGGGGGTCATTGGTAGCTTGAAATCCCCTGTTTTCCTCATGAACTACCCCTTGTAAAGGTACATAAAAATTCACACAAAAATGTTATAACTCATTGAAACAGCTTTTCTTTTCCAGTGATGCAAGTTATTGGATAATGTCAACAATAAATAAACTCTCAAAGTCAATGTACAAAAACTGTCATTGTGTGTTACACTTTCAAAAAATATGCCTTTGTACCAAAAGACTGCATAGACTTAAAAAATGCCTCGTCAGTTGAATGTATTTTAATAACGTTGCAAATTTCCATGTAAAATTATTGGATTAGGTAAACATAAAAAGAGTTTAGTTGTATCCAATAAACATGATTAGATACAGCTATATAAATGTAATGATTTTATGTGGAAATTTGCCACATAATTAAAATGCCTTTAACTGATTAGTGTAATATTAACACATATTAGTACCAAATGTTTAAGTATCTGTACTAAAATGGTACATATTAGGACCTTTTTCAAAAGTACCATCGATTGACAGCTTTGTACCTTTTTTCTGAGATAACTATTCCCACATAAAAATACCATTATCCAATCCATTTGTGATGTATAATATCAAGTCCCGCTCTACAGACTTTACTTTCTTATTTAAATACTGTTTCCCTTAAAAATGCATCACATTCTGGATGCAGACTGTCATGAATGGCATTTATGTTGACCCCTTGTGTGTTTTAAAGCTCTTGATTTTTCTCTGTGTATAGCAGACAGATGTCAGTTAATACCGGTGATGATAGCAAGCCTTGAGCAGTGCAGAGTAAATCTTGTTGTGCGTGTCTGTTTGTGCATGAGTTGTTGCGGCCCATGATAGTGAATATGTTGCTGTTTTCCCTCCCTGATGGATTTTGGCAGCGTTTCAATGCAAAGCTCAACAGAACATGAGCGTCTTCCTTATATGACTGAGCGAGAGCAAGGATCGTACCAATGACCGGACACTGATTTAATTAATGAATTTCACGCTCTCTCGCATACATGTGCTTTCTGTCTATTTTAATTCTTGTTTTCTCTTTGTGTTTCTTGGTTTGTTTTTCCATTGATTCATTTTCTTGCCATCTCTGTTTTCATTGGAAATGCATTGATTTAAATTCAGTCCCATATCAATTAGTTATCAATATTTCCTTAAAAATATTGGTTTTGCAGACATGGAATTTATTTTATGTAATGAACGGATTCAATATACTGTTACATATACGTTTATTTTCGGAATTGCTCACATTTACACTAGGGGTGGGCAATACGGGAAAATATCATGATTGGTTTAGGCAAACTCACGGTTTCACGATTTTATCATGGTTCTTTTTCATGTTGTTTTTTAAAGACAATTTTTGCCATTACTGAGCCGTAATGCAGCCATCCTAATGCCCCCATTAAAAAATGCAGTCCTACAAGGGAGCAAATATATGCGCGGAAAGTGCACAGACAGTACGCGTACAACAGCGTACTTGATGTTTGTTCTAAACTTTGTTTGCAATGGTTACTTTTCTTCACTTATCTTAAATTTTATAATTTACTGTAAATGTTGAATATCAGTGATGCCTTGGCGGCCTGGTAGAGTAATAATTTGAATAAGAAATCATTTGTATTGCTTATGTGTCGGAGCACGCCATCCGCGCGTAGCCGCGGTCAGTATACTTTAAACAAGGTATACCTTGTCCCTTGTCACGTACTTGATGTAGGCACGAATCACGATACAACGATGTTTCTGAAAAAGTGGCTCGTGAAGACATTTTTATCGTCCACGGCCAAATATCGTCATATCGCACACCCCTAATTTACACAACAGACTAAAGGGCAATTTATAGTCGTGCGTAGGTTCTAAGCCGTAGCTACGGCGTAGGCTATCCGTAGCCTATGCGTAGCTCTGCATAGCCTGACGTGCACCTCGCAAATTTTTTAACAGCGCGTCAGTTCTACGCAGACCGCAAGCCCTGTGATTGGTCTACCAGAACCCCTCCCGTCTGGTAAAAAAAATCTACGTCATTGGTATTTCCGTTTGTGACGGTGAGAACAAAGATGAGCCAAATTGAGGAGTGATTTAACTCAAACTGCAGCAAAAGTCGCTGTTTATTTACTTCCATCATTGCTGGTCTTCTCAAATTATACACAACAAGTTGCTGTTTCTTCTTCGTTTGTGGGTTAACGTGCCCGGTTTCTTCTTCTCTGACGGTCGCGCTGCTACTGTGGTTACACGCGTGGATACTGCCCACCAGCGGTCGCGCGTGTGTTTGCACGTCGACGCGGACGACGACGCAAAAGTATAAATAAAAACCGACGCGGAACCTACGCCGTCGCTGCTACGCCGTGGGACCTACGCACGACTACAACGAGCCCTCTAGTTTATGAGTATTATCGTGGCATTTTTAAATAATTTAGTGTAAATATTTTCATTCAAGCACAAGGAAACATGAATGCTGTCTCTGGCTTTCAGATGTGTTTCCCCGGGTGCTCGCTTCAAATGCGCGCATATATAATGTTAACAGCGCTAAGTAGCCCATTGAAATGTGTTTTGCGTCTTCTTTGCTTAAGTATTTAAATTGGCAAGGCACGTGCAAAAAAAGAAAAAAAACTTTTGTAACATTGTAGCACTGGCCCATGTTGACAAGTGACTTTCCCGAGCATCGTTCACGCTTGCCTCGCTCCATTGGACTAACGTTGCAAGCTGTGCTTGAAGTAAAGCATCCACATGAGGAATATATTCCGGGATTTCTGAATTTATATTGTTTTATCAAAATCAGAGAATCAATATTTGCCCATCCCTATAAAAGTACAAATCAGACATAAAATTACATTTCCGCCTCAGAAATGGTTTTGTCTGCCGAGACTTCCTGGTCTTCACCAGTCGGCACCTAACTGACTGAGGTCTGTGGTAAATAGATAATGGCTTTTTTATACTTAAGTCGATCAATGGACCAACAATTTATGTCAACTTTTGCAATTTGGTTTTCTTCTTCAAACCACTGTCATGGAGACACAAAGTCTTTGAGTCTTATGGGTGCACAAACAAATTTACGTTCACCATTGTTAAGCCAAGTGTTTGATTTTTGGGGTATTTAGGCTTATGTCATGTTATGTGCTCATTTTGATTTAAATGTAAATGTAAACACAGTTGACATTTATATATTAATGTATAAATGTTGAATAGAAATGTTGTGTTTTAGTAAATCTTATAAAGTCTGATTGGTTCAGTGTACTGTAGATAGTGTTGTGAAAGCCCCCTTTTTATTCCTAAAATTCCTGTTGACTTAAATCTACCCTTACGTTTATGCATTTGTCATATGCGTTTTTCCAAATCGAATGCAGTGCATTCAATCTTTACATTTTTATGAGATACAACCCATGACCTTTTGCGCTGCCAATGCAATGCTTTACCAATTGAGCTATAGAAACATAACAAACGAATGCTAACGCCATGATGTCTCCATTAATTGTGCCTAGGTCACCCACTACAGGGCATGGGTGCCCTCCAAAACAATACCCCCTTACAGAGCACTCACACATTCACAATCAAGAGCTTTTATTCAGTGTATAAAAGTCAATTGTTGATCTGCTGTTGCTATGGCTAATCATTTGTTGAATGACTTATCTCTGTTCATTGTGTTTCTTCTTATAAGCACCTCATAATATTTTCTGAAGTTTTACAAGTGATGTTACAGATTGATTTTGTTGCTGTAGTTCATTTATTCATTATTCAGTATTATTATTAACTTTATAATGTTGTGTTACATGGTTACATGGTTGTTAGTCTATATTTGATTACTGTGTTAAACACAAGACACATTCATGATTGTTCATCCATGCGGTCCAACTCCAGGCAAGTGAGTCGCCTTTGTCCTTTATTTCTCTCTAGACAAAGTTCTTTTTGTGTCCACTCCAGGCGTGCATACAGATAATGTGGCGTCTTCTCGCTGGATTGTCACTTTGGCCTTAGCAACTTGCTACGCCTGTCATCAGTCTGCCTCAAATTGATTATAATACTTGCACGCCTGTCAGCAGAAGAGGTTTGGGGTTATTGATCGAAAGACTATTTTCCAAATTGTGTTCGATTGGCAAAAGCAAATGTCAGCACAAAAACTTCAGGTGTTACCCTCAAAAGCTTTTGGCAAAGGAATCTGGCTTTTCTTATACAGTAAATAAGGCCAAAGTTTGCCAGCGATTGATCATGTTACTAGACTTTTTAGGGAAAATCCTTTTTATTTATTTTATTTTCAGTTTAGGCAGGGTTTAAAGCTGTGCAAAGTAAGATAAATGACCGTACATGGTTTTATTTTGTTTTGGGAGTGGTCATGATTGTGGATTTATTTTCTCAGCTCTTTTGAAATGGCTCCTGGGCTTCATCCTGAGTCATTGTTATAGTGTTGAAGGGCTTGTGGTTTAAAACATTTCATAAGTACTTTAAATGCAGATGGAACATTTTAACCACGCCAGCCCTGAAGAGGCTTGATGGGAAATTTTGAATGTCTTTACAGATTCCTCAACATACAATATGGTGGTGTTTCTATTTCTATTTTTTAACAGTTGTATTTTCTTATACTTAAATTTTGTCTTTTAAGTCTGTAATGTAGCCTTAAACTTCTTGAGATCTTCTTTTAACTTTTAGCTCCGATAAGTTTACATGTACCACCTTTAAGGTGCTGTTTATCAAAGTTTTAAGAGATGGCTAACACTATGTCCCAACTTGGCTTGACACAGTGTCCACATTGTGTGGGATGAGCACAAAGAATTACGAGCTTATGAAGTGTGCGTTTCCTGAGTCAGCTGTGATCCGTCTCTTTCTCATCCCACCCCCGGCGGTCTACTGGCTTCTGACAGATCAGTAGCAGCTGAGAAAGTTTGGTTCTGACCGGGTGGTGGGGGTGGTTACCATCCGGTCATGTGACTGGGGCCACCCTACCCTCACCTTTGCTTGCGAAGAGCGCCAGGCGTCCTTATCCAATCATGTCTGGAATGCAGCTTGCCACTTGGGCTATTTCTGCTTTCTGTCGCTATCAGACTGCAGCTCTAACAGTTTGACACATGGGTTACGTTTTTTTCTTTTTTATTACCCCACCTCACTCCTCTTTCTAGCATTTACTCGCTCACTCTCTTGCTGAAGTTTGTGGGTTGAACTTTTAAGCTGTCTGGCAGAGCTTCACTGGTAGCTGTGAAACAAAACACAGCCTCTGTCTGTGAGTAAGGAAAACAGAGGAAAAAAGGAAAGAGAGTGGATGAGCAAGAGAGAGAGAGGGAGAGCAAAAGGGGATCAGGCGAACGAATAAGTGGGCGAGACAGATCCAGCAGGAGCTGGACAGAGACAGATCAAGGCAGACAGGAGAATGTCTCACCGGTTGCGGTTGTATTTTGGCTCTGGTCGCAGCAACACTGCGCCCGAGTTGGAGCAGCTGAATTGGGCGGCAGAGAACAGAGATGTGAATGCTACCAGTAACTGGAGAAGCTACAACGGCGCTGGAGCCATGATGTTCCGTACACAGTCGCAAAATGGAGGACATGCTGAGAACCCAGAGTCGGAAACGGCTGACGTTTCTGATGCCTCTCTGAAACGAAGTTCTTCCATGTTTATCCCACAGCTCCAGGGTCAAACTGAACCACGGACAACCAAGAGCACTTCTATGCAGATATCTCTCCAACGTTCATCTGGACCGCAAGATGACGCATCATCCCTCGATCCACCTCCAGGGTATCCCCAGGACCCAGCTCCAGCCTACTCTGAACCTGAAGATGACTGGCTTTTACCTCCACCTCCATCTTACCACAGAGCAGTTAACCCATCCTACCACAGCGTTGAACAAAGTCAACCAGGCACTGATGCCTTCCAACCTAAAAGACGAGTGTTTTGCGTACGACCATGTGATGGGCAAAATGGTTTTGCCAGAATGGGTGCACACAATGAAAATCCACAAGGGATTACCATCAATGGTTTCAGTATTCAAAGAAGATCTGCAGATGGCTCAGATGTCCAACAGTTAAGGATTATGCCATACAGCAAGGATGGTCAAAACGGCCCATGCCACCGCTGGTCTGTCCAGCAAAGCGCAGAAGGAGGTCCTGGCACCCAGAGACTTGTTTTCCAGCTTCAACAAGACCAAGGAAACCACGCAAACACTAAGTCTCAGGCTGAAGGGGCTGAATCGGGCTCTAAAGGTGGTCGTATGATGCGATACCCTCAGATCCGACTGGAGAGGAGTACTTCGCAGCCGTTACAACCCAGAGGGGTTCCTGCGCGCCTCGGTTCCATGCCGGACCTTCATGCCCCAATCTCAGAAATGGAAACCGAGAGTGAGATCGTTCAGAATAGAGCTCAAGGCTGCACATTCAAGATTAAAAAGGAACAGAACTCCCGACAGCCCAGATTTAAGATATATGTCAGCCAGGGAGGTGAAAACGGCCCCATTACTAACCGGGATATTAGCTTTGGAAAGGTGCCTACCTGCATCAGTCCACAGGTAATTACAGCAGGGAAAGCATTCCCCTGAATATGAAGCTATCTATCTTTTTGACCAACTTTTATTAGTGAAAGAATTATAAGAATACATTGCAGTTCTGTAGTGTAACCAATATCAAATGATCATACAGGTTGTAAACAAGACCTAACAAAGTATACGTTTTTGGTTTGCAAGTGGTTGGAAAATGGGAAAATCAGATGAGGAAAACTTAGCGGGATTTGGTGGAAAAAGAGGAGGTGGGTTCGGGAATGACTTATCCACATTCTGGGAAGTAAAAATTCAGAGAAAAGGGGGCCAGAGACCAGACTTAACCACATTGCGTATGATTTCCCAATAACAACCATGCAAACATTCAGTATAATATTCTGAAATATAGGGAATGTATAGAAACTAGCAGCGTTTTCGGATGTAATCTCATTCATGGGATGTGTTCTTGTCTTTCACCCCCTCTCTTAAAGAGGAGCCTGTTCTATCTTTAGTTGTTGTTGGTTTTGAAAACGGCCTTTCTCTTTTGGCCTGGGTCACTGTTTAGCAGCTGTTCTGTGGTGATTGAAGTCTAATATATAGTTACAATCACACTTCTCATAGAAAACTCAGTAACTTGTGTGTAAACAAAGTCTTTACAGGATTGTACCAATGTGTCGGTATTACTCAAAATCAGCAACTTTGAGTTTCAAGGAGTTTCTTCTCCGTCTGGATGTTTTTATTTGTGCCAGATGTAATTGATCAAATTTACTACAGGTTGCCTTTTCTCTAAAGACTTTGCACGAGTGTATGTCAGACCTACTACTATAAATGTTTGGAATTTGCAAATGAACCCTTTTATCACACGTCATAACTGCATCTTGAAGGAGGACTCGGCTTTCACAGCGATCGGCGGTAGAGGAATTTCTGAGCCATTCACATTCTAGAATTTTCTGATTCTTTAAACTGGAATGTCATGCAAATACCTTCCCAATATCCACGTCTGGTAAAAGAGACCCTCGTATTTCCAGTATTCTGTACCTGCTTGTAAGACATTACTGGAAATGAGTCAGTGTCCCAGCTCACTTCAACTCGCACATTATATTTACATTTAGGAACTTGGCAGACTCCAATCTGACTTACAGTGCATTCAATCTATACATTTTATCAGTATGTGTTCCCTGGGATCAAACCCCTGACATTACGTTGGTAGCTCAATGCTTTATCAAGCGAGCTACAGGAACTAACCTGCTAATTTACCTCTAATTAGGATTGCATCTTAGCATTCTACCTTAACCTGCTAAGACCCGAGCATTGGTTTGTCTTTTTTCAGATTTCTTCCAGCTATTTGGGGTTAGGAAGAAGGATTTTGTGTACAACAGGTTCACGTTACACAGAATTAAGTATAATGGTGCAGACAACAAAAAAATTTGATGTCCACGTATGTTTTTTTGATGTCCAAGGTTTTAGGAGGTTAAAGCTAAATTGATACTCTTCACGTTCAGTTAAATTTCCCCTCTTGTATATTAAATTTCATCCGTCATTTACTGCATTCGATTCCTGTGATGTGTATGACATCTGTCGCACAGCATGGATTTTCGGTAGACTTGCGAATGCTCTCAGGTTAATTCATGTGACTGTTTGCCGTCTCGGTTTCAGGGAGCGTGATGAGAACCATGTCGGGGGAAATCTCACTTAATGCTGCAGTGCCAGCGTTTTTATCCAGATGTCAAGATTTATAGCTTTAGAAAGCCTGCGCATGCTCATACTGTGGGCATGAAGATTTTGAACGACTATAAATATGATTACTAGAGTCATTCTTCTCTTAAAAAAGCATTGGCTGTCAATTGATGTTCTGTTGCTAAATTTGTATAGGCTCCCATCTTATTTTAGTGTCTCTGCATGTTGCGGAAGTGTTGTCGCAAGTATTTTTTCAGGCTTAGTTGTTTTAACCCCAAACCGTGACCTCGCAGTCGCTGAAGGTATCTACATGACCCAGATTCCAGTAATGAGCCCCATTTTTCTCTCTTGTTTTTGATGTGTTGGTTTATTTAACTTATGATATTTCCTCTTTGTGTTTACATTTAAACATGGCCTCTGGCTTCTCACTTCCCGGTTTTTATTTTCTGCTGGTGTCTTTTTGTTTCTGAACTTTTTACCCTGTTAAACTGGTTTAAGTTGTGTGCTAACTCATCTCTTTAATGGACAATGACTAAGCAAATATTTATTTTTATCACTCAGGGCATTGTGTGAGAATGGGACGTTTCAGAGTCATAAAGATTATATTAAAGATAATATAATATTTTAATGGTTGTAAAGTCCCTTTGAAGTTGAAGGATGTATGATAAATAATTTATATGACTTTGTGGTTAACTTTTATTGCAAAAATATAGTAAAGTAGTTTCCCAGATGACCGTTGTCTTTGCCAAGACATAAGGGACACCATTTTAAGCTTCTATTTCTTTCTATTACTCTTTATTTTTTTCCAACCATAAAGGGCCGTTCACATTATAGACGGTAAGGATCACTATAATAGTTTAAAAAATTTAAATTAACGAGATGTAATGACAAAGATACAAGGTACGATATTATTGGGATCACTTTCGGAACAATTTTTTCCAACGTGTAAACAATAAACTAACAGCATATCAAATCTATTCGATTTGCTTGCGTATTTAAAATCTGTGCAGGGGTCCATAACATTAAATCACATTAATTTACCTCAAGTATCCAGCGCTGTTGCAGTAAAATTGATTGTTTAATGTTTTCATTCTACTACATTGACTAGTAAATCCAACGAACAGTATATTTACACGTTCAATGACGTAAACAATTGCATAAGGTTTTATTAAAGGTGCATTATGTAACTTTTAGAAGGATCTCTTGACAGAAATGCAATATAATATAATATATAACTATTTTATCAGTGGTGTATAAAGACCTTACATAATGAAGTGTATTGTTTTAATTACCTTAGAATGAGCTGTTTTATCTACATACACCATGGGTCCCCTTACATAGATATCACCATCATTTTTCGACAGTAGCCCTTAACGTACCAACAGCTCTATTGAAGGTGTTTTGTGTCTATGTTGTCTCAGACAATGACGTTTTTGTCCTGTGGTGGCTACCATATTCATTTTGAAATTAACTCTTTCCCCGCAGTTTTAAAAAAGTTCCCAGCGCAAAAATATAAAATTTTGAGCAAAAATCTAAGATTTTGCGTTTTTGTGTAGGACTTTTAATAGAGATCAGATTCAGAGCAGTGATCAAAACATACACAGAGTTTAAAGAGGTTGCTTCTGGGTCTTATAAGTTGGGTAAGAGCGCTACCTGGTGGATAATAGTGGAAATACGGATTGACGGAAAAACTCGTCATTGGCAGGGAAGCGTTTTCTCTTAATTGATGAGTTAACTCCGAGAAAGAGTTAAGAAGTGAGCTTTTGGTTGCAATTCGCCATCTCACCCCTACTAAAATTACCACTCGCTGCTAAAATTTACACACACCACCTTTAAAGGAAGTCTATAGTATTAGTTAATGCCATTAAAGGTGCGAGTACTGCGGCACACCAGCAAATTAACATAGTTATCGTGCAGTGGTGTGGACAGTAATAAAGTTATTGTTACACTGTACAAAATTTCTGTAGAAATTACAGTATTACTGGGTATTACTGGCAACTAGCTGCCAGTAACTTACTGTAGATTTTACATTCATGTTATTTACTGGCAAAAGTTTGTTCAAAGTTAAATGAACATGAAACATTTTCAGTCTTTATCTTCTACAGTAAGTTACTGGCAACCAGCGGCATAATTACAGCAGCAATTTTTTTTACAGTGTATGGTTATCGTAAAAGTGTGAATTGCCTTTAATTCTTATTATTACACGGCTCATTAGATTCTGATTGGCCGGTTGTGACATTTGCTATTGAATATTAAATTGAATATAAATATGCCTTTTAATAACACACTACAAAAATGATTTTCAAGAAAAAATTCTTAGTATTTTTTTCTTGTTTTTAGTAAAAATATCTAAAAATTCTTAAATAAGATGCTTTTTCTTGATGAGCAAAACACCCAAGAAAATAAGTCTAGTTTTTAGACCAAAAATATCAAATTTAAGTGATTTTGTGCATAAAACAAGCAAAAAAAAATCTGCCAATGGGGTAAGCAAACATTTTTCTTAAACACTTAATTAAAAAAAATTGCTTACCAATTGGCAGATTTTTTTTGCTTGTTTTATGCACTAAATCACTTACTGTAAATTTGATATTTTTGTTCTAAAAACTAGACTTATTTTCTTGGGTCGTTTGCTCATCAAGAAAAAGCATCTAAATGTAAGAATTTTTTGATATTTTTACTGAAAACAAGACAAAAATACTAAAAAATGTTTTTCTTGAAAATCATTTTTTGCAGTGCATATATATATATATATATATATATATATATATATATATATATATATATATATATATATATATATATATATATATATATATATATATATATATATATATATATATATATATATATATATATATATATATATGGGTCTTAAAACCCTAAAGTAAACAGGTTTTCCTCACGGAAGGTCTGCATTTGTTAAAAATGCGCAAAACAAATATTTCAAATCAATTTTTAATGTTCCTTACCTTACTTGAGGTAAATAACCGGGATAATGTACAGGCAGCAGGTTGTTATCGCGACATATGCCAAAATAAGACACGTGCTTCACGATGGGTTCTGATCACACTGTCAGGGCTTATTTCTGCGATAACAACCGGCTCTACACTATCCATTACTCCTTGTCCTGTATCATCTGTGCTGTATCATGCATCATGAATGGTACTTCAAATAGAGATTGCTAGAGAGAGATGTACTATTACTTTTGTAAGTGATTAGACCCTTTCCTTTCGGCTTTAGGATAATGCAAACCTGTACAACCTGTGCCCCATCTAAGGAACCTGAATACCATAGGAACAGCAATCAAGAATGTCATGGTTAACATTACCATTACAATAACCCTTAACACTTACTAATAACTTATATAACTTATAGAAACTTTATAGCAATGCCCAGGCAACCTACCTTTAACATTTTTTGGCAATGCCCTAAAATCTGACTAATCTTATTTGTTTCATAATTTCCAGTTCATAAAGCTGCCGTGGTTTACGGTTTAGTTGTTAAAAGTTTGGTGGTCATAACATTCTTCGGCTCAGAAATGTTGAGCAGCTTTTCCGTCATGAGTAGACGCTTGAGAATGTATTTGTGGTCCTGCCATGCACTTGCCACCACTAACCGTGACTCACACTTAACCTTTAGGCGATAAATGAGTGTTGTTATCCGAAGCTTGTGCCCAGTATCGAGTTATGCTACTGGTGTCACTAACTGAGTGTCGGAAGTCTCCTGATATGAAAAGAATTTAAGGCTCCCTAAAAATTTTGTTGCAAAAAAACGATTTATTTTGGTTGCATGTTGAGTTGATGTATGTATGACCGTTGCTGGATACAGATTTCACATTTCTACTTAATTTCTGTACATTTTGTTGGTGGTTGTTGGTCTTGAACAAGGTCTGCATCTAAAGTTTGCAAGGGTATTTTTGGATTGATTGAACAGTTTTGAGATCCTGTTGAGATCTCTGTGTGTCTGTTAAAGGGAAATTCCGCCTTGAAATGATCCTAGGGTTAATAACAAACGTGTACCGAGTTCGACCGTTCACTGGAGTTTGTTTTCATGCTAGTCTAACGTGACCAGTGTTATTGCTAAACGCAAATTAGCATGTTATGGTAGCCTTCGGGGCATCAGTGCATTAAAAACGAAATCGCTATGTCTATACTACTAATAATGCTCAAAATAACCCCACACTTACACTGTAGCACAATGAGGGTCTCTATATGTAAACCGAAGCATTGAGAACTTTGCAAGTGTACAGGCAGTTTATTGGAAACAAGCACTTGCCGTTCGCGTCTGGATCGCGTGTCCGTGCGGGCGCCATCTTGGGAAGGCTAAACTCTCGCGTGAAACGTTGTTGCCCGTTGTTGTGGAACAGGTGTTGTGCTTTCACGCGAGAGTTCAGTTTTCCCAAGATGGCGCCCGCATGGATATGTGATCCAGACGTGAACGGTAAGTGTTTGTTTTTAATAAACTGCCTGTACACTTGCAAAGTTCTCAATGCTTCGGTTTACATATAGAGACCCTCATTGTGCTGCAGTGTGAGTGTGGGGTTGTTTTGAGCATTATTAGTAGTATAGACATAGCGATTTCGTTTTTAATGCACTGATGCCCCGAAGGCTACCATAACATGCTAATTTGCGTTTAGCAATAACACTGGTCACGTTAGACTAGCATGAAAACAAACTCCAGTGAACGGTCGAACTCGGTACACGTTTGTTATTAACCCTAGGATCATTTCAAGGCGGAATTTCCCTTTAACATTTTTATTGTTGTGTCTTATCGCATAATGTCCCCCAATTGTGGTTTAGTAGACCTGTGCGTGTTACTAAAATACAAATTTAAATGCAAAGTAAAATATAATAAAAATAATAGTTTTAAAAGCCATGCCCTAATTTATTGTGTTAACATTTCATTGTAATGTTGTATAATCTTTCACAAACATTAATAAACTGTAACTCATCTTTAAAGTTAAATGCATGGGTTTATTCTTAAAGGATTAGTAAAAAAAAAATCCAGATAATTTACTCACCACCATGTCATCCAAAATGTTGATGTCTTTCTTTGTTCAGTCAAGAAGAAATTATGTTTTTTGAGGAAAACATTCCAGGATTTTTCTAAGTTTAATGGACTTTAATGGACCCCAACACTTAACAGTTTTAATGCAGTTTAAAATTGCAATGGTTTCGCTAGATAAGACCCTTATGCCTCGTTTGGGAGTGTTTAGAGTCCTTTGAAACTGCAATTTTAAACTGCATTAAAACTGTTAAGTGTTGGGGTCCATTAAAGTCCATTAAAATTAGAAAAATCCTGGAATGTTTTCCTCAAAAAACATAATTTCTTCTCGATTGAACAAAGAAAGACATCAACATTTTGGATGACATGGTGGTGAGCAGTGTTGGGCAAGTTACTGAAAATTAGTAATTAGTTACAGTTACTAGTTACTTCTTTTAAAAGTAATTGAGTTACTTTACCAGTTACTGTATATCAAAAGTAATTAATTACTAGGGAAAGTAACTTATAAGTTACTTTTATGTCTGCTTTTTAAATGTAAATATGAACAGTACTCAACAGTCAAACAATAAAATGATATGGATTGGTTATTTTACACGTAAGACTCTAATATATCACATACTGTAGGAGTCTATTTTGATTTAGATTCAGCCGTTGAATATTTTTGTTAGAAATTATCTTAATATGTAAGTTTTATTATGTATATAATTTAGACAAATATTCTGTATGTTTACATTGAAAATATATAGTGTGTTAAAATTGTGTATTGTCTCTTTAAGAATTTGGAGACAATTGTGTCAACATGTCATATTTTCTCAAATAAATTATAATTTTTCTGATTCCATATTTATTTGAATAAGCCAGAAACGTCTCTGATGTGTCCTGCTGACAGGCGCGGTGTGCGCTTGCAGCAGCTGACGCAAATTATGGGTCCTCCAAAGGTTAGACCGTCTTATTTCAGTTCTCTTCGCGAACTTCTGAGGCTTCCACCTTGAAAGACCGAGTGCTCAATTTTTTAGGTCGCATGCTTAGTAGGGTGCAGCCCTTGAATTGGAACACAGCTTGTGAACCTAGTGCGCTCTTTGGTCATATATTGTTTGTATATGTTTTCTGTTGGATTTAAATGATACACAGGATTAAAGGTAGATATTTAATCAGGAAACGGAGTACGTGAATGGTTTTGTCCGACGGATTGTTTTGTCGGATATGGAGCGAGTGAAACTGAAACTGAAACTGCGCACGCACACATATGGAGTTTTAACACGTTTTAACAGTTGTACAGCGCATATTTTTCTGGAAACAACAATCACGGATCGTTCTCTTCCATGAAGGCCGATGTAAACATTTAATATATATATATTAACATTTCTCAGATTTATTGCTTTTGTGGACTACACATGCAAGTTAATGTCATACTGGGATTGCTTGGCAAAGATAATTTACAAACATGAGACCGGATGGATTATGACTTGCGCACAATTAAACAAAGGTATGTTGTCCCGTTTAGATTTTTCACGTTCATTCTATATGCACTGTCAGCCATGATGAAGTTTAATTCATTGCGCCGCCCACCACGGTCATGCGACGTTAAATCAGAAATGTCTTGTCTGTAAGTGTTATTTTTTTTACAAAATAGAGTAACGAACTCATTTAAATTTCAGTAATTGTAATTGCGTTACTTGATTTAAAAAAATACTACGTTACATACTCGTTACTGATAAAAGTAGTGGAATTACAGTAACACGTTACTCCCATCACTGGTGGTGAATAAAATTATTATTTTTTTTAAGAAAATGTACTAATCATTTAAGAATAAACCCACTAATGCATTTAACTTTAAAGATGAGTCACAGTTTATTAATGTTACATGGTGGTGAGTAAATTATCTGGATTTTTTAAGAAAATGGACTAATCCTTTAAGGGTTTTTATACGTTTGATCGAATGTCTGAAAGTATTAGTGCCAATTTTTCACTTTCACACATTTTACCCGCAAATCCTGCGCTAAACATTGTGCGTCCAAGACTGGGATTGTGCACTGGACGTTGTTGTTTTAATACGTTTATTCCACACACAGGCTCACATTGGTCATGATCATTCCAAGAATGGGCTTTTCAACCTGGGTCAGGTAATTCAATGGTCTAGTGTGACCCAACCGCATGACTATCACAGCTGACAATCTCACAGTTTTCCTTATGGGGTTTGATGGGTGGATTTTGAGTGGAATTGGAGGCTTGTGATTGGCGCGTCATGCATTAACACACTCCATCTGACGTTGACCTTTGATCCTCACTTACTGTACAGCTCGTCTGTTGCTCTTCACTGGTTGGTTGTTTTGTTTCCCCTTCTAAATTGACACCTTTTGGAATTAATGTCACCCTTATTTCCTCTCTCGCTCTTTCTCTCTCTCTCACGCAAACACATTTGTTTATTTTTCTTGGGTGACGCAGGTGTGTATTTGTTCTCATTATGGTGGTTTTCCAGCTAAGGCTCCATTATTTGTATTTTTTTATTAAACCTTAATCTAATTTTAAACGTTAATCTAATTTTCAAATCTCAACTGATACATTATTATAACATTATCTCTCTCTCTCTCTCTCTCTCTCTCTCTCTCTCTCTCTCTCTCTCTCTCTCTCCTTCTCTCTCTGTTTCTCTCCTTTTTCAATACAGACCAGAGATGACTTCCTTGGGCAGGTGGATGTACCTCTCACCCATTTACCGGTAAGATTATGTGTTCTTGTGTTGTCTGATTTGCTATCTTTAGGATACTGTACTGAAAGATGGGGAAAGTTATTGGTCGATGATGTCTGCAAATATTGTACCACATGTCCCTGTACGGAGTGGAAAGGGAATCACTTGGAATGTAAACACACATCCTTTGAGATGGCTAAAACAAACAAAAAACACTCACTTCCAGGTCCAATTTTATTTCCAAATAAATATTTAAGTACAAATACATAATTTAAAATGTCTTTTATAAAGCTTCAGGTCTAGTCCTGAATGATATCTGGTCAAAAGCGTTTTAGCCGTGCTAAAATACAAAACATGATATAGAATTTATTATCATGTAAGTTGGTTTGTTTTGATTTAAAACCTTAATAACTTAAAAAATACAGCTAAGTAGCACCATAAAACAAAATAGTAACATGATAACATAATAATAAACATGTTTTGACAAAAATGTTAAAAAATGGATTTATCTCGTTTTGCAACGAAACTCTTCATATATATATATCAATGATATATCAATCACTTCTATATATTATAACTATTAGTGATGCACCGAATATTCGGCCACCGAAAGACTTTTATCACAAACAATACGGCCGAAATGTTGTGATGATGCAAACAGAAACCCTGACCTGCACGTCCTAGTCTGAAGCAACATGTCTGTGGTGTGGACGTATTAACCGCAAAAAGGCGCTAAAGTGAGCAGCTTTCTTTGCGTACATGCGGTTGCATGTGTCCGGTCGAGCTCCGGTCAGATGTGATCATCACTCTTCCCTTCAGAGTCTAGAACTCTTGATCTTGAGAACTTTAGAAAGAGTTGCGCTGTTGTGTCTCATACTGTAGTTCATTAACATACATTTGGCTAATAGAGCAATGAAAAACAACGTATTGTTTTTATGTGGAGCGACTGTATATGTTGCACCATTTGAAATTCGCCCTCCGTCTCTGTGTGCGCTCGCGTTTAAGTGCACTCAGTAGTGCACACACGGAGAGACGCATTTCAAAAATCAAGCGAACATAAAATCTTTCTGTTCTTGACAGGGCACATACAAACAAAATTATATTTTCTAATAAAAACATTTGTTTATGTCTTAAGTGTATGTTTAGATTACAATCAGAAACCAGTCTGTGCTTATTTGGTCTTAAAGAGACAGTAACCTCAATTAACCTATTTAAAAGAAAATAACTTTCGGCACGTATTACAAGTTCATTAAATGATTTTGCTTCAAATCTGCTTAATCCCAGCCTCAGGCCTTTTCGAAATACAGTTTTTTCAGGCAAAATCCGTTGAGAGTTGGATAAAAATTAGCTCCTTTACAAGAAAACATGGCAGACACACTTAGAAGGGTTTGCATCTGAGCTCTTCACACATTTTAATGAAACCTGTGCCCTTAATATTTTAATTATGCATTTTAAAACACTCAAGGCAATGAATTGTGAATGTATTCATGGCAAGCTTTAAAGCTTTAAGATCATTGGTTTTCAATATGGTATTTTGTTCCAGTTAGCTTCTGAGGAAGCAAACGTTTTCCTGAAGTGGTCTTTTATAGGAAATTATTTGAAATGGAAGAATTTTTATGTTTGTCTAAACTATTTCCAGTGGCTATGTGAGAGCTGGATTGCACATTAAGGCGCACACAGACTGTCTGTTTTTCTTGTGGCCGCCTACATATCCAGCGCTCGGTTCTGTGCGGTTTCAGTCCTGACCACGCATTCTTTCTCTGCCTGCTCTTATTTATACGCTTAATATTTAAAAATGTTTTCTATACGTGGATTGTACAGATAGACATTTGCCTATCGATCAAGAGCTCCCCAAAACTTTCCGCTTTCAAAGTTGAACGTTTCTGCCTCTGGTTTGATTCAGACTTGCTTAACAAAAAAAAAAACTTTTTCCTTCGGGGCTTCCAGTCTTTCCTTGCATAGTCTTTGTGTCAGGCCCCAGCTGAGGTGCCAATTTTCATCAATTTCCACCGAATGTTGCCACTAATGACAAGTCATGCTTTGCCATGAGTATCCAACCAGGCCTGTTAAGATGTAAGAGGAGAACAGTGTTATGTAAGACCGATTTGATCACTTTCGCTTGCACCCCCCACCTAAACCAAGACTGTTTAATATGTGACCCTGCCTGTTAAAAACCTTGTGATTTACATAAAATCATTCTACATAATGTAAAGATCATTATGTGAAAATATAACACGTCAAAGATTACAAAAATCTAACTTTGATGCTCCAAATCTCATGTTTGTTTATTCTCCACATTTTGTCTGTTTTAGACGGAGGACCCTGCGATGGAGCGTCCGTACACGTTTAAAGACTTCCTGCTGCGTCCAAGAAGGTCAGTGGTAAGGTAGCACAGAAACGCTAGCTGTTATACGCTTTGCTGTGACCCCTTTCGCAGGACTTGTTGTTAATATGATACAGCACTTCTGAGGCTGAATCCATTCCAGGAGATTTATTTTTTAGAACGAAATGTTCGCCTACCACATCAACACCAACAAATGATCTTTGTACAAGTGCACGTAGGCTGCTCTGTCATATTTAAAGGGGCCATGACACAATCATTTTTTAAGATGTCAAATAAATTTTGGGTGTCACCAGAGCACATATGCTCACATATGTGAAGTTTTAGCTCAAAATATCATATAGATCATTTATTATAGCATGTTAAAATTGCCACTTTGTATGTGTGAGCAAAAATGTGCCGTTTTGGGTGTGTCCTTTAAAATGCAAATGAGCGGATGAACACGATGATGGAGGTTTGTTGCAATTGAAACTCAATTGTGCTGTGAATTATTTTCTCTCTCCTTTTCTCTGCACTAAATGGCAGTTCTGTGATTGGATAGTGCAGATTAAGGGGCTGTATTATAATAATAAGAGCTCCTTATGACATCATAAGGATGGCCAAATTTCAACGACCTATTTTTTCATGTGCTTGTAGAGAATGGTTTACCAAAACTAAGTTACTGGGTTGATCTTTTTCACATTTTTTAGGTTGATAGAAGCACTGGGGACCCAATCATAGCACTTAAACATGAAAAAAGTCAGATTTTCGTGCCATTGCCCCTTTAAAGTATAATGTAATGGTGCTTTTATTATATCTACTATGCTTCTGTATAATACTGTGATGTGGTATAGTAATGTGATTATACTTCACTCTTATCTCTTACTGTACTCGTACTCTGTCATGACATACTTCGCATTTCACATGTCTCTCGCAGTCATAAGTCTCGGGTGAAAGGTTACCTGAGGTTGAAGATGGCCTACCTGCCAAAAAATGGAGGTCACGAGGAAGAGACCACTGAGATGAGGGAAGAGGCTGAGGTGGGTTAGTTTTACTATTGCTGAACCCTGCTTGGTGTTTTTTTTGACTGAGTAAACATACTGGATGTGGTGCCCAGTCTCTCTCTCTCTCTCTCTCTCTCTCTCTCTCTGTATGTAGATGTGTAGAAAGTTTCAACCAAAGTTTTTAACCATACTGATATCTCGGATGTCAATACTTGGTGGCTGAAATACCAATAAAAGGTCTCTCTTTAAAGGGTCACTACACTTTTTAAAAAAAAATAGGCTAAATTTTCAGCTCGCCTAGAGTGGAACATTTGATTTTTACCGTTTTGGAATACATTCAGAAGATCCCCGGGTCTGGCGTTACCAATTTTAGCATAGCTTAGCATAATCCATTAAATCTGATTAGACCATTAGCATCATGTTTTAAAATGACCAAAAGGTTTTGATATTTTTCCTATTTAAAACTTAATGATATTACACAGCACTGAAAATAGTCCCCTTGGTTACTTTTATTAGCAGGGGACTATTTTCGGGCAGTGCGTTATATCATTGCGCCTGCTGCAGCCATGGTACGGCAGCAGGGTCTTTGATTATTACCCCAGAATGAGAGTATAGTTCCTAGCCATTTCGGCCTAGAAAATCGCAACTTTTAATTTTCTGTCAGTCTTGGTACATGATGTAACAACAGAATAGTCAAGTTTTAAATAGGAAAAATATCCAAACTCTTTAGTTTTTTTGAGCGCAATGCTAATGGTCTAATCCGATTCAATGGATTATGCCAAGCCATGCCAAAAGTGGCAGCGCCAGACCCGGAGATCGGCCGAATGGACTCCAAAACAGCAAAAATCAAGTGTTTAACTCGAGGAGCTGGAAATTTTAGCTTATTTTTATTTAAAAGTGGAGTGTCACTTTAAGTTTTCAAAAAAAATATATATATATATATTTTCCATAGTTATATAAGTGCAGCTGTCAGAATTGTCACACCTATAATGGAGAAATGTCACATCCATAACGTTTTTTCATAAATGCACACACAAAATAAAATAAATATTATTTGTTCTTTGAAAAGCTGGCCCTTCTCTATTTGTTTGGTGTTTTTGCTACTGGTTTTTCATTTTAATTCACAAAATTCCTACAAAGTATGTTGCCGCCTAAGAACCAATTTTGTCACACCCATAAAATGTTTATTTCCCTTATCTGAAATAGAAAACATTAGTATAGACTGATATTTTTCTGATGTCTGGATATTTAGGAAAATATAAATGGATGATTTAGTATATTGGTAATAAATATTCTCTGAGAAATTATATGTAATTTTTTTACTGAAAATGTCTGGAATTACTCAAATGTTTCGTCTCTGTTTTTGTTTTTCGCTCTCATACTTCAGTGATTCATAGACGGTCTTTTCATTTTGAAAGGGCTGTTTTATTCTCTCGTCCCTAAAGACTTTTTAACATTTTTGCTTTAAAGTAGATGGCATTTGATTTGAACGGATGACCGTCTGGCATTTCCTCCTTCGGCTCTCCTCTTCCTGTTTTTTGTTCTCTATGTTGAGCTTTAAATTCAGTATGATTATTAATAGTTTTTCTATCTGTGCTACTGGACAGTGAGATTATAGCATATATACTCATCTCCCTGTGTGATGCCTTTATGACTTTATTTTCAAAATGTTATGGCATTTGAATCTTATCATAAATAATTTAAGAGTACCGCAATTAAATCAAATAAATAATCAAATAAAAGTTTGTGGATTTGATCTTAGGAAACACACGTACTGTGTACCCTAAATGGCAACTTTGGATAAAGGCGTCTGCCAAATTAATACATGTAATTTATTGTAATTAATGTTCCTAAACTTGTCCCATGACCTGGTGTCAAAGTTTTATGTTGGTGAGATAGTGTGGTATGTGTTTTGGTGACTAGATAATTTTCTGTCTTTTAATATCTGTGTGTTTATCTGAGGGCTGGGAGGTGACAGATTCCACAGATCCAGGATCACAGAGACCACAGCAGCTCCTGCCTCCTATGCCTCCCGGTTGGGAAGAAAAGGTGGATAACCTGGGTCGCACCTACTACGTCAACCACAACAACCGCACCACGCAGTGGAAGAGACCCAGTAGTGTGGATGTCATCTCAATTATATAAATAAAAAAGAGATCCAGTTGCATGTGAAAAGTTTTATTAAATTTCTCGAGATCTTTAGACGGCCGTGTCCAGACTCAGACTGCAGTGTGGAACAAATTCTTTCTCCCCGTCTGTGCTTTAGGGATGTGGTCTCGGAGACGGAAAATGATAATAACTTGCGGCAGATTAACCAGGAAGCCCACAGAGTTTTCCGCTCGCGACGGCACATCAGCGAAGACCTGGAAAATGAGCAGCTGGACATCAGAGACATAGACGACGTTAGTATTTAAAACCCTGACATCGGCTGAAAGCTTTATGGAAGTTGCTTTATGAAGCTGTTTGCATTAAGTGCCTAACATAAACCGTTCATTTAGGGAAACTGAAGTCATTTCCAGTGATTATATAATCATATTCGTGAGTTTTATATAGTGATTTTAAGTTTATGAGTATGTGTGGTGCTCATTAGTTTACCCACTCATCTTGTCAAAAAAAAGTATTGCCAAGAAACAGAATAATGTTTATTAATATTTATTACATTTATTTAGCATAACTGAAGTCAATACAGCTTAACTGTACTAATTATTTAAAAGATTTTGGTTAAACAGCTTCATAAGGGATCTAAATGATAAACATTTGGCAAATGCTGCAATTGTTTCTTTTGTCTATTGATCTTAAATCAAAATTTTGTTTAATTTTTACGGTAAACTTACAGACACTTAAGGGGGTCGCACACCGGACGCGTAGCTCAGCCCTGCGCCATTCTAAAAAATCGAAAACATTGTTTTCTATGAGTATACGCATACTGGCGCCGTCAGGTGGCCCAGCTATGACTCAGGAAGTTGCTCAAATCCCTGTCGTGCCATAGAGCGCCACTCACATAGTTTAACATTGAATAACATAATATTTGTCCCAAATCATTAACGATTAACATTGGCTGCTAACGTATATTTTGCATTTTGTAGTAGACGCTATCTGACGAAGCTCGCGCTATTTAATGTGCACTTCCGGTTTACAATTCTTCCGAGTTGTCCTAGACGCGGCATGGCGCTGAGCTGCGCGTCCGGTGTGCGACCCCCTTTACGGTATTTTTACAGTTACATGTAGTATCGCTAATGTATAGTACTGCCCAAAAGTCTTATGTAGGGTTCAAACCAGCCCCGGAAGAGGTGGCAAGCGAAAGTGATTTACATGTTAAAGTTAATACAAAGACGCATTCCTTGGCGCGGAAAGAGTGGATGGCGCTTTCCGCGCGAATTAATCGGTACCATGTGACAGAATGCCTATTCGTGTCTTTGCATTGACTTAACATGTAAATCACTGGCGCTTGTCACCTCTTCCGCGGCTGGTGTGAACGCTAAATAAGACTTATGTGATGCCGAAAAATCTGAACTTTGTTGGATATTCGCGTCGTGTGAACCAATCAGGAGCTTGCTCTAGTAGTGACGTGGTTATAGGAAGCGAGCGGAAGCAGAAGAAGCCCCTCCCATGATGCAAATTTCTACATGAATGTCTCGAATGACTATGCAAATTTGAAAAATCGGAACTTTGGCGGATATTCACGCAGTGTTATCCAATCGGGAGCTTGCTCTAGTAGTGACGTGATTACAGGAAGCGAGCGAAAGCAGAAGCCCCTCACATGATGCGAATATCCGCGTGAATGTCTCGAATGACTAGAATTTCGAATGAAAACTCAAAATGTTCAAACGTCCAACTACGCGCGAATGCCGCGTTTTTGCCGCCTTTTCCACGTCTGGTGTGAACGCACAGTTAGGCCACCATGCCACAATTAGATTTGTTGTTTTTGCAGTCGTATAAATACCAAATATAGTTATTTATAAGACATTTTGTGTATATATTTCCTTGGTTTGTATCTTAATAAATATGGATGATCATTAAAACTTTGCTAAAACAACACAACCCAGGCTTGGCTCCACAGGGGGGCCAGAGTGGGCCCACCCAATTAGAGGCTTGGCCCACTCTGGCCCCACACCACATAACAGCCAATCTTTTGACAAAAATCTGTAATGTTATACTATATACTACATGAGAATAATTCTTAAGAAAAACAGCGTTTTAGATAAAATTAACATTTTTAATTTGTAACAAGTTTGTTTTAGTTGATGTAAATGGTTATTTTAAAAGAACTGCTCCTTTTTATAAAGTAACTTAATTGATACAAGATTTGTTAAGAGGTCAAAAAATATTACAAATGCTATATATATATTTATAGTTCCTAAATAGTTCCAAAATAAATTAAAAAAAAATTTAAATTAAGAAAACACAACAATAACAAACAACCATAATTGTCTTAAATATATTTAAAACTATAGACATGTGAGATTAAAGCATTAAAGAACCCCCACAATCCGACCGGCCCACCTGGAATATCCCTTGGGCCACCTTTCATCTCGTATCTGGAGCCGGGCCTGACACAACCCGGTGGTGGCCTAAAATATTTGCACAATACTGCACATCGTTTAAAAAAAAAAGAAATAATACGATGTATTTGATAAATTTTCAGATTTTTTGTTTTAAATATGCTTCTGGTGTCTTTACTAATATGTATATATTGGAAAGCTGTTTTGCAACGATGTCAAATTTTGAAAGCGCTAAACAAATACAAACTTTGAGTTGATTTAATGCACTTGTTATTCTTGCCTCTTTCAGTCATGGGAACCCATATCAGAAGAGGATCCTGCTTTACTGAGCGAAGGACTGAATCACTCTCTGTCCGGTCCTCCTTCACTGGCCATGCCCCTGTCCAGCGCTCCAGAATTCTCCGATGAGATCAGCCTTAGATTATCTCTCACTCCAGACACGAACGGAGAGATCCCTGGACCCAGCTCTGCTGTGGTAAGACACAGATGAATTACAATATTCAATGACAATGATATAGATTTTTCATTGGCCCCAAACAGCATTTGGACATCAGCTGTGCTTTTAAAAATGTATGAATGTTATTGCACGAAAACAAAATACTGTATCACACCAAGTGGCCTTTATTTTAAAATTAAGTGAACGAGCACACTTTTCAACCCAAACATTTTGCTAAAACAAAGTTTAAAATTATAAAATGATAGATGTACTGTTAACAGAAATGACAGAAAAGCATTATTTTGGTGTCATACTTAGTTAAACATATTTATACAGTAGTTGATGTGATGAACTACACATGTGGTTACTGTGCTGGGACAACTGCGTGTCTTTATACATCCACTATCAAAAAACCATGAGACCAGCTGGTTAATAGGCTGTGCATCATGCAGATATCACTTTGCTATTTAATGCAATGACATTCACACATAGTTTTTTTTCCACATTCTTGCGTGTCTATAACAAATTAGCAGGTGCTTTCCAATGATTCTAGTCGTCCAGTAGCAGACTGGTTTTCCTGTAAGTGTTTTAATGAAAGCCACATTGGCGTTAAGTGTGTGAATCTTGTCTTGGTCAGGAAAGTTTTGTTTTTGCAAAGTGTCAAACTAATACTGACTCTCTGACCCATATCCACACGTACACCGCGGTCATTCTGAATCATTCGGTGAGTCATTGTGGAGGCAACACACAAACTCCCTTTCAACTTCTGCTGCCGCTTCAATTTTGAAAAACAACTTACATACTTCGGGTTTGGTCTCACCCAACATCATGCAATTTTCCAATATGATCTTTAGGATTGACTGTTTTGTTTTGCAAGTGATTAAAGTAGATCTGTTTGTTCAGACGTGTAATTGATATCTTGCACATCTACATGTGTTGCAATAGTGATGCAGTATGACCATTTTTTATTCTTTATCTTTATCTAATGGCCCTGATTCACTCTACGACACTCATTTGTGGGTAATAGAAATAAACAGAGCGCCGTAAATTTAATCCTGCATGTCGCCATATCGTCTTCCCGTATAAAATGGCTATTTTTTCCTCTTCCGAAGGATTTATCATTAAGCATGTTAAAGTTTCCCTGTCAGTTCATTAAGTAGCAGACTGTTTCCTCACAAAAGCAGTTTATTTGGTGCTTTCCAGTGCATTAAGATTTGTTTTGCTAACCCCGAAGAAAGAGGTTGTGATCAGGACATTGCCAAACTACATAAGAGAGAAGCTGACATTATGGAAAGACGGAAAGCAAACGTGGAAATTTTTCCTCTCCGCCCATGTCCATCAAACATTTCTTTATAACAACCATGCTGAACTCGCAAGTCACATTAGACAGCATGTGTCAGAAGGTTTTACTGTAGTATTATTTGCACGTAAAAGCAGATGCCGAGTTGGAAACTGCTCTTGCATGACTAAATACACAGTGAGTAAAAATAAGTGAATAGACAGGCATAGACACTAATGCATCATGAGTACAGTAAAAAGCAAATAGTAATACTTGAAATGACCAGTATTGGGGGTAACGCGTTACAAGTAACGTGCATTACGTAATAATATTACTTTTCTGAAGTAACGAGTAAAGTAACGGATTACTTTATAAAGTACACATTAATATTTGAGTTACTTTTTTAAAAAAGTAATGCGAGTTACTTTTCAAATTAATTAACTAAATTTAAAAATAAAATAACGTACTGAATTTAAAGAGACATTCCACTTTTTTTGACAATATCATTTTCCAGCTCCTCTAGAGTTAAACATTTGATTCTTACCGTTTTGGAATCCATTCAGCCGATCTCTGGGTCTGGTGCTAGCACTTTTAGCATAGCTTAGCACAATCCATTGAATCTGAATAGACCATTAGCATTGTGCTAAAAAATAACCAAAAAGTTTGAATATTTTCCTATTTAAAACTTGACTCTTCTGTAGTTACATTGCGTACTAAGACCAACGAAAAATTAAAATTTGTGATTTTCTAGGCAGATATGGCTATATCTTTATATTTAATTATATATTTAATTTTCTGTCGGTCTTAGTACACAATGTAACTACAGAAGAGTCAAGTTTTAAATAGAAAAAATATTGAAACTCTTTGGTTAGTTTTTAGCGCAATGCTAATGGTCTAATCAGATTCAATGGATTATGCTAAGCTATGCTAAAAGTGCTAGCGCCAGACCCGGAGATCAGCTGAATGGATTCCAAAACGGTAAAACTCAAATGGGAGCTGGAAAATTAGCATATTTTCAAAAAAGTGAAGCGTCCCTTTAACTGAACATATTAACGTAGAATTACGCACTCTATGGGCCTGAGCAGGAACAGTTTGAGTCAGAAATAGAGATGGCAGGCCAGAGCTTGACATTTTTGCGATCATAAAAAACACCTTCAAGGCCTGAAAGAGATCAAGCCTCAGCCAAGTAAGAAAAAGTAACGGAAAAGTAACGTAAGCATTACTTTCCAGGAAAAGTAACGCAATTAGTAACTTTTTGGGGAGTAACTTAATATTGTAATCCATTACTTTTAAAAGTAACTTTTCCCAACACTGGCAATGACTTTTGTTATGGTCGCATTACATCATAAATGTAACAACTATACAGTAAATAATGTAATTATTTGTAACACTCGATTTATTCTGATTTGAAATTACATACTTGGTTGTTTGGGTTTCATTTCATGTTCATGTGTGTTTGCTGAATTCAGAAAAGCACTCAGAAAATGGCCACTGAGAAACATTTATGTCTTTATTTATTCATAGCAACATCTCAGGCTTTTTTATCTCTTTTTCTCACAGCAGGGTCATCTCTCCTCACGTCTTCGCTCATCAAGCATGACCGATGGAGTCAGTGATCCAGCTCAACCTCCAACACCAACGGTACTCCTGCTCTTTTTCTCCTCGCCCCTCCTTTACTCTGCGTGTGCTCATTTCTGTCTCTGTCTCTCAGTACTGTTGGTCTATCACTACTGCGGTTCAAATCACTTTAAAACATTCTTAAGATTTCCCAGTATTTCTGTTATTTGTTTCTAATAATTTTGACCTTTTTTAAGAATGTGGTGAAGGGTTATTGGGAATCACTTTATAATTCTTTAAAATCAACTCGAAATCAAATATTAACTAATCTAATTGTGAACTATCTATGCATGTTATCCATTTAAAAGTGTCTTTGTAATCATTAATCAACACGCTGATACCTTGAAACGACTATCACATCATTAAAGGGACACCCCACTTTTTTTAAAATATGCGCACACTGAAAAAAAAGATTCATTGAATTTAATCAATTTTTTAAGGTAAGTGTTGCAATCTATTATTTAAGCTACATTTAAACAAAAGTTTTATATTTTATTTTACTTTACTAATTTTTTTTTGTTTAAATTTAGCTTAAATAAATTGATTGCAACCACTTACCTTAAAAAATGTGATTAAATTCAATGAATCTTTTTTTTTTCAGTGCATTTTCCAGCTCCGCTCGAGTGAAAATTTGATTTTTACTGTTTTGGAATCCATTCAGCTGATCTACGGGTCTGGCGCTACCACTTTTAGCATAGCTTAGCATAATCCATTGAATCCGATTAGACCATTAGCATTGCGTTCAAAAATAACCAAAGAGTTTCGATATTTTCCTATTTAAAACTTGACTCTTCTGTAGTTACATTGTGTACCGAAAATAGTCCACTACTATTGAAAGTAACCAAGGGGACTATTTTCGGGCACTGCGTAATATAATTGCGCCTGATGTAGCCACGTTACTACAGCAAGGTCCTTGATTATTACGCCAGAATGAGAGTATAGTTCCTAGCCATATCTGCCTATAAAATCACAACTTTTTAATTTTCCGTCATTCTTAGTACGCAATGTAACTACAGAAGAGTCAAGTTTTAAATGGGAAAATATCGAAGCTCTTCGGTTATTTTTGAGCATGATGCTAATGGTCTAATCAGATTCAATGGATTATGCTAAGCTATGCTGAAAGTGGTACCGCCAGACCTAAAGATCGGCTGAATGGATTCCAAAACTGTAAAAATCTAATTTTCAATCAAGGGGAGCTGGAAAATGAGCCTATTTTAAAAAGCAGTGTTCCTTCTTTATATTTTTATAACCCCTCCATCCATCCGAATCCATTCTGATACGGATGAATTCACGTCATGCTCCACATGTTTTATAGTCATATTGCAGAAGTAAGATAGGTTGCAGTGTTTTATGTTGTGTTTAACAACCACTGAAGTATACAGTAAGTGACTCATTACGTGATATGTTAAGCTTTGGTACACTTGTAGAAGATGCAGGTTTGAATCCGGCCTGCAACCTTTCATGATCCATTTTTATTCCAGCACCAATAAAGTCCTGTCTCTCCAGTCCCTGCTATATTTGTAGAATAGAAATATTGCCTTTGTGTTTGAGTATATCAAATAATAGGTTTTATTATTGTGCTGGTGAGTCTGACATATGATGTGCTAATAAGATCCTGGAATTGATTTAGCGAAGCTAGTTGTGTGTTGTTTCATTGTGATTTATTGGGAGTTTATATGGTTGATGGTTTATCTGGCAGTGTCAAAGAGCTACCTTCTGTAAAAGATTGGACTTGTACATGGTTACGTTGTTGCGCAGCGAGATTGCAATGTTTTTAAGAAGGCAGCTTGTTAAAATTTGCTTGTCTGCAATAATGTCATTACACGCTTTAAGATCCATGGCTGCAGCTCAAAAACATCTGTCACAGGTCGTAAGAGAGTCTTTTTAAAAGGTTTACCAAATGCTGTTTTACAGCAGATAAGAAACATATGGTAAAATGAAATTACCCATGTAGATGATGTCACCGTGTGAACTGCTCCTGTTTGCATGAATGTGCAGAACCAGGAATAGGGGACAGACATTGGATGTCTTCTGGAAGAAGTCTTTGTTCTCACACAGGAACACTTCATATGTGCTTCATTTAAATGGCGTGATGCTTTGAGACTTTTATATGTTTTTAGCAAATTCAGTTCCTCCAGGAGAAATACCCTGATGGCCCCATCTGCTACTTTGCACGATAAGACAAAGTTTTGGAATATGGTTTGTGGAAGGTTAGACGCCTGGTTAGTCCTTGGCAGTGTTTTGGTGTCCATTTCATTGTTGTATCATGGCCTGTATCCCAGTGCATGCTGGGATAAGGTCTGGCAGTTTGCAGATGATAAATCCAGTAACCTTGCGCTCTGGTTTGAGATCAGTTATCAGTTTTTTTAAGGAATAAAAAAATTTCCTATTTAAAACTTGACTCTTCTGTAGTTACATTGCGTACTAAGACCGACGAAAAATTAAAAGTTGCGATTTTCTAGGCAGATATGACTATATCTTTATATTTAATTATATATTTAATTTTCTGTCGGTCTTAGTACACAATATAACTACAGAAGAGTCAAGTTTTAAATAGAAAAAATATCGAAACTCTTTGGTTAGTTTTTAGCGCAATGCTAATGGTCTAATCAGATTCAATGGATTATGCTAAGCTATGTTAATAGTGCAGGCGCCAGACCCGGAGATCAGCTGAATGGATTCCAAAATGGTAAAAATCAAATTTCAGTTTGCATATGATAAATCCAGTAACCTTTGCGCTCTGGTTTGAGATCAGTTATCAGTTTTTTTAAAGGAATAAAGCAGATCTGATATAAATCACAATTGGGTTTACTTCTTTTAAAGCCTGGTTGTCTTAGTTGTTTGTTAATTTGCAAAGAAAGTTAAAGGGACACTCCACTTAAAATAAATATGGTCATTTTCCAGCTTCCCTAGAGTTAAACATTTGACTTTTACCGTTTTGGAATCCATTCAACCGATCTCTTGGTCTGGCGGTACCACTTTTAGCATAGCTTAGCATAATCCATTGAATATGATTAGACCATTAGCATCGCGCTCAAAAATAACCAAAATAACCGCATGATATCGAACAAATCTGCCGTGTTTGCAGTTAATTTACTTCACTTAAAGGAAACACCACCATTTTTCAATATTTTACTATGTTTTTACCTCAACTTAGATTAATTATTACACACCTATCTATTTTTAATGCGTGTACTTTGAATCCTTGTACAGTGCTTCGTGAATGCGTAGCATTTAGCCTAGCCCCATTCATTCCTATGGCTGCAAACAAAAGTTTTATTTTGTGCCACCAACTAGTCATGTACGATAGAGAAAACGTGTGTTTGGTGGCTTCTAAATTCGTCCCTGTTTGGAGCCATAGGAATGAATGGGGCTAGGCTAAATGCTAACACATTCGCGAGGCGCTGTACAAAGATTATAAGTGCACGCATTGATAAAAGATGGGTAATGTATTAAGCTGAGGTAAGAACATAGTAAAATATTGAAAATATAGCCATAGTCACACTTGCTGATTGAAGATGCCCGTCGTGATGTCATGCATGATGTCATTTGCTGTTAAAACACCATTGGCTCTTGCATATCTCATAACAGATGAAATTATAAACAATCAGTGATAGATTGTCACAAGCATTCTTTAGTTAAGGGATTTCGCTAAAGTCACAGCAAATCTGTTTGATATTAGCATGGGTAGGAGGTGCCGTTCCCCCACATTCCTGTTCCTCTGTGTGAGGAGGATGACATTTCACACAAGTGTACGGTTAATGCGTGATTGGATAGCTAATACGATCAGCTTGTTAGATACAAGGGTATGTCTTTCATTACAGCCGTATAAAAGCGTCGTTTTGTTTCATTGTGACTTTTGCACCATTTGAAATGTAAACTCCTCTTGGGTTTTCGTCCGGGTGTCATTTCCTCACTGTGATTGTAGTAGACGAGTCAGTGGGCGAATGCGAGTCATTCGGAATTGCTACAAAATGTTTTTACCATGCAGATTGAAGCCACTTTGTAGACGCTTTAAACTGTTGTACATGTGTCACTGTGGTTGTAATATCATCCAAGAAAATTAGGATCAGCTGTTATGGATCCCTCGTTGCATTTTTCATTGCTGAAGCACAGAAGCGCTCTTACAATTATGTAATTTAAAATAAACCAACACTGACATTCATCTGACTCTAAACATGTCTGAATTACTTGTATAGTAGGTCAGCAAGATATATCGCAACAAGTGGAATTTCACATGCATGCATATCGCAATACGCACATAGCATCAATCCATAAAATCAAATCCATTAAGGGATACTCCAGCCAAATATCAAAATTACCCTATAATGTACTCGCTCTCAAGCAATCCGAGATACATTATGTCCATCATCAGACGTACACATTTGGAGTTATTTTAGTAAATGTCCCTGGTTTTCCACGCTTACAATGAGAGAAAAGAATGGATCAGGGAACAACTTCTGACTTTGAAGCCCAAAAAGTGCATTCATTCTTCACAGAAGTAATCTACACGACTCCAAAGGGTTATTAAAGGTCTTTTGCAGGTAATCAATGCGATATAAGAAAACAATCCATATTTTAAACTTTATAAACTATAATAACTAGCTTTCGGTAACGGCGCCATCTTGGACTCAAGCGATTCACTAGAGTCACTGCGCAACGTACCCATGGCAATCTAACGCTCACTATACTAAAACTCTCATGTGAATTGCGTGAGTCCAAGATGGTGCCGTTACCAGAACCTAGTTATTACTGTTTATAAAGGCTGAAATATGGATATTTTTCTTACAATATCGCATCGATTACAAGTAGAAGACCTTTATTAACCCATTGGAGCCATGTGGATCACTTTTGTGAAGGATGAATGCACTTTTTTGAGGTGTAAAGTCAAAAGTTGTTTCTTGATTGCCATTATAAAGCTTGGAAGAAGATAGATGTTTGTATCTCGAATTGCTTGAGGGTGAATAAATCATTGGGTAATTGATATTTGGATGGAGTATCCCTTTAACTCATTCCCCACCAGCATTTTTTGTGCTTTTCACAAAAGTTTCACAAAATGCCTTTTTAGGAAAATGTTCTTCTAAAAATATATAAACATACAAATATATCAAATGAAAAACAGACCCTCTGCTTTCAAACAAACAAACAAAAATTTGATTTTTTCATTCTATTTATATATTTTTTTCTCTGCGTATAATCTCTTAAATATGGGTATTTTTCTTTAAAAATACACTTTTTTTGCAAAAAGCTTAAATAAATGCATTTTTGTGAAGGATTTTTGTTAGATCAGATTCAGAACGATTATCTAATCTAGTGGATAATCGCGGTATTACAGATTAATATTAAACCTTATCAGAAACATATGCATAATGCAAATGTTTTCTCTTAATTGACGTGATAACTTGTCAATGGCGGGGAAAGAGTTAATGTTGACACTGTATTAATCATTTTATTGCAAGTAATAATATGTTTTTGGGCAAAAACTGTTACCCTGGACCACAAAAGGGTAATTTTTATTCATCACATGAAAGCTGAAACATAAGCTTTCTATTGGTGTTTGGGCTAGGACGGTATTTGGCAGAGATACATCTATTTGAAAATCTGGAATCTGCAAGTTGCCTTTTAAACACGTATTACTAATGATAAATACATTCCTTATATATTTACGGTAGGAAATTTACTTCTTCATTTTACTTAATATCCTTAATGATTTTTGGCATGAAACAAAATTACAATTTTGACATATCGTCGCTGCCCGATGAAACTCACGTATGTCCAAAACGGTTACTTTTTAGGATGTGGAAAAAACCCCCACCGTATTTTAAAAGCAGTTGAATGTAGCGTTGTCATAACTTGGTACTGGATCTGTACATGTAACCGTATTCTAGCCAGTGTAATGATATAATCCACATTTGACCAAAATTGAGTTTAAAGCAACACTGTGTAGTTTTTTACCTTTAAATAATGTCTCTAAAATTATTTCAGTGATAGAACAACTTTTAACTGGACAAATTGTACTGTTGCTGCAACCTGAGCAGCCTCCTAGCTGCTACAAGCACACTCTGAAAGTGGCGGTGGAGGGTAGAGCACACAGCCCCACCCCTCCCCCTGCCTGCAGAAGAGTGTCTGATACCAGGCACTGTTGCGCTTTTCAACCACATGGGGGAGCTGTAAGTCATTTTTACATGTAAACTACATAGTGTTGCTTTAAATGGACATACGTGCATATTTTACAGTAACGGTGGTCGATACGCATTCTTCCAATCATTAATTAGAATGGCCAAGTCGCTTTTCATTTTGACAGATGAATATGCTCAGTTTATAAAATAGCCTACATCTTAGTTTATTAACTATGCTTAGTTTATTTAATATGAATTATAGATTTATTAAATGTCTCTTGCAAACTCTGAAGGGACAATGAATCAATACACTGACATGGGAATGCTAGACAGATACTTTGTTTGCACAGTCCTACCGTAATTTTGTCACTCCTAGACGTACGTCTGGCGTCAAGGGGGAAACAATTACCTCTATGAAGGAAAGTCAGTGTCTCACCAGGCTATGTTTATTCGGCTATACGCGGCGTGATTGACAGCTTTGACACCAAATGGATATACGTGAAAATCAGATGACATGATTTCACAACTTTTCATTGACCATTTAGATATGTGAAGCATACTGTATACGGAAATGAACCTGGACATTCAATCCGTTGAAAAATCTCAAAATCGTCAAAATGGACATAAGTGGTTTTCATCGGACAGCGACGATATACAATATATTGGTTGTCGTTACAAATATACCCGTGCTACCATATTTTGTGGCCCTGGGTCACACATGATATTTCATGAGCACCTTTGTTTGTTATAAATTTAGTCTTTTCTTAAATCTTGAGATCTTACTTCTAATCATCAAACAGTGATTTCATATGACCTCAATTCACTTCTTCCTGTTATCGTACAATGTTTTGTTTTTGATTGCTGTATCACACCATAAGACTTTCACTGGGCACCTCTCACAAAATCACCCTCAAATGTCAAAATCAACTGAACTATCCAAACTCACTCTAAAATCACTTCCCAAATCACACTCTCTGGCTGACCCTATCCTTCCATTTGCCCTCATTTTACCCCTTTCCCACTGGCCCTAAGTGGGCAATCGTCCACCCCATCTAAAAACAGCTGTTATTGTTCAGCAGAACTCGCAGCCTCGACGAACACGAGCTCAAACAGTCACAGGCGTTGAGGACGCTATGGTAATGTCCACATGTTGTACATTTGTGCTCTCTTGTGTTTTTGGTTTTCCTTTTATTGTTTTAAATTCTCTCTTTTAAATGTTAGTTGTTTTAGCTTTTATGTTCATTTTTCATCGTTATTTTTTAAAAATATTTACAGTATATTGAGGATGACAATAACAAATTTGTTTCAATGATTTTTATATGTGAGCACATTTTCCCGGCTTGTTTTTCTCATTTGTGTTAAACATGAAATTTGTTTACTCAAAACAAGGAATGACTTTGTAAAACATCAGCATGATTTACCGAAATGAGGGACGAGTTAGTAAAATGTATTTGCTTATGTATAAATAAACCATGGTAACAAATTCATGGCCATAATATATAGTACACTAGTCAACATTTAAAGTGGATTAAAACCTTTTATAAAAATTGTCGATGTGCATAACACTGACATGACACCTTCATAATCATGACATGACATGACATGACACGTGTCGTGAACATGAAGGAGATTTTATGCACGTTTATGATAACTGTCATGAAGTGTAATTTGTTATTTGTAAATTGTAATTTTTAATGCAAAGATGACATTGTTTGAGATGTCTTTGTTAAGAAAACCTGACATTTACCAATACATCATAAGTGACTACTTTATACCAGTGATAGAAATTAAAATGTCATTAAGGGTTAATACTCTGTCAAATAGTTTTATAACAGCATCATTATTATTTTTCTTGACCTCAACTACAGCGGTACAAATGTAATTTGTCATTGAAATGTCATTAAGTGTTAATACTCTGTCAAATAGTTTTATAACAGTGTCACGAATATTCTTCAGTTCATAATGTTTTTTTTTAAGTTTCCTCCAGGTGTTAGAGAAATAAAATCAATCATCCAATTATAATAATAATTAAAATTGATAAAATTGTATTTTGTTGCATTTGGTGACCGATTCACCTAAAATTGAATAAAAACAGTAATATTATTACTAATAATAATAGGTTAAGCCATGCAGCGTTGGGTCCATATCGCTGCAAAAAAATAATTTGTTAGTTTTTCTTCTTTGTCAAAAAAAATTTCAGAACCCTCTGTGTGAGGAAAAACAAGTTCTGTTTTTATGCATATACATAACGTTAAGTATAATCTTTTGATGTGTCTGTTGCATTTTGTTGAGGCATTTAAAATTATTTGACATTGTATTAACAGTTATTGACATTTTAATGACAAGTTTAATTGGTACCACTGTAGCTGAGGTCAAGAAAAATGTTCATGATGCTGTTATAAAACTATTTGACAGAGTATTGACACTTATTGACATTTTACTTATAAAGTTATGTAGTTATTTAAGTTTTTATAATTATTCTTCTACGTCATGTTTATGACAGATTTATGACAAATAATGTTGTATTCGTTTATGTCAGGTTCTCGTCAAAAAGACATTTCAAACAATGTCATCTTTAAGTTAAAAATTGACATATTTGAACAAATGACACTTAATGACATAAAATGCACACCCCTTCAGGTAAAGTGTTACAAAACTTTGTAAAAAAAAAGTGTTATGCACTTTAAATGTTGACTAGTGTGTAAACTTGTATTGGGGCTCTGTATGTTTATAATTAACCAATAATTATTTTAAGTTAAATTAATTATAAATCAAATATTTATACTTATAATTAACTTTTATTTAATTTTCGACTTTTATTTAGGAGCACTTTATAAAGCAACGCACACCTTTCCTAAATATTTCTCCTTTTAATGCTAGTTCTCTAATTTGTGTATGAATTTAAAACTAGAAAGGGTTTGGATTGCCTTCACGGTTCATGTAAAGTTGCCCAGCCATATAAATCAGATAGATTTAAAATCTGTATCTGTAATAAAAGACATTTATGTGTTGTATGTGCAGTATGTTGTTTGCTAATGCGTTATCAAATGTGTACTTGTGTTGAGCGTGTTTGTAAAAATGTGGTCATATATGTTAACCAGAGTTTAAGAGTGATCCTGATCTCATGGTGTCAGGTTTCCAAATCTCAAAAAACTAATCTTTGCTTTTATCTTTATTCAGTCTCCATCGGCTAACTACACCTTGACCACGCCGGGCCTTCCTCCAGGCTGGGAAGAACGCAAGGATCCCAAAGGACGAACTTACTACGTTAACCATAACAACCGCAGCACCACCTGGACGCGACCCATTCTGCAGGTAAAGCACGCTGGCGTAACCTAACTGAAGCTAACCGAGATTTATTCTGGCATGTTGTTTTCTCTTTACTATCTGTCCAGTTTTGCAATTTTCCCTTTTTTTGGCTTATTTGTTTTCCCAATGAATCAATGTCATGTTTCTTTTGTTGGCTCATCTGTTCGTAATTTCAGTTTTTTGTGTTTGTGAGTATGTGTTCCCCATTTTTATTTATTGCTTTTTGGTCCCTATCAATCTTAACATATCCTTCTCATCCTTGTACTCCATAAACTCTCTATTTTTTTGTACTTTATATTCTCTCCCATTTTGTATAGCACAACAGTTTGAAGCTCCATTCAGCTGAGCTTTAAAGAAATGCTTTTTAAATTTCTTGAATATTCAGTATCTATTCACAAACCTTTGAGTGTGATGAAAAGTTATTGATCATTTTAATATGTTTTAATCACTTCCCTAAAGTGAACCATTTGATTTTTACCGTTTTGGAATCCATTCAGCCGATCTCTGGGCCTGGCGGTACCACTTTTAGCATAGCTTAGCACAATCCATTGAATCTGATTAGACCATTAGCATCGCAAAAGAGTTTTCAAAGTTTCGATATTTTTCCTGTTTAATACTTGACTCTTCTGTAGTTACATCGTGTACTAAGACAGACGGAAAATTAAAAGTAGGCCGATATGACTAGGAACTATACTCTCATTCTGGTGTAATAATCAAGGACTTTGCTGCCGTAACATGGCTGCAGGAGGCGTAATGATATTACGCAGTGTCTGAAAATAGTACCATGCTATTGAAAGTAACCAAGGGGACTATTTGCGGGCGCTGCGTAATATCATTGCGCCTCCTGTAGCCATTGTATGGCAGCAAAGTCCTTGATTATTACACCAGGATGAGAGTAAAGTTCCTAGCCATATCTGCCTAGAAAATAGCAACTTTAAATTTTCCGTCGCTCTTCGTACAAAATGTAACTACAGAAGAGTGAAGTTTTACATAGGAAAAATATTGAAAGTCTTTGGTTATTTTTGAGCCCCGGTGCTAATGGTCTAGTCAGATTCAATGGATTATGCTAAGCTATGCTAAAATTGGTACCGCCAGTCCCAGATATCGGGTAAATGGATTCCAAAACGGTAAAAATCAAATGTTTAACTCTAGGGGAGCTGGAAAATAAGCCTTTTTTTTAAGTGGAGTGTCCCTTTAACGACTTTCATTTTCTGCAACCCGTATGCTTTTTGACACATCTGACAAGTGCATTTAAAAAGTTTATGCCTGTAAGATTCACAATTTGTCTTATTTTTAATATAAACATACCCATTCTTACAGTAGTAAGGGAGACAATGTTCCTACTAACCTTTTATTGTTGCAGTTCCTAATAAAATTACTGACCAACCTGGCAGTACTGTAAATTAAATTTATTCTTACTTGGTGCCTAGCATGTGTTTGCCTGTGATATATTTCAGACCTTGCTCTCCATTTAGGACCCCTTTAAATCCCCTCTCTCTCCGACAGCTCACAGAAGATGGAGCCAGTACCTCAGCTGCAGCAGTGGGTGGGGCTACAGCAGCCACGCCCCCCTCTTCCACTCCTTCCTCCTCCAGCGGCCATCTAAGTGAACCCCAAGTGCGCAGACCCCGTAGTCTCAGTTCCCCCACCGTCACGCTTTCTACCCCGCTAGAGGGAGACCTTTACCCTGTCCTTCTGTTTATTCAGTCTATCACTCCGTCTCTTCCCTTTACTTTGCCATTGTGTGTGTTTCAAAGAAACTTTACAGAGCATGTTTTAGCACTAAAACTTAAAGAAATCATGAGAAATGATATACAGTATTCATAAAAGGAGATAACACAAGAAAACATGGTACTATAAGATTTATGGTTTAATTCAAGCTTCGGCAGGGCATTAATCTTCTGTCTGAACATTAATATTTATTCTGAACATTATAACCATAATTGCAGTGTTGTATAAGTCATTACAAAAAGATGTATAACAATTAAGGTGATAATTTTTAAAGACAACTAAGTTATAAAAATACTAAGATAAAAATAAAATTATTTCCTACCCACACTGCTTTAGTTTCTTTAGTTTAAAGGAACAGGCCCAGATTTTGGGATTTTAGCTTATTCAATGTATCCCCCAGAGTTAGATGAGTCCATACATACCTCTCTCATCTCCATGCGTGCTGTAACTCTGTCTGACGCACCCACCGCTAGCTTAGCTTAGCACAAAGACTGGAAGTGAATAGCTTCAGCTAGCATACTGCTCCCAATAAGTGACAAAATAACTTGAACATTTTCCTATTTGTGTGTTGTGATTTGTGTGGTCACACCGTGTACAAATAACAAGGTCATATGAGACACAGCCATCTTTTAACAGTATACATACTGGGAACTTTATTCTCAGAAGGCAAAGCACTGCTACTTGGGCAGAGTGATTCCCAAATTGATTCCTTAAGCTAAATTCCCAAAATCTGGGAGTGTTCCTTTAAAGGGACATTCCACTTTTTTGAAAATATGCTTATTTTCCAGCTCCCCTAGAGTTAAACATTTTAATCTTACCGTTTTGAATCCATTCAGCTGATCTCAATGTTTGGCGCTAGCACTTTTAGCATAGCTTAGCACAATCCATTGAATCTGCTTAGACCATTAGCATGGTTAGCATAACTTTGGTAATTTTTTAGTACGATGTTAATGGTCTAATCAGATTCAATGGATTGTGCTAAGCTATGCTAAAAGTGGTAGCGCCAGACACAGAGATCAGCTGAATGGATTCAAAACGGTTTCACTCTAGGGGAGCTCGAAAATGAGCATATTTTTCAAAAAAAGTGGAGTGTCCCTTTAAGCCTAACAGTTGAGGGAAATGATGAGTCCCACTCCTTGTATTATGCATAGATCAGTTTAAATATAAAAACCTGATGTCCTGAAAACCAGTTCAGTCGAGAGATCATTTCCTGTCCCGTCTGCCACAGTCCTTTCAATTCATGGTAATTTAATTCACTTCGATTCACAGTTAAAAGAGAAGAAAGTCTCCCCAGTTACTGTTTTATAGTGCGGCAGTCATTCATCTTTTTTCCTGTGACTGCCAGTAAATTCTTTCGTTTTTGGTTTATGAAGCGATTCGTGACAAAACGAACTGACTAGGCACTGACCTAAAAAAGTCTGTTCCAACTTTTTGGGTCCAATGGTTCTCATCAGAGTCAAAGCCGACGGTGTAGTGGGCAGCGCTCCGACATAGGGTGCAGACGCACTTTCGCCGACCCGAGTTTAGTTCCTGGCTCGAGGTCTTTTGCGCTCCTGTAACCCTCTCTCCACCAAATAAAGGCAAAATGGTTCTGTGCAAGTACAAATTTTTTATATCTACCATGTATGTATGCATGTATGTATATATGTGTGTATGTATGCATGTATGTATATGTGTGTGCGTGCGGGCGTGTGTGTGTATACACACATACATATACACACATACATATACACACATACATACATACATATATAAACACATACATACATACATACATAAATACATACATACATACATACATACATACATACATACATACATACATATATATACATAATGAAACCATCTGGTGAAAATCTTTGAAATATCTTAGGTTTTTGGCCTTTTCAGAAGTCTAGTTTGTTGTGTGATTCTTGCCACACAAAGTTAAATTGCGATTAGCAGCTGTTGTGTGGATCAAGTTTTTATATACTCTGTGTGTCTTAATTTGTATCAGATAATGCTACTGAAAACTTGTATAAAAGCAGCTGTCGGTTTGCGTACCGTGATCGCGTGCCAAAGTCTCACCATTGGCAGATGCCGCTTAACCTCTCAGACAGTCGTGACTTCATAGTTTCCCTCTGTTCTGTTACTCTTAATCCGTTCCTGACCCTACACCTACTTATTTTGTTGTGACTTTTAAAGTGTTCATAAATATGTCAGTAAATCTGGTTTAATTAAATGATAAGCTCTATCAACATTACAATCGTTGGCCTACCGTCAATAACCACAGAAAACTATTTCACTCATTTGCAATGAAATCGTATCGTAAAAATATCTTTTTGTATCAAAAATCATATTTTTTCACGGAAAGGGTTTAGAAATATTTTATCACACTGAAAAATAAATTTGTGAACACTGGTTAGACATGATTGAATTAATGGCACTTTTCCATTGCATAGTAAGTTTGGGTTGGGTCGGGTCAGTTTACTTTTAGGGGCTTCTCCATTGGGTGCAGTATGTAGTACCATATACTTTTTTGTGTACCACCTCAGATAGGGGTTCCAACAGACCCGAGCTGATACCAAAACCTGACGTGAAATCACTGTAGATCACTGATTGGTCTGACAAATCACTACCAGCGTCATCGCTATAATGGAAAAGATTAGCTTTACCTTCATGCTAGCTTGCGCTGTCTCGAGTAAACCTGTTGTTATCTCTGCTCGGCTGTAAGTTCCCAAACATCCACAGGTTGAGCATCCGTAACACCATACCAGTTTTTTCCAGACTTGCAGTTTGTGACAGCACATTCGCGACGTGCACTTTTGCATTTATGCTTAAATTCAACATAAATGAGGCTCAGCGGAGCCTGTTGACCGACGCCACCGGTGTTTGTACAGAAACTGTGAGACAGAGGTAGTGATAACGCGATGTGTAAACATCAATTTGTGGTGGTCAATTTTAATTTTGTGGCGGACTGAGAAATAGATGAATGTATGGGAATGTACAACGACGCTGTCACTTGTATGATGTCACAGCAGTAGGCGGCGCAAATATAACGACACGCCTATAATCCCTCCCAATCCGAAGTGTTACTAAACTCGATGGAAAAGCTAACCAAGCCAAAGTAAGGTGAGCCCCGACCTTACCCAAACCAAACCGTGGGGTACTATGCAATGGAAAAGCACCATAAGTGTTCTTAAAAATAACATTAATTAATCTTAACTACATTTTAACTCTCCACGCCATTGACGAGTTACAGCAATCCATATTTCCGCTATTATCCACTAGGTGGTGCTCTTACCCAACTTTTAAAACACTGAAGCATCCACTGATCACAAAAACAGTTAAACTCCATGTATGTTTTGATCATCATTCTGAATCGGATCTATAATAAAAGTCCTTTACAAAAAATGTAATTATTTCAGCTTTTTGTTAAAAAAAATTATTTTTGAAGAAACCTACCAATATTTGAGAGGTGATAAAAAAGAAAAAATTTTGATAGGATGAAACTTTTTTGTTGCTGTTTAAAAGCAGAGGTTCTGTTCTTTTTATTTTATATAATGTATGTTTATATATTTAAAGAAGATTTTCTTTAAAATAAAATGCTGCCAGAGAAAGAGTTAAGAACTTGATTCAATCATGTAGAAACGGTGTCCATAATAATGATGTAGATCCAACAAGGTTTTTCTTTTATTTCATTTTAAGTAAACTTAATTCAATCATGTGGAACCAATATTTTTTCCAGTCATGCTTTGCATATATATAATGTTCAAGTGTTATGGCTACACCTTTATAACAGTGTGATGCATGCATTGCTGATGTTCATTTTAGTTATTTTTACAAACACAGCAAAGGGTAGAAATTATTTTCTGTGTGCCTTTACACCACAGATTTAGTCCATAGAGTTTTGAAATTGCAATATTGGTTGGAAAAAGGAAAGAAAATAAACCTTATCAGTGTTATTGGGCTTCAGCCAAAGCTAATGGCTTCCACTGAGAAGAATGACTTTGCTAATGGTATAAACAATAGCTGTTGCTAAACTGCAGATGCTGGGGAATAAGTGTCCTGTGTTTGCTCTCAAAGCAATTATGCCTCCTGTAATTATCCCAAACATTTCCATGTGAAAACATGCTAGCAACAAGGCAAAGAGCAGCCTATTGTAGTGTTGCAAAAATCCCACATGTTACTTTCAATGCCAAAGATTGTGTTATTTTAGACACCAGTATTGAGTGAGCGATGTCAGATCTTCTTGCGTTCATGCACTTGACAGACGCTTTTATCCAAAGTGATTTGCAATGCATTTGAGGCTATACATTTTATCAAAATGTGCATTCCGTGGTATGATTGTGAAACTGTGGGAACGTTTCTTTCTTTTTTAGATTTCTCTTTGTTTTGCTTTTTTCTCTTATGGAATAACCAGAAAAATGTAACTACATAGGCGGTTATTAATATTCATGCAATAATCATGCAGCATGTGTTAAATTTTTTCCATTTGAAGTTAAAAGTTATTAGAGAATATCGAGTACACATTCCTGATGTGCTTTAAAGCATTTACAAAGAGCAAGAATGGCAATAATTCCTGTTACATGTATTAATGATCAGGGTCGCATTGGGTCATGAGAACTTTAATTAAAATTTGGAAAGGGAAACGTTTGTTGGAAACTCAATAGAGAGCCAGGGAGTATAAATGGAGGTCCTCTCTGGGTTATGTGTGCTTATTAAAAATTTAATATGAGAAAGCTGCCTTCTCATTATTAAAACATTTCACATTTTCTAAATCATTTTTAAAAGTCACATCGTTTTTTTAAATATAAATCTTAATTTTTTAAAATTCAAATTAAGCATACATTGGTCCTGAAAAAGTATTTTTCTTTGTATTTTTTATATTTATTTATAAAACTGTTAGTTCCAGTCCTAAAAGGATAAGTCAATTTTCTTAAAAAAAAATAAAAATTTACTCACCACCATGTCATCCAAAATGTTGATGTCTTTCTTTGTTCAGTCGAGAATAAATTGTTTTTTGATAAAATCATTCCAGGATTTTTCTCATTTTAATGGACTTTAATAGAGCCCGACCGATTTATCGTTTTGCCGATTTTATCGGCCGATATGAGCATGTCGCAGATATATCTGTATCGGCGTATAAGCCGCAGATATGAAGCCGATATGAACGTCCCTTTCAAAAAACATTAAATGCTTTTGAAAGATGTAAGTACTTGTTTGTCCAGCAGAGCGCGCCCTATTTGTTGCTAATGGCGACCCAGGTCACTCACTGGAGTTACACCAGCCAATCCCCCACCCCCTTCACTTCAGTCAGTTCAGGTGGCGGCAGTCACGCGGTTTCTTTACAACATTATACACCTGGTATTAAGATGCACTTTGGTCGATTGGATTATGAGTGTGCGAGAGAGACACATTCCTGTTTACATTTGGTGTTTTTAATCCGTCGCTTTTGTCCACTTGCGAGTTGTTTAAAACGCAAGCGGAAGAAATGACGCGAGGCGGAGAACGGACGCGTTTAAACTGATGCGCAGTAGCTGCTTGTGTTGTTACTGAACATGCTCATTTCAAAGCAATTGATTTAATAAGCTTGCACAACTTTACACCCTCGCTAAATAAAAGAGGCGGAGAGCAGGCGCTTTATGTTTATAAAAGTTTAAAGTCCCGACAGAACACTGTGGGTTCGTGTTATAAAAACGTTGTGCAGTACATTAAACATAAGCCTACATCAGTATGTTGTCAGTAATTCAAGCATTGTAGTCTGAACGGTAAGTTTCTATTTAATTTGTGAAGTATAACTTACTGTAAAGCTAATAAACAATGACTTTATAAGTTTTTCCATTTTTTAAAATAAGCCCAATATAACATTATTCTCATCAAAACTGACAATGATTTAAGATATATGTGTTTTGTTTTGTTAGTGTTTTAAAGTTATTTATAATAAGTCAAGTTTACTGTTTTGTGCACTTATATCAGAATCATTTTGGATATTATAGTTTATTGTTAACTTGTAAAACACACCTGCCTATATTACATATCTTTATCACGTCATTTTAAGTGTTTGATCACCACATTTGTGGTGTGATCATAGAGTGATCATTGCAAAAAGTATTTATATATAGTATATTCTGTTAATGTATAGTGTATTCTATGTACAGTACTGTAGTAGTATAATATACTGTAGTATATGTGTACTGTACTATAATATGCACATAATGAATATCGGCCGATATATCGTTATCGGTCTTTTTTTACTCCCTAATATCTGTATCGGCATCGGCCCCAAAAAATGCATATCGGTCGGGCTCTAGACTTTAATGGACCCCAACACTTAACAGTTTTAATGCAGTTTAAAAATGCAGTTTCAAAGGACTCTAAACAATCCCAAACGAGGCATAAGACTCCCATCTAGCGAAATGATTGTCATCCTTGGCAAGAAAAATAAAAAACATGCACTTTTAAACCACAACTTTTGTCTTCCTCCGTCCTGTGACGCGCCAGCGCGACCTCACGTAATTGCGTAATGCCGTGGAAAGATCACGTGTTATGAAACGCACATTTGCGGACCATTTTAAACAATAAACTGACACAAAGACATTAATTAGTATTATTCAACATACAACAACTTCGGAACGGTCCTCTTTCTCCACACTTGTAAACTCTGGGGTGTAGTTTCGCATACGTCATCTGTGACCTCTTGACGTGATGACGTATTACGTGAGGACGAGAAGTTGTGGTTTAAAAGTGCATATTTTTTATTTTTCTTGCCAAAAACGACAATCGTTTCGCTAGATAAGACCCTTATTCTTCATTTGGGATCGTTTAGAGTCCTTTGAAACTGCAATTTTAAACTGCATTAAAACTGCTATGTGTTGGGGTCCATTAAAGTCCATTAAAATGAGAAAAATCCTGGAATGTTTTCCTTAAAAAACATAATTTCTTTTCGACTGAACAAAGAAAGACATCAACATTTTGAATGACATAGTGGTGAGTAAATTATCTGGATTTTTTTTTAAGAAAATTGACTAATCCTTTAATTCTGATAGCTGTGATTTATTAAAGATGAAACAGCTATGAACAACCATGTTGCTGTTCACAATCGGTCAGGGACTATTTTTTCCAGCGGAAGGATTTGACTTTATGAAAGTCCTGACTGCTCAATACTACCATGAATAAGTCACAGCTCCTTTTAATGCACTCCACAGCAAAGCATTAAACACTCTGATTTCTGTTTCCCGATCCAGGGAGCCAATAACGTCCCGGTACGGCGAGCCGTAAAGGACACATTTTCGAACCCCCAGTCTCCGCAGCCTTCACCCTACAGCTCGCCCAAATCCCAGCACAAACCAAACCACAGCTTCCTACCCCCTGGCTGGGAAATGAGAATAGCTCCCAATGGACGTCCTTTCTTCATTGACCACAACAACAGAATCACCACTTGGGTAAGACAAACGCTCACAACCTTTGTGCCAGTGCCAACCAAATCAATTGCGAGTTTCCCATGCGTCTCGGAGTTTCCGGATGCATTGCGACTCATTAGTTTTTGAAACAGAGCTGCAGTCTAAATTGCTGATGTAGCTATAGTTTGTACACAGTGGGATTTAAGTGTGCTATCTATTTATATCTTACGTTTATTACAGTGCAAGTGGCTTGTTGGCACTCTTTTCACCTGTCAGAATGTAGTGTTTGACCTGTAGCTTAACCAGCCATTTTTTCGCACCAGTCAGCCAGTATCCACCTGCATGTTTTACTGCGCTATGCTGTGTCCATGTGAAAAAATTCAATCCTGTTGATATGGGCAATGAAATACAGATTAGAGAGCGATTAGAGGGTTTTTTGTTGCCTATTTAAGCAAATGTAATGTGGATCACAGCTTGTCCAAAGAAATAATGTATATTTATTGTATTTATGCATACATGTATGATGTGTAATAAGTGATAGAGGTTTCAAGAAATACTGGTGCATCCAGATCCGCACACACATTAAAGGGGTCCTATTATGCCCTTTAACAAAGTTTTGGGGTGTTGTGTGAAAAAACATTACATTATTTTTCACACATTTTTCATTATTGCAGCACCTGCCAAGTTGTTTTACAGTGGTATGTTTTTATTTTGTAATTGTCTTATACTGTACGGATCAGATGCATGTCGTAAACCTTGCAAAAGTAGGGTTTACACAAGCACACAATATCTGTGCATGATAAAATGCACAGCGGATGAACAAAGAGTTTGTTAAAAAGTGAAGATAAAATCTACATCAACATTCATTCATCTTAGCAAAGCAGAACCAACATTGTCTTTTTAACATTTCAACTCCCTATTTACTCTTTCCCCCCCATTGACGAGTTATCTGTCAATCCGCAATACCGCTACACTGAAAAAAATTATTTTCAAGAAAAAAAAAACTTAGTATTTTTGTCTTGTTTTCAGTGAAAACGTATACAATTCTTAGATTAAAATGCTTTTTCTTGATGAGCCGAACAACCCGAGAAAATAAGTCTAGATTTTAGACCAAGAATATCAAATTTGATTGATTTTGTGCATAAAACAAGCAAAAAAATCTGCCAATGGGTTAAGCAAATTTTTCCTGAATTTTCCTTGTAATTAGTGTTTAAGAAAAATTTTCAAGATTTTTTTGCTTACCCCATTGGTAGATTTTTTTTGCTTGTTTTATGCACAAAATCACTTAAATTTGATATTTTTGGCTAAAAACTAGACTTATTTTCTTGGGTCGTTTTGCTCATTAAGAAAAAGCATCTTAATTTAAGAGTTTTTAGATATTTTTACTGAAAACAAGACAATTTTTCTTGAAAATCCTTTTTTGCAGTGTATTATCTTCCGCAACTTATAAAACCCGGAAGTAGTATCGCCAAGTAGGGCAAACCGCTAAATATCCGTGTAAGTTTTGAGGATCGCTCTGCATCTGATCTCTATCAAAAGTCCTTCACAAAAATATAATTATCTCAGCTTTTTGCTCAAAATTTGGTGTTTTTGAAGAAACCTACCCACATTAGAGAGATGATACACTGCAAAAAATGACTTTCTTACTTAGTATTTGTGTCTTGTTTTCAGTATAAATATCTAAAAATTCTTAATTAAGATGCATTCTTGATGAGCAAAATGACCTAGGAAAATAAGTCTAGTTTTTAGACAAAAAATATACAATTTAAGTGAATTTGTGCTTAAAACAAGCAAAAAATCTGCCAATGGAATAAGAAATTTTTTCTTGAATTAAGTGTTTATGAAAATTAAACTTATTTCAAGAACATTTTTCTTATTCCATTGGCAGATTTTTTGGCATTAATTTACTTACATTTTATATTTATTGTCTAAAAACTAGACTTATTTTCCTAGGTCATTTTGCTCTTTAAGAAAATACATCTTAATTTAAGAATTTTTAGGTATTTTACTGAAAACAAAAATACTACACTGCAAAAAATGACTTTCTCACTTAGTATTTTTGTCTTGTTTTCAGTTAAAATATCAAAAACTTCTTAAATTAAGATGCTTTTTCTTGATGAGCAAAATGTAAATAAGTAAATAAGTCTAGTTTTAAGACAAATAATATACAATTTAAGTGAAATTGTCCTTAAAACAAGCTAAATTATCTGCCAATGGGGTGAGAAAAAAAAAGTGAAATAAGATTTATTTTTTCTTTAACACTTAATTCAAGTAAAATTTTCTCACCCCATTGGCAGTTATTTTTGCTCGTTTTAGCACAAATTCACTTAAATTGTATATTTTTCGTCTAAAAACTAGACTTATTTTCTTAGGTCATTTTGCTCATCAAGAAAAATACATCTTGATTTAAGAATTTTTATATATTTCTTCTGAAAACAAGACAAAAATACTAAGTAAGAAAGTCATTTTTTGCAGTGTAGGCAAGAAGTATTTTTTTGCAAAGAGAACTAATGAAGGTAGGATGAAGGTCTGTTCTTTCATTCAATATATTGTATGTTTATATATTTAAAGAAGAGCACTTTCTGGGAGGCATTCAACTTTTATCATGAAAAATGCTGGTGAGGAAAGAGTTAAAGCAACTCAACCAGGCTTTTTTCCCCTTATTATTGAATTGGACTTTAACCTTTGTAACTTTGAAGACATTTTTTATGGTCAAACAGCAGCATTACACACTAAATACAGGTGAAAATGTGATAAAGCATAACATGACCCCCTTTAAGCTGGAGAGAAGCCCCGTGTGATATATTTTGTACACTTGGACCCCTTGCGACACCTGGCGTCTAACTGAGGTACAGCAGTTTGTATCCAGTGCCCTGTTTTTCCCCAACATAGATCCACATTTGACACAGAAAGAACGTTGATGCTGCTTTGGGTTTATTTTTAATATGTTTAAAATTTTTATTACAAAACATTATTTAGGCAGATGATTGTGTAACTGGATACTATCTACCCATGTAGTGAGGTCAAACCTTATTCCCTTTGGGGACACCGCAACACTGAAACCAGTTTTTACTCACTTTAAAGCAAATTTTTAAACGGATGATCAACCCAGCTTGGGAGTCGGGCATGCTAATCTCTCTAATTACTAATTATCGCCGGTACAATTGCAAGTAAAATGTTATTTAAAAATGGTATCTCATGTTTATATAAAGTATTATCTTCCTATAGAGATGTAAAACAAACACAATTGTTCCCATTTTCCTTCACTATTGGTTGCAGCATTGCTTTTTGGCAGTAGTCAGTGAAAGCAATTTACTGATAAAGCCTTCTGGGAAAATCTGAGCTTTTGTAAGTCAACCTCTCTCTCTCGCTCGCTCTCTTGTCTCTCTTTTTATCTCTCTCTCTCTTTCTCGCTCTCTCTCTGCCTTTTCAGGAAGATCCACGTTTAAAGTATCCCGTTCACATGAGGACAAAAGCATCTTTAGACCCTGGCGACCTCGGCCCACTTCCTGTGAGTATAAAAGCGGACACTGGAGCCATATTTCCCATAAATCCATGCTCTTTCAGCGGCTTAGTACCCTCGTCTTATATACGACCTTGTGTTGAGGCACATTGATGCACAATTGTGAATGAGATCAACATCTATATCACACTAACATAAGGTGTCTGACTACTGAAAAGACAAACAGCTGCAACTGATGACACAAAACAAAGTAATATTTTTTTGTGTGTGTATGCATTGTTTAGTTTATTGCTTTTTGGTGTCTTTATTTAAATTTGGGTTGATGATGCAATATGGGTCTTGCATTATTAAATAATATTTATTAATGCAAGACCCATATTGCATCATCAACCATTATTTTCATCTAGGAGAGACTCTTAAATAGCACCGTTCGGTTCACAAGTTTTCAGTATGTGCCAGGTACCACCCAGCAAATGGGGCTCATCCAATTTTCATCTTTTTTTTCCATATATTTATCCAAAATTATAAATGTGCACATGCATGTAAATTAAGAATGTATGCAAATTTCTAAAACTTATTAACCCTACTAACCTTCATTTCCTGATTCATTTAATTTTGCTTTTTCTTAAGAATATCGTTTTTTTTCTCTTGGTTTCCTGAGAGTATTTTTAAAGCTTTACATTCATGTCATTCATGATTTAAATGACCTCCTTTAACACAGCATTACAGTAGTGCTGTCTAAGCTGCTGGTGTGTGTGATTTCTTTCTGGTCTTTCGGTGGCGTGGGGAAACATGCTGTGATCTGGGCTTGTTGCAGGATCTTCCAGAGGAGGTCGGTCCTCTCGCAGCCTGCGTGATTACCTGCCTGCCCACCAGCCTGTTTGACCTTTGACCTCTCCATCCCACTTATCATCACTGGCATGAATGGCTGTCCCTCGTTTTCCTTTGTACTTTCCTATATTTTTGGGGTTCTCTTTGTCAGTCTTTTCATCTCTTTCTCTTTTTTATTTCTTTGTTGGTGTTAAGTTTTTTTCATTTTTTATATGGCTCAACGGTGACCACCTACTTTTTTGTAGTCTTAGGGGGTGTGCACACCAAAGCTTTTAAACGCATCTGAAAACGGCTGGATGATGCCGAATGCCAGATGTTTTTTCAGCTGAGCGCCAGATTTCTTTAGTTGAGCGCTTTGGTAGCTGTGATACTTCTGCTTTGTTTATCGTTTGTCGTTGTACGATGCGCCGGTTGGTTGCTGTGGTAATGTCCCACCCGTCCTTCACTGTGATTGGACGGCCGTGTGAGAAATGAGCTTTTCACCCAAAGTAGAATCTTTTGCCGCTCAGCGATGAGCGTGGAAAAACCGCCGAGCGCTGGTTTTCAGCGTGGAAGTAAACCACTAGCTGCTGGCTTTTTTTTGAAAAACGGCAAACTTCCATTGGAAAAAATTAAATACAAATGCCGACCACGGGCGTAAAAGCTTTGGTGTGCACGCCCCCTTAGTTTGCAAAATTCTTAAAAAAAAGTTACAAACCTTGACCTAAACCAGCCAGCTTTGAGATCTTTTTTGTTTTTGTATTTTTAAATGATTGAGAAAAAAAATCAATGTACAACCATGCATTTTTTTATTTTTATTTAGTAATAAACTTCAAACGTTTACTTTTAACATCGTTTTTGTTACTTGCTAGACAGTTACAGGTAAAGGTGGTGTTTTGGGGAGGGACATTATTATTTTAGTTTTTTTTTTTTTTTTGCTTAAATCATTTTTTCTGTTTTATTTTTTATTGTTGGGTGAATTCAGGAACATTTTGTCATTTAAAAAATTAAATGCAAAGTTGTCTGAAATGCCCTGAATTGACCCGATACTGCATTTTTCTTTGCATGTATCCTTTTCTGGTTGCGTTGATCATTTGGTTTCCATCTTTTTCTTTCAATCGCCACCCTTGCTGCACAGCGTTTGTCCTGTGCTTCGTTTAACTGTATGCCAGTTTAGTTGATACCCGTATGTGCCTGTCTCGAGCGATGGCTTGGCCTCTCAGTTGTGAGCGACGGTGTCGTCTCTTTTCCAGATCCCCTGTGTGGGTCGTGAATAAAGCTTCCCTTGATGTTGTTGTTTATGAACTGTTTGGATGTCTATCCCTGGCTGTGGTTTGTCAGGCCTGAGAATTGCTTGTGATGTTGGTATCAACGTGGCTTTGGGGGTCTTGGGGTCTCCTATTTCAAGGGGCGTAGGTTGCAGTACATGTTTGTGAAAGTGAGTGTATGAAAAAATGACAGGCCTGCTCTCTTCTGCATGCCAGGTGGAACCCTGTTGTGGAACATCCACCACACCGAACTGAGGAATCTTCATATGTTTATGTTCTTTCCTCTCGTCCTCATGTTTTTCGTTACAGTTTTTATGTTGTTGTATTATTGTATGCTTTTTTATGTGTGCCTGTCTGGTGGTTTCTTCAGGTATTAATCTTCTCTTCTTTCTTTGAATCTACAGCCAGGTTGGGAAGAGCGAGTGCATGCTGATGGGAGGACCTTCTACATTGACCACAGTAAGGACACTCTCTTAATGTTATACAAATATCACGTCAGGATTGTAATGTCTGTAGCTCAGCTGGTAGAGCTATGCATTTGCAGCTTTGGGAACACACATACTGATAAAAAGTACACCTTTGGACAAAGCCATTTTGGATGAAAATCTCTCCCAAATTCATTAATTTAATGATATTTGACTGACAAGACAAATTAGCTTTTCTGTAGAGCAAAGCACTAGCACTGCCAAAGGCATCGGTTCAATTGCAGGGAATGGACATAAAGTACTGTGCAAAAGTCTTAGGCCACCATGCCAGAATAAGATTTGTTGTTTTTGCAATGTTATAGTGATCATATATATATTGTTTCTCAGTCTCTTTAATAGAATGCATCCAGAAAATACAGGAAATGTGTATGTATTAAAAACTGTATGCAAATGTAAACTGATGTGTCAAGTTTTTAGGATAAACTCCCCTTCCACTTGAGCAATAGCAGGAAACTGCAGGATCTCTTAAACCTAAATATAATTAAATCATAATTTCTCATTTTAAAGAAATTAGTCTTTTTACTTCATTCTGCTCAAAAATGCTCAAGATGTGTTTTGGTGATTCTCACGAAAACTTGGTTTTAAAAATGTCAAGCATGAAAATGTAAAAATTGCTTAAATTGACTTTTTTCCCACCAGACATTGAAAAACAAAGTCTGAAGTAAATGGGAACATTAATTTAAAAACTTTTACTTATCATTTAACACTTTTTGTAACATAATTTAAAAAATTAGTCCTAAAAATATCATTACCGCAGCAGTCAGAAAACATCAAGACTGACATATTTTCAAAATGACATGACAAACCTGAAAGAACATAATTTGGAGATTCTGCACATGCATTTAAAATCAAAGTATAATGCTTCTATTAATTAAATTAACATTTAATAAGCATCTGTTGCGGTAATGATAGTCAAAATGTCGTGTAAGCATTCTGACAAGACAATATTTCAAATTAACTGTAAAAAAATGATCTTACCTGGTAGCCATCTTGAAGTAACTGGTCCATGTGCTTGGTCACTCAAAATCAAACTTTATTAAAATTCTGTATGTGTGCTTAAACTGTTCTCAAAAAGTGTTGTGGAGGATGAGAACATCAGGCATGGACACATCATTTTCCTAATTTTTCTTCATTATTATTATACATGAATATTCAGTAAATATTTTTTCTGTCATCTAAAGTAGTCTAGCGAAACATCCATTTATTTTTTTTCTTAATATTTTTGTGTTCATTTGATTAAATTACAACATAACGCATGTTCAAACACAGCCGGACACATTGCGGTAATGAGAATTTCAGCAGAAAATGAGATAAAATTTACAATTATAAATTCTTATGTTGAAATCACACATTGTGCAAGGTAGAACATAATATTGTGTTAATTCTGATGCTTTTTAATGTTACTATATTACACATTTTAAAGCTAAAATCATTAGTTCCGTGGTGTTTCAATGGTTTCGTGAGAATCACCCGTTTAGTGCCAAGAAAGGTCACACTAAACACTGATGATTAGGGCTGCAACTAACGATTATATTAATAATCGATTAATCTGTCTGTCGCTGTCGTCGCTCCATAGAGCATAGCGTGTCGTCTTTGTATGTTTACTTCTTTGCCAGCTAAAGGCCGGGTTATACCTTTTTTCCCCCGTCCGGCTCGCGCGCGCACGCGTCCGCAGCTTTCCAAGTATACTCCCCGCGGCCACACGCGGATGGTCGCGTTCGACACTATACGCAATACAAATGATTTCTTATTCAAATTATTAGTCTAACAGGCTGTCAGGGCAGCACTGATTTGGCGACATTTACAGTACATTAAAACATTAGGATAGGTGAAGAAAAGTATCTGATCCACCATTGCAAACACAGTTTAGAACAAACAACAAGACAACAAAGAACAGGAATAAAACAATATGGTAACAAACATACTCCACAGCTTTCTGTTCTTGGAAGAAATAAAAATTAAAGAAGAAAAACGATAGTGTGTGCGCAAATGCTGTCTATTTCCTTTGTATAATTGTTTGAAGTGGAGTGTCCTGTCTAAATATTTTCATGCGCATGCGCTGTTGTACGCAGACGTCCCTAGTATACTTTCGGCTTAACTTCCAGGTGACGCGCTTACGTTTGGGAGGAGTAAAACACTGACTTGTGGTTTTCCTCTCCCTTCGCTTTTTTTTTATCTTTTCTCCGCCCTGTTTATGAGGCGCCGAACTCTGCAGGCAACAGTGCGCGAGAGAGAGCGACGCTGCGTCCCAAACCGCATACTTCCATACTATATAGTAGGTGAAAAGCACTTCTTCTCGTAATCTTTGCCTAATATATAGTATGGAAGTAGGCGGTTTGGGACGCAGTTCACTCCGCTCCGTGCTTAACTGAAGTTTTTCTTTAAAAAAAAAAAAGAAATGTCTCTGCGTCACGCGACACAACGAATCGATTATGAAATTCGTTTGCCAGCTCTTTTAGTAATCGATTTTTAGCGATTTAATCGATTTGTTGTTGCAGCCCTACTGATGATGCCTAAAAAAACATTTAGTACTGAAAATTAAATGTTGTATTTTTTGTACATATTTCCTTTATTTTCTGTTTGTATCTTAATAAAATAGATTGAAAAATAAATATGGATGGACATTAAAACTTCTAAAACAACAAGTCTGGTGGTGATAGCCTAGGACTTTTGCACAGTACTGTATGTATAATTTAAATGTACTTACAGTCACTTTATACTGTACTAGTGTTCGAAATTGAGGGATTGCTGGGGTGGTCCCGGACCTCTATAAAGCACAAAAATATTAATTAGGGGGTCCTCTGTTTTTTTTTTTTAAATTAAAATAATACATGAATTTAAAATTTTTGTGCTGTGCTGCCACAAAGCAATACTGTCCATTATTTTCCCCAATTTCGCAATAAACTAGTCCAAAAGATTTCTGTCTGAAATAAATATAAACTCTCAAGTGTGCCTCATGCTGTTTTCTGGAGGAATTAACAGATTGTTAGATTTAGGATTGGGTTAGGGGCATTTAAAAAGTTATCTATTTTCTATATTTATTATTATTATTTTATACCACGGGTCTGTCGAATGCTGCATTCTGATTGGCTGAGAAATGTTCTATGGGTGTTGATTATTTTTCTGTAAACCGCACACCTAATTTTTCAAATGTCTTAAAAATAGGCACCAGAGCAATGTTTGTGGTAACCGTGGTATAAGCGGAATAATTGACTCCGGTCCTTTGAATTATTTGAAAATAATGCACACCTGCGGTGTAACGGCACTCCGCTTCGCGTCGTGCCGCATTACCACCTTGGTGTGCATTATTTTCTTATAATTCAATGGCCCGTCGTCAATTATTCCTTACATATTTATTAATATTATATACTATTTTCACACTAACTTGAGGGGTAAAAAATGGTACGGGGGTTTGAATTAAGGGTAATTTTTTTTTTTTTAACGTTGATACAAGACCAACAAAAAATGGCCGGGGGGCTTAGCTATGGGACCCACATAATCTTTGACATAATTCGAACACTGCTTTAAACTCATGGCAGATGCTTCTTTATAATTTTATTTTACAGAACTTTGGGATTACCTCAAACTCTTTGACAGGGACCTATACCTGTCAGAAAAAATGGTCAAATGATGGCCCCTAGCCATCACCGGGGTGGTACCCTTTTAAAAAAGTACCCCTTAACCACCTAAAGAGTTAACATTAGTACCTCAAAGGTACATACTTGTAAAAATGTATACATATGTGTAATTAAATGGTAGGTATTAGGATTGTTTTTAAAGGATACCCCAGTGACAGCCTTAGCATGTTCCAACAACATAATGCTGTAACAAACAAAATTTGATTTTAAAATAGATTTATCTTAATAAAATATCATATGTATACTATCAAGGTCTTGTTTCTGTAACTGTATTCTCCACTGAATGATCAATAGCTATTTAGATGTTCTGAGATCAGTTTTCTCATGCATCATCAAAGACAAATATGTCCTACACATCCATCCCTGCTGCTTTATAAAACACAGGTGCGTTCAGCTACAGCTGTATCTGCAGCAATCAATACACACCTGATGAGTGAGACAGCAGCACCTCACAAACACACTGTTGGTAAAATGTGTAATACTGCATGTTGATTTGGAGGAAAGCTAAATGTTACTTGCAGGGATAGGTTACAGATGACATGACATCTGCCATTGGGTAAGCATTAAGACTACCGCCCCCAAACTCATTTACATTTATGCATTTGGCAGATGCTTTTATCCAAAGCGACTTGCTGTGCATTCAAAGTATACATTTTATCAGTATGTGTGTTCCCTGAGATTGAAACCAATGACCTTTGTGCTGCAATGCAATTCTCTACCAGCTAAGCTATAGAAATTCCCACTATAGTTGAGCCAGTGCAGTCTGACAAAGTCATATTTTGTCACCCTTTTACAGTACACATACGTGTTTCTCTCAGCATATGCTGTAATAAATCATTTTGTATCTAACAAGTTTATATTTGTTAATATTAGTAAATCCGTAAGCTAACTTGAAGTAACAATAAGCAATACAGGTTTCATGCATTTATTAATCTTTGTTAATGCCAATACAATTATTCATGTAAAATTATTGTGCATTAACTAATGTTGAAACTTACTAATGTTGATCAACAGCATTTTACAGATTTCTCCATTTTATACACAAATAGTCTCACATTTTTCTTTATCAATCCCACCACCCACATAACGTATCAGTGATGCTGTAGTCACACTTAGATTGCCATATAAAGTCCACAATAAACCAAATAAATAAATAAAAATTAAAAAAAAAATTATATATTATAATAAATATATCATTCACACCCTTAAAGGTGACAGAGAATAAACAAAAAGTTTTTTTTTACCTTGTCTTAGTTGAATAATGGTAATCTACCCTCATTCATGAACATACAAAAAGTGCTAGACATTTGGAACATCTCCGTTTCATAGAAATTCCTCCTTTATAAATGTCCGCCAGAAAATGGGCTAATCTGAACAACGGATATATATTACGTAAAATGCATCTCAACCCCCCCCCACCCCACTCTCATTCAATTCCCTCCCCTTCAAAATAATTTGCATCATCCGGCCTCTCGCCTCCAACGGGAAGTAAATTGCAGCAGTGTACCCGAAGTTCAAGGAAAAATGTTGAGTCGCGTGGCGAGGTCTGCTCTTCTATCTGTAAAATTTTGGTCTATCCATGTTTTGAAGACGGTGAAGTTTACATAGTTTTAGTGGCAGCAAAGGCAGCCAATCAGCGTCAAGTGCTTGCATTTCACAATGAGGTTGCCAGTTAAGCTCTGAGGGATGCCAAATAGATGCAAAACCACACGTTTAAATAGACCTTTTGGGAGTCGACGTCACACTACGTCACGCGCGCAATGTGGTGGCAGAAAAACAGTGGAAATGAATGAGACACGAGTGTAACAAACAATATAACTCACTAGAAAATGTCTTGTTGTGCTGTTAAGTGTCAGAATAGGAATGCCAAAATAGATGACCTTCATTTTTATAGTATACCGTCGTTGAAGACACCATTTGAGAATAAACGTAGGTGTTTATGGTTGCAAAAAGCCCTCAACCGGACAGACAGGAGTGATGAAATCATCTGGAAATCTTTTAATAATTACAATAGAAAATAATTAGAGAAGATATTGTTCTGTCGAAGTCTGTTCCGTTGTCTCTTATAGCGTTTTTATCACGTTACATTTATAATTTATTTAGAAAGATTAAAGATTTGAATGAGTTCATAATATCAATAATAAAAAAAAAATTCTATTACTTCTTTTTACCTTCTATCTTAGCCTTTGTCTTCTTCCTGTTTGTTCTAAATTATGATGTTTACTAATAAATATATAAACACAGCGCGCACACACACCCGATGTAAAGTGTTAATAATATATAAATAGGCCTATACAAATTAATTTGTATGTAAACATAATAGTTTTAGAACAAACACGTAAGCTAAAAATTTAAGGAAGAAATTAAAAACAGGAAATGATGAAATATTTAATAAATGATATTATACAGAATACATGATAGTATAATAAGTACTTCAGCGATTCATACTGTAAAAATAATTGATAAAGAACAATACATATACATTACATACATGCACACAATTAGTAGCCAAGCCATTTAACTTTAAATTTATTTAAAAAATAAACGTAACTTGGTGAAAACATTATAAGAAACGTTACACTAAAGAGAAATATAGGGGAAACAGACTTCTACAGAACACCGGATGCTTAAAAATCACAGTTTAACGCTAAGACACTTCACACAGCTATTGCAGAGCTGTCACTTTCTGCCACCAGTTGGGCTCCGCCCACAAAAAACGTCATCTCTGTTTGCAAACATGCAAAAGGTCTGTATAGCTTTCTGAGAGAAGTTTTAAGGAAGCTTCTAAGGCATTACAGACCAAACCAAAATTTTGTTTTCTACATGTCACATCACAGAATAAGGATAAATACCCCGTTCAATCATTCGATGTCACCTTTAAGGTGGGTCACACACTGAACAAGAAGCGCTGCGTCGTGCCCATGAATCTAAAAACAAAACACATTATTTTCTATGAATGTACGCACACCGGCGGTGCCTGATGGCATCTGTTCGCTGTGACTCTGGAACGCATATTTTGCATCTTGAAGTAAACGCTAAGCTTGCGCACTTCTGGTGTGCGATACCTACAAGTTGTCCCACACGCGACGCGGCGCTTCTCCTACGGTGTGCAAGCCCCTTTAGGGGGTGTGGACACCAAGGCGTTTACGCCGGCGTATGTTTTCAATGGAATTGTAGTGCTTTTTAAAAAAAATGCAGCAGCTGGTGTTTTTCTTTTTTTCGTGCTGGGTGCCCACAAGCACCCACAGTCGGCATCCACTTGCCGTTTTCAGTCGCGTTTAAACGCTTTGGTGTACATGCCCCCTTTGTATAGCGTCTCACCACTAGGTCATTACTGCAACTTTTATTTTTAAAAATGTATTATTATATGTTTAAAATAACACGAACTAAGATTAATACATGCTGTAGAAGTATTGTTCATTGTTAGTTCATGTAAGCGAATGTGTGAATTAATGTTAAAAAAACAACCTTTTTTGTGAAGTGTTACCAAGTTCTGGTCTCAAATACCAGCAATGAAAGACATTACAAAATGACTGTCCTTCTTTGCAGACACCAAAAAGACGCAGTGGGAAGATCCTCGACTGCAGAGTCCTGCCATCACAGGGCCTGTAAGTGTCTTTTAATCTCTCTCATCATCTTCAGTTTATCTCTTTACTTAATCTTTTATGATATGTGTGCCTTTTGTTATAAACCAGCTGGTGGAAGACACATACAGTAGTGTTTGTCGCTGTTATGATGAAATACATGTCATAAATTGCCAAGAAATCAATAATGTTCCTTTTTATGCATAATATAAATTCTTATTTTTTTTATTTGTGGTAAAATATGAAGCAAGATGTTGACGTATTTTGTGTGATTCACACCAAAGCAAAATTAATTTTTCCAACCTGTTCCAACAATCTTTTTTGAGTGAGTAATGTAACACATCTAATGCCTTGTGCGATTATTTTGTGTCCCCTCTCCCAGGCCGTGCCGTATTCCAGAGAATTCAAGCAGAAGTACGACTACTTCCGAAAGAAGTTAAAGAAGCCGGTAAGTGTTTTCCCAGAAGTCTCTGTGAGCGCTTTCCTCTCGCATGCTGTATTCCTGGACGCACTAATTTATTCTGTGTGAAATCTTTGCCGAGAAGCGCAAACATTTTTTTTCAATCGGGTGTTAAATTGTTCTTCACACGACAGAAACGAAGCTGTGATTGTTTCAGGCAGGATACTGTAATGCAAAGTTGAAGTGTCGGCGTGAAGCTGATCAGTCCTGTTTGTTTCAGTTTTATGATGTAATCACCAAACTTTTGTTTGTAACTGGATGCTATATTTTCTATTCCACAGGCAGATATTCCTAACCGTTTTGAGATGAAGCTTCACAGAAATAACATCTTTGAAGAGTCGTACAGGCGCATCATGTCTCTGAAAAGACCGGACACGTTGAAGGCTCGTCTGTGGATTGAGTTTGAATCAGAGAAGGGTCTGGACTATGGAGGTGTGGCCAGAGAATGGTTCTTCCTGCTCTCCAAAGAGATGTTTAACCCTTATTATGGGCTATTCGAATACTCGGCCACGTAAGTTGCCTCACGTATTTGCGCTGTTTTGTGTTGTGATGATTTTAATTTATCATTGTTTAGCTGTGTGCAAGCCTGAGGTGGTGGTGTTTAATGTGTAATAATATTTCACTTCAGTAACAAATTACTGAGTCATTGTCTTTGTGTACCGTCTGTGTCTCACTTCCCTCTTTCCTTAAGGCCAAACTAGAAACTACAACGACCATTAAGGATATCTGTCTGTCTTTTTTCTTATCTATCTTCTCTATCATTGTGTTTGCTAGCTATCTTTGTGTCTGTTTATCATTTTCTTCTGTCTATTTGGCTGTCTGCCAGTTTGTTTTATAATTGTGCCAAATGAAAGTTTGCCAGTAACCATACAGGGACCCTCTGTTATCCTGTTAGATTTCCCCTTTATTGAAAATATGCTAATTTTCCACCATTTTTACCATTTTGGAATCCATTCAGCCAATCTCCGGGTTTGGCGGTACCACTTTTTAACATAGTTTAGCACAAGCCATTGAATCTGATTAGACCATTAGCATCGCGCAAAAAAATAACCAGAGTTTCAATATTTTTCCTATGTGAAACATGACTCATTTGTAGTTACATCGTGTACTAAGACCGACGGAAAATTAAAAGTTGCGATTTTCTAGTCAGATATGGCTAGGAACTATACTCTCATTATGGCGTAATAATCAAGGACTTTGCTGCCGTAACATGGCTGTAGGAGGCGCACTGATATTACACAGTGCCGAAAATAGTACCCCCCCTATTGAAAGTTACCAAGGGCACTATTTTCAGGTGCCATGTTACGGCAGCAAAGTCCTTGATTATTACACCAGAATAAGAGTATAGTTCCTAGCCATTTACTCACCTTCAGGTTGTTTCAAACTTGTATAAATGTCTTTGTCCTGATTAACACAAAGTAAGATATTTTGAAGAATGTTTGTAATCAAGCTGGTGATTCTCATGAAAACTTGGTTTTAAACATGTCAAGCATGAAAATGTAAAAAAAAAATTCCCACCAGACATTGAAAAACAAAGTCTGGAGTAAATGGGAACATTAATTTAAAAACTTTTACTTATCATTTAACACTTTTTGTAACATAATTAAAAAAATTAGTCCTAAAAAACCTCATTACCGCAACAGTCAGAAAACATCTGACATATTTTCAAAATGACATGACAAACCTGAAAGAACATAATTTGGAGATTCTGCACATGCATTTAAAATCAAAGTATGATGCTTCTATTAATTAAATTAACTTTAATAAGCATCTGTTGCGGTAATGATCATCAAAATGTCGTGTAAGCATTCTGACAAGACAATATTTCAAATTAACTGTAAAAAAAATGATCTTACCTGGTAGCCATCTTGAAGTAACTGGTCCATGTGCTTGATCACTTAAAATCAAACTTTATTAAAATTCTGTATGTGTGCTTAAACTGGACACATCATTTTCCTAATTTTTCTTCATTATTATTATACATGAATATTCAGTAAATATTTTTTCTGTCATCTAAAGTAGTCTAGCAAAACATCCATTTATTTTTTTTCTTAATATTTTTGTGTTAATTTGATTAAATTACAACATAACGCATGTTCAAACACAGCCGGACACATTGCGGTAATGAGAATTTCAGCAGAAAATGAGATAAAATTTACAATAATAAATTCTTATGTTGAAATCACATATTGTGCAAGGTAGAACACAGTATTGTGTTAATTCTGATGCTTTTTAATGTTACTATATTACACATTTTAAAGCTAAAATCATTAGTGCCGTGGTGTTTCAATGGTTTCGTGAGAATCACCCAAGCAGATCTGGGGCACCATTTACTTCTATTGTTTTTTTTAATGCCATTATTCAGGGCGAGAACTGGTTAATCTATATACAAGTTGATCCACACAGACTTCTATAGTAGGTAAAAAGTAATACTGTGGTAGTGAATGGTGGCCCAGATCTATTTGGTTTAATTTATTTGAAAACAAAGAGGGACTGTTATTGTAATTTTGTAATTTAATTTTTCTCTTCTTCTGTCTGTTTGTAGCGATAACTATACACTTCAGATCAATCCAAACTCTGGTCTTTGCAATGAGGATCACCTCTCATACTTTAAATTCATTGGACGGGTGGCTGGGATGGCCGTGTATCATGGCAAGCTATTGGATGGTGCGTAAGCCTGTTTTTATTGAATGACTTAATTTTTGTTTTATGCTTTGGATTTTTTTTTTACAGATAGAGGCTAAAATGTCATTGTTTGTGTTTTAGGTTTCTTCATTCGACCGTTCTACAAAATGATGCTGGGCAAGCAGATAACTCTGAATGATATGGAGTCAGTGGTACGTTTACACACACACATTGTTTCACTCATCGATTTCATATCATTTCAATCTTGAAGCTCACATAACACACTGCTTATCTTATGTTAATCTTGAGTAGGGGGGAGCGGGGCACAATATATAAATATATAAAAAAATATTTGAGTTTGATTAATTATATTTTTACACAAGCAACACACACATCTCTTCTACAAATGAACATTTGAAGTTTGTTTCTAGTACTTACCATTCTTGGACGATTACACCAAACTTGACAGAAGTGCAAACATTACAACTTACCCAACAGGTGGTGTTAATTGTAACAGGCAGGGGGTTAGTTGTAACACTTGCTAAAAATTAAGTTTGCAGGCAAATATTTCAATACTATTTTGTCTGTATACTTGAAGTGGATATTGTTTATATATCTGTCTATAATAGACAGGCATACACACTGCACTGATTCATCCAGCCCTCCTCCAACAACAGTTCAACTACAAATGGACACAAATGTCCAAATACGCGAGAAAAAGCAGCACAATTATGACAAAACATTTTATTTGATATGTGACCCAGTCTGTAATAATCATACTACAGTTTCAAAATCTAATTCTGAGATAATGAGCATTAAAGTCTGATTTTAGCCATTCATTTCATTATGATTTCAATCTTTGTTGTGACCTTATACAATCACTATTAAAGATAGGAACAAAACCAATTTGACACACGATTGTTTATAAGACAGGCACATTTATTTTGTTGGCAGCCAGCAATCATTCGCGTGTAGCCTATTTAAAACAACGGCAAGAGTTACGCTGACGTTAGCAGTTTTCATATTGTAAGTGCTGAGGGGTTAGTTATAACACAGCTTTACAATTAACCCCACTGGGTCAAAATATTTTCAAGCCCACCAAAAAAGTTGCTAAGAGCTGCAGACATATTTCAAAATTATATTTTAGTCAACAAGATACTGATTAATATGACATAGCATTGGATTTGGTATCTTACACACCCAACTTAGAAACCGAAAAAAAAACATATGATGAAAAAATGAAGAGTTTGGTTCCAAAACGCAATAAATCCATTTTGACAAATTTCGGTAAAAACGTGTTTTCTATACCAAGAACGTGACAAGATGAAAACCACTATTTTCTGTTACAAGCTTTCACATAGCATCTTTAGGTTATAAAAACATAAAAAATTCAAATCCATAACTTGATTTTCAAAGATTTATTATAAAAACCAATTATTTTTTCCACAAAATGCAATAAATCCATGACGTTTTTTTTTTCAAAATGCTATAAATCTATTCAATCAATGTATAAATGTGCATTCATCTTTGTCATGATATATTCATTTAGTTGAACAGTGATATACACTGATAAAAAATAAACATTAATGGCATTAACCAAAACACTTACTTTGTCATATTAAGATCACTGTCATTGCTGCGGTTATACTTGACGCCGTTGCTTAGCATTTTTCACAGCGATCAGCTGTAAAATGTTTTGGTCCTGCTCGATTTTCGTTGACTTTGAGTAAAATAATGTAAAGTTATTCATAAGATCCCCTGGGGTCAATGTGTTAGCATGAGAAACTTGATGCTGTCGGGAGATAAGCACCAGTCTCCCGAGTGCTTTGCGTAAATTATTAGATGTTGATGACAATCTTTCCCGTCACAGAAAACAACCACAGGTTTATCAATGCCATTAAAGTATTATATTGTTTTGTTTGTTGATCACGAAGTACAAAGTAGATGAGGAAAACTAGGACTCCGTGTACTCAGCGCGCCGCCATGTTTGTTTACATTGCGTGAATGGTCCGCTGTAATTTCTGGAATGGATTTATTGCGTTCTGTAAAAAAGGAGGAGTGGCGTTTATCGCATTTTGGGAAAAAGGGAGAAAAGATGACAGAATAACACGGTGGATATTGGATTTTGCATAAAATTAATTATTTACTTTTAAATACTGACATGATATAATACTGATTTTGCAGTAACTCATTTTTTTTCAAAGATGGCGTTTATCGCGTTTTGGAACCAAACTCTTCAAATTTACTTGCATGCCACCAAAACACTCATTCATCAATAACTCAAAAAAATCAAAAATCAAAACGCTGCTATCCTGGATAAACAAACTAAAGCCATTGTTTTCATAATGCTGGGTTTATTGGGAAGCTGAACAAACTTAAAGGGATAGTTCAGCCAAAAATGATATTAAACCACTGATTTGCTCACCCCCAGGCTGTCCGGGGTGCGTGTTTCCATCGTTTTTCAGACAGACACATTTTCGGATGTTTTGGAGAATGTTTTGGATCTTTCAGTTGATTGAATGTGAAGTTGCGGGGTCCACGACCTCCAAAAAAGTCCAAAAAAAGTGTGTCCATCCTTCACAAAATAAATCCAAACGGCTCCACGATGATAAACAAAGGTTTTCTGAGGGTAATCCGCGCGGTATTGTTGTAGAAATATTGCCGCCATCTTAGACTCCTCTGTATTCAGGAGAGAGTATTAGCGTAGTGTACGCACTTAGTGACGTATGACAATTTCGGAGGGCGGGGGCACAGAGCAGCAGCAGAGAAACCTCCGTAGGCTGCGTAAGCGCTCATCCTGAGTGCGGACGCGACTGGGATGGCGGCGCTACCGGAAGGTAGTTAATAAAGTTTTGAATGTGGATATTTCTGCAGCAACACCGCGCGGATTGCCCTCAGGGGACCTTTGCTTGTCATCCTGGAGCCGTTTGGATTTGTTTTGTGGGGGATGGACGCACTTTTTTTGGACTTGAGGGTCGTGGACCCCATAACTTCACATTTAATTAACTGAAAGATTTAAAACATTTTCTAAAATATCCAAAAATGTATTTGTCTGAAGAACGATGGACGTGTGCAACTCGGACAGCTTGGGGGTGGGTAAATCGTGAGTTTAATATCATTTTTGTCAGAACTATCCCTTTAACAAACAAAAACACACTTTGCTGTTGATGTTGATTTCATGTCAGCTCTTGGCTTGTGTGTGCATGCGATATTCCAATTAGAAACCCCTTAAATTCCAGCGTAGCATGGGAGGGACCCTGCATTATTTGATAGAAAACTTCATCAAATACAACAACTCAAAAACAAGCTTAACTTGTCACATATCTTTGGAAAGCTGAAATTCTGGTGATTCGAATGATGTAAGCCATTTTAAGATACAATCAACACAGCAGGTACAATTTGTGTCCTTTTTAGGCTTTCTTTTCAGGAATATAGGAATAAAGTGCCCATATAAGGACTTCCACTGTACGTCCTGCACTAAAATTGCTCATAAAAAAATAAAGCAAGATTGTTACATATGAATCTTTTACATATTCAAAAAAAAAACTTTTCGAAACTTATTTCGCAAATATTTAATATCATCATAGCATCATAAGCGTTGAAACGTAATTTGAGGGCACTAATTTTGTTATAATCTATATGTTACTCATATTTATTATTTTTTTTTTTTCATTCCTCTTTTTTGTGTTTGTGTGTGTGTACACACTGTAGGACAGTGAATACTACAACTCTCTGAAGTGGATTCTGGAAAATGACCCAACAGAACTGGACCTGCGGTTCTGCATTGATGAGGACAATTTTGGACAGATAACATACCATAATATTTCAAAATTAAAGCTGTAAATGGCATGTTTATCTTTCTGATTAAAGTTTAAAAGTCTTTTAAATGCAATTTTTTATTCTTAGACGTATCAGGTGGATTTGAAGCCAAGCGGTTCAGACATGGTTGTTACCAATGACAACAAAAAGGAGTACATAGAGTGAGTTACTGTAGTACCCTTTAGTTTTTTATGAAGCTACTCATTGGTAGATTTATGAATTTTAAGACATTAGTACTTTAGTATTTTGCTGCTTTGGAATAATGTGCAGAAAAGTAATAAATAAATAAGGGACTTAAGACAGAAAGTCCTAAGACTGTTTTTTTTTTTTGCACAGCTTGGTGATTCAGTGGCGGTTTGTGAACAGGGTTCAAAAGCAGATGAACGCCTTTTTGGAAGTAAGATCAAGTCCCACACACACAAATATGAATCTGTAGTTCAACGTATGGCCACTATGTGGCAGCAAACTGTAGCTTATCCCTGATTTATAACAACATGACCTGCGTGTAAATGTGTTAAAAAATTGTTTTTCTGTTTCACAGGGTTTTACCGAGCTCATTCCTATTGACTTGATAAAGATTTTTGATGAAAATGAACTGGAGGTAACATTTCACTTCCCACATATTGATAACTTAGTTCCCGCTGTTGTCATGGAGACTGCATCCTCCATGTCTAAGACTGTCATAGGCTTACATATATTTTTAATTTCTCCTTTGTGTTTTCACTGGGTTTTTGTTTGTTTAAATAATTTTTATGTTTATATTAAAATTATTGCATTAAACCTTCCTGTAGATGTGTTTATTGATAGTAAATTGATGTTGACATCTTGTGGCATTTCCATGTTTAATAAAGTCGGGATGTACAGTAAAGGTTGCTGAAATATGCCATGTATAAAAAAGTAACATTATTTTGTAGTCAGTTTTATTTTGTTTTATAAAATTTTGTTTATGTTTTCTGTCTTCAGCTGTTGATGTGTGGCCTGGGAGATGTGGATGTTAATGACTGGAGACAGCACACCATCTATAAGAACGGCTACTGTCCCAATCACCCTGTGATCCAGTGGTTCTGGAAGGTATGTACGGCCCTTTTTAATACAGAAATGATCCTTTCTCATATCTTTAGTCCATTTTGAGCTAAGCTAATAAAGCAAGGTTATGTCCTAGTAGATGCCCTGCAAGGACCAAGGAAGCCTTCAGATCAGCTACTGCAGCCCATTTGCTAAAACATTGCGTTAGTGGTGCAAAGGTTGTGGGTTTGATTCCCCGTGAACACACATACTGATCAAATGTATAGCTTAAATGCACGGATTAGTTGCTGTCTCTGCCAAATCTGTAATCACGAACACTTGAAGAAAATATTGTGTTTAGGATTATATTGTGTTTTTTAATATACCTTGTAAACTCTGTGTGTGCGTGTGTGACCTCATGTTATGTACACATCAGATAGTTACTGATCAAAGTTTGATTTGAGGCTCTTTAAATGTTTGCACTGATGAAAGAGTTAGAAAGAGCATCGGGAACGTCTTATCTGCATTCTGGAACCAGACTCAAACACACAAACTCAAATACATACAAATTTAACCTACAATACAGTACATAGTCCATAAGTAAATCTGTCACACAGATTAGAGCTGAGGCCTGGCAGTTTTGACACATCGAGTCACCACGCAAGTTCTAGCTTTGCTCGCAACACGTCCTGATCCTGTTTGATTCAGTTTAATTTAAGTGTATTTGTATAGTATTTTTCACAGTTTACACCAGCTAAGATTTGCGCAAAACTTTAGCATTATTTTCTAAATGTCGACAAAAAACTATTGCGAAATTACGTTTCCATTTACTGATGTTATGCGACTAAAACGTTATTTTGTTGTCTCGTGATAAGTCCATGGCCCTGTCGCAAATGGCGCACTTTATGTGGACTTTCGGTCTCGTGGCCTTAAATTGGGCATGCTCACTTAGTCTACGAGTCCGTAGGGTGTCCCATCTGTCATTTTTACGCTCCGAAGTGTGCTCAGCAGCGCCCCCTTTGCACCCTTGATGCGTTCTTCGGCGAAGCCCGAACTGCAGCAGGCTTCGAGCACTTTACCAACCCAGAAGTCCTTGCGAAAGAGCAATTAGACAACGGATGGGAGGAGTTCACACTGATGGGCACCTTCTGCCGTGACGCTTAAGTCTGTCCCAAATTACGACTCCGGTGCACCCTCTTGGACTCGCGTCAAGGGTCCCTAAGGTCTGCACTACATGATGTCATCAAAGTGGACTCTGAGGAGGTCCACAAGTCCGGAGTGTGCCATTTGGGACAGGGTCCGTGGCGACGGGTGTGTTTTACTTCATGCGGCGCCCCACAGACCAACATGCGTATGACATCAAAATACAGCGAGAGCGACTCGAAACCATACAGAGCAGTTGACTCCCGAATTGCTCTTGCTGTATTTTGATATCTTGCACTTGACGGCTCTTGGTGACACCAATCTGTCTTGTTTTCCAATCAAACATGCCGCGCCATATCTAAAGAATGATCATGTGATTTTTGCGCACGTCATGTGACCTGTGCCACCCGGTGGATAGTAGTGGTATTGCAGAAAGCCAGAAATACTCTTCATTGGCAGGGAAGCGTTTTATTCATAATTGACGAGTTAACTCGTCAAGGGCGGTGAAAGAGTTAATGATAAAATATGAAATTACGCTGTAACATAGAATCGATAAACATAAACATTTTCTATTCATTTAGTTGAAATATTAATATTCAAATCCGCTTAATCCCGGCCTCAAGCCATTGAAAATAACGCTAGTTTTGAAAACCCGGTTTGTTGGCAGAATCCATTGAGAGTCTGATTAAAAATGCTCATTTACAAGAAAACATGTCAGACGCACTTAGAGGGTTTTGCGTTCGAAGCCATAAAAATTTGCCTTTAAATATGACGAAGCACATTTGTAAGAACAGCATGAACTGCGTCTTTCATTCATGGAAATGTGATGAATATATAGCTGTCTAAAGTGACTATGGAGTGAACACGTAAAAGTATATCTGGCATTAAATCTTTGTTTGATTTCATCTCTGTTCAGGCTGTGTTGTTAATGGATGCAGAGAAGAGGATCAGACTTCTGCAGTTTGTCACCGGAACGTCCAGAGTGCCAATGAACGGCTTTGCTGAACTCTATGGTAAAATATGTTTTCGAGTACCCTGATTAAGCGTCATTATGGTGAATTGCAGGCAATAACTTATATGTGACCCTTTTTGTGAAATTCAGATTAAAGTCTCAGAATCTAATGATGAGATTAAGAGTATCAAAGTTTGATTTCAGTCATTGATTTCAATCTTTGACACAGTCAATTTATCATAAAGATATGTAGGTTATATTTTCACAGAGTGTTATTTACATTATGTTGGATAATTTTATGTAGAAAACAGTAAATCACAAAAAATACTTAAACTAGATTTTCACATAAAGCCACAGAAAAAAAATAAAGAGACCACTACAGATGTATTGTATCTAGATGTATTGTGACCATTTTAGTGCAGAGACTGTTGAATTTCAACAAAAGCAAACCTCAGGAGTGACATAAAGTCACGCAATAGCAAATGTAGAGATCATGAAGATGTGACTAAAAATCAGGGTTTTTCCAAAAAAAAATTTGATTTTTTTCCTAAAATACATGTAAAAACATTAGTATTTTGTTGTTAAGAAATGAATTTGAACTTGTTTTCTCTGCAGTTTTGAAGATCGGAAAACACTGCATGTTTTTTGTTGTTGTTATTTTGACCAGGTTTTCCCCATTTCAATTTTCAGTAAATAAATGCAAATAAAAACTTTTTTTTAATTTTAATTAAGAATTTGGCAGAAATGTTATAGTTGACAGAATGTAACACAAATTATCATTTTACTTAACCCGTTAAAGGTGCAGTGTGTAAATTTTAGCAGCAACTAGTGGTGAGGTTGCGAATTGCAACCACTGCTTACCCCTCGCTTTTGAAATGCATAGGGAAGCTACGGTAGGCGCAACCGGACAAACATGTTATGGTCGGAGACAACTTAGTAAAAAAGTTTGTCCGTTAAGGTCTTCTGTAGAAACATGGCGGCACATATGGCAAATTCCATGTAAGGGGACCCTCGGTATGTAGATAAAAACGTCTCATTCTAAGGTAATAAAAACATAACGGTTCATTATGAATGGTTTTTATACATCCCTGATAATATTGTTTTGTATATTATTCTGCATTTCTGTCAAGAGATCCTTCTACAAATTACACACTGCACCTTTAACTGAGGCAGGACACCTAAGTTAACTTCAATATTTTTTATGTAAATGTTAATCTATCACGACAAACTATATATTGTTGGAAAGATCTAAGAATGTAGTTTTCATATTTTTCAAAACCTTTTAGCAGTAATTATAATGTAATAAACTGTAATTTATTAATTTGTGACAAGAGTATGCAGCAAACCCTACAGCAAACCAACACAAACCTCAGTTTTTTGATAATTTTATGTATTAAAATAATACTATATTGCATTTTTTATTTTATTACAAATAAATGTAAACTGCTATAAAAATATATTTTCACCTCCAGACACTTCCGTAAAAAAAACGCGTTAAAGTGTCTTCTTTAAAACAAGACCAAAATTAGGCTTCTAGACCAAAAAAAGTCAGAGTTATTAACTTGAAGGTGAACATCACCTTTTCAAGCCCCCCCCCACTCAAAAAGGCCTGCGCCAGTTAAAGGGTTAAACATATACATATAAATAGTAAATCTAGAAAAGCCAAAAGGGACAATAGAAATTGTCTCTTATTTTTTCTGTGGCTATATATGTACAGTGTTTAGTTATTGAACTCGATCTGGTTTAGTGTTAATAATAAAGTTGCTTAGTGTTTTGATGATGCAATGAAGACTTAATGTAAAGGAAGATGTTTATAGCAGCTTCCTCTGTTTTCAGCTCTAACCTTTCCCCTTTGAGAGCTATAGGATAAGTTTGGTGTCACCTGATTGGTCCTTGATGAATTATGTGGTCTCTCACAGGTTCCAATGGGCCGCAGTTGTTTACTATAGAGCAGTGGGGAACACCTGACAAACTCCCTCGTGCTCACACGTGGTAAGCCCACCAGGATTTGGCCACTTTATGTATACAAAACACCAATACTTTGCTTTTTTTCTTTCTTTCCTTTTTATAGGTATATAAGCGTTTATGTGACTATGCCATAAATGTTTTATTTTCAATTATAAAAAACATAATTATGGTCCTGGTTGCTAATTTGTTGATATCTGTGCTTTTTCATGATGTTTTTTGTGTCACTACACAGCAGCCATACAATCTTAAAAAAAAAACAATCCTTTATTGTATTTTATTTTTTTGACAGTTTGGTTCCATAAAGAAACGTTAACATCCACAAAAGTTTTTTACGTTTATTTTTTAAACGGTTCTTTTATGTTATTGTTCCAAAGAACCCTTTATAGCACCTTTTATTTTAGAAAATTGGGTTTGATTTATTACTTTTTTAACAGTTAAATGTTTTATCGTTATAAAAATGTTTAAAAAACGTTTTGTGGATGTTAACGTTTTTTTTATGGAACAGAACTGTTGAAAAAAACGAAAGAATTGTTTATTTTTAAGATTGTATGGCTGCTGTGTAGTGATACAAATAATAGCAAAAAAGCACAGCTATTGACCAATCAGCATCTAGGACCATAATTATGTTAACACCCCCAGAAAAAGTTAAAATCCACAAAACGTTTTTTTAACGTTTATTTTTAAACGGTTCTTTTATGTTATTGTTCCAAAGAACCCTTTATAACACCTTTATTTTAAAAAATTGGGTTTGATTTATTACTTTTTTAACAGTTAAATGTTTTATCATTATAAAAAATTTTACGTTTTGTGGATGTTAACGTTTCTTTATGGAACCAAACTGTTAAAAAAACTAAAGAATAGTTTTTTTTAAGATTGTATGGATGTTGTGTAGTAATACAAATAATAGCAAAAAAGCACAGCTATTGACCAATCAGCATCCAGGACCATAATTATGTTTAACATCCACAAAAAAAAGTTAACATCCACAAAACGTTTTTTAACGTTTATTTTTAAACGGTTATTTTATGTTATCGTTCCAAAGAACCCTTTATAACACCTTTATATTAAAAAACTTGGGTTTGATTTATTACTTTTTTTAACAGTTACATTTTTTATTGTTATAAAAATGTTTAAAAAACGTTTTGTGGATGTTACGTTTCTTTATGGAACCAAACTGTTAAAAAAATGTAAAGAATTGTTTATTTTTAAGATTGTATGGCTGCTGTGTAGTGATAGAAATAATAGCAAAAAAGCACAGCTATTGACCAATCAGCATCTAGGACCATAATTATGTTAACACCCCCAGAAAAAGTTAAAATCCACAAAACGTTTTTTTAACGTTTATTTTTAAACGGTTCTTTTATGTTATTGTTCCAAAGAACCCTTTATAACACCTTTATATTAAAAAATTGGGTTTGATTTATTACTTTTTTAACAGTTAAATGTTTTATCGTTATAAAAATGTTTACGTTTTGTGGATGTTAACGTTTCTTTATGGAACCAAACTGTTAAAAAAATGTAAAGAATTGTTTATTTTTAATATTGTATGGCTGCTGTGTAGTGATACAAATAATAGCAAAAAAGCACAGCTATTGACCAATCAGCATCTAGGACCATAATTATGTTAACACCCCCAGAAAAAGTTAACATCCACAAAAAATTTTTTGACGTTTATTTTTAAACAGGTCTTTTATGTAACCGTTCCAAAGAACCCTTTATAGCACCTTTATTTAAAAAAAATTGGGTTTGATTTATTACTTTTTTTAAAATTTACATTTTTTTATCGTTATAAAAATTTTAAAAAACTTTTTGTGGATGTTAACATTTCTTTATGGAACCAAACTATTTAAAAAAAACTAAAGAATTGTTTATTTTTAAGATTGTATGGCTGTTGTGTGGTAATACAAATAATACGTGAAAAAATCACAGCTATTGACCAATCAGCATCTAGGACCATAATTATGTTAACATCCCCAGAAAAAGTTAACATCTACAAAACGTTTTTTTGACGTTTATTTTTAAACGTGTCTTTTATGTTACCGTTCCAAAGAACCCTTTATAGCACCTTTATTTTAAAAAATTGGGTTTGATTTATTACTTTTTTTAACAGTTATATTTTTTAACGTTATAAAATGTAAAAAAAACGTTTTGTGGATGTTAACATTTCTTTATGGAACCAAACTGTTAAAAAAACTAAAGAATTGTTTTTTTAAAGAATTTGAAAAGTTAACATCCACAAAGCATTTTTTTAACGTTTATTTTTAAATTATTATTTTATTTTATCACTCCAAAGAACCCTTTATTTTAGATTTTATTTTGTAGAGCGGGTTTGAATATTACTTTTTTTTTTACATAACTACTAGCACAGCCTCTCGTTCGTCAGCCGCAGTTAAAAAGTCATGCAAATACATAAGTCAAATTCTAATTTGTCATTTAATATATAGGAATGTTTCATGTCTTCATGTTTTGTCTATTTTTAAACCATGGTTGCTTAGAGTTGGGGTTAGAATTGGGGTTTGGGTTAGGATGTCATTTTATGTAACAACAACTTGCTCTAACCCCAAACCCAAGTGATGGTAAAAAAAAAATGAAAAAAGAGAAACCAATAAATAATACGACACTAGTAGATGCGCCATATAAGGGAACGGGAAAGACTGACGTATGATATGCACGCAAAATTGGAATTTGGCGCATGTATTGCACAATTTTTCAATTGTGTGCTATTTATATGCATTTCATGAGAATGGGCTGCGTACGTTGATTAAGTATTCGTAAATGTGCTAAACTACATCAATGTAACAGAATCGTGACGCGTATATTCGTTTATGATCATTTTGTCTTTCTTCTCCTCTCAGCTTCAATCGTTTGGATCTCCCGACTTACGAGTCATTTGATGACCTGCGGGAAAAGCTTTTGATGGCGGTGGAGAACGCCCAAGGCTTCGAGGGCGTCGACTAAGGAAACTCCATTTATATTCACACGATCTCCTAATGCAACCTTCGAGCAGAGACATGTACAACACACACTTATACCCACATACACACACTCTCGAGTTGCCATGTACAGCAAGATCCCAGCAGCCGCAGACGTGTGATGTCACACAGTATATGCATGTATCCGTCTAGCTGGAATGCCATTGGCTGTGAACCTGTTTTGCGAGACGCCAAACAACTCTACGAACCATTTCCCCTCCAACACTTTTCTTTTTTTTAATACTCTCTGAGGCCAAAGTAGTGTTGCATTATTTACAGTAACAGTAAGAATTTGCTCAGATACACTTCAGTGTTCGGACTGGCCTAGGTGGGTGTGGCCTCGTAGTGGGTGTGGCCTTGAATAAAGCATTAGAACCATCGCGACCAATCCCGTTTCTTGCCAACGTAACGTAACGAAGAAGCAACGATGAACTGTCGTCTTATCAGGTCTTATTACCACCAGATTACCTTAGGAATTACAGCCAGGATGAAGGGCGCTACATCATCCTCACCTCAATTCTGTCAACAACGCCAAGTTTCCCCTTTCTTCCTCGAGGATTATTTTTTTATCTTCTTTTGCAATGCGACAGGATGTTGATAATTGTTTTTAATAGTTTATTATCGCTGTTAATATGATCGTTCTTATCGAGTAAACGGATATTTGTACCAACAATGTGGTTTACTATTTTAAAAACAATGTTATCGCAAATGCATCTGTGGCCTGTCCATATCCATATCATTGTGGGTAAAAACTAACAAAATAACATGATCATCATCATGATTATTGTATTGCTATCAAACTGGCATGAACATGTATCTTGTGTTTCAATATGATTACGTAGTAATTATATAACTATTCTAAAAAGTACGATCGTCACGGATAAACATGGACGTGCGTTTGACATGTAAATTAGTTTGTGAGAATGGGTTTTCTTAAACTGTAATAAATATTGTTCTTATCTTAATTATGATTATACCTGTTCATAATGCTGTAAATGAGTTTGTTTTGGGGTAAGGAATGGTTGCATTCTTTTACTGTATGTGTTAAATCTGTCGGAAGTATTAATATGAAATGCAAGAGTGAAGCTATCTTAAAAGCGCTGTGATTCAAACACTGCAAGTCTCGCAGTAAACTTTCTTTCTTAGTTTTTCTTTCTTCTAACACCACTGAACCTAAACGGGCACTTTATTGATCATTTCACCTTTTTTTGTGAACTTGAATGTGATTCTGTTATATTTCGTTTCTTTAATGACACTCGGTTACTTGGTGCAATATCTCTTGTGTTTAGAATCTGCCTGCCGCTAACACACCTGCCATCTAGCAGGGACGTTCAGGTTATAGCTTACCCCTACAGCTGATCTGGAGTCAGCTTGCCGGCTCAACCTACAGTATAATGAGCTGGAATGGAATAGGTTGAGTTGGCAGCTGTTCCTGGATCAGATTGGTAGAAGTGAGCTTCACCTTGAGTAAGACTTCAGACTGGTTCTGTTTATACTTTCTGTTCTTCTTCCTCCCTCCTCACTCACACATTTCGGGCCGCTTTAATCTGAATGTGGCTCCGTAGGTTTGTGATAATATGATTATTGTTATTGCTATAAATTACCCTTTCTTATTTGTTTTTTATTGATGAGGAACATTTACTTTGTCTTGGTTCCTGTTCACGGCAAGACTTCAAAATAAACTGATAAATGGAATCAGGCATACTGTTGTATTACTGTGATTAAAAAGCCTGAAAATTTGGGGCATTTTTAGACCCTTTAAGGAAAGACCTTTGTTTTAAGGATCATTAATAAACTTTGTATATGTAAATGTTTGGGTGATTCTCACGAAAACTTGGTTTTAAAAATGTCAAGCATGAAAATGTAAAAATTGCTTAAATTTACTTTTTTTCCCACCAGACATTGAAAAACAAAGTCTGGAGTAAATGGGAACATTAATTTAAAAACTTTTACTTATCATTTAACACTTTTTGTAACATAATTAAAAAAATTAGTCCTAAAAAATCTCATTACCGCAACAGTCAGAAAACATCAACACTGACATATTTTCAAAATGACATGACAAACCTGAAAGAACATAATTTGGAGATTCTGCACATGCATTTAAAATCAAAGTATTATGCTTCTATTAATTAAATTAACATTTAATAAGCATCTGTTGCGGCAATGATAATCAAAATGTTGTGTAAACATTCTGACAAGACAATATTTAAAATTAACTGTAAAAAAATGATCTTACCTGGTAGCCATCTTGAAGTAACTGGTCCATGTGCTTGGTCACTCAAAATCAAACTTTATTAAAATTCTGTATGTGTGCTTAAACTGTTCTCAAAAAGTGTTGCGGAGGATGAGAACATCAGGCATGGACACATCATTTTCTTAATTTTTCTTCATTATTATTATACATGAATATTCAGTAAATATTTTTTCTGTCATCTAAAGTAGTCTAGCAAAACATCCATTTATTATTTTTTTAAATATTTTTGTGTTAATTTGATTAAATTACAACATAACGCATGTTCAAACACAGCCGGACACATTGCGGTAATGAGAATTTCAGCAGAAAATGAGATAAAATTTACAATTATAAATTCTTATGTTGAAATCACACATTGTGCAAGGTAGAACACAGTATTGTGTTAATTCTGATGCTTTTTAATGTTACTATATTACACATTTTAAAGCTAAAATCATTAGTGCCGTGGTGTTTCAATGGTTTCGTGAGAATCACCCGTTTGCATCTCTTAAAGATGTGCTCTGATTTGATATATAATGTATAATAATGCATAACTCCAGAGTGTCAGCCTTAGATAAACTAGGTTAAGGTTACAACGAACAGGGTGGAAAGTTTCTTTAATGTCAGTGTTTAGTTCCTTATTTGCATATCAGCAAAGTTTTGTTGATTTGACCTGTTACAAAGTTGTGTAGGTAACTGGGTTAAAATCTGGCAACCGCTCAGACTTTTGAATCTAGTTCAAGGCTGCGTTCAGATTTTCTACATGACTAGCCCACATCATTTATTGCAACATTTAAAATATTTTTTAAATTAGCCATTGATATTTATATTATCATGTTTGTTTTATATTTATTTTATAATTAATCTTTATATATAATGATTTGTTTTACATAAAAAAATATGTACTGCTCTTATTTAAAAAAATATGTTGGCTATCCTTTACAGATGCCAAAGAATTATATAAGAATTAAATGTATTTTTATATTGCTATTATTATAATGAAACTATCCCATATAAAAAATACTATAGTATTTGTAAAGAAATGTAGTATAATATATAATGAGGTTAACTGCAGTTAAGTATAGTAAATATTATAGTATACTATAACATACCACATAAAAAAATTAAATATGTAAGTTTTAATTTACACAATTTTTACTATGGTAAGAAGCTTTTATAGTATACTATATACAGTACTTCAGTAAAAAAAACTTTACTATAGTACTAAAGTAGTAAATTATACTAAAAGGTGTATAGTGAAAGTATAGTAACGTGTTGTTATTTCTCTCTATTTTACAACAAAAAGTTTTTGCATCAAAAGTATGTTATTTTTAAATAACTGTATTCTGACTTAAATTTGTTAATATGTCAAATCTTTTAGAGGTGTCATACCGAGCACATGGCGCGAGAGCTCTGCCATGCGGTGAAGGAAACTTAGTTCATTCACATGTGCAATCTGGAAGCTATCAGATTCAAGGACAAGCAAACAGAAGCCGATTGCTTTCCTGTACACTTTATCAAGCGTTTTCTTTGGGCAATCACAAACAGGTCCAACATCACATGAAAAGAACTGGATTCAAGCTTCAACATTCATTGATGTAACGGTAATGTTTGTTATCTACAAACAGGTATTATGTTTGTCAACGCTTCTTAGAAGTCTAGTATGAGGGTTATATACATTTTGTGGAGTTATGAAACAAACAATGTAATCATTTTATTCTCAGGCACAAATAGACGACGCACTGACGACGCTGTTTGGCCTACTGCTTCTTCATATCAAAGAGTCCGTCATGTTGGGGAGGTCAAAACATTCTCCAGTTACTAAATCATTGCCATAAGGAAGCTTGTGCTTGTTAACCAGTGAAAGTTGGTTGGAAAGTAAATCTTACCAGAAGCAGACTGGGACTAAAAAGTGTCCCTGGACTTTCTTACCCAGAGTGGCCCACCACACCCTGTGGTGCTGCAATGTAACATACCCAACGTTGCCATAACGTAATATACCCAACGTTGCCATAGTGTAACATACCATACGGTGCCATAACGTAATATACCCAATGTTGCCATATTGTAAAATACCATACCGTGCCATAACGTAATATACCCAATGTTGCCATATTGTAAAATACCATACGGTGCCATAAAGTAACATATCCAATGTTGCCATATCGTAACATACTGAACACTGCCATAACATAACATACAATATGTTGCTATAATGTAACATACTACACAGTCATAACGTAACATACTAAACACTGCCATAACGTAACATACTGAACATTGCCATAACGTAACATACCATATGTTGCTATAATGTAACATACTACACAGTCATAACGTAACATACTAAACACTGCCATAACGTAACACCATATGTTGCTATAACGTAACATACTAAACACTGCCATAACGTAACACCATATGTTGCTATAATGTAACATACTAAACACTGCCATAACGTAACATACTAAACACTGCCATAACGTAACACCATATGTTGCTATAATGTAACATACTGAACACTGCCATAACGTAACATACTAAACACTGCCATAACACCATATGTTGCTATAATGTAACATACTTAACACTGCCATAATGTAACATACCTAACATTGTCATAACGTAACACCATATGTTGCTATAACGTAACATACTAAACACTGCCATAACGTAACACCATATGTTGCTATAACGTAACATACTAAACACTGCCATAACGTAACACCATATGTTGCTATAACGTAACATACTAAACACTGCCATAACGTAACACCATATGTTGCTATAACGTAACATACTAAACACTGCCATAACGTAACACCATATGTTGCTATAATGTAACATACTAAACACTGCCATAACGTAACACCATATGTTGCTATAACGTCACATACTAAACACTGCCATAACGTAACATACCGAACATTGTCATAACGTAACACCATATGTTGCTATAATGTAACATACTAAACACTGCCATAACGTTACACCATATGTTGCTATAATGTAACATACTTAACACTGCCATAACGTAACATACCGAACATTGTCATAACGTAACACCTGTTGCTATAACGTAACATACTTAACACTGCCATAACGTAACATACCGAACATTGCCATAACGTAACACCATATGTTGCTATAATGTAACATACTGAACACTACCATAACATAAATTACTGAACACTGCCATAACCTAACATACCATACATTGCCATAAAGTAACATACCATATGTTGCCATAACGTGACATACCAAACATTACCATAACATAACATACCGAACGTTGCCATGACCTAACATACCATACGCTGCCATAATCTAACATATCATATGTTGGCATAGTGTGACATACATTACCATAACATAACATACTGAACGTTGTCATAACCTAACATACCATACGTTGCCATAACGTAACATACCGAATGTTTCAATAACGCAACATACCATGCATTGCCATATTGTGACATACATTACCATAACATAACATACTGAACGTTGCCATGACCTAACATACCATACGCTGCCATAATCTAACATACCATACGTTGCCAGAGTGTGACATACATTACCATAACATAACATACTGAACGTTGCCATAACGTAACATACCAAACATTTCAATAACGCAACATACCATGCATTGCTATAATGTGACATACCAAACATTGCCATAACGTAACATACGGAACGTTATGGAAACGTATGGTATGTTAGGTTTTGGCAAAGTATGGTATTTAATGTAATATATACCTTGCCATAAAGTAACGTACCATACAATGCCATAATGTAACATACCATAAGTTGCCATAATGTAACAACCGAAAGTTGCATACCATACATTACCATAACATACCATTCCACAACACAGCATCAATCTTAAACTGGTGGTCTTCTTCGCTCATGGATTTTCTGCCATGTAAACCTGTATGGCGTAAGGGTGGACAGGGACTCAAAAAGGACATAGCAAACTAGCTCATTGATGCACAGACTACTTTTTACACCACAATTCAGAAACTTGTTGCTGCATAAAGTTTAAAGGAAGTCTAATTTATTATAAAAATCTGCATTTGAACTATTTGCCAGTGGCATCTTACTAACCAAAACATAAAACGGAGATAAAACTGAGTCAAAGACTCATGTATTAGAGTCAAGTCTGAGGGTGATGATCTTTAAATTATTTTACAAATGAATTAACTGAAAAGCTGCTAGAAAAGCCAGGTAACCAAAAGTGTTACGGCTGACAAATCATAACATATGTACATACATATACTATAACTGCCCTTTACTTTATAGGACAGGCTTGACCTTCCTAATATGGCAGCGATGTTGACATACAATTCAGCAGTGTCAATGCATGTCTGGTTTTACTGCTATAAATTTCTTGAGATATCTGGGCATTAAAAATGCATAATAATAATGTGTATATATTATTTTGTACTTTATAAAATGTATATGATGATTATTATTAATAATATAAATAATGTTTACATATAACCAAGTACAAATAATATTCTAAGAAGCCAAGGGATGATTACAGGTCAGTGAGCTCAGCAATGCATTTCAGGTGCCCTGTCCCCTAGCTAGTCATTAAAATATATTTGTTGCCATAGTAACAGAAATCTGGTGTTTAAACCATTGAAGTTAAGAGTGAAAGTGTTCGGATAAAATTATCGTTTTTAATGTTTTTTTAAAAGCACTCCCAGGTTTTGGGTTAGTGACCTCGTCCCCACGTCACTGTGGATCAATACCTCTCCAGGCTTATCTCAAAAAAGCACTAACTGTTTAACTAAACCCCCTCTAGGTACATATAGGAAGGTTAAGTGAGAATGAAATGATCAGTCTGTTCAGAGCGACGACTTGTTTCTCGTTCTGGTGGACCACGGGAACAGACTGAGAAAGTGAGTTTTGGTTTATTGTTTTGTGAAATGCTTCCTTTGTCAGTAACCCCATTATAGTTAAAGACACCGAGAGACATGAGGATCAACCATCTTTACAAGACGGTAGTCTGCAGTAAGTTACAACCTATCTACCATAACGGTATTTCTTTTGTTTCTTGTATTTTGACTATTATCTCAATCAAAAGTGATTTAACTTTTTAGGTAGGTACGGTAAGATTTTTTTTTGTACATTAAGGTAAATCCAAATGCAAAATCTATCTGTAACAACACTAGATATAAAAGAAAATCTAGAAGTTGTGTCAGGGATTATATCTACTATTATAAGCATAGCACTTCAGAATATGCTTATTAAATTAATATATTGAATAACGCATGTCTATAAATATATATATTTTATAAAAGCAATAAGGCATTTGAACGCTGTCATGACTGAAGGTGATGCAGGTGCATTATTGTATAATAATAGCTATTAGCAGTGATACTGACTAAGTAGGAGTCTAGGGCAGTGGTTCTCAAACTTTTTCCACGTGCGGCCCCCCTGTGTACGGTGCATTCCTTCGCGGCCCCCCCAAAGAAAACTTATGACAAAAACTCTTCTAAAATTTAACATTTTATTTAAACAAAACATATTAAGTTATACAAAGTAGTACTTACAGGTTAGTAGCCTTATTTTTTTTAGGTTTAATTACACAGAATTCATTATAAATTAATGTATTTTATAAAATGTCATAAAACTGGGGCCCCCCTGGCACCATCTCGCGGCCCCCCTGGGGGCCCGGACCCCAGTTTGAGAACCACTGATCTAGGGCACAAATGGTGGGCAGATTTACATGTCAGTCATGCGGAGAGCAGCTGTACTATTTCCCCAGTTCCCAAAAGATGTAATCTAACTACAGGTGGATAACATTTACACATAGACCACAGTGTCTAAGTTGTTCACATTACTTCATTTTTGTTCGATACAATTTTAGTGAGTGTTTAAACACAAAACAGTACAGATTTTACACTGATTTTACCGTAATACTACCGCACCAGTGTTTGCTTTCTGGGTAACTACTGTCATTGTAGGATATATTTACTAATGAAACTAAATGGTTTATGTGATTTTTTTTTCTTTTTTTTAGGCCGTGTCAGTTTTTGTCCTCCTGAGCTGTGGAGTGTGACAATGGTGTTTGTATCCTGTGTCATCAAACGCCATTATCACACTAAATAGCCACGGTGTGACCTCACAACCACCTCAGCCAATCAGAGCAGAGACACAGAAGAACTCTATGGACTGCTGTTGTGGGATTATGAAGTGTGGATACTTGTGTCTACATGTAAAGGGTATTTTTATTACTGTGACAGTTAATTGATCATTAGCTGTTGAAAACAGATGGCACGTCTGCTATTGGTATGCCTACTGACCCAGTTGTATTTATCAGACGGGTTAATGAGTACAGTATGCACACAACATGTGATGCATATGGCACAGTTTCCTCGTATGGTACAGGGCATGATGACACCTATAAGGAATAATGTACAGTATGGATCTGCTGTAGCAAGTTTTGTTCTTGGTGTATGAAGTTTATTGTAAATGTATTGTGTGTCATGTTTACTAGATACAATTATATCAATGTCACTGATGGATTATGGAAATGTCTTTTTTTAAGTACGTGTGTACAGCAAAAGTTAGACAAACGTTTGGGTGATTTTAATAAAGTGAATTCAATGACCAAAAAATCAAATGTTTACGATTTTTCTCAATATCCCAGGAAGCACAGATCCAATAAACAAAACTATTTTCAGTATACAGATCACTCAACACAGAAGGACTTCTGATAACGCACATATTTCAGTATGCTACAACTACCTGTATAAGGATAAGACTCTAGAGCTATACTATAGATTTGCATGAATTATGCATACAGTGTAAATTACATATCGTGCAACAATTCACAGTTCTTAGGTGATGCATGTTAGCAGCCCAAGCTTTCCAACAGCGAATAAATAAGAGGACATATTCTACATTGCTTTGAAAATGTGTTTGCATTTATATATAGTAATGAGCCAATACTGTAAGTCATTTGACTTTGGATGATGATATTGAGGTGAAGGTGGAGGGCTTGTCATTCTTGCAGAGGCAATTCAGCAGCTGTTTACTGGGCCATGTGTACAGATTGTTCCATCGCATCAGATTTAATACCATATCATACAGACGCCATCATTCTCATGCGAGACATACGGCATAGCTTGACTTTATATACACAAACAAAACATCATATGGTTGACAGTACTGTGCACAAGGTCAATGAATATATTTTTAAGCAAAGTTTATAAAATGCATATTGTTAAAGGACTTTTAATTTAGTCCATAACCATATATTTAAATGAGTATTCACATTGCAATTTCAAATCTAACTCATAGTCAGTAATAGTCATTCACCTTTAACAGTAAAATAGAATTTAGGTAAACTGGGACACTTTCTGACATTGACCTAAATTCTTAGTAGTAAAAGGATTAAGTTTAAATATACTTGGGGGTGGTTTCCCATGCAGGGCTAAAATTCTATCCAAAAATGAAAATTCTGTCATCATTTACGTTTTTTTATCTTGATGAACACAAAAGATGATATTTTGATAAATGATGGTAAGCACAAAGTTGATTGTAAACACTGACTTCCATAGTAGGAAAACAAATATTATGGAAGTATTGTGATAAACAATGAAGAAAATATTTTGATAAATTATGGTAAGCACATCTGTTTTTCCTACTATGGAAGTCAATATCCTCTTTCACACAGTAATTTCGGTAAATTACCATGAATTTACCAGAATTAATTTAATAATACACATGATGTCTTTTTACCATTAGACATCATTCACACATTAATATCATACCGGTAAACTCGGAGAGAAAGCGGAAGTTACCTGTGGCGCGTTGCCGGCAAGCTCAGTGTTGTATTTGTAAACAATGGCGGGTATGCTTTGCTGAAGACCGCATCAAGGGGGCAAAGGAGCCGCTGATGAGTACACTTAAAAGCGTAAAAATGACAGATGGGACACCCTACGGACTCGAACACTAGCGAGCACGCGCAATTCAAAGCCACGAGACCGAAAGTCCACATGAAGTGCGCCATTTGGCACAGGGCCTTTTAAGCTGCGTGTGTGTGGAAACGTCGTCCGTAAACAGTGCGCGGGTAAACGCGTCATCGGTATCCAAACGTTATGATTGGCCCGAAGCTGTCTGTGCGGTCTGACGTCGTCCGTTCTATATGCCGGTAATCTATATTTTTTGTTCACGCATAGGGCTAACCAGTAAATTACTGGTAATCTTACAACCTCTCTTACTGGTAAATTGGCAGCACTGATTTACCGGAAAGGTTCTGTTCACACATGACCTGTTAACTGCAATTTACCAGTAAATTACCAATAAATACTGTATGTGTGAAAGGGACTATGGTTACAATTAGTTGTGTGGTTTTCATTATCAAATTATCTTTTTTTGTTGTCATCAGAAAATGGTTTTTATTTGTAAAAACAGGTTAAATGTCCTAAAATAACTAACTGCAAAAAAATCAAGAAAAAAGTCTTCGTATTTTTGTAAGGTTTTCAGTAAAAATATCTAAAAGTTCCCAAATTAAGATGATTTCTCCCGATGAGCAAAACGACCCAAGAAAGTAAGTCCAGTTCCCACACCAAAAATATCAAATTTAAGTGGTTTTGTGCATAAAAGAAGCAATAAATAAATAAATAAATAAATCTGCTAATGGGGTAAGCAAATTTTTCTTGAATTTTTCTTGAGTTTAATGTTCACAATTTTTTGCTTACCCCATTGGCAGATTTTTTTTTTGCTTGTTTTATGCACAAAATCACTTAAATTTGATATTTTTGGTCCAAAAACTAGACCCACTCTCTTGGGTCGCCCTGCTCATCAAGAAAACGCATCTTAATGTGAGAATTTTTAGATATTTTTACTGAAAACAAGTCTAGTTTTAAAACCAAAAATATCAAATTTAAGTGATTTTGTGCATAAAAGAAGTAAAAAAAAATCATAATAATTATAATCTGCCAATGGGGTAAGCAAAATTTTCTTGAATTTTTTCTTGATTTTAGTGTTTAAGAAAAATTTTCAAGATTTTTTGCTTACCCCATTGGCAGATTTTTTTTTTTTGCTTGTTTTATGCACAAAATCATTTAAATTTGATATTTTTGGTCTAAAAACTAGATCTATTTTCTTGGGTCGTTTTGCTCATCAACGAAAAGCATCTTAATTTGAGAATTTTTAGATATTTTTACTGAAAACAATACTAAGAATTTTTTTCTTGAAAATCATTTTTTTGCAGTGTAAGGCCTAGTCCTGGCCTAATGTAAACCCTGTCCAGGATACCACCGCTTTAAGTACTTTCATTGCACATAACAATGGGCCATCATTAACAAGAATTTCCTGTTCTTTGCTATTACAGTATATAAACTATAATCTTTATCTTACAAAACCAGCAGGCAGCTATAAAGATATTTAAATAACATCAAAAATCTGTCAAAAGATGACACCATAAAAAATTATATTTTACCATTGCAAATGATTGATTGAAAAATTAAAATAACACACTCTATTCTTAAATCAATTACAAAATCTGTTTTAAGGCTAGTTATAACAAAATCATTTTTGTTATAGAAAGAAAGAAAGAAAGAAAGAAAATAAATTATAAAAATAAGCAAAGATCTCTTTCAGAATAGAATAACATTTTCAACAAAACATCAACTTCTCTGATTTCCTTACAGATGAATATCATCTCATTCAGCATCTTGGGTTTAAAGTGAAATTTCAGAAACATATTCGTCCCTGAGCAAAGTCCTAATGCATGTCTTTAAACTCAATTTACCCAGAAAGCAAAAGTTCAGGGTTGCTGTCTGATCAGGATTTGCCTTTCAGCACGGAGCCAAATGGATTTTTCTTGGGTCCAGGTTGTGCTTTTGGTTTAGGTTGAACAGTCTGCTTCGGCTTGGGCTGTAGCGACTTCAAGCCTAATAATTCACAGTATCTGTTACACTGGTGCAATGCTTTAAACTGGTCAATGAAGGATGTGGCACAATTTCCTCGGAATCCTTTATAGCTGCAAAAATACAAAAGATAATTCATGTGGTTGTTTCTTTATTTCATTATTGACTATATTAAAAAACGATATAGCAGTCAAATCATAACCTACCCTTTCTTACAGGTGGCAATGCCAACATCTGTCAGCTTCATACCAACACCTGAGAAAAAGAAAAATATGGGTAAAATCAGTTTAAAGGGGACACAAGTCTTTTTTAAGATGTAAAATAAATCGTTGGTGTCCCCAGAGTACATATGTGAAGTTTTAGCTCAAATATATTATAGATAATATATTAAAACATGTTAAAATTGCCACTTTGTAGTTGAGAACAGATTAAGGGGTGTAATTATCCCCTTCTGACATCACAAGGGGAGTCAAATTTCAATGACCTATTTTTTCACATGCTTGCATAGAATGGTTTACCAAAACTAAGTCACTGGGTTGTGCTTTATTACATTTTCTAGGTTGATAGAAGCACAGGGGACCCAATTATAGCACTTAAACATGGAAAAAGGTTTTCCAGATTTTCATGATATGTCCCCTTTAAAAGCAGATTCAGGGGGGCATTCACACAAGACACAATTCGTCTTCACACAACAAAATTCGGCTTGTACAAGAACATCTTTTCGCTTTATTTCCCAATGGGTAATCGATATTGGAAAGACATCAAATTTACATCTAATATGCAAACAAAACTGACATCAAACATCAATTTGATGTAAATTGAAGGTCTCACATACAGTATTGACCTACATATACATTAATCCAATTTCAGTGTGGGATTCACTATTTTCACCCAATTACCAATTGACGTTCAAAATTGTTTTAAACGTCAAGTCTTGACTAATACACTCTCAAAAAAAGATACAAAAGTTTTGATTGGTACCAAAGTACCAATGTGTACCTTTGAGGTACCAATATGCATCTTTTAGGTACAAAAGTGTACTCTTGAAAAGGTAGCACCCCAGTGACAACTTTTGTACCTTCTTACCCTTTTTCTGAAAGTGTATTTGATGTCAAATTGATATCTGGGTTAGCAGATGCTTTCATTCAAGGCAACTTCTTCATTTACAAATTATATTTTATCTATATGCATCTTTCCAACTGAGCTACAGGAATATGTTAGTACACTTGCCCCAATTTACAGGCACATCTCAGGGATCACACAACCCCATTGGTAACGTTTGGTGAGGTGGAAGTGTGTTATTTACCCTGCATGTCCGTGACGAGCAAGTTTCCTTCGGTCTGAGTGTAAACCCAATGCTGAAACGCACAGCATTTCTGTCCCGCCTCCGAGTCCTTGCGGATCAGGTTAATCTCTTTCCCATCCTTCACTGAATACTTCACAAAATCTCCCAGCAGCTCCTCTTCCAGGGTGGCGTAAGGGATCTCATTGGATGGCCGGTGGACCAGATAAATAGGGATGATCTCTGGGGAATCATGTATTTTCTATTGGTGCGACTAAATAACACTGATGTTTGTGGATGTCAAGGTGTTTTTTATTCTGAGAAAAGCCATCCATAATGTTTAGAGATTTATATTTTATGTCGACCAGTTGAGCTACAGAAACACTATAAAGATCTGGCATACTTACTCTGGCACCTCTCCGAATGATTCTGCAGACTTTGCCACACTATGATACGCTTTTATATATTCCCTGGCAGTATTCTGCACATGACATTCCTGGAAAAAAGGCACAAGTCAGAATTTCCTTTATGTTTTAAGTTTCAACGCTGACAACATTCAACATTCTCACCTCCACAGCTAGGCTGTAGTTCCTCTGTACAAGCTCGTCATTGCTTTTGGTCCCGTAGCCAATGGAATTGTGGACTTTCAGGACGCAGGGATGGCCGGGGTTGAAGCGTGGCAGCTTGCTTGCTCTCAGAGTTGTTCTGAAGGCTTTCCGGTGCATTCCTTCACCGAAATGGATCTTTTCTGTTACAATGCTCGCAGGTTGATTTTCCCCGAAGTACTGATCCGACAGGAAATCTTCTTTAAAGAGAAGCGGGCTACACTGGATGTTTTCTTCATCTCCTTGCACAATCCTGGGCTCGGCTGGGAGATAAATAAGGCGGGATTGTTACTGTAGTACTAAGTGTATAGCTATTAGATTTTACAGCAGTTTGTGATCTATCACACTATTGTACAGTATCTATTCTGCTTTTATTGTACATTCAGTACATATAGAAATGCTGGGTTGTGTCAACCCATGATCGAGTAAAATATGAACCCAACCAATGGGTTTAAAACACTTTACTTGAGGGGGTGTGCATAAGACTGACATGACACCGTCATAATCATGAACATGAAGGAGATTTTATGCACAATTAAGACAACTGTCATTACATTAAATGACATTCGCTCAATTATGTAATTTTTAATGAAAATTTGACTTGGTTTATGTCAAGTTGTCATAACAAAGACATCTCAAACATAAACATGACAGAGCAGATTAATGATCAAACTTAAGAAACTACCTGGCTTTATGGGTTAATATACATAACTGTATGTTTATACAAACATAAACTGTCAAAGCCAACCACATGACATTGGCTCTCATTAGGCCATTATAAGTGTGTCATGAATATTTTTCTGACCACTTTTTACCAGTGATAATTTGTCATTAAAATGTCAGTGTTTATACTGGTTCATGACGCTGTTATAAAACAACTTGAATATTTTTCTTGACCTCAACTATAGTGGTGCATATCGAAGTTAAAGCTAGGTTCTTAAGTTTGATAATTAATTTGCTATATCATGTTTATTACAGATTTATGACTGTAATTTATGACTTTATATTGTCTTGGAAATGTCAAGATGTCATGTCAAATTATGATGTATTGGTTTATATGAAAATGTTTTTATAAGACAGATGTATGTTTAAAAAATGCAAAGTTTAGAAAGGATTTAATTGAAAGCTGTTTACCTGGTTGATCGTGACTTGGGATGACAAGTTCCATAAGAACTGTAATAAAATTAAGACATTTGAGTCAGTGTGTAGTGTAAATTTAATCCATCTGCATTATTTTCTCATTATATTGTACTTTAATGTTATACACTGCAAAAAATGATTTTCAAGAAAAAAATTCTTAGTATTTTTGTCTTGTTTTCAGTAAAAATATCTAAAAATTCTTAAGTTAAGATGGTTTTTCTTGATGAGCAAAATGACCCAGGAAGATGAGTTTAGTTTTTGGACCAAAGATATCAAGTTTGAGGGATTTGTGCATAAAACAAGCAAGAAAATCTGACGTAAGCAAAAAAATCTTGAAAATTTTTCTTAAACACTAAATTCAAGAAAAATTCAAGAAAAATATGCTTAAAAACAAGACAAAAATACTAAGAATTTTTTTCTTAAAAATCAAGAAAAGAAAAAAAATTCTTAGTATTTTTGTCTTCTTTTCAGTAAAAATATCGAAAAATTCTTAAATTAAGATGGTTTTTCTTGATGAGAAAAATCACTAAACACTAAATTCAAGAAAAATTAGCTTACCCCAATGGCAGATTTTTTGCTTATTTTATGCACAAAATTACTTAAATTTGATATTTTTGGTCTAAAACTAGACTTATTTTCTTGGGTCGGTTTGCTCATCAAGAAAAAGCATCTTAATTTAAGAATTTTTAGATATTTTTACTGAAAACAAGACAAAAATACTAAGAAAATAATTTCTTAAAAATCTTGTATACACTGCACAAAAAATGACTTTCTTACTTAGTATTTTTGTCTTGTTTTCAGTAGAAATATCTAAAAATTCTTAATGACCTAAGAAATGACCTAAGAAAATAAGTCTAGTTTTTAGACAAAAGCTATACAATTTAAGTGAATTTGTGCTTAAAACAAGCAAAATTCTCTGCCAATGGGTTGAGAAAATTTTTCTTGAATTAAGTGTTTAAGAAAAAAAGAAAACTTATTTTTAGATTTCTTCTCTCACCCCATTGACAGATAATTTTGCTTGTTTTAAGCACAAATTCACTTAAATTGTATATTTTTTGTCTATAAACTAGACTTATTTTCTAAGGTCATTTTGCTCATCAAAAAAGATCTTAATTTAAGAATTTTTAGATATTTCTACTGAAAACAAGACAAAAATAAGTCATTTTTTGCAGTGTATGGTGGGACTGTTTGCCCAGGCACATTGTGAAGGAGAGGGCATTTCAGTTTACCCCTTTAATTACATGAAATACACAGCTAGACCTGTCTAAAATGCTGGTTTGTGTTTAAAATATGGACAGACCCAACTGTTGGGTAAAAATTAACGTATGAAACGTCCATATTAGACTCCACCGTGGGTTCAAACAACCCAGCATTTTACATTTTTGTTTTTATGATCAAACACACCAAATTTTATAGAGCCTTGAGCTGTGATTCACTCAGTCTCTTTGCATCAATCTATCATTCTGTTAATGCTTCAAAATGTCACCTAAATCTTACACTTCTGCTTAGTCATAGAGTGCAATGCATTAGCTAATGAAAAATCTGAATTTATAGTGTTATTAATGGACAGCTTGGCTCGATGTGTGTGTGTCTGACGTACCCTCAGACGTGAGGTGATACTCTGATGTAGACACAGAGACGTTGGAAGTGCTCAGGGTACATTTGTACAGTCCAAGGTCTTTACTGCAGGCCTTCAGAATGGTCAATGTGAATCGCTCATCGTCCCCTTCACTGCAAAAAAACAAAAAGTATTTCACTGAACTTTAATATACACCATATACAAACTACGCACTTGTATCCAAAATGACTTATGGTGAATTATAAAGTGTTTCATTGATAAACGAACCCTGAGCTTTACCAACTGAGCTACAGGAACATTAAAAGCAATAATAATGGCTTAAGTTTCTAAATTCGGTGTTCTGTTCAGGCATCTTAATCATAAATATATATGCAGAAGCTTGCAAAACAATAAGAACAAGGGTGTATCTGTGACAGAGTCAGCGTTTAGTGGCAATGAATCACACCGTTATGTAAAAGGTTCAATGTGCTCCCACTTCAAATAATGACTGAATCACCAGTGTACTGATGTTAAGTCTGATCTCTGCCAAAATCCACAACAGCTCAGATAAGAGTCGAGCTCCACCAAGTGGACAAAGTCATTTAAATATATCCTCTTATCCAACACTCCTCTTATCCAAAATAAAGGTGCTACATGATGCCACAGAAGAAATATTTTCGTTGTGTCTCTAAAGAACCCCTAACATTTGATGAGATATTTTACCAAAAGTGTCTTGGTAGTGGAGAAAGTTTAGACAGACTATAAAATGGAAAGAAAGATTCTTTTAAGAACCTTGGAATAAATGTTGGAACCAAATGGAGAACCAAAAATTATTCTTCTATGAATCGCTTTTTTAAGAAACTTAAAGGAATAGTCTACTCATTTTCAATATTAAAATATGTTATTACCTTAACTAAGAATTGTTGATACATCCCTCTATCATCTGTGTGCGTGCACGTAAGCGCTGGAGCGCGCTGCGACGCTTCGATAGCATTTAGCTTAGCCCCATTCATTCAATGGTACCATTTAGAGATAAAGTTAGAAGTGACCAAACACATCAACGTTTTTCCTATTTAAGACGAGTAGTTATACGAGCAAGTTTGGTTGTACAAAATAAAACGTAGCGCTTTTCTAAGCGGATTTAAAAGAGGAACTATATATTATGGTGTAATAGCACTTTTGGGAGTACTTCGACTCAGCGCAGTAACACCCTCCCTTTCCCATTATGAGAGTGAGAAGGGGAGCGGACTTTTCAGGCGAGTCGAAGTACTCCCAAAAGTGCTATTACGCCATAAAATATAGTTACTCTTTTATATCCGCTTAGAAAAGCGCTACGTTTTATTTTGTACAACCAAACTTGCTCGTATAACTACTCGTTTTAAATACTAAGCTAAATGCTATGGAAGCGTCGCAGCGCGCTCCAGCGCTTACGTGCACGCACACAGATGATAGAGGGATGTATCAACAATTCTTAGTTAAGGTAATAACATATTTTAATATTGAAAATGAGTAGACTATTCCTTTAATTTTTAAGACTGAATGTTTGCTGTAGTGCATTGGGTGATACATTTTGGCCCTGTCCCAAATGGCACACTCCGGATTTGTGGACTTCCTCAAAGTCCACACTCTGATGTAGTGCAGACCTTAGGGACCCTTGACGTGAGTCCACAAGGGCGCACCGGAGTCTTACTTTGGGGGATAGACTCGAGCGTCACGCCGGAAATAGGAAAAGAAGTTACCCATTAGTGTGAACTCCTCCCTTCCGTCGTCTGACTGGTCTGATTGCCCTTTCGCAAGGACTTCTGGTTGGTAAAGTGCGTGAAGCCTGCTGCAGTGTGGGCTTTGCCGAAGACTGCATCAAGGGTGCAAAGGAGGCGCTGATGAGCACACTTGGGACACCCTACGGACTCGTAGACTAAACAAGCACGCGCAATTTAGGGCCACGAGACCGAAAGTCCACATAAAGTGCGCCATTTGGGACAGGGCCAATATCCTAACAGTCCTAACAGTCCTCACCCTTTCTTGTTCTCTGTCAGTACTGTTCCTTCCTTAGTCCACTTAATAGTAGCATCAGGTGGCACTTGGTTGAACCGGCACCACAGGGAGATGTTTTGAGGTTCAGCAGGGACGGGATCAACCTGGATCTCCGATTGTACATGAGGAACCACAACTACAAAAAATAATACAGAACCTATTATAATCTGTATGCAACTATCAATATGGTCAATAATTAATGTTTGCATTATTTTTTTAACCTTCTTTTGGTGTTGAAGTCTTCTGCTTGGCAACTTCACTGTATGCTCTTCGGGTAACATCTTCATCTTTTCTTGCTTGGCGAAAGATTGCGGGCAGCTGAGGTCTCATCTTTATCAGAACTGTTCCTGACTGGTCGTTTTCGATTCGCCTGCGCTTGATGTCATCATTTATTGTGCCAGTTAAACATATGCTCTGTGGTTCTGAACTACATGTCTTGTTTTCCATCTTAGCCACATTATTTCCACTCGTGTCTGCTTTAGATTTAACAGGGATGGTTTTCTGATTGGTGTGCATATTGGACGTGCCTTTCTTGGCCACACTATTTCCACTTTTATCTCTTATAGATTTAACAGGGATGGCTTTCTGAATGGGGTCCATCTTGGCTACATTAGTTGCACTTAGATCCACTATAGATTTTATAGGGATGGTTTTCTGACTGGTGTCTTTGTTGGGTTGTACCACTTTGGCAACACTATTTTGACTTTTATCTTCAATAGGCTTAACAGGGATAGTTTTTGGACTTGTGTCTGTGTTGGACGTGTCCATCTTGGCCACATTATTTCCACTTGGTTCTGCTTTAGGTTTAAAAGGGATAGTTTTCTGACTGGTGTCCATTTTGGACGTGTCCATCTTGGCCACATTATTTCGACTTTTATCATCTTCTATAGGTTTTACAAGAATGGACTTCTGACTCATGTCCGTGTTGGACGTCTTAATCTTTGCCACATTATTTCCACTTGGTTCTGCTTTCGATTTAACAGGGATAGTTTTCTGACTTGTATCTGTGTTGGACGTTCCCATTTTGGCCACATTATTTCGACTTTTATCTTCTATATGTTTTACAAGAATGGATTTCTGACTCATGTCCGTGTCCATCTTTGCCACATTATTTTCACTTGGTTCTGCTTTCGGTTTAACAGAAATAGTTTTTGGACTTGTGTCCGTGTTGGACGTGTCCATCTTGGCCACATTATTTCGACATTTATCTTCGATATGTTTTACAAGGATGGTTTTCTGACTTGTGTCCACGTTGGACGTGTCCATCTTGGCCACATTATTTCGACTTTTATCTTCGATATGTTTTACAAGGATGGTTTTCTGACTTATGTCCGTGTTGGACGTGTCCATCTTGGTCACATTATTTCCACTTGGTTCTGCTTTCGATTTCACAGGGATAGTTTTCTGACTTGTGTCCATCTTGGCTACAATGCTACAGTTTGCCCCTACTTTGGGTCTCACTGACATTGGTTTCTGTGTGCTGTTTTTGTTGGCAGTGTCCACCTTGGTGGAAATATGAGATGCTAGACCATTTGATGCCACTTTCGCTTCAATGTTTTCAACTTTGCTATTAGCATTCTTCTGAACAGTTCTGTTTCTTACTTCAGCTGGTGGATCAGTCTCATGTTTTGCTGTCCCATTGTGTGCGTGCTTCTTTTTCTTCTTCCCCTGGGTTTTAGGAGTTATTTTCTCCGCTCTGACAACAACTTCAGTAACTTCCCGACCCCCACAACTTGCTTCTTCTGAGTTGAATTGACTTTTCTCTTGTGATGGTGGTTTCTCTTGATGTTTTGATGTATGAATCCCACGCTGCTGGTCATCCGATTTCTCCTTATGCTTTGAGCGACCTTTGCTGTCCGATGAAGTTTTGTGAGGCATTTTGTCTTTTTTCACTTGCGAGGCACAACTGCAATTCTGCCTTTGAGAATTTACATGGTTCGAAAAAAACACACGATTGAAATCTCCGGGTTCATGCAAGTCTAGACTAACATATGCAATGTGGTTTGTCTTAGACACCATAAAATGCTCTCCCGTGAGTAAAATTAAGTTTGAAAGCTCTTTAGTGATGATGTCACATTGGTTTCTCTTAGAGTCATTTATCCCATCTGAATCTTCACAAGATGAAGATAAAGACGGGTCTGGGAAGCGGCCTTTAGAAGAATCATCACTATCATTTGAGATATGACTGTTCTTGATAGATGGCTTAATAATCTCTTGGAGAGGAACATCTACACCAACGTGTGCAATGTCTTCTTTAAATACACCATGATGGAGAAAATTATTTCCAGTACCAAGTGGGTCAAACGGCATAATAAACTCTGTAACTGTATCTTTTCTCTCTTCTGGCTTCACGATAAAGTCCACAATGTTTGAACCCTCAATATAGGAACATGATATAGACTTCTCATCTGTCCCCACACCTTGTGTGTGTTTCAAGAAAGACACATGATCATTGGAATGAGAGGAACATGTGTGAAGATCAGCGTCGGATCTGTGACGTGCCTCGCCACTCACAAACCCAGCCGTAAGATTCTTGTCGCTGGTGTTAGCTGAGATCCTCTGCGCACCAGAACCGCTTTCAAAGTCCAACCCAACCAGTGCATCTCCCTCCGACTAAAAAAAAAATAACAGAAAGAAATCTTCCATATCTTAAAGAAGACGACAGCAATGTAGACACAAGAGATATAAAAAAAAAGTATGATTAAGCATAAGCAAAGCCAAACTCGGTCCTATCTTTGTGCAATCTGGATTTGTTTACATACCTCACTGAGGTGATGGTCACCCTAATCCAAAAACCATTATGCTTTCAGACTAAAGGCTAAAGTCACCTGCAGTTGTCAGTGAGGGATCATCTCTATTATAGTGATCACAGCCGCTGTGTCACATAAGCGAACCAATCAGAGCTCTTCATCTGACCCATAGGACTGTGGGATTGGATGAACTATGGTACAGTGTGAGTTTGTGAGTGAAGGGTCGTATTTCTGGCCCTCAGCTGTGCTCGTGCCCGCCTCTCCAGTTCCTCTTTTGCTCTTTAGGCTATTATCATCCTCCACCCTCTATAATTAGTCTCCATTTCTGTTTATCAGTGTTTTTCCCTTCACCTCACATTACTCCAGCAGCCACAGCTGTCTGTCATAAACACTACCATTTAAAGGTTTAGGGTCACTTATTTATTCATTTATTTTTATTTTTCAACTTTGGAATCCAGACTAAAGTCTTAAAATCTAATAATGAGATTTGAAGCAAAAGTTTGATTTTAATCATTGATTTTACTTTAATATTGACTAATTGACATGTCCGTATTTATGTCAAAAATTTTAATTAAAGTTATCAAGGTTATATATCCTGTATGGTTATATTTTTATACTTAAGTATAATGTACTTAACATTATGTAAGATGATTTTATGTAAAAATCACAAAAAATGACTTTAGCTATGTTTTCACAGACTGGGTCACATTTTAAAATAATAGTCTCACCTAAACTATGAAGTAACTGAGATAAAACTTATTTTGTGACTACAGAAAATTCAAAAGAAATTAAAATTGTTATATTTTCGTATATATATTCATTAGTCACCCTTTGACTAGAATTTTGCTTTGTAAACAGTATTAAGAATCTGGGCTCTTATTTACTTCTTTTTACTTTGTTATTAATGTATTTTTTTATTAATAATTATGTTGAGCTGATTACATGTTTGTTGACAAATGTAACTTCAAACATTTAAACATATGTGTTACGTCTCTAAAAAAATGGCTAAGGGCATGAGGGAACACAACATAAAATAAAGTTATTTAACTCCCGGGTCACTAACCCTATTAACGTGTTTAAGATGCTGGTGCAAAAGGACACGAGGACAAAATGGGATTTACAAGTAAATAAATATATATTTTATACCTTCAAGTAAAAAGATTTCTTTGGCCAAAAATATGTTTTAAATATATGCTAAATACATTTTTATTAAAAGTAAAGCTTAAGCTTTACTATATATATATATATATAGTTTTAACTTTCATATATTAACATATTATCAAAAAATATTTTAGGGGCAACAAATACATTTTTCATTTTACAACCCATACAGCAAAAAAATATATTTTTCTGGCCAAAATATTAAAGTTTGTATGAGATGTATGTTTAAAATATAAAGTTACAAGTATATTTTTTGCAGTTAAAAAAATATATTTAATCTTTTCACATCTGTTATGTTTACAGGTTTGTAACATACAATTTTTTCCAGTGAGATGTGAACATAAATGCTTTAAAATATATTTATTTTAAAAAATATATATTTTTAAAATATACAAAAATATATTGGTGAAAAGTACATTATTGTAAACATATTTCAAAATATATATTTTTGGCCATTTTTAAAAATACAATAAAAAAATTTTGTCGTATGGGTTTAACTGACACTAAACTGGATGGTAAGGTATGCATTTTCATTCACTATTTATTATTAATTTTTGAATATTCAATTATGATTTATGCATAATTATGCATGATTTATGCTTCAAAGTAACTTCAGTGCATTTAAGCTATACATTTATCAGCATGTGTTCCCTGAGATTGAACCCATGACCTTTTGCATAGCTAATGCAGTGCTGTACCACTGAGCTACAGGAACCATAAATGTATTATATACTTTTTTCAATTACTATCATGCTTGTTATAAAACAACTGTAGTCTATTTGATCACTAATATAGTAAAGCATGTGTGTGTGTGTGAGAGAGAGAGAGAGAGAGAGAGAGAGAGAGAGAGAGAGAGAGAAAATATGGAAATCACTCATTATGGTATCACCATGTACACTACAACTTATTCCACCTAAAAAAAATCAATATTTGATTAATTCAGGACAGTTACTACCAAAATCAAAACAATATCGAACTCCTTGTACCTGAATTCAAACAGCAGACGATTTAAAAGCCTTATAAACATTCGGCCAAAACAGCAGAGTTAGTCATACAGACTGTTTTGACACATGCCCGTCATCTCACCTTTGCACTCCAAAGCTCTCCAGAGATGTGCTGACTTCCACATTGTTTAACATTAAACTCATTTTCAGGAGACCTGGAGGTCATTTCTACATTTAAAGCATCCAGTACGGCTTTCATCTCTGGAACGTGAGATATAAGAGGCTCTGACAAATTAACTTCGTCCTCAACAATCACATTTGTCTGTCTGTCTGAATTTGATCGAGAAAGTAAAGAATCATCGTCTCCCTTTTTTACCACTTCTTTATCCACGGCTTCATCATTTACTGGTTTCAGAGACATACATGTCTGTCCACCAAGGTTTGCAATATCTGGGCTTGTCCTCTGCTCCACAGCGGTGTCTTGGATCGCCATCCCGACCAAAGTGTTGGTGCCAGTGAAAGAATCTTCTGTATAGGTGCTAACTGTCTGAAACCAATCTGAAAGTGCACTAGCCCAGCTGTCCGTAGATGACCATCTCTCGACAGATGGAAACAGATCCCAGTTCTCAGCTTGCTGGTCAATTGAAATGTTGTCCCTGTTGGGGACACACGAGGCTTTTGTGTAGTCTGGTTCGGCCTCGGGGGGGCTGGAAGAGAGAGAACGACGGCACTCGTCAAAAATAGCACCACCGTCCTTTTCACCTGCCAGGAACTGGCAAGCATCCAGCCACGTCTCATTGCACACCTCGCCGTCACGTTTTGTCCCTGTGAACTTTAAGCTGACACCCTCGGTACAATTCCCTAAATCTGTGTCAGGTGATTGGAAAAGATTCATTTGGGATGGATCGCTTTCATCTTTTGGAGCAATCCAATGCATCTCCCTCATCAAAGAAACGGTGTTCGATTCATCTACCGGTAGATCATTACTGCATTCGCCAGGTTTTACATTCAGGGCAAAAATGGTGTGAGACTCAACAGTTGGGTAAACAAGTTTATCTTCTGAGGTTTTATTTAGAGTCAGAATGGCGCTGTTGTTATTATCCGGTCCATCAGCTGTTTCCGACACATTGTTTAGCATCTCCAAAGGATCTAATACTGAGGAGGCATGTGTTAAGACTGTTGTGTTTACTGGTGTATTCATTATGTCCAAAGCAGGAGTTTTTATATCATTCGTCATCTCATGACTCGCAGATATGTTTAAAGTGACGTCATGTTCTGCAAACTTGTGCTGTTCTGATAATGCTGGCAAATGAGAGTGAAAAAATGTGTTTGCATCTCTAAAACTTTGAGATGTTTGATGTAGTAGATCATGACTGATGTCATCATTATCTGGATTCATTCTAGGGACTTCTAACCGTGCATTGTGAACAGAGAGGTGTATTAAATCTGATGCACTCTCAGTGCCTCTGTCCTCTTGAATGTTAGGATCACGGATCTCCACGATGCCTTCTTGGCATTGAACTGGGTTTGATCCTGCACATTCTGATGTTAGATGATGGAGATGATCAGGTGCTGGTTTATTGTCGTGTTGGTCATCCCGGGTTGATGCATCGCCAGCATCTGTCTCCAAGAGCACCAGATTGTCCGGAGTGGCCATGTTGACCCTCTCAGCTGTGATCTCGTCTCTCTCAGGATCAATGTGAGCATGTCACTGAAAAGAAGGAAATGAGAAAAAAAGAGCTTTAATAAAGTCTGACATCACATACCACACCTTTTGTGGTCCAACCTTCCATCAGATGCCTTAAGCAAACAACAAACTATACTAATATTCAGAAAAAAAAAAAAAAAAACACTCACATTTTTATACAGAAATCCCAGATTGCCAGAAAGTAACTAATCTTTAATGAATTGCAAATTTTTGTGAACTATTAATACATGATTATGATAACATTACTCACAAAAATGTATTCTTATATACAAACCTCACAGGTAAAAATAAAATAGAAAGGTGCATGAAAAAATGTTTCACAACATTGTGTAAAAAAACATTCAGCAAAAACCAAAATAGATTTTGTTCTTCCAGCTTGAGTTTATGAATCAGTGGACTACCACTACCATTGCCCAATGGATAAACAGATTAACTGACACTTTCCTATACGTGATTCTTACGCCAGAGATATCAAATGAATGTGACATGTTTTCCAACCCACATCATTTTGGTGAGTATCATCATTACACGCTGCAAGCAGCCTCAAGATGCCATATATACTGGAGAGATGTAATAGTAAACAGTAATAGTAATAATAATATTATTACTCATACGAACCACCTGCACATACAGTAAAAAGCTGAGTGAATGCTTGTAAAAAAGTTTTTGTATTTTTTATCAAATTTATTAAATTAAGTTTTTATATTTCGATATTTTTTTTAATGATTTTGGCCATTTACATGATATACAAACATAAATACTATTTATCATTTAGATAGACAACAATTTATTTGAGAGTAAAAAGTTGCCTTAAATTGTTTTATGTTTAATCATCTTGGCAGTGCACATAATTTTAACCTACTACTTAACATTTTGGCTAGTTATGAGTTGCTATAACTGATCAAACTAAAGCAATTTCAACAGTGGTTGCCGGTGACTTCTTTTCAAGGAGTGGGAAATCAAAATATGTGTTCGGAGCATCATGTGAACCTATGTGCATCATGTCAAAATATGTGTTCTGTGCGTCATGTCAAAATATGTGATTTGTGCGTCATATAAACCTATGTGCATCACGTGTCATGTCAAGATATGTGTTTGTTGCGTCATGTGAACATATGTGCAACATGCGTCATGTCAAAATATGTGTTAGGTGAGTCATGTGAACCTTATGTGCATCATGCCAAAATATGTGATTTGTGCGTCATATAAACCTATGTGCATCACGTGTCATGTCAAGATATGTGTTTGTTGCGTCATGTGAACATATGTGCATCACGTGCTATGTCAAGATATGTGTTTGTTGCGTCATGTGAACATATGTGCATCACGTGCCATGTCAAGATATGTGTTTGTTGTGTCATGTGAACATATGTGCATCATGCATCATGTCAAAATATGTGTTAGGCACGTCATGTTAACCTATGTGCATCATGCGTCATGTCAAAATATGTGTTTGGTGTGTCATGTGAACCCATGTGCATCATGTCAAAATATGTGTTAGCCGCGCCATGTGAACCTATGTGCATGATGCGTCATGTCAAGATATGTGTTTGGTGCGTCATGTGAACATATGTGCATCATGCATCATGTCAAAATATGTGTTCAGTGCGTCATGTGAACCAATGTGCATCATGTGTCATGTTAAAATATGTGTTAGGTGCTTCATGTTAACCTATGTGCATCATGCATTATGTCAAAATATGTGATCGGTGCGTCATGCGAACCTATATGCATCATGCATCATGTCAATATATGTGTTAGGTGCGTCATGTGACCTATGTGCATCATGCGTCATTTCAAAATTTGTGTTCGGTGTGTCATGTGAACCATGTGCATCATGTCAAAATATATTTTCAGTGTGTGATGTGAACCATGTGCATCATGTCAAAATATGTTTTCGGTGTGTCATGTGAACCTATGTGTATCATGTGTCATGTCAAAATATGTGTTTGTTGCGTCATGTGAACATATGTGCATCATGCGTCATGTCAAAATATGTGTTCGGTGTGTCATGTCAACCTATGTGCATCATGCATCAAGTCAAAATATGTGTTTGGTGCGTCATGCGAACATATCAAATCAAAATATGTGATCGGTGTGTCATGTGAACCAATGTGCATCATGCGTCACGTCAAAATATGTGTTTAGTGCGTCATGTTTACCTATGTGCATCATGGGTCATGTCAAAATACATGCCTCCGGTTTATAATAAAAGAGATGCTCACATTCACAAAATACTCGCAAGACACTAACTTAACACTAACTAAACTTTTATTATACATGAAATTAAGCAAGTATCTGGCAGATGTGTCTTTTTATCATAAACCCCTTCGAAGCGTCTGCAACAGGCGCGTATTTTGACATGATGCAGGATGCACATAGCTTAACATGATGCATTGAAAACATGTTTTGACGAGCTTCGCAGTCGTGCACCTTCGGAAAAAAGTCACCGAAAATTGTTTTTGTAAGTTAAACTAACATAAAAACATATACTGGCGTAAATTATTGATAAAATATTTTCAGTGTTGGAATAAAAAACAAATAGTAAAATAAGTTATTAAAAATATTTCTGTCGAGAATGCAGTAAGTGCACAGGAAATTTCAGTAAATATCATAAATTATTTAATTAGTAATTAAATAATTTGTATTTAAAGTTAAAAATGACACTCAATTTTTACTAGACGTCATTGTAGTTGCTTTCAGATTTTTGCAATTCCTTTTACAAGTCAAAGTTGTAAAACATGACAACCTTTGGCAGTCCCATTACCAGTACATAGACACATCTGTCATGAGAAAACAGGTTGAATGATCTCACACTACATAAGAGAGAGCTCAGCATTAACTCTCTGTATTTAAAACATAAACCCGATTTCCAAGCAACAGGAAAATCTCAGGAAATGATACAACATACCTTGTAGTCCATCCAACAGGGCAATTATTCTCAACGGTGATGTAGGTCTGGAGAATATGAGGTTGTCTTGGGCTTTAGGGGGAGGTTTTATTTTTAGTAAACATCCCCTAAGTACAACCAGGGTTACCTGATAGCCTGACATGTGCCATGCCAGACCATTTATCACTTTGCGTCTATATTTGCCTGCCTTGGATTGGTCAGAGTCGACAAACATCAGGAAGAAGATATCTGAGATTTCTTTATCCAAGATGTTCTAAGCCAGAATGAGATTATTGCTGCCAGAACAGTGGAAGGGTATTTGACATTGAAAGATATTTTAATGCCTCTCAGGGGTGCTGGCAGGAATGTTTATCCTGTATCACTGTGACGGACACGGGCGGAGGGATTTTCAAGATGAAACCTTTGAAGCTCATGCACACTAGGACAGATCGGAATGAGTGCATAGAAGTAGATCTTGTTTTTAATTATGTAGTCCCAGGTCTTCATCTCGAAATACATTTCTCTGTCTTATTTATAAAGCTTTTCGCTCTGCAGTGCACATACGTGTAATGTGAGGTGGCTTTTCTAACAGGTGCACATGATTCGAGGAACACAGAGTTGTTAAGATCTGGCTTATGGAAACTTTCCCTCTCTGTCTCTGCATCTATTTGAACTGATTCATGACGCTGTCAACAAGTAGCTTGCATGATTTTCTGTTTTTGTTTTCTTGTGCGGTGCATGCATTTTAAATTATGAAAAAAATCTTTTATACACATTTTGCACAGATTAAATGCAAATAAATAAAAAACAAATTCTTATAAATCCATAGCGTGGTTTCTAAAACGGTCTATTATTACATTGAATCTCTCCTTCAGCCTACAAGTGCACCTCTGGATGCAACAAATTTTACAGACGTGCTTCAGCTTAGGGTTGGCACAAGCAATAAAAGCTCTAAGATTCACACACTGTTAAAATAGTGCTGAGGTTTCAATCCCTACAATGTGTTGCCTTAGTGAGTTGATCCCTGCGGGAACGCACCGTCTGTGTCTTAAGTCCTACTTCAAACCTCATAAACTCCAATTTGCGTCACCCAAAATACCATTCACATAAGATATACAGACATGTATTTTAATAAATATATATATATATATATATTTGTATATATATATTTGTATATATATATTTGTATATATATATATATATATATATATATATATATATATATATATATATATATATATATATATATATATATATATATATATATATATATATATATAGTAATGCTTGTGTAATGTTATGCATTTCAAGTTTTAATCTAATGCAATGCTTTTTTAAGTATAACTGAAGTGTCCAAATAGTTTTTGGTGCCACTGTATGCTTATTATGTCCTTCACACACATACAGGTCAAGTGGTGTGACCTGATATCCCCTTTGAGACCCAGTTATCAGATTCTGCGCCAACTCTCAGAACACAAACAGCCACATCAAACATAAATGTTTATCGATGCACTGAATGTATCTGTGCTGGTAAACATTAATAATCAAACAAATAAAACTATTATAACTAAGATAAACTACCGGCCAAAAGTTTAGGATCACTTTAATATTCATTATTATTGCTGTTTTAACATTTTGGTTAGTATCCACATTAAATCTATTAAATATAACAGAAATGTAACCATAAAAATTATGTGACCCAAAGATAATCAAAACAACTTTACCTTGGCCTAAAGTCCTCTGTCAATTCAATGCACAGACATAAATAAAACAATAAATCACATTATACATATACATAAAAGTAATGATTAAATATTAAAGAGTGAAGGTTCAGTGTGTAAATTTTAGGAGGGTGTAAGACCTTACATAATGAACCGTTATGTTTTTATTACCTTAGAATGAGATGTTTTTGTCTACATACACCGCAAAGTCCCCTTATATGGAAGTCGCCATTTTGCGTGCGCCGCCATGTTTCTACAGTAGCCCTAAGCAGACAAACTGCTCTACAAAGCGCGTTTTATGTCGAAATTTCAGTCAACACTGTTCTATTTCATCATAAACAATCTGAAAACAGGGCTTTAAGTGTAAAATACCGAACTTGTCCTTTAACACAATGCAGGTGTTTTTAGTAATAAAATTAGAAAAATTGTCATTGGGAGAAACTTAAACAATGCCAAGATCATATGCCAAACTTGAATAAACTGCATAAAATTAATGATAAAAAATAAATTTGTGATCATCAGTTGTGGTCTTGACCGGTCTTGAAATAAAATTCCGAGTCCTCTTTGTCTGAGACCGAGTAAAAATGCGGTCGATTCCAAGACGAGACCAAGACCTTTAAAAAGTGGTCTTGAGACCAGAACTACAACATTAATTACTACTTAAAAAAAAATGCGGGCCAGAGTAAGAGGGTCAGGGACAATATATATATATATATATCTTTTTGCGGTCCGAGTTGCGGGCGGGTTAGTTGAAAACGTTGATCGGGTGCGGGTTGATTCAGCCCAGTCTCCTGAAGATGCGTATAAATAGCACGAAGTGTAAAAATCGTGCAATACATACGCCAAATTCCACTTTGGCGTGCATATGATACGCCAGTCCCTCCCATCCACTTATTTAAACGGTGCATCTTTTTTTGTCGTTTTATTTATTGGTTTCTCAATATTTTTGCTATTTTTTTACCACTTTCGCTTGGGTTTAGGGTTAGAACAACTTTTTGTTATATAAAAATGACATCCTAACCCAAACCCCAACTCCAAGCGACCATGGCTTAAATATGGACAAAAACATGGAGAAACCTGCATATTAAATAACCTCATTAAGCAAATCTAAAATCTAACCCTAAACCCAAGCGAAAATGGTTTAAAAAACAGAAAAAATTGAGAAACCAATAAATAAAACGACAAAAAAGATGCACCGTTTAAGTGAATGGGAAGGACTGGCGTATCATATGCACGCCAAAGTGGAATTTTTACACTTCGTGCTATTTATACGCATCTTCAGGAGACTGGGTAGGGTTGATTATACTGTACATTGACCCGCGCATCACTGACGCTGTTCTATGCTGGTGAATAATTTTAGCTTCAGATTGGATATTCGACATGCTCCCTGATCTCTGTTTTAGTCCAGTTTGCTGACATTTCTCGTCGTGAATGTTGATCTGCATATAAATCTCTCATTTTAAAGAGCTGTACCATAACTTCATTGTTGCGAAGACACGCTCCTCCTCACTACGGCATGCCACTAACGGCATTATTTCTGCATCTTGTTCAAACCGAGGGTTTTCCGGGAATGTTACTAGGTCCTATTTATGGAAAGTGTTTGCGTTCACACAAAAGTCTGTCTGGCAATTTTACGGGCATTTTCTGGCACCATGAATGAGGTTTAAGTAAAAAAATAAGTGCATTTCTTGCACCTTATGTCAATTCCACCTTTTGTAATTGCTATTGTGATATTGTATTTTTCGTCATCACTTATATGTATAATGCTCTAGTAATACATTATTAGTAACTAATATTATAGGAACTAAACACAATCATGCCAATACAGTTTAAATTGAACTGACAGACAGGATGACATATATTATCTGAAGTTTTGCTACTCAAAGCTACTTTACAAATCCAAACAAACAATGTATAATAATTCAGTGTGTGTGTGTTTGCGTGTGTGTGAGGTTTTTCTTTTGTAATGCCGCCAAATTTATGAGCAGGTCAGTGACAACTTTGTGTTGGAAAGAAGAACAGGTGTGGAAATGCAGGAGGTCTTGTAACCTCAGCGTGACCATTCCCATGTGTTTAACAAGACTTGTTGATGTTCCTCATGTGTGTGCGAGTCTGCATGTCTGACCTGAAGTGTTGCTGGGCAGAAATGGGGCGGGTCGTAGGGGGAGAAACACAAACAGACACACCTACAAACACACGTGGGAATTTTCCGCTGACTGTTATTGTTTTTATCTAATCTTATGACTCTAGCACTACTACTTTATTATTAGCATTGACTATTATTTTAGGTTTTGGTCACCAATAGACCCTTTTACAGCCCACGTGATCAAATAGCCTGCGCGCGCATTTAGGCAAGAGAAGTGGTGTTATTCCCCATTGGTTAGTTTATTAAAACGGTTTCCCAGCATCAAAATGTCTGGTTGTTTTGTTTGGTTGCACTAATATAATATACTAATATATGTAAATATGTATCTGGCCACTTTATATTTGGGCATCTGCTAACATCTCTATCCACTCCACTATAGTACACGGATCTGGTAGCTGTGTTGAAAAAGTTTACTTTTTAAAATAACGTTGTCTGTCTGTGTTGCTTCACTGCTGATTCTTGCCACATTGCCAAACTGCACATGCAAACGCTGCCACGTCATCATTGTGTACAAACAGTAAAAGGGTCTATGGGGACAAAACCTCAATCCATCCCCCCAACCCTCACACAGACACACACAAACACAAACACATGGCCTTTCAGTACTTTTACACTAATAAAATAGCAAACATTGCTTTCATCCTGAAGAAGTTAAGCAACCACACACTCAATGTCCGTCACAAACACACTGATGTAAGAATGTGGACGTCTTGTTCAAATTTCTTTTTTTGAAGGCTTGTCCACAATGTCTTAAAGGGATAGTTCACCCAAAAATAAAAATTCTATCATCATTTTCTCACTCTCTTGTTGTTACAAACCCGCATAAACTTCTTTGTTCTGATAAACACAAAGAAATACATATTGAGAAATATTTGTAACCAAACCGTTTATGGACCCCATTCACTTCCATAGTAGGAAAAAAGAATATGGAAGTAAATGGGGTCCACGAATGGTTTGGTTACAAACATTTCTCAAAATATCTTCCTTTGTGTTCATCAGAACAAAGAAATGTATCTAGGTTTGTTAATAGATCAAAGGGTGTTATTTTAAGAACTGGGGTTGTACTGTGGTATCAACTCAAAGTACAATGGTACTCTGATAGGTAGGGATTAAAATATTTAGACGTCCTGGTATTTACATGCGCTCATTCACAATGGCACAGAAGAACTATTTTTGGCTGAATGGTTCCATAAAGAACTAAACATGTGAGGGACCTTTCTGTTTCATCAAAGGTTTAACTAAAATGGTCCTTGGCTGTCACTGGTTCAGTACCATTTAAAAAGGTCCTAATATGTTTTATGTTAATCTGCAATAACACAATTATCCACTAGCGCACTTACCCAATTAATGAAAAAACTGAAGCCAAAACGTTATTTACTCATTTTAAACTCTATATGTATATTTTGATAATCGTTTGAATCTGATCTCTAACAAAATTCCTTCACAAAAATGCAATTATTTCAGCTTTTTGCTAAAAAAATATTTTTAAAGAAAAATACTCATATTTAAGAGTTTATAAGCAGAGAAAAATATATAGATATATGAAACATTTTTTTCCTGTTTTGTTTGTTTATGTATTGTTTGTTTGAAAGGGTCTGTTTTTTCATTTGATATATTTGTATGTTTATATATTTTTAGAATTTTTTTTCCTGAAAGGCATTTTGTGAAACTTTTGTGAAAAATCACAAATAAATTTCGCAAAGCAGGCAACTTTTGAAAAAAATGCCTGGCGGGGAATGAGTTAAAGGGATAGTTCACTTTAAAATGAAAATTCTGTTATCATTTACTCATCCTCATGTTGTTCTGAACCTGTATGAATTTCTTTTTTTTTTTGATGAAACCAAAAGAAGATATTTTGAGAAATGATGGTAAACACACAGCAGAGAGTGACCATTGACTTCCATAGTAGGAATAAAAAAATATGATGGAATTTAATGGGTATTGTCAACTGTGTGCTTACCATCAATTATCAAAATATTTTCTTCATCATTTATCACAATACTTATTTTATTCCTACTATGGAAGTCCATGGTCACTCTCTGCTGTGTGTTAACCATCATTAATCAAAATATCTTCTTTTGTGTTCATCAGAAAAAAGTTAGTTATTGACCATTTTGAACCCCTTAAAGTTCCCATGTACCATCGGAGGAACACATCATGACATAAAACGACTCAAAAACAAAAAAGCTAAACATTTCACATATCTTTGGTAATTATTTTGATTCGAATTATATAAACCATTTAAAGATACACTCAAAAAAAAAAAAAAGATTCATTGGATTAACTCAATAAAATTGTGGGCAGGATTTCCATCAAATATGAATGTGTATGTGAATGTGATGTTATAAAAAACTGCTTTACACAATAAAATATATTGAGTTAGTCCAACTCAATTTAAAGTAAATGGCAATACTCAATTAGTTGCCTTAACTCAATTTGGTGTAGTCTGAATAACTCGATTTAGCGTAGTTTGTATACCTCAATGTAGTGTAGTCTGAATAACTCAATTCTGTTATTTTATAAAAAAGTTTTTATATCATACTAATTAGCATAAGCATTAGCATGCTATTAATAATAACATATGATACTTTGGATGAGCATGTGAGAAGAGACTGATCTGCAAACAGGCATTAACACAGTTAGTGATCATTGAGAGAAATACACTGAAAAATTTTTTTTAAGGTAAGTGGTTGTAATCAATTTATTTAAGCTACATTTAAACAAAAAAGATTTGTAACGTAAAATAAAATATAAAACTTTTGTTTAAATGTAGCTTAAATAAATTTATTGCAACCACTTACCTTAAAAAAATTGATTAAATTCAATGAATCATTTTTTTCAGTGTATGTCACATCCATCACCTCACCACAAGCGCCACTCTTCTGCACAATGGTAACCAAACAATTTGAAAAAATATAACACAAACGCTTCAAAATCAATAAGATAAATGGACGTTAAACACTATTAAGTCTTTCTCTTTACCTAAAATGCATAAAATAACACTTAATTTAAAAAAAATTCTCCAAAAGCAGGGAAACATGCTGGGAAATTATTTTTCCAGAACCCAAACTCAAACTAATTGTGTTAACGCAATTAAAAAGAAATCAATAAATTATAGTACATATTTATTTTGTGTTAGACTAATTAAATATATATACTGCTCTTAATGAGGTATTTTAAATTAATTGAAAACAATTTTAATGTGTCATTTAGAAGGGCTTGAATCATTTTTTTGAGTGTATACAATCAACACTGCAGGTACAATTAGTGTCATTTTGGGGTGTTTTTTAGGGGTTAACTTTTTTCCTGACAATGTAGGAAAAATTGAAGACATTATAAAAAGGTATGAAAGAAATAGTTTTTATAGGAACCTTTTACTGAATGGTTCTTTGAGGACCCAAAAATGGTTCTATATGGCATCGCTGTGAAAACCTTTAAAACACCTTATCTACACACCTGGACTTTTTAAATATCTTTAGATTTGTAATGTGCAACTGTTAAGGGAAAACTGACAACGCATGGGTCTGACAGCAGTATGCAATGATCACAGTAGTGCTGATGACACTGTTTCGTCTCATAATATAACAGAGAGGCACTTACAAAGCACTTCAGTTTGACAGTGTGAAATAGTGTGACTCTTTGTTCAGGACATCGGCCGGGGCTTTTGTCACTGCTCGGTGCATTCCAACTAGGAAGTGCCCTGCCAAGTGTTCAACCAGTTTGAGTGAATTTACAAAATGTTGTGCTTATTGTTTTATGCACTTACTTAGTAGCATACACTCTTAAAAAATATAATTTTTCAGACATTAAGAAACCTTAACATCCTTAACAACTTGTGGTTCTATCATGGCAGTGTTGCATGCAAAGAAACTTTTATAGCATCTTTATTTTTAAGCACACTGCCCTCTAATGCTAAACTGCTCTTTGATCAGCTTTGCAATGCGAGCTTTAATAACTGATCAATAATATAGATTAATGAATAAAAAGAGAAACCTGGAAATGTTTATTATGTCATTTTTTTCACCCGCACGTTGTCCCAAATCAGTTTCTGCTTAACAAAATTGAGCAGTCTCTATTTACATCGATTTCATCTTTATTTATTTTAAATTTTCTGTAGCTCAACAAAGCATTGTGTTAGCAACGTAAAGATTGTTGGTTTTATTCCCATTAAACACGAATACTGATAAAAATGTGTGCACTGTAAGTCACCTTGGATTAAAGTGTTTGCCAAATGCATAAATCTAAATGTCTCTGGTTAAGTTACACAAACCATAGTACGTTATACGGGTGAGAAACACCATAAAGATGAGAAAACAACCAAATTTTTAGAGTAATTAATGGGTGAACACATATCTATAAATTTTGTTATTGCCAATCCAGACACATGCGCACAGATGTAGCCCGGTTCTGGCACAGACTCTGAAGTATGCATGAGTAGAGATATGGAGAACATCCAGGGTCTCAACTTACCAAAGTTAGTTAAATATAACCTCAGTATGTGTTATTGCATAGGCCATCGGAACGATTTACCTCACCCTCAGAATCAATGTACGCGATATACGTGCGTGGTGGGGGGTGAAAACTCACGCAGAGTCTCTCTACCGCCCATTGACTTCATTTCCAGTCCTGCACCCCAGCTGCTTGTGTGGCTGACCCAAAAAGGATAGACGATTGATGACAAGATTTAGTCACATGTGCAATCAACCTGACTCAAATACACAGCAACCATTTAAGACTCAGAGTTTACAAATGCAATGTCACCATGAGGTCATGGAAGGCCGATGTTATGAACATGACGCATTCTGCCCATTAAAATAGAAAGAGAATCAAGCAAAAATAACAACTTTGAACGATATCTGAAACTAGAGACTACAAAATTGTTCGAAACTGATCACTCATTCGGGCGTAGTGATATAACTACCGTGGTCTAGTGCCCCCCCAAAAATAAATAAAATAAATAAATGTCACGTTAAGAGTCTATTAAGACAATGCAAAGACATAGTATTTCTAAGGTATCAACTTATTTTAAAAACACTGAAAAACATGGTTGGTCAAAAAGTACACCTTTGCAAGAGTTCATATAAGTACATCAAAGGTACATGTTGGTATCAAATGTATACATATATGCATATATGCATTAATGGTGCATTGTGTGACTTTTGGAGGATATATTGAAATACAAAATGCAATATAATATTCACAACTACACTGCAAATAATGATTTTCAAAAAAAAAAAACTTGTATTTTTTTCTTGTTTTCAGTAAAATAAATATCTAAAAATTCTTAAATTAAGATGCTTTTTCTTGAAGAGCAAAACGACCCAAGAAAATATAGTTTTTAGACCAAAAAAAATCAAATTTAAGTGATTTTGTGCATAAAACAAGCAAATAATAATAATAATGCTACTAATAATAATAATACCCCATTGGCAGATTTTTTGCTTGTTTTATGCACAAAATCACTTAATATTTTATATAATATAATAAACACTTTGATATTTTTTATCTAAAAATTAGATGTATTTTCTTGGGTCGTTTTGCTCATCAAGAAAAGCATCTTAATTTAAGAATTTTTAGATATTTTTACTGAAAACAAGACAAAAATACGAAGATTTTTTTCTTGAAAATCTGTTTTTGCGTAAATATTATGTGTATATTATCAGTGGAATGACCTTACAAAATTAACTGTATTGTTTTTATTACCTTAGAATGAACAGCTGGCTGCAATTTACAGTCTCACCGAAAATCTAGAGTACTGTCATAGTAAGAGATTTTTAATAATTTTTTCTGACAGTGTATATTTCATCGGACGCGCATGCGGTGACGCGGTTACGCGTCCGGGTGAAACTTTACTTCCGAACTCTGTGGTCTGACTAGTTGTGAAACTGAACTCTTGAGCAATTATCTCGTCGAAAATTATAAATGTTTTGGTTTCCTAAAGACGAGGGAAGACGGCGATTCCGCTATTTTATGGGAGCCGATCTGTAGTTAAGATTGTATTTATTAGTACACATTTTACACAGTAACGTTAGCTCAGTCAATTAAGAGAAAATTATCAAGGACTTTTCTGCCGTAACATGGCTGCACCAGGCGCAATGATATAACACAGCACCTGAAAATAGTCCCCTTGGTAACTTTCAATAGCAGGGGACTATTTTCGGGCATTGCGCCTCCTACAACCATGTTACGGTCCTTAAGTCCTTGATTATTACGCCAGAATGAGAGTTTAGTTCCTAGACATATCTGCCAAGAAAATCACAACTTTAAATTTTCCGTCGGTCTTAGTACACGATGTAACTACAGGAAAGTGATACCTTTTGATATTTGGTAGCACGATGCTAATGGTCTAATCATATTCAATGGATTGTGCTAAGCTATGCTAAAAGTGCTAGCGCCAGACCCGGAGATCAGCTGAATGGATTCCAAAACGGTAAAAAAATCTAATTTTTTACTCTAGGGGAGCTGGAAAATGAGCATATATATATTTTTTAAAGTGGAGTGTCCCTTTAAAAGATGATGTTAGCGGGTTGTCAAAAAAAAAAAAAACGGATCCAGGCAACAAATCGAAATTCAGCATCAAGATTTGCAGTGTAAATCCGGCCTAAGTGAAACTCCGAAAGTCAAAAAGTTTTTTCCTCGATCAAGAATAAAGCGCATTACGTAATAATATTACTTTTCTGAAGTAACGAGTAAAGTAACACATTACTTTATGTACACATTAATATTTGAGTTACTTTTTTAAAAAAATTTAGTGAGAGTTACTTTTCAGTTTAATTAATTCCATTTAAAAATAAAATAATGTACTGAATTTAACTGAACATATTAACGTAGAATTACGCACTCTGTGCGCCTGAGCGAGAAAAGTTTGAGTCAGAAACCGAGATTGAAATTTTTGTGATCATAAAAAGCACCTGCAAGGCCTGAAAGAGATCGAACCTCAGCCAAGTAAGAAAAAGTAACGCAAAAGTAACGTAAAAGCAACATAAGCATTACTTTCCATGAAAAGTAACTAAGTAACGCAATTAGTTACTTTTTTGGGGAGTATTTTAATATTGTAATGCATTACTTTTAAAAGTAACTTTCCCCAACACTGTATATATATATATAAGTAGTTTTATATTGCAATAACACTGGGCAAAAAAATCCCTAAAATCAGATAAATATAGCACAATATCCAAATATGTTTTTGAGCAAACACAGAAGCAGATGTTTTTAGCCTATGAACAACAATGTGAGATATATTTTGTATGAGTGGGCTATTTGAATTTGTCTTGTGTACTCAAATGTACTCATGTCTAAAAGTCAATATCAAGATGAATCCAAAAAGCTTCGTTCCACAACCGAGATATTTTGAGTAATTGAGTCACCAATGTTGTGTGGACAAGACCACCTGCTACAGAATTACAGCTCTCAAATAATGTTTATATAGGGCTAATGATGTAAGTACAGTGCCAGTAAAACATACCTCACTGTATAGCTCATGTCGACGTCAGGACCAAATCTAGTAAGCCACCCTGATTAATAACTTTAGTCGCCATTCACAGTATGTGCTTCGAAGTCATGTACTGTTTTTGTGGAAACATGTCATTCATTATTGTGTTCAGTAGAGGGCGCAGTATGACCTGTCAGATGCTTATCTGTTATATTGGACTATAAGTTTTACAGCAATTAAGTCATTTTTAAGTTATCAATATCATGTGCTTTTATAGCTATATTAGAATAGTTAATTGTGCTCTTGACATTGATTGCTTTGATGTGATTCATATATGTAGTGGCTTGTATGTACCATACAGCACGTACCATTCAGAACTTAAAAGGTGGACACGAGTTTATATGTTCTTATTTTTGTAAAACATTGTTACCTGAAAATCCCTCCTTTTCAGCATATCAGGATGATTTGCGTAATGTTTTCTTTTACTCATTAACAGCTTCCCAAGATTGTTCAGTGATTCATGGTCCACCTCCTGTTATTAAAACGTGGTCATGTCAGGTCATTGCTTTAGTAAATGTAGTCAACTTTTCAAATACGAAGTTGACATTACACGTCTGCAGCTGAGTCAGATTAACCCTTGAATATTAACTGAGCACAGCTATGGTTATAGTTCATTATATTCACAGGCCCAGCATTATAAAGAATCAATGACAGAACCAAGATATTTCTGGAGATTAATGCTAATATCATCATGTTATTCTTTGAAACATCTTGGATTAAAATATGGTAATCAATACAGCATGGTTTTACCATCCGTTACCATATCAGTACATAAAAAGTAGAAGGAACTGACACTTAAATTAACTTAACATTGATTTGAAACTCTCATGTTTATTCTGTACATCTTTATAGCTTACAATATGTATAACAAAAGCAAAGGTCTAAAACAATTCATAAACAGTGATCTACATGATTCATACCGCACAAAATAACAAATAAATACATGTAACTCTACCTTCAGTCCTTTATTAGACATTTCAGCATGTTTTAAACAGGTCTTATCATTTTGATTTCATCAGGAAGAGATACGGCTTTTCAATTAGCACAGTTAACACAAACCCTAAAGGGAGAGTCAAGAGCAGGTGACCCAGAAACAGGTAAAACTTAAGACACAGAATAAGTGGGTGTGTGTTGTGTTTGTGTGTGTGAGAGAGAGAGAGAGAGAGAGAGAGAGAGAGAGAGAGGGAGAGAGAGAGAGAGAGAGAGAGAGAGAGAGAGAGAGAGAGAGAGAAAACATGAGTTACATGTAGTAGAATCATTTCATCTGATATGATCTGTCTAAGGTATACTTCATTTATTTCTTTAAAACATAAAAATTGTATTTATTTTATTGGCAATACAATCTAAAAACTATTGGAAACCCTATTATGTTACAAAACCTATTTTGATAAACATTAGTGATCATGTGACCTTACATTTTTCTACCTGCATTATTATGATGCTTAGCAGTAAATATTAGTACAGCAACTACCATTAAAGGTGCAGTGTGTAATTTTTAGAAGGATCTCTTGAAAGAAATGCAAAATAATATACAAAACTATATTATCAATGGTGTATAAAGACCTTTTATAATGAACCGTTATGTTTTTATAACCTTAGAATGAGATGTTTTTATCTACATACACTGAGGGTCCCCTTACACGGAGGTCGCCATTTTGTGCCACCATGTTTCTTCAGAAGCCCTTAACGGACAAACTTTTTTACTAAGTTGTCTCTGACAATGAGATTTTTGTCCGGTGGTGGCTATCTTAGCTTCTTTATGTGTTTTAAAAGCGAGCGTTGGGCAGTGAGCTGAGCCGCTGGTTGCAATATGCAACTTCACCACTAGATGCCGCTTAAATTTTACACACTGCACCTTTAAAGGTGCATTGTGTAACTTTTAGAAGGATCGCTTCACAGAAATGCAATATAATAAATATAACTATATTATCAGTGGAGTATAAAGACCCTACTTAATGAAATTTATTTTTTATTACCTTAAAGGGATAGTTCACCCAAAAATGAAAATCCTGTTATCATTTACTCACTCTCATGTAGTTACAAAGTTGTATAAATGTCTTTGTTCTGATGAACACAAAGGAAGATATTTTGAGAAATGTTTGTAACCAAACTGTTGTGGACCCCATTTACTTCCATAGTATTCTTTTTTCCTACTATGGAAGTAAATGGGGTCCACAGACGGTTTGGTTACAAACATTTCTCAAAATATATTCCTTCGTGTTTATCAGAACAAAGAAATGTATGTGGGTTTGTAACTACATAAGAGTGAGTAAATGATGACAGCATTTTAATTTTTCGGTGAACTATCCCTTTAAGATGTGCCATTTTTATCTACACCGCAGGGTCCCCTTACATGGAAGTCACTGTAGACATTATATACGTAGACGCCTCACAACAGGATGGAATCGCTGCCGCGCCGGCGCCATATTGGTTGGTCTCCTCACTCTACGCTAACACCAGAGTCAATCGGAGGCAATAGAGAGCAAGCATGCCCGTATTTTGTGCCGCTTACGGTTGCAATAACCGGCGCAGTATTGAAACCAGAACGCATGGGATAACATTTCACATTTAAGACTGAACAATAATTATTTTACCATTAATAAAATTATGTAAACGTAACTAACGATACTTACGTGTAACCAAACCGTGTGAAAATCCTGTAAAAATTCGGGGACTAATGATTATTGTAGTTGGGGATACACCTTCCTCAGTAGAAATAAATGCGGGAGGCGCATTGGGGACCCATCCAAGATGGCGGCCGCGCTGATACGTCAGCTCCAATAGGCAGCGTCAGTCTACGAGGCGTCTACGTATATAATGTCTATGTAAATCGCCGCCATGTTCCTACAGTAGCCCTAAACGGACAAACTGTTCTACAGAGCAAGTTTCGTCCCTACGTTGTCTTAGACGACGACATGTTTGTCCTGTGGCGGCTACCATGCGTTTTATAATTGAAGGATGGTCCTAGTATAGACGGTTTCATCGAACGCATGTGATACACGTCTGGATCCGAACTTTACTTTACGTTTCGTTTTTTAATGGTCTGACTAGTTGCTAAACTCATCTCTTGAACAAATGCCTCGTCGAAAATAACAAATGTTTTGGTTTCCTAGGTAAGCTATGTGTTGTTTTTTTGCTTGTTATATAAATAAACTATGTTTAAAGTACTATGTTGTTATTTATTATTAGCGGAGTTTACCGGAAGTTACGTCCGGACCGCGACAGCCGCTTGTTTATGTCGTTACTGCTGAAACCGTCTATAGGTCATAAACCCCGCCTCCCCCATGTTATTCAATGGGACAAACTAAACAATTTAATTACATTTAATTTATATTTTTTACGAAGCTGGTTTCTGTCATTTAGGCTACTGTGGTTTTTATAACGCTGATGTAAATTCAAGTGTTTGTTTTTAAATTAAGTTTGTTTTTAGTTAGTTATTTAATTCGATAAAAACGGTGGTGTGACATCATGATTGACAGCTGTGATATGCGCATTCTGTGATTGATAATGACATTATATTAGTTATGTATATTATCTTTTTCATCTTAAATTATTTACCAAAATTTATATTAAATTGTAAACTTGGGCAATATATGACCCTGGACCACAAAACCATTATACAAGTTCATTTTTAGAAATAAAAAATAAGCTGAATAAATAAGCTTTCCATTAATGTAGGATTTGTATGGATAGAATTTGAAAATAAAGGAGTGCAAAAAAAAAAAACATTGAAAAAAATCGGCTTTAAAGTTGTCCAATTAAAGTCATTAGCAACAGGGCCGGTTTTTGCTATGGGCAATGTGGGCGAACGCCCAGGGCGCAAACTATGTGAGGGCGCACGAGCGCCCTAAAAAAAAAAAAAAAAAAAATCGCTCATTTTCATGTCAAGTTAGTGCTGAGAAACACAGTTGTGTGCGTGTCAGAAGAGGCACGGGTGAGGGGGGCGGGGAATCAACTTGCGACTGCAAGTCCCTCGCTCGCCTTAAGGGGGGCGAGTGAGGGATTGACTGATCCCAGGCCAGAGGCCACACAACACAAACTGCTGCGTCTGCTTCCAAGTAAATTGTATTTTTCATTCCTAAAATTAACATAGACCCATATACCTACTAACATGTAATTAATATTGGGTTATGTGAAAATAATTCTGTAGAGTCATCTAACTTACGTGACTCACGTCACGTGACTCCGGTTGATTGACGAGTAAAACGGACGTTGTTGTTGGCAAAATGTAATGCAAAGTTAATGATGTCGAATCTTCATCATCCATGGATCAAATTAAAATACCAAAGTAGCCATCTCAGTTGCTCGGTTCAGGAAAAGAAGATGAGGAGAAACGGGCAAAAGATAAAGGTATGCCGATTTCAATGAGTGACAACGTGAGTGACAGTAGGAAATAGGCTATTTATATTAGCCTCGCACTCTTGCTAATATGTTGCTATTAGCCACAGAATACGACTGTATTTGGTTTTAGTTTTGCTGAACTAGCAACTATTAGAATTGAGGCATCATGCCATGCAACTAAATTCACTCTATAGGCAACACAGTCTTGTGTTTGCAACACAACAAGTGCAAACTCACACAGACCTCCTGACTGTGTAATTTTTTATTGCTTTACGCTATATGTGTCAACTTAAATAACTTCTAATATACATTGACATGGCATTTTGTAAGCTACAGTGATATAGCTTTTTAAATAATTTGTAGTGTATGCTTAGTTTATAGGATGTTAACAAATACTAATAAAATGTGTGTTATGGTCATTTTAATTGGGTAACTGGTGCATGTGTGAAATAAGTGTATCTAACTTACATAATTGTATCTTAATTGTAAATTCAGGGGCACTTCTGTAATATTTTAGAGCTAGAGCACCCACTGGCCAAAGTGAGGAGTCAGATACTTCCACAGCAGCAACTGTGTGTGTGTGCGTGTGCATGAGTGGGTGTTTATACTGTATTACATGTTTTTCTCTGTTCTTGCTACCTTTTTGTATTTAAGATTATAGATAACAAAATAATACATGTTGGTGGCGGGGTTTGGGGGTAAATCTTTTTTTTCTAGGGGCCGCCAAGGGATGGTTCGCCCAGGGCGTAAATCTAGCCAGGACCGCCACTGATTAGCAACACATATTACTAATGGTAAATAATTGTTGATATATTTACGGTTGGAAATGTACAAAATATTAATTGATATCTTAATGATTTTGGCATAAAAAATAGGATCATTTTGACTCATCCAATGTATTGTTGGCTATAGTTACAAATATATTGTTACTGGTTTTATAGTCCAGGGTCACATATCCCAGTCACATTTATTAATGTTTATTATGAAGGAAATACTTACAAAGTTGAGGTCTGTGTAGTGCACCCCTGTCTCCTGTTTGCCATTGTACAGTATAATAATGATGGGGTGTATCAGATAACAGGCAAAACTGATGTTAGACAGAGGAACCCACAGTCGAAGAGACAGGATTTTATCCACAAACCCTGTACAAATAAATATAGTGTTACTGTTCATGGTAAACCTCTTTGATGCATTATTCTTGTACCATAAATGATTCGATTAAAAAACATTGTCATGTCTCTCTATTCATGTAGTTTTTATTTTCTGACCTCCGTAACCTTCCTCACAGGCCAGGATGACCCAGATGAGAGCCAGAGCCCACACCGTACGGTGTGACCCTTGATAAACAGCATGAGGAAGTGATGGGTGGGGCGGGACTTCTCTCAACACGTAGGCCAATCCAACTAACAGAGCCATGATTGACAGGGAGGAGAACCAACCGATGACTGCCTGCCACTAACAAACAGCAACAAATGATGCGTTATGATTACAAAATGGTTATCTTTTTGATGTTTAAAAATTAGTAGTTAATTAAAATGATAAAATATTTTATATCACCTGTTTTTTTATAAGTGTCTCTTTCCTGGATGTCAAGTAAATTCCAACAAGAATGCCCAATAAGTACGGCCCATATCTTGTGTAGGGTTTATTGTAATAATACTGAAAGTAGCTTTCATATGCCCTAGGGAAATGACAAAACAAATTTAACGTTTGTGTAAAATCGTTTCAGAGAATTGTTTTTAAACACATTATAAATGTTAGAAATGTATGCTGAAACACCTTACAAAGACTGTGAACTATGTAGGACTGAATTGTGGAATTACACTGTTCGTTTTTCCTCAAAGTTTCCGGTACAGTTTTTCCACATTTCTGTGTTCAGTATTTGGGCGGTGTTTAAACACGAAGCACGGCCCCGCCCCTAACAAGTTCGCGAGCATCGCGAGTGGGCGTGGTTTTAGCGCCGACAGCAGACACGCCCCCAGCGTTTATTTTCCCTAGAAATTGATAACTTATTTTATTTACTTGGCGGTTTTTTAACATTTAAATTTGGTTGGGTGATTAATAACACATTTATCTGTGGTATGACAAAGTCAAAACACATATTTAATATCACTTTACACAAACATGACAAAGCATGCTTAGGTGCAAAGGTGTGGACTACTTTTTGAGGGGTACCGCCCCGGTGAAAGCTAGTGAACATTTCTTGACCATTAAAGTGCACCTATTTCATTGCTAAAAACAACGTTGTTTTGTGTATTTAGTTTAATACAATGTATTTGCATGGTTTATGGTTAAAAACACATTATTTCCCACATACTGTACATTTTTGTAGATCCAGATATACTGCTTTCCTCAAATTTTGTACAAAGCTCATCGATCTGAAAAAGCGAAGCGCTGTATGTGTCCCTGATTGGCCAGCTAATCTGTACGTTCTGATTGGCCTGACGTCAGCTGGAAATGTATCGCTCCTTACCGTGTTTGAAAGATTCGCTCACAATGCAATGCCAACAGGAGTTAACTTGCAGGCTGTGAGTCAAAGCGAGAGGAATTATGATAATGTCGGTCTCGTCCACGCAACACGCCAGGAGGTAAACTGTTGCCTACAATCCGGGTGTTTGTTGTAGTCCAAGAAAAGAGATTTTCGTTGGAAACGATAACTGGCGTCATCGTTTACTTTGGGGTATGTACCTTTTGCACATCGTTTACTAATAGACACTTACACACCAATAGAAATGTAAAATCGTGAATCAGTTGCTCTTTAAATGATCTCTTACAGTGTGGTGGGCTGGTGGACAGGGAGATGCAGGAAACTGGTTATAAGAGCCCCGGCCGTACACGAGATCATCAGGAGAACTACAGACACTACGATAAGTGCAGTTTTATTCCTGGAAATAAGCAAACACGGATCACTTATGTGTTTACTAAAGCTGTATTCATACACAAGATAAGAATGCTGAACCTACTGTCTATAGAGAAATATCAGAAGAGGTGTTGTTGCGTAGAATTGGAAGTCTATGGAGAGATACCACGTCCAGGGTGCACACTTCAAAGAAAGAGATTTTTTCTTTGTGAAAATAACTGCAATATGCAAAAATATGCAAATAATGCTGCACTAATTTATAATCTCCGAAACTCTTTCATGTAGGCGTACAATATCTGATATAGTGAAGAGGTTGTTTATCAGGAGCAGGTTCGACCACCAATATTTCTTACAGCTGATGATCTCATCCTCAGCTATGAACCAGTAGACTCCTCTCTGGACGACAGAGAATAATCCAATGGTCAGGCACACGATGAAGAGATGGAGAGGCTGAATCCTGGACATATGGCAAGAATTAGATGCAGAAATGAAACTTTAGCTCCTTAGCGTGTTTTGATCTGAAGCGACTGAAATCAAACAGACCTTTTGTATCTCTTGAAGAGGAAATAGACCACCATACTTGTGCTAAAAGTGTTTTCTGATCTCTGAATGGAGTTCAGCAGGGATTTAGCACTGAGGAGACCACTGGCACAACCAGACACAAAAGATACTGTGAATATCCAAGCCCAGGTTCTGGGTAAAAAAACTTCCCCTCCATTCACAGTAATAAACTGACTTTATTCATGATTAACTCTTTCCCGGCCATTGGCAAGCCATCTCGTCAATCAAAAGAAAACATTTGCATGAAAAAAAAACGTGTTCCAATCTATTTTTTTGTGGTTATCTGTAATACCACGATTATCCACTAGATGGATTTATTACCCAATTTATTAAATAAAACAAGCAAAAAATATATATTTTTTAAATTTCACACTGCGTGTATGTTTTAATAATCGTTCTGAACCTGATCTCTACAAAAAGGCAATTATTTCAGCTTTTTGCTAAAAAATATTTAGTTTATAAGTAGAGAAAAAATAAAGATATCTTGAAAAAAAATCCCGTTTTGTTTGTTTGTTTGTTTATTGTTTGTTTGAAAGCAGAGGGTCTGCTCTTTTTTTATTTATATATTTTTATGTTTATATATTTTTTGATTTTTTTTCCTGGATAGCATTTTGTAAAGCTTTTTAGAAAATCACAAAAAAATGCTGGTGGGCAACTTTTCAAAAAAAGGCTGGTGGGAAATGAGTTAATTTAATCCAGTTTCTGTCATGATAAAATTCACTCAGAAATGTGTTAATTTAGGGAAGTTAAATAGGTTGCATTATTCACTTCATCTCGACAAAAAAGATTTAAAGATTCTTCTTAGTGTCCCCCATGAAATAAAAATAGACATTTTTGTGATTTAACTATGAATATGTTAGCTTTAAATACATTTAATATCACAACATTGACGAAACTTGCATTTAGAGGAAACAAAACTTACAGTCTTATTTTCGCTAATAAGGATCAATGGTTTTTTTGACATCATTCTGCTTCTCATCAGATTCCAGGCTTTGAGGTAAACTAAACCCTATTGGCTATTGACTTAACTCATTCCCTGCCAGCCATTATTTGAAAAGTTGCCGCCAGCATTTTTTCTGATTTTTTAAAAACATTTAAAACATACAAATATATCAAATGAAATAACAGACCCTCTGCTTTTAAACAAACAAACAAAACGATGAAAAACAGTTTCATCATATCTATATTTTTTTCTGCTTTTTCTGCTTATAAACTTTTTCTTTAAAAATTTAGAAAAAAGCTGATACAGTTGGACTTTTGTGATCAGATTCAGAATGATTATCAAAACATACATAGAGTCTAAAACTAGTAAATAACGTTTTGGCTTCAGTTTTTATAAATTGGGTAAGTGCGTCATCTAATGCAGGGGTTTTCAAACTGGGGGGCGGGGTCCCCAGGGGGGCCGCGAGATGGTGCCAGGGGGGCCCCAGTTTTATGACATTTTATAAAATACATTAATTTATCATGAATTCTGTGTAATTAAACAAAAAATAATAATAAGGCTACTAACCAAAAGCACTACTTTTTGTATAATTTAATATGTGTTTTAGTAAAATGTTGAGTTTAGAACAGTTTTTTGTCACAAATTTTCTTTGGGGGGCCGCGAAGGAATGCACCATACACAAGGGGGCCCGCACGCTGAAAAAGTTTGGGAACCACTGATCTAATGGATAATCGCGGTATTGCAGATTAACATAAAATTCTTCAGAAACACGTTTTTTATGCAAATATTTTTTCCCAATCGATAAGTCAACTCGTCAATGGCAGGCAAATAGTTAATATGCCATGGCCAAACTTTCTGTTACAGTGAAAATTACTTCAACACATTGAACAATCCCTAATGTCAATGATGAACACACTGTCCGAAAAAATTATCGAAAAATGGTCCCTAGCTGCCACTCGCTGCGGTACTAATATGAAATCTTTATAGGTACAAATGTGTACTTTTTGAAAGGGTACTGCCACATTGAGGTAAAAAAATTTTCGGACATTACCGGTATCTAAAAACAAATGGTGCTATAAGGCACCAAAAGTGTTCCCCTGATCGCAATCATAGAAGAATCGTTCCCAGCGCCACACAGCACCGGTGAAGCACCTATCGTAGAACCACACGGGGGCCATATAGCACCATGTGGTTTTACACAGGTGCTTCACCGGTGCTATATGGCACCAAAAACGGTTCCTCCATGACTACAAGCAAATAACCACTTTTGGTGCTATGTAGCACTGTTTGCTTTTAGAGTGTGATCTTACCCCAACAGCAGAAAAGAATCAACAGCTAGATACACCGGCCCACTGAAGGCCAACACATAAAAGGGGTTTTTCTCCACCATCTCCTTCCATCGCTTATCATTTTCTACACAGAAACAAAACAGGTGAATTATTGAGAAGGATAAAACCTTTTCTGTTTGTAGCCTCATGTTCTCACCCAAGTTGCTCCAAGCACTGAGCTGCACGGTGTGGCCTGAGATGATCCAGAGCAGACTGAGGATACGGATGCCGTTTAGAGAGGAATAACTGTTTCCAGAACCTTTTGTTGCCAGCACCCCCTCACTGCTCTTCTGCACAGAAAAAGCCTGCAGGCACGACAACACAGCTGATGGAGAGAAGGAGAAATAGGGAAGAGAAAGAGAAGTGGGAATGAAGGAAGAAATAGGCTAAGTTATAAAATGGAAAGTTCGGTATCTGGATGCTGATTGGTCAATAGCTTCTGCATGCATCACTGTGCAACATCCATAGTGGACCATTATTTAAGTTGCATAGCAATATTTTTCAAATTGTCTAACAAAGGCATCAGCAGTGACTAGAATATTTATCAAATCAATACAGTCACTGTTGTTTTGAATGCCAAGATGTGTTTTCATGTGTGTACTTGCTCTTAGTGATGCCCTGTTGCTCATTTTCTGCATTCTGATCTCTAGCTTGAGTGGTTTCTCGGACGACACTGCGTTCTTTGTTCTGATTGGCTGAGCCGTTAGTCAAGACAGCTCCGTATTGGCTGGGTTTTGAGGTAAGGGGAAGTCCCGCCTCTGGCTTCACCTCTCTCTGTCTCTTCCTTTTAAGTAATGCCACACAAATGGAAGATAAAAGAGGAAGAGCCAAGACCAAAGCACACACAAACCTGAGGAAAAATACACTAACTTATTTATGAAAGCACTGATATAAAAATAGAGATGAAGATATTTTTAGGGAACACACATATTGATAAAATGTATACCTTGTAATGCACTGCAAATCACTTTGGATTAAAGCATCTACCAGATATGTACTAACAGCAACTAAAAATATTTTCCTGAATAGCTTTCCAAACCCTATTATAACCTTAAAATCTTTAATAAGGCCATGTCAAAGATTAAAATCAGTGTGAAATCAAACTTTGATTTGTTTGTGTGTTACTCACAGACAGACCACAGCAGATGGATCTGAATTGGGGGAATCTGTAATACACTGAGTCATAAAGATTCCCAATGTAGAATCAGGCAGTAAGACCGAAGGCACAGGAGGAAGTAAAGAGATTCGTCCCTGCTCAAACGCCTCTATAACACACACACATACATACACTTATACATATGTCTTTAAAGAAAATGCCAATGAATACCTATAATGCAGTGTTTCCAATCCTGGTCATCGAGGACCCCCTCTCAAAATGTTTTAGATGTCTCCTTAACACACCATATTTTAGCTCCCAGCTTGTTAGTGAGACATGTTTACCATTTTGGAAAGAGGCTGATCAGGTGTTTTAAATAAGGAGACATCTAACTTTCTGGAAAGGGGTCCTCAAGGACCAGGATTGGGAAGCACTGCTATAATGCAATGACTTATATATGTGACCATGGACCTCAGTACCAGTCATAAGTCACTGTATATAACCAACAATAATTTGTATGGGTCAAAATGATAATTTTTTAATGCCAAAAATCATTAAGATATTAAGTAAAGATTATGTTTCATTAAGATATTTTGTACTGTAAATACTGTATATCCAAAACGTAATTTTTATTAGTAATATGTGTTGCTTAGGACTTTTAAAACATTTTTAGACATTTAAACTTTTATCGATCCGAGCCCGGACGCGCTAACATCAATAAGATGCGATTGTTTTGTACAAAGCAGTCTCTTAACACTGACGCCCATCGTCATGTTAAAGGAATAGTCTACCCTTTTGCCATATTAAACTATGTTATTACCTCAACCAGGACGAATTAATACATACCTATCTTTTTTCAATGCATGCACTGTACAGCGCGTTGTGAATGTGTTAGCATTTAGCCTAGCCCCATTCATTCCTATGGTACCAAAAAAAGTTTTATTTTGTGGCACCATACTTACTGGTATAACTCCTGGGGCCTCATTTATAAAGCGTGCATACGCACAGATTTGATCGTAAAGTTTGCGTAAGCAAAAATCCACGGTAAAGTCCATATTTATAAAAACCGTCTTTGACGTGGAAAAGTGCTTAGCGCCACGTCAGGTCTGAGCAGACGTACGCACTTTTTGCTTGTCTGATTGCTGCAGGTTTTTGGAAATATAAGCCATTCTTGCTGTTTGAAATTGGGTTTAAACCTTGACAAGCGCTTTTTTATATGTCTGACATTAATTACGCATCATTTGAAGGCGGAGATTTGAAACTGCTCGGCTGCGCGCACAAGTTCAAGTGCGATTTATAGATTTGAAAGGGGAAAACGCGTTTTCTGCGCGTACGTTCGGTTTATGAATCACACGTACGCATTTTTGTTAAATGATCGTAAGATCAAATGTAGGATGGTTTTTACGCAGCATTTTATAAATGAGGCCCCTCATGTAACAGTCTTTAAATAGGGAAAACACGGAAGTGTTTGGTGGCTTCCCTGTTTGGTACCATAGCAATGAATGGGTCTAGGCTAAATGCTAACACATTCATGTCGCGCTGTACAGTGCACGCATTGAAAAAAGATAGATATGTATTAATTCGTCTAAGTTGAGGTAATAACATAGTTTAATATGGCAAAAGGGTAGAGTCTGTGTTTTTTATTCGGAGTCATTTGTTGCGCAATGACAGACAGCCCTCTCGCAGCTCGGACATTCACGTGACCCTGCTGTGCGCATCAAAAGGTTTTTACGGAGGCAGATGAAGGTGAGTGGTTACGCAAATGACGTCTTTCCTTTTGAATCATGCTCAGGCGCGATTGTACTCACACCATAGCCTTCGGCTAGCCTGGTTAGCCAGACCTACATCAAGATGTAAGGTCTGGCAACTCTTCACACAAACGGTTCAATGCAAGGGGCGGGATATAAGGTTGTCCCTCAAAATGCCTCTGTACGCAATAGGATAGCGCTATGACCAATCAGAGCAACGAAGAATGTGACGTATGAGTCCCATGCGTTTCCCCACCAGTGGAGCTAATTGGTATATCAAACTTTTACCGTAACCAGTCGGCAAAACTCCAAACACATCTTTCTTGCTTAAAAAGGACTTCAGTAGGGTATATTGTCTCTTCACTCAAAGAAAAACATAAGTCTAAGTCCTCCAGAGTCGCGGCCAAAGCCGCTTCAAAAGAAAGCTGTTCGCCAGCAGCTGCAGCCATTCTTTGTTTTCAAGTAGGAACCGTCGCAGGCAGCTCTGTCGTCATCATGTTAAGCCCGGTCCACAGACGCTACACACGATGTGATTGGCCTGACCAAATTTTGGTTTTTGGAGCTGTTAAGTGTATTGTGAGTGCCTAGACTAAACCCTGGCAGCAAATATATTTTGCGGCCGCTATGGTGCGTCTAGATTTCTAGGCTAGCCTTCGGCGCCTGAGCCCAAGTGAACCGCACTCCAGCCCATCCTGCAACCAGGCCCGGGTGCGGTACAGAGTGATCAAACTAGTCAAATGAACCAAGCTTTGGGGGGTCAAACGCGCCTGAGCATGTGTTGGTTTGGATAGTGTGAGTGCACCCTTAAAGGTGATTTTCCCAATATTTTGAGTTTCTTGCACCTTCAGATTCCCAAATAGTTGTATTTTGGCCAAATAAAAATTAACCCTTATGACTAGTATTGTGGTCAAGGGTCACATCTTTTAAGTGTCCAAATGCTTTTTTGGGGATACCCTGCAAAGTGCTAAACAGTGGGGTCACTCACCATAAACCACAAGTGTCTGAACCTCAGAATCCTCACATGAATCCGGTACACAGATACCCACAAAATATTCCACCGTGTCCTGTGGATCACAAAACATCACCAAAACTATCTAAGGCCTTATCCACACGGACACGGGTATTTTTATAACCGTGACTTTTTTTGAGGTTCGGGCATTCGTTCACATGGAAGCGCAGTATCAGGTCATTGAAACCGAACATTTTTGGAAACCCCTGCCAGGGTGAGGATTTTCAGAAACAATGATTGCAGTGTTGTCGTGGAGACAGTAAAACCAAGGTTTTTGCATCTAAATGAAGGCTTCTGATTGGCCAACGTGGCTTTACGATTAGGTTTATATCACGCCTGCTGGTGTGGCATGCTCTTGACAGCACGTGATAGCGGGTTTTCATGTAGTGGGAGATTTCTTTTAAACTGTTAAGCGTTGCCGTCCCGAATACGGGACACCTACGTTTGCATTAATATTGTTGATGTAAATTTTAATCTATCCCTACAAACTATATATCGTTGGAAAGGTCTAAGCCTCCAGAATAGACATTTCAACAGTGTTTTATAAAATAAATTATGTAGGGAGAGTAATTGATTCATTTATGAAGAGAGTGTGCCTCAAAACATTTATTTTCTGCTAAATGTCACTGTCCCACCAGCAGGACGCCTACATTTACTTCAATGTGTCACGGTTAATCCGTGTCATGTCTTGTCTCTGTTCCCATTGTTATCACCTGGACATTCATTGATTAATTACCTGCCTCATCACACCTGTTTGTCATTTAGTCTGTGTGTGTATATATACCTCTGTCTTCTGTTTGCTCACTGCTGGATCATTGTCATTGATACCCTGTCTGTTCCTGTGTTCATGTTCATGTTCCTGTGTTCATGTTCCTGTGTTCCTGCCTTCACCATGTCTGCCCTCGTGTTTTTATTATTAAATGTTATTTATTTTGAACCTTGCATTTGCGTCCTGTCCTTACAACCCTTCCGTGTCGTGACAGAATGATCCAGCCCAAACTGGACGCAGCAGGTTCACGGAGGGCGGCTCCCCCAGGAGTTTCGTCGAGGGGGAGTAGTGACATCGGGGTACATTCCCCATCAGCCCCGATGTCTCTTGGGGACCACCGTGAGCGATCGCTCGCTCCTGCGGGAGGAGGATCGGCCCAGGCGGTCCCCCAACGGTTGAGTCGTCGTCGACAGTCCCTCGGAGGACCACCATCCTGCTCGCAGGGGGATCCGGAACGGACCACGCCCGATCATTTCCCCGGGGTGGCTACCGAGGGTCTCCGTTTCCGCGAGGGGATGGGAGATGATTTCCGGGGGCATCTGATCGTCGACGATTCCCAGGAGGGGGGTAATTCGTCTGCCTCGGTTCTCGGAGCGATCGCTCCGGTTCTCCTGGCGCAGTCCGGCCAACCGTCCTGTTGGTCTCATCCCGGCGGCTGTTGGCTTCGCCAGGGTCCCCAAGCCCTCCACTCCTCCCTTGGACTCTCGCTACCAGACTTTGTTTTTGTTGTGTTTTATGTGAGTGTCTGGTAGCCACTCGTAGAGGGGAGGGTAATGTCACGGTTAATCCGTGTCATGTCTTGTCTCTGTTCCCATTGTTATCACCTGGACATTCATTGATTAATTACCTGCCTCATCACACCTGTTTGTCATTTAGTCTGTGTGTGTATATATACCTCTGTCTTCTGTTTGCTCACTGCTGGATCATTGTCATTGATACCCTGTCTGTTCCTGTGTTCATGTTCCTGTGTTCATGTTCCTGTGTTCATGTTCCTGTGTTCCTGCCTTCACCATGTCTGCCCTCGTGTTTTTATTATTAAATGTTATTTATTTTGAACCTTGCATTTGCGTCCTGTCCTTACAACCCTTCCGCGTCGTGACACAATGTTTGCATATGAATTCTTATCTAATCATGACAAACTGTATATTGTTTGAAAGCTCCAAGAGTGTAGATTTAACTCAATAGGGTGGGGTGACGCTTAAAAGGTTAAACCGAGTTTGTGTGGAGAGGATTTTTTTAACCAGTAGGAGGAAAAACTCCGGTTATAAAAATACCTGTGTCCGTGTGGACTATGCCTAAGCTTACATCCATAGCGGTTTCAGTCTCAGTCATAAAATAAAAAACACGGTTTGTGCAAGAATACCTGTTTGAGGAACACCTGACAGTACTGACCACCGAAATCCGGACCCCTCACAGACAAACACTCTCTCAAAGATCCCGGTCGATTCACATTGCCTCCCTCCACATCACTTCCAATCTTTCCAAATGCATCATACACTACAGTACGTTAAAAAGAAAAATAATTTTAAACAGAGAAATAACATTTATATTAAACAGTGAAAATATAGAAAATATTAGGATAAAAATAAATCAGTGATACAATGGATGATAATTACTTAAAAAAATGAATTAATAATTTTTATCCCTTATAAAAAGCAATTATTTGCAATTATATTTAAATTTATAACACAAGAGCACAAAAAAATGTGCCTTCATAATGGTATCTTGAATTATGAGGCAAAGGTTTTTTAAGCAAAAGATGATTCCATTTATTATGTATTAGACACAGGCCTCAATCTTTACAACATTTAAAATCTATGCAAATGTGACTTACTCTGTACTGCATATTTGCTAGGCGTCTCCTTCTCTAACTCCGTAAGAAACGCTGTTGTGTCCTGCATGCATTTTAAGGACACATTCCAGGAACATCCGGCATGGCATAAAAACAGCAACGACAAAGTGACAGAAGTCCATCTTAAATGTAGCATTTTGTAAAGCTTTTGATTTTGGGGTGTTCGGCAGTTTAAATAACCTGGTACGGGTCACATGTTCATGTGACTCTGCAGGTTTTGGTCATGCTTTCTTACCGTCCAAAATGACCATGAAAATTGAGACATCATGCTTTAATGAAGGGCTAGTTATTACGTCATATCCAAAGACAATCAGCCCTTTACCAAACGGAGGTCAGTAAAGGACTGAAACAACTGCTCAATGCAAGATATGTTTTTTAGGCAAAAAATAAGATTTGATTTCGAGGAAATTATTTGTCAAATGTTTCCTATCAAATTCTGCAAACCATGTCACTCTTACAATGGTCTTAGTTGTTGCTATATATGTCCCCTAATGCAAGGAGAAATTCTTCATTTATTACTACTTAAAATAAAAACATTAAGAAGTCTCATGAACTAATTGACCATGAGCAATAAAATGTTCTATAGAAAACAGCTTGTGACTTTAAAAAAAATTGGGTTGTTTTTAACCCAGGGTTGGGTAACTATAGGACAGAACATGTCTGGGTTAAAATGACCCAAATAATTGGTTGTTTTAACCCAACTGCTGGGTTGTTTCAACATGGTTGATTAACAATAACCCAGCAGTTGGGTTAAAACAACCAATTATTTGCAGTGTGTAAATTTTTGCGGCATCTAGTGGTGAGGTTACAAATTGCAACCAACGGCTTAATCCACTGCTCACCCCTCGCTTTTGAAACACATAGAAAAGCTACTGTAGCCACCACCGAACAAACATGTCATCGTCAGAGACAACTTGGTAAAAAAATGTGTCCGTTAAGGGCTTCTGTAGAAAAATGGCGGCACAAAATGGCGACTTCCATGTAAGGGGACCCTCTGTGTACGTAGATAAAAAGGTCTCGTTCTAAGTTAATAAACACATTACGTTCATTATGAAAGGTCTTTATATACCCCTGATAATATAGTTTTGTATATTATTTTGCATTTCTGTCAAGAGATCCTTCTAAAAATTACACACTGCACCTTTAAGCTAATAGTATACTTGAATACTTTCATAGACTTTTATCTGTAAACAAAAAAGATGGTGTTTTAATCCTTTAGGGAAAAGTTCACCCAAAAAATCCTGTCATCACTAACTCACCCTTATGTTGTTACAAACCAATATATAAACTTTTTTGTTCTGTTGGACACAAAAGAAGATATTTGTAATGAAGCAGAGGCACCATTGACTTCCATAGTAGGAAAATAAATACTATGGAAGTCAATGGTGCTCAAAAATGATTGTCCTTTGTGCTCAGCTAAACAAATAAATGTATACAGGTTTGTAACAACATGAGGGTGAAAAAATGATGACATAATTTTTGGGTTAACTATCCCTTTAAACAATATAAAATACTTTCAGGAGACATGCCTGTAACTTGACATACTTTTTACACGGCCAAAAAACAAGAAATTAAAGTAAAACATAAAGGTTCCTCTATAAGATGATCAGCTTTTCACACCGGGGCGCAAATCCTGACTTCCTCGGTTACCACGGTAACTAAGATCAGCATCCAGCAGATAAGTGCTTTTAAGTTAATTACAAAAAAGGAAAACCCTGAGACCAACACATGCATGAAACACAACTCCATACTTGTTTAAACGTTGAATATTTTATGTATCATTTATTAATGATAACTTTTTATGCACAAACATATCTACCGAACAGCAGCAAAGACATTCTGTAAAATAGAACAACCACCATTAATGGCTTCTCTCATGCACGTATGCATACTCACAAATAAAAAAAAGGGTAAACAAACCAAAAAGATGTTGAGGATAAACAAGAACATTGAAAACAAAAAAGAATTCTTGGAACGGCAGAACTAAAGTTTCAATTGTTGAGTTCATCAAAGTAAAAAACGCTGCACTACAGCCAAAACTTTGATGGAAAAAATATGAGAAAAACAAAGACAAAGAAACAACTTGTCTCAAATTTGAGCAAAACATTCATTTATAGTGAAGGCAGGACTTACTGTTCCTCTTTCAACACAGTTTCTGAGTAAGTGAGTCAGAGGAACTCCATACTTTTAAGACGTTTCCATGACGCTTCGCTTGGTGATTGACTAACCCATGAACTAAACTAGAGACGTCGAGGTCTAATCTACGCTTGGCTTTCAAGCACCACAGGCACTTGAACACACAGTAGGATATAAGCGCTTACAATTGACTCATTTCAAGAATGAGAAAACACATAACTAAGTGAGGTGTCTTGCATTGGAACGCACAAATAATAGGGAAAACTTTGGTTTAAATTAAACATCTATAAAGCTAAACTGAGTGGATACTAGATACATTTCATTGAAATTGTCACAAACTGGCCGTGCAAAGTCATTTCTAATCCCATAACTACATAAGGGACATTCGAAATCTACCTCAAAATAATAATTGTTGTTCTTGATAAAAGTGCCAAATTTGGCATTGTGTAGTCGAACATAACCCATAACTTAAGTTATGATTTGGCTGAGGAATAAAATAAAGGATACCAAAAATTTTCTGTGCATCACTGTTCAGCACCTTAAAGTTTGAAAGCACAAATATTTAACATCACTTCTGATGGCAGTGGTTGACATATTGAAACTCTGTAGCATATATTGTCAACGGACGACTAATTCACAAAACGGAAATGCATTTAACGCACACACCTGCCATTTTCGACTGCTTCGGGAAATGCAATTCCTACTTGACGTGTAGGTTTTGGAGTGATTGTCTCACTAAGAGAAGTTGTAATGTGACATTCCGGGCATTTTTAGCAGCAATTACTCGTGTATCCCATTTGTACGACCCACGAAAAAACAACGAGAACCGTCTAAAAGTGAAATAAAAAGGATCTATAAAAAAGATCTATCCAACACCCATACAAACATCTATCATAAAGTATACAAAATGTGTTCTCATAGATAATTAAATACACATAAATCAGATTCGAATATATTACACATCTTTAAACAAACACACACGTTCTGTGTGTATAGATTTATACATTTCATATATATGTATATTTGTATTTATATATATATATGTATAGGTATGCACAACAGATGAGCATACAAAGAGGCAAGAGTGAAGAAATACACAGTCTCTACAAACATGTAACTAATAATTTCTTCCAGCCACAAGGTGGCACCACCTCTTTCTCATTTCTCTGCTGCGCTCAACCGTTTGGACTTTATGAAGGCCATCCCATGTGTCCGCATGTGTGTGTTCAGGGCTCCATCCGTTTCGAACGTTTTCGAGCACACTTTACACTGAGTATCCGGGATTCCGTCGTTGACCTCGGGATTGGGCGTGTTTTCCTGTTGACCGTTGTGACGTCCGATTCCTTGCGGTTCCTTCAATTTGTGCACAATGAACAGGTGTCGCGCGAGGGAACGGTGCGAGGTGTAGCACAGGCCACACTCGCGACACTGGTGGGACGAGACGTCGGTCTTGTGCTGGGGAATGTGCTCGTGGAAGCGCACAATGTCTTCGGTGGTGAAGCTGCAGACTGCGCATTTGTGCGTCTTGAACACGTTGATCTTTAGCTTCTTTAGAGGCTGCGGAGTTGAGGTCTTGGCACGCTGTACGGGTGCTCCATCATCTCCGGGCCCATCCAATTGTCCATCTCCGACTTCATGTTCCTCATCTTCAGAGCGAAGCTTGCGTTTAGGACTGGGTACCTGAGGTATGATACAAAGGTATGATTATTTAAAGACTTGTAGTGGACACACATACTGTCAAAATGATGATGTGAAAAGGCATATATAATGTGATGGTTTGCTTGTTGGTTACCTGCTCTTTGTCTTCTGTGGCCTGCGTGATGCCGGAATCTGCCGGAAGCTTGACTTCCGAGTCTTTGATGCCGTGCATCAGCTGGATGTGTTTCTCAAGCAGCAGCCTTTTTGTGAATGTGCGACTGGGTTCTGGACAGTGTCTGTAAAATTCAAGAGATCTGCTTGATTTGTTGTACTGGAAATGAATTTAGGAGCGGGTCAGGAGACAAACAAAATACTCACGGACACGAGTAGACCTTCCGGAGGCCCTTGTGTTTGATTCTGTTGTGTCTGCATAAACTGTGAGAGGAGCTAAAGGACTTTTCACACTGTCGACAAGGATGTTTTTTGAGTTGCTGAGACAGAGAGAGAGAGAGAGAGAGAGAGAGAACAATGTACATTTTGTGAAATCATGATGAAATGATATAGGAATGTATACCCGTGGGTTCACACCAGCTACGTTTGAGGCGTTAAAATCGTGTGTACAGCGTCTAGTTTGCCGCTTGAATATTTTGAGTTTACTCGCTTCAATTCTAGTCATCGAGACATTCATGCGGAAATTCGCGTCATGGGAGGGGCTTCTGCGACTCCGCTCTCTTTCTGTAATCATGTCACTACTAGAGCAAGCTCCTGATTGGTTAACGCGGCACATTTTTCCGCCAAAGTTAAAAAATTTTAACTCGCGTGTTTGCAGTGTTGGGCAAGTTACTGAAAATTTGTAATTAGTTACAGTTACTAGTTACTTCTTTTAAAAGTAACTGAATTACTCTACCAGTTACTGTATATCAAAAGTAATTAGTTACTAAGAAAAGTAACTTTTAAGTTACTTTTATGTCTGCTTTTTAAATGTAAATTTGAACAGTACTGAACAGTCAAACAATAAAATAATATGGTTGGGTTATTTTACACGTAAGACTCTAATATATCACATACCGTAGGAGTCTATTTTGCTTTAGATTCAACCTTTGAATATTTTTGTTAGAAATTATCTTAATATGTAAACTTACTTTATTTATGTATATCATTTAGATCATTTAGACAAATATTCTGCATGTTTACAAAAATATATAATGTGTTAAAATTGTGTAGTGTCTCTTTAAAAATTTGGAGACAATTGTGTCAACATGTCATATTTTCTAAAATAAATTATCATTTTTCTGATTTCATATTTATTTTAATAATTTAGAAACGTCTCCGCTGTGTCCTGCTGACAGGCGCGATGCGCGTGCAGCAGATGAGGCAAATTATGGGTCCTCCGAAGGTTAGACCGTCTCATTTCAGTTCTCTTCACGAACTTCTGAGCGCCTTGAAAGGCCGAGTGCTCACCTTTTATCGCATGCTTAGTAGGGTGCAGCCCTTGAATTGGAACACAGCTTGTGAAGCTCGCGGCAGGGACTGCGCTCTTTGGTCATATACTGTTTGTATATATTTTCTGTTGGATTTAAATGATACACAGGATTAAAGGAAGATATTTAATCAGAAAACGGAGTAGGCTACGTGGATTGTTTTGTCGGATGGACACAGAGGGAGTGGATTGTTTTTTCGGATAAGGAGAGACTGAAACTAAAACTAAAGGCGAGCTCACACATACTATGGAGTTTTAACACAGGGGGTACAGAGCAGTGTGAATATTTTAGTGGAAACAACAATCGCGGATCGTTCTCTTCCATGAAGGCCGATGTAAACATCTAAGAATATATGAACATTTCTCAGATTTATTACTTTTGTGGACTACAAATGCAAGTTAATGTCATGCCGGGATTGCTTGGCGAAGATAATTTACAAACATGAGTCCGGATGGATTATAACTTGCGCACAATTTTTAAACAAAGGTATGTTGTCCCGTTTAGATTTTTCATGTTCATTCTATATGCACTGTCAGCTATGATGAAGTGTAATGAATCATTGCGCCGCCAACCATGGTCCTGTGACGTCAGATATGTTGTCTATTTTTTACAAAATAGAGTAACGCGAGTAACGAACTCATTTAAATTTCAGTAATTGTAATTGCGTTACTTGATTTAAAAAAAAATACTTCGTTACATGCTTGTTACTGCTAAAAGCAGTGGAATTACAGCAACGCCTCATTCGCGCAATTCCCCCGACCTACACACGTGAATGAGGCGGAATCACTTCTACGCTGACACGTTATGAAAAAACGTCAGTTTGAAGCCTGGGCATGCGCAGAAGGAAGGAATTGTCCGTGGAGCTTGGAGGCGGAGCTGCGGTATCAAACTTCCGCCCAAACGCTTGCATGCCCAATTTAACCACGCCCCTTGAACATTTAATTTGACTGGCTTGCTAAAATAAGGTAAGTTAAATACAACTCATTTTGTAGGTTAGAAATAACAAAGAAATCGAAAATTAATAGTTAGTTATATCTTCAATCGTCCCTTCCATCACAAAAATAAACAATTGAACATATATCAGCGTGATAACAACTACCTTAAAGGACCAAAACCATCTTTCGGAAAATTTTATTGAAAGTGTGATTTATTTTTTATCTTGACCTGAGTCCCGTTCGTTTGCATGACTTGTACTTCACCCAGCCACCAGGGGGAGATCAAAGAGCCAGCAGCTTCAATTTTCAGGATGTAGGAAGGCACACCAGATTGGATATAAAAATTAGGCGTTTCATTCAAAAATAGGGGGCGGGGTTAAGGGATGTTCCCGCCCAAGCCGCAATTCATTTTCAGACTTTGATCGAAGTTTATGAGGTCATATGAATTAAAAAAAAAATTATGATTTACACGGATAAAATTTTTAAAATAAACACTGTAATATTACATTAAAAAAAATAAGAAGTCAGATTTGACTTCATTTGGACTTTCCCTTTGGATTAAATAATCCGGCAATTAAGTGTAGCTGTTCAGTCCCATACAATATGTCAGATTGTAGTTATATTATAAAAATATTATTACAGATTATTATTTGTAATTATTATTATTATAAGGCCTAACGTTTTCATGTTAAAATGTGCTTAAAAATAATATACCTAATGATACCTGGTAATGCTACTATTAACCTAAAAGTCTAGGTCAGCAATTAGTTTTTACCTTCCCATGTTCCCTTTTCATGTGTGCGATGAAGACTTCTCTCTGCGTGAACAGGCGGTCACACTCCGTGCAGGTCCAGCCAGGAGAGGAAGAAGAGTTTGGTTTTTTTTTGGGAAGGTCTGTCCCATTACTGTTCTTCTTTGTAGGTGATGACAGCTTCTTCTCTCCCTTCTCAGGGTGGTTGACAGAACCGCCTTCCTTGTTGTTGGGGCTCATTGAATTAGTCGGTTTGGAGCTGAGAGGGAGATTAATGCCCAGGTTGGGAGGGCCCTCTACTGTCTTTAAGGTCCCATGCGTGGACTTACAAAAAAACAGGTGACAGAACCATATTATGAATATAAAAAATCCAAGGGATAAACCATGATTCATTAAAGAACCTTTAAAATTGTAATAACTTTACTTCTACAGAAAAGTATATTTGAAGAGTTTGGTTCCAAAACGCAATAAATCCATTTTGACTAATTTGGGTAAAAACTTGTTTTCTATACCAAGAAAGTGACAAGATAAAAACCCTATTTTCTGTTACAAACTTTCACATAGCATCTTTAGGTTATAATAATATAATATTTATTATAAAAACTCTTTTTTTCCACAAAATGCAATAAATCACTGCGATCAGCTGTAAAATCTTTTGGTCCTGCTCGATTTTTGTTGACGTAAATAATGTAAAATAGCAATAATGAAAAGTTTTTCATAAGATCCCCATGTGTTAGCATGACAGAAGTTTGATGCTGTCGTGTGAGAACAAGCAACAGACGTCTTTTTTTTGTCTCCCGAGTGCCTCTCACGTAAATTATTTGATTTTGATGGCTTACGTTTCTTCCGCGCCACAGAAAACCAACACAGGTTTATCAATGCCATCAAAATTACTATTTCGTTTTTGTTGGTTTGTTGATCATGAAGTACAAAGTAGATGAGGAAAACTAGGATTCTGTGTGTATTCAACATGCCGCCATTATTGTTTACATTGTGTGGAATGGTGCGCTGTGATTGGTTAAGCGGATTTATTGCATTCTGCAAAGAAGGAGGACTGGTGTTTATTGCGTTTCGGGAAAAAAGGGAGGAAAGATGACAGAATAACACACCGGATATCAGATTTTGCGTTAAATTAAGAATTGACTTTTTAATACTGACCAGATACAATACTGATTTCGGCGTTTTTTTAAAAAAAAGGCGTTTATCGTGTTTTGGAACCAAACTCTTCATTTATAGATTATAGGAAGGTAAAAAAGAAAGGTTCTCTTCAAGGCTTTGAACCAGTTCACGGAACGAAAACCAGCAACTTGATGTTTTCCAAGGAACAGAAACGAAACCAGAAACTTTCCAAAAATATAAGTTCAGGAACAGAAACGTTTATTTAAAATATCAATTGAAAGTTGATAATTTGCACGTGTTTCAAAGGCTTGCAAATGTTAACACTTAAGTGATTTTAAACAATTTAACCACAAAAACGCGCTAAAGTGAGCAAATTTCTTTACGCACAGACGCACATGCGGTTGAATGTGTCGGGTCCAACTCTGCCCTTCAGAGATCAGAACTCTTGATGTATAAACTTTAGAGCGAGTTGCACTACTGTGTCTCATACTGTAGTCCGGTAAAATACATTTGGCAAATAAAGCACTGAAAAACTACTTATTTTTAACTTTATATGGAGCAACTGTTTATGTTGCATCTTCTTCCCGAAGCGCCATTTGGAATTTGTTTGCCGTCTGTGTGTGTGCACGTGTTTAAGTGCACTCAGCAAATGTAGGCATGTCAGAATTACAGTTATGCCGCTTAAATAATGTAGCCTTTTTAATGTTTGATGACAAGATAGAGACTTAAGTAAAATTATGTAGACTAATAATTTAAGTTCAATGTCCTAATGATCAGCCTACTTATTTGTATGTCCCACAGCTGGCATGGAACATTATTAACCGGTTCTGGAACTTTATTTTTTGTTCTAACCGGTTCAGGAACGTCAATTTTAGGGACGGAAACGTTAAAATACTGTTTCTGTTCGGAACGAACCAACTGGGGAAAAAATTTGATTCAAAGCCCTGGTTCTCTTTTTGACTAAATGTTTCTTTGGGGAACCAAGAATCTATTTCTATTTGGGACATTTTCCAAAAATGATGTTATTGACTTACTTTGATATGATCCAACATGAGCTGCTTTTGGGCATAGTGCACCGAACAATCAGGACACTTAAAGACAGACACTTTCTGATTAGATATGTGCTGGTCGAAGTGTGTATAAAGCAGGGTCTGCTGAGTGAACACAGTGTCACACATTGAGCACTTGTAGATCAACCTGTAAGGTAACAAATGCAAGAAATACATTGTTATTAGGAGAGTATTTTCAAACATGGCCTGTGTTTGTTCAAAAGGTAATGCATGACGTATGCAAAACTACCGATCCAGTGTTTACAAGTCTGGAGAAAGAGGACCATTCCGACATTGTTGTACATTAAATGATACTAAGTAATGTCTTTGTGTCAGTTTATTGTTTAAAATGGTCTGGAAATGTGTGTTTCACATATAAAACGCATGACCTTTCAATGTGAAGTTGTGGTTTAAAAGTACTTTTATTGGCAATAATTATGATCGTTTCGCTAGTTTAGTCCCTTATGCCTCATTTGGGATCGTTTAGAGCCATTTGAAGCTGCATCTAAACTGTAAACCGTTAAGGTTGAGAACATTTCTGGAATGTTTTCCTCAAAAAACGAAATTTCTTCTCGACTGAACAAAGAAATATCTTGGATGACATGAGGGTAATTTATCAAGATTTTTTATGAAAGTGGAGTATTCCTTTAACTTGAATGCATTTTTTATACTAATAATGCATTGCTTGAATGCACAGTCATTTGTGCCAAATCCATATATTAAAATATTTTTCCCGTTACTGGGGTAGAAGTTCAGGCTCAGTTTAGAACAAACATTTTCTCTTTCCAATATAAAGCCGGTGGATCAATGTTTGTGTTGAAGGACTTATGTCAGGCTGTTGAAAGTACCATACTAAAGTACATCTGCTTATTAAAAATCTGCATTAAATGCTCACATTGTCAATGAGTTAGATCATCATTTCCCATACGGTCACAGGTGATACAGGAAGTGCAAGCAAACCATCTGGTCTTTTCATTAACAGGTGATGACGAACACGACAGGCCTCATTTGGAACGGGTGTTGGGTTCAAACGTAGGACACAGTAATTAAAGTCACCGTGAATAATTTCGTTCAGCACCTGATAAGGTCAAATATGTTCTGAAGGAACCAATCCGACACACTTATTGAGTATCCATTCAATGTGCTACAAAAATTAAAGTGAGCTTGTTTATAAATAGGGAAGTGTTTAGCACAAAGCCTATGGGTTATTATTGTTAACTAAAAAATTATGTGATAAAAACGTCTGTTTAATGTAATAAAATAAAATACAGGCATAGATGTTTACAATTTTATAATGATGTTAAAAAAACTAAAGGTAAACGAAAATTAGAAAAGTTATGCTATAAAAACTAATGCAATACCTGGCAGAAAAAAATATTAACTGAATACAGTAAAACTAAAATGGAAATAAAATACATTAAACAGCATTTTAGTTCATATTAAGCTAATAAAAAAAACCTAAAATGACAAAAGCTCATGGCAAAATTATTAAAACTGACACTAAATTTAACACAAAAACTTAAAATTTAAAAATAAAAGCTAATATTAATATTAAATAAACTGAAAAAATACTAAAATAACTGTTAAAGGGATCAAAGTTTACCCAAAAATTCTGTCATAATTTAGCCACCATCATGTTTTTCTTGGCTTGTATGCATTTCTTATTTCTGATGAACACAAAAGAAGAAATTTTGATAAATGATAATAAGCACACAGCTGGTGGAAACCATTGACTTCCTTAGCAAAAAAAAACAAACAAATCCTATGGAATTAAATGGGTACCCTTCATTCTATGCTTGCCATATTTTATCAAAATATCTTCATCATTATCATCAAAATACTTCCATACACTGCAAAAATAGATTTTCAAGAAAAAATAAAATCTTAGTATTTTTGTCGTTATCAAGAAAAAAATGTTTTTAGTAAAAATATCTGAAAATTCTTAAATTAAGATGCTTTGTCTTGATGAGCAAAATGACCCAATGAGTCTAGTTTGTTTACCAAAAATATCAAATTTAGGTGATTTTTGTGCATAAAACCAACAAAAAAAATCTGCCAATGGGGTAAGCAAATTTTTCTTGAATTTAGTGTTTTGAAAAAAAAATTCAAGATTTTTCTGCTTACCCCATTGGCAGATATTTGCTTGTTTTATTCACAAAATCACTTAAATTTGATATTTTTGGTCTAAAATCTAGACTTTTTACAAGAAAAAACATTTTAATTTAAGACTTTTTAGATATTTTTCTTGAAAATAATTTTTTGCAGTGTAGTATTTGTTTATCCTACTATGAAAGTCAGTGGTTTCCACCAGATGTCCGCTTATGATCATTTATCAAAATCTCACCTTTTGTTTTCATACAGGTCAACTTTATTTTTTTAGAAAGAATGTGAATTTTTCAGTTTTTAAACATATTTTAGTAAGTTCAAAATGATTTTACAAACCTAAAGCATTATTGTATCGGATATCGTCACATCTAGTTATCACATATCGCATTTAACTTCAATACGATGCAGCTCTGCTCTGAAGCACAGTATGTAAATGTGGAACCTGGATAGTGTTTAACCAGCCCAAAACAACCCTAAAAAGCTTAAGTATCCTAAAGAATGTCTAAGCTGGTCAACAGCAGTTATATCTGCAATAAACACATCACATCGCAATTACACACAACCCTCTAGAATACTTGATTTTGAACTCCTAAACTGCATGTTTAATAATAACTGATAAAGCTAATAGCAACCCAACAAGTATGGCACACTTTTCAAATAGACCATTTGAAAGGACTTACTTGGGCTCTCCGATTTTAACTCCTGGATGCTGGGTATAGGCGTGGGAATGTGTACCGGGGGCCGATTTGAAAGCCATGGGGCAGATGGGGCATTTGTAGAAGATTTCACAGTGGGATCCCTGAATGTGCGACTTGAAAGCAGCAACATCAGCGAAGATGACGCTACAGTGTACACAGCTATGACCAAAACGGGAGAAAAAAGTTACTTATTAAAATGACTTCTAAAATCAGTGTCAGACACTTTTAATTGCGACATCAATCATATATAAATGGCGGAATAATAACGGTAAGTAGCTGTGATTGCTGTTTTAAAAGCATGACAAGCTCTTATTTTATGCTATACTTAAAACCAATTAAACACTTAGCAACACTTTATAGGCTGAAACTTTGAGGTCAGTAGAAACTACACAGAATTCACCATTTTATTCATATATAATGCCAATAACTATGTATTTCTAGGAAGCACAATGCTTGTTTTGGGCTTAATGAGTCATAGGAAGTGATGCTGTACTAACCGGTAACCAACTCGGCGCGTGTAGTGCAGGCAGTTCTTGGTCACATGAGACTGGAAATGTACAGATCGACAAATAGCTCCACACTCTGGGCAGATATATGGAGACTTATGCTGATGGATCCGTTGGTGGGAAGCAAAACTACACTGGTTTGGCAGCAGCATTTGGCAAATGGTGCAGGTTTTCTGCTTTGGTTGAAGAAAAAGAAAATGCAACAATAAAGTCTTTTACAATAATTTTTACACTAATTTTGTTAAATGAAAGACTATGTGCTTTTTATAACAACCCAGCTAAAGGTGGTTTGCTGATCACCCTGCCTTGCTAAGCTGATGTTTACCCGTTTTAGATGGGTGACCTGCCAAAATGTACACAAACCAGCAACCTCTAAAACCAGCCGACAGACCAGCACACCAGCTTTAGAAGGTTAAAGCCATTTTACCAGGTATAATAACAAAAAGAAACAGATTAAAAGATGAAAACTCTCTTAAAATCACCAATACCCACCTGTCCACCAGACTCAACAGCCTGCTGATAGTGCATTGCAAGTGATGACTCTTCCTGAAATGCCTCATTACACTCCATACACTTTAGACTCGATCTGCAGACCTTGGAGGCGTCCTTATCCAAGGGCATGGCAGCCACAACTGGGGCCGAGGAAGGAGCAGAAATCACTGTGGTTGTGTTTCCTTTCCCCTGACTCCCCCCTATGGAGGATCCAAGGTTAGCTGAAGACGTGGGAGCACTGGAGGTTACGGATGGTGCCAAGATCATCTGGTCAGCTGGAATTGGCTTTAAGATGAGATGCGAACACTGCATGACCACACCTTTGTCTTTGTGGCCCCTAGCATGTGACAAAAGGCTACACTTGTTGTAAAAGACCAGGTTCTTGGCGCAGTGGTTACAAGTGACTTCTATGCGGACACTTCTACGATCATAATGCTGAGTGAGGCTTTTTTCTAGAGCAAAAGAATCACCACATTCCAAGCATTTGTAGCCACGAGATGGTAAAGATATACAGGCTGCAGATGGAGGGCTGAGATTAGGTACATAAACTGGCACGGGGTTAATGCTACTTAAAACTTTGTTGAAGGCCTCCACCACTGAGCTCTGGGAGCTGGTTAAAACTTGAACCCGAGACACCTTCTTCTGCTGTTGTTGGGCCAACATGGATTGCTTGATGGGTTGCTGGGGCTTAGTCAGTACCTGGTGGAGGTCAGCCGCTGATGCGTTCTGGGGCAGGAGATTTAAGTTGGTTAGGTGCACAGTCTTTGGCACAAGTTTGGTGTTGGCTAGGCTGGAAGCAGGCACCATGACAGTTTGTTGCTGAATGGCATTAGCCGCTTTGAGGATGGCACTGCTGGCACTCTGAACGGATGCTGCCGGTATGACAGTGGCTTTTACCGTCGTATTGTTGGCAAGTTTCAGGTTGATCACTTGGGAGCCTGCCGTCTTGACGGCTGAGACTGGTAAGAAGGCAGTGGCCACTGGCTTGATGGTCATTTGTTTTGTAACCTCATTCGCAGAGCCTGCAGAAGTTGCTACTACTGTGGTGGGTAGAGATATTTTGGTGGGAGATGAGAAAACAGAGGGTGAGGTTGAGGACAACAGGGATGAGACAACATTGGATGGAGATTCAACACCTTTGTTTAAGCCTTCAGGATCAAACTCTGGCAGAACTCTGGTAACTGTCCTCTTGATCTGCCCTGAAGACGTCTTGATAGTTTTAATGCGGACTTTAGGAATGACTGGGATGGATCCTGCTGGAGATGAAGGAGAACCTTTGCTACTGCTTTCACTCGTAACACTGCAAGGGCTTTCCGGCTGTTTGGAGAGCACTTTCTTATGGAGCTCCATAGCTGACTCCTGTTCTGGGGGCTTCTCTGTAACTTTTGGGATCTCTTTTGCTTCTCGGGGTGAATCTTGAGGTGCGGCAAGGGATTCTGGAGATTTTGATTCTATGTTAGCTTTTTTTGCACTAAGGGCAGCAATTGCAGCAATGCAGGACGAGAGCTTTGATGATGATTTAGCCTTGGATGCACTCAACCCAGTCACTGGCTCTCCATGCTGTTTTGCTTCTTGGGATTTGGAGTTTTCTCTGGGTTGCTCCTGTGATTTTCTAGTCTTTTGGGGGTTACATAGGTTTGAGTTTCCCAAAGAGCCATTGGCACTATTATTTTCAACTTTCATATGATTGTGGGTGCCATTTGTTTTAGGCCGTGATGGGCCATCTGCTATGGCAGGTTTGGTGTATTGACAACGGGGCTCTTCTGTCTTTGTGCTCAGACCTGTTAAAGGGTTCGGTCTGAAAGGTAAACTATTTTGTTTGTCCACAGGGTCATCTACTTCGATCTTGTCATCGTCGTCAAACTCCTCAGCACTAGAGATGGGACTAAACTGATTAAATGTGGAGATATTTCCCGCCATTCCATGAATTTCACTCCTTTGAAGCTTATCGCTTTCCTTACTATATCTGTTGTTGGGTAACATGGGCAAGAAACCATTGTGCAGTCCATTTCCAGCAGGGGGGTGGCCATCTTTTTCTGAGAAAGCATGTTCACTAGCATCAAAATTTCGGATGTTCTTGACAATAACACTAACCCCAACGTCTGCACCAGAGGTGACATGGGAGTCTTCTTCATGGTGAACATTGTGTTTGAGCTGTCCATCATGGTCATCATGGCCAGACTCAATAGCGGCCTTAGGGTCGACCATATCAGGTATGTCAAAGGCTGCAAGCAGGTCATCAAAGTCTGGGGTTTTCATGTCACCCATGGTCTTGTGAAAATGAGCTAAAACCTTTGGGAACAAATGAAACAATACGAATTAGAAAAGCAAAAGGAACAGAACTAAGAACTTTTGTTTTAAACCTTTATCTTGACCTAGTTTCGGTCAGCCATTTAGTATAAAAAAATGCCCATAAGAAGGTGGTTTACCTATTAAAATTCACTCATTATTTTGTAGCTAAATGCTTTTTTTTCATTTTTAATGTTTGAATTTTTGAAATTATTATTAACCACAAACCTTTACATTTTTAATTAATACTTTTATCTGCTTATTAGTAAATAGGCTACTCAAAATATCTGACAACCTATTTATGTAGATGACTAATGTTGTCATTTAATGCTATATTTAACAATATATTAAAGGCATAATGTCATTTTCATCACTAGAGGTTGCTAAGAAAACAACAAAGGCCTCTCAAATCATGTTCATGGATGAAATATTAAAATAAAGTTTTATAACCATAACATTGTAACCCTTAAGAGTTCCTAGGGACATTTTGTGCCATTTTGATTTTGATTTTTTAACCATCTTGACTGTGATGATTGAATATTGCCCAAACTTGCCAAAGGTTAATCATTTTTGATACATTTTAGAATATTGGTTTCAGTTTTTTAAATTAGCTTAAAATGGCTAAGCTACGCAAAAACCGACTAATGTGTTCCTTCGGACAAAAAATGCCCCATTGAAAACCATTATAACTACCATTTTTGACCCCCCATTTATCTTAACATAAACTAATACATACCTTTATGTCAATATATCATTTTAAACTACTGACCTTGAAGTTTTAATTTTTATACTTGTCCACCAGGTGGCGCTACTTTTTACCATTTCATGCATTCATCAAAATGTCACAATTTTTGCTGTTTTCTGCGGACCGCATAGCTGCTGAAAAGATAAACCTTTAATGTTGAAAATTGGTGTGTGTGTAAAAAAAGTGTGTCTGAGTGGTAAGGGGGTGGGGTGATGTCGGGGTGGGGTCGGTGATGAGTGGGGCAGGGGGGCATATTCAACATATCCAAATTCTTCTCTCTTTGAAAGGCACATTCTGCGTTATAAACTAATTCAGTAATAAAAACGATGAGAGGCCAGAACCGAAACAAAATCAATCTTCATTTTGTTTCTCGCTCATGTTGTTTATGCAAATACACTGCTAGAAGTATGAACAGTATAGCAGAAGTAGTGAAAATGGCAAGGCATTACAGCACACATAAGGCTCCTGAAATAATCATGCACTTCAAGAGCGAGGATGGGTCCTCATCTTCCTCCGAGGATTCTGAGGTCGACACGGAGGCCTCAGAGGTAGAAGTAGACCAGCTGGAGTCTAATTCATTAGAGAGATCTTCAGAAGACTTGTCAGAAGGTGAGAGAGAAGAGGAGATGGATGAAGTGGCGGCAGGATGGACGTCAAAAATTGAAAAATCTTCTGGTCTCCCACAAACATGGAGACGCTCCGCTACTTTCCAGCAGCCAGAGATTTGATCCCAGCGCTCACACTCTATGCCACTGCCCGAATCAGCCCTGACTTCAAGCTTTTCATTGATGCTGATGCATGAAATCCTGCAGCATATTGGGGCCATGACAAACCTACATGGGAGACAGTCACAGACTGGAGAGATCTTGAGACAGAGAAACTGCAGGCTTATGTGGGGCTGCTCATTCTGACCGGTGTTTACAGATAAAAAATGAATTAGCTCTCAGTCTCTGGAGTGAGAAATCAGGACAGGTCACTATTTGGGCTACGATGTCCCACAAAAGGTTTTACGACATCAGCTGAACACTGTGTTTCGATTAACGTTAACATATTGGCATTTAAAGGGTTAAAATTTCCACAAATTTAATTAATATTTGACATGTATGTTTCAGGAAGAAGTAGTGTTAAAAGATTTAATAGTTTAAAGTGGAAAAAAATATTGATGTATGATATTTTTAGAGCAGGTTTTGGGAAGGTGTCATTTTGGTGTAATTTTGGCCTTAGGATCACAAGTGTGAGTTTTGTATAAAATCTGACCCTGTTCAAAAAATAACAATGCATCAAAATCAATGTTGCTACCAATCTTTGACCCATCCCAGGGTATAATAATAATTATAATCAAATGGTAGTTCAAATGTTTTTTTGTGGGAACATTTTTAGTTTTTTGTTTTTTCTGTTAAAAAAACATGGACTAATGTAAACAAACAGGCATATAAAGGGTTAAAATTTCCACAAATTATATTAATATTTGATATGTATGTTTCAGGCAGAAGTAGTTCTAAAAGACTGCATCGTTTAAAATGAAAAAAAAAATTCACGTATGATATTTTTAGAGCAGTTTTTGGGAAGGTGACATTTTGTGGCCTTAGGAACACTAAAGGAAGTTTTTTATAAAATCTGACCCTGTTCAAAAAATAACAATGCATGAAAATCAATGTTGCTACCAATCTTTGACCCATCTCGGGGTATAATAATAATAATAATCAGATGGTGGTTCAAATGTGTTTTTTGGAAAATATTTAGTTTTTTTGTTTTTTCTGTTAAAAAAAACATGGGCTAATGTAAACAAACAGGCATATAAATGGTTAAAATTTCCACAAATTATATTAATATTTGATATGTATGTTTCAGGCAGAAGTAGTTCTAAAAGACTGCATTGTTTAAAATGAAAGAAAATATGGACTTATGATATTTTTAGAGCAGTTTTTGTGAAGGTGTCATTTTGTGGCCTTAGGAACATTTAAGGAAGTTTTTTATAAAATCTGACCCTGTTCAAAAAGTAACAATGCATGAAAATCAATGTTGCCACCAATCTTTGACCCATCTCAGGGTATGATAATAATAATAATCACATGGTGGTTCAAATGTGTTTTTTGGAAAATATTTAGTTTTTTTGTTTTTTTATGTTAAAAAAACATGGGCTAATGTAAACAAACAGGCATATAATGGGTTAAAATTTCCACAAATTATATTAATATTTGATATGTATGTTTCAGGCAGAAGTAGTTCTAAAAGACTGCATCGTTTAAAATGAAAAAAAATATTGACGTATGATATTTTTAGAGCCGTTTTGGGGAAGGTGTCATTTTGTGGCCTTAGGAACACTTAAGGAAGTTTTTTAAAGGAACTCTTGAGGGTTAACATAAGCTCCACAGTGTGGCTCGATAAAAGCCACAACAGAACAATGTGCGCTACACATTACTACTTTCGCATACTTCTGCATGCAATCTACTACTACTGCGCAGATCTATCTGCCTATGACATCAAACTATCGCATATACAAATTTATTAATGCCATTAAATAAGAAAAGAATGTACTTTCTAAATTTCTAGTAAATAGAAAGTCGATCCCTTTAAATCTAAACTTAAGACTTTTTTTCTTTAACAAAGCATTCACATAATTTGTCTAGTAAATTATACTTATCTCGCAATAGGAACAAAGCATTCACATAACTCGTCTGGGTAATATACTAATGCCGCAATAGCTAGCATGTGTAGATCCGAGCATATATTAAAACACAACACTGTGTGACACTTGCATTACAGGCAAACGACCCCTACGCTAATAGGATTTTGTTTCTCTCTCCCTGTCTCGTCCTCGAACCCAAGGACATTGAGACAAACAGACTCAGTTCCGGTTGCCGTTGAGGTCAACACATCACTTATCTACTGGCCGTCCTTCAACGTGATGCCTGACCAACGACCACCGACGGAACCCGTTAAATCTCCTTATCCATTTACATACTATTTACATTCCATAAAATATATATATATATATATATATATATATATATATATATATATATATATGAAGAGTTTGGTTCCAAAACGCAATAAACGCCATTTTTGAAAAAAATGAGTTACTGCCAAAAGCAGTATTATATCAGGTCAGTAGTTAAAAGTAAATTACTAATTTTAAGCAAAATCCAATACCCGCCGTAATATTCTGTCATCTTTTCTCCCTTTTTTTCCAAAATGCGACAAACGACACTCCTCGTTTTTTACAGAACGCAATAAATCCATTCCTGATATTACAGCCCACCAGTCACGCAATGTAAACAAACAATGGCGGCGCGCGGAGTACATGTAGTCCTAGTTTTCCTCATCTACTTTGTACTTCGTGATCAACAAACAAAACAAAATAATACTTTAATTGCATCGCTAAACCTGTGATGGTTTTCTGTGATGGGAAAGAAACGTAAGCCATCAACATCTAATAATTTCCGTGAGAGGCACTCGGTTGCTTGTTCTCCCGACAGCATCAAGCTTCTCATGCTAAAACATTGAGCCCAGAGGATCTTATGAAAAACTTTACATTATTTTACTCAAAGTCAATGAAAATCGAGCGGGACCAAAACATTTTACAGCTGATCGCTGTGAAAATGTAAAGAGACGACGTCAACTATAACCGCAGCAATGCGTTCTTAATATAACAAAGTAAGTGTTTTGGTTAATGCCATTAATGTTTATTTTTTAATCATTGTATACCACTAGTCAACTAAATAAATATAAAATGGTAAAGATGAATGCACATTTATACATTGATTTAATAGATTTATAGCATTTTGAAATAAAAAACTGTCATGGATTTATTGCATTTTGTGGAAAAAATAATTCGTTTTTATAATAAATCTTTGAAAATCAAGTTATGGATTTGAATTTTTTATGTTTTTATAACCTAAAGATGCTATGTGAAAGTTTGTAACAGAAAATATTGGTTTTCATCTTGTCACTTTATTGGTATAGAAAACACGTTTTTACCGAAATTTGTCAAAATGGATTTATTGCGTTTTGGAACCAAACTCTTCATATATATATATATATATATATATATATATATATATATATATATATATATATATATATATATATATATATATATATATATATATATATATATATATATATATATACACCAGGGTTTTTTTCCTCCTAGGACTTTTTGTTCCTCCCTGAGGTTTTTCTCCTAGGGTTTTTTCAACCCCGGGGCAGTCAGCCGACATTGACTTAACTTAGCACACTCTTGTATACGAGACATTATATACGCTCGTTTGTAAAGTTTATTCATAACCGCTGTATTTTGCTACTCATATTGTCTGATTTTTCTGTGTTTCACCAGCTTCTTTTAACGTAAAGCTGCTTTGAAACAATTACCAATTGTAAAAAGCTCTACATAAATAAAAATGAATTTAACTAAAGGCACTGGTGGGCCGTTGAATTATAAGAAAATAATGCACACCCAAGGTGGTAATGCGGCACGACGCAAAGGGGAGTCAATTATTCCGCTTATACTACGGTTACCACAAACATTGCTCTGGTGACTATTTTTAAGACATTTGACAGCTTAAGTGTGCGGTTTACAGAAAAATTACCAACACCCATTTCTCAACCCATCAGAATAAAGCATTCAACAGCCCCCGTGGTATAAAGTTTAATAACATATTTAGAACATAATAATGTACATGACCATATCTGTTATTAAATACATAAACAGTAAGCAACACAAGCATATTACAGCCTTACTTAGGGAAAGTCACCATGCTGAAACGATTAAGCTCGGATCTGTTTACATTTATTGCAAAGGCAGATCCTAAAACATGACCACTGTCTAAATTACGGCAAGATATAAACATCACTATTTTCTCAAATGGAGAGTGGTTAAAGAAGAAAATAACAAATTGCAAGGCGTGCTGTGTGTGCTAGCAGGAGTAGTCACCCCCATCTGCGTCTGCTGCTTCTTTATTGAAATGGAAGAGTGCAGTACAGCCCTGCCTCCATTACAGACCATAACATCTGCACGCACAGGGTACGCTGGGCCAAGACGGCCTTCCCACCACACAATTGAGACAATATGGCAAGGCAAGTAAGCTGAGGAGCAGCAAACAAAAGGACGGAGAAAGAACGAGAGAGCAAGAGAGGATGTAATGACAGACACAGAGCTGTCGAAGCAGGCACGAGGCCTAAACACATTCACAGCCGTGCAACCTCACCAGGCAGCTGATTTCAGATGAGGGTGTCACAGCAAACTAAATCAGGTTCATGTATAAAAACAACACAGAACAGTGGGCCTTAGTCACAAAACACAAGCAGAACGAATGTGTGTGTAAACCATGTCTTGTTCAGTTAAATATGTACAAATGGATGTTTTATGAATAAGGCCCAATAAGAGTAAACGAAGCAATGCAAAACATACAGATGTGGAAACATGCATACGAGCCACTCCTCACCCTCGGCGTCCCAAACAAACCAACGGCAAAGCAATCTTGTTTCCCTTCTCTCTTCCTTCCTTTCTTCCTTCCTTTATTCTTTATGTTTCTCTCTCTTCTCCACCTCCACAACAAAACACCATCACCACCTCCCTCCTCCCTTACAGCAGAGGAAAAAAATCCACTTTTTGCACAAGGAAGGGCCCATCAAGAAACACTCCACCAGAAGATACGGCACTTCACGGTCATTTTGGATGGTGACCAGGATGCACAACAGTATAAAGTGACCCAGCACTGCAGCCGGTCACCACATTTCTCCAAAATTTTCATGTTAGCCCCGGTAAAGGCTGCCTTCCCTTATGCATTAACATGTGCAAAGACGGTGAGGTGGGCCGGATCACACCACATCACATCTGAAGACCCGTTTGCCATTTTGCATGCCATGAAGCAGTCGGCTATCTGCCTGTAGCACAGTGACTGTATTGTTTCCCAGCCTCCTCGTCTGCCTCAAACCGGTTTCAACCGGTTCCGGTCACCCTGCATAATGTGTGTGCTGCAGTGCAGCCACACTGGAGACCCAGGAGCTGCCCGATTCTCTGCCTGTTCACCGGTAAATCTTTAAAATTCCTGCAAAAATCTGACTTGGAGGGTGTGTTAGTATTGCGGGTTGCCGTTTTGAAGAGGTTTGTGCTTTGTGATTTGTAATGTCGAGCTGATGGTAGAGCTAGGCCTGAAAAACAGAGACTATGGAGGGTGTTTATACAAAAAAACATGCACGTCAGAGGATCACAGCTTGTTTGGGTGGATGGATGGATGGACGGATAGACAGATGAATGGCAAAGACATAAAATGAAAGACAAACATTCCAAAGGAAAACCACAAACATTGTGGATGCCACAAGCACAGCAGATGACGGCGGCTTCCTGATACAAGAAAACAAGACAAATAGATAGCAAGTAAAATTTAAACAGGCTCGGTACCTGACCTCTCTTTGACTGTGCCTCTCGGTTTTACCCCATTCTGCAGCACTGAATTGGTTGTATTTCCTTCACTGCCTACCCTCTCTCTCCCTCCCTCTCTCTCTCTCTCACAGACAGACACACACTCTCCATGGTCCCTGTTCTTCTCTTTTATCCACAGTCCCTACATCCTTCTCCCGTTTTTTTCCCAGGAAACAAGCGAGAGAGGAAAGCTAACGTATATTTGTCGATTAAAATCAACTGTTCCTCACTCAATTCTTTAACATTGGGCTACCGCATCCGATCTGTGCCAATTGAAATGGGTGACACATACAAGAACACACAGACAGAAAAAAGTTACCCGGGTACTCCATTCGCCCACTACCAGGAAACTCCACGGAAAGGCTTACGCAAGAAGTCAATCCAGCCAGGCCCCACTCTGTGCGTTACTTTTTTCTCTCTCCACTACATGAGCCTGGTTGCTGGAGCCTCCGCAAAACGGGGAGGAAGGGGGCAGTGTGTCGACAAGCAACCCTGGCCTTTGTCTTTGCATGCAATTTGGGGGAGGGGACCCGGAGACGAGACCCTGGCAGCCACCGAAACAGATTTTAGGATGAGGTTGAGCAGAGGTGGAAAAGAAATGAGGAAATATGAGAAGGGACAGGAAGGAGGGCTGTAGGGGAGGAAGGATGATCTTTAGGAATGACGTTTGCAAGCTGGAAGAACAAAAGCCTGCGATGGCGTGGTTGGCTAGCCCTGTGACCCATGTAGTCAAATCATGCTTGTGTGGTGCCTTGCCACGCAGTTACATAGACATCCATGTTATTTTATTACATAATCCGTAGAAATTTGCACCGGTCTATTCTGAACATAAATCGGATTTTATTGTTGTGTAACATTTTTAAACATGTACCCTGCATTGTGTGCATTTTGAAATGCTATATTTAGGGTAAAACACGATGTTAGAAATGAAAATGAAATAATTGCATTTTTGTGAAGGAATTTTTTTTAAAAATCAGACTCAGAATGATTATCAAAACATACAGAGAGTTTTAAAAAAGAGTAAATAACGTTTTGGCTTCAGTTTTTTCATAAATTGGGTATGTGGATAATCGCGGTATTGCAGACTAACATTTTTTATGCAAATGTTTTCTCTTAATTGACAAGCTAACTCGTCAATGGCGAGGAAAGAGTTAAAGGGGGGTTAACAGTATTTCATGCATTCTGACTTAACACAGTTTAAGAGTTGGATTCCTTAGGGGTGATTCACATATTGCGTCTTATGCACAAATGTAGGCGCGCAATAATATGCACGCTCATAATGAAATTGCACATGCAGTGCGACGTGCTCGTTTTTTCCAGGTGCGTCTGCACCACATTTCAACTTTTCATGTGACAAAAACCTACGCGCCTAGCGCTTTCCACTCGTTTTAGGCGCGACATGTGAACGGTGCCTAGTTAGACAGGTGACAGTGGCTCTGTCCTAAATGGCACACTCCGGACATGTGGTCCTCCTCAGAGTCCACACTTTGATGACATCATTTATTGCAGACTTGAGAGACCCTTGATGCAAGTCCACGGTGGTGCACCGGAGTCGTATTTGGGGACAGACTCAAGCGTCACGCCGGAAATAGGTAGAGAAGTTGCTCGTCAGTGTAAACATATCCCTTCCGTCGTCTGATTGGTCTGATTGCTCTTTCGCAAGGACTTCTGGGTTGGTAAAGTGCGCAAAGCCTGCTGCAGTGCAGGCTTCGCTGAAGTCCGCATCAAGGGGACAAAGGAGGCGCCGATGAGCACACTTCAAAGCGTAAAAATGACAGACGGGACACCCTATGGACTCGTAGTCTTAGCGAGCACGCGCAATTTAAGGCCACGAGACCAAAAGTCCACATGAAGTGCGCCATTTGGGACAGGGCCAGTATTTCTGTGCCGAATGCACTTCTCCAGGGTTCGTACAAGTTTCAAAAAGTTTTTCAAACATGGGTACGTACATCTTACGTTCCATGAGTAGACGTTATGCATAATATTTCTTTTGGAAAAGCATGCCCACATGTCAATCACCATGAGAGCAGAACTACGAGGATGCTAGAATTCATTTAACATCTTTGTTTTATATCAAGACTCAACAATGGCACGAAAAAATAAGTGTGTTTTTGGACGTAAGGAGAAGAAAGCCTCGTTCAGCTCTCCAAGTAAGCCAACCTTATGAAAACAATGGATATAGTTTGTTTATCCGGGGACCCAGCGGAGTTTTGCGTGTGTTTGTTTAACGCTGTATTTCGTTGAAAGTCCCATGAGTTGCAAGCGCTAAGACTTCTGTTTTATGTTGTAAAACGACACATAAGTGCATATAATGTAAACAACACGAACATGTAGTCAATCATAAGTTATCCAGAGATAGTGGGTTTGTGTGTGTTGCTTGCTCGTGACTCGCACCTAGGCATGGGCCGGTATAAGATTCTGGCGGTATGATAACCTTTAGCAAAAATACCACGGTTTCACGGTGTTGCGGTATTGCCATTGCAACACTAAAATGTGTTACTTTCAAATGCTGGGTAAAAATAAAGCCTTTAAATTATAATATGCTTTCAAAAAATATATAGTATTTTCGTAATGTATATTAAATGTAAACATCAAATCAATCACATGACTTAATGATTTAATGAATTTTGTATAAACACAGCTCATACCTTGGAGACGGTATCACAGAACATTTTAGTGGTTTTGAAACCTTGACTGTTTAAAACCTCGGTATACCTTGAAACCGGTTATCGGCCCATGCCTACTCGCACCTTCTTCGGCACGCCCGAAGGGGGTCGTGTTTTTCCGGAAAAAATTGCTAGAGCTAATTTGTCTTTTATAAGTCTGATATAACTAAAGATTCGGAGATATGAAGGATGTAATACTACTCTATAGGTACACCAGATTAACATGAGATAAACAGAAACAGCGTGTGTTAAGTGAGTTAAATCAAACATTTATGCTCCTAATTTCATCATTCGATTATTATTTTACAGTAGAGGTTCAAATGTGTTAAACTCAAGGCTGGAGAACAATAAATTAGGACATCAAACACTAGAAAGAGCAGCCAATAGAAAGCCAGTCAAGAGTGAACTTATGAACTCTGACCTAGCTCAGTGGTAGAGGGTCATGGGTTCGACCCAGGGAGCACACATACAGATAAATAATATAAAACATTAAGTCGCTTTGAATGAAAGCGTCTGCCAAATACGTAAATGTGACACAAAAAAAATATGCTTTAGGAAAAGTAAACATTTATTTTTCTTAACCTCTCCCTGTATGACATAATAAAAAGACTGACAATGGTTGTTGTTCAATGTGGCCTACATGAGATGTCTTTAGCCCGGGCACCTAAATCATTACAGGACCCTTATGAGATGACTTTGGAAAACTGTAATGAGAAGAATATGAATGCATGCGGCTATTGCACAATAAACTAACATTCTCCAAGCACAAAAATCCATACTGGAAGCAACACTATTACCATGCATGCATCCCCTTACACGCCATTTTTGCAACCAGGCCTTGTGCAACCAGCTGACAGCTATCTGAAATATCGATTCAAACAAAGAATAGATGCTGACCTACCTGCCGTGGGTTACTGTCTGAAAGGGCCGTGTCTCAATTAAAATGGCTCTTCTTCTCAGCAGGGCAGCGTAGGGAAATATCAAACGCAAGCAGGCCGGCCATGATTCTTGCTGTACCACCAAATTCAGCTATGCTTTCATCAGAACAGAAGAACCTAGAAATGACAGACAACATCAGTGTTTATGCAAAAGGGACTAACAAGAGGGACTTTGCAAAACATTGCTCGTGACAGCACAGCTCTGTATGATCGAGAATACATGGCTTTCCCTCTGTCTGTCTGCCGAATACAGCAGTAAGACATGGAGAGGCTGCTGCTGCCCACCCCCCGAGATGGGAGCGCAGTCACGTGACCGGCTGTGTCCTACCGATTCTTCATATATCGTGTTCGTGTCATAATACCGCCGCGTGTAACATCTTTAACGTTCGAGTTTAGAAACACGTCAATCGCGAAATTCCCGAAAAGCGCGGATTTTATCCACAAGGAATGACCGGGGATGTTGTTTTGGGCATGTTTGGAGGCTTTCTCTCAGGGTTTCCCACAATGCAGTGCTGCCGGGTTCGGTCTGGAAATAATATGCGCGTTATATTTACGTTATATTTCCGCTATAACGGCTTTTTTGCAGCACCGTCGCGTTTTTCGCAAATGCTATGAAATCGTCGAGGGGACAGAAAGTGAAATTATTCGCCGGTAGGCTACAAGAAGATCGCATAACAAAGTACATGCAGTGTATTTTGGTGTTACCTTATTAAAATGACATTTTGGTAGTTAAAACTACTGAATGGAATATATTCACTGTTCTCGGGAAAGTTTGTGGATTGTTTGTGCCACACTTACCCATGAGTCATTGCGGTGATACCGAGATTCCTTCCTTTATCTTCAAGGCGGATTTAGATCTAAACGCGCTCCTTTTAATTCGGTTTTATTATAAAATGCAGCTGTTTCCAGATATTTACAATATATTCGGATTGTAGTGCATCGATGTCGATGTTTATCATGCGTTTATGAACTTGGTGTGTGTGTTTGTGTGTGGTAGCCACCCAGCTTCTCTTAGGATCAAACCTGATTCCCAGAAGTCTTTGCTGCACACATCTGTAATAAGATTGGGAATGGGATAAACAGGAGTCTAAATAAGCCACACAATCACATACAATTATTTTTAATATCACATGTGACATGTTCACGCTCAATATTTAGAAACTGTAAACAACGATATAATACATAAAAGTATGTTTGGCCTAAATATAAATTTAATTCAACTTTATTTGTATAGCTTTACTGAAAGATGAATCTTAAAGGACAGCCATAGCCTAAAACTTGTCTAAATAATTATAAAGACATAAATCTTTATGTGTTTAAGAGCAGAATTATGTTGGCATCATTTAATTTCTGACCTTTTCATCTTGTTCCTCATAAAAATAACCGAGCCAGAGGCTTTGGGAGCTTCCTTTAATAACATATCTAAAATATAATTTTAACGTCGTTGTTGGATAGCCTATGATCTTTTTATTTTTGCAATGACATAAAGCAAACACATTAGGGCTTTTACAAACGTAATCGAAAACATAATGATTAATAATGTGGAAACTCATCTTATGTTTGATGATCAAATTATGTTGTTTTAAAAGCATGTGAAGATAATTCTGCCTTCAGATGGTCATTAACCTCTCATTTAAAGGTCAAACCAGCTGAATTTCCAGCTATTCAATGCAGATAACTGACAGTTCGAAAGCCATTAACTGAATGTGTCTTAAATACATATTTAAGGCAACAATTTTCAGACAGTCATTTTCATTTAACCATTTTAATGATTGTAGAATGGCTCAGTCACACTGCCTGTCTGTATTTTTGTAGCAAATTTTTATGTCTTTATTATGCGTTCTTGAATAAATCCTTGTCAATGTAATATCACAAAGTGTAGTTATAATTATGAATCTATGAGGGAATCTATAAGAAAATAAAAAATTGAGGGATTGACTAAAAATAATTTAAAAACCATGAGAAACTGAGAAAAAAATATTAAAATTTGTAAGTAAATTTATTTTATATATTTTACATGGGAAAAAACAAACATAATTTTTCATAGATGTTACTCAGATGTTACTGAGCTTTTTTGTTATGATAGTTTACCTCATGAGTTTTGAGCCTCTAAGTTTAGTTTTGAGCCTGTAAATTGATCTTGTCCACACTGACAAAAATGAAAAATGAACTGTGGTCGGTAAAGTTTCAACTGAAAAGAAATAGCTCCATCTAGTGGTGATTTGGACGCATTTGCAAGATTCACATACACATTATATTCTGTCGGAATATAAAAAAGTAAAAAAAAAAATTGAAAATCGTGTTTATTTAGGTACAGTGTCAATAATCAGAAACACATTACAGTAGACTCTATTTTGCAATGAATAATTAATTAGCTTGAGACTTATTTAATGGATAGTTCATACAAAAATGACATTTAATTTTGATATTTACATGTTTATTACATCATTTATTACATCACTCTAAATTCGGGTTATTTTTAACCCAATGGTTGGTAAATATTAAACAGAACACATTTTGGGTTATAAATAGATTTATTTATGAACCCAAAATGTGATCTGTCCAATATTTACCCAGCATTTGGTTAAAAATAACTAATTTAGAATTTAGAGTATTTACTCATCCTTATATTGTTCAAAACCTGTATGAAAGTCAACTTTATGCTTATCATCATTTATCAAAATATCTTATTTTGTAAATAAAGAAACTCAAGATTAGGGTGAGTAAATGATGGCAGGATTTTCATTTTTGGGTAAGCTATCCCTTTAATAGGCCTAAATGTAATTTTAATTCCTCTCCCAGCTATCATTTAGTACAAACTTACCACATAAAGTTTTATAAAAATATAATTCCAATATAATTTTTTTTTTCAATTTTAAAAACACAATATATATATATATATATATATATGACAGTTTTAGCGGCTTCTAGTGGTGAGGTTGAAAATTGCAACCAACGGTTCAGTCCACTGCTCACCCCTCGCTTTTGAAATGCACAGAGAAGCTATGGTAGCCGCCATCGGAAAAACATATCATCGATGTAGACAACTTAGTAAACAAAATTTGTCCATTAAGGGCTTCTGTAGAAACATGGCGGCACAAAATGGCGACTTCCACGTAGGGGGACCCTCAATGTATGTAAAATCATCTTATTCGAAGGTAATAAAAACATAACACCCCATTACACCCCTGATAATATAGTTTTGTATATTATTTTGCATTTCTGTCAAGAGGCCCTTCTAAAAATTACACACTGCACCTTTAAAAAGCATAATTTATAAATAAACACTACTTGCATCTTAAGGCACAACAATCGCACTGATATATTTTAAGATATGAGCAAGTTGTTGTCAATTAAGTTCAATACTATAAATAGCTGTCACTGCTACCCTTTCAAAAAGTACACCTTTGCACCTAAAAAGTTCATAGTAGCACCTCAGAGGTACATATTGGTACCAAGAAGTGCATATTAGTACCTTAACGGTACATATTGGTACCAAATGTATAAAACATGCTGGGTTTCTGGTACATATAAGACCTTTTTTGTGGTTTGCTCCAATGACAGCTATAGGGTCCATTTTTTGACAGTGTACACCTGTAATCCAAAAAGGCAGCTATGCACTTCTTTTCAGGCTTTGTTATGCATGTCACGATATCCCAAAATATTTCCATAAAAATATCTCCCATTATTAAATCACTCATATTATGGAAATTCGTCGAAATGCTCACATATCAGCTCCTTTCCGTGCATGTATTGTTCAAATGTTGATTTTTCCATCCAAGTAAAACCACACGAAGCCCATCTGTTCTTTCAGATGTACACAACAATAAAGGCTTAAGGGAGGTTGCCATGGACAATGTTTTAGTTCAGTGCCAATGAATGCAGGGATTAAAGAGCAGTGTAATGAGAACATTACTTTATTAAGATTTCTTTTCTTCTTCATTGCTCACGTCAGGTGTTTGTTTGTGGGGCTTTGCAGAAACAATCATACTGCTTTTGTTTGCTGGCCTAAGGGTGTGAAAATATCTGATACGTGATATCAGGGATGCGTGTCAAGCAATTGTAAATCACACCGGAAACAATATGGAGTAGGTGTGCCCCAAAAAGCCCTTAAGATAAATCAATTGTATTTTCTTCTTGATTTGCATATTATAATACTAAAGCAATCAAAAACAGTATGGATCACTTCTTTAGATCACATTGTTTATGCAAAGTGTCACTTCCATTAAACTTAAAATAAAAAATAATCATCCTGGTCTTTTTGGAGAGCGAGTTCTTGAGCACTCTAAAAATGCTGGGTTGTTTCAATCCATGGATAATATGAACAAACCATCATTTGTTTATATTAACCTATAAAATGTCCATATTTGACCCAATCATGGTTTGAAACAAGCCAGCTGCTGGCTTTAGGCCACCCCGTCCATTATCAACTTAATTTGTTTTTTAGTGTTGTATATCTCATATCCATTCATATTAGAATATTATAATATCAATGGGTTCATGTAACTGGAGAGCAACTTGGGTCAGTGGCTTCAGGCTATCCTGCTGCTTATTATCAGGCAAGTTTTTACTGTATTTTACCATTTTTAAATAAAATAGGCGCACTCATAGTGCGCCCAGTGGCACAAGAAAACAATGAGTAACCATTAACAAGCTATTTTTAGCCTTTATCTAAATGAAATACCGATGACACTCACATTCAATAAATCTTTGGGAGCATAATAGCCCTTGGCTGAGATAATGACAGGTTAGCTCAACATGACAATCTGTTTTATGCTAACCCACTAACTGACGCACAGCGCCTGACAGGGCGCATTAAATTTCAGCGCATTTCCCTGCACCCAAATAATCCAAACATTTGCACGACATAGCACGCGAAATTATTGCGTCATTATCTTCTCACTTTTAAGTGTTTGGCGTCACGCGAGCATATAAATTAAGCCATTATGCGCATGCACCGTTAAACAGGACCTGTGCTCTTAAGTGGACAAGCTATTACCGGAATATTGATCAAGAGAGGAGAGTTTATGGGCGTTATGTGCGTCGTGTGGAGATACAGATTAGCAGTTTCAATAATTCTGGTTTTGGTGCTTTGTGATGTGCATGCATCAGATGATGCAGAAACAGGTGGAAAAGTTTATCCACGTGGAAACCACTGGGCTGTAGGTGAGCAAAAATCATTTTAATTTTAAGAAAAATGTTTAGTAAATGTGTTACTTTGCATTGAACATAGCCAATTTAAATGATCAGTTAGAGCTACTTCATTTTTGTTGGGAAACGTGAAGTGTTGCATAACTGTGTTTGTGGGGAGAATTTTGAATATTATGCATTTCTGTTGCCGTGCATTTAGTTTCTTTTAAGGCAGTTTCTGAGCAAAGAAATTATGATTTTCTTACTTTGCATTTGTCAGTTAAAATGCGCACTTACTACGATGGCATAGAATAATTACTTTTGGCTAAATGGTTTCATAAAGAACATTTAACATTTTTGCTTCACCAATTTCATACAATTTCATTGTAGTGAAAAAATGTTTCTTTATAAAAAGTACCTTTGACTGAATGATTCTTCAATGGCATCGCTGTGGTTAACCCTTTAAGCACTTTTATTTTTTTTATTAATAATATAAACGACTGTATATTTGAGAAAAACTAAATGTTGGTTCACAAAGTGACCATGCAGCCAAAGCCTCATAAACCCTGATAGGTGCAATCTGTAACACTAGTTATGTGGCAATAATATCCCATGCAACGGGGCTCCATTGAAATCACTTTATTAATTACATAAGTGGTCATTTATAAGATATGTGAAGTGATTGCAATTGTCTGAAGTGTCACTTATACTAACTCAAATGCACAGCAGAAACTGGATGGCAATAAATGCCATGCAGCTGGTTAAGTTTGTGTGTGTTATTTGATAATGTGAAGGGCGAAATAAATGAGAAAATGTATGTAGATTATAGTTATGTAGATAAGAATGTTGATACTTTCATTGTAAAAGCTGACTTTATTCTGAGGAGATCAGAATGATCGCAATATAATGTTATTCTATTCAAAATGAGATACATAACAGAAAACTTCCAAACTGGTATTCCTATTTTCTATGACTTCTTCTTTTACATCTCTACAGTTTGTTCTGCGTATTTTCTGTGAAGCTTCTTTGCAACAACGCAATAGACGCTATAGAAATAAATCTGAATTGAATTATTCTTGAGCTTTGTTTAGTAGGCTATTAAACAGTTTTCGCATTTGCTCTTATATTAATTCATTTATTTACATAAAATTGTCAAAATTTTACATATTTTCTAATCTTTAACGCTCCATATCCGTTCAAGGTCACTTAATGGGCAAGAAAAGCACAGATGAGCAAGGCAGACTCGAGGATCCAGGCGGCGATGAGGAGAGCGTTTTAGCGAGCACTGGTCAGTACGATATGCAACCTGGCTTTGTGCGCGCCCTGGAGGCGCTCATGAGGGAAAAAGCTGAACAGAGGAGCGCGCGGGTGAGCGCGCGGGTGAACGCACAGAAGGATGATGCTGCGCAGCTGCTGCATCGGCTGCTGTCACCGACGCGTGAGTTGGTGGAAGGTCGCAAGAGAGACAGTCAACGTGAACAGGTAAGTGAGAAGTAAATAATAGGTTAACCGGATGTGTTAATGCCTATGTGCATGCAAGGTGCACGATAAAGTGGTTCTAGTGTAAGTGCAAAGACATCGTGAATAAAATATATATTTGCGTAAATCCTCTACATCTGTGGTTATTCTCTTATTACAAAAGGCAAATGTGCACTCTTTAAAATAAAAGTTCTTTAGAGTTCTACAGAGCAATGCCATAGAATAACCTTTTTTGGTTCCCCAAAGAACCTTTCTTAAACATTTTCCTAAACTTTTGTGCAGCAGAAAGGTTCTGTTGCTGCTTTTATGAAACAAATAACCGTTTGTTTGGATATCTGGAACGCATATTTTTAAGAGTTGATTTTTTTTCGTGATACTGTCACGAATTTCCCCGTTTTTTCGTGATCGTATCATGAATTTCCACGTTTTTTTGTGATCGTATCACGAATTTCTTTTATGTGTCATTGTCACGTATTGGTTACTCAACTGTTTTGTTGTATTTTCTTACCATTGTCGCTTCGGTTTAGGGTTAGATTTACATAAAATGACATCTTTACCCAAACCTAACTCTAACCCTAACGCCAGGCGACACTGTTTTAAAATTCTGAAAATATAAAAAATAAATAAGAAAAAATAGTATAAACCAATACTTAAAGTTACATCCTAATGCAAACACCAAATCTAACCCTAAACCGAAGCGAAAATGGTTTGAAAATAGGAAAAAAGCAGTTGAGTAACAGTATCACGAAAAAAAGTTTCCGTTTTGTACCTTTACAGGTACAATGTTGTACCTTTTGGGGTACATTACTGTACATTAAGGATCTATTGTGTACCTTTAAAGGTATGTTAACTGTTTTGTACCCCTAAAGCTTAACTGGTACACCTACCCGTTCTCACCAAGATGCGTACAAATCGTGCAATAGGTATACGCCAAATTCCGATTTTGCGTGCATATGATACGCCAGTCCTTCCCATTCACTTATATGGCGAATCGTTTCGTGACGTTTTATTTATTGTTTTCTCATTTGTTTTCTGTTTTTTAAACCATTTTCTCTATACAGGTTTCTCTATGTTTTTATCTATATTTAAGCCATGGTCGCTTGGAGTTGGGGTTTGGGTTAGGATGTCATTTTTATATAACAAAAAGTTGTTCTAACCCTAAACCCAAGCGAAAATGGTAAAAAAAAACAGAAAACAAATGAGAAAACAATAAATAAAACGTCACGAAACGATTCGCCATATAAGTGAATGGGAATGGGTTGGGTACACAATTGTTCCTTAAGGTACACAATACTGTATAGGGTATAATATTGTACCCCAAAAGGTACAAAATTTCAATGTGTTCTATTGACGGTTTCATCGGACGCACATGCGCTAACGCAATACATGTCTGGATCCGAACTTTACTTCCGGTTTCGTTTTTTAATGGTCTAACTAGTTGCTAATCTGATCTCTTGAACAAATTCCTCGTCGAAAATAACAAATGTTTGGTTTCCTAGGTAATCTATGTGTTGTTTTATTGCTTGTAATATAAATAAAATACGTTTAAAGAACTTTGTTGTAATTTATTATAAGTGGAGTTTAACTGAAGTTACGTGCGGACCACGACAGCTGCTTGTTTATGTTGTTACTGCTGAAACCGTCTATACACCCCAGCGACAGTTTTGTATCTTTGCATTCACAGTTTTTCTTTATATGCAGGTGGAGCAGTTGATGTCTCAAGCTTTAGATATGAAAGATGAATCAAGCTAAGGACAAAGTCTACAAAATGCCTCTAAGACTGTACTCTGAAGTTCTACAAAATGACATCGGTCTCTGTCAGATACATTATTAATAATTATTCAAAACACTATTTAATTATGCATGTTATATTTTTCTATGTAAATCTATATAAAATATGCTTATAAACTCGGTGCCATTATTCTGTAATATTAAATGCTATTGTTTTATATAAATAAATTTATCTTGTGATAACTTTTACTGTGGTAGCCATTGTAGTCCCAGTTTAGTCAAAAACTGTTTAATAAACTTTGATCATTGGGCTATTTGCTTTGAAAGTACTGAGGTGATTCCTTATGTGTGTACAATCTATGCATAAACAAACTGAAGATCAGTCAGTGTACTGGGCTTGTACACAGTTATGTGTCAAATGAATAAAAGACTCTTTTTATTTTTATTATTGGTTATGATTGATTTTTCAGGTTGACTGACCATATTAGTCAAGCAATCATTTAACAGACACGGGCAGGTGACAGAGGAGCACTTCAGCACACACTAATGACTATCTGAATGACTAAATCACAACCCTTTGTATTGTCTGTGACAACTGACAGGAAACTGTTGATGGTCTCTGCTGTCCATGCACAATAATGGCTCCAATCATAGGCCCTGATGTTTCGAACAATGAAAAATGTCAATTGAAGCCACTTTCATTTGGTTAAGCTCATCTGTTTAAACACAGCCTGAGTGAATGTTTCCTTTCTGATGTTTGCTTTTGTCACATATGAATAAATAAAATATAATTGAATTTATGCGTGCGACCTCCATCAACCTGAATCATATTATTAATATGTTTAATTAACTCCACAAATGCCAGAATATTTTCCAGATGTCTGGTTAATTGGTGTGGTTTTTATACCTGATCATAATTTTACTTTATTTAAATCATCTGGTAATTTCAGAAACTGTATGTGACCCATTCGGTAAAATCCCATTTTTGTGATTTACTAAGATCATTTCAATGGTTGAAATCAATGTGAAATAATTGACTGAAAACAAACTTTGATGCTTTTAATCTCATCGTTAGATTATGATCTTTAGCCAGGATTTCACAGACAGGGTCACAAATATTTGTAATTTAACATTAGTTGTGACAAAGTGCCTAAAAATATTTTAAGGAGTTCTATTAACCAATTAATGGAATTTAACCAGCGATGTAGACTCACCTAAAGGATTATTAGCAACACCTTTTCAATTTCTCATTAATGCAATTATCTAATCAACCAGTCACATGGCAGTTGCTTCAATGACGGTCTGAGTATTTCACAATCTGCTCAGTAACTGGGATTTTCAAGCACAACCATTTCTAGGGTTTACAAAGAATTAAGTGAAAAGTGAAAAACATCCAGTATGCGGCAGTCCTGTGTGCGAAAATGCCTTGTTGATGCTAGAGGTTAAAGGAGAATGGGCCTACTGATTCAAGCTGATAGAAGAGCAACTTTGACTGAAACAACCACTCGTTACAACTGAGGTATGCAGCAAAGCATTTGTGAAGCCACAACACGCACAACCTTGAGGCGGATGGGCTACAACAGCAGAAGACCCCACCGGGTACCACTGATCTCCACTACAAAAAGGAAAAAGAGGCTACAATTTGCACAAGCTCACCAAAATTGGACAGTTGAAGACTGGTCTGATGAGTCTCGATTTCTGTTGAAAAATTCAGATGATAGAGTCTGGCGTAAACAGAATGAGAACATGGATCCATCATGCCTTGTTACCACTGTGCAGGCTGGTGGTGGTGGTGTAATGGTGTGGGGGATGTTTTCTTGGCACACTTAGCCCCCTTAGTGCCAATTGGGCATGTTTAAATGCCACGGCCTACCTGAGCATTGTTTCTGACCATGTCCATCCCTTTATGACCACCATGTAGCCATCCTCTGATGGCTACTTCCAGCAGGATAATTCACCATGTCACAAAGCTCAAATAATTTCAAATTGGTTTCATGAACATGACAATGAGTTCACTGTACAAAAATGGCCCCCACAGTCACCAGATCTCAACCCAATAGAGCATCTTTGGGATGTGGTGGAATGGGAGCTTTGTGCCCTGGATGTGCCTCCCACAAATCTCCATCAACTGCAAGATGCTGTCCTATCAATATGGGCCAACATTTCTAAAAAATGCTTTCAGCACCTTGTTGAATCAATGCAACGTAGAATTAAGGCAGTTCTGAAGGCGAAAGGGGGTCAAACACAGTATTAGTATGGTGTTCCTAATAATCCTTTAGGTGAGGATATTTCACATCAACATACTATGCAGTTACATTTAAACATCCTTTTTGAAAAAATTGCCCTGGTTACCATTACAATAGGAAAGAAAACACTACAGACACTTCTCAATGTTTATGGAGGGACTGAATTCTTGCCTGGGTATACTGTATGGTGGATGGCCACTATGAAGTGATCTATTATCACAGTATACTAAATTGGAAACAGAAGAGAGTATTCCAAATATTTCCACAAGGGGATGCAATAACTATACTCATTACAGTTTTTCTGAATGGCTAAAACATATTTTTTTGAAACCATCACTCATTTTCTCAAAATCCATTTTTTAAAACAAAATTCACAAAACCTGACTCTTTTTGAACAATTCTTTCAAAACCATTTTACCTGTACTCAAAATCAAACTTCTGTATAACAACACATTTGATAAATACTGTTAAAAATCTATTTTACTCACAAGTTTAGTTCATATATTTACTGTAAGTACTGCAAGTATTAGTCAGTTTTCCATATTACTGTAGGCAGCACTTGTATTTTGTAAAAAACTCAGCAATCTAAATGGCAATTTTGCCAATGGCATCGTCTCAGGTGTCCTGTTCTTCATCATTTTCTTCATCTGCCTCTCAGACTGTTTCCAAACCACACAATTGGTAAAAAATAGCATTAGAAAAAGTGTGTAGAATTTCAAGATGTTGTTGTGTTTGCTTAATGACCACTGTGTTGTAGTTGTTACAATTTATAAAACAAGTGCATTGCAGTGTAAAATGTGTGTTTTAGTGAAAAGTTTGTGTTTAGAGTTTTGCAAAAAGAGTTGAAAAATGGGTTTAGGCCAATATGAATCTGGCTCAGAGATTGGGGTTTAGTGTTTTAGAAATTCAGAAAAACTGTTATAACAAAAACCTTACAACTAAACAAAAATAAAATAGAATTTAAGGCGCTTTCTTTTCTGTTGTTTGTCAAGATTTGACAAAAGAATAAATTAATTTAAAGTTTTTTTGTTGTTGTTTTAAAGAGAGAACCCTTTAAACGATTTTCTAAATATTGCTCAGTACATGAAGGTGCTAACCTACATGATGCCATAGAAGAAGCATTACCACCTTAGGATGTAATGTATAAAGTAAAAAAAATGTTTTTTAGACTCAAAGAAACAGTGATTTTTTTCTTCGAGGAATCAAAAAGGGTTTCTCTATAAAAACTTTTTGTAGCACTTTTATGTGTCTGGCAATAGGATAAACTGAAAACATTCCTTGAACTTGGTCACTGTAACATAAATATAAGCCTTAAATCAAAACTAATAAAAGTAGTCCTGAAAGAGATAAAATAGCATTAATATCCGAGGAACAAAAGATCTTTAAGACTTATACCATATATGTAATGCTGAGTGTGAAAACCCAGCACATTTTTTGTGATTTACTGTTTTTGACAAACATTTTGTGAAAATATAACCTTGATATCTTGAGTAAGGTCATGACAAATATTGAAATCAGTGATACCTTGATGCCCCAATTTCATTATTATATATTAAGTTAAATCAAAATATAATATGTAAAAAATTCACGTTTTCAAATTTAGTTTGACAGTCCTGTCCTGTGTCATGCCAGCAATAACTTTTTGGAGACAGGTTGCATTTAATGTTTTTTAATGAATTTACTTTTAAAAAATACAAAATTTATTTGTACAATGTGAAAACAAAAATCCAATTAAAAGTGGCAAGCTGTACTGTGCATTGCTGAATAAAAAATAAATACCTAGCACAGAATGGGTTTTGTAGACACATGAATGGATTTTAAATGGAAGACAGATTAATCAAATGCATTAAATTAAATTAAATGCAGGTATGATTTCTCTAAAATCTCTATGCTTTTTGTGGTCACACAAAGGGGTTGAATTAGCCCTGTTTGGCTATTTGAAATGTATATGAACATGTTTAAATACATTCATGAACTTTTAAATACAAAAACAGTTGTAAACTGATCTGACATCCACAATGAACACTTTTGATCTGTGGGGTTTATAAAGATACTAAAATGTCTGTCACTCAGGGTGACTCGAGTGTGGATTGATGGTCTCCAGTGTCTTTGACATCAAAGGATGTAGCATATTTTCCAAAGTCTCTGGTTTTCTCAGTCCTACAATATTCAACATCTACCACGTTTTCCCTATAGACTGTATGTGCTCTTTAGCTTTCATTCTTAACGATGCAATGCTTGTGTTTCGTGGATCTGCCTCTTCCAATGAAAATTTATCCATAAACCCCGAGCACTGATATGCCTGTGGAGGTGGGCACACCGCCCCTATGTGTGGTAGATGGTGGTTGAGCGTGGATGAGCTGAGAAACTGCTGAGGCGTGTAGCTGGCTGGCACACCATGTTGAGGGGTGATGAAGCTGGGTAGGGATTGTAATGAAGAGGAGGAGGAAGAAATTGATGCAGTAAGCCAGGGCTCCAAGGGTAAACCACTACCCAGAGACAGTGGCCCTGATCTGCTGATGGAAAGCATGGATGACTCCTGCAGTTTGATGGAGCTCACTTCCAGTTTCTCTTGACGGCGCCACTTGGCACGCCGGTTTTGGAACCACACCTGGAATACAGAATATTTGAGGAACTTAACTCACAATGCAAAAGCAGCACATATATTTCAATGTCCTTAAGATATTAAACAGTTAAACATTATAAAAGTTTAGATGGTACTATCTAAAAACACAGCTTTAAATGTTAAATGCTTGCTCATTTGTAAGTTGCTTTGGATATAAGTGTTTGATAAATTAATGTGTGTAAATAAGTGTAAATGTTTAAAATTTCCATATTTGACCCCACCATAGGTTGAAACAACCCAGCATGTATGCATTTAACCCCACAGTAGGGTTTACGTTTCCCAAATTTGGAACAACTCAGCAGTTTATCCAAAAACACTTCAAATACATACTCATCTTAAGCATTACAATAATGTGTTAATTTCAATATCTGATTATTTCACATGATCCAATATCTGAATTTAACATCATTGATCATTTAAGATTTAGATGTTAATATAAACGAAACTTAAATTACAATTGAAAAGAATTAATGAACGATCTGAGGCTCAACGAATAAAAACGAATATAATATCTGAGTTTGTTTTAAGCTACAAGAATATTTATTTTTGAAAAATCACTTTAAAGATGATTCAATTAGACACTAAAATGTAAGTTATAGGGCAAGAAATGTACAAAAATTGTATCTACATCTGCGCAAAAACATTTTAGAAGTAGGGTGATCCTCATTTGTGTATAGTGAATATTGTGCTCACCTGTACTCGAACCTCAGGCAGGTTGACTTTTAGCGCGAGCTCTTCTCTACTGTACACGTCAGGATAATGCGACTTTTCAAACGCTCTTTCGAGCTCGTGCAGCTGAAATGTGGTGAACGTAGTCCGGTTACGTCTGTGTTTCTTCTTGGGATTTTCATCGTCCGATAATTTACCACAATCTCCGTCCGGTAAATCAGGACTGACCATGGTGACAGATCTACATACACCTGCAAACGAATAAAATTCGAAATTTACATCTCCATATTTTAACTTAAATATATAACTTTCGATTTTTTTTAGCCTACTTTAAATTTAATAATAACGTAACATTGCAATAGGTCATCTAAAATGCTACGAAACGTTCATTCATACACTTTTCATAATTTGATGCACATTTAAATTTTCATTTTGTTTCACATTAATGATTCACATTAAAGTAGCCTAAGTTTACAGTGTTTTTTACAAATTAAAATAATCAGATTTAAACTCTAAATTAACTTGCTGTTTAGTTACTCACTTTCAAAGTTTTTGGAGTTAGAAGTATCCTTTTTAGGGGACAAACCCTCGTTAGGGTCTTCAATTCCTTTGACTGGTCTTCCTGAGCCAAAGGAAAACGCCGGGTGAAACATATTTTCTCCTTTAAATCCCAAAATGGATTCGATGCTGTGGATTCGCGTTTGGGAAGCAGGACTGCGAGCCAAGCGCGCAGTTGGAGAGAGACGCTCATCCATGTCTTGGCACTGTGATCCAACAAGTCGCATCCAACTTTTCGTTTAAAAAAGAAAAGTACAGAAAGTCGCACCCTGTGCCAAAGCAAAATTTTTCTTATTTTCAATATTTTTTTGTAAAAAAAAAATGTTTTCAATATTCCAGGCTGTCCCAACAGAAACAAATCACGCAACTTTCTCCAGTGTTTGAGCCGCACTCAGTGAGGATACAGTGACCCTCAGGGGTCTTATATGGATCCCCTCGACCGGGGTCCTATTGTGCGAGTGACTTCCCCTTCGACACGTCAAGAAACGTCAGAATGACCAAAATGAGGGATCTTGTATTGTCTATGGCATTTAACTCCTCCCAGAGATCCTTAATAAAGAAGCTTTATAAACCGTCTTATGTAAATCTTAAATCATCTTTTCCCACTCCAGATGTCTTGAGCACGATGGCCTACAGAAATAAAATAAACTGGGGTGGGATTACATATTCAATCAGAATTCCAAGGCCCATTTGATTTTAAAATGTCAATAAAATTGTGATTTTAGTCACCGCTAAAATAAATTTCCATTTACGTTAAAATTAATTTTGCATTATTAGTTTAACCATAACAAGTTTTTGTAAAAGATGTAGTTTATATAAATATATGACAGAAAAATATTATTTGTATACATAAATATTTGTATAAATAATTAATAATTTGAACAAAATTAAACGTTTAATTTTTAAGGTTCTTGTCAACAGCAGAACGTGGCAATTAATTTCAATTGAGTTAAGTGTATCATCGTCGATGCTGTGAGAGATTGATCAAACTATAACGTTATTCTTAAAGTTTTATTGATTAAGCCCAAATCTTAAGTTGGCTAGTCTAATTAATAGAAAACGTAACAGCTGTAAAGCATACAATTCTGACGCGTAAAACTACTTTAACTGTAGTGGTTTGGGCCATTAGAGGATTTTGTTACATGAACAAAACATGATCTCAAACAGCAAGCGCGCGACCCCTGAGAGTTACCCTACAATTGAGGTGCAGTTAATTGGAAGAATTTGCAAACTTCCTCAATATTGAATGGATACGTGTAATTAACTGTGAACAAAGACTGACAGCAGTCTGGTAATCCACAGGACACACGCTGGCTTGAAGGGATTACATACTTTCCCCCCTCTATCCAAAACAGTGGAAATCCTTTCAACTGCTTGGCTTTTCCCTAATTACAACAGATAATGTTTGTATTCCCAGATTTATTCCGAGACACACACACACACACACACACACACACACACACACACACACACACACACACACACACACACACACAATGAATAACTTCTTATAAAATATGTACTATTTTTTTATTTTTAGCTTGATATTTTAATATTAATTTACCTATTGAATTTGTCAGATTTTGTTGTTGATTTTTTAAAATGCACATTATGTTTTGGAATGAAACATCTCAGAAATATGCATCACACACAACAACAACAAAAAACAACAACAGACCAACAGTTTCTAAATTGTGATTTATTCATGTGTTCATCCTGTTTACAAATACATCTTACACATGAGATATTTATGCCTATTTATCTCACATACAAAGTTACTGTTAATACATAGAAAGACTACATAATCCGTGAGCATTACAACATTAAACGTGTCAATTCTAGATTGTTTGCTGTCAAACCAAGAAAAAAATGAACAGCATCAAATTAATCTCATTCTGTATACAAAAAAGGAGAAAAAAGGGGGAAGGATTAAAGAGAGCTTTTCTGCCTATTTATTATAAATAAAAATAAACTATGAAAATACTGGGTTATTTTCAACCCAGCATTGAGTCAAAAAGGATAAGCCCAAAATGTTATTGTTAGGTCAAATATAAACATTTTCTGGGTTAATTTAACCCAACGGCTGGCTTTCTCCATTTTGACCCAATGGGTTGAAAATAACCCAGCATTTTTAGAGTGTACTTACTTCTTATTAGCCTCATATTTATATTTAAATCTGGCAATGTACATTACATTGACTATAAGACACTAAAAGAAGATTTTAATAAACTTAGTACTTTAAAAGAGAAAAAGGAAAATGAGAAACTAAATAAAAATCATTTGTTCAAACAACACATAAAACAGAAAATAAATCTGTGCAATGAAGCCATGCAAATATCATCTAGATGGGGGAGAAACTGATAAACAGTGAAACCCAAACTGCAAATTCAACACCCTAAATTAGGGAAGAGCGGGGCAAGTTGTCACACTTTTACACTGTCTTAAAGGGATAGTTCACTCAAAAATGAAAATTCTGTCATCATTTACTTACTTTCATGTTGTTACAAACCCGCAAACATTTCTTTGTTCTGATGAACACAACGGAAGATATTTTGAGAAATGTTTGTAACCAAACCATTCGTGGACCCCATTTACTTCCATAGGAAAAAAGAATTCTATGGAAGTAAATGGGGCCCACGAAAGGAGCACCATATATAACAATGGTATAAATCTCATACCAAATGAAAGAAGGAAGTTTTGGGCACATATGTTGTATTCATTACATTTTCATATCTTATCTCATTATGGAGTTTTAGACTGTTAAATAGAAAATGTTCACTTGTGACAATTTGCCCCATCAGCAGGTAAGTTGTCACACTAGATTGTCTAAAAAGAAGAACACAACTTAATTGTAATTATTGATTTAAATTTTTAAATTCAAACCAGAACTGGAAATATTAACTCTGGGGCTTTTCACATGGCGCTTAACCCCGAGTTATCTTCGTTCTAATCCTGCTTTTAACCCTAGGTTAAAGGAATAGTCTACTCATTTTCAATATTAAAATATGTTATTACCTTAACTAAGAATTGTTTGATACATCCCTCTATCATCTGTGTGCGTGCACGTAAGCGCTGGAGCGCACTGCGACACTTCGATAGCATTTAGCTTAGCCCCATTCATTCAATGGTATCAATCAGAGATAAAGTTAGAAGTGATCAAACACATTAACGTTTTTCCTATTTAAGACGAGTAGTTATACGAGCAAGTTTGGTGGTACAAAATAAAATGTAGCGCTTTTCTAAGCGGATTTAAAAGAGGGACTATATTGTATGGCGTAATAGCACTTTTGGGAGTACTTTGACTCGCCTGAAAAGTCCGCTCCCCTTCTCCCTCTCATAATGGGAGAGGGAGGGTGTTACTGTGCCGAGGGATAAGAATAACCGGGGTTAACTATTTTGAGTGTGAAAAGCATGTGACGACTTGCCCCAAACCCCGCTCTCCTCTATACACTGAAGTGATTTTTATTCACACTTATTAAACAAAATCAGCAGCAATGAAAATTAGGGAGGGATTACAATGAAGATATTTATTTGAATTAAAAAACAAATTTGCACAATCTATGATTTTGTTAAACCATTACATGACAGAGCACTTCTCCTCAGCTTTGGACTTTATCTCGGTAAATGTGGCACTCGCCTTCTCTTTGATCTGATCCATGTCCATGTTCTGTAAGTTTTGCATTTGCCCCAGGATGGAGTCTTTCTCCTCTTCCTCTGTGGCATCTTCATCTACCATCTTCAGAAGTTCCTCAGGAACATCAACATCATCTCCAGCTATTTGGATCATGTTCTCATCCTGCTCACTCTGAGAAAACCACAAACGGAAGGTCAATTACGATTCAATCAAGTATCTCAGTATCTAAATAGTATAAGACAGAGTAGTAGATAATTGCAGATGTGCTAGACCTAATGTAAAACCTTTTCAGCAAAATAAGCATCTACTGAGTAGACATCAATCTCGATATAAAGTAAGAAGTGTATTTTGTTATATACTAGACAAAAGCTTAGATTGGGTCACATTTTATGTTTAAAAGCACACATCAACCAATTCAAATAATGTGAGATATACACAGATCAGAAAAAGTCAGACGACCTAAATGCATTACTTTGTCATACCACTAAGGATTTATAAAAGACTAAAGGTGTTCAAAAGATGAACAGATGATGTGGAAATCCAAGACGGATGGAGTCAGTTCAACTCAGGCAGCTGATTTCCTAATCTGATTTTCAAAGAGCTCAGCTTTACAGAGAAAGTACAAATTTATCCAATAAAGCATTTGTATGTGCACTCAGAAAAAAGTAACAAAAGTTTTAAAAAGTTTTGAACTTTTAAAAGATCCTAATATGTGCCATTTTGGTACAGATATGCACTTTTAACTTATTCCCAGCCAGGCTTTTTTTTAAGTTTTCTGCCAGCATTTTTTTGTGATTTTCAAAAAAAATGTTTCACAGAATGCCTTCCAGGAAAATTTTCTTCTACAAATACATAAACATACAAATATATCAAATGAAAAAACATACCCTCTGCTTTCAAACAAACAATAAACAAACAGGAAAAAAACTGGATTTTTTTTCATCCTATCTATATTTTTTCTCTGCGTATAAACTTTTTCTTAAAAAATACAAAATATTGATCAAAAAGCTGAAATAATAGCATTTTTGTGAAGGAATTTCGTTAGAGATCAGATTCAGAATGAATATCAAACATACACACACTGTAAAAAAAAATGTTTTTGTTAAATCAACTCAGATTTACAAGTCATGTCAACAGAGATGAGTTGTCGCAACTTATAAAATTAAGTTGACTTTTCTCAACTATATTTTATAAGTTATAACAACTCACCTGTAGTTAAACAACTCATCTCTAGTCAAGATAAATAATAGTAAGTTGAAATGACTTGTAAATTCGAGTTGATTCAACAAAAAATTAAGGCAGCAAAGATTTTTTACAGTGCAGATTTTAAAATTAGTAAATATTTTTTTGCGTCAGTTTTTTATACATCTAATGGATAATCGCAATATTACACGTTTTTTTATGCAAGTGTTTTCACTTAATTGACAAGATAACTCGTCAATGGTGGGGAAAGAGTTAAGGTACCAATATATAGGCACAGTGTAGGCCTACTTTTTGAAAAGTTACCTAGCAAGCTTTGTACCTTCCTGTACCTTTTCTCGGAGAGGGTTTTCCATGTTTATTTCTCCACAAGGACTTTAAGCCCAATCATACACCCGGCGCAATGCAGCGCAAGTGTTTTTTGCTAGTTTCAGCCTGACGTAGTTATCATTTTAACTTCTAACATCACATTGTTTCAATTCGCTAAAATTGCTACAATAAATGTACTATTGAATGTTTGTATATTTTGTACTTGAGAATGGAGGGCGTAGCATGAAGCTTCTTACTTTAGGAAGTCGATATTTTTCTCGTAGACACACTCTTAAAGTCGCTCTCTCTGCTTTTTTGTGCAAGAAATCTGCATCCCTCTCCATCCTGCGGGTCAGAAATAAAGAGCTGCTTATTACATTTATAAGGGGAAATAATCTCTAAAAGCCATTTTCTTAACTAGTTTGTCGTAACATTGAAGTTACACAAAGATCTTTAGATGTTTAGATGTAATCTCACAGCTGACATGTATGTTTGCTTAGGTTGAACCATCTGTTTGCAATCCGGTCATATTTCTACTGAGATTAGACAGGTGGTGCTTGCAGATTTTTTATTTTATTTAAACATAAAGAGTATCAAATCTTGAGATTAAGCTCACAATTGTTAAACATTTTCTTCAAATGGGTTATTCTGAATAATATAATCCACATAGTGTTAAACAAGTAATTGTTATGTAGTAACACTTAGGAAATATTATGATGTTTCAACCCATAGTTTGGTAAAATATGCAGTTACCTAACCTTCCCAAATTATGTCGCTATTTGACCAAATCATGGGTAAAATTTAATTCAATTCAAAATATTTTAAAACTTAATTAGATTTGCAACAAGAGCATGCTGACTGAATTTGAATCTTCAATCTGAATTTTTGTAAAGGTTGTTTCAAACATCATATGCAAAAACTCAACTTTTAAATCATCATACTGTGCATTATCTGAAAATCTTTGAATCCAGAGTAAACTGAAATGTCATCATTTCATGTAGGTATTAATCTGGTTATGTAACCACTTTCCCTGTTTAGGTCCAGCACAAAATAAACACTGTGAATTTCTGTGCATCGGCAAAAGATTTGACGATGAGCCCTGACTTCATAAGTTGCATTGTTTATTTCAATAGTGAATAAAATATTATAATATAAATAAAAACAATTAAACAAACAAACAGCTAATGTCTTAATAACAGCAGAGCAAAATGGCCGCCAACTGTCCCTGCTGATAAACACAATAAAACCAGTACAGAAAATTCTAATGGTTTTATTGGTAATTTTATTGGTTCTAATGGAATATGGCCCAAAACACACTACAGTGTATTGGTTTTTGTTGGTCTCTAATGGTATGTATTGGTTCTATGTATTGGTTCTAATGGAATACGTATTGGATCTAATGGAATATGGCCCAAAACACACTACAGTGTAGTGGTTTTAATGGTAAAAGCTAATGGTTCCTATTGGTATTTTAATGGAAACCATTAGAATTTTCTGTAATGCTTTTATTGTTTTTTTGTCAGCAGGGTGTGGCCTACAACAAAAAATTATTTTAAATTTTATACAAAACTAAATTCTCTGATACCTTCATTACTTGTTTACTGCTATGACTGTTTCTAAAAATAGTGTTATCCAGCTCAACAACAAGGTCAGGATAACCTGCTTTAACGCTAAGCTAAGCCCTGCTCTTAAAACTGATTAGCAGCTAGCACACATGACGTTTACTCTCTGATATCAACATGTAGTGTGTTCATCTTTAATCATTCACACTGTCATAGTTTTCATATCCCATAAACCCAACGGTGTGTCAGCTTGAATACAAGATTATTATAAAATACGGAGAATGACAAATGCTTTTAAAATTAATTCATGGTGTGCAATGCACCTTGTTAAGCACTGACATCATTGATATCAGTCACACACCTGGGACTAATGTGAATATTGCATTAATTCCCTCTAAAAACATAACAAAAAAGTTACAAGAAAAATATAAAACTTAATGCACTTAATATACTGCATGACTAAATAAACCTTAATAATTAATAAACCTTACTTACTTTTCCTCCACCAATTGTTTCTGGTACTCCTCATATTCTTCTCTGGTCATACCAGCGGCCTTTGCGGGGTCCTTGGGGGTCTCCTCCTCTGCCTTCTCTTCTCCTCCTCCAAAACCCATTCCTTTCAAAGGGTTCCCCACCATACTTTTAATTAAGAAAGCCATTTGTAAATCCAGCGGATTTCAAATCTTTCAGTTAAATTCCTTGGTTTCCAATATGTGGATTGTTGGTTGAAGCTAAGCTAACCGACCTATCTGTCTGCGTTATCAAGGACACACTGGTGACTACAAATGGCGGCCAAAAAAAGAAAAAAGCATTTATGCCGTGGCCATAATCTGGATTAAGATACGGCCGTCTACACTGAGGCAGATGGCATGTGAGCTTTCTCTTTCTACACAGTAAAAGTAAAGAACTCAATGCATTTGTCTCTTATCACAGTCAAAGGAATAAATGAATTTGGGGTTTTGGATGTATTAAGTTGATCTTCTGTGTATTGTTGTATCGCTTTACTTTAAGGGGAGATGATTGAAGTGCTATAATTGGGTCCCCATCAACCTAGAAAATGTGTAAAAGATCAACCCAGTAACTTAGTTTTGGTAAACCATTGTCTACATGCATGCACTCTAATAACGGGTTATTTTAGAACACATGCTGGGTTAAAATTGACCCAATGCTGGGTTGTTTTAACCCAACTGTTGGGTTATTTTACTCCATGGTTGCATAACATCAACCCAACATTGGGTCATTTTTTACCCAGCACGGGGTAATTTTTAACCCAGCATGTATTCTGTCCTATATTTACCCATTATGCATCAAAAATAACCCAGCCATTTTTAGAGTGTGTAAAAAAATAGGTCATCGAAATCTGGCTCCCCTTGTGATGTCAGAAGGGGATAGTACCGCTCCTTAATCTACACGAGCCAACCATGAAATCATTTGCATTTAAAAGGACACACCCAAAAATGCCACATTTTTGCTCACACATACGAAGTGAAATTTTTACATGCTATAATAAATTATTTATACACTGTAAAAAAAAATCTGTAGAAGTCACAATGTTATTGCAGCTGGGTTGCCAGTAATTTACCGTAAATTTAAATTTATGTTATTTACTGGCAAGAGTTTGTTCAAAGTTAAATACATTTTAAATATTAACAAGTCTTTATCTTTACAGAATAAAACTATACAATGACAGCCTCATGCAAAGCATTCTGGGAACCAGAAATCATCATCAACCTTTTTCTGTTTTTTGCTTCAGATTTTGTTTCCCAGAATATTTAGCTTGATGCTGTTTTTTTAGTTTTACTCTGTAAAGACAAAGACTTGTAAATGTTTAATGTTCATTTAACTTTGAACAAAATGTTGCCAGTAAATAACATAAATTTAAATCTACGGTAAGTTACAGGCAACTCAGCTGCAATTTCTACGGATTTTTTTTACAGTGAGCTACTCTACACTGTAAAAAAAGTCCGTAAAAATTTCAATGTTATTGCAGCTGGGTTGCCGGTAATTTACCGTAGATTTACATTTATGTTATTTACTGGCTAGAGTTTGTTCAAAGTTAAATAAATTTTAAATATTAACAAGTCTTTATCTTTACAGAATAAAACTATACAATAACAGCCTCATGCAAAGCATTCTGGGAATCAGAAATCATCATCAACCTTTTTCTGTTTTTTGCTTCAGATTTTGTTTCCCAGAATGTTTTGCTTGATGCTGTTTTTAGTTTTACTCTGTAAAGACAAATACTTGTAAATGTTTAATGTTCATTTAACTTTGAACAAAATGTTGCCGGTAAATAACAAATTTAAATCTACGGTAAATTCCCGGCAACTCAGCTGCAATTTCTACGGATTTTTTTACAGTGTAGGGACACCAAAGATTTATTTTATATCTTTAAAAATCTGAAGCCAGAAACAAAGAAAGAGTCGCATAGAAAATCCGACAAATATTCAGATGTTTTTGCAGTTTAGTATTTCTGTACTGAAAAGATTCAAACATTGCAGCTATTAAACAGAATAACAAAAACAAACTCAAACCTGGTCCATCGAGGTTTAGCTGGTCTTTTAGTAGTCTGGCCAAGCTGGTGTTTAAATGCTTCATAAACATCCCCTGACCCTGTAAATAAACTAAAAGTAATTACAGCCAAGTCCCTTTTAATTTCATTATTTTGTAGTTTGACAAGTACTTACCTCTATTCACGTTCGTCTCACAAAACCCATTGAATGATCAGCTCTTGTTCTGTGAGGTCATTATCTCCCAATAAAACTGTCAAAATGGAGTCTGACCAAGGTTAAGACACTTTGACTAATAAAGACACCATTGTGGTCCCCAAATCCTATAACTGTTCCATTACGAGGCTATTCAAAGCATAAATGAAGTGAAAAATAATTTCTAAAGAGAAGGCCGTTTCAAGACCTTAGTACCAAATTGTTAATGGCATTTACATAATAGAAAGGTTTTGTAAACAATACTTTTCATGCACACAGGCATGGAAATAATTAGTCAAGTATCCAAGCAGACTAAAGATTTAACACACTGTCACTTACAGTATCTTTCACTTCCATAATGTGACATTTTTTCAGTATATGTATGTTGTTATGCAAAACAAAAACTGACTTGATTTGACCTATGGGGAATTGATCATGGAATTTGGTGTAGATATGACAAGAAAAGGAAAAGATAACAGTGAGACCTATTTTTCAAAATACCAGTCTTTTACCAGTTATTTACATAACTTAGATTTTATGATGACATAAGTGACTGGTAGTTTTATAATACAACACTGGAATCAGCTGACAGAGCCGGTGAGCTCATGGGATAGAGTGGGTTTGGAGTGACAGATGGACCACACTTACACTGAATTTCCCAGTATAATCCTTTGGGGTGGGGTTGGGGGGTGAACAGAGAAAAATACAGTATGCAATCTCACAATCCCAAAGCACAGAACAATGATACATAGCAGAAACCAGAAAGAGAGAGAGAGAGATTTTGGCATGTTGTTATGCAATTTCCAGGTCTTGGATTGTGCCTTTCCTTTAGTGCAAATCTTGGAGATTTTTCAAATGATCTATAATCACGTTTCACATTTACTCATCTGGCAGATGCTTTACAAAGGGACTTACACAGTGCATTACAAGATAACCAGTATGTGTGTTTCCTGGTTTTGAACCCATGTCCTTCTTTTATGTTGATCCAACTTTTCACTTTTTACAGTGTAATACTCAAGACTAATCCTGACTCTAAAGGAAAATCTGACTTTTTTCATGTGTAAGTGCTATAATTGGGTCCCCAGTGCTTCTATCATCCTAGAAAATGTGTAAAAGATCAACCCAGTAACTTAATTTTAGTAAATCATTCTCTGCAAACATGTGAAAAAATTGAAATTTGGCTCCCATTGTCAGAAGGTGATAATACCGCCCCTTAATCTGCACTTTCCAACCACGCCACTGCCATTTAGTGCAGCTCATTTGGATTTAAAAGGACACACACAAAAATGGCAAATTTTTGCTTATACCTACAAAGTGGCAATTTTAACATGCTATAATAAATGATCTGGTATTTTGAGCCAAAACTTCACATATGTACTCTGGGGACACCACACCAAAGATTTATTTGATATCTTAAAAAAGTCTTGTGAAATGTCCCCTTTAAAGGGACAGTTCACTTAAAAAAATAATAATTTTGTCTTCATTTACTTAACCTCAAGTTGTTACAAACATATGAAGAGTTTGGTTCCAAAACGCAATAAATCCATTTTGACAAATTTCGGTAAAAACGTGTTTTCTATACCAAGAAAGTGACAAGATGAAAACAACTATTTTCTGTTACAAATTTTCCAATAGCATCTATAGGTTATAAAAAAATAAAAAATTCAAATCCATAAATTAAAAGATTTATTTTAAAAACAAATAATTTTTTCCACAAAATGCAATAAATCCATGACAGTTTTTGTTTCAAAATGCTATAAATCTATTAATTCAATGTACGAATGTGCATTCATCTTTGCCATTTTACATTCATTTAGTTGAACAGTTCTAAACACTTACTAAAAAAATAAACATTCATGTAATTAATCAAAACACTTACTTTGTAATATTAAGATCACTGTCATTGCAGCAGTTATACTTGGCGTCGTTGCTTAGCATTTTTCACAGCGATCAGCTGTAAAATGTTTTGGTCCTGCTCGATTTTTGTTGACTTTGAGTAAAATAATGTAAAGTTATTCATAAGATCCTCTGGGGTCAATGTGTTAGCATGAGAAACTTGATGCTGTCAGGAGATAAGCACCAGTCTCCCGAGTGCTTCGTGTAAATTATTAGACGTTGGTGACAATCTTTCCCGTCACAGAAAACAATCACAGGTTTATCAATGCCCTTAAAGTATTATTTTGTTTTGTTTGTTGATCACGAAGTACAAAGTAGATGAGGAAAACTAGGACTCCGTGTACTCAGCGCACCGCCATTGTTTGTTTACATTGCGTGACTGGTCGCTGTAATTTCAGGAATGGATTTATTGCGTTCTGTAAAAAAGGAGGAGTGGCGTTTATCGCATTTTGGGAAAAAAGGGAGAAAATATGACAGAAAAACACGGCGGATATTGGATTTTGCGTAAAATTAATTATTTACTTTTAAATACTGACCTGATATAGTACTTAACACGTTTTTTTCAAAAATGGCGTTTATCGCGTTTTGGAACCAAACTCTTCATATATACATTTACAGGTCTGTAACAACTGTAGGGTGACATGATTTTTGGGTGAACTATCCATTTAAAGGTATTGCGGAGGATTTTCTTTTTCCGGGTGGATCATCAAGACTAATAGTCCTTCTAGTTGTCAATCAGGAGTGTTGCGCAATTGCATTTTTTTAAAAAGTGGAGAAGGTGGTTCTTTTCTAAAATTCGAGAAAATCCTCTGCTACACCTTTAAAGGAGCATTTCACCCGTGGAAACATTATTCTTTATTAAAAGTGGATCACATTTGTAGTCGAAATTTAACATAAATTTAAAATTTGGTGCCTATTTGACCGAGAAAATGAGTGTTTGTAGTCTCACCACCTCTACAAAGATATAGGACTTCCTTCTTTCAATGATGCAAAATGATGATTTTTACATAATTGAAAGAAGTGCAACACTGAAATCCATATATCTCCTGTCTCAGGGGAAACAGAGGGAACGATGCATGACCATTCAAAAACATGACTGGGTTTCTAACTATACAAAGCTTAATGCAAATGGGTGAAGTGTCCCTTTAAGTATTACCAATTTTACTAATAATGATGCATTAGCAATATTCACAGTGTTAAAGAGAGACATACCTATTTTTTAAATAATTGCACTATTCATAGAGCAGTGGTCTCCAACAAGTCTGTGAGGTGCCCGCCAAAGCACATACTAATAATAGTCTCAATTTATTTATTGCATACTTTTTTATAACCTTGGCTTCTTTTATGTATGTTAACATTTTAAACAATGATATCAGCAAGTAAAAAAAATGGAATCAACAAGTAAACCAAAAATGTTTTGAGTAGATAAATATCAAAAAGTAGCCCTCCAGATTGTTTTATCCATCATGGTAGCCCTTGCTCACAAAACGCTTGGAGACCCCCTGTCATAGAGACTATCCTTGTAATTGTGAATACTTACAAAAGGGCCTTAATATGAAACACAGTTCCTGTAGCTCAAATAATAACTTGTGTTAGTGCTAAAATGTATAATGCACTTTAATCAGTGGCAGCTCGTGCTGCTCATCCGAGGGGCTCAAATTCAAAATATGTGTTTGGAGTGTCATGTGTGTTGCTTGTGTCTTCAAAACACGTGTTTGTCGCGTCATGCGAACCATGTGCACCACGTGTATTGCCAAAATAAGTGCCTTCTTAAAAGATACGCTCACGTTCACAAAATGCATGCAAGACACTCCCTTAACAGTAAACTCTGATTTCGTATAAGATTATGCAAGTATCTGGCAAACGCGAGCGTCTCTTTTATCATAAACCCTTTAGACGCACTCATTTTGACAAGACACGTGACGCACATAGGACCACCCGACGCGCCAAACACATATTTTGAAAAGACAAACCACACACATGACGGGCTACATACTTCGCTTTGAGCCCCCTTGAAAAAAGAAGTCACTTGCCGCCACTGACTTGAAGTCACTTTGGATAAAAGCATATAACAAATTGTGACCTCGACTATTTCACATTGTAGTTACATTTTCATCACTTTAATTAAAAAAGAAATCCTACAGTTTACATAGCGTTAACTTGTGGCTGTCAATCACTTCTTTTACTTTTGACAGAAAGCCTTTAAATCAAAATACAAACAGTCATTTGTGATGACTGGAGCTGAATAAAGGTGGAGAAAGTGTGTTAAAGCCCTCTGATCTAATCCCTAACAATGACTGGGTCCTAAAAGCCTCCATACAGCAGCACTATGACTCTCAGCTGGGTTCCTCAAATAATCCTCTGCATGAAACTGCCCGTGTCAGACAGTGTTACGTCTGCATCCAAGAACACAAAGCTTCCATCTGCACCTCTGACTCTCATTTGGACATTTAGCCAGGGGCGAAATAGCCCTTATAACAGAGTGGGACATTTCCTCTTTACTTGTTGGCAATTAACTCTTACCCAACAAACATTTAAAAAAAAGTTGCCAGTCAGCGCCAACATTCTTCATGATTTTCACAAAAGTTTAATGCCCTCCAGAAAATGTTCCTCTTCAAACACACAAACACACAATACATCAAATGAAAGAACAGACCCTCTGCTTTCTGGATCATCCTACTTTAATTAATTCTCTTTTTATCACCTCTCAAATATGGGTAGGTTTCTTCAAAAACAAAAACTTTTTAGCAAAACGCTGAGATAATTCAATTTTTGTGAAGGACTTTTGAATGAGATCAGATGCAGAGCGATCTTTAAAACATACACAGAGTTCTTTCTCTTTCATGTGAGGCGTTACTTCCTGGTTGTATAAGTTGCGAAAGTACTGGTGGATAATAGCGGTATTACGGAAAACTGAAAATTCTCGTCATTGGCAGGGAAGCGTTTTCTCTTATTTGACAAGATAACTCGTCAATGGCGGGGAAAGAGTTAATAAGTAAGAGTTTTAGGCTAAGTTTACACGTGGGCGGCTATTTTCATAAACGGACATTTCAACCTCTCCGGTTTCAAAAATAATATCGTGCTCACATGTCAGTTTTTAGAAAAGTGTTTATTTACACGTACCCGTGCATATATGCCGTCAAGAGAAGCTCAAGCCCACGTAAGCCAATCACCGGCAGCGCTGGTGGTGACGCAAACTGGTTCTTCATGTTGGAGGGAGGTGTTGTTGCAGTAGGTAATCGATGACCTCAAAGTACCGCGAGAGCGAGTTGAGGAATCACACGTAGAGGTCTAATTTCGAATAGCTCTCGCGATACTTTGACATCATCCGTCTGTCGGTTCTTGCAGCGCCGCATGAAGTCAAACACGCGTAAAATTGCTGACCTCCGAGCACTCGTCTCTGCTCCTCGACATAATGGAGCAGCTGTATTTGCAAATACAAACACACGAAACGAGTTTGCACGAACATAAATGTGATCTTGGAAGCGTTCAGAGTAGCAGTCACATGTAAACATAGGTCGCACTTTTGACGTAGGTGCGAGCTCTGGCGCATACTCTGTGACGTTGCCTGCTTAAACATCCGTTTGTCTCAGTGTACATGCAACCGTGCAACCGAAGATTTTCAGGATCTCCACTCTGGCCGAAGTTTTTAGAAACAATCGTTTCAGAGGCGAGTTCTCCGTTTGCGTGTAAACGAGGGGCACAAACGAAGGTAAATCTCTCAGTTTTTAAAAATAACCATGTACGTGTAAACAGGGCCCCAAGCTCTTCCCACTTGTACCTGGCTTTCGAGACGTCTACATTGTTAAACTTTTAAGTTTATTCAACTTGAATTTACAATTTATTTCAACATTTCTTGACTAGTAAGGGGTTGGTAAATTATAAAATTAGTATAAGTATATAAGTTATTTCAACTTTATTTTTATAGCAACTCCTCACTAGTCAATAAACTAGTCAAGAAAGAATGATTAAACTTAAAAGTTTAAGTGCAACAAGGAATTTTTTTACAATGTAGGGTTAAATATTACATCACCTGATAAACTCTTTCACCGCCATTGACAAATTATCTCGTCAATTAAGAGAAAACATTTGGATAAAAAACGTGTTCCTGATAAATTTTTATGTTATGCAATACTGCGATTTACCAATTTATTGGGTAAAACCAAAACCAAAACGTTATTTACTAATTTTACGCCTCGTGTATGTTTTGATAATCGTTCTGAATCTGATTTCTAACAAAATGCAATTATTTCACCTTTTTGCAAAAAAAAATATTTTTAAAGAAAAATACCCATATTTAAGAGTTTATAAGCAGAGAAAAAAATATAGATACAATGAAACTTTTTTTGTTTAAAAGCAGAGGGTCTGTTCTTTCATTTAAAGCAGCACTATGTAGTTTTTTACCTTTAAATAATGTCTCTAAAATTATTTCAGTGATAGAACAACTTTTAACTGGACAAACTGTACTGTCGTTGCAACCTGAGCAGCCTCCTAGCTGCTACAAGCACACTCTGAAAGTGGCAGTGGAGGGTAGGAAACACAGCCCCACCCCTCCCCCTGCCTGCAGAAGAGTGTCTGATACCAGGCACTGTTGCGCTTTTCAACCACATGGGGGAGCTGTAAGTAATTTTTACATGGAAACTACATAGTGTTGCTTTAATATATTTGTATGTTTATATATGTTTAGAAGAACATTTTCCTGGAAGGCATTTGTGAAACTTTTGTGAAAATCACAAAAAATGCTGGCGGGCAACTTTTAAAAAAATGGCTGGCAGGGAATAAGTTAATTTTCATGCCCCAAGTTCTTTAAATGTTCTGGTTTGTAGAAAGAATGAGACACACAGGATGTAATTTGATTTTTCTTTTATGTAAATTGTTTGAGAAAAAAAAAACATTTTCCATCTTTTGAAGATTCAAAATACACATTCACAACCTTTGGGTGCTTGCAACCCCCAGTACATTTAGGCTCTAACACTTCTGGAGGACAAACAGCCTTCACACCAAAGGAAATGTGATCAAATTCTTTCTCCTATTGCATCTTTTACCACAGTTCAGAACGTTCTTCGGACAGTGATTGAGTTCTTGAAATGACACCTGGACCGTTATTCAAAATGTAAATATGTCAATCTTCTAAGGAATATATTACATCATATTCAGCATTATTCAGTCAAAACTGTCACACACACTTGGAAAAAAATCAGCCATTCAATCCCTGTACAGCTCTGATCAAATTAAAAATCTGGAATTAAAAAGAAAAGAGAAATCCTCAAACAAAATGCTTCCGTTTTCAAGTACAATAATTTATAGTTTGCAAACAAACTGGAAATTAACACTAATGGACAGTTGCTCATTTACATATGTGCTGTGTTTACCAAGAGCTAAACGTCATCAAAAAAACTTCTTAGCTGCTGCTTCCTGCTGACTCCTGAGAGAGAGAGAGAGCGAGAGAGAGAGATTTAGCAAATTATGATAATCTCTTGCTTTTACATTTACATTTTACTCCACACACCCACTGAGGTCCATTTTAGTACTTCACACTTTACATAACTACTGAAATATCATTTTAGGAACATAAAAAATAAGTAAGGTTTTTGGAAGCCCAGTAAGGAAACAATGATTCTTTTAAACAACTGTCCCATCATGAACTTTATAAGTGATGAAGAACACTGCAACACATAAGTTTGACTCTTGTACATAATGTAGCCAAAGAAAAGGAGGGACTGAACGACGATGAAGACCAGGAAGTGTGTGAAGGACAGGCAGTTTGGTAATGGAGGAAGTTCAGGACATTTTACCGTCTCTGCAGGATTCTAAAAACAACCATCATCATCATCAGTTTTGTTGTGGGCTCTTTAAAGGCATTGGCAATTAAAATATTAATTTTTGGTATTTGGGTCAATGACGTGACGTTAATTATTTTGTGTCCGTATTGTTCAATTAAATGTAAAATAATTCAAAATAAATTTGCAGATTACTTGCATACATTCTCTTTTTTGAGGACCAAGTCTAAAATTTCTGGTTTTATTTCATTTTAAAAGAATATTGGGGTATAATTGCAAAAATGTCAATGTGGTGTAACCGGTCTGTGTCAATTGGTGTAACTAGTATTTTTTGAAATATAAATATATTCGTAAAAATTGTGGAATAAAATATAATTATCTGTTTTTTTACATACATTTTTACATAATTTATCAAAGATTATTTAGAAAACTGAGCTGTTTTCAGGACAAATATTACAAAAATGCATTACAATTAAAATTTACATTTAGAAATAACTAATAAAATTATATTTTTAATTTTTTTTGATGATTACGCTTACATGCCATCAAGGTGGATAAAATATTTTATATTTCTAATTCTATGGTGCAATTTGGCGTTTACACCACTTGACATTTTCAGGTCCATTCCGTCTTAACTCTTATAAAAAAAAATGTGCATAAAATTAACATAAATACACCAAGTGCATTGAAATAAATCTGATGCATGCTTTTAAACCACGTTTTTTAAAAAGATTTTTGAATTTCTCATCTTGGCAAACTGTTTTTGTCACTGACCCATGAATAATATCAGTATAATCAGTGTCACAAACATAAACTGTATATTTTTCAACATGGCTGTGAACCATGCTATTGGTAATGGTGGCTTATTGTGACCTCACCGCATTTTTCTGAATTATCAGCATATGTCAGGACAAATATTACAAAAATGCATTAAAATTTACATTTAGAAATAACTAATAAAATGATATTTTAATTTTTTTTGAGGATTACGCTTACATGCCATCAAGGTGGATAAAATATTTTATATTTCTCATTCTATGGTGCAATTTGGAAGTTACGCCATTTGACATTTTCAGGTCCAATCCATCTTAACTCTTATAATTTTTTTTTGCATAAAATTAACATAAATACACCAAGTGCATTGAAATAAATCTGATGCATGCTTTTAAAACAAGTTTTTTTAAAAAGATTTTTGAATTTCTCATCTTGGCAAACCGTTTTTGTCACTGACCCATGAATAAAATCAGTATAATCAGTGTTACAAACATAAAATGTATATTTTTCAACATGGCTGTGAACCATGCTATTGGTAATGCTGGCTTATTGTGACCTCACCGCATTTTTCTGAATTATCAGCATATGTCAGGACAAATATTACAAAAATGCATTAAAATTAAAATTTACATTTAGAAATAACTAATAAAATAATATATTAATTGTTTTGATGATTACGCTTACATGCCATCAAGGTGGATAAAATATTTTATATTTCTCATTCTATAGTGCAATTTGGCGGTTACACCATTTGACATTTTCAGGTCCATTCCGTCTTAACTCTTATACATTTTTTTTTGCATAAAATTAACATAAATACACCATGTGCATTGAAATAAATCTGATGCATGCTTTTAAAACAAGTTTTTTTAAAAAGATTTTTGAATTTCTAATCTTGGCAAACCGTTTTTGTCACTGACCCATGAATAATATCAGTATAATCAGTGTCACAAACATAAAATGTATATTTTTCCACATGGCTGTGAACCATGCTATTGGTAATGCTGGCTTATTGTGACCTCACCGCATTTTTCTGAATTATGTGCTCGATGTTCCTCTTGACCCCATGCAAATGTTCCTTGATGTCATTGAAGTGCTGGACCGCCTCATACGAGCCGATGCCGCCGGCGTGACCCTGCTGCTGACCCACTGCTAACTGCTTTAGCGAGGCTGACAATGAGTTTCTGTGAACCACAACACAACATCAGTGTGATTCTTCATTAAATGACCACACGCTGAGAAATAAACTCACAGAGGAGAAGCCACAATGAACAATATCAGATACTGAATAAGGAAGATGACAGTCAAATGTATCAAGGCCGTATGTTTGTTTACAAATAAAAAAACTTTAAAGGATCTATAAACAGCCATCAAACCAAGGATCTCTTAATCATCTTCACATTTGATAAGCTGATGTACAGTACACCTCTAGTGGTCGCTATACAACATTGCATGCCAACACTGCTGGCCTGATTTTGCTGGCAAATGACACTGACCAAGTTCTTTAGGCTAGAAAATCTTAATATTACAGTGAATTGTCGTGATTTAATCTTTTAAGCCTCCCCCAAAAGGCCATATATCCTTTAGCCTCATGGAAAAAATGAAATTACCACACAGATCAAGCAGGATGATTGCTAAATTAATCTTCTTAAAAACATGCGGCCTTTCTTAAACATATTTCAGATGATTAGGACATACCCATTTAAGGCTTTCTATGGGAGGATGTTTTTATTTTGCTATAAGCAACTTTAAAAAAAGTAATTAAAGATTAAATACTATACATATATATGAAATTATATTATACAGAATATTAAATACAAACTTTTAAATATGCTACAAAAGTTTAGAGCAGGGGTCTCCAACTTTTTTGTGAGCAAGAGCTACAAGCTATTTTGAAGCTACTCAAAATGTTTTTGTTTTACTTGTTGATTTTATTTTATTTGGTGATATGTTTTATCATTGTTTAAAATTATAGTATGCATAAAATAAGCCAAACTAATATATAAAATATGTTATAAATAAATATTAAAACTGATGCTATTCGTATATGTGCTTTGGCGGGCTACTCATAGACTCTGTGTTTAGAGTCTCCAGACTAAAATGTTTGTGATCTTAAAAACTTTTAATTTAAAGGCACGTGCATCAATTTTTGAATTGTTTTTGTAGATAACAAGATCATTATGGCAAAAATGCCCTTAAAGCATACAACTTGGACATAATAAAGAAGAAAAAGCAGCCATTATGAGCCCACTATAGATGGGAACTAATTCATTGCTATGGATGTGTAAATAATAACAAGTGGGTATTTTTAATAATTTAATTTATTAATTTAGTTTATTACAAAAAAAATCAATACTGAAGTTTCAAATAATTTTTGTAATAAATGAATTTATTAATTTAATTAATTTAATTGAATGTATTAAAATACTCCGGACTCTGGAAAAAACTTTTTTCAATATTTTACTATGTTCTCACCTCAACTGAGATAAATTAATAAATACCTATCTTTTTTCAATGCGTGCACTTAATCTTTGTACAACGCATTGTGAATGTGTTAGCATTTAGCCTAGCCCCATTCATTCCTTAGGATCCAAACAGGGATGAATTTAGAAGCCACCAAACACTTCCATGTTTTCCCTATTTAAAGACTGTTACATGAGTAAGTATAGGTGGCACAAAATAAAACATGGCGATTTTGAATGAGAACTATATTGTATGTATACTTTGACCTCGGCGCACAGTAACATCATCAAACATCCGTCAACATTACTGCTCCCGAGGTCAAAGTGCTGCAAACCAAGTCCTCTTCTGCCATACAATATATTTTTTAAAACTTGCCACGCTTTGTTTTGTGCCACCATACTTACTGGTGTAACTACTCATGTAACAGTCTTTAAATATGGAAAACATGGAAGTGTTTGGTGGCTTCTAACTTTATCCCTGTTTGGATCCTAAGAATGAATGGGGCTAGGCTAAATGCTAACACATTCATGACACGCTGTACAAAGATTAAGTGCACACATTTAAAAAAAGATAAGTATGTGTTAATTCATCAAGTTGAGGTAAGAACATAGTAAAATATTAAAAACTGTGGTGTTTTCCTTTAAAAATGTGAAAGTTTTGAGTTTCTTTCGAATACACAGAGAAACATTCAAACCTTACACTTAAAACCCTTTAAACCTAAATCATTTTGTCTCTAGCATTACACATTTTAGGCAAAACTTTAATACTTTTGAATTTTTTTTACTGAAATAAGACCAAGTCTGCACATTAAAAGAGCACCGCATGGTTTAATCAACAACACATCTTAATACTTATAACTTGCATTTTTATTATCATGAGTGGTTGAATCCTATTTCTTTGGTGTCTGCCTTCAAAATTTTAAGATGATTACTGGGATGAAATAGAAATATGAGGGCACTGATGAAAAAACACAAGTCATAAGTACAGACTCCTCGGGGAATTACAAATACAAGACATCAATCAGAGGCAAAGCAGGTTTTAGCTGCTGTATGATGGATATATTTAAAGACTTGCATCTAATCCACCAAACACAGGTCCCATAAGGAGCCTAAACAAAATCAAATGTATTTCTTAAGGGAAAAAATAATATAAATCTCCCTTGAGGCACAAAGTGAACATTTAGAAACGCTGCCCATAATCTTTATCCACTTCAAATGACCTAGATGTGTTTTTTCTCTGACAATTTTTTTGGGCTAAGATGAGTAAAATGAAATTATGATAAAAGGGTCCAAATCTGAATATGTGCATAATCTATCAAATTAATTTGATCAATTCAAAGCATTTGATCTGGACTAAATGTTGTTTAAGATTCACGCAGCAGTAGGATTAGCCCAAATGAACAATCGGCACAGATTACTAATCTGTTTTGTTGACAATAGGAGAGGAAACGCGACCTCAACGCTGCCCTTTATTAAAGACTATACACTGCTTACAGGCATATTAAAAAATGCAATAATCGCATATATGATAAATCCCAAACCGCTTGACCTTGTTACGCAAAAAAAAAAAAAACAGCAGAAAGAATATGTTGCATGTCTTGAATGATATAGATTAGTTATTCTAACATTATTTTCACATAGGTTATAGTTACAATAGCCACAGTCTGGAAAGATTTTTTTTTGTTATACCTATATACTGTAAAATAAATACGTATCTACACAAAAATTATTTTGTGCTTTGTAAGAAAATAATAGGCCTGTAAAAAGATTCAACTAATAAGAGCAAGAAAACACTATCGGTTCAGTATTTTAATAGGTGTGGATGACACTTACAACGAATCATATGTGCATTTAAATCACAAAAGTAATGTTTTGTCTTAAAATTTACATCAAAATTGATATTAAACGATGCAGTTTTTCGCATATTGCTTCAGGTAAAAGATGGAAGGGAGCTTCAGCATTACTAATGGGGACGACAACAAAAAAAGGTCGGAAAACACCGTTCTAGAAAACACTTAAAGGAATATTCCATTTTCTTAAAAGAAAAATCCAGATAATTTACTCACCACCATGTCATCCAAAATATTGATGTCTTTCTTTGTTCAGTCCAGAATAAATTATGTTTTTTGAAGAAAACATTGCAGAATTTTTCTAATTTTAATGGACTTTAATAGAACCCAACATTTAATACTTAACTCAACACGTAACAGTTTTTTTCAACGGAGTTTCAAAGGACTATAAACAATCCCAAACGAGGCATAAGGGTCTTATCTAGCGAAACGATTGTCATTTTTGACAAGAAAAATAAAAAATATATACTTTTAAACCACAACTTAAAGTCAAGGTCCAGTCCAGCGCGATCTAACGTAAATGCGTGGTGACGTAGGGAGGTCACGTGTTACATATCTAAAACGCACATTTGCGGACCATTTTAAACAATAAACTGCCACAAAGATATTAATTAGTATCAGTTGACATACAACAACGTAGGAACGGTCCTCTTTCTCAACACATGTAAACACTGGGGTGGAGTTTCGCGTTCGTCCTCTGTGACCTCTTGACGTGATGACGTATTGCGGTGACGTAGTGGGGTCAGCTGGCGCATCACGACCGGATCTACACGACGAGAAGTTGTGCTTTAAAAGTGTATATTTGTTATTTTTATTGTCAAAAATGACAATCGTTTTGCTAGATAAGACCCTTATGCCTCGTTTGGAATTATTTATAGTCCTTTGAAACTCCGTTGAAAAAAACTGTTAAGTGTTGAATTAAGTATTAAATGTTGGGTTCTATTAAAGTCCATTAAAATTAGAAAAATTCTGCAATGTTTTCTTCAAAAAACATAATTTCTTCTCGACTGAACAAAGAAAGACATCAACATTTTGGATGACATGGTGGTGAGTAAATTATCTGGATTTTTCTTTTAAGAAAATGGACTAATCCTTTAATGTTTTTACTTTATTCACCCTAATTGTATTTATGTCATGTTTAATGAATGACACAAGCCAAATAAATGTGACCTTACAAATAAATGAAGAGTTTCGTTGCAAAACGAGATAACCACCATTTTTTTAATTGTTCAGAAATTTCATTTTTTGGTTGTGCATTCCAATTCATTTCAATGCAACTGCAGTTGGTTTGTTTTGATTTAAACCTTAATAACTTAAAAAATACAGCTAAGTAGCACCATAAATCAAAATAATAACATGATAACATAATAATAAACATGTTTTAACAAAAATGTTAAAAAATTGATTTATCTCGTTTTGCAACGAAACTCTTCAAATTATGTGAAATATAATCTGTTCATTAGGAATTAAAATAAAACTTAACAATGCACTTCTCTACAACAAAACTTAATACAGTCAAGCCTCTCTGTCCCTCCCGGCAAAAAAGCATCGCCAACTTGTTCGAAAAATCGGTTTAGCCATCATTATAGTTTGATCACATCCATGTAAAAAGGGTTGTAAAAACACTCTTTTGTTGGCTAATCCTCTACTTGCACACTAAAGGACTTTTGAATAGTGCAATTTGTGGCGTCTAATCCAGAGCTTTATTGTTTGATTTTGTCTTTGTGTTTTAATCCCTGTTCGTCTACACATCGCTTCAAAAACACCTGGGGTAAAACAAACAACTTCTCCCGAACGCAACAAAAACAAACAATGCTAACATTACCAAATGCAAAACAGAATAACAAACAGATGCAACTAATCTGGATTAAACAATGTAGATCTTTAGATCTTCATGTAAAGACACGACAACACAGGAACAAGAACCTAATCTGTCGCGTTGTTCAGTCGGATAAAAAAGGGCTTGTAATGCGACAAGACCTCTGGTTTTGCAAAACACTACAGGGCAGCGTTTAGATAAAGTCAGGACATCTTGAGACAAAACAATGGCATTTTTAAGATACGTCAGTGCAAGGCATTATTAAAGGTCACGTTCTTACTGATCCCATTTTTTAAACCCTAGTTAGTGTGTAATGTTGCTATATTAGCATAAATAATACCTGGAAAATGATAAAGCTCAAACTTCACTGCCAGGCGATATATTTTCTTTAACAGAATTCGCCTTTAAAAGCCTACAACGAACGGACGGTTTGGACTACAGCCCTCTACTTCCTGCTTTAATGACGTCAGTAGAACAGTTTTTTGACTAAACTCCGCCCACAGAAATACGTCAGTCGTCAGCTAAGCTAACGGCAAATTAAACCGCTATTGAATCACAACACACAAAACAAGCTACACAATCAGAACTCGTTACGTATTTCTGAAGGAGGGACTTCACTAAACAAAGAAGACATCAGCCGGTTTTGAGGACAGTGAAAACAGCGCTATACAGATAAGTAAATTGTGTGAAAAATACTGCGTTCTTGAAACAAGAACACGTGTTATATTGCGCACTGTAAACACAATCAAAGCTTCAAAAACACAGAAAGAACGGGACCTTTAAATTAAGGCAGCTTAAACATGCATTTTAGTCTGGGACTATGATAAGCCCTGTCCGAGAAACCGCCCCTATGAGACACTTTATTGGCTGGGAAGTGTTTCTGAATAACAGTATTTTCCATTACTTACCTTATTTCATTAATGTTCCTCAAAACCTCCTGTTGTGTGGTTATAATAGTATCCATTTCATGGGTGGGAGCCTAAAAGCGAGTAAACTTTTGGTTAGACTCGAACATTACAGTTTTAGTGCTCCACAATTTTATAAAGACACTTGCTTTTATCAAGAACATAACAAGGAAGTTTAACATTCATGTCATTTTATTAACTATACTTTAGGTGCCAATAAAAGTCTAGTACTTTTAGCATACTAGAGTTAAATGTAAAGACTTCAGCAGATTTTTAAAATCAACAAAGAAAGTCTGCAGTTTACATTTGGGTCTTCCTCAATTTAAAGGGACACTCCACTTTTTTTAAAATATACTAATTTTCCAGCTTCCCTAGAGTTAAACATTTGATTTTTACAGTTTTGTAATCTATTCAGCTGATCTCTGGGTCTGGCGCTAGCACTTTTGGCATGGCTTGGCACAATCCATTGAGTCTGATTGGACCATTGGCATCGCGCTCAAAAAAATAACCAAAGCATTTCGATATTTTTTCCTATTTTAAACTTGACTCTTCTGTAGTTACTAGGGGTGTCACGATTCTCCAAATCCTCGATTCTATTACATTTTCAATTCTAAGGCCACAATTCGATTTGATTCTCGATTTTTCCTTTTTTTTTGAAAGAACAGGTTGCTATGCCATTTTTAGACTAGACTTTTATGAAATAGAACCCGGAGATGCCCTGCCATGTTAGTCGTGCTGCCAGTGGAAAAATATGGTACACGCACATACCTGATAAAACAAAACTTTCTGTCAGATGAACATTCCCCGCACTTTTCAGTTCGGGCGGCCCACCTAAGCTGGGAAACCCTACCGCCTTAACTAGGTATTAGTTTAGTATTAGTCTATAGTTTTTGCAAATTTAAAGTAAATTAGCAGGTGATTTCAGCAACCTGCGTGAGGCGCTTGCTGTTTTTTTGTTTCCCATGTAAAGAACAGCTTGCATGGTGTCTCTTGCATCTGCCATGCTATCTTTTAACTGGCTGTAGCTAGCAAAGTTAGAGGAGGTTGACTCGACGTGTGTTTTTTTCCACTTGGCAAGTACACCGGATGTGACATGGGGGCGCGGCAGGACCAACGATTCCATTTTTTTATTTGAAGTTCGAGGTTGTGACTTAATTTCAATCAATTTCGATTTAAAATCGAAATTGTTACACCATTGGTAGTTACATTGTGTACTAAGACCGACGGAAAATTAAAAGCTGCGATTTTCTAGGCAGATATGGCGAGGAACTATACTCTCATTCTGGCATAATAATCAAGAACTTTGCTGCCGTAACATGGCTGCAGGAGGCGTAGTGATATTACCCAAAATGATATGCCAGAAAATGTCCCCTTGGTTACTTTCAATGAAAGGGGACTATTTTCGGTCGTGCGTAATATCACTACGTTATTTTTTAGCGCAATGCTAATGGACCAATCAGATTCAATGCTAAGCTATGCTAAAAGTGCCAGCGCCAGACCCGGAGATCAGCTGAATGGTTTCTAAAACGGTAAGTATCAAATGTTTAACTCTAGGAGAGATAAAAAATGAGAATATTTTCAAAAAAAGTGGAGTGTCCCATTAACTTTTATTTACATTTTATTTACATTTACTTTCAGCAGATGGGTGATTCTCACGAAACCATTGAAACACCACGGCACTAATGATTTTAGCTTTAAAATGTGTAATATAGTAACATTAAAAAGCATCAGAATTAACACAATACTGTGTTCTACCTTTCACAAATGTGTGATTTCAACATAAGAATTTATAATTGGAAATTTTATCTCATTTTCTGCTGAAATTCTCATTACCGCAATGTGTCCGGCTGTGTTTGAACATGCGTTATGTTGTAATTTAATCAAATTAACACAAAAATATTAAGAAAAAAAAAATGGATGTTTTGCTAGACTACTTTAGATGACAGAAAAAATATTTACTGAATATTCATGTATAATAATAATGAAGAAAAATTAGGAAAATGATGTGTCCATGCCTGATGTTCTCATCCTCCGCAACACTTTTTGAGAACAGTTTAAGCACACATACAGAATTTTAATAAAGTTTGATTTTGAGTGACCAAGCAGATGGACCAGTTACTTCAAGATGGCTACCAGGTAAGATCATTTTTTTACAGTTAATTTGAAATATTGTCTTGTCAGAATGCTTACACGACATTTTGATTATCATTACCGCAACAGATGCTTATTAAATGTTAATTTAATTAATTGAAGCATAATACATTGATTTTAAATGCATGTGCAGAATCTCCAAATTATGTTCTTTCAGGTTTGTCATGTCATTTTGAAAATATGTCAGTGTTGATGTTTTCTGACTGTTGCGATAATGAGATTTTTTAGGACTAATTTTTTAAATTATGTTACAAAAAGTGTTAAATGATAAGTAAAAGTTTTTAAATTAATGTTCCCATTTACTCCAGACTTTGTTTTTCAATGTCTGGTGGGAAAAAAAGTAAATTTTAGCAATTTTTACATTTTCATGCATGACATTTTTAAAACCAAGTTTTCGTGAGAATCACCCGGATGCTTTTATCTAAAGCAAAATCTGTCCTACCTGTCCTGACTGTGCGTTCACCACACGTTTGGACATCTCCTCTGTGATGAGCGACACGTAACGTCGCTGTTCATCCAAAATCATGGCCAGTTGCCGGTTTAACTGCTTGATTTCCAAGTGGATTCGGTTCTGACCTTCAAACACCTGACGGATCTCTCGATCGTTCACGCTTTCAAACAGGTCATCAACTACAAAAGCAAATCAAATGCAGTAGATGCTAAAGGTCAAACAGATCTTTGATTTTCATATATTGTTTTCTTAATATGTGATCCGGTCAGTGAACCCTCAGCTAAAGTAATTTTTTTGTGATTTACTGTTTTATACATACAATCATCCTATATAATGTAAAGTACATTCAGTGAAAATATAACCTTGATATCTTTAATATTGACTGGGTAAGTTCATGTCAAAGATTGAAATCAATTACTGAAGCCTGGATTTCACAGAGAGGGTCACATATTTAATTGTATTTTATTATAATGGGAACATACTATGGATATCAAATGTGAAAGTAGCAAAAACAGTCTGTTTAGCTGTGCCTGATGACGTTTATTTCTGACTAACTTTACTTCATTTAAGTCACTTTAATCCTCTCATTTGATGCTACCAGCAGATTCCTATCGACTACACACATCACGAATGCTCAAAGATGCACGCGAGCCTAAGGTCTAAACTTCAGACGGGATACGAGGGACTCAATGGGCTGCCCCTGGACATCAGGGTGCTCTTTCTGAAACTCCTCTTTCCTTTTGTCCAGCTCTTGTTGGAAATTCTCAAATTCTTCCTGGTACTTGTCCTTCTCCTCTTTGGGAATCTCTTTTTCTGGGGGAGGCTTTGTGGAAAGACACAAAACACACATTCAGACCTGCTCACGCACACAGACGCACTCACGCACACTCCAATTATAATGAACAAGAGCAATGGAGTAAGAGGTGGACACTTATGAAATAAGTATGGCGGATTCTTTTGAATCAAACTTAAATGCATGTGTGTGTGGGGAGGGATTGTGTACCAGATTCTGCCCAGGCTCGGTGAGCCTGAACACCAAAAATGACAGCACATCATGGTCATCTGTGAAAAAGACATTCATTTAGCTTTTTGTTTAATTATCGTTACAGCCATATTTGCTGGAAACATAATTTATTCAGTTAAAAATAAACAGAAATCAGGGATTAAGCAAATATATAAACATTCAGCGGTTACGATTCACATCACTAAGCTTATAATGATTTTTAAGCTAAGCTACTGGGTCAAATTTTGTAAAAGTACGTAAAGCAACCTGCAATTTTATGTTTCAACCAGAGATGGCTATAGAGAGACTAGTTACAAATTAAAGGGACACTCCACTTTTTTGAAAATAGACTCATTCTTTAGATCCCATAAAGTTAAACATTTGATTATTACCGTTTTGGGATTCATTCAGTTGATCTCCGGGTCTGGTGGTACCACTTTTAGGATAGCTTAGCATAATCCATTGAATCTGATTAGACTATTAGCATTGATCTCAAAAAATAACCAGAGTTTCGATATTTTTCCTCTTTAAAATGTATCTCTTCTGTATTTACATCGTTTACTTAAGGGGGTCGCACACCGGCCGCGCAGATCAGCGTAGCGCCGTGTCGAGTTGCGTCTAGGACAACTCGGAGGTATTGTAAACCGGAAGTGCACATTAAATAGCGCGAGCTTCGTCAGACAGTGTCTACTTCAAAATGCAAAATGCAGGTGCCACCTGGCGGCGCGGGTGTGCATATACTAATAGAAAACAATGTGTTCGATTTTTTTAGAATGGCGCGGCGCTGAGCTGCGCGGACGGCGTGCGATCCCATTAAGACCGACGGAAAATTAAAAGTTGCGATTTTCTAGGCCTATGTGGCTAGGAACTATTCTCTCATTCTGGCGTAATAATCTTAGACTTTGCTCTAATCGCAACTTTTAATTTTCGGTCTGTCTTAAAGGTGCAGTGTGTAATTTTTAGAAGGATCTCTTGACAGAAATGCAAAATAATATACAAAACTATAATATCAGGTGTGTATAAAGACCTTTTTATAATGAACCATTATGTTTTTATTACCTTAGAATGAGGCATTTTTATCTACATGCACAGAGGGTCCCCTTACGTGGAAGTCGCCATTTTGTGACACCATGTTTCTACAGAAGCCCTTAACGGACAAACTTTTTTATTAAGTTGTCTCCGACAATGACATGTTTTTCCGGTGATGGCTACCGTAGCTTCTCTATGCGTTTCAAAAGCGAGGGGTGAGCAGTGGACTGAGCTGTTGGTTGCAATTCGCAAACTCACCACTAGATGCTGCTAAGATTTACACACTGCACCTTTAAGGGCTATTTATAGTCGCGCGTAGGTGCGACGGCGTAGGTTCCACGTCGGTTTTCATTTATACTTTTGCGTCGTCGTCGACGTGCAAACACCCCCGCAGACCGCTGGTAGGCAGTAACCACGCGTGTAACCACAGTAGCAGCAGCAGAAGTCACAGAAGAAGAAGCTAAGCAAGTTAACCCACAAACGAAGAAACAGCAACTTGTTGTGTATAATTTGAGAAGACCAGCAATGATGAAAGTAAATAAACAGCGACTTTTGATGCAGTTTGAGTTAAATCACTCCTCAACTTGGCTCATCTTTGTTTTCACCGTCACAAACGGAAATTCCTATGACGCAGTTTTTTTTACCTGACGGGAGGGGTTCTGGTGGACCAATCACAGGGCTTGCGGTCCGCGTAGATCTGACACAGAGCTACGCACAGGCTACGGATAAATCGACCTTTAGCACACGATCTAACTACAGAAAAGGAAAAAAATTAAACTCTTTGGTTATTTTTAGCACGATGCTAATGGTCTAATCAGATTCAATAGATTATGCTAAGCTATGCTAAAAGTGGCACCGCCAGACATGGAGATCGCCTGAATGGATTCCAAAATGGTAAAAATCAAATGTTTAACTCTAGGGGGGCCGAAAAATGAGCCCATTTTATTTTCAAAAAAGTGTAGTGTCCCTTTAACTATATAAAACACTCAAATTTGTTTTTGATATTTTAGATATATTCTTTTGCTTTCAGCCCAATTTTGATTCAGATGAACGCTAATAAGAACATAAGACAATGTCTGCTTCTGCACACGTGAATCAACAATAGCCTTTGTTGGACTCGTACCTGCCAATCCTCCAGTAGCTGCAGAGATGCCAAAAAATCCAGTTTCAGGAAGAATCATGTTTTCAACTTTGGTGCAGTACTCATAGTCCTCTTTATCAGGAGTGAAGCCATTATTGATGTATACCTAAAGGAATCGACAACTGAATCAGTGTTCATTTTGCTTCAAATTCATCTCTAATAGGATGAATAAATTGGATTGTAACACAGTGGCCTACTGTATTTATGATTATTTGTTATAATATATGATATAGCAGATATAAACATGCACCAGTACCGATAATGTTTGCTTGTAGTAGGTGATTTTGGCGCGTACAGGGTAGGGTTTGTTTCTGAAGTCTCTAAGGCAGGTACCCAGAGACTGAGTTGTGCCATCACTAAAGGAAACAAATTTGGATCAAACAAACAAATACAAACAACAAAAGTACAATGTTCGCTTTACAAAATAATACATTTTTGAATAATGTTTCTCTTAAAGGGACAGTGCACTCAAATTGAAAATGACTTACCTTGAGTCATTCCAAACCTGTATGACTTTCTTATACAGATAAAAATGTCTATGAAACATATATGTGAAATACTACAAAAATATGATAGCTGATTATATGAAGGCATGTGGTTAAGTCACTATTTTGTAAATTTTCGACCACATATGCTGGTAACAGTTCTCCCCCGCTGGCTTTCACTGTCATACTCAGATTAGGAATGATGGAGGATTAGACTCTCTCATAAATAATCATATTTCTTAATCTCCTTTGAGTTGCAAAAATGAGAGCAGTTATGTTATCAAGGAGGATATGTTTACTTACTTTTGATGGTCATAAACAAGTTTTCCATTGTTACCCACCACTAGGACAGCAGGGTTATTTTTCTACAATGGAAAGGTCAGTGAGAAGAGAGATAATCCCTATTTAGTACAGAGCGAACATAATATAGATCTAGAGGTGCTCTGACATTTGTTCGTGAGACAAAAGCACGACAGATAAACATAATCCTTTCATAAATAAATATTGAGCTCTACCTTAAGATGATTTGTCCAAAACACACATTGTGAAAACATAATTGGATGAATTTAGACATAAACAAACATTACATTTTCAAAATTATTTTAACATTTTCTAACTTAATATCTTCCTCTAACTAATAAAGAATACTTAACAAGTTGAAAAGGAAGATTCACCATATATAGCGAGACAAAGAAGATAAATCTAAAAGCTTTGATAATAGAAATATTATCTCTACTCATTATATGACCCTTGACCACAAAACCAGTCTTAAAGGGATAGTTCACTAAAAAATGAAAATAATATCAGTAATGACTCACCCTCATGTCGTTCCAAACTCGTAAGACTTCGGAAAACACTTTAAGACGCCCCATATCCAATCCGAGAGCCTATTGACCCCTCATCGAAAATCCACGCAAGGCCCACTGACCATGTCCAGAAAGGCAACAAAAACATCATCAAAGTAGTCCATGTGGCATCAGTGGGTCGGTTGGAATGTGTTGAAGCGTCGAGAATACATTTTGGTCCAAAAATAACAAAAATTTCGAGTTTATTCAGCATTGTCTTCTCTTCCGCGTCTGTTGTGAAGCGCATGCGCAAAACCAAAGCCACATGACTGCAGTGACGCAGATGACGTGCCATCCTCAGACATGTTTGCGAAGTTTTTTTCCAAACTTACAGCCAGCATCTTCCTCAGACTGTAAACGAAGCCCGGGCACACACACAAAAAAAACAGCTGGGGCGCACCAGATAACACGTCAGCCGCGTCACTGCAGTCACGTGACTCCAGTCTCGCGCATGTGCTTCACAACAGACGCGGAAGAGAAGACAATGCTGAATAAAGTCGGAATATTTCTTATTTTTGGACCAAAATGTATTTTTGATGCTTCAACACATTCTAACTGACCCACTGATGTCACATGGACTACTTTGATGATGTTTTTATTACCTTTCTGGACATGGACAGTTTACCATACGTAGATTTTTAATGAAGGGCAAACAAGCTCTCTGACTAAATGTAAATCATCTTAAATTGTGTTCAGAAGATGAACGGAGGTCTTACGAGTTTGGAACGACATGAGGGTGAGTCATTAATGACATTATTTTCATTTCATCATTTACTCATCCTTAATTCGTTCCAAAAATGATTACATTTCTTTGTTCTGCTGAACTCAAATGAAGATATTTTGAAGAATGTTTATAACCAAGCAGATCCGGGGCTACATTGTCCTCCATAGTAGGAAAAAATAACACTATGGAAGTGAATGGTGCTTTGGTTATAAAAAATAATAATTCTTAATTTGTGTTCAGCAGAACAATTTTTTTTTTTAAAGTTTGGAACAACTTTTAAGTAAGTAAATTACAGGATTTTTATTGTGGGTGAACTATCCCTTTGAGTAGCACATATTTGTAGCAATAGCCAACAGTACCCTGTATGGGTAAAAAATTATCGATTTTTATGCCAAAAATCATTAGGATATAAAGTAAAGATTATGCTCCATGAAGATATTTTGTAAATTTCCTACCTTAAATATATATAAAAATGTATTAATTACTAGTAATATGTGTTGATAAGGACTTTATTTGGACAACTTTAAAGGCGATTTTCTAAATATTTAAGATTTTCTGCACCATCAGATTCTTAACAAACCTTACAACAATGGAAAGCTTACTTAATCTTATTTATAGCTTTTACATGATGCTTAATTCTCTTTTTTAATGACTGGTTTAGTGGTCCAGGGTCACATTTAGTTTAAAAATACAATTGTAACAGTGTGTATTTTAAGAAATAAAATTGCATGTGTGTGCTTTCACCTTTCCATCATTATCAAATGAGTCAAAGAAAATTCCCACACCGTTCCACTGATCCGCGGCCCCATACACAGGACCATCGAGACCTTGACTGGTTGTGAACCATATGGCCTGCAAAACAGACACACACACACACACACACACACAGTTCACTGAACATGGGTAATTTGGTAAGTGGTGCTTGAGATCAGTGTGGTCTGCTCCACAGGACTGTGGGACAATTTTAAGAAAAGACACGACACTACACTATAATTACTTGTTCTACATTGCAAATATGCTGAAAGACTCGCATGAATTTATCAAGATTGACCTACGGACACGTGTCCTGATAAATTTATTTATGATGTACAACAGAAGCCCCTCCCACTCGTGATAAGAGGAAATATATGAAACTTGTGACTGTGAACAAACTAATGAAGGTCCAATGAATTAAGTCCCATTAAATGAGCTTTCATAACCAGTAAGGGAGTTGTTTACACAACAACACTGTTTTGGGGTCCTGAAAACACAAACTTTTGAACATGGGTTTCAAAGCCCAAGTTTTTGAGAACAACACCTTGTTGTCTCCGTGTAAATATTTATAATAATATATGGAACTACAAATCTGTGGTAACAATGATTTCATGGGCCTATGTCCAATCAATAGCTATGCTTGACCATAACAAAAACAAATAATAATAGCGGCCTACAGGACTGTGTTTGTGCTGCTCAAGATACTGAGTTTATTAACACTTCTTCAACAAAATGTACAAAATGTTGGCACTTTAAAGTCTATGGAGCCCTTAAAGAATAGTCTACTCATTTTCAATATTAAACTATTACTATTTGTTATTACCTTAACTAAGAATTGACCAAACACATCAACGTTTTTCCTATTTAAGACGAGTAGTTATACGAGCAAGTTTGGTGGTACAAAATAAAACGTAGCGCTTTTCTAAGCGGATTTAAAAGAGGAACTATATTTTATGGCGTAATAGCACTTTTGGGAGTCTTCGACTCGCCTGAAAAGTCCGCTCCCCTTCTCACTCTCATAATGGGAGAGGGAGGGTGTTACTGCGCCGAGTCGAAGTACTCCCAAAAGTGCTATTACGCCATAAAATATAGTTCCTCTTTTAAATCCGCTTAGAAAAGCGCTACGTTTTATTTTCTACCACCAAACTTGCTCGTATAACTACTCGTCTTAAATAGGAAAAACGTTGATGTGTTTGGTCACTTCTAACTTTATCTCTGATTGGTACCATTGAATGAATGGGGCTAAGCTAAATGCTATCGAGTGTCGCAGCGCGCTCCAGCGCTTACGTGCACGCACACAGATGATAGAGGGATGTATCAACAATTCTTAGTTAAGGTAATAACATAGTTTAATATTGAAAATGAGTAGACTATTCCTTTAAGGGGACATGGAGCAAAAATTAAATAAAGTTTAGTTTCACGTGCGCCCGTGAAACTATCGCGTGTGCAACCGAAAGTTTCACGTACGCATGCGAAAGTTTCAATTAAAAAAAAAAAAACTGCACATGAAGGTTTCACGTGTACGGAAGAGGTTTAGGGCCACTGGTGAAAAAAATATTTGAATTCTGACTTAAAACTCAGAATTCTGACTTTAAGCTTTCCATCAAAACCAAAAGGCTCACACATTTCATTTTTTTCTCTCACCAATCCATCTGCTCCCATCCGGCCTCGTCCGGACACACGGAATGCCACTTCAACTTCCCAGTTTTCAAAATGCACAGGTGATTTTGTCCACACTGAACCCTTTTGGCTCCGCAGAGAGGGAGTGATGCGGACTTGATCCGAGCTTGGAATGGCATCTGGAGATAATGAGGAAATTTGAAAATGAATAAATAAACAACTCTAAGAACATTTAACACACACATACAGGAAAATATGAATATAATCATGAATGAACATTTTATTTTCAGGTTGATTTCAGTCGTAGGACCACAATCTTGCCCCTATACACACTTCAATCCAAGTAAACTGAGGTAGGGTGTTTTGAGCGTTCCATCATTAACTGTACAGCTTCTCTAAAAATGCTTCTCAGACAAAAAAGTTAGGTTTTGTGACATACATTTTTTTTAAACTAAAAATCTGTGTGCAACAAATTTGGCTATTTTATAACAGGACATATAGAAAGCATTTGCAGTGGAGTAATAAAGGGTATTATTAAGCAATTGGTGACAGTAAAAAGTTACACAATATAATCATTATCAGATACTCTTTATTCTGAGTCAAATCGGTTTAACCCTTCGGTGGGTGTTTAGTGGAAAAATAAACTGTGTGACACTTTCAGTATTGAATGGCATTGATTTCCAGGAGGCTTGACAGATTACTATAAATAACTTGGATTGGTGTCATCACTTTTAGAAGATACTGACAATGCTGAATTTCAGTGTTAGCAGCAACATGGATTAAAAGTAATTTGAATCACATTGATTTTTGCAGAAGATATGTCACAAACCACAGTTTTAATTAAACATATTGCTGATGACTTCTCAATAAATCATGCAAAAACAACAACCAAACAGCAAAGCACCAAAGAAAACAAAGCAGGGGTAGTGCACTTGTTTAATAAAAACGTTTGCACAATTTACTTCCACACGATTGCATTAATACAAGAAACCTTAAATGCTCAATGCAAACCATCATTCACATAACGACATTAAAGCAACACTTTTTTTGCCTAAACCTGCATTTAAACCACACATCTAAACATGCTGACAGACAACGGTAAGTGATACAGATGGAGGAGAGAGCAGATGCACAAACTTACTCCCAGTATGAACCCAGAATGGGATTCGTCCATCACTCTGTGTCAAATGAGGCCCTTTAAAACTGTATTTATACTCAAAGCGCCGATGCGGCAAGTCACCGGCGGTGTTGTCGGCGATAACGGATTGAAATATTAGTGATATTAGTAATAAACAGACACGAGCTGCCAGACACTTTGCTATGGGGACCGCCATGTTTCAGTCTGAGTGCTGACGTAGCGCAGAGAGGGGCGGGACGATGGAAAGAGCTGAATGGCCAACAGGGCGCTCTCTCATTGGTTGAACCGTTTGACTGACAGGCGGAGGATTTATAAGGCGACGGCTTTTTGCCTCGTTTTCAGATTCTGATGACTGGATCCGTACGTGTCATCGCGTACAGCTGCTGTTACCATAGTAACCGTAGTAAATCTAGTAAAATACCGGCGTATTATATATTTTTTAATTGTACAAGGAAGAAATAAGAATAAAATAGTAAGATTAAGAAATGTTATACTAATCAAATTGTCTTTGCAAGTCTTTTCAATTTAGCCAACTATTTTAAGTTTTGACTACACTCATCAAAATAAGCAAGCAATTTCAGCTTGTTTTAGCCATCCATCTCTAGTTGAAATTTAAATGTTAAAAACCAGTAAAACAATTTGCATGCAACAATGTACTAACTATGTAGTATGCTATGCAGTATACTCGTATTTGAGGATATTATTGCAGTGGTTCTCATACTGTAGCCCTGAGATGATGCCAGGGGGCCCCCAGTTTTATGACAGTTTTATAAAAAATATTTAAATTTATCATAAATTCTGAAAAATAGAAAAATCAGAAAAATAAGGCTCCTAACTAATTGTATAATTGAATATGTTTTGTTTATTTAAAATGTTAAGTTTTAGACTGTTTTACGTCATAAAATGTCTTTGGGGGGCCACAAATGGGTGCACCATACATAAGGTGGGGCCACATGCGAAAAACCTTTGAGAACCACTGTATTATAATAGGCTAGTTCATTTTTTTAAATTTATCATAAATTCTGAAAAATAGAAAAATCAGAAAAATAAGGCTCCTAACTAATTGTATAATTTAATATGTTTTGTTTATTTAAAATGTTAAGTTTTAGACTGTTTTATCTCATAAAATATCTTTAATGGGGGGGCCTCAAATGGGTGCACCATACACAAGGTGGGGCCACATGCAAAAAAAAGTTTGAGAACCACTGTAGTATAATAGGCTAGTTCATTTTTTTGTACATAATTTGTGTGACTTAATATGACAAGGAAACTCTGTCAGGGTTTTATTTCACATTTAAACTATAGATACAGCAGCTAGATTACTTTTTATTACGACTTGTCTTAATGTTTTAAGTCTATGAACACTAATAAGGGTGAATCATGAACTTTGAGCAGAATACATAACCAGGAGTTACTTCAGATGCCCTTTATTTAATGAAAATACCATACTTACTTGTCTACCAAATACCTATATACCTATATCAATTTACAAAATGAAAAACAGTTTTAAACTGCTTGTGGGAAAAAAATGAACAATAAAATATAAATACTTATTTAAATAAATATTTATTTATATAAATATGTATTTATATAAATATAAATATAAAGATATGAACATATAAAAGATTCTTTGTCAGATTTTATGGTTCCATAAAGATCCTTTAACATCCACAGAACCTTTCTGTTCCTCAAACAATTCTTTGTACTGGAGAAAGGTTCATAAAAAGATATTAAAGAAATTTGGAAAACCAAAAATAATTCATGACCCCTTTCTAGCACATTTTTAAGAGTGCTGCATTCAACATACACTTTTTAAAACAGGACTTTCTGTCACTTGATCTCTGAGTATACATGCACATACACATACATAGACAAACACACCTGGATTAACAGAACAACATCCTTTTATCTGATTACTGAACCTGTAATTAAGGTCTTAATGAGTGCTATCTTTATTTCTAGATTGTATGGCTGGAGTAACCTGTCACTAACAGGTAGATGATTCCCTGTCATTCTGTCCAATGATCAACCCCCTGGTCTCAGGTCAGTACCAGCACCCTGTGGAAGGGATCAGAGCAGAATGAAGAGCAGGAGCTCCTGAGGTGTCATTCATGGCAGAGCCTCGAACCCTCAGAGGGGTGGTCATAATCCCCGCCATTCACTTTCTATGCTAATTGCTGGGGGCTAATGAGGGAATGACCTCACTCTAAGGTTAAAGTCAGCTGACCCTGTCACAACTGAAAAGCTTTAGAGAGGTGCCGTGGGTGACAGCCAGTGTAATTTGTAACATATGTCAACCATATAGGATTGCTAAATGTTATTTTTACGTTAATGGTTTTGCGTTTATGGCACATGTCAGAGTTTGATATAAAAAGCATTTTATAAGTGCTGCTTTTCTTTCTGATTTTATAGTTTTTGTGCTCAAATATTTCCTGTGAAACCGCCTTGAATGCACCATAAGTCATTTTGGATAAAAGCATCTGCCAAATGCATAAATGTAAGGCTATTTGTGTGGCTTTAAAATCTTCTTACCAACTTTGTGGGTTTCAGATTTTGGGCATCTTATGCCTTAAAACCCTGTCATGTTGCATTTTCAAAACTAGTGCATTACCCCTAGACAGCCCTAAATGTCATGCCTCGTTGTTCCAAGCTGTATTGCCTTTCGGCTTGTGCGTAATCCATCAGCCAAACAGCATCACTCCAGCTGGGGACTTCCTGTGGCCTTTTCTCCAGCTCACGATACTCCCTTAATCATCACAAGTGTCTCTCTTGTTCGCATCATTAGTTTAGCCCGAGGAGAGAGTTTGTAATTGAGGTCCATTCTCCTTTATGTGAAGTTCATTAGGAAGTTAATTCTCACAGTTTGGAGGAAATGCGCGATTTAAATGACAAAGGAAATGCAAATACCTCATTTGGATCGGAGACAATGGCACCTGATGAGAGCTAATGGATTACACACTGGAAGAATACTTGTACAAATTAGTCAGCGCAAATATTTGGCCATCTTATCTAATCTTATGCGCTCTTGGTTTGTTATTTTTGGAAAACAGTTCTGGATAGCTAACACTAGTGACTAAAAAAAGCACAAAAACGGGAACAGTTGTATAAACGCACGAATTATGATGTAGAGTGTCTCCTAAACAATATTCGTGTGTATTTTAAGCGTTTTGCGCTTCGTGTGCGCAGCTTGGACATCTGGCGCGCGCCTCGCGTCTTTAAATCAACGTTTTGCTAACGCAGTTAAACACTGTTGATATTTTCAACATAAACTATTAAAATGCATGCGTTTTTTTGAATCTATAAGCGCCGTGTCTTGTGCGTAAAAGCCACTCTAAACATGCTTTGCATGTTGTGCAGCTGCGCGTTGGTTTCGTGTCTCAGCTGGGTTTCCTTTTCTGTATTCAGTGCGTCTTTTGCATTGAGTCACCAAACTAATGCAAAAACAACAAGTATTTACACAACAAAACGTGAGTAAATAAAAACGGCTTGAGAGAAAAGCAGCGTGGCGCATTTATTATCCATCACCTGCAGGGAGTTCACATCGCTATGGTGACCACTTCAGTTCTAGATGAGCTATTCATTATACCCTAAAACTAATAAAAATATTTGACCCCTTTTGGATGGGCTCATTTGTAGATATATTTCTAAATAGATTCGTCATCAGGGATTTATAAAATATTGACTTCTTGAGTGTAAATATTTAGTTAAATCTGTGTATCTAATCCCTTGTTGCTCACATTTAAGAGTTTTTAAAATATGTGGCAATTACGCAAAGTGTTAGTCTGGTTCTTGCACGTCACGTGCTTCGCTTTTGTGGCACCTATTTTACTTTGGAGTGTTTTGCGAGTGTGTTCAAGTGTGTATGCCCACATAAAGCAATAGTGCCCTTTGTGTGCGCATGTGTGTGCTGTGTTTTGGGCACTCAACAGTGCCTTAAAGTGGCTCGACGCAGTTTTGTGTCCGTCTGTGTGTGTATGTTTGGAGTGTCCTCTCATTATCTGTCCGAACTAAAGAAGTTTCACCGTAGCGGCCGTGCCCGGCTCTTATTTACAGACACACGAAAGCGAAACAATATCGAATGGATTCCTTTATCGTCACAAGTACCCCACATGTCCACCTTTGAATTTTCCCCAGCCCGCCTCCACCTTTCAGATACCTGCACGGAAAGAGAAATTTATGACAAAAGAATATCCTCAACTTTCTCTCGGCGGCCCCCCTAACAGAGATGGAGGGCCCAGTTTAAGACCTTTATTTGTGTAAAACCTCTCATTAACTTTGCTCATGCTGTCTCTCTCGGCCTGTCGTGGCTTAAGTACCGTGCTTTGTAAGAAAGCTACCAATTAGTCACCCATCAGCTCCAATTAGAAGAGACAAAACCAGTATAAAGATAACTCAATGAGAGATGGAGAGAGGCTGTGGCGTAACACCGTGTGATCTCGGGCCCCATTCAGAGGCGCTCGCTGCTCCGGGGCCTTTTTAGCGAACGTACCCTCCTCAACCCGTTCCTTCTTCTCCGAGAGTCCAGTGTTGTTGAGATGGGAATCCAGGCCTCCCAGGAGTCTCAGAAGGAGGGCTATTCAACCCCTCTACCTGTTTACAGCTTCTAAAGCGTTCGGTTTGCACACAATCGCCCTTTGTTTGCCCAGTGCTTCCTTTAACTTAGGCCTCAACAAGAGCAAGCTTTCACTAGCACTCGCTTTTCTTTCCGTGGAGTGGAGAGGAAAAAAGAAAAACCGAGCTGAAGGAGTGGCTTTCGCCTCATTAAAATTGAATTTGCACTGTCCTGTAATTACATGGGAGGGCAACAATGTATTTCTTTCTCTCAATGAAGGTTTTTTGGGGCAGCTTGCATTTAATCTCTTAAAGGCATTAATTAGCGCGGAGTGAAACTCTAATTTCCTCCGCCTATGCCGTGAGTTTCCCCTCTCCGGTCTTATATCGCGGCTGGACGAGCAAGTACCGTTAATAAAATTACCTCATTTATGACTTTTATTTCAGCACAGTGAGCTGCCATTAAGCATTAGCTTGATGCTGTTTGAACGGGGCCCAAACCGGGGACCCGGGGGGGCCGCATTCACTCTCGCTTGTGTGTTTTCTGCATAGTGGGCAGTTCTAAATAATGAGGGAAGCACCCAGTGAGATATAATTAGGAACAAGGGGCACTTCAGCAAATATTTGAAATCTTTTAAGGCTGGTACTTGTACACAGTCCATTAATTACTTCCAGATGGGATTTTGCAGAATATTTCTGCCCAAATGTCACCTCTTCCTCCTCCCTTACCTCCCTGAAGACCTTTGTGTTTGTTTCTCAGATCTTTGAAGTATGGTGCATGTTTATTTAAAAGACTGATGGTTTTGCACAAACTTCATTAAGATCATATTTCTTTCAAAGTAGCTTTTAATTGAATTTCTTTATGTATTTGAATGTGATTGTGAATATGTCTTTGGCAGTCTGATTAAGTAAATAAAGAAAATTATGTAATAAATGCTGATATTATGTGTTATTTATTTAACACATGGAAATGAGAAGATCATGCTTTGTGCATACAATTTTCTGCACACATTTTACAAAAAAACAATAGTGCATGCAGTAGGATATGTAGTTATTGCAGGATTATGCACTTACATTAAATATCAAATGTTATTGTACATTTCGGCAGCTTAATAACACATTTGTTGTATCTTCATGTGGCTTTATTTGACAAATATGTTTTTATACACATGTAGTCTTAGATGTCCTGTAGCCTAGTTGATAGAGCATTGTGTTAGCAATGGAACGGAAAAAATAATAAAAAAGTCACTTTGGATAAAAGCGTCTACAAGATGTGTAAATGTAAATTTTGTCATCTGAATAGGACTCATAGGCCTACAGACATTCATCACATGTGAAATAGTAGAACAGATAAGCTGTAATATTAGACAGATCACATGATTTCATTGCACCTGTATGTACTTACTGAGGGCCGCAGGCAACATTATATGGGTGATTCTCACGAAACCATTGAAACACCACGGCACTAATGATTTTAGCTTTAAAATGTGTAATATAGTAACATTATAAAGCATCAGAATTAACACAATACTGTGTTCTACCTTGCACAATGTGTGATTTCAACATAAGAATTTATAATTGAAAATTTTATCTCATTTTCTGCTGAAATTCTCATTACCGTAATGTGTCCGGCTGTGTTTGAACATGCGTTATGTTGTAATTTAATCAAATTAACACAAAAATGAAAAAAATGGATGTTTTGCTAGACTACTTTAGATGACAGAAAAAATATTTACCGAATATTCATGTATAATAATAATGAAGAAAAATTAAGAAAATGATGTGTCCATGCCTGATGTTCTCATCCTCCGCAACACTTTTTGAGAACAGTTTAAGCACACATACAGAATTTTAATAAAGTTTGATTTTGAGTGACCAAGCACATGGACCAGTTACTTCAAGATGGCTACCAGGTAAGATCATTTTTTTACAGTTAATTTGAAATATTGTCTTGTCAGAATGCTTACACGACATTTTGATTATCATTACCGCAACAGATGCTTATTAAATGTTAATTTAATTTATAGAAGCATAAAACTTTGATTTTAAATGCATGTGCTGAATCTCCAAATTATGTTCTTTCAGGTTTGTCATGTCATTTTGAAAATATGTCAGTGTTGATGTTTTCTGACTGTTGCGGTAATGAGATTTTTTAGGACTAATTTTTTAAATTATGTTACAAAAAGTGTTAAATGGTAAGTAAAAGTTTTTAAATTAATGTTCCCATTTACTCCAGACTTTGTTTTTCAATGTCTGGTGGGAAAAAAAGTAAATTTAAGCAATTTTTACATTTTCATGCTTGACATTTTTAAAACCAAGTTTTCGTGAGAATCACCCATATTATCAACACTACTGTGAAAACTCTTTACTTGCCAAAATGCACACACACGCATGCACGCACACATCTGTATGCACATGAACAACCATATTTATATATTTTTATGTTTTTATTTTATTTTTAACCTTCAATATACTTAGCATCTCATGTATATTGTTATGCTAAGATCTAATAGATCTAACTAAATGTGTGGTTGTTTTATATGGTTGGTAAAATAAGGACATCTAGGTTAATTTACCCCAACTATTGGGTTTGTCCATTTTATACAACTATGGGTTGAAACAACCAACACTACCTTATGAAAATTAACCATGGTTTTACTACAGTTAAAAAAAACATGGTTACTGTAGTAAAACCACACTGTAAAAAATACTTTGCTGCCTTAAATTTTTTTGTTAAATCAACTCAGATTTACAAGTCATGTCAACAGAGACAACTTATAAAATAAAGTTGGGAAATGTCAAATAAATTATAACAACTCACATGTAGTTATAACAACTCATCTCTAGTCAAGATAAATAATAGTAAGTTGAAATTACTTTTAAGAAATTTTTTTTTAAGGCAGCAAAGTATTGTTTACAGTGCATAGTTGCTACAAAACAACCATGATTTTGACAACCATGGTTTTCAAAAACCATAGTTGAACCATGGTTAGTGTAGTAAAACCATGGTTTGCTTATAGTAATCAATACAATAAAAAACATGGTTATTACACTTTTACCACAATCAAACATGGTTAATTTTTGTATTTGGTTTAACCAGCTTGATATGCATGGAAATTTATGCTGGTCTTAGCTGGTCTATAAAATAGTGATAATAATAAACAGACTTTGCATGTCTAACTACACAAATTCTTGCCATCAGCATAAAACAAGTGCGCGGTTCAGGTTGATTTTGCACACAACACATTGTCCATGTTATTGCTGTGATAATTCCTTCAGTGGAAACAGATCTAAACGGGGTTAGACGTTAATTACAGAGCGGAGAACTGGAGCACAAAATCTCTCAAAAGAGGGACATGGAAAGGGTGTCAGGCTTTTGAGAGGGGATAATTGGGACCAGAACGGATTGATTTTGGGGTATTGTGGCACTCGGAAAGCAAGCCAAGGTTCTGAATGGACTTTGCTATGGACTGTTTCAAAAACCTTACATGCAATCCACCATCCAAACTAACCAGAGGCTATCCCACTGAACACTGGACGTCGGATAGACGTGCAAATCATGTCTATACTGGGTCCATCGGTCCATGACCAATTCTGGACATCTATTTGACGTTCAAACTAGGTCCACTATTTGGACGTCCAACCATGACCCCTAGGACATCCAAATACTTAGACGTCATATTTAACATTTGACCTTTGAAGTTTTTTGGACGTCATTTGGATATATATTACATGATTAGGCCTATATGTGTTTATTTACAAATATCAACATTGTTGTATCAACAGAATTAATACATATGAATAGCCTATATTATTTATACAATATTTTTCCTGTTTTCTGGAATTACACACAAATTTATCTAAATTTACAATAAAAAAAATCTGAAGTAAGTTCGTTATATTAAAATGATATGATCATACTAACAATTTAACATGAAAAAGCACAAATTTATCAGGCTTTGATCAGATTGTTGTGAATGCAAATTTATGGACTGGTTGGTGATGGTTTGGTTTTGTCTAATGCAGACCTCACTGTCAGGCACTGTATCGATGGTGTGCACAGGTCCACCAGTTAAAGAATTGAAGACAAAGTTTTTGCACAATAGACAATCTGCCAAATGTGTTTTGCTGCCACCTTGTGGACAAACCCCTAACAATGATCTTTTCTAGTGCATGGTTTCCCAAATATTAGCGGTTCGAGAGTTGCTAAAAAAATTTAAAAGGTAAATAAATAATTAAAAAATGTACAAATGTAAACAAAACACTAACAAAATATATATTTTACTTGTTTAATGTCATGTGACCATTACACAACTCTACAATATAAATCAGAAAACTGAGACTCATGCATAATGGACAGATACGTGTAATGTAGCAATAAAAGAAAATTACCTGATGAAGATACAATACCAGGTAATATAAAAATAACTATGTAAAAGACTACAGATAAAAAATGTTATTATATTGTTGGAAAGCTCAGGGAATGTAGTTTTCATATTTCAAGGCCATTTGATGATGGAAATTTAGTAGGGACAGTCATTTTGTTATTTGTCACTGACCCTGTAGGAGTCCATATGAATTCGTATATATTCATAATTCTAATATTCTTCAAAATGAATATATGAATCTACAAAAATCGTGACAAACTATATATTGTTGGAAAGCTCTAAGAATGTAGTTTTCATATTTCAAAACCTTTTTGCATTAAACACAATGCAGAGAAAGTAATTTATTAACTTGTGACAAGATATTGCAACTAACCGTTGACACCTAGTGGCCTTGGTTGGTAAAACCACTAAAAGTGTGACAGAAACTTCATTTTTTGTTATTTTCACACAAAATTTGGTTCAGAACTAGTTGAGACTTGTGTCTTTATTGGTGTGGTGTTTTGAGAGTAAAACATTTTAATTTTTATATTCATTTGATTAGAGAGTATATACTTTATTGCATTATTTTTATTATTTAAAATAATATTTACAACTTCAAACACCTCAGTGTAAAACTATAAATTGTCTTCTTAAAAAAAGCGACCAAGATTTTGCTTCTAAACCAAAGAATGCCAGAGTTATAGTAATTTTAACCTGCAGATCACCTTTTCACCCCCCCACTCAAAAGGGGCGGTGACAGTTATAGGGTTAAAGTATTTTACTTCAAATAAATATTGTAGGGCAAGGGAGTTCGGCTGACAAAAATGTTTGAAAACCCCTGATCTAATGCAACAGCAATGAAATATATCAGTTTTTGCTGCCATCTCGTGGTTGAGAAGTAGTATCACAAAATGTGATGTTGCAATTAAGGATAATTCAATAAAATAGCACTGAATAAACACCAACAAAACCTCAAGATTCCCCTTCACAGTATATTTCATTTATATGTTTTCAATTGCATTTTTTTATTGAGTTGGCCAAGACCTTTAATTCATATATTCATAAAGAAACACTCATGATTTGTGTCTGTAATTGCAAAATGTGTGTGCTTCGTGGTCTCCAAAACCTAACCCAAAGGAAACATTAGCTGTGGTCAAATAATAAGTTTAAAGCACTGTGAACTATTTTGCTTCATCCTAAAAAAATGTAAGATCTAAAATGGCAAAACATGCCTAAATCAACTCACAGTCCAATCTAAACCCATTTCTTCAGTTGAATTTATTTACTTTCTGTTAACTATTTTAACGCTACTGCTGATGCCAGTTGTTTTATTTTTAGATAAATGTGTTTAAATCAAAGTGTAACTGCAGTTCTCATTTTACATCCATACTGTATATACTTTAGGCTATATGTAAGACAAACTGGCACAGGATTAGAAATAAGTAATATTTTGCAATTAAATTGTGTAATGCACATCTATTACTTTCACTTTTATAATGGAGATTAAGTTCTATACTAAATATTCATCAGTTTCATCTTACATTTCATCCCAGACTCACTTCATACTGTACACAATATAAAGGTAACATAAACCTCTCCAGCCGTATCCAAACTTACATATTATTTTCAACCAGCCGATTAATCTTTTCATTTGGTCGAATCAAAATATTATCTTCCCCAACATGAGCCAAAGTTGTTCTTCTCTGTGGAAAATGGTGTTTTGATGAAGTCTATGTTTAACAGGCCTACAGGGTGAACTGGCCGCAGTTGTTGGCCGGTTACATCAGACAGCTTCCTTTCACGGGCCACTGCTGTGGGATTCTCACAGGGATCCGTACAATTTAACCGTGAAATGTGAAGGAAGAAAGTTGTTAGAATCAGACGGGCACACAGTGATGGGAAGCTTATTCACACGGTGATGGGAATCTAATTCTCTGTAGGTTAGAGGTCAGATTTAGTTTTACTATAAATCTTCAAAAGGCAGATTTAGCCTTACTATAGGGGGACCTTTACCAAAATACAAACATAACCTAAAGAAATGTAACACACAGTAGATTCTACAATATTGGAGTTGTGTTAGACTTTTTTTTTAAATTAAATATGCATAATATGCATACATTTGGTACCAATATGTAATTGTAAGGTACTACAATGCACTCTTCAGGTACAAAGGTGTACTTTTTAAAAAGGTTACCACCCAGTGACATCTTTTGTACCTTTTTTTCTGAGAGTGCAGGAATTGCATATCGTCACTGTCCTTGCAAAAGCTCACCATATTTTGTGATTTTTGTCATAAATCATTATTGGTGTCAGTGGGTTTTGCAAATATTTAACCAATGACAAGTACACTCACTTAAATGATTATTAGGAACACCTGTTCAATTCCTCATTAACGCAATTATCTAATCAACCAATCACATGGCAGTTGCTTAAATGCATTAATGGGGTGTGGTCCTTGTCAAGATAATCTCCTGAACTCCAAACTGAATGTCAGAATGGGAAAGAAAAGTAATTTAAACAATTTTTAGCTTAGTATTTCACAATCTGGTCAGTTACTGGGATTTTCACGCACAACAACTTCTAGGGTTTACAAAGAATGGTGTGAAAAGGGAAAAACATTCAGTATGCGTCAGTCCTGTGAGTGAAAAGGCCTTGTTGATGCTAGAGGTCAGAGGAGAATGGGCCGACTGATTCAAGCTGATGGAAGAGCAACTTTGACTGAAATAACCACTCGTTACAACCGAGGTATGCAGCAAAGCATTTGTGAAGCCACAACACGCACAACCTTGAGGCGGATGGGCTACACAGCAGAACACCCCACCGGGTACCGCTCATCTCCACTACAAATAGGAAAAAAGAGGCTACAGTTTGCACAAAATTGGACAGTTGAAGACTAGAAAAATGTTGCCTGGTTTGAGTCTTGATTTCTGAGACATTGAGATGGTAGAGTCAGAATTTGCCGTAAACAGAATGAGAAAATGGATCCATCATGCCTTGTTACCACTGTGCAGGCTGGTGGTGGTGGTGTAACGGTGTGGGTGATGTTTTCGTGGCACAATTTAGGCCCCTTAGTGCCAATTGAGTGCGTTTAAATGCCACCGCCTACCTTAGCATTGTTTCTGACCATGTCCATCCCTTTATGACCACCATGTACCCATCCGCCAATGGCTTCTTCCAGCAGGATAATGCACCATGACACAAAGCTCAAATAATTTCATATTGGTTTCTTGAACATGACAATGAGTTCACTGTACTAAAATGCCCCCTACAGTCACCAGATCTCAACCCAATAGATCATCTTTGGGATGTGGTGGAACGGGAGCTTCGTGCCCTGGATGTGCATCTCACAAATCTCCATCAACTGCAAGATGATTTTCTATCAATATGGGCCAACATTTCTAAAAAATGCTTTCAGCACCTTGTTGAATCAATGCCACATAGAATTAAGGCAGTTCTGAAGGCGAAAGGGGGTCAAACACAGTATTAGTATGATGGTCCTAATAATCCTTTAGATGAGTGTATTAATAATTGCTTGTCTACTTGTACAAACCAGTGTGCAATCATTAAAAATATAGCATTTTTTTCTCACCAACTGAGCAATATAGGAATAATGCAATGCACTCAATGAAATGCATTTATACTCCATTTACCTCATCAAAACCAAATTTAGATAGATTAAATATTAATACAGAATCACAAGTGTAAAAAAAATAAAAAAGTAAGGTTTGGATTATTTTTTTATGTTGTTGGCCTGGACTAAAGCATAACACAGAAAAATCTAAATTACAATCAGTTTTATATTGTACAGTATGTAACTGCTTTCACTTTTCGTATGTTTTCATTCTGTGTTCATAGAGCTTTACCATACGCGTGTGGTGTGTGTGTCGGTGTTATCGTAATACCAGTTAATGGTGCAAACACTTGATTTGTGGTTTTAAACAACAAAACCATGTTATGAATAAAAGTTCAAATATTTGTTAAACAAATGACTCATTCGCACTGCAGAAATTATAAAAATGTACAACCTTTATGTTATAAAAATAGAGATTTCATACAATGAAATACATTCTTTTTCAGAGATTATACTGTTAAATAGCAATCATTCTTTGATATTTACACTATTCAATCGCTCATTAATAAGTCCTTATTTCAATATTGCCATTCTTTGGAGACAGTCTTAAACCTGCCAATCCGGATTATTTAAGTTCCGGGGCAATTTTCTCTTCCTGGTGCTCTTAGGATGACTCTGGGGTTTGTAGTCCTCTCCAGATCCGAAGTCCAGGCTATCCTGGTTTTCCCTCCACGTGTCAGGGGGGAAATCCTCTCCTGATGAGTGCATTGATCTTCCATAAACTTTATGCTGTAACTCTGCGATGTCATTACGGATGTCAGCCAGCATCAGCAACAAGAAGTCAAACGATCCAGGCGGACCCTGAACACACATCACATAAATATCTGTGTCACTTGTATAAAACGTTTGTGCATATAGTACAGTAGTGTGCAATAGGCCACCACCAGCTTTGTTATTTTAGTAGAGTTTTAATGACCATTCATACTTTTTTATCACTTTATTAACTCATTCCCTGCCAGCCATTTTTATAAAAAGTTGCCTACCAGCATTTTTTGTGATTTTCACAAAAGTTTCAAAAAATGCCTTCCAGGAAAATTTTCTTATAAAAATATATAAACATACAAATATATAAAATGAAAGAACAGACCCTCTGCTTTCAAACAAACGTGAAAAACTTTAATCATATCTATATTTTTATTTCTGCTTATAAACTCTTAAATACGGGTATTCTTCTTTAAAAAGAGATTCAGAACTATTATCAAAACATACACAGAGTATACAATTAGTAAATAATTTTTTGCTTTTGTTATTTTATAAATTGGGTAAGTGCGCCATCGAGTGATTAATCGCGGTATTACAGATTAACATAAAAACTAGGGCTGTCAAAAGATTAATCAAGATAAATCACATACAAAATAAAAGTTTGTTTTGCATAATATATATGTGTGTGTACTGTGTGTATATATTATGTATGTATATAAATACACACATACATGTATGAATTTAAGAAAAATTAAATTTTTAGGTATAATGCTATATTTAGGTATATTTGTTATTTATATTTATGATATAATATATATATATATATATATAAATGTTTCGTTAATACAAACATTACTGTGTGTGTGTGTGTGTGTATTATATATAATATTATATATATTATATATAATTATATTATATATAATATTATATTATGTATTATATATAATTATATTATATATAATATTATATTATGTATTATATATAATTATATTATGTATTATATATAATTATATTATGTATTATATATATATATATATATATACTTGAGTTTATACAAATTTCTGGTTGTATTCTAATAAGAGATTGAGAAATAATCTAATGGTGGCATGATGGCCTAAGACCTAAGATACACTATACAGAACAGGATGGTCTGTGTACAGTTAATTGTTATTATTTTGGGTACCACTTTACAATAAGATGGAATTTGTTGACACAATGCATTAGCTTAAAGGAAAACGCATTTTGGGATTTTGGGATTTTAGCTAACTCACCGTATCCCCCAGAGTTAGATAAGTCCATAAATACCTTTTTCAGATCCGTGCGTCCTGTAACTCTGTCTGATGCACCCACCGCTAGCTTAGCTTAGCACAAAGACTGGAAGTGAATGGCTCCAGCTAGCATACTGCTCCCAATAAGTGACAAAATAAAGCGAACATTTTCCTATTTATGTGTTGTGATTTGTAAAGTCACACCGTGTACAAATAACAAGGTCATATGAGATACTGGGAACTATATTCTCAGAAGACGAAGCACTGCTACTTGGGCGGAGTGAAATTACTCTGCCCATGTTCGCGTTATTTTGTCACCTATTGGGAGCAGTATGCTAGCTGGAGCCATTCACTTCCAGTCTTTGTGCTAAGCTAGCGGTGAGTGTGTCAGACAGAGTTACAGGAAGCACAGAGATGAAAAAGGTATGTTTGGACTTATCTAACTCTGGGGGATACAGTGAATAAGCTAAAATCCCAAAATGTTGGCGTGTTCCTTTAAATGAACTGACAAAGATGAATCAATGCTGACAAACTATACTGCTCATCGTCAGTTAAAGGTGCAGTGTGTAAGTTTTAGCGGCTTCTAGTGGTGAGGTTGTGAATTGCAACCAACGGCTCAGTCCACTGCTCACCTCTTGCTTTTGAAACACATAGAGAAGCTACGGTAGCCGCCACCGGACAAACATTTCATCGTTGGAGACAACTTAGTAAAAAAGTTTGTCTGTTAAGGGCATCGTAGAAACATGGCTGCACAAAATGGCGGCTTCCATGTAAGGGTATGTAGATAAAACGTCTCATTCTAAGACAATAAACACATAACGGTTCATTATAAAAAGGTCTTTATACACCCCTGATAATATAGTTTTGTATATTATTTTGCATTTCTGTCAAGAGATCCTTCTAAAAATTACACACTGCACCTTTAACGTAAGCTAATGCATTTACTAATGTTTACAAATATATTTATAATTGTTTCCAAGCAAACAAAATAATAACAATTTACACCATTTAACCCGTTCAAAAGTTTAAGTACCCCTTACAATTTAATGAATTGTGTTGACTTCTTGAACCTAAGTGAATGTCTGTATCTTTCGTAATAGTTGTGCGAGTCTCTCAATTGTCCTCAGTGCAAAAATATGAATCTCAACATCATACAGTCACTGTTGGAAAGGGTTCAAATATGCAGAAAATGCTGGAAAAACAAAGTTTGTGCAGGACCCAGAGGATTTTTTTGAAGACCAATGGAGAGTTTAATGGCTTAGGACAAACAAAAGACTCATGATTTACTATAACCCAACCTGAAAAACGTCAGTGATTGTCAAGGTAACATCATATAGTATTAAGAATCAAGGGGATGTAAACTTTTGAACTGAAGTTATTTTTGTAAATTTCGTATTGTGGACACACAAACATGCACGCACACCTGTTAGAGGTGAACCAGAAAGAAAAGGTGTAAAGAGGGCAGTACAGATAAAAAATATTTCAAACACAAACTGTATGAGAGAAAGGTTCATGATAAGAGGTTCTTACTGGTGGTCCGGGTTCCCCAGGAAGCCCCCTCTCCCCCTGGAGAATCCAAACAAATATTTGGGTTAGCAGGATTACAGTAAAGAAGAAATGAGAAGTCCAACGGGACAGTTATTGCCCTCTATCTCTCAGTAACACGATCACACGCCAGCAAACAAGAAAGTCAAAATCAGACCTCCTAATTCTCACTTTCCAAGTCTCAGATTAATCACTCAAAACCATAATATAGCTGCCATGTAAAATCAAAAGACATAAATGAGTTTATTTAGCATCAGAGTGTATCTAAATGTTATCTTAGCGCTGTTTCTGCGCACCATTTGGAGTCGGTCTATAGCTCATTTGGGCTGAGGGATGGCTGTAGGTACCGCACAGACAGACATTGTGAGATATTGACCCCTCTGCTGGGATTATGTAGGGTCAGGGTTCGCACAGAGGTACTGAGCGAGGCCAGATGTTTTCGATTTGAACACAAAGCCAGAGTAACACAAACATGTAACTGAAGCGCACAAACACAATATACGCAAGATCAACCTTCAACCTCTGTTTGAACACGCACGCATGTTTTAAACAAACAAGGCTGTTTTTATAGAGGTACAGTTGAAAGATACTTCATTCAGGCACACTTGTTGTTACACAGTGAATTCAATTTCACACCCAGAATGCAATTCATTATGCAACAATAGTCTGTGTTACAACTCTGGACATTAGCATTAAGTGTTTGGTACATTAAGGTTGCACACTTGACATCTAGCTAGCTGAATAACAGCACACTTGATTAATGGCATAGATATCTGAAGATAAGGTTATTGTATTTTCAAATGACTAGTCTCTAATAAGTGTGCTTACTTTAGGCGACCTAAACATCTCGGCTAAAACATGAACAAACTTCTACCTTTTTCCAAAACTTTGATAATCCCATTTTTACTATAGTTGTCTATTTTGTTGTTCTGTCATAATCAAAGTTTTTTTTTGTAGTGAAAGATTATAAAAAGGTATGAAAACAATTGACCAAATGGTACTTTTTACAAACTTGTATCCATTTCTATGTAATCAAGGAAGATATTTGTATCAAGTAGCAAAACGGAAGCACCATTGACTTCCATAGTAGGAAATAAAAATACTATGGAAGTCAATGTTGGTCGAGTAAATGATGAATTTCCCTTTTTGGGTGAACTATCCCTTTAAGCACCTTTATTTTTAATGCGTATTTGTGACCCCTTGTTGGCAAAATGAGTCGGAATGAGCAAATTTTCAAAAATGAGTTATTGATATTTTGACATTTTCTATTAAAAAAAAAAAAAAGGAAAATTATGTATGATTTGTTGAGGTCTGACAAAAATGACAGAGGTACAAGTGTTTGAAGTCGACAGAGTCAACAAAGTCGATTTTAAGAAAAATCAAGTTGAAGATTTTTAAAGGTTCAAAAACAAAAACACAGCATATATACCTTAAAATCAGTGGTAAAACGAATAGATTTAACACACACAAACTCAAAAACAATATCTATAGGAAAATATATGTTCAACTTTTGTCTGACTTTAGACAGACAGCTTTAAGATCTAGGGCTCTATCTTACATCCGGCGCAATGCAGCGCAATGCGCGACACAAGTGTCTTTTGTTAGTTTCCACCCTGCGCAATTATAATTTTCACATTTAGCGCCGCGTTGTTTAAATAGCAAATGCATTTGCGCCCCCTTTTGCGCCCATGGGCATTATGGCCTGAAAACGAGGTGTGTTCAGGCTCATTGTTGGCGCGTTGCTATTTTGAGACAACTAAAATAGAGTACGCCATTGACCAACAAAAACCTGCTCTAAAGTCTAAAGTCAAAGGCGCAATGTTTTTTTTTTTGTTATTTAAAGAGCGCATTAGTAATATGCGCCTAAACGGGACGACAACGCGGGTTTGCTTAACACATACATGAATGCGCAGCAGCACAAAGACGCTTTTAAATATGAAAGATTAAAGGATTGAATGTAAAAGATTATTACTGAGTCTCTTAGACATAAATGAGGACTAATTATGAGACGTTAGGAGACACAAAGAGCTGCTTCACATGTAGACTGATAAGTAAATAAATGCTTTGCTTTAATGCATCTGTTTTTAAATGTTTTTAAATGCTACTCCTGGATTTATTGTATATGATGACTCTGTACCTGTAGATATGGTGAGATGAGAAACATTTTTAAGTAATGCCTAAAAAAACTGACGCTGTCCAAGTGCTGAAACATGCGCAGAGCCGTTTGTAAATTATTTATCTCTTGTTTGTTACAAATAAAGTATTTTACAAACCTTTTCTTACATAATTGTAAATTATTTTTTGATGATATTGGATAGCCATACATTTCAAGCAATTAAAAGCCTGATTTTTTTACTTCCATGACTTTTTAATAAAAAAAAAACAATTTCAATACAAGTGAAAAACAACACAATTATTTAACATTAATCTTAAACTGGGGATCTTCTTCCTCCGCTTAGTTTTTCAGTTTACAAAGTCCGTCATCTAAATAGGGATTAGACATAGCGCCAGTGCAACCGACATTTAAAGGGGATGAGAGCTGAGACTCTCATTGGTTTATTGCACGTTACGCCCAAAATACTCCCATTACAATAAGACCAACCCTTTTCGACCATGCGCTCGGCGCACAAACCATTTTTCCCGTCATTAAATTAGCAAAAGTGGATTCGGACATGCCCATTTAGACGTTGCACTGTGCGCTTTAGACAATGCGCTTAGATCGTTAAAATAGGGCCCCTAATGTTATGCAAGAATCTAATATAATGTTACACATTAGATATTTTTCCCAACAGTTAACCCAAACATTCACATAAGCCATAACAGATTATGGGGTGGTTTCCCGGACAGAGATTAGCTTAAGCCAGGACTAGGCCTTAGTTTAATTTGAAAATATAGCTAGTTTTAACAAACATGCCTTACTAAAAACTAGGGCTGTCAAAAGATGAATTGCGATTAATCGCATACAAAATAAAAGTTTGTTTTTGCATAATATTTGTGTGTGCACTGTGTGTAATTATTTTGTAGGCTTATATATAAATACACACACATGCATGTATGTATTTAAGAAACTTTTACATGTGTGTGTGTGTGTGTGTGTGTGTATATATATATATATATATATATATATATATATATATATATATATATATATATATATATATATATATATATATATCAATTCAAAATATATACATACATAACATTTTTCTTAAATGTATACATGTATGTGTGAATTTATAAATAGCACACACATATATTATGCAAAAACAAACTTTTATTTTGTATGCAATTAATCGCGATTAATCTTTTGACAGCCCTAATAAAAACAATTCTTGTGTGCATTTTGAGGGAAAACAAAGGGCACTGATGTATTTTAAGATATGTCAGTCCAAGTTGTTTTGTTGGACAGCTCTTAAATTTATTTTAGTCTAGAACTAGTCTAATCCTTGTCTGGGAAACCGCCCCTTTATCTGCGTGAATTCCTGTCCAAACGGTAATTCTGTGTATATATTGGGGTCGTGCGCTCGCGCATCTGTGTGCATGTGTGGTTTCATGTCTTAACGCTCTTAATAACTCTTTTAACATCAAGCAAGCCCTGCACTTTATTTTTTTAATTCCTGCATGTTTTAAAACTGAAACCAAAATGTCAGACGTACTTGTAGATGAACACCCATCTTTGTACAGGTTAAGCATTTAGGACAGTACACCTCTCAGAAAACATACAAATAAAGATAATTTTAGATGTTTAATGACTATTTAGAGCATTAGGGTCGGTAGATGAGGGCTTAATGTACTTATTTCTATGAAAACCTCAATTTCAACGATAATCGACATTCATATTTTGTTCTGCCTCTAGCTCAAAATTGGACCGTGCGCATTCCGACTCATTTTGCCAGCATGGGTCACATATCAGTTTTTTTTTCCGCAAATTCCTGTGAAATTCCTCAGTGTAATCAAATTTGCATATTTTGACTAACAGTATTTCCAATTTCCAGAATGTAATAATGGTGTTTTGCTACCAATGATTTAATATTACAATGGATGATGTCATATTTGATCCTTTGACCTGAATTTATTTCATTAGTGATGTTGTGATTGGTCTTAATCAGCAAATCATTTTTATTTTCCAAATATTTGCATTTCAGACACGAAAAACAGCCTGTGGTTACAATGTGCTTTTGAGCATAGAGATAATAATAAATAAAAAACATACAGTACTGTACCTTTATGCCATCTTTCCCTGGAGCCCCTGGTGGACCCTACACAAACACACACGCACACACATCCGGATTAAACACACAATCACTATAACAAGACTACAACAAACAAGTATGCACTGTCCAAAACAAAAGAGATCAATATATGGTTTATTTTGTGATAAATGCTGTTTTTTAGTTTGATGTGTCAGCTGTTTAAACCAGACTGACAAAAAATAGCTTAAGTTGCTTATTTAAGAAAAAAACTGTACTTCTGAAATGTAAAATATTGTGAAACAGCAATAAAATACAACATTCCAAATCACAGACCCGAATAAACACAAAATAGCATTTATGAATGAAAAGTGCTTTTGATGTAAAAGTAAACAATTGTTCTTGTTGGAATTAAGCTTATCAGTTCATCTTCTAACAGACTTTATAAAAACTGACTCTTATCTGAACATATCCGCATGCCAGCCAACAGCCAAATTAAAAAGGACCCTCGGCACTCCAAACAATTTAAAGAATATTAGATTTGATGGTCTTATTCATTCAACTCGAATATTTTCAAACATCAAATCATGCTTGTCAAGAGCCCCAGGGTACATCTGAGCCGCATTTGCAACAGCATGGAAAATATGATTCATATGTCTAAAAATACTGCATTGAATTGTGGGTCTTTATGCAGGTGATTATGGAGAGCTGGTGCTGGGCCAGTGGCAATGTCAACAGTCTTTGTTATAGCAGCGGTTGAACACAGTGCTCATGATAGGCAGGGAAGCGTTACGATTGCTTACTGATACAAACAGAAACACATTTATAGTTTTGAACCTCAAGCACATCATCCCACAGTACGAAGATAAAACATCCTGTTTAGCATTTCCAAGTAGTGCACTCCAAACTGCATGACTTCCCATTTATCAAATACAATTTTTTTATTTTAATCCCAAACTGAATTCATAATGTGAGCTACGACTCAAGAGCATTGAACGTTTCATGTTTCAACATTCAGGGTTCATAAATTATTGCATAACATCAGCAACACCGTATTTTTCTTCATTGATGGCTTGCACTTCTACGATGTGCTCGGATGCATTCAAAGCAAAAAGCCGACGCTATCGAACAAATCGCACGGGCCAAAGAAAGCAACCGTGAGCCGAACACAGCCGGTCTTGTTCTTGTTAGACCCATTATCATTTGTCAACTCGGATTCTGCAATTTGGCATATTGCGCTTTATAGTGTCGTTTTTTACAGTAAATCTGGCTCTGCCTCCAAGCCGCAAAAAAGCTTTACTGTAAATAAACATTTTTGCTAATCAAAGAAAGTTAGGAGCAGAGATCCCGACAGAAAAGAAATACAGGAAAAGAATAAAAAAGAAGATGATGAAAGTGATTCGTGTCCTAGTTTCAACCCCACCTGCAACGCGGCCCCCTTTGGGGGTCATAGGTCATCCAGCTGAAGAGGTCAGGGGGTTTAGGGTACACGTGTTCAAGCGCTAGCCTAGACGGAGGTGACCCGGCTTTTTTGAGACGGAGCTACGATCCTGCTGGTTTATTTCAGCTCGTGATCATTAAAACAAATCTGTGTTGGAGCCAAGTATGGAAATGTAGATTATATAACTCTGGTGTGTGATAAGTCTTAGGTTAATGTAAACAGAAAAACGAAACAGAAAATCAAGCGTGTCAAAATACTGGATCTGGCCAGCAGAACTCGCAATGTAAATGTGCGTCCGCTGCTCCAAATGGGTTTGGTGGAAACGAAACAGAGCCTGCACCTGCCGATCCGGTTTCAGTCTAACACGGCTGCTGAATCTATTAAAGCAATAGTTCACCCGAAAATAAAACTTATGTCATCGTTTAATTACCACTTACCACCATACCCATATGACTCCCACACCACACTGCTGTTATTCATACAAAGACGGTGAATGGAGACCAGTGAAAGATTTTCAGTACATAAATTCAGTCTGTACAACACAAAAAGCTGATTATATGGCATTCGAAGACTCGAAATAAAAAGCAAGATACTTATAACAACTACTTTTGTGATGCTTTTATGCAGTGGCGGCTCGTGACTGCTCATCCGAGGGGTGCAAATTCAAAATATGTGTTCGACGTGTCATGTGTGTTGCTTGTGTTTTCAAAATATGTGTTTGTTGCATTATGTGAACCATGTGCATCACGTGTTTTGTCAAAATAAGTGCCTGATGCACACGCGCCAAACCGTTTATGATAAAAGAGACGCTCACGTTCACAAAATACACGCAAGACAGTCCTTTAACAGTAAAGTCTGACTACGCATGAAATTATGCGAGTATCTGGCAAACGCAAGCGTCTCTTTTATCATAAACCCTTTAGACGCGTCTACCGCAGGCACTTATTTTGACCAGACACGTGATGCACAGGATCACTCGACGCGCAGAACACATATTTTGAAATTACGAACCACACACATGACGGCTACATACACTCACTTGTATGATGTCACAGCAGTAGGCAGCGCAAATATAACAACACGCCTTCAATCCCTCCCACTATGAAGTGATACTAAACTCGATGGAAAAGCTAATCAAGCCAAAGTGAAGTGAGCTGACACGGCCTGACCCGTGGGGTAGTTTGAAATGGAAAAGCGCCATTAGAGATAGATACTGGTACCTTAACTCTTTCCCCACCATTGCCAAGTTATCTCGTCAATTAAAGGAAAACATTTGCATGAAAAAAACCCTGTGTTCCTAAGTTTTCATGGTTATCTGTACTACCGTGATTATCCACTAGATGCGCACTTACCCAATTTATAAAAACTGAAGCAAAAAATTATATATTAATTTTACAATCTGATCTCTAATAAAATTCCTTCACAAAAATGCAATTATTTCAGCTTTTTGCTAAAAAAAGTAAAAAAAAAACATATTTAAGAGTTTATAAGCAGATAATTTTTTTTTATAGTTTTTCCCCCCGTTTTGTTTGTTTGTTTATTGTTTGTTTGAAAGCAGAGGGTCTGTTGGTTCATTTGATATATTTGTATGTTTATATAATTTTAGAAGAAATTTTTCCTGAAGGGCATTTTGTGAAACTTTTGTGAAAATCACAAAAAATGCTGGCAGGCAACTTAAAAAAAAGGCTGGCTGGGAATAAGTTAAAGTAACATATCTGTTCCTAATGGTACATATTAGGACCTTCTTAAAAGTTACCGTCCCAGTTACAACTTTTATACCTTCCTTTCTAAGAGTGTATGGAAAAAGGGAAAATTCCTCTCTTGTGTTTAACAAAATCAAGAAAATCATTGAGGTTGAAGCGGAGAGAGGATCCGTAAATAACAAAAAAAATAAATGGGGGGGGGTGAACTGTCCTTTTTAAAAGTTTCCTGTAAAAGCATCTTGATGTGGGATTCCATCCATAAACAAACGTCTGATGTCCCATATGAAACCATCCATTTGTTAAGCATCCATTTTACTCAAAGTAAAAACATCTGAAGTATGAGCACATCTTAAACGTATAAAAAAGCGAACACAAATATTTACGGTCGTGAACTTGGTCTACGGAGGCCAGATACACATGCCACAATGTGATGATTCGGCTGAAAAGGTTAACTTTAGAAAGTCTAATGTGATTCACAGCACTTGTAATTTGAGTGTGTGTGTGTGTGTGTGAGATGATAATTCATTATGTTTGTCGGTACGGGGAAGAATGTGCAAAAGAGTAATGAGGGTTAACAGCCCGTAACAGGAAGTGTAAAGCATGTCATAGTCGACGGCAACCACAGGTCAATGGGCTACGACACCTTCATACTGTGTTTGAAATGTAGCTTGATGCAGTTACTCTTCACCTGATACGAATAAAGAATGAAATATTAAGCTGTGGAAACTCTAGAGCTACTATTACTATAGGGGAAACTATTCGGCATCTTAAGAATGTAAGTGTGCCGTGACATGCTGTAATCTTTACACTGGGGTGCTCATTCAGACTCCCGGGGATCAAACTTCACGCTGTGTTTATTGTCTGCCAAATTCCAGACTTTCAACACAAAACCCCCCCGAAACGTATGTCTATGAACTCCTTCATTCACTTCTCAAATATCATAAAAGGAAGATCCATATGTGACCCTGCCTGTGAAAAATTACCCTAGATAATGTAAAGATCATTCTTTGAAAATATAACCTTGACATGTTTAATATTGACTGAGAAAGATAAAAAACTTAGATGCTCATAGTCCAATAAATATATTTTCAGATTTTTTTTTTTTTTAAAAGGCTAGGTCTAGTCTTTTAACTCTTTGAATACTGAATCATTCATTCAGGTATTCAATGTAAGCGAACTGCGCAAGTTAAAAAAATCTGATCTTTGGTGGATATTCGTGCCGCGTTACCAATCAGGAGCTAGCTCTAGTAGTGACGTGATTCGAAGGAGTGAGCGGAGTCACAGAAGCCCCTCCCATGACGCAAATTTCTGCAAGAATGTCCCGAATGACTAGAATTTCACACGCGAATAAAGCGAGCAAACTCAAAATGTTCAAGCATACGACTACGCCCGAATAGCGCGCTGTTGCCGCCTCTACCGCGGCTGGTGTGAACGCCACATTACAATTTCAACATTTTATTCTATATTTTATCACGATGTATATTTCCTGGGATTGTACCTGTGACCTTTCGCTTTGCTAATGCAATCCTCTACCAGTTGAGTCACAGGAACATGTTAACTCATTCACCGCCAGCACTTTTGAGATTAGTTGCCCACCTGCATTTTTGTGATTTTAACAAAAGTTTCACAAAATTCCTTGCAGGAAAAATTATCTTCTATAAATATATAAACATACAAATTATATCAAATTAAAGAACACACCCTTTGCTTTCAAACAAACAATAAACAAACAAACAAACAAACAAAATGGGGCAAAAACGTTTCATTATATATTTACTTAATCCACTTAATTTAACCACTGAAATATGGATATTTCTCTTCAAAAATACAACATTTTGAGGAAAAAGCTTAAAAAATTGCGTTTTTGTAAAGGAATTTATGTTAGATATCAGACTCAGAATGACTATCAAACATAAAGGCAGTTAAAATAAATCATTACTTCTTTTTAACTTCCGTTTTTGATAAATTCGGTTTTGGCGCCATCCAGTGGATAAAAGCGGTATTACACTTTCACTTTGAAATTCGTCCAGAAAGGAATAATTATTAGTTAAATATTAACTCATAATTGACGAGATAACTCGTCAATGGCGGGGAATGAGTTAATGTTATTTTTCAAAGCACAGCAATGCTTCTTAACAATACATACCGTTTTAATGCAGCTTTACAGAAAATACTGCCTTAATACTCCCTGCAAAATTTTCAAGAAAATTTTTTCTTAGTATTTTTGTCTTGTTTTCAGTAAAAATATCTAAAAACTCTTAAATTAAAATGCTTTTTCTTGATTAGCAAAACGACCCAAGAAAATAAGTCTAAAAAATATCAAATTTAAGTCATTTTGTGCGTAAAACAAGCAAAAAAATCTGCCAATGGGGTAGGCAGATTTTTCTTGAATTTAGTGCTTAAGAAAAATGTTCAAGACTTTTTTGCTTACCCTATTGGCAGATTTTTTTTTTGCATGTTTTATGCACAAAATCACTTAAATTTGATATTTTTGGTCTTAAAACTAGACTTATTTTCTTGAGTCGTTTTGCTCATCAAGAAAAAGCATCTTAATTTAAGACTTTTTAGATATTTTTACTGAAAACAAGACAAAAATACTAAGAACATTTTTTCTTAAAAATATTTTTTTGCAGTGCAGGTCTTACTATAAAAATGACAGATGGCATTTTTTTTAGAAGAGGACTGAAACTAAAGTGGACTATATACTTCTGCATCGATTGTACGCTGTAGCCTATGCATAAATGCGAGCCCTCGACAGTAAACTGATGCGCAGCTCTCCAAAAATGTAACAACCCGTCAGTTCTACGTGGACCACAAGCGCTGTGATTGATTTGCTAAAACCCCTCCCCGTCAGTTCTAAAAAATATGCATTGCATTCCTCATATGCATTTACGCTTGTGACGGTAAAACAAGATGGACAACTTTATTAGCGATATTTAATTAATATTTAGTGATATTTAAACTCTTACATTGCATCCTCTGCATGTGTAATTGCACATCGGCGCAAACAAAAACAGAGATGAATAAATAAAAAAAATGATGCGTAGCCTACGGTGTAGAGGCTGCAGTGTAGGTCCTACACAGAACTATAAACCCAACTTAAAGTCTATTGGATGCAGACATACTATAGTTTTACCCCCTTTAACCTTCTTTAGTATATCCTTTAGTAAACCATAACAAATGTGGTTATCTAAAACTGGGTAGACCGGTGGTCTACAACCTTTTTTAGGCTAGGGACCCCTTAATGGATAGAGAGGAGGAGCAGGGACCCCTTGTACAAAATAATAATTTTTGGCATACTACATATTATTTTATTTGAGCTTAATTAAACTGAATACATTATATTGGGGAAATACATATTTTTATTATTAGCATATTAATGGCTACTTTTTCATTTTTTTTTATTTTGAATTCAAACAATATTTGGAGGACCCCCGATAATACCACCAAGAACCCCCCAGACCCATGAAGTAGACTCATAATTATATATGTAAATTAGTTCTCCTTATTAAAGACAGTTGAGAACATTATTATTGGCTTTATATGATATGTGATAGTCGTGAGGTTTGAAATGATGCTTACCATTGGACCACGCCGGCCCTGCTTAATGTGAGAGAGGTCTGGTGATGGCCCCATGGGCCCCATGTCACCCCGGGGACCGGTCAGACCTGGTGAACCCATCTGTCCTGGAGGGCCAGGGGAACCTTTGGGTCCTGGGCTTCCTAAAAGACAGAGACAAGAGAGATAAATGGATAAAATGTATGAAAAATTTAACAATACTTTTTTTACCAAACAAAAACTTTTGATCATTGAAAAATAAAATTCACAAATGTTCATTGTTACACTGCAAAAAATGACTTTCTTACTTAGTATTTTTGTCTTGTTTTTTCTAAAAATTCTTAAATTAAGATGTATTTTCTTGATGATCAAAATGACCTAGGAAAATAAGTCTATTTTTTAGACAAGAAAAAATATAAAATGTAAGCAAATTTGTGCTTAAAACAAGCACAATTATTCTGCCAATGGAATAAGAATTTTTTTTTGAATTAAGTGTTTATGAAAAAAGTTAACTTATTTCAAGAAAATATGGAAAAAAAATTTTTTTGCTAGTTTTAAGCACTGATTTACTTAAAGTTTATAATTTTTGTCTAAAAACTAGACTTATTTTCCTAGGTCATGTTGCTCATCATGAAAATACATCTTAATTTAAGATTTTTTTTTAGATTTTTTTTACTGAAAACAAGACAAAAATACTAAGAAAGTCATTTTTTGCAGTGTATACAAAGCAGCTTTACACAGACTCAAAACAATAAAAAAGACAAATAACAAAAGCATGGCAATTTTCAACTACAGATTAGAAATAGCTTAATACAAGCTGTATTATAGACCTTATTGTATGCATAGACCTTAATAATGTACTACTGTTATATTTTTAACATCCATTTTTAAGGTAGACCTTTATTTTTATTAGTAAATGTGAATCTCACCGGCAGGCCCAGGTGGACCTGGAGGTCCAGGTAAGAACGGATGTGTTGTCAGCTTCTTTTCATTGGTCAACTGCTTACTGACCTCGGCATTGTTTGGCAACATGGCTATCTAAAGAAAGAAATATAACAAATTCTCTCACAATTTCTTTATATATAACTAGAAAAGAAACTGATTGAAAATGACATACACTGGCTTCAAACACTGGATCAGTCCAGTCTATTAGATATTTTATGTTAAACAAAACCAAGAGCGAAAATGATTCAATGTTCACTTTATTCAGGGTACATTTCACCATAAAATAATCTGACAGCAGCAAATTACCACATGTTCTGTTAATAATGTCAAAATGAGTGACTTGTAATAAAACAATACGAGCGTGATACCGTTCAGTATGTAATCCGATCTATAAACTGTAACATCTGTATGCATACCATTCGCAAAAACATGCAAGAAATCCCTGAATTATTCAGGTGGGTGCTGGACAGATTGAGATCAGTACCTGTCTTTTACTAGAGTATTTCACTTCAAAGCTCTGATGTCTGAGGCTCTTTGGGTGAACTGGAAGTATCCATTACTTTCTAACCTTTGAGCTTTAGACAACAAAGCACACACAACACACACACAGGTCTTTGAGGTCTCGCCACACACACTAGATACAGCCCCAGGCCTAGCGCATAAATCTGTGTAAGTGTCTGCGTTCGGTCCATTGCAAGCAATTTAAATCCCATTTGTCGTTGTTTCTGGTTTTGATTTGTGGTGGTTTCTTGGGCTGCCTATATTTCAATCCAACGTCGCACCGTGTGCCAATGTCAACCACTTACGATGGCGCAAGCGATTAGCAGAATTATGTGCCGTGAAGAAAGGTCCGTTTTGCACATAAGATCTGGAGAAGTACATCACTGTGACTATACAGAGGTAAAAACAAGTTCACATTTATTTGATTTTTAAACTGATTGAAACTAATCTGGTGACTGGAGTTTAGATAGGAACACATTATATGTACTGGCTATATATACAGTATATATTAACAAAGACAAAATCTTCTAATCTTTGCCTCGCTTCCTCAAAAGGTAGTGTCTAGGCTGGGCGGTAGTAGGGGTCAGATGTAAGCTTTCCAACCAGTTCACATGTTAGCTGTGTATTGCAAAAATGTATTTGAATTTTATTTAATCTCACACTGTTTTAACTCTTTCCCTGCCATTGACGAGTTATCTCGGCAATAGAGACAGAGCGCAGTTATGCAAATTTGAAAACCACGCCCAACGGGGGGGAAAACAATCCAACCGTCTCCATTGACTTTGTATGGCGAGAGGCTTATAACAAAAAACAGAATAATGCCTAAAAGCTGCTGTGTGACAATATGTACAGCTAACAAGCCAAAGAACCCAGAAATATGTTTTATAAGCTGTCGAGGCATAAAACCCAAGCTTTAAGGAGAAAAAAGTGGACCGCCGACTACGTTTCCCCCTAGTGGACGCAGTTCTACTAATAGGAGTACTATGAAAAGTTGCCTGTTTCCACTTTTTTCTCCTTAAAGGCTGGGTTTTACGGCTCGGCAGCTTATAAAAACATATTTCTGGGTTTTTTGGCTTGTAAGCTGTACATATTGTCACACAGCAGCTTTTAGGCATTATTCTGTTTTTTGTTATAAGCCAGAAATGACTAGGAGGCAGCCCCTCGCAATACAAAGTCAATGGAGACGGTTGGATTATTTTCCCCCCCGGTGAGCGTGGTTTTCAGGTTATGACGCGCTGCGCTCTGTCTCTATTACGAGAAAAGATGTGCATAAAAAGTGTTCCTGATGAGTTTTTATTTTAATCTGCAAAAAAAAAAAAACTGAAGCCAAAACCAGTGGCGACAAACACATCAGGGCTCCAGACTAACTTTTTTCATTAGGAGCACAGTAGGGCTGGGCGGTATGACGGTATATTCCGTTGCCGCGGAATAAAATGTCAGACGTAACAGATTTTTCTATTCCGTCTATTCCGCGGAATGCAAAGAAGTGGGCGTGGCTAACTCTGCCCTCCCGCATGTTAGACAGAGTGTGACGGAGAAACATGTAAAATAATTCACTAATGAACGAGTTATTTCTGTAATTTTTATAATAACTGCCAGTGAATCCACCGCGGGTCTCGCAGCGAGACTCTCGCTCGCTCTTCCTTTCTCTCTCTCTCTCCCTCTCTCTCTATGCTCATGCAGCAGCCGTCCGGTCTCTCGCGTCACGTGCAGAGGTCTCTCTACTGTAGGTACGTGCAAGGAGCTGCGACGCCAAATAAAGAGTTCTTCTCGCACATAATGCTAATAGTTGTAAAGTTTTCTCAACTTTAAGCAAGCCACGACAAACTCGCGTTTATATCAGTGACACGTGCGCTGCTGGAGCGATGTAGTTTGACGCGCCATTTGCTTATACAAACATAGCCTATTTGATTGGAAAGACGAGAAAGAGACGCAAATGTTAAGGTCTAATAGAAAGTAAAGGGTGTCAAGACCTTAAAACAGACTTAATGATCACCACATCATAGCACCTGTCATATTTATAATATCTAGAGCTTCGTCTCTCATATAGGCTATATAGGTATTCATCCTGTCTTTAGGTTTTTGCATATATTTATACCTGTTCATTTTACATAGTGCCTATTTTTAATGTAATGTATGCATAAATACAATGAAGGGATACTATAGCTTCAATAGTCTATAAAATTAATAACTCTATAAACAAGATTCTGTCTTATCAAGACTTAATCTGTTGTTATCTTCTGGGGATTTTCACTTTAACATTATTAACTTGAACATAATTTAAAAATGCGGTGAGCATTTAGTCAAAAGCTAGAGTGAGTTGCAAATTTCTGTACATTTTTATCATCAAAAAAACAATATAAACTGAAAAAACATTTATCCCGTGAAATATTCCGTTCCGTGAAATAAAATGACTCATTCCGTGGAATAAATTTTTGGCCATTCCGCCCACCCCTAGAGCACAGTGGCCCCTGACTGAAAATTTTAGGGGCGCAACCAGAAAATGTGGGGGACACACTGTAAACAACATGCTAACCAAATATTCAAATTTCTACTAATTTCCACTGTATTACTAATAAATACTTTAATGATAGCTGCAGAAAGTACAATGTGCTGTCTTCAAATTCAGTGTCACCTCACAAAAAAAGGTCAAATTTACTGGTCGCACATATGCGACTGGATTAGGGTGGCCATTCGTGCCAGTTCCGCCGGACACGTCCCGAACATGTTTTCGGGTTCGTTCTCCGGAAGTCGCGTTGCTTGACTGCATACATCATCACATTTCAGTTAAAATACATTAGAAAATTAAGATTTATTTCTTTTAAGACATACAATCATTGTAGTTTCATTTTTACCTTGAAATGTAACGGTTGCTTTTCTGAAATTAAACCTGAAATATTTAACCTTGATTACGTATGCGGTCGAGCAACGCGACTTCCGGAGAACGAACCCCAAAACATGTTCGGGACGTGTCCGGCGGAACTGGCACGAATGGCCACCCTAGACTGGATGTAAAATTCAAAGGCACAATCTCAAATTTTGGTGGCTAAATGCTATCATTTGGTGGCAGTCTGGAGCCCTGCACATATTTTGAAAACGCAAGCAACACACGTGACACTCCGAACACTTATTTTGAATTAGCGCCAATCGAATGAGCAGTCATGATCCATCACAGGCCAAAATGTTATTTACTAATTTTAAACTCTGTGTATGTTTTGATACTCGTTCTGAATCTGATCTCTAACAAAAGCTTTTTCCTGAAAAATACCCATATTTAAAAGTTTATAAGCAGAGAAAAAATATAGATAGGATGAAACTTTCCCCCCCTTTTATTTGTTTATTGTTTGTTTGAAAGCAGAGGGTCTGTTCTTTCATATGATATATTTGTATGTTTATATATTTTTAGAAGAAAATTTTCCTGGAAGGCATTTTTTGCAAAAATCACAAAAAATGCTGGTGGGCAAATTTTCATGAAAAGGCTGGTGATGAATAAGTTAATAAAGCTGATTGTGACATCTCACATAAGACTTTGAATTGCATGTAAATATTTATTCCACTTTGTACAAAATACACATTTTTTTATTGTATATCGCTGTTCTTCCAAAAATTTTCGAGATATGAATTTTGGTCAATATCGCCCAGCCCAAGTAGTGTCTAATATATTTGAAAACTTTGTATATATAATACTGTACATACTAGCATTTCTCATATTATTGCCTCTCTAAGACAAATCGCTTGGTTGTTTTCCCCACTTTTGTTCATTCACTTTGTATAAAAGCTTTATGCTTGCTTGGGTGGTTGGCAAGGTGTTGCAATGCAATTCCTTTTTGGTCCCAAGCCCAAAAAAATCCCATTCTTTTTCTAGATATTAACAAGGTCCTTTTACAATGTACTGTATGTCTAAACCTGTCTAGTCTCAGCCTCAGACATCATGCCCACACACTGTTGGCTAAATGCCTGATGCATTTCAACTTTAGACGGACTAAGATCGTCATCTGATCCCTATCTATGGGATTTACTGGAAATGTGTGTAGAAAGGTTGCGTCTTCTTCTAAACAAATCTTAAAGGTCTCGTTCTTTCTGTGTTTTTGAAGCTTTGATTGCGTTTACAGTGTGCGATATAACATGTGTTCATGTTTCACGTGTAAAAAATTCTGTATTTTTCACACAATTTACTTATCTGTATAGCGCTGTTTTCACTGTCCTCAAAACGGTCTGATGTGTTCCTTGTTCTATGAAGTCCCTCCTTCAGAAATACGTATCGAGTTCTGATTGTGTAGTTTGTTTAGTATGTTGTGATTCGATAGCAGCTTAGCTTGCCGTTAGCTTAGCAGGCGACTGACGTATTCCTGTAGGCGGAGTTTAGTCAAAAAACTGTTCTAGTGACGCCATTAAAGCAGGAAGTAGAGGGCTGTAGTCCAAATCATCCTTTCGCTGTAGGCTTTGAAAGGGGACTTCTGTTAAAGAAAATATATCGCCTGGCAGTGAACTTTGAGCTTTATCATTTTGCAGGTATTATTTATGCTCTAACAGCAACATTACACACTAACTAGGGTTTAAAAAATGGGATCAGGAAGAACGTGACCTTTAACTTTGATTGCTTTAAATGTTAGTCAGACCTCTCTTGGGCGATCCTTGGGCAAAACAGCTGCTATGTCTAGATCTGCTACCTTCTATCTGAAGGTCTGCCTTCGCAAGATTAAAACCCATCCAGCCCCTCCGCAATAACAGTGATGTTGGCCTCAGCAAACACAGATAATACAGCTACTCAGGCCTGACAATGTAAGCCCTTCCAAACAAAGCAATAGGGGAGAAGTCATAAGAGCCATCTGTTTCCATCATATCAGAGTCTTTTTGCGTCACCTTCTCACAGAACCGAAAGTCCAGCTTTATTTTCACTCTCTTTTCATCCCCTCAATCTGTTCCTCAAAGTCAGCAGGACCACACATGAGATCCATATATCACGCTGTGACCATGAGAGTGCCGAGTGGATTTGTTGACAGTCACGCTTTGACTGCACAACATTGTCTTCGGCTCTTACCTCGTCTAAACCACACCACTGTGTCTGTCTCTAAAGTCACCAACACGTCCCCAAAGACCTGTGTAACTCGAGTCCAACTTGCTTGTGAAATATGGGCAGGTAGGTTCTCGTTGGGTCAGCCCAGGTCTATGGTTGAGGACATACATATAAAACCAGATCTGCTGCTTGATTTAGCAAACAAGACCTGGCAGGGTCCTACAGGTGGAACGGGTTATGAGTGGTGGGGGATGGAACAGGTTACCTTCTGTTTGAGCTGGAGAACGGTTATCTTCATCTGATGAAAGTCCTCACATGTGGCCGAACACGTTCCCTCCTTCATGACATTCTCTGACTTTTCAAACAGCGTAGCTGTAAAGACATAAAAGACATGTAGACATATGAATAAAAACTAGGGCTGTTAAAAGATTAATAGCGATTAAGCACATTCAAAATAAAAGTTTGTTTTTGCATAATATATGTATGTGCACTGTGTGTAATTATTTTGTATATATAAATACACACACATGCATGTATGTATTTAATAGACTTTTACATGTATTTATTACACGGCTCTCTGGAATGCTTGATTCTGATTGGTCAGTTGAGACATTTGCAGGTTCGTTCTTTTCAAATAATAACCGCTCAAAAGTAATAACCCATAGCCGGTACTACTTGTATGTTTTAAATCCCTCCGCGCCAACAAAGATTACTGTTTGGCGCCATCTTGTGACAAACACTGGACAACCACAATTAGGAATGGAAAATTTTGACATTCATTTTAACATGTACGGACAAAACAAAACATTTAAGTGGATAGAAGAACGAACAACGACAAGACACAGAGAGCTTACTGAGACTGAACTTGACAAAATAGAGCATCTACAGCTATGAAGCCAACACTCAAAAAAATACAGAATGGGCATCTCAAAGACTGGCTAAAAGAGAAAAAAATTGATAAATTGTCACTTCCGTATATACATAGAGGTCTATTGGAATTGACTCCTTTTTGGAGCCAACCTCTTGGGGCCAGTCAATAAATTGTCACTTCCGTATTAGCTTCATCAGAGAGAACGGAAGGTTGCCCCTCGATATGTAAGGGATAATGTAGAGGCAGCCGGTAGTTATCGGGTAAATAAGCCCCTTCAGTGTGATTCAAGACCCTCCGCTTCACATTTCCCGATAACTACAGGCTGCCACATTATCCCTTACATATCGAGAGGCAACCTTCCGATCTCTCTGATGAAGCTAATACGGAAGTGACAATTTATCGACTGGCCCCAAGAGGTTGGCTCCAAAAAGGAGTCAATTCCCATAGACCTCTATGTTAAAATGCCCAACTTTACAGTAGAAAATAATATGTTTACAGGCTGGTCCAAAATTCTTTTGGTCTATATAGCTAATTTTGCCCTTCATGACAACTGTGAGGGGTGAATTTTTTGGTAAATCATCCATATAAATTATATTAAGCCTCAAAGTTCTGCATAATTAAGGGCATGGCCACTTGAGTGAGAGGTGAACTGCCACTGTTGTCACTTGAATCGAGCTAGGCGGGCGTGGTTTCAGCAACCAGCCACCCCAGCCTCAGCCACGTCCCGCCTCTTTACCCATTTTCGGTTATCCGCGAGTGATGCGCGGCTAAAGATAGCGACGACAGGCAATATATATATACATAACATTTTTTCTTACATGTATGTGTGTATTTATATACACAAAATAAATACAGAAATACACACAGTGCACACACATATATTATGCAAAAACAAACTTTTATTTTGTATGCAATTAATCGTAATTAATCTTTTGGCAGCGCTAATAAAAACAACTCTCCACAAAAGTGACAAATTTAAAAGGGTTATGCTTTTGTGCCCGGGGCTGATATTCTTACAATAAAAGTGATAAGAGAATAAATATAAAAAGCATGTTATAATAAAAAAAACATTTCTCTGATCCAAAAGAAAGCCTGAATAATTATGTTGCATTCTAAAATGGTAAACTTCACTAGCCAGTATTGAAGGCAACATAACACTGTTTTCATAGGCAATCCCAGAATGCATTGCAACAATATAAAAAAATCTGGAGGCCTTAATCACCAAATAGACTGTGTCCGAAACTGGCTTCTCCCACGTAATAGTCGGCGAAAAATCAGTATGCGAGACCAAATTTATAGTATTAGAAAACAGTAGGCGTAAAATACCCGGATGACCTACAACTTCCGACAAGATTTTGAATCTCTCCCCTAGGAGATGAGTCACCCATAGAAGAAGAAAAAGATGTATGGTCATAATATTTTCTAAAATGCCTGAAAGTGCAAACGTAGCTCTATTGAATATTTATTTCAATATGTATTCAATATAAATTTATAATACATTTGCTATTCTGGATAAAAACTTTGTTTTTTGTAGTTAAATTTGCGCTCCTATGACGCCGTATGTTACATGATATCAACATGGCGGATGTAGTTTGCTAGAATTTCAAAAACATACTGTTTAAACGCTTAGAGTGCGCCTATTTCATTGCTAAAAAATGTTATTTTGTGTATCTGGTAAAATACAATGTGTTCGCGTGGTTTATGGTCAAAAACACATTATTTTCCACATATCGTACATTTTTGTAGCTCCAGATTTCACTCTCTTCCTGAAACGCACAGATTTGAAAAGCGCTGTGTCCCTGATTGGCCAGCTAATCTGTACGTTTTGATAAACCTAAATACATCTGACATCAGCTGGAAATGTGACGCTCCTTACCATGTTTGAAAGATTCACGCACAATGCAATGCTAACAGGAGTTAACTTACAGGCTGAGTCCGAAGTGGGAGGAATTATGATAATGTCGGTCTTGTCTACATCACCAATCCCAGGAAGTAAACTGTTGCCTACAATCCGTGTGTTTGTTGTAGTCCAAGAAAAGAGATTTACGTTGAAGACGAAAACTCGCGTCATTTTTTACTTTGGGGGTTTGTACCTTTTGCATATCATTAACATGTACTAATACACACTTACACACCAAAGGAAATGTGACATCATGAATCAGACCATTGGTGCTCTTTAATAAGTAGGTACTTTAAGGCAGTGGTAGTAGGGGTCAGGACCCCCAAGGAGTTTTTAACGATTAGAAATAGCATATTTTTTATCCATTATTGTAACAACAGATAAAAATAGTAGTTTAGTTAAAAATAAAATGCCATCATTTACATTACCCTCAATCATGACCCCTAGGGTGATTACGACATAATTTGCAACAGATCAGTTTACAGCACCACGTTAAACATTTCGACATATGTGCATAGGTCATTTTTATGCTTAATTAATACATTTTTATTTGGGGGTTGCGAATCGCTTTTACCGCTATTTTGGGGGTCATGGGCTGAAAAAATTGGGAAGCCTTGCTTTAAGGGATAGCTCACCCAAAAATGTAAAATAATTTACCCTTTAATCCAATTGAGTACATACTGTCAAAGTGTGCGATTTTGAATGCAGGGATAGTACATCAAAGTTAGACAGACTTTAAATTCTGGGTTGTTTCAACTCATGGTTAGGTCAAATGTGGACATTTTCCAAGTTTTTTGGAACCGGTAGTTGGATTTGTCCAAATTTTACCCAACCACGAGTCGTATCATTCCTGCTAACTGTTTGCCGAGTTATATCACAATCTCTTTGAGACTCCCTAAAGTTTAGTTTGACTTAAAACTGATAACCTCACATAATAATCAGCATTCTGGAATTCCCAGAATTCCTCTTTAGTACATCTGGAGTGTGGCAACCTCGAGTGTCCCTAAACAACATCTTGTTTTGCGCTCACATTGACCCAACAGACAGGAAACAACAGTACACAGGAAACAGACAGCCTGACACGCTCCACAAAAAAGGCTAAGAGAAAGATGGAGATGAATGTGAAGGGGTGATTGATGCTAATGCTAACTGCTAGCTGGTGTCCCAAGTCATTAACCGCGATGGGTCAGTGGACTTCCTGCAGGGAGACAGGAAGCAATGTCTTATAAATGTGTCAAACCAGGAGAGAGTGCAAAAGGGACTTTTTCTTATGAAACAAGGAGCTTAAAAGTTCAAAAAAATTAAGTCCATGGGCAGCATGGAGAGGTTTTGTGAGATCAGCCTAAGAAACACAATTTGACTTCCGTCACATCAACTTTTAACACTTCAGCTGTTCAACGTCAGGGAGGTCAGATTCACACTCACTTTGATGTTAGAGATGTTGAGAAATCAAGACCCAGAGTTTATAAACAACCCTTAGAGGGCGCTAATGTCTCCATTCGTTTTATATCAATGATGTCTACATAAAATAGACTTTAACTACATCCTTCTATTTAACTGCATCATTTTTGCATCATCTTTGCTGCATACAGATTGCATGTGCTACACACAGCACAAGTTGATGTTGCTTTTGACAGATTCATGACCTGGACTGTTTTATAATTCTTTCTACACCTGTGTGACAGGAAAAGAGTTGTGAACCATCAGGTCCAGACAGGAAAAGATATCTCTGGTTCTTCGTGCTCTATTGACAGCCGCAGTGATTCACCTTTCCGTGCTTCATTGCTGTTGTTTGTTGAAAAAGCATTGAGCGAATCAAAGCAGAACTGAGGTTTGGTAGAGCAGATTTTGATGGGAAAATGCTTTTATTTTGGACAGAGATTAGCAGGTATTTACAGTAGATCCCTTGATATTTCTCAAACTGGGATTTTCCTGATTTTCTGGTCACCATTCAAGGAATTTTCTGCAGCCCCCTCAGTATATGAAAAATCCCAGTGGATCTGTGGAAAAATCCTGATTTTTTTCACTAAAAAACCATGGCAAGTGATATTATTAAAACAAGACTGCCCACCAATTCAGAGGCCTGGGTTCCCGAAGTCTATTTTCATAAATTTCTTCACTGGCATCTTTCATGCAGTTTATAGCCTTGAATTAAACCAAACTGCTGGGAACACATTGATAATATAACAAAAATAAAAAACACTGAGGGTAACTCACATGTGCTTTTACTCTTAAAAGTCTGTGTAAAGTTATATTAAATATGTGTTCTGAGTTTGTCACACCACAGAAAAATGTGTTATTAACCACCCAGCCAAATTTAAATGATAAAAACCAGCAAGTAAATAAAATACCAAAATCTGGGAAAAATAAGCAGCATTCTCTCCTCTCAAACGCTGGAGCGTGTCCGCTGTCGTTGAGAAAACCACTCCTATTCACGGTAAAATGCTGCCTGTATCTCTCAACAATCAAATATCGCTACAACCTGAATGGGTACTTGCAATTGTGTTAGGGGCGGGGCCATTCTGGGTGGCTCAAGTGCATCATCGATCCACCGTTTCTATTGGCACTTTTCCACTGCATAGTACCCACGGTTTGGTTTGGGTTAACCAACCACATGGCAGTTGCTTCAATGCATTTAGGGGTGTTGGCCTGGTCAAGACAATCTCCTGAACTCCAAACTGAATGTCAGAATGGGAAAGAAAGGTTATTTAAGCAATTTTGAGCGTATTTGTTGTATTGGCATAGTTTTTGGTGCCAGACAGGCATTTCACAATCTGCTCAGTTACTGGGATTTTCACACACAACCATTTCTAGGTTTTACAAAGAATGGTGTAAAAAGGGAAAAACATCCAATATGCGGCAGTCCTGTGGGCGAAAATGCCTTGTTGATGCTAGAGGTCAGAGGAGAATGGGCCGACTGATTCAAGATGATAGAAGAGCAACTTTGACTGAAATAACAACTCGTTACAACCGAGGTATGCAGCAAAGCATTTGTGAAGCCACAACACGCACAACCTTGAGGCGAATGGGCTACAACAGCAGAAGACCCCACCGGGTACCATTTATCTCCACTACAAATAGGAAAAAGAGGCTACAATTTGCACAAGCTCAACAAAATTGTGCCCTGGATGTGCATCCCACAAATCTTCATCAACTGCAAGATGCTATCCTATCAATATGTGCCAATGTTTTCAGCACCTTGTTGAATCAATGCCACATAGAATTAAGGCAGTTCTGAAGGCGAAAGTGGGTCAAACACAGTATTAGTATGGTGTTCCTAATAATCCTTTAGGTGAGTGTATATATATATATATATATATATATATATATATATATATATATATATATATATATATATATATATATATATATATGGTATATATATATATATATATAGAAGAAAAGTTTCCTGGACACCGTTTTGTAGAAATTTTGTGAAAATCACAAAAATGCTAACTTAAAAAAAGCTTGTGGAAAATTAGCTAAAAACCCAAGAGTGAGGAAACTAAAAGAAAAAGAAGTAGAGAATAATGATAAAAATAAACATTCATCCAGACAGCAAAGGAGAGAGACAGATAACACTCACCTCTCTCGCCCCTGGTGCATGATTTCCCATCATTCTCTAGGTAAAAGCCTCGCTGACATTCACAGCGATAGCTGCCGGGTGTGTTCACACATATCTGCGAGCACACCGTCTCGTTATTGTTGGCACATTCATCAATGTCTGACAGAGAGAGAGCAGAGGGAGGGAGGTGTTAGATACGGAAAGTTGGCAAAGAGCAAGTATATAATATCTATTCAGTCCATGGGCGGCATGGAGAGGTTCTGTGAGATCGGCCTAAGAAAAGACAATTTGACTCCCGTCACATCAACTTTTAACACTTCAGCTGTTTAACGTCTGGGAGGACAGATTCACAATCGCTCTGATGTTAGAGATGTTGAGAAATCAAACCTAGAGATTTATAAACGACCCTTAGAGAGCGCTAATGACCCAATTCATTTTATAGCACATTTGAGACCTCTTTAAGGCTAAACGGATTTTAAGAAATTTACCATGATAACCACATGTGCAGTTTTGCAAACATCTCTTTAAAAATGTACAAGGCCAGAAAGATTCTTGCTGAGGAATGCTTGATTCTGATTGGTCAGGTCTGACAATTCAAGGTTTGTAACAGTATTCCCAGATAACAATCGCCTGAAACTGAAAACACAACGCAATTTATAAAAAATTGAAGCAAAAATTATTTATTAATTTTACCCTCCGTGTATGTTTTGATAATTGTTCTGAATCGGATCTCTCACAAAATTCCTTCACAAAATGCAATTATTTCAGCTTTTTGCACATTTTTTTTTATTTTTTAAGAAAAATACCCATATGTAACTATTTCCACACCATTGACGAGTTATCTCGTCAATTAAAAGAAAACATTGGCATAAAAAAGTGTTTCTGAAGATTTTTTATGTTGAAGCCAAAACGTTATTTACTAATTTTAAACTCTATGTAGGTTTTGATAATTGTTCTGAATCGGATCTCTAACAAAATTCCTTCACAAAATGAAATTATTTCAGCTTTTTGCTAAAAATATGTATTTTTAAAGAAAAATACCCATATTTAAGGGTTTATAAGCAGAGAAAAATATATAGGATGATTTTTTTTCCTGTTATGTAAAGCAGAGGGCCTGTTTTTTCATTTGATATATTTGTATGTTTATAACTTTTTAGAAAAAAAAATCTGGAAGGCATTTTTTAAAACTTTTGTGAAAATCACAAAAAATGCTGGTGGGCAACTTTTCAAAAAAAGGCTGGCAGGGAACGAGTTAATACCTTTAAATAAGTTCAATATAAATATGCATAATTAATTAATTTATCTACAAATATTTAAACCAAATGCATGTTTGTCTTGTATGAACTTTGTGTCTTGGCTTAAAGATGTGTAAGGTTTGTATTTGTTACAATTGAGCTAATGGTATTTCAGTATATTAAATCAATGATTTGTGTCCAATAATTTACTCTTATATACATTTTTATTTTAAATAATATTCAAAGTCTTACCCAAGCAGTAGGGTTTCTCGCGGTTTCTGTGACGTTCCCTATCATAACGGTAACCAGGATAACAGGTGCACACCACACGGCCGAAATGATCGGTACACTGTTGTTCGCAAGGAGCCCCGGTGCACACGTCATAGTCTGGATATACAAACAAACACAACAGAGTAAAACCGAATAAAATCACATGATTATAAATTTAAACTTCTCTATTAATCATTTATGTTTCTCCATTATACGCAAGCATTAAAGGTGGGGTGCATGATTTTTGAAAAGCACTTTGGAAAAGGAAGTCGGGCGGAGTACCAAAACACACTTGTAGCCAATCAGCAGTAAGGGGCGTGTCTACTAACCGCGTGCATATGTGTGGGTCTATCAAAAGAAGGTCCAGATTCTATTGGGGTCGGGCGTATTTGTTTAGGTGATTTCAAATATCAACATTGGCTTTCAGAGATCATGCACCATGCCTTTAATTGCAAACATGTTTTCCCTTAATATTTTATCACAATACTAAAAGAAGACAGCAGTCTGGGAAACAAACGCAAAAATGCTTCTCATCTTTTCCTTACTCCCCAATTTCTTCTGAAAGAGTCAATCCATCCCCTCACTGCATGTGTGTTTGGGAAATATGTGTCTGTTGTCAAGCAGATCTTTAAAAGCCGTTATGCGTTTCTCATCAGCCAAAAGGGATCAGGTGAGGACACCGCAGAGATACAGAATAGAAAAGATTTTCAAAACAAGCCTTAAACTGCCTCCCAGGACCATTCCAGAACAGATTCAATAGAGTAAAGGGTGCATGGTGACCTCCAGATTGCAAATTATATAATTGAAAGCTTTTATTTGACAGTTATGAGTAACAACTTGTTAGTGGTTTGAACTCTTAATCCAAAGACCAGCCTTTATATAACTTTCTTCATATGCTAATAATAATAATAAAATAAAATAAGTGAATACACTATAAAAACACAGACAAAGTAATCAAATAATCATTACTTGTGAGAAAACTCTGCCAAGGTCTATATGGTGTCCGGGAAAAGTTAACACAACATGGAAAAGGCACAAAGTCAGAGTGGTTTCCAAAAGGAATGATTTTGTTTAAAACACTAATGTGAGACAAGGGAAAACATGTCCAGAAATATCAGAGAAAGTTAAAGCCAGAACAGTCCAAACTGAAAGAAAGACAGGAAGAGAGAGAGAGTCTTACCTTCTGGTATACACTGTCCCAGCACAAACTTAAAACCCTCACAGCACTTTTTTCTGAAAGACAAAAATATACATTTATTACATTTAAAAGTAGAGTGCCTACAAATTTGGTCATTATGAATTATGCTATGGCAGTTTCTAGTTGTCACGCAAAAGTCCAACTGCTAAGAAAATTAAGATTTGGGTAAACTTTTTAGTTATAAAGTTTATAAACGAAAATCATTTACGGAGGATATACATCCTCACACTGCGTTGAGAGGTCTCCTTACCTTACCCTAATACACAACGGTAAGCTTTTAGTAATTTATAATTTGCAATATAAACTCAGATTTTGAGTTTAACTCATTCCTTGCCAGCCTTTTTTTTTTTTGAAAAATTGCCCGTCAGCATTTTTTGTGATTCTCACAAAATGCCTTCCAGGGAAATTTTCTTCTAAAAATATATAAACATACAAATATATCAAATGAAAAAACAGACTCTCTGCTTTCAAACAAACAAACAAATCGAGAAAAAACTTTAATAATATTTATATTTTTTTCTGCTTAAACTTTTAAATATGGGCAATTTTATTTAAAAATATTTTTTTAGCAAAAAGCTGAAATAACTGCATTTTTGTTAAGTTATTTTGTTAGAGATCAGATTCAGAACGATTATCAAAACATACATGTAGTGTAAAATTAATGCATAATTTTTTTGCTTCAGTTTTTTTATAAATTGGGTAAGTGCGGTATTACAAATAACCATAAAACTTCATCAGGAACACGTTTGTTTTTATGCAAATGTTTTCTGAATTGACCAGATAATTCGTCAATGGCGGGGACAGAGTTAATGTCAGACTTCATTTCACTTCAATCCATGCAAAGAAAATAACTTGGCGAGTAACCTGCAATTCTACCTTTCAAACAGAGATGGCAATAGAGAGGCAAATGCTACGCACTGCAGCTTTAACTAGTAATATGACAAGTTAAGGTACTCATAGCACATAACAAAATGTGGGGCAATTTTTGTGTTTTGCCAGATCTCAACCCTAAATATCAGCAGTAGTAATACTGAAGCTTGCCTTATAACATCACTATAAATCAGCAGAAATACATGGTCTCAAAATCAGTTCACACGGATTATTAATCTGCATAAGTGTCTGTTTTTAGGATTGTCCTAATCAGATTTAATGTGGGATCCAGTCCATAAAACCAGGTGGATAGAAAAGTCAGAATATAATGAGCCATAAACCTTTTTCTGGACAATGATGGACTGCTCACCTCCAAGGTAAAATATACCTCCGGCAAACTTTTCTCATGTCTGGATGGCTGTTGTGGAGCGGTTTCACTTTTGGCACGATGAGAGACACATAACTCATTTCAACACTATGCAACAATGATTCCCAAATGTTTCCCAACAATCCAAAAAAAATAAGAGTCTGTGTATTAAGTAATGTAAAACAACATTTCCAGGAGTATTACTCATCAGTTGGTTAAATGTTTAGTCTGATGCGCTCTGTTGGTCTATGCAAACTGAACAACAATTTTTAATAGAGCAGTTAAAAAAGACATTGTGTTAAATGCATTATAATTACAAGCAAATCAGACAATAAACAGCTAATTTATTTCCAGACAAACACTTTTACAGCCAAAGAAAAGTGCAAGATCAAAAAGCGCCTTTCTGAGCTGAGCTGGTTCGGTCTAAATTATGAGAGCCGGTCAGGTGGTCTGATTCACACAGGGAACAAATTACAGGTTTGTTTGATGTTTTAGACGAATATATTGGGAACCAGGATCACTCACAATATCCCTTTAACACACAGATTTAAAACCAAAATACAAACATTCCCAAAATTAAAATGAACTTGCCTTACTTCTTATATATCCTCAAAAAATAATAAACGCACAGTAATAGACTCCCAGGACAGAGAATATATGTTGCAATTCATTGTAAATGTAAATATTTAAAATTGTAGGCAAGATTTCACATGGAGATTTCTGCTTATTAAAAAACAATCACAGACCGCAACTTTGCATTAAACTTAACCAACCTGAAACGATGGCTATTTTGTTTCGTTTTGAGGAAAATCTGTGGCTTTTAAGATTTGCGGTCTTTCCACATTCTTCCTCTTTTTTGATGTATGTTGCCCAGAACTAATGGCTGTCCATGGACCTCCATAAAAGACTTCATCATTTTCCCACACTTTTAACAACAACCTGTAATATTCACACTATGGAGACGTCAAGGAGTTGTTTCTCTGTATTTCAAATACTCGGTTCAAAAAGTGTTTTATAAATGTATGGCACCTAAAGAAAACATTTTACAATTCAGTTGGTCTTTAGAAACCTAGTACCGTAAAACTTCAAATAATAGCCCGGGCTTTTATTTTCCCAAACCTATCATCACACCAGGCCTCTAAAAGAGACAGGCGTCTAAAAGAGACAGGCTTTTAATTTAATTGTTCCAGCATGACAGCAGGAGGTTACCACATATTACGTTTTATTTTTAATTTGAATGTGTTTAACAAATTAGTTCGTGTAATAGCAACAGTCTTAAATTATTGGCAGTATAAATAAAGCAAACAATGATATGTTTTTTTATTGGTTGTTGCGTGAAATCTTACCCAGATACAACAGTGCTATTTTCTGATTGGCTGTTGTGTAGCCTCTTTCTTTTTTTGTATTGGCTCGCTCGACTAGAACTCTAGGGAAGACGGGCTTGATAGAGAGAGAGAGCAGTGCGGCCAGATACATTTTAGGCGCTGCAGCATATTAAATATGATAAATAGTGTTTCCGCGTGAGAAATACAATGTGTGGCGGGAGTGCATGCATGACAAAAGACTGAAAGCCCGGCTATTATCAGCGGCCCCAAAACACTCCTGACTCTCCCGATTGCCACTTCGCTACTGTCATCATCACCTCAATTCTGGCGACGAAGCTTGTTGTGTTGTCATAGTGATGAGTAAAGGAACGACTGCGTCTGTCACGTGACATCTACCGGTAAGCAAAAAAAACTTTAGCGTGTTCAATCTGCACCATAGAACTGTCTTAAACAGACTATCTGACGGGTTTTAGAAGATTAAATACAACCCGAAACTAAAAAACAGACCAGGCCTTTATTTGAGACAGGCGTTTATTTACCCAAACCTGTCGTCACACCAGGCGTCTAAAAGAGACAGGCGTCTATTTGGGACTCGGCTATTATTTGAAGTTTTACGGTATTTTAGGTTGGTCTCACTTTTACTTTTGATAATAAGAGAGCTTTCTGTTGACGAATCTTAAGATCCTTGAGTCACAAAAGAGATCAGGGTACGAGAGACAGTCTTCTCTGGATGATATAATGCTTACGGTGCAATGCAAACCTCTACAACTGACTGCACAGCTCCACACATGCACTATAACTCATGTTTAATGGGAAAGATGGTGAAAAACAGCAGAGAGGGAGAGAGTCCACAGGGAGGAAGTGTTGAGAAGTAGAAGAAGAGGACAGAGGAGAACAGAGGAGGCACAAATCTCCTGGTGTGGGAGGTGATGATGGAGATCTGAGCAGGAGGTGAATTTTACACCTCTACCTGTGTCTCATGTGGATACAGTGGCTGACGTGTCAATCACATATTCACATGCATAAAAATAATTTGGTTCCAAAACACAATAAACAGCATTTAAAAAAAATTAGTTACCGCCAAAATCAGTATGGTATCAGGTTGGTATTTAAAAGTAAATTCTTAATTTGACGCAAAATCCAATATCCGCCATGTTATTCTGTCATCTGTTCTCCCTTTTCCCCCCGAAACGCAATAAACGCCACTCCTCTTTTTCTGGAGAATGCAATAAATCCGCTCAACAAATCACAGCGCACCATTCAACGCACTGTAAACAACAATGGTGGCGCATTGAATACACAGAATCCTAGTTTTCCTCATCTTGCACTTTGTGATCAACAAACAAACAAAAACAAAATAATACTTTTGATGGCATCGCTAAACCTGTGGTGGTTTTCTGTGACGGGAAAGAAACCTAAGCCATCAACATCTAATAATTTACGCGAGAGGCACTCGGGAGCCGAAAAAATGCCGGCTGTTGCTTGTTCTCACACGACAGCATCAAGCTTTTGTCATGCTGCTAACACATTGACACCAGGGGATCTTATGAAAAACGTTCCATTATTTTATGCGAAGCCAATGAAAATCGAGCAGGACCAAACATTTTACAGCTGATTGCTATCAAAAAATTCAGTGACGACGTCCCAAGGATGACAGCAGCAAAGACAGTGTTTTTAATATGACAAACAGGGCTTGACATTAACTTTTTTGCTCACCAGCCAAAGTGGCTAGTTGTTTTCCAAAGTTACTAGCCAGTCGGCATTTTCACTGGCCACAATTTTGTTGCTGGTAAAATAAATTTTATATGATTAAACTTGACTTTGGCATCCTAAACTGACTTTAATTCTAACAACTTTTCTTGGTTTAGCTAAATTAGATGCAGATTGAATTTCAAATGCAGTCTGACCACCCAAATTAAGACAACATGTATTAGCTCCCAAGGGTTTTTGTCCTTCTAGGAGTTTTTCCCATTGGGATTTTTCCTAGGGGTTTTTTTCGTCCCAGAGAGAGTCAGCCAACTTTGGCTTAACTTAGCACTTTACTGTATACGTTACATTATTAATATGCTCGCTTGTACGGTTTAACCGCTTTCTCTACTTCTTATATTATCTATTGATTTTCTGTGTTCTCCTCTACGCTATATAAATAAAATTATAAAACGGTTAGTTCCAATCCTTGATTCTGATTGGTCAATAGGTGTGCTTTATTCACAATAAAACACTGCTATGACCGCTTCACCCAACGGTTCTATGTAATATCACTGCGCCCTTAGCAACACATAAACATATAATGAGACAAAGTCTGAGCACAGTTTGTTGTTTTAATTTGAGCTTTCATGTTGTTGTTCGCAGTCAGGGACTATTTTTTCTAGCGGAAGGAATGCTTTTATTGATTTTACTTCATGAAAGTTGCACTAATATTTTTTTACTTTAATATTGTGTGGTAACCGTTTTATAAAAGCAATAAGGTACTCGAGGCAAGTGCTGTATCGTGAATAAGTAACGGCTGAAGGGGTTGCAGGCACTTCGCTTCGCGCCTAACAACGCCCTTCAGCCGTTACTTATTCACGATACAGCACAGCCTCTCGTACCTTATTGCTTACTTGAATTGAATTGAATAGCTGGTATATATCAGTATAGATCATATCATATATTAAGGTGCATAAAAAACATGCTAGTTAGACATAAATAGATTCACATTGAAAGAATATATTAAAAGTGGAGCAGGGGTGTAGACGATTAACTGAAAAGATAAACACAAAACCCCTCGACAACCACTTTAAATGTTTATTAACAACAGCTGTCAAGAAATGTACATGAATTTTACTGTCAACTTGTTTATGCAGATTGTATTTTATAAGTTTGATCATGGTTTCTGTTAAAAGTGATTTAAGACTTTTAATGACAAATGTCGAGAGGGCATATTGTTGCCCAAAGTAGCGTACATTAAAATGATGCGTGAACCTCTCAGCTGGCAGGTTTCCTTTGATTTCGTGTGCATTCAGGTATGCGCTGAATTTCTCTCCGCTCTTGCCCTGAGAGTGTGCACGCAATTTATATCTCTTCAATCACTTCCATGCAATTGTTTTATATTTCCCGAAGTGTGTATGTGCTCAGACTGCATCCTATTGTGCATTCGCAAATCCATCAGCTCTCGCGCGCGCTCTCTGGGAGGTGTCGCTTTGGTCGGCAACACTCCGCTGATCGCGCGCGCGTCTTTGTGCATTGCGCTCGGTGCAGGGAGTGCTCATGGGAGTTGTAGTTTCCCAGTGTCGAATTGCGCATTGGTTATCGTTTTGCATAACTTTTAAGAAAACTACAATAAAAAATTTATATTCGACAACCAGCCAAAGTGGCTAGTGAGATTGGCTGTCTTACCCGCCACAGACAAAATCTACCCGCATTTGGCGGGTGTTAATGTCAAGCCCTGATGACAAAGTACGTGTTTTGATTAATGCCATTAATGTTTGTCATGAATTTATTGCATTTTGTGAAATAATTATCAGTTTTTATAATAAATCTTTGAAAATCAAATTTATATATATTTGTATAACCTAGAGATGCTATGTGAAAGTTTGTAACAGAAAATAGTGGTTTTCATCTTGTCACTTTCTTGGTATAGAAAACACGTTTGTACCGAAATTAGTCTAAATGGATTTATTGTGTTTTGGATATATATGTATGTATGTGTGGTACCAGTGTAAGTATACACACAGTGTTCAAAACTTTTCACAAAAGCAATGCACAGTGGTAAGCTCACAATAATGATTAATAAGTTGAGCTGTTTAGTTGGATTTTGTGGGAAAGGTAAAAAAGGTGACTTGTAATTTTATGTTTTAAACAGAGATGGTGATAGAGAGGTACACACCAAAGTTTTTTACGTGGCTAAAAACGCCCGACGGACGCCGACTGACAGCTTTCTTCAGCTGACCACTGGTTGGTTGTTGTGATATTTGTCCCACCCATCCTCCACTGTGATTGGATGGCAGTTTGAAAACTGACATCGACGAGCTGAGCTTTTCACCCAAAGTTGAATATTTTTCAACCGAGCACTGGCTTTCAGCTCAGAAAAAAAGTCTACTCTCGGCGCTCAGAACCTGAACGTGGAAAAAAACAAAGAGCACTGGCTTTCAGTTCAGAAAAAAATTGCCAGCTGCTGGCTTTTTTGAAAACGCTGGAGAACATCATTTGCGTTTTTTCATTGTCCAATCGAATGAGGGGAGTGATGAGCCTTTCATTGTGGTGACAGAAGTTACAGTTGCTTGGAACAACCAGAGACTGCATTCACTCACTGTCTCCTGTGTGTTTCTGCAACCCCCCCCCCCCCCCCCCCCCCCCTTGATCAAGGTCAGAGCAAGCGCCCTCTTTTTAAAGTTTCTGCTGATATGAAAGTTAACAGCAAAAAAGCACTTTTATTGACAGGACAGCAGCCTCGGTGGCTGCTTAGAAACACAAAAAACTGCGCTGCACTGCTCTTTTTTAGGTGTTTAAAGTGCACGTGTGTTTCCAATCCTGATCCTCGAGCAGCAACTCCCAGAAAGTTTTAGATGTCTCCTTATTTAAAACACCTGATTCAACTTATCAGCTTCCTTCCAAAATGGTAGACACTTCTCCCTAACAGGCTAATGAGTTAAATCAGGTGTGTTAAATAAGGAGACATCTAAAACTTTCTGGGAGGGGGTCCTCGAGAACCAGGATTGGGAAGCACTGCCTTAGACGGCCAATGGCATCACTGCATCACGACGAAGGTTGCCCCAATTCGTTCCCAAATGCGTATTTCAGTTTGCTTCGTGGACTTCGAAAACCAAGTCCTTGCCCTTGAAAGATACAGCCTTCGATTTGGGATGTGCTAATACCTCATCTGTTTCTCTTAGACACCATGCGTGCAAATAATAAGTATTATCATGAAATGTGTATAGCTCTACTAGGATGCCAATGAATGAAATCAAAAGATTTGAGATGAACTCAGATAAAGTGAGATCCAAAAGAGTAAAACCTCTGGTATGATGATTTGTGATGCTTCAAAAATACAAACAACAAAGCACTCCACACACAATTCAGAAGGACACATACTGAGAGAAAGGCCAGAACTGACCCCGGACCTGTGTCTGCCAGGTTATGCTTTCCAAAAATATTTTTAGAGCTCTGTTTATTGACTCTCTGAATTGTTTAGGTTTCCATCCATCTGGTGCCTTTAAATTGGTTACAGTTTGAGGGTTTGGCACTTCATTTGTAAAATCTCACAATCCAAAATGCCATGATATATCAATGCTATCATCATACAGACAACTAATAAAATGAATATTATGCAGCTGGTTTAGTTAAAGTGTGTAATTTCTGCACATCTTGCTGTTTGCTTAGGTCCAACAGATGGGACGAATGTCTGAAACCTGTTTGGAAACAACCATTATTTCTGCAATTCTGTTTGGTGATTCAGAAATCACACAATTCACATTTGTGAGAGAAAGGTGAATTATTCATTTTGATTGGAAGTATTCATTCACGATCTTACATGAATATACATTTAAAAAATACAATTCTTCATTCTGTAAAATGTTTTACAGCTAAAATAAGTTTTGCACCTTTAAAGAAAATGCAAAGCATCTTTATGTTTATGTTGGATGTTACAAAATATGTAGAATTATGTAAATATTTAAAACTTTAGCTCTTGTGAAAGACATCTGGACTGCACGAGAGTATTTATTAGTCTCTGTATAATTAATGTGAATAATTACCCAGCCTAATATCAACCAAGAAAATCTGAATCCCAGATGGACCAAATCCCATAATGATCTAAACAGAGGCAGAAATGTTCAAACATAAAATCAAACTATACTGTAAACATCACACAATCCAAAACTATGAAAATACACAAAACTTCACAAAGGTTCTAATACTTTGACTTGAGCGACCACAGATGTTCAGCAGGACATCCATGTATTGCGACTACTTACACGGGTGCATGTTATCTATATGACACATGGCTGGTTACATTACGTAAACACAAAACTAAACACATGTCTGTGCTGTGTAACTGTCCAAGCCTGTGTGTAGCTGAATAATACGCTGTGTAATCAGACATAAGGTCCATGACGCTAACAACATGAAATATATTAATGTGAAGAATTTGAATTACTCTCTAGATTCTCCAAGTCTTTGTTTCTCTACTGTTGGTCTCTCGTGACAGGATCTTTGAGAGACAATCCAGTCTACTGTTTTACAAATGCATAAGGGACACATGGTTTATATATAAATTTCATAATAATAGGCTTTGCACATAAAAGAAGTTTAAAATAATGCTTATACTGTAGATATGAACTACATTCTTCTTTAAAAGATAGTTGTTTAAGTTTTTTAATCTGTGAATAACCGTAATGAAATTTCCAAATCTGTAAATCATTTGCTTTGTTCTGAAATTAAAATTATTATACTATTGTTTGGTTCGGTTCACAAAGCAAAATTTTAAAACATTATCTCGCGAAATTAGACTTATGAGCTGTCATGAAACATTCTGATAAAAAAAAGTAAATGCAAAGTAAGAGTATCAAAATAATAAGCATACAGTTACAAACATCTCTTCATGTACTATTTTGCACATGATTTCAAATGACATCATACAAACCAATTTTGTTGCTTTTTCCACTTTTAAAGGTAAAATTACCGCAACGTGTCCATGACTGAATTTGGGTTCTTTGACATGGAAATATTTATAATTAAAAAAATCTAAAAAATAAAAAGCTTCAGTGCATGTTATACTATAAACATTTACAGTAAAGAAACATGTGCTATTTGGTGATCATTAGTAAATGTAGAGACAAAAATAAGGAATATAAATGTGTCCAAGAAAAATGTTCTCATCCTCCGCAACAATTTTCAATCATTGTTTAAGTCCTCAAGGAACAAACATTGAAAAAAAATTTGTTTGAAGGGACATAATTGACTGTGACACTTAAGATGGCTACCAGGTAAGCAGTTCTTATTTTTTCTTGAAATTTTGTTTGTAGTACCTAGACAACTTTTTTAGTTCTCATTACCGAAACATGAGTTTGTAAATGCATATATTTAATGTAATATCTGTTGCGGTAATGATAATTTAATTTTGATAATGATAATCTAAAAAATGTAAATAATTCTATAGGAAATATTTTTTAAATCCTCTAAAAATAATTGGCTTCAAGGGCTTTTAAAAAAATCTGCTGATGGACACCTTTTAAGTCTGGATTTTGTGAGAATCACCCTTATGTGTCTTGCTTTAGCAAAACCTGGAAGCGTTGCGAACATGGCGCCGCTGTGATGAGATTTCCTTAAAAAGACTTTGCTACAAAAACCTGTTGAAGCTTTTGTCTATGCATCTTAAGGAATGAACAAATGCAGTATATTTTATAATTTATCATTCTGAACAGGAATTGAGGCTTTGTTGAGGGAACATCCTTGCAATGTACCAGTTTCATTCAACAGGTTTGGTTTTTAGCACCCACAGAAATTGTCACTAAGGATCAGTTATATAGCGTATTTTCCGGACTACAAGTCACATTTTTTTCACCCCATATTTTGGCTGGTGCTGCGTCTTATTTTCAGGAGCGCCATGTAAGTTTGTATGAATTCATTTTGACATTTAAGACGCAAGAGAGACCATTACCGTCTTCAGCCGCGAGAGTCCGCTATATGCTGCTTCTGTATTTATGCAATTCAGTGGATTCAGTGATGTTGAATGACGAGTCCGTGAACTTGATGCTCGATGGCTTGTTCGGTTAATTTATCCTCTTCAGCCTTCCAGGTATGTTCTGTATGCTATTGTTTATCGTGTAAATAACTGATAATGTTATGATTACGTACAAACATCTATTCAGCCTGCTGTTCTGTGTGCTATTGTTTAGTTGAATAACTTGCCTAACGAGTTGAAATGTGTGTTCTTCGGCACGGATTTTGTGAAATAATTTTATAAATAAATGCCACGTATAGTCCACTACGACTTATACATGTTATTTCGTCTGACTGACCCAATTTTGATTGGTGCGACTTATACTGCATGCGGAAAATACGGTAGTTAAAAAAACATAACATTCTTTTAAAATAATTAGTCAATAATGGTAAACTTGGATAAACACTTGGATTACTAAAGACTTTGAATTAAACTAAATCTAGGCAATTTAATTTTGCATTAACTCAAATATGATGAATAGGAATGACATCATTTGTAAAAATTCTGTATGGTCTTCTATTTGCTTCTTTATTTGCATCTTGATCAGTGTAACATTTGAAATGTGCTAGATATATCATGACACAGATGTTTTGTGTAGTAAACTACAATGCTTGAATATTTTAATAAGAAATCAAACACTTGACCACTGCCTTATTTACTGTTTAACATCCTCTAGGATAAGATCATAAAGATAAGATCAAATTAAAGAGTAGTGAGGTATTGCTGCGTGGTTTGATTACTATGCTATGGTGTGCATATCTCAGTGGATGAATCCAGATGTGAACACAACCTCAGGAGGTTTAAAAGTGGATGAAATGGATTAGTTCAGGTTGAAGTACTCAGAAAGAACCAGATTTAACTAAATCCATGTTATATTAAAAAGAGAGATAAAAAGAGAAGTAAAAAGCAAGAGAAAGATTTAATACAAGTTTTTGTACTGGAAAATAATATTTGTTAATTCAACTTAAAAATATTAGTTAACTCAAAAAAATAATATTACTAATATTAGTTGAATTAGGTAACCAGGTAAATTATTTTAAGTTGAATCAACTTCTTTTACAGAGTTATGGATTTAATGTGATGCTGTCAAATACACTTTTTGGATATGCAAAATTATTATTGGAGACCATTTTTCGTATCTTATAGTCACAAAGGGCAACAGAAAGGTTTTGTGGCTGTTGAAGGTTTTACATAATATATATATCTTATACTACCATTAGATTTGTTGTTTTTGCAATTGTATAGTGATCATATATAATATTTTCTCAGTCTCCTTAATTTAATTTAATATAACTGTATCATAGTAATTTTATGTCAAACCTTCACTTTGAGCTCTGTTCAATTACAGTCCTTCAGAGTTTCAGCCAACAGCATGCTGTCCTCACACAACAGGTGCATTTACTCACAGGTGAAAAGGAAAAGTTGAGTTATTTTGGCAAGTCAAGTAGCCGTGAAACATGTTGGACAGGCAAAAACCGAACTGGGAATGTTTTGTTTAGTTCATGCCAGCTTAAATACATTAGTAGATGTCGCAACCGCTGCTAAACGAAAGATGCAAAGTATGGGAACTTCATGAATGAGTGGTGACATTCCAACACCATTAGCAAACACAAACAGGTGCAATTACAGCGACTCTCATTTTACCCAAACGCACACACACATAGTTCATTATTCTTTAAAGCACAAGCCGTTAAGACCAGTCAGATGTTATTAGCGGGTTCGGTAGCACCTGTGCTTTCCTAATGTTTTGTTTGTTTGATTTCCCAGGCTGATGGAGATCTGGTTACCAGGAGAAAATCAGGTCTGGATTAGTGTGACCTCAACCCCACATGCTGGGCTCTTGGATCTCTAATTACCTTATAAACAAACTGAGTGAAGGCTTGGAGTAAACACACACACAGACAATACAAAACAAAGAGGAAATGACACTATAGTCTGAAGGCAGTGAGAAATATACCATGAAAATCTAGTATAAAATGTCTTTTATCAGCAACACCTTCAAATTTATTTCGGTTAAAATTTAGGCATTAATGGATTAGTCCATTTTCTTAAAAGAAAAATCCAGATAATTTACTCACCACCATGTCATCCAAAATGTTGATGTCTTTCTTTGTTCAGTCAAGAAGAAATTATGTTTTTTGAGGAAAACATTGCAGGATTTTTCTCATTTTAATGGACTTTAATAGAGCCCAACACTTAATACTTAACTCAACACTTAACAGTTTTTTTCAACGGAGTTTCAAAGGACTATAAACAATCCCAAACGAGGCATAAGGGTCTTATCTAGCGAAACGATTGTCATTTTTGACAAGAAAAATAAAAAATATGTACTTTTAAACCACAACTTTTCGTCTAGGTCCGGTCCAGCGCGACGTAACGTAAATGCGTAGTGACGTAGGGAGGTCACGTGTAACATATAAAACTCACATTTGCGGACCATTTTAAACAATAAACTGACACAAAGACATTAATTAGTATCAGTTGACATACAACCATGTAGGAACGGTCCTCTTTCAAGATGCTTGTAAACACTGGGGCGGAGTTTCGCGTTCGTCCTCTGTGACCTCTTGACGTCATGACGTATTGCATGGGGTCAGCTGGCGCATCACGACCGGATCTACATGATGAGAAGTTGTCCTTTAAAAGTCTATATTTGTTATTTTTATTGTCAAAAGTGACAATCGTTTTGCTAGATAAGACCCTTATGCCTCGTTTGGGATTGTTTATAGTCATTTGAAACTCCTTTGAAAAAACTGTTAAGTGTTAAGTATTAAATGTTGGGCTCTATTAAAGTCCATTAAAATGAGAAATGTTTTCCTCAAAAATAATGATTTCTTCTCGACTGAACAAAGAAAGACATCAACATTTTGGATGACATGGTGGTGAGTAAATTATCTGGATCTTTCTTTTAAGAAAATGGACTAATCCTTTAAGCAGACGCTTTAATCCAAAGCGACTAACAAAATGAATGGAGCAATTCATTCATGCTTGGTTATAATATGTGAGGTGTTATACAAAGTTTAAAAGTTTCAAAATCTTTTGAAGACAATACCTATTTTTTTTTAGAGTGAGCAACATGTTCCTATTAAGTTTTCCTGAATCGTTGACCTTTTTTTAATATACTGAGGGATTGTACTGGACAGAGTTTCTTAAGATTGTTTTACCAGTAACAGTGAAATTAAATAAACAGGAGAGTGATTTGTGATAAAATCTAGATTAATTCAAATTATTGTTGTATTGTGCTGGAACACATAAGCCTAAAGCTGCGTGCGCACCCTGCTCCCGAAAGTCACTTCTCATTAGGGCTGTGCAAAAATATTGATACAGCTAACTATCGTGATCAATTTTTCCACGATAGTGTATCGATATGCCCAAACTTTTTCCTACCAAGGGCCAAAAATGACTGAGAGCCGTGGGCCAAATGTAAATGTTGCTGTGTTATATTAAAATGAAAGTTGCCCTAATTCTCCTAATTTATAATTTTCTAATATTTAAAAAATGTTTCAGTGTTTCCCACAGAATTTTTAAAGACTGGCGGTGATGACATCACACGCCGATTAGCATATATGTGATGTCATCGCGTCGTGTTTTACACTTTGATCTGTCACATTATATTGCATTTTAACACAACTGAATGCTATTTTTACATATTATCTGTTCTGTTTTCTATAAAATAGTGACTAAAAAAACGATATCGTCTGACAAAATCACTATACTGTTGTCTTCTCATCAGTGTTGTTGTGTTATGAGCGTTTTTTGTTTTTGTTTTGTTTGGGCACCTCTGATGTAGAAGGTCCATGAACGGTCATACCGGAAGCTATTACAGTTATCGAGACTTTTTAAACTGCTTAATCTTCCACTTTTTTGTCTTGTCATGTTTGTTTTTTATATTTTTATACATTTTTAATTTTCATATCTGCGGCACAAAGGAAATGTATTCACCCATTATAACACAACTTTGGAAGGACTGAGAAACATTAAATTACATTACTTCATATAAATTTGATTATGAAAAAATAAATTATGCTATAAAGCAAACTTTTAATTTAAACTCGGCACAGCGTCTGGGAAAATCTTTTGAATAGGGAACACTGTCAAGCCAAGTACAGTACAGCACAAAATGTCATCAAAGAAACAATCACAGCTGTATATCACAAGCTAACAACTCATAACCAAAAAATTATTTCATAATTAACATCCAGATAACCGGCCCAATTTCCTGAGTCATTAACAGCTGTACATGCACTATTGTACGAATCTCACCCCGCTTTGCGGACAAAAACCTCTACAGCTGGAACCTGTAAATTACACAGCCATCCATTAGTGTATCAGGATATATAATGACTGTATAACTCAGCACATGCTTTGTAGTTGTTTGAAGTTTAAATATTACAAGTTTTTTGATCTTATTAATGAAAAACGCCCAGATCTCATTCTGTCGTGAATTGTTTGTCGTAAACGCCCTAGACTTGGGGCTATTCAGGGTGTATATTCAGGGAGGTCTAACTGTTTTGATGAAGCTTTGACGCAGAGGGCCACTTCACCTTTTTTGCTCAGATGCTTAAGGGAATCTTGATAATGTGACACAGATCAACAGCCTGACACAGTGAAATACTCACTGACCCACATTCCTCCACACCGGCCCCAGATGTGGGTCCTTGTTTTTCACATCTCCATCTCTCGTCTGTGTACTGTAACACCACCCATGGTTCTTTTATGAGGTTGGGGAGTTGGTGCGCTCCCGGTAACCAACCAGACTGGAGTCTTCTGGCTCTAAGCTTGATTTAATGTTTGTTTTGAAGCGCTCTGATATAGGTGTTTATTTACTGTTTGAATCAACCAATGCTATGCCTTTTAACACATTTCATGTGTATTTTTACAGTCTGTGTTATTTTTTACAGTGTGTGTTAGCTTGTTAAAAAACCTCACACTGGCACTGACACCATATAATACTGTTAATGTATATTTACTAAGTAACTAAGTTAAATTCATATGACAGGGTGTTTGTTCAGACAGTCCAATTCAAAGTCAAAATCACATTGACTAAAAGAACTAAAGATGCTAAAAATTAGAGGGTCGAAGAATTAAAGCCACATGTTTTTTAAGAGGCCCAACACACAAACATTGACTCAGTAGTGTGACTTTGGGGCAGTATAGAGTCTTTGATGTCTGACAGCGGGTTTAAAACTCATCTTAGACATAACTTTATTTATAATACTTTATTTATTACTGTATTGTGGCAGAAAAAGTATGAAGCTTTCAAGTTTAAAAAAATTTAACATTTTTACTAATATTATTTTACAGTTATAACTAGGGCTTTAAAATGATTAACCCTTGTATTGTGTACGATTTTTGTGATGATTTTGATGGAGCGGATTAAATTAATTCCCTAAATATTACATAATAAAAAAAAAAAATAATAAGGTATGAATTAACAGGACTAGAGATGCACGATATATCGGCCGACATATCGTTATCGGCCAATAACTGCTTATTTTTAATATTATCGGTTATCGGTCTGATAGCAAAATTAGGCCGATAAATTAAAGCCGATAAATGATGAATTATTTTGGTTTGTTGAACCACTTCACTTGCTCATTGCTGGCCATGTGAAGTTTTGATTGGTGCTTTCTGTGACATAGCACGAAGATGACACGTGTTGCGGGCTTAAGAAGAGTATGATAGTCTAGCGCAAAGACAAGATGTCCGCGGTCTGGGAGTTTTCCATTGTGAAAATAATATGAATATTTATCGGCCTATAGATATCGGTTATCGGCCCCCAAATATAAAGAGTTATCGTTATCGGCCAAAATTTCCATATCGGTGCATCCCTAAACAGGACCATTTTATTATCAGTATTTGTCACACATTACAAACACTTAATATTAAAAAGCTTAATTTTTTAAAATGCATTTTACCACAATTTTTAACATGTTTGTTAAAAAAAATTATTAAACATGGTTTCTTTATCTTTTTTAATATACATATGTTTAAAACTTCCCAAATAAACAATTTAATATTGCTGTAAAATTAAATTAAGTTTTTCTTTTTCTAAACAGCTCATCTTTTGTACTTGAGGCGCATTGAACAAATTCAAGAAATCATTGTTGATATGATGTAGGTACGCAACTATATCTGCTGTCACGGCTGTCAGTTTGGTTCCCCTTGACGCAACTTCGGATTTCCTCAGGCGATGTGCGAAGTAAATAGATTCTTGAAATTGTAATAGACATTTAGTTTAATTGCGTAACTACAAGTGAACGAAATTTCAATTAATTTGAACCACGCGCACGGGAGTTTTACCACCCGCAAAATGAAAACAATAGGACAAAATAAAGTGATGACTTTCGAGTTTCAAATGGTGAAGTTACAAATTTTTAACCTCTTTCTATCTGAACAACTCATTTTAGCATTTAACCATGTTGAAAATTTTACACACATACCTAAATGATGTGCACTGCACACATTAAGCATGTGCTTTCTGTCTTCTTGCATTTTACACAATGGTGCTTGTCTTGGTGTTATATTTTGTGGGACACAACTGGCATCCCCTGTATTTAACTCTGGATTTTCTGTGGGTCTGAATTAATCTGCTTTACATAGTATTTCATATACATTGAAAATAAAAATTATAGCTCAGTTTTACTTTTCTGTGTCTGGGGAAGTCTTTATCAGAACTGAAAAACATGGGAGAAGCATTTTTACCCCATTCAGGATGGTAAAACACCAATATAGCAACAAACACTGAAGACATATATTTAATTTGGTTCTGTACAGTTGCTTTGGAACAAAAAAATGTGGATCAAATTGACTTGCTGGGATCAAAATCATTACAAAATTATTTGCGTACACTTCAAAACATATCAGTGTATCCTAATTTTGCATGCATTTTCATGACCATCAATGAAAAAGTGTCACAAAATATCAAGAATAAAATCAAATTAACTGTTTTTTTTTTCGACAGTTTATCTCTTTCCCCACAATTGACCATTAATTGGTCAATTAAGAGAAAACATCTGCATAAAAAAGTGTTCCTGATGAGGTTTTATGTCAATCTGAAATACCGCGATTATCCACTAGATGGCCACTTACCCAATTTATAAAATAATTGAAGCAAAAAAAATTATTTACTAATTTTAAAATCTGTAATTGTTTTGATAATCGTTCTGAATCTGATCTCTAACAAAATTCCTTCACAAAAATGCAATTATTTCAGCTTTTGGCAAAAAAAAATATTTTTGAAAAAAAAAAAAAAAACTTATATTTAAGAGTTTATAAGCAGAGAAAAAAATATAGATAGGATGAAACTTTTTTCCATTTTGTTTGTTTGTTTGAAAGCAGAGGGTCTGTTCTTTCTTTTGATATATTTGTATGTTTATATATATATATTTAGAAGAAAATTTTTCTGTAAAGCATTTTGTGAAACTTTTGTGAAAATCACAAAAAAATGCCAGCAGGCAACTTAAAAAAAAGGCTGGCGGGGAATGAGTTAAAATCAAAACGAGTCAGATTGACCCGGAACATCTTCTGAGACATTAAACACTCTACTGAAAAATCCCTACTAATGGGAATGACTTTTGCAAAAAGGCAATACATGTAAACTGGAAATCACCGGATCCCTCATGTTTCGAAGTCTGGAAGAGTGAACTGTTCCATGTTATACAATTGGAAAGGATACGTTCCCTGGACCATAAATCCCAATGCAATTCCCAAAAGTATGGCAACCCTTTGTGGATCTCCTCAAACCAGAACAATGATCTATTATTATTCATTCTGATTGTACTATTTTTCTTTGAAATGTAATTTATCTCCTTCCATCTTCACCATTTCTTTTTTTTTATGTTATTTTATGTTACTTATTTATTTTTCGTTATATGTTCTTGTATGTATACTGTAAAATGCAAAATCCAAAAAAAATAAAATAAAATAAAAATTGACCCGGAACATAATACAAGGGTTAATCACGATTAATTGCAAAATACAAAATAAAAGTTTGTGTACTGTACATCTATTTTGCGCATTAGCATATATATTTCTATAATACAATGCAATGCAATATAATATTAGTACATGGAAAAGGAAGTCAAGGCTTTAAAGGCAGTCTGAGAAAATTTTAATGCAAGACTGGCAAGATGAAAATATTTCAGAGATTTAAGAAATACAATCTGTGTTGAGTTATTTCTTTGTGTCTTTGGCAATCTTTCTCTCTCTCTCTCTCTCTCTCTCTCCCAAATTGTTGGTATAGTAGTATCATCCATTATAATACTTGACTGGGTCCATTTACTGTTATTAAATAACAGTAGTTGGTTTGGTCTTTCCTGAGTTCATGATAGGTTCATGAATAAAGCAGCCAAAAAAACAGGAAGCCAGTAAACACATGCTATCATGCGAAAAAGATCTGGAAAGTCTACAGCGTTGCATAAACATACACACCGAATCAAAATATGAAAATCAAAATATTAAACAAGCGCTACTATTCCACCAAAGTCTATTTATAACGTCATACCTTGCGCAAAAAAGTTATTTTCTTGAAGTCTTATGTTAAACCCCTGGGCATATTATATTCTAATAATTAGGAATCCCCTAATTTTATTATTATTTTTTTTATTTTAAGCGAGAAGAGTTTGATATCCATCACAGTTCCTCTGTGGTTTTCGATGTCTTTGTAACATCAACATAAGGGTAAGAATAGAATCTTAAGTCCCCCATATGTTATAATAGAAGCGGTCATGTTTGGACGATCTGCTCGATAACTCACTTTATGTAATCTACAGCAAAACCGCTGCGAGTTAACTGTCAAAACATTAACTTCTAAGTATAAACTGATCGTCACCACAGAGGTTAGCGATGTCCCTTCCATGTTACGCCGGCTTTAACTCGACCGAGCTGTGAGAATGAAAGTCAGTGCCAGAAAAAGTTCAAGAGATTGTTCCAGAAAGGAGGATTTTCATCGGAAAGTACTAGTGTTTAGTCTCCAAAACACAAAACCTTCTGGGAATACTGTTACAGGAAGGCATAAATTACAAAGCACAGTTACCTCTAAAAAAATGCTTGGATACCTTTTTGTTCTCTTTCTTTTATGTCTATTACTCATGTCTTCTTCCTATCCCTACTAAAAATATCTGTCACACTGCAGGATGCTTTACAGACCGGCATAAGCACCTTTTATCATAAATTGTACGTAATCTTTTGAAGGAACTACACATGCAAGGTATAATTCATCTTGTCTTGTTTTTCGTGGTTCTGGACCAGAATGTTTTCCTTTAACGCTTGCGTCTTTGATTTTGCTCCGTCTATGTAGTCCAGTTCCAGTCTGCACGGTTGCCTTGGGATTCTAATATAAACCCAACAATTGAAATGACTGAATTGACTTTGGCGTTTATGATATAATTGCACTAGGTACAGACGACAAGGCGATTTGTCTTGAAAAAGGATATTACTCTGAAGACCCGTTGTGCACAGGTTGATGTGCGTAACAGGCTCTCATCGGGTAGGTTTTGCTCTTCTGTAACAAAATCATTCTGGACCAAATCTTGGGCTTCTGAATTTTCTGCCCATGCGAGTGTTGTGTGTTTAATCTCCATGGTGCACTTACAGAGGTCAAGCAAACCGAAAAAACCTTCAGTCGTAAAAATAAAGCTGCTAAAAAGGGTTTCTCGCAGCTGTGCCAAAGAAGACTTTTGGTTTTTGGTTTTACGAAGAACCTTTCAGTCAACGTTTCCTAAAAAAACATTTCTTTTGTACACTACTGTAGTCTAAAGCACAGGTTTTCAAACCTTTGTCAGGGACCCCCAAATATAATGATCCTTAAGTGAGGGACCCCTTTCCTAGTATATTTGTGACTATTTCTATGATCGTAGCTACTAAACGATGTCCTCCGTCATACAGTGAGAGATTCAAAGATTGGCATTCTCAAAGACATCCTGTGATTATCTGGCAACCTACGCCTACTGAGTAGCCAAAGAGAATGCAACATGAAATTATATATAAATACAAGCATTATATGTTTTACTGCATGAACACCATTGTGAAGACACTGCTGAACTTAACATTGCAATAGTCATGATGAATATTCAGTATTACTGTACATATAGGCAAGGCTTACATTTATGTAAACTACATGAAAGCTCCCTGTGCAAAAGTGGCATCTGAGGTTTGCCTCCTTTTCCCAACCATGTTCAGGTTCATATTGCTCACCTTTTTTCTTTTTATCGCACATAAAAAGCACAATGGCGCGATTCACCTTGCTGTTTTTGTTTACAGTAGTTTAAAATATTGCTAATCACCTTTAAAGCCTTAAATGGCCTAGCACCTTCGTATCTTAGAGAATGACTATCAGAATATAATCCATCACGTACACTGCGCTCGCAAAATTCCAGTTACTTACTTTTGATACTTAAGTATAATTAATTATCTAAAGGTGGTCGATCATTTTCCAATTAGCTCCTAAGCTCTGGAATGATTTGCCAAAAAAATGTTCGGAATCAGACACAGTCAATCAATTTAAGTCTAAACTAAAGACATTTGTATTAAACAAAGCATTCACGCAATTTGTCTAGTAAATATACTTATCCTGCAATAGTTAGCATGTCCGGAACAAAGCATTCACATAACTTATTTGGGTAATATACTTATGCCGCAATAGCTAGCCTATCTGGAACCGAGCATATTATAAACCACAATAATGTGTGACACTTGCATTACATGTGAATGGCCCCTACGCTAATAGGATTTTGTTTCTCTCTCCCTGTCTCATCCTCATACAATGGGACTAACAGACCCAGTTCCGGCTGCCGTGGAGGTCATCACGCCACTGATTTACTGGCCTTCCTTCAACGTGATGCCCAGACGATATCAGACCAATGACCACCAGCTGCCCCAGTCTAATCTACTTATTCTCTCTCAAGGGTTTTCCCCTCCTAGGACTTTTCCCGCAGGGTTTTTCTCCTAGGGTTTTTTCAACCCCTGTAGAGTCTAGTACAGTTAAACTTAACCCATGTATTCTGCTGCTTATGTTTGATCTTTTCTGTGTCTCCTGCATCTATTAATGTAAAGCTGCTTTGAAACAATTAAACAATTGTGAAAAGCGCTATATAAATAAAATTAAATTGAACAACTAGCGCATAAACGTACTAACTTTTGTCATCGCCTATGAACAGGTGTCATCATCGTACAGTCTACATACATGTCATTCCTTTTACCTTTATTAGATCTGCCATATGTCAAAGTGTTAACTGTCGCACAGTCTGTCTGTAGCAGGCTTAAGGGTACAGTATGGGTTTTTTAGAGGCAACTAAATTTCCAAATTCAAAGAGAAGCTACGGTAGTTGCTACTCTGTAGAACTGTTTGTCCATTTAGGGCTACTGTAGAAACATGACGACGACTTCCATGTAAGGAGACCCGCTGTGTATGTAGATAAAAACAGCTCATTCTAAGGTAATAAAAACAATACAGCTCATAGTGTAAGGTCTTCATAAATATAGTTATATATTAGGGGTGGAACAATACATGTATTCGTTTCGAACCGAATCGGTACGGGGGTCACGGTTCGGTGCATGCATTTAAACGGAGAATACACGGTATGAAAATAAAAAAAAACTTGCGTGCAAAATAATTAATGTAATGCGGAACTACTGTTAGATCCGCGGGTTCTTTATGGACAGCTAATCTGTTGCCCCGCTTTAGCTCTGAAGCTCTGATTGGCGCCGATGCAGCCGAGCTCCGCCTATGTATGCGCTCTATCAGAGACCGTCTACATTCTGGCACTCTGCAGTTTTTTGTCAGGTAAGGTTCACGGTCCAGTGAGTGAAATAGCAGCGACAGCGAGTATGGCAAATGGTGGTGAGGATCCGCCGGCCCCTTTAAGATCGCAAGTTTGGCAAAACTTCAGTTTTCCAGTCAGTTACAATAGTACAAGCGAGAGAGTGGTGGAAAAGACGAAGATTTTGCATCAGCGTTGTTCAGCAGTTGTTAGGTATGTGAGTGGAAATACATCTAATCAGGGCTCAAGTCTCACGCATTCACCTTGACAAACACGCATTTCAGTCAGTTCAAATGCCACACTTTGTATTTCTCACGCTGAGAAGTAGGAGATAAATTGTCCTGCTATATACACCATGCATAGGCAGTGCAGTTCTGTCGAGTTCAGCTGCTTTCAGTTTTTTAAGTGTGCTAAACTTTACGCAGCGCCATCAGCGTCAGAGTACCGCGAGAAATCTTGCGGAGGAGGCTGATTTCAAATCGCTCTCGCGTTACTCTGACGTCATCCACTTGTCGTTTCTTGCAGCGCCTCGTGAAGTCGTACACACCTATTAATTCATCCTACAAGCCTATTTTTTGTTCTTTAGTACATTAATATGAAATAAGGCCAAAAATGTAATTTAAAAATGTATTTAGGTAACACTTGTAATACATTTGAACCCCTATTTGTATGAAAGATGAGTACAAGATTACTTAAAGTGGTATATATTTTTGAAATACGAGATAGTATGTTAAATGCATTTCAGTTCATATTCATGACATCTCAAAATAACACTGATAAGGACACCTATGTTTTTAAGATTAGCTTAAAAAAATGCCTTCTTCATTTTTGTTTTGCTTTTTTCCTCCATTGTACCGAAAGTGAATCGAACCGTGAAGCCTGAACCGAGGTACGAACCGAACCGGGACTTGTGTGTACCGTTCCACCCCTATTATATATATTTTTTTTACATAATTAATATACATAATTTTCATGGAAGCCATTTTGTGAAACTTTTGTGGAAATCACAAAAAATGCTGGAGGGTGGGGGAATGAGTTAAACTAGCATAAATGGTTAATTTGAATTCAAAATGCATATCTTCTCAAGTGAAATGCTGTCAGGGGCACAACACATTAAATCAGTTGACAGCCAATCAAAAATGACAGCACATCTTCAAACTGCATTCTACATTTGATTGTCCACATCTTCAAAAGATAAGCATTCATCGTCATCAAACGCTCTGTCAGAACTTTCTCTCGTGTATAACCAGCGTGCAGATACACATCACGGCCACTGATCTCAAAAACATCATGATTTTCACACAGTTCTACCATGACATCGAAAACAGCCTCTATAAAATAGGTAGATAATCACGTTTTGGCCCCGAATTACTTTCTGGCCAACCAACCACCGCAGAACATTTATGTCATTATGCTGTGAGGTCTTGTTTTTCGACGAGTTCAATTACAACCTGAGACGCACATGTGAAAAGATCTCCATTTTGTTTTTTCACATGCTCGCTGGCATTAGAAATGTCTGATTTCTTTGTCCTGACCACAGTAAGGACCCCCCAAAGTCCATGTGGTTGTAGTTATATTCAGTTTAGATTCTCATTTTGGCCAGAAATCACACAGATACGATATGGAACGATGTCTATCTGTCACTTCACACTCAGCAACCAATTTCATTATCTGCACGATCTTAACAACACAATATCTTATTTGAACCTGCAAGTGAAAAGGTTAATTAAACAAAACAAAGAAAAGATTGTCGTTGCGTCTTATAAGATACAAACACGAAAGACGAGTCTGGAAACTGCAGCGTCTGGCTTCAATATATGACAGACGGAGGAAGTCAAGGTATCTTTAGACGCACGTTAAGCAGGGCTGGCACTGAATCCAACCTGCGTGATGTCTCTCACCCTGACAACCCCGGAAATTACACAGAACATGTCTGTCCATAAGTTGTTCAACAGAACCCACATCTACAGATGTCCCTTTCTGCGCCTTTATACTTTTAACTCGAACCATACTGCACCCCTGGCCCGGGGCCATATTCACTCTGGAGGAACGGTTTTCACTATTGGAGCCCTCAACAGGCAGCCCATTTTGGCAGTAATGGGCAAAATGTCAAGTGCACGGGCTGACCACTCAAAACTGCAACACCTTGTTTTGCCGAAGGACACGCAGCATGAATGATGGACCTAATGAATGAACAAAAACGCTGAAAATTTGATCTAATGGAAACTGGTCCCCAGGCGCTGACCTTGAGAAAGACCGAGAAGTTTACAAAAACACTAAATCAGATGAATCGGTTAAGGGGGAAAGCATACATTATATACATCAACGAGGTAATTTTAAAGATGGGCACAGTTAAAATATTCTCACATCCAATTTTTGGAGAGTCACAGGCTTGCGGGTATCAAATGTCCGGCTGGGACTGAGCTAGAAAACAGAACGAGACGAGTGTGATTTGCATGTCCAAAAGCGAGACCTGCACGTCTAGATGAGATCAGCTTTTGACGTGCAAGATTTATGCGTGACCTGGCATTTACTGCGAACTCAGTCTGACTGACAAAAATATTAAAATTCAGAAGCGTTCGAGATTACGATAGTGGTATGATGTCAGTCACGCCAAAATTCACTACAGCAAGCAAATTCTTTATTAACAATGAATATCCAGCTGTTAGTAATAGAAAATGATTAGTACTGTAATGCTTTACGGCCCAGAACGTAGTTTAAATCCTAAAGGGCTGATGAATTATCGGCTTTTTTCCTAATGGGAGAATAAATTAGGAGTTAACATGATGATGGATAGTGTGAAAGCAAGACGAAAACAGCAACAAAACATTTTGTGTCAGTAAAGTATGTGTTAAACCCCAAACAGATGAATGGTTAACCACGTAAAAGAAAAGAAACGCAGACTGTGGTTTTGGAAAACCATACACAATTTCCTGGTCGCACATAAACATCTTTTAAAATCCTTGTTTGACTTGATTAACTAGTAAATATATCAATCACACAGTAGTACACGTAAATGTTATTTTATAATTTTTTAGATTTGCAGTTAAAGCATTCAAGTTCACTAAAATGTGTGAGCGTTTGTAAGCCGCATTGCATCGAAGAGATAAAAATGATTTGGTAAACCAGCCGAATTTAAGTGATTTCCAAGCTTAAATTCCTTCGAAAGCAAAACAAAAAAGCCAAATCCACATAAATAAATGAATAAAAGCAATAAAAGTTTCTATCCAGCGCAATAAGTCACAGAATTATTGTACAGCTTCGGTTTTAGGGCTTAATGCTGCCTACTCAAGTATGTTAACCACATTTTCGAAGGGGGCACACTGGGGTCATGTTGATGCAAAACATATTCCCAGGATATTCCCGAAATCACTACTTATCATTAGGTCCACAGTAGTAATAGTGAAAATGAACGCGCACACACACACACACGCACACATGTTGACACAGTACAAAGCCCAAAACATCATCAACCTGTGTTCAGACCATCCTGCTTTAATTGAGACTGATGCAAACATCTGTTTCTCTTTACCCAACCAAATCCACAGAGTAGCTTTTATTCAAACTACTGGCACCTTTTCAACGTTGCACCCCTGAAACCATGGCAGGAGCAAACTAATATCATCACAAATACGTTTCGAAAAGGTATGGGTGACAACCGCAAAAAACAATGATTGTCATTGCAATACAGTTACTTATTTTTACGTGTGATTATTTTGTAAAGTCTTTATTTTGCACTGCACAATCAGTCATGAACTCTGTTTTGGAGCTCACGTGGGCCAAATAATTAAAATTTTCACAGACTTTAAAGCCTTTTTCAATCACAGATTATGGAAAATACATGGAAAATGTGTGAGGGATTTGTCTGGGGATCATTTGATTTTGGTTCATTTACGGCGCTGCCAGTGATTTTCCGCTAAATGCAGTGATGCCACAGTTACTTTGAAAAAGTAATCTGATTACTGATTACTCCTTTAAAAAGTAACTAAGTTACTTTACAGATTATTTGATTTTAAAAGTAACTAAGTTAGATTACAAGTTACTTTGTTAGTTACATTCCAGTAGCTGCCAACACCCCCACTGCCTCAACATTAAAAATGACAACCGGTTTTGCCAACACCCACGTTATTGGAAGTGCATTTTTAAAAGTAACGTCAACAATGTATCTCCTGACATTTTAAGTTGAACTGTTGTGTTTTAAAAAACTAAAATATAGGGATGCTCCGATCAATGCCGATCTCCACTAATAATACGTGGCCGATCACTATTCTGAATCGGACAGCCGATCTTATTACAGCTATTTCATGTACTACAGCTTTTGATCAGTAAGTCCTTATCGATCTAAAATCACTGTTAGTTTGAGTCGTTTATAATTCGTTTATAATTTATAATTGAAAAAGCAACACTCGCCAAACATAATTATTAAACATATTCTTTATTATCATGAAAATACCTGAAAAGGTTTGAAGAACAGCAATATAAATATATCCTTCAGCCATTTCATGGAGCTGCGTGTCATCACATCTGCGTGTGTATTGTTCTTCGTCTACAGCGCATTTTGAGTTTCTGCACGAGAGCGCCCCCTGGCTTTTGGATTTTGCACTGAAGTCCAGCTTTTGTTGTTTGGGTAGTGGATGAACTCCTGCTCACTGCTTCACACCACCGGGTGGGACTTGCTCTTAGTTTGACTGTCTGCGCCGTGCCGCGACTCCAAATGTTTTTTTTTTTTTTTGACGTAGTATTTTTGCTGCTGCATCTCTCTTCTCTCTCCATTGTACGTTGTTTACGTTTGTGTCGCTTACACGTGACCTGAATTGTCCTCGTGCTGAAAACATGACTTGTCGCACACCTGACTTCACTTCCCGAGACGCAAGAAGAAATATACAAGAAAATATATATTTTACTAAGGAAAATTTCAAAAATAGTAACGCACAGTGACTTGGATAAGTAACTTTAATCTGATTACTGGTTTGGAAATATTAACGCGTTAGATTACTCGTTACTAAAAAAAGTGGTAAAATTAGAGTAACGCGTTACTAAGTAACGCGTTACCGGCATCACTGGCTAAATGCATGTGCATTCACACAGATCCAGTAAAGATCCTGTAAAGACACGTGACGTGACATGTATTGTATTTGTAATTGTGTACTTGGTGGATTTTTTCCCACGCATCCTAAGTCCTAAGCATCCTTATTATCCGCAATTTCTCTCTCAAGAAACCACACACATGCATTTTTCTGATTTGATCATACCAGGGTTTCCTGCAGCATATTTCAGTTAAGGCGGCCCGCCTAAGCTTGGAAACCTTACCGCCTTAACTAGGTCGTCCAAAAAAGAAATAAATAAATTGCTGCACAAAAGGCTGTCAATTTTTTTTATTAGTTACGGCCAAAAGTCTTTATTAAAAAGTCAATTCTTCATTTTACGCAATATCCGATATCGTTCATGGTATTCTGTCATCTTTTCCCCATTTTTCCCTAAAACGCAATAAACGCCAGTCCTCCTTCTCTGTAGAATGCAATAAATCCGCTTAACCAATCACAGTGGACCATTCCACGCATTGTAAACAACAATGGCGGCACTTTGAATACACACAGAATCCTAGTTTTCTTCATCTACATTGTACTTCATGATCAACAAACAAACAAAAAACAAAATAATACTTTGATGGCATTGATAAACCTGTGGTGGTTTTCTGTGGCGGGGGAAAAACGTAAACCATCAAAATCGAATAATTTACGCGAGAGACAATTAGGCAAAGGAAAAACGCAGACTGTTGCTTGTTCTTACACGACAGCATCAAGCTTCTGTCATGCTAACACACTGACCCCAGGGGATCTTATGAAAAACTTTCCATTATTTTATGCGAAGCCAACGAAAATCGAGGACCAAAACATTTTACAGCTGATCGCTGTCAAAAAAGTTCAGCGACGACATTCCAGGGATGACAGCAGCAATGACAGTGTTTGTAAAATATGACAAAGGATGTGGTTTGATTAATGCCATTAATGTTTAATCAGTGCATACCACTAATCAAGTAAATGAATATAATATGACATTGATATATATATATATATATATATATATATATATATATATATATATATATATATATATATATATATATATATATATATATATATATATATAGATTCAACAGATTATAGCATTTTGAAAAAAAAGAACTTTCTTTATTGCATTTTGCTGAATTTTTTATCCTTTTTTATAAAAAAGTTTTATAATAAATCTTTGAAAATTAAATTGTGGATTTAAATTTTTAAAGGACAAGTTCGGTATTTTACACTTAAAGCCCTGTTTACAGATTGTTTGTGATGAAGTGGAGCGGTTTTGACTGAGGTTTGGACATGTGCGGCTGCCCCGAGAGGTTTTGGGTGTTTGTGTTTCGCCTCCCACCTTTACAATGGGTTTAATGGTGCACTGGAACAGTCCTTCCTGGGGTGCATTGAACTTTCGTTTGCGGGGACGTGAGGCTCACCGAGTGTTCAGGGGTGTTCACTGATGTGCTCACACAGAAATTGCTGCAAAATACGCATTCCAACAGGTTTTATCGTAGTTTTTGCCAACTCCATTGACTTGTATTAGATGTGCTGTGAGGTACGGTATTACTCCACGCCGGGAACGTTTTTTTGTATTCTTGCAATTGGCAATGGCGGATTAGCGCCACCACCTGGGCTGGAGTGTCTATTATTCAAGCTCTAAGCGGAAGAATGTACCGATGTGAGGCGATTGGAAAAAAAGGATATGTCGAAATTTCAGTCAAAACCGTTCCATTTCACCACAAACAATCCGAAAACAGGGCTTTAAGTGTAAAATACCGAACTTTTCCTTTAATGTTATTATAACCTAAATATGCTATGTGAAAGTTTGTAACGAAAAATAGTTGTTTTTCGTCTTGTCACTTTCTTGGTATAGAAAACACAATTTTACCCAAATTAGTCAAAATGGATTTATTGCGTTCTGGAACCAAACTCTTAAAATGTAAGTGCTTTCTCTTATAGCGCAATTGACCTATGGCTAAGCCCCACCCCCTCCACTTACTTAGACAAACAATCAACATTCGGTGATAGGCGTTATGGCAGCTGTCCCAGCAGTAGGAAATGTTTCACAAGGGGCAATTGATGATTTTTGGAGACAGAAAGACTAGATATCATCTTGAAGTCACAAAAAGGGCCTTAACTATGCATTGGAGGGTTATATTAATAATTTTATTGCTGAGAAGGTTGCAAAAATGTATAGGTCACTGTGTAAATGCAATAAACCGCATCTCGTTGCGTACGTTTCCAAGACAAGCCTTTTTACCATATTTACCAAGAGTACCTCTCCGTTAGTTTGGTGCTACAGTATTTACATGAATCAACAGAAGCAGTTTGATCGAAAGTGTTTTCGACTACCTCTGAATGTGGTCGAAAGTGGACGAGCTCAAAATGTTTTACACCTGTATTTAGCGTCGTCCACTTGTGATCTGATCAACGAAAATGCATCTTAATAACAGCCCCTATGTTGTTGCACCTTACCACAGCATGCCCCTCACGGCATCGTTCCTAACTTTTGTTCACACATGACGTGTTTTGGAAATGTTATGGCAATGTTACATGATCTCCTTTATGGGAACAATCCCAGAATAAATTCCAGGACGTGTTTTTTGTTCACCCAGAAGGCACTTTGGCAATTTTGTTGGCAATTTTCTGAAATCAGCGTGCTGTCTGAACGTGGTTTAATTAAATGTTTGACATGTGTTTTACTCCCAAAGTGATTTTCAGGCAAAAAGTCACAGGAATGTGCGCCACATTCACGATTAAGTTTCAGTCAAATGAATCAGTATTTTTTCCTCAGTTAACAGTATCCAGGCAGTTAGCCAGTGTTTCAAACAGGAAACAAATATTTGTTAAAAACAGGATGTTTTGGTTTAAACGTAAATGAACAAATGACAGTATTTTGTAAATGTGACTAGTTTATAAAAACACATGCCAATAATGACCGAGAAACAAATAGTCAAAGACTTTGTCTGTAATCTACAGAAGCTTGGTTTGTGCTAAGCAAGTTCATAGGGTTAGCAGTCCTCTGCCAAGCCAAACCTTGAGGCTAAAATTTAAAAGATAAACCACATAAATGTGGATTAAACTTTTCTATGCTTGGCATGTGTCTGAATGGTTTAAGCTACAGACATGCTCCGTCACATCCTTTCTGACCTATTTACAAAACACATGAATGTGAAGATGATTCTGTGCCTCGGCTAACAGGTCTGGACAGCTAAAGTTGGGTCTGGCACAATCATTGGTGATGCATGCAGTATAGGTTCAACTACACAATTATACTGTTAGGTTACACAACTGTGTTGAATTACTTTATCTTTAACTGCTCATCATGAACCTTGTTTACCTATGGCTGAGGTTTGGCTGATATAAAACACTGTCAATTTGCTTGCTAGTTTATATGCAACCTAAAGCCCTGGAACAAAGATGGCAGCAGTGCAAAGGAAGAAAATTATCCAAGTCTAAAATGGTTAAATCCCACTTAGTCTGAAGGCTTTCTCTGTAGGTAAGTTACTGTGAGTGCTCAAGCTTGACCTGAACACATGGAAATTGATACTTTGAATGTAATTATTATAACAACATAATATTCCTTTGCCAGGATCCTTTGTAATGATCCAATGTAGGTAAGAACAGTGTTTGTAGGATGAAAACACAACCTACATAATTTACTATAATGCTTGAGATTGGAAAGGTTTACATTTATACAGTAAGAGCTTATAGTTTTAATTTGATAGTAACAGAACCAACACATGTACTAAGTCATTGTTTTGTTAACCAAGTCAAAATGGAATTTAAGACTAACCTTGTTAACATTGGGGGTGATTTCCTACACTGACTTTTAATCAATCCAGGACTAGGCCTTAATTATATTAGGACATTTATGGAGTTTTTACAAACATATCTAACAAAAAACATTACTTGAGACAAAACAATGGGACGAATATATTATTTTGTTATGTCAGTGCAAGTTGTTTTCACTCAAGATAGTTCAAACACGCATTTTAGTCCGAGACTAGACTTAAGCCCTGTCCGGTAAACTGCCCCTGAGTCTTGACAATGACACTGCTCATACTTATTTAAATGTACCTTTACTTCCTTCATTGATCTTAAAATCAACTTGGTAGACCTTGACCAGTGTTGGCTGTAACTAGTTACTAAGTAATGAGTTACTGTAATTTAAAGGGACACTCTACTTTTTTGAAAATATGCTAATTTTCCAGCTCCCCTAGAGTTAAAAAGGAACACGGCAGAACTTTTTGGCCACTAGGGGGTATAGACATGTATTTGTCATGTCTAGTGCCCCTAGAGGCCACAAGAGCCACAGCACTGTCGCAAAGGAAAAGAAGACAACTCTTTAGGTCACAAAGTCCGCGGTGAGCCTTCTAGCATGTCATATGAATATAATTTCATAGGTTTTATTTATTTCTTTTTTTACGTTTACAAGCCAGTTGTGACAGTGGTCGATAGGTTAAAGTTTATATTAAAAAATTGCCTTAAAGGGGAATCGAACCCAGGTCGCCCATGTCAATGGTCCATTCACCATGACGCCGCAGAGTCACGTGATACAAGTCACTATCTACATTGCTCAAGTAGCCGCCAGCAAAATTCATGAAAAAAAAATGTGTTCGGGCGCCAGACAGGACTTAATATAAATATATGCAAGCAATATAACATTATTTACTAGTCCAAAAGGCATTATGGCCAAGTCATCATCGGTCAGGAACTCATTCTTTCCCTTTAGTTCACGCCAGCGAGCCAACGCTGGCCCAATATTGATCCTCGTCCTTCCTTTTATTCTGTCACCGATGGAGACCAGGTCTCCATTGACAAAACCTTAGGTTTCTTTCTCTTAGTTGCTGCTTCGGCCATGACAAAAACATCAGAAAAATAAATAATTGCGCTCTCAGGTCCGAATTTGAGGAAAGTGGCGTAAGTGACGTATGCCGTAAAGCAGTCGAATTTTTTAGTTCTTTTTGTGCTCAGGTTACTACCCGAAACCACAAGTTTAGAAGTACGAGTACAAGCGATACAGACCCTGTCAGGCTATGGTGGACATGTCATTTAACCTATTTTAGGTCGATGTACCATCACAAGGGTCTTAAAAATATATTATGAAGGTTGAAAAACTACAAAGTGTCACTTGTTGATTTTGGAATCCATTAAGCTGATCTCCGGGTCTGGCTGTACTACTTTTAGCATAGCTTAGCACAGTGGTTCCCAAACTTTTTTAGCGTGCGGCCCCCCTTGTGTACAGTGCATTTTTTCGCGGCCCCCCGAAATAAATTTTTTGACAAAAACAGTTTTAAAATGTAGAGTTGTTCCGATTCCGATACCAGTATCGGAAATGCGGCCGATACCACAAAAAATTCTGGCATCGGAATCGGCGAGTACTTGAACCCATGTACCGATTCGATACCATTTTCTTACTAAACCTAGTTATGCCCGTTATCACTAACGCTGCAAAGCGAAACTCATTTCTTCTTCGCTGCTCTGAATGCAAACACCAGGAAGTTACCTCATGCGTGACGCAACCACTGTTTACTTAGAGCGGCAAAGAAATGAAAGCATGCAGCCGTATGTCCGCTGTTTGTTAGTATTTCAGACTAATAAAACAAAACATCGTCATGTCTCAACGGAATCCGCGCCCGCAGATTTTGGCGGAGTACTCAACGGAGTTAATGCCCGTGATTGACAAGCACACATACCCCGCGCTTGAACGCGTTTGTGAGTGACCAGTACTGTCATTGACAACAAGTACACATACATAGCCTCGCGCGTTTGTGAGCAGCATTGATAAGTACATAAACCTGCGTGTGCTGTTTGCTGTGATTGTTTTTAATGATAAGAGCATGAACCGTTTGATATTTGAGATGAAATAAAACTTACCACTGAGTTTTACCGCAGATCTTACTTGTCTCTGTCGTCTATGTGACGCGACAGTCAGCACAGCACATCCATAATTTCAAATCCGTTTACAAGAAGAATGCTCTTGTTATGTTTAATATAAAGTTTACATTGCGTTGTAAAAATGATGAAATTATCTTCATACGTGCTTAATTCATAATGAGAACGTTTACACAAGCTTTTTTATTCTGCTATAATATATATTAACAATAATGTCATTTTATATAGGCTACAAACTATTATTCTATCTTGACATGCACATTATCTGGTTCATGTTGGTCCAGTTTAATTCAGAGGACTCATTGGTTTGGTGTATTCATTTTAATTGTAAGCCTTTAAAAAGTAATTATTTTAGATGCAATTTTGTAATATTTAATAGCTTAAATTCTCTAATTTCTTCTAAAAACATTTAAAATCATCCCACAGAATTCCACAGATTTTTCAAATTATTCTAAAACTAAAATACCCTTTCAGTGTACAGTGTTAGATTTGTGGCTCGTTTTCTCTTAGGAAAAATAAATATTACTGTCAAATGTCTTTCAGATAATAAAAATACCCTAGTTCACTGTATGTATTTGTTCATGTTTTATACAGGAATAAGTCTGAAGCACACCATAAAACCGTTATATCCATTTATACAGGACTAGTAGTATGTATAGCTGTATATTTTACAGATATACACCCAGGTATCGGATCGGTACTCGGTATCGGCCGATACCCTGAGCCCAGGTATCGGAATCGGTATCGGGAAGAGAAAAATGGTATCGGAACATCTCTATTAAAATGTAATATTTTAATTAAACAAAACATATAAAATTATACCTAGTAGTGCTGTTGGTTAGTTGGCTTATTATTTTTTAGGTTTAATTACACAGAATTCATGATAAATTAATGTATTTTATAAAATGTCGTAAAACTGGGCCCCCCCTGGCACCATCTCGCGGCCCCCAGTTTGAAAACCACTGGCTTAGCATAATCCATTGATTCTGATTAGACCATTAGCATCACGTTAAAAAAATAACCAAAGATTTACGATATTTTTCCTATTAAAAACTTGACTCTTCTGTAGTTAAATTAAATTAAAAGTTAAAATTAAAGTGGAAAAGCCCCCAAAAGTAAGCCGACCCGACCCAAACCAAACCTTGGGGTACAATGGAGAAGTGCCATAAGTGTACTAATGTTATGTGAAAATATAATAAATCATCTAAAGAAAGCGTTGACCTTTTTCTCTCTTCCAAAAAGTACCGTAATCAAACAAACACTAAATTAATATAAGCTACAAACAAAAACGTGTCTACTTTGCCAAGCATCAAGATACTAATGTTTAAAGTAGCTTTACAGTAGGGGTGTAAAGATTAATCGATTCGTATCGATGCATCGATTATACAGGCGCCGATTCGATGCATCGATGCGTCCGCAAGAGGATCGATTATTAATGTGTTTATTTTGCCGCCTGTCTGCTCGCCTGTCTATTTTCAGCATTCGCTCAGACATATGCGTACAACCAACTATTAAGCTGCGCGTGGCGCTCACTAACCTCATTGTTATCTTCTATGTCACAACGCTTCACACGTGTTATTTACGTTTCAAAGTCTGTTGTTCACACACATTGCAAAGTCTTTTAAAAGCGATTGAACCGTCAGCGCAACACGCAATTTCTGTTTGAGCCTTTGTCTAGCCCACAGCTGGATGAATTGAGACGCAGCAAGTGACCCGCGCTGTCTCGATGAGTAGGAGGTTTTCATAAAAATAAGAACATTAAGCTCTCGTCTAGCGAATCCAATGCTCTAAATCAGGGTTCTTCAACCCTGGTCCTGGAGGACCCCCTTCCAGAATGTTTTAGATGTCTCCTTAATTAACACACCTGATTTAACTCATCAGCTTGTTAGGGAGACATTCTGGAAGGAGGCTGATGAGTTGGTTCAGGTGTTTTAAATAAGGAGACATCTAAAACTTTCTGGAAGGGGGTCCTCCAGGACCAGGGTTGAAGAACACTGCTCTAAATGGTCATTAAACATCTAAAATAATCCTTATCTGTACGTTTCATGAGAAGTGTATACTGTCCCAAATCCATAATCTAAAGCAAAGATGCGTCTTCATTCACTTTCGGTTTCGTTTTTAAAGCATGCAGAAATGACAGAAAATACACTGCTTAATGTTAAAATAATTGTTAAAAGAAATCAAGTTTTGGACCTGATTGATGTTAAAAGAGTTATTAAGAGTGACTCAAAAGCAATCTTCCAGACGATGTCGTCTGACGCGCATGCACACAAACGCGTGAGTGCGTGACCCTGATATAGACATTTAAAATTACAGTTTTAAAAATATCAAGAATTCACGCAGGTATGACATATAATCTGTTATATCTGAAGTGAATGTTTGGTTAACTGTTGAGGAAAAGTATCTGTTGTGTAACATATAGGCTATATTAAACCCTTGCATTAGTCTACATCTTAAAGTGGTCTGTCTTAATGTCAGATTTAAACAATACAAAAAAACATAAATTTAACACATAGTGATATTGTTTTTGCTTTGCGTGAACAGGTGTAGTTCTGTCATGTTTTGTCAGATTCCAACAAATCATGCATTGTTTTGAAGTTTTTTAATGTTAAATGTTTGTTAAATGTTAACTAATTTAAGAATATTTGCTTATCCCAACTTAATTTGCAAGCACAGGTCAGAAATGATGCAACAGCAAACAGAAATGGAGAAAGAACAAGGTCTTCTAAAGGAAAATTAAATATAAAACTATGACTGATGGTTCTGTTGAAAATGTAAACAGGCTGTTGTAAACATACATTTGCATATAGCATAAATATTTGTCCAAATCCATGTTGATTAGAGCCTTAAAAACTTGTAAATTTAGAACAGATAAAAAAATTAAATCTTTTGACAGCCCTAAAAAATATCTAGAATTGAATCGGATCGAATCGGATCATGGGAAATTCTGAAGAATCGAAAAGAATCGAATCGTTGACCTAAGAAATCGGTATCGGATTGAATCGTCATGAAGGCGCCGATTTACACCCCTACTTTACAGCACTGCAATGTCATAAATACGGCAATCTTCCAAGAACTTTATCAAATATACATTATCTATAATTATACAACAGTTCTTTCTGGTTCTCGAATCTGATTGGCTAAGAGCTATGCGATATTGTGCTGATAACGGCACTGTAACCGCTTCACCTTTCGTATCATTCCGCCACCTAGTAAATGGAGGTCCTAAGCAGGCTCATCTCTGAATGGAAAAAAACAGACGCCCTGATCCATTACACATATGCGCAAGGTATACAGTAGGTGGCAGTAATACTCCCAAGGAGTGAGCAGCCATTAAATGAAAAGAAGAAGAACAAGCAGACGCCCTGTTTTGAATCACTCTCCGTGTGTCTCATTATTTTACTAGCTCATAAATCAGTCTGTGAATCCCCAATCGGAAGTTATTATTCCGTCAAAGATCTTGGATGTTACGTGAAAGTTAATGGGAGAAATGTCTTGTCACATCGTGTGGACGATTAACACTTGGAAAGAGGAATATAAACACTCGTTTTTTTCAGGACCTATTATCTCTTATCAGAACGCGAAAACACCGTGGAACTGCAGGTAAGCACCGCAGCTTTTAAATGTGGACATTGATCATTTACTTTATCGTGACGTGACTATTAAAACGTTATGAGATATCGCCACTGATATATTTATAAGCAGCATGCAAAAACATCTCTCTGACACTTATAAAAAAACGTTTTATATAGTACTGACAAGAACAAAGTTTAATAATAATAATAATAATCGAGTGCTCGTATCGCGTTAAGAATAAATGAGAAAGCAATAGTAACGTTATACAAGTATAGTTTTATTAACTTTTACCTCACGCCAAAACAATAACAACACAAAAGACACTAAATATGAATAAAAAACAAGTAATAGTTTGATCATGACACCAAATAATGCTGATTTGATCTCATTTTGACGATCATAAACAAACAAGGCCAACATGAGAGCCAGGGAATCCCTGTCAGAGATGTAGCCCAGAGAGGGCGGTGGTCAGCGGGGCGAGTGAACACTGACGTCCGCTCATGCTTTGGTTCTCATTCGTACCGAATCTCACTAAGCACTAAGCCTACGGCCTCGTGCATCTGGCCTAATCACAGCCGTGATGATATAGAGCTATATCACACTCCTACTCAAGCAATATTGCTTAAATAGTGCTGAACCACTTATTTTACTGTACTACACACTGAAGAATGACAAAAACACTTAAGGTGAACAACTTACAACTGCTTTAAATAAATTCACATTGAACTCAAAATTGCTTTACCATAAATAGTCATGCTATGGTATAATACTACCAATAAAATACAGACCTATATTGCTTATAGCTTTGGGAATGAGGAAAGCTCTGACCAAGCACTTCTGGTGTGTTATATGACTTAAAAGACACACATGACATTTATTGCTTTAGTTTGCCAACGCTTTGGCATATCATGAGATATCCCACTGTGATACTCCTAAACCAGTTCACTTCAGTTCATGAACTCCGGCAGAAAGCCACAGTTATCAGTCAAGATTTAAGACTGCTGTACACACAACGTTAAATTCATTTGTTTGTAAACAACCTGTCAAATGGTACATTCATCCAAATTTCTAATCGATTAACTGTTCACATTAGCTTCGCCTCTACAGCTCTTTCTGGCTAAAAAACTTTATTAAATTCAGAGATCAATCAATGTCTCCTGAATAACTGCTGCTTGACATCATCTGAAATGAGGTAAATCATGGCAAATGATTTTGCTATGCAGAAATGTCTCCTTTTAATGATAAGTGAGTCCATAAATCAGGTAGATTTCTAGATAAGCGCAGATACTTTAAGCTAGTATGAATTATTACGTACTGTACATATTTCCTCTTTGTGCATTTTGTGTATGAACAAAATGCTTTGTAAAGCAATGAATCCAATAAATATAGCTTTTCCAAAGAAAAGAGCAAGACTATATGATTTTTTTTACTCGTGCCAAAAAATATGGAAGGCCATCCAAAAAACAAGCAAAATTTTATTTGTACTCTAATAAAAACCACCTTACATCTTCACAGACTTGAAATCTAGAAAAAAATTTGTCGCACGACGAACGTACAGTAGAATTTCACAATCCACAGTTTATGCAATGATTTTATCATTTCACGAAACACTGGAAGACTATAAACAATTCTCAAGCCTTGTGATTGGATACAATTTAAGACTTTTCCATACAGACAGCTGCAAACTTTTCTATCATGTGACAACTACAATCTGTGTTTTGGTGAACTGCCTTCTCTCTGCTGGAAGCTTGCAATGTTTTCAAAATGATTGACATATGAGAACAATAAAAACGAAAAGCACAAAATAGCATTCATGAATAACGTTCGATTTCTTTTATATTAGGTACAAGCATCACGAAGCATAAAAACACCTCACGTAACTAAAAATAATAATTTCCCATCACAGCTGTGCTATCTGGACCGGCACCAGGAAATCATACATGGCTAACTTGGGAATTCTCTTTAAAACTTTATTTTTGTGCACTTGTAAGAACCCTGCATTGTTTTCCTTGTGCATGTTACATTAGCGGGACGAAAGACAGTGATGCGGATATTATGAGATGGTGGGCCGAAGACACGATGCATAATCAGCAAACGTTAACAAGAGCAAGACCAGAGTTCATACATCAGTAAGGAATGCAACACAACAAAAACAACACGTTCTCTCCCCCCGGACGTCTGCCAAGATAACTCGCACAACCCTGCAGACTCCCTGTTGCTCAATCGAGCTCTCAGTATGTGATGAAAAGAGGCTTTTTCAGTCAACTACTGGAGAGATGGGGATAAATGAGCAGCTTCCAGCTGTCTTTGATGCCAGAATGGAGACAGACACATTTTACATTTGCTTTAGCCGAGAGGTTTCTCAATGAGCTGAGATGTGGAGTTATTCATCACCGAACGCCTGGCGAAAATTGTGCGGGGAGGATTCGGCCAACTGGCGACAGTGTTCGAGAGCTGAGACTCATCAGTTATGTTCGGTTAGTGATAAACACCCCTCCCTTCTAATCCTGCAGCGAAAGACAAAAGGAACTGAAAGGCAAAAACTGTAAACCAAAAGATTTCAGTTACAAATGCCATGCAAAATGTGCTATTTCCAATCCCCTGTGATTCATTTATTCCTCAGAAAAACTGTCCAATAAAAAGAGGTTGACTGAGGTAAAGTAAAGGTTTGGCTTAAACATTACAATCTGTGATCTAAAGCGATGAGAACTTTGGTTAAACAGCAACATGGTTAACAGGATTTACAACAGCAGCCCCCCAATTATTCAGGTTGTTGACCTCCGACCTTCTAATTGCATGAGCGAACCATTACCGGGCTAACCATGAGTCTGTATCAGTGACTAGTGAGACAAACCAGACCACCACTGCTTCTAATTCCTGCAATGAGAACAGCATTTAATAGTGAAACTATGTTTAGAAAATGTGAAAGTAAGAAATTGATGTGATATCATAATTAAGATTACATCATAAAATCATATCACAATAATAACATTGAATTGCTTTGATCAACGACATGGTTGGTTTCAGAGTTGTATAGTACTTAAGTATTTTTACTTTCTACATAAAAGTACATTTTCAATTATTCGTATTTTATTAGTGTTTTTCTTTGGAAAACAAACATTCCAAAACATATTATCATAATTTTTACTCCACTACATTTCATAATTTCAAGTTTTTGGTTTATATTTAATATTTAAGTACATTAAACATCTAGTAATTTTTTGTACTTTTACTTAAGTACATTTTTTTCGTACTTTTACTCAAGAAAGTAAAAGTACAAAATTTTTATGTAATTAGGCATTAAATCAATTTTAATATGCAATATATAATGAGTACACAGTATGATTTTATGCTTTAGAATGTAGTGAACATTTTTTAGTAAAGAAAAGTAATTTTTTTCCCAAGACAAACACTCTGATAAAGCCTAGATGCTTGGAAAATGTAACTAAAATACTTAAGTATTATACACCTCTGGTTGGTTTCTGACAAACCTCTGAATGTTCAATTTGTGATTTATTGCGTCATTCAAAAGCGTATTAGTTTAGCAAGCCTGTAGGAGTAGTTAACATATAATAAGAGCACATCATTTATATACCTCCAAAGTCGTTGCTTATTAATCCATGTAATTTTCCTGTAAGTTTTTTATGCATTAAATGTTTAAATGACAGACTTAATTGCAATTCTAATAGTGTGTGCACATCAAAAGCAAATGTTATTATTCAAGTCAATGCAAAGATGCAAATGGATGCGAATTCCGGCAAATGACACGAATTGGCCAATGCAATTGCTGCAAGCGTGCAGAATTCGCTTCAAATTTTTTTGGAAAATTTGCATGACGAGTTTGCGGAAGTCAATCAGTAAAGAGCTTAGTAGTATTGCATAGTACCCCACAGTTTGGTTTGGGTCAGGTCAGTTCAGCTCACTTTGGCTTGGTTAGCTATTCCATTGAGTTTAGTATCACTTCGGAGTTGGAAGGATTATAGGCGTGTTATTATATTTGCGCTGCCTACTGCTGTGACATCATACATGTGAGAGTGTCGTTTGTACATTCCCATAAATTATTTAGTCCGCCACACAATTCAAATTGACCACCACAAATAGATGTTTGCACATCGTGTTTATTACTACCTCTGTCTCACATGACAGTTTCTGTACAAACATGCCCGCAAGTCAACACGCTCCGCTGAGCCTCATTTAAGTTGCATTTATGCATATATGCGGACGTGCGCGTCGCGAATGTGCTGCCACAAACTGCAAGTCTGGAACAAAACTGTTATGGTGTTCCTGATTCTCAACCTGTGGATGTTTTTATCGCTAAAAGAGAGTTTGGGAACTTACAGCAAAGCACAGATGACAACAGGTTTACTCTGACAGCGCAAGCTAGCATGAAGGTAAAGCTAATTTTTACATTATAGCAATGACGCTGGTAGTGACGATTCTCTCAGACCAATCAGTGATCTACAGTGTTTTCGCATCACATTTTGGTATCAGCTCGGGTCGCTTGGAACCCCAACCGAGGTGGTACTAAAAAAGGTATCGGGTACTACAGTAGAAAAGCCCCCAAAAGTAAGCTGACCCGACCCAAACCAAACCAAACCGTGGCATACTATGCAATGGAAAAGCCCCATTAGCGACATGTCAAAAAATTGAGGAGAGCACTGTTTTTATTCGCCCAATTAACATGAAAACAAGTAATCCTCCAAGTAGGCTAAAGTGTGTAACATAATGCACATATTCGCTTTGCTTTTTTGCATGCACAAACCTTAATACTTATTAAATGTCACCAATATGATAACATACCAAATTTTTTATGTTCATAAGGTTGCATGAGAAACTCATTGTTTTGATGTCAATGGGGGTTACAATTTTTACCTCTGATAATTTCTTCAAGACTTAGGACTTAAATTCATAGCTTACAGCTGTGTACACACACCAGCACTCAATGCAGCGTCATAAGAAACAACGTCGTGACAAGATGTAGAAAGCAAGGAGAGGAAATGATTCAGGGGGAGCACTAAAAAAAGGACTTTTTTCCACCGGCACCTTTTTTTTTCAAAATTATCAGAAAATCCATCAAGGCCTTGTGTGCACCACGTGTAAATTCCAAAGGTTGTTGGGTAATGCATTATGAGCTTTCTCCATGCTTTGCGTGGTTCGGCTCAACTGATCCCAAGTAAACTCTGGCTGCGTTGACAACGATCAGCCATTCAATCTAACACTCAACTTGCTATGTAAGGTTATTTTGGACATTCATTAACCTTTTGGAGAAGATAGAGGGTCATCCCTGTCATAAATACGGGTGAGTTAAAAGGCTTGTAAATATGCTCAAGTGGTGTTGACTCTTTTTAGGTAAATAAACACTGATAATGCATTTGTGCTTGAAAGACAAGATGCTTTTTCAGATGGCTACGTCCTTCACCAAGTCACTGTGGCCAAAACAAGGCATTTGGACCCAAGCAGCAACCCGCTGCGCTCTCTTAAGAGACTATAAACAGAGTCCTGCATGAGCAAACAAACAGGAATGTGTTTGGAATTTGCAAAACAAAACCACAAATAAAGGCTGGCGCAAAGAGCACGGTTTGATCCGCTGCCATCAATTTCAACAGATCAGTCGTAAAGAGACAGAGAACAATACAAAGGATATCCTGTTAAACAAATCACCCTTTTCTTTCACGGGTCAACGATGCTAATATCCGATTCCTCTCAATTTCACGAGCTGATGGTCAATGGTTTGGCTGACAGCGTTTTTACTAAGAACCTCAAAGAATTTGCTTGATGAGTGCTTGAACGATAGATGAAGACTTTCACTGATATGAACCATCTGGTCAACTTAACCAAGAATGGCATTAATCACTGTAAAATTGTGCAATATTTCTGACCAAGTCATGAAACTAAATATACTGGAAACCCAAAGGGCAGATGCTTGGAGAGTAAACTGCATCCATTGCTTCCAGCTTGTGCGTTTTAAATATTAAAGCAAAGTCAAACCTTTCAAAAAAGTTTGTTGAAAATAAATCATACTTAAATGTTTTGCCGATTAACTAGCAAAGTCTTACGTATTTGGGTCGGGAATGTCACGCTTCGAATGAGATGTTCTGTCGTTTTATGAGTGAACAAGTGTTAATAGCTGCCAAAGTTCAACCTGTTCGCAATTGATATAATTAAGATAAACAATGGCAATGTCTAAATCAATTATATGTGATTGATTTTAACAACCCATTCTCAATAACAATATGAACAACTATGTATGAGCCAATATCAGTCGGTATTCTGAAAACATGGCAAGAATACTAAAGAGAAGCATGCCGAACAAAAGTGTGATGTTTGCTGGAATTGACCACTCTGTCTGATCACGTCACATTTACATCTGTGGATTATCATAACCTCAAAGTATTTCAAATATTATTACATGCATAAAAATAAGTGTGCTGCATGTTAAAAAACCGTAACACTTTGAAATAAGGTTGCATTAGTCAACATTAGTAAATGCATGAACTAATATGAACAAATAATGAACAATTCATCTTCCATCACCTTTCAGATGAGCACATTTGGAGTTATTTTAGTAAATTTTATTGCTTTTGCAAGCTTATAATGACAGAAAACAGGGATCAGGGAACAACAACTGACTTTGAAGCCCACAAAAGTGCATTCGTCCTTTGCAGAAGTAATCCCCACTAGAGGTCTTCATGGGTCCACTTAAATCCGAAAAACCAAGGTCCGACCCCAGAACCGAGTGGGTTCGAGTCTAAAAGTTCGGATCGGGTATACTATTAGCGGCATCAGGTCTCGGTAATTTAAAATTCATTTTTTGCCGAACGGACTTAAGAAGACCCGAACTATCTCGCGTGTGTGCGTCAATGTCCTTTTCAAACCTCTCCTTTGTATGCCAAGAGCGCTTGCGACATTGTGTGGCTGGCGGTAGGCTAATTTCGTTGAGACACACGTCAGTCAATTTTAAATGTATATTTTAGCAGTTACCTTGGTGTCGTCATCAGATAACAAATGAAAATAATGAAGCAGCGGGCCAAATTGGTTGCAATGCCACCAGGGTTTCTTTCTGTCTGACTGCTGTGTGGGGCTAAAGACTGCACACACGTTGGTGCCGTTTACATTCGAGTCCAGTCGGGTTAAAAAAAAATTGCCACTGGTTTGGGTCGGACTAATTTTTTCGGGTTTGTCTCAGGTTGGGTTTTTCTTTAAAAAATGTATTATGCATGTCAGGGTTGGGTAAAAAGTGGCTGAACGGACTTGCGTTCTCGTGGAGATTGGTCTTGCCAGGCGACCTTGGAAAAACAAACTCAGAAGGTCGCGAGAACACAGAACGCACTTGTTAGAATTGAAATTTGTGCGATCTTTCTGTTGGTCACCTAACCTTCACCATTGTTTTGCCAAAATGACTTCTGGGGCGTAATGCAATCTCAGCGCGCAAGTCTGCACTCGATGCATCCTCAATATCAAGAACACATCCGGGTATTTTCATGCGTCCTCTGTACTTGCGTTCTTGAGAATTGGAATTGAACTTCAACGGTTAATGATGACGTAGAGCGAAGACACAAGGACGAAAGATCGCTGAAGAACGCATATTGAGCAACAGCCAGTGATTCGAGTCATCTCATGTCGGGTACATTTATTTGGACCTGAGAAGACCTCTAATCCACACAGCTCCAAGGGGTTAATAAAAGTCTTCTGTGAGTAATCTATACAATATTGTAAGAAAACTATCCATATTTTAAACTTCATAAACTATAATAACTAGCTTGGACTCACGCGATTCACGAGAGTCACTTACAACGTACCAATGGCAACGAACGCCCACTACACTAAAACTCTCTTGTGAATCGCGTGAGTCCAAGATGTCGCCCCTACTAGACGCTAGTTATTACAGTTTATACATTTTTTTACAAAATTGCATCGATTACTTGCAGAAGACTTTTATTAACCCATTGGAGCTGTGTGGATTACCTCTGTGGGGATGAATGCACTTTCTTGATAAGGTCATGTCAAAAATGTATATCAATGTAAAATCAATGATGCTCCCTTATGAGACATATAAAATAAAATTATGCAGCAAGTAACAAGCACCACATTTTACACTTAAGCACTTGTTAAGTCTTGTCTTTGTCTAATCTTTCTGGTTTCTGTATAGGAAAGCATGACATTACTTTCCCCTGATATACCGTAAAGCAAACATCTGCCTCGTGGTGACATCCAAAGAAAGCGTGTACCAGGACATCACGCTTCATTCAATTGAAACATCCAATTAAGGCACAATAAGCAGATATCAAAATACTGCAAAGAATTCAAATAGCCTTACGGTAATGTAATTGATAAGCTTCAGTGGTTTGCTGTAATTTTAAAACATTTTCCTAGCCATCAACCTTGAAGATGTAGGTAAGCACTACTCCTCCCAAGCCATGCAACAGGTTTCAGTTTACTCTGCATAATGACAGACACATCTGCATTTGCTCAAGAGAGCTTTTAGACATGTCTGGGCTGTAAAAACATCATATGAATAAATGATCTTGTTTTGTTCCATGGACGCTTTTGGAAACACTGTCCCGAGACATCAACGGACATTAAAGATTAAGAGGGCAGGGATAGACATGCGCCTGCACTTCTAATTTGTTTGGAGGTCGAGGCGATAATTAAAAAGCTTTCTGTTGGCGATGAACAAGTGTTTGTGGTTGAATGAACTTCTTGTGCAAGTTCATGGCTGCTTTTTTTCCGTCCTAGGGAAGTTTGAGAGAGAATAAAGTGAAAGATATCCATGAATTTATTGGCTTTGTCTTTGGATGTCTTTGCTTTTGGCCTGGATTTCTTCAACATAAGAACACAGAAACAGGCCTGAAACCACCAAAATATTTGGAAGAACAACCAAGCTGCATTTCAGTTACGTGTCTACGGCAATGCTGAAAATGGTTCAGTTAACCAGAAACACCCCCATATGTTCTGGAAAGGCTAGTTGTAATCTATTTTCATCTGGCTTCATAATGCTGCCCTTGATCCCTGTTCCAGAACGATGCATCTATTAATCCAAAAATTATAATGCTAATGCATTTTGTATGTTGAGGATCAATTTGAACGACAGGCCTATAAATTCAACTGCATAATATCAACAACCCGCACAGTGACCTTTTAGGGAACTTAGCTTTCCTCTGTAAAACTCATTCCTCCAATAAAACTTTACGCTGACTGCACAATTAATCTTTAGGACACGTTTTAGCACTCTTCGATTGGCAGTCGACCACATTTATATTGGAAGTACCAAAATAGATTTAGACTACCACACATGTGTAGGTAGTTTCTAAAAAAGGACAGAAGTTACAAAGCATAGGAGAGCTCAAAAGCTCTAATCCATTACAGATGCGCAAATCAACATTTTTAATCCACAGGCTACTCACCAACTACTTAACTAATTGGCTCACATTGCTTGTGTGTTGGCTGCGCCTAAGTCCAAAGTAGCCCAGACACACCAAACAGAAGGCGGTGAAGTTGCATGTCTTTTCTGCGTGAGATGACAGTAGTTGGTATTCATTATTTAACAATGGGAAACCGTAAGAGCTAGAGACTGCTGGGATAAAAATAAGCAGCGATCGCTACCAGTTTCTCACAAATCTCACTCACCACAGACGGATTTGTGATATATCTGTAAAGTCTTATTAGCCAAATCTTTTTATATTCATGTATTCGAATGAGAGATGGAAAAATGTATTGCCTTTGTCATTTATTTGCTTTGTCCTTTCTGTTTTTTCTTACTGGTTGGCTAAGCCGAATAGCCTGTCAGAATGAAACAACTCCCAGACGAGCACCACTGCTGATTCAACGTGCTAAATCATCCAAAAAATGGCGTTGGTGACTTATGCCGCTTTTCCATTGCATAGTACCCCACGATGTGGTTTGGGTCATGTCGGGTCAGCTCACCTCACTTTGGCTTGGTTAGCTTTTCCATCGAGTTTAGTAACACTTCGGAGTGGGAGGAATTATAGGCGTGTCGTTATATTTGCGCTGTCTACTGCTGTGACATCATACAAGTGAGAGCATCTTTGTACATTGCCATACATTTATTTATTTCTCAGTCTGCCACAAAAATAAAATTGACCCCCACAAATAGCACATCGCGTTTATCACTACCTTTGTCTCACGTGACAGTTTCTGTACAAACACCCGTGGCGTCAGTCGACGCGCTCCGTTGAGCCTCATTTAAGTTGTATTTAAGCATAAATGCGGACGTGTGCGTCGCGAAAATGCCACCACAAACTGCAAGTCTGGAAATAAAACTGTTATGATGTTCCTAATTCTCAACATGTGGATGTTTTTCATCGCTAAAAATTAGTTTGGGAACATACAGCAAAGCACAGATGACAACAGGTTTACTCAAGACAGCGCAAGCTAGCAGAAAGCAAATCTTTTACATTATAGCGATGACGCTGGTAGTGACGATTCTCTCAGACAATCACGTTTTGGTATCAGCTTGTGTCGCTTGGAACCCCGACCGAGGTGGTACTAAAAAAAGTATTGGGTACTACATACTGCACCAGTGGAAAAGGCCCCAAAAGTAAGCTGACCCAAACCAAATCATGCGATACTATGCAATATAGATAAAAATATACAGATAGGCTGAAAAAAATTTATTGTCCCGTTTTGTTTGTTTATTGTTTGTTTGAATGCAGATGTCTGTTCTTTCATTTGATATATTTGTGCGTTTGTATATATTTTTAGAAGAAAATTTTCCTGGAAGGCATTTTGTGAAACTTTTGGCTGGCGGGGAATGAGTTAAAAGATGTAAGTGGGTCGTCAAAAAATTTGGATACAGTCAACAAATCGGAATTGGGCATCAAGATTTACAGTGTAAATCCAGCCTAAAATACTACAATAAAAAGCTTGAAAAACTTGTTAACATAAATCAACTAGACTCATCTTTATGATATTAAACTATAGATCACATCCACAAAATAATGTCACAATACAGTCCACTTCTCCTTTGTTTGACATTTTAATCTATTAAAGGACAAACCTTTGCTTGCAGGTTTAAAACATAAGAAAGGACGCTCAATAACCTGATGTGCTCATACGAAGATCAGAAGCATTAATCCATGAATTGAACAATAACACAAATATTTACAGACCGTGTAATGACTTTGAGAGTTGCCAAGCCACAACCTAAGAGAGGTAGATGTGGTGGGTTATATTAAATGCACCTGATGATTTACAATGAGCTCATATTAAAACAGTCATGAGTCATTTCAGTGATCTGCTAAAGACCAGATGGTAATGACAGGTCCTCACAGACGCTGTGTGCAAATGCTCTCCATGCATGCTTAAGAGACTTGAGTGAGCTGTGGGTCACTAGAACCGGCGCGCCACACACGGCAAGCATTTACAAGGAAAAGCTTAACGGCAACTTTGGCAAATGTTTCAAAGCATTGCGTCAACGCCTGCTGAAAATAAAAGACTTGTGGTAGTTTGTGCATTAACTTGCAACATCCAGCATGCAGGTGGACTGAAATGCACACCCACAGAGAGAGATAGACAGACAGACAGACAGACAAACAAACAGAGGCAATTGAAATAGGTAATAAAAAGAAGGGGGAAAGAAAGAAACAATAAACCTTTCTTCAACAACATCCGCTGTTGATTTGTATTTCAGATAAGTGACTTTATTTAATGGGCTTAGCTGCAACACAATAGTCCTTAAAAATTATTCAGCCATGCAGGTAACGCAGTGAACAGAACAATAAGACCTGCTATCAAAACTGGCTTAAGTTACCGCTTAAGTCTGATGAGTCTGGGTCTGGTTTGGACCTGGAGCCGGCTTAAAGTTTCACAACCATAATCCCTAACCTTCAAAGAGAAATAGCTTTCTTTGACTAATTAAAATGAAAACAGGATTATTTTATGTGTCTCACAGGACACAAACCAACAGCCAACAACACTACAGAGAAAAAGTAATATTAATTCCCCATTTCCTGAGAAAATTCTTGTAATGGTTAATCTGGTGATGGCCTATAAAACCTTGTGTATTTTATTTTATAAAAATAGAATAAACAATGATTATGAATAAAACAACACGGTTTATGGTTAGGAATTTTTTTTTTTCTAAATAAATCCAAGTGTTGCTTCATCATAAATCATAGCCTGTGGATTGTTAGTGATGTAACATAATGCATTAACTACTGGAACTTTGGTAAACCAGTGTCATACGAATCACGTATCAAATCTTAATTCTAAAACTGTTAAAATAAATCATTTCTAAGAAGTTTCCCTGCCAATAATATTATCAAAAAACCTTCAGGCAAGACATGTTTATACAATGAAAACCATAAAGCATGTTAAAGTACAACAGGTACTTTTTTGCATATATTGAAGGAATGCCGAAATTATGAGTCATAAAATCTGTTTCAGCCTGCGTGGTCCTATTACAATGTGTGTCATGCAATATTCACTCCTCACCGCATGGTTGTAGTATGTTTAACTAAATACGACAATAAATACGTCAATACCAACCACCGTAAGCCTTAGAGTTTATTTTGAGCTTTTAACCAGGAGGTGTTTTAGTTCACAGCAACTGTTTGAAAATTTGTGTCACTTTCAACCGGTCGGTGTGTTTCCACTAAACTCTGGGCACTAATGAAAGGTAGGTGGGCCAAAATATATATCTTTAATCTTGGTACTGACGAATTTTCACCAAAACCTATGGTGGAGAAGGTGTTTAAATAAATTGCGGATATTTGGTACACTCTAAGAAAGGATGTGTTAATTTTGACACATTGTTTTGTGTTAAACTATTTAGCACATTATGTGTTATTTTAACACATTGTGTGTCATTTCGTGTAGAATGTGAGCTTAAATAAATGAAATGGACAACACAAGATGTGTTAGAACGACACAAAGTGTGTTATTCCAAAAATAACACAGAGATGTGTTAAGTTAAGGACAACACACTAGATGTGTTGTCCTTAACTGGACACAAGATGTGTTAATTTAACACATTCGTTTTAAGAGTGTAGTCACGTTTGTGGTGGTAGAATAGCGAACGTCCTGTCAGAACATAAGAACTGCATGCATCAAAAAACTATGGTTACCATGGGTCTGATGCCCATTCCAACTAAAGTCTGATGCCCATTCCAACTTAAACAGTAAATGTTCATGATTTAATTTGAAATAATTAACAAGATTCTACCTTCTGTTCAAATTTCATGCAAATATCTGATAAAATTAGAAAGTTACAAGCAAAAACATGTGAATAAGCAGCATTTCATTCACACACCTTCCATTGAAATCCATATATAACATTTTCCTCTGATTTCTAATAAAAATATCATAACTTTCTCAATCCTTAACAGATTTTTACAATCAATGTATCTTTGTCAATGGAATTGTCTGCTCTGTCTAGTCATGCGATACATTTTGAGCTATAATGAGTATAATTATGAATTTGAAGTAAATGGAAAGCCTACTGTATATTCAGTGAAAATACAGACAATAATCATGGAAACCAAATTGTACGTCTTAAAAAAGAAAGTGCTAGAAAGGGTTGCCATTTAAATAACATGTTAGTCATTTCCTAACTTTTAATGGTCTCCATGTAAAAGGTTCTTTAAGGAAGCATGCAGTCCAAACCTTTAAGGAACCTTACTTATTACTGAATAGGCTGCAGCTCTCAAACTATTTCAAAATATAAACAAGTTTAAAAAATGCACATAAATAAATAACATAATTCAATAGACATGCTGAATTTACACTATAGACAGAGTCTCGTACCTGTAGCATGTGGTCAGCTCTCCTGTGGACTTTACGCACGGATATTTCGTCGTTGCTATGTTGTTCTCCGAACACTCTTCTCTGCAATAACACAAATACGTCGTCAGCGGTGTCTTTTTGTCATATAAACACACCTGCTTTACCTACAGGAGACACACTTTCATTCCCAAGAGTTTATGTTAAGAGCGAGCTGACCGCGCACGTCTCTGGAAACCCCGCGCACTCCGCGCGCACTTTACCTGTCCGCATCCTCTCTCTCCTCACGGAAAGTCGTCGGCGTTCCCAATGTGAACAATACTGCCACCAAAATGAGACCGAGAGGGCTTCCTGTGCCAGTGTAGCTCATCGCAAACAGATATTTGTCCGTTTAAAGCCAGAGTTGCGCTTCTTTAGTTAGTTTTGGAAGAGTATTGATCGGTTACCTCCCGCGAAGCCACGAGCGCAGCTCACGAGTATCCCTCCGGCCCCTCCCACCGCCACGCTTTATCAGCTTCCATCACAACAACAAAAAAACACAAAGTTATAGCTTTTAAATTAAAACGACAGGTTGTACTAAAGTTGTACCTGTAACAATGTATGCAATGGTTTGAATTGCTACAGTTGGCTGACAAAAACACGTGCGTTTATTTTATTTTTTATCTTTTTAACATCGATATCATTTAGACAGGATACCCTTACGAAAATTAACCATGGTTTTACTACAGATAAAACATGGTTACTGTAGTAAAATCATAGATTTGCTGATAGTAATCAATACACACACAAAAAAACAGTGTTACTACACTTTTACCACAATAAAACCATGGTTAATTTCGTGAGGGTAAATTCAGGTAAGGACAGAGAGATCAAAACTGTCCTATTTTCACTTGATAAACTTTTTCATTACAAATATTACAACCTCAGTAAAAAGATGAATAATGATGAATTTAAATTCCACATAAATATAGCCTACCATATAAATATTCAAAATACTGAAGTGTACTTTAGTATTTAATATAATAAACGAAGCTTTCCTAAGTAAATATTATAATGTTTACCACAGTTTATCAATTCAGTAAAGTTAATACTGCAGTGCTATGGTACTGTATACATTAGAAACTACATTTCCAATCTTAATCCTGGGCCAGAATTCGGTCTTCTGTCACATAAAATGTTTTTTTATAGATGTTCTCTTTGTTATTAATTACATTAAAGTTATAAATACTGTTGTCATTCATTACAATTTCAATTGATTTCGTGGCACCTTTTGTTAGACAAAGTGTCGCCCCCTAGTGACTCACAACGTAGCAAAAATCTAATTTCATCTACAAGTGCCCATAGAGCAGTAAATCCAAAACTTTCTGATGAATAATCTGACATCTCATGTGTTTAACTATCATCTACTATGACTAAACCTTGCGAAACATGTCAATCGTTTAGCCTCCAGCGTTTGGAAATGAAGGAAATGATCTACTTCCAAAAAGATGTGTTGCCATGGAGCTGTTTGTATGATGCTGCTGGTGAATCTTGGCTCATCCATCTTTCTCCTTATCTGACTTTTTGTGTGCTAGTTTTAAAACTGATAAACTACCATTGTCTTAAACTTTCAACATTTTCACTGCAGTCCATAAAACATACATTTTATACCTACCTAAATGCCTTAGGGAAATAAAAATAGTCAGAAATGACATATGCAAGAGGGCTTAGAGATTAAATGTGGAAAGCATAAAGTGAAAGTTTTGAAGAGAAAAAATTTGATTGCAAAATTTGGTATCTTGGCAAATCTGAGCACAATAACAGACAAACACATAAGAATGTTACATGATGCAAAAGACTGTTAGATGATGCATATTTCCTTTGATGTAGCAAAATGTGAGCATGGATATCACATTTTAATTGCACTGACCATGTGTTTGTTTTTAAAATCTGTCCTGCTGTTGATATACGATAGTTTGAATGTCTCAGGTGGCTACACTATTCATGTGTTGCCGTTCAAACATCCAAACACAAAAGAGAATAAATAAATACAGACCAAATTGTTTTCAGACCGAGAACACCTGCTCTTTTTAGGATATTACTTCTAATCAAACAATGATGTGCTATTTGCAATGTTTATTTTGCTTAACTGGGCATTTTATCCAGTGCATTAGCGATTAGATAACAATTTAGCCAATTTTTCTGCTTCATAAGGGCTAATCTAATTTCCATAAAAGTGAAGAATTGTGTTGACACAATGTTATTAGTCAGGCCAATTCGAAATGATGCAAATGTGTGCTAATGGGAACGAATGCCCTTTGCAGTTATTCTTGCGGGTTTTGTTTTTAATTAAGGCATAAGAAATAGAGGTCGAACCGAGCCATGAAATAACGTAGGAAAATATGTGCAGCCATTAAAACAGTCAAAATATTTGAATGTTAATGTAACATGCAAAAGTTTGCGGTTCAATTGTTTTAGATAGATGAATGTCTGCTGTTTTGTATGAATCTAAAGCCTCTTTGCTTTGTGCAAACATTTTGTTTGGTTTTGGACTTGGCTGTGAACGTCCAACTTCTAGGCACATAACTACAGTGGACCACAAAATCTGTGAATGTTTAAATAACTGACATCTGCCAACAATTGATTGTAGATGTTTTCTCAGAACTAAATATATTTTTCATCGACATTTTTTCACTATGTACAACTTTCATCAACTCTTCATTTTCTTAATAATAACATGTGACCCTGCCTGTGAAAACCCAGCTATTGAGTAATTTTTTGTGACATAAAATCATTCTTCATAATGTAAAAAACATTCTGTGGAAATGTATCCTTCATATCTTCAATATTGACCAGTAAGGTCAGCAGACAACCCCAGAAGTACATTGGATCTGGGCCAAAGTCGACAGGTACGGAAAGGATCCGGAGTCAAGACTTTAGACTGGATTTCACAGACAGGGTCACATTTGTTATGAAATCCATTGACATTCACAAATTCCTCAACCATATATTTGAATTTTCCAAAATAACTTCCACGTACTGCAAAGGGAATTTGGAAATGTATCATATTTCTTCACGCAAAGTGCACATCATGTATTTTATCATCGTTACACCAGGCTTCCTAAAAATCCCTTGTAAAAGCCTAATGACATTTACATGTGTGTATGTTGCTGCATGAGAACAGAAAGTATTTGCCATGTTGACCTGTAGGTTACCCAAATCATAGGTCCATAATCAAGGTCATTCTGGGTCACTGCTCTCTCTCTCTCTCTCTCTCTCTCAGGCTCGTTTTTGGCTGATGCAGGTTATGGAAAATCAATTTCTTCATGCAACAAAAATCTTTGGAACAAGGGTTCCAGATGCCAAAAATATCAATCCTTATTATTTAAACAACAAAGCTGAGATGCCCAAAAACATCTGACTTCTCAGTATCTACTTATATGATTTCATCATCAGGTGACTTAAACTCTCTATTCTTTGGCGGGCTCTTTTTCGGCCTGCAACCGATAATTGTTAATGTGGTGAGAGTTAACTGGACAAGTAAAAAAACAGTTAACTGTATAACATTGGTCTTCAACAGGGTTGTCTGGGGCCACTTAGAGGTCCCTGGTGGTATTACTAAGGGTCCTCCAAATATTGTTTGAAATCAAAATATTTTTGGGGGTAAAATTAAGCAACAAATGCATTAAAAAGCTAATATTTTTTTTTATTAAATGATAAAAAACTTGAAAAGATGAAGGTTCCCATGTTAAAATTTTATTTTTAACATGTTATTTAGTAAATTATGTGTTACTGTAGTAGTATGTTAACATAATATGTATATCAAAAATGATTATTTAAATATCTTTGTAACATAGACATCATAACATAGTTTATAAATCCAGTCTTAAAGGTGCATGCAGTGTGTAAATTTTAGCGGCATCATAGTGGTGAGGTTGCGAATTGCAACCAACGGCTTAGTCCACTGCTCACCCCTCGCTTTTGAAACACACAGAGAAGCTACGGTAGCCGCCACCGGACAAACATGTCATCGTCGGAGACAACTTAGTAAAAAAATTGTCCATTAAGGGCTTCTGTAGAAAAATGGCGGCACAAAATGGCGACTTTCATGTAAGGGGACCCTCTGTGTATGTACACTCTCAGAAATAAAGGTACAAAAGTTGTCACTGGGACAGTACCCTTTCAAAAAGGTACACCTTTGTACCCAAAGAGTGCATATTAGTACTTTGAACTGCCAAAATGTACCTTTAAAGGTACATATTTGTACCTAAATGGTACATATTAGGACCTTTTTTAAAGGGTACTGCCCCAGTGACAGCTTCGTACCTTTATTTTTGACAGTGTAGATAAAAAGATCTCGTTCTAAGGTAATAAACACTTGACATTATTATTAATCAGGGAATACATGAATATTCAGTGAAAAGTGAACGATTTATGAAAATATACCATAATAGCTGACATATTAACATTACTGCTATGGATTTTGAATCAGTGTAAACATAGGTGTCATTTACACTGGGGACGCTGCGGGACATGTCCCCACCACTTTTTGAAAGCATTTGGTTAAAATGTTCTGAAAAATCAAGCGATACCTGTGCTAATTACGACTGGTTTTGTGCTCCAGGGTATTTAGTAAATTATGTGTTACTGTAGTAGTATGTTAACATAATATGTATATCAAAAATGATTATTTAAATATCTTTGTAACATAGACATCATAACATAGTTTATAAATCCAGTCTTAAAGGTGCATGCAGTGTGTAAATTTTAGCGGCATCATAGTGGTGAGGTTGCGAATTGCAACCAACGGCTTAGTCCACTGCTCACCCCTCACCTTTGAAACACATAGAAAAGCTACGGTAGCCGCCATCGGACAAACATGTCATCGTCGGAGACAACTTAGTAAAAAAATTGTCCATTAAGGGCTTCTGTAGAAAAATGGCGGCACAAAATGCCGACTTCCATGTAAGGGGACCCTCAGTGTATGTAGATAAAAAGGTCTCGTTCTAAGGTAATAAACACTTAACAGTTCATTATGAAAGGTCTTTACACCCCTGATAATATAGTTTTGTATATTATTTTGCATTTCTGTCAAGAGATCCTTCTGAAAATTACACACTGCACCTTTAATTTGATACATGTACAGCACTGGGGGTTCCTGGTCCTCCTTTTTATCCATTAAGGGGTTTTTGGCCTGATAAAGGTTGAAAACCTCTGCTGTATATTATAAAAGTATCACATGCCGGTTATTCTTAAACATTCATACTCTACATGTGACCCTGGACCACAAAACCAGTCATAGGGGTCAATTTTTTTGAAACTGAAATTTATGCATCATATGAAAGCTGATAAATCTTTCCATTGATGTATGGTTTGTTAGGATATAGGACAATATTTGGCTGATATGCAACTATTTGAAAAGCTGGAATCTGTGGGTGCGAAAAAATCAAAATAGTGAGAAAATTGATTTAAAGTTATCCAAATAAAGTCCTTAGCAACACATATGACCAATGATAAATTCATTTTTGATATATGTACGATATGAATGTTACAAAATATCTTCATGGAAGATGACCTTTACTTGATAATGATTTTTGGCAATTAAAAAATGTATTCTTTTGACCAATAAAATGTTTTGTTGGCTATTGCTACAAATATATATTATGACTGGTTTTGTGTCCAGAATCACATTGTGTCTTCTCAAAATTGTAATACATTATTATTAATCAGTGAATACATGAATATTTAGTGAAAAGTGAACGATTTATGAAAATATACCATAATAGCTGACATATTAACATTAATGCTATGGATTTTGAATCAGTGTAAACATAGGTGTCATTTACACTGGGGACGCTGGGGACATGTCCCCACCACTTTTTGAAAGCATTTGGTTAAAATGTTCTGAAAATCAAGCGATACCTGTGCTAATTAAAACTGGTTTTGTGGTCCAGGGTCACAAATGTTGCGTTGTATGCTTATGGTGTGTTTACTTTTTATATATGTAATGAATTTCATTGTAATCATTGACTTAACGTGCTGTTATTTTCTACAGTATGGTGCTTTGGCACTGTTCGGTTGAGCTGGTGTTGCAGGGACTGTTACATGTGCAGTCGACATTGTTGAGGGATGTATGCTGAGTATTTTCGTGTTGTTGACTAGCCTACCTGTATGTATGCCCATTTTTGATGCGCCGTTATTCTATATTTTTCCCGTCCTGCTGTAATGTTTTTTCATCTGATCTTTTGTCCCCACCACTTTTTAACACAAACTGAAGCCCCTGAGTGTAAATGATGTAAAAAGGATCTATGTATAGAAAACCAAGCTGTGGGATTTATGACCATTCTGCATCAGTACAATCTGAGGCCAGGACAAGATATATTAGCACATTGTGTGCTATAATATATCACTTTTCTGTCAAAGTGGTGATATTCCAGAAACTTTTAAACTGAGCTTTTTGTTAAAAAAGCTTAAACACTCACAGAAAAGGATACAAAAATGACCACTGAGGCAGTTCCCTTTCAAAAAGTACATATTTGTATCTAAAGTTTTTTGTGTTTTCAAAGGGACATTTTCTAGAGCTAAGCATTTGATTCTTACCGTTTTGGAATCCATTCAGCTGATCTGTTTTTTCTGTTTTCTAATTTTCTGTCGGTCTTAGTACACGATGTAAGTACAGAAGAGTCAAGTTTTAAATAGGAAAAATATCTAAACTCTTTGGTTATTTTTTAGCGCGATGCTAATGGTCTAATCAGATTCAATGGATTGTGCTAAGCTATGCTAAAAGTGCTAGCGCCAAATAGAGATCAGCTGAATGGATTTCAAAACGGTAAGAATCAAATGTTTATTTCTAGGGGAGCTGGAAAATGAGCACATTAAAAAAAAAGTGGAGTGTCCCTTTAAAGTTCAAGTTTATACATAAAGGTTACATATTAGGACCTTTTAAAGGGGACATTTCACAAGACTTTTTTAAGATGTACAATTTGGTGTCCCCAGAGTACGTATGTGAAGTTCTAGTTTAAAATATCATATAAATCATTTATTATAACATGTTAAAATTGCCACTTTGTAGGTGTGAGCAACAATGTGCCGTTTTGTCCCCTTCTGACATCACAAGGAGAGCCACATTTCAATGACATATTTTTTACATGCTTGCAGAGAATAGTTTACCAAAACTAAGTTACTGTGTTGATCTTTTTTGCATTTTCTAGGTTGATAGAAGCATGGGGCACTCAATTATACACTGTAAAAAAATCAGTAGAAATTGCAGCTGAGTTGCCGGCAACCCACCGCAGATCCAAATCTACGTTATTCACTGGCAACATTTTGTTCAAAGTCAAATGAACATTTAACATTTACAAGTCTTTGTCTTTACAGAGTAAAACTAAAAAAACTGCATCAAGCAAAACATTTTGAGAAACAAAATCTGAAGCAAAAAACAGAAAAAGTTTGATGATGATTTCTGGTTCCCAGAATGCTTTGCATGAGGCTGTTATTGTATAGTTTTATTCTGTAAAGATAAAGACTTGTTAATATTTAAAATTTATTTAACTTTGAACAAACTCTTGCCAGTAAATAACATAAATTTTAATCTACGGTAAATTACCGGCAATCCAGCTGCAATAACATTGTAATTTCTACAGATTTTTTTTACAGTGTAGCACTTAAACATGGATTTTCATGATATGTCCTCTTTAAAAAAGGTACTATCCCAGTGACAGTACCTTTATTTCTGATGGCGAACCATCACACACACACACACACACACACACATCACACACATCCAAATATTTTCCTTGTAGCTGGTCCTCAAAATATAAGCCTAAACCTGCTTTTTTAAGAATCTTGATAATCTCTACCTCACATGATCTGCGGTGGACTGTAAATCCATAAGATCTTCATGACACTACAAGCAGCTAGTCATTATGGATTAAAATGCTCATCTTGTTGTGCACTTTATCATCTAGGATACATTTTAATCGAATGGATCCTCACATTGCTGTTAATACTTACACAAAAAGCTCCATGCCTGAATATAAAACTGGATGAAGCTGCAGTTGCAGTTCCACTGATGGACACACGGTGTCTCTTTAACCCCAACATAGAGCTTCACATCTTCATCATCATAAACAAAATGGATGACCAGGGTTATAAATACCGGGGTGCGTCATGACTAGGGAGGTGCATGCTGTGCCATTTAAGTTTCTGCTGTTTTTGATGGCTCAGCAGAGGGGAGAAAAATCGAAGACAGATAAACAGAGTGAGCAGGGCCATTATGTCTCCAGGTGCAAACATCTCTCTTACTGACAGCACTGAAGAAAGGAGCCAGTTTATTCTAGCTGTGCAAAACACAATGTGTGCTTTGAAAAACATTCAAATCCTTAATGCAACAGCAAAAAAGCCTCATGTGTTTCGTCTTGTTCTGAACACAATTGCCTTTTTGAAATTAAGCAAAATTGGGGGAATGCATTTTATACAATGTGGCCTGTATAGCTTGATGCATTTTGTAAAGCGTCTGCCAAATGCATAGATGTAATGCAAATGCATTAATGTGCCGGATTTAACCACCAGTTGCCCATATAAGCACTACTATCATTTAAAGTGTGTTGTGTGCTAACTGCTCACCCAGCAATACATACAAGGAAAAATATCTCCATTTGGTCTGATCATGTTATATAGAGCATGCGCACAGTATGTGTAATACTTTACCAAAGGCATTCCCGTTAAATTTTCAAGTGTCTCTTTTCTCGTTTCTCTGTCCCTGTGCAGTCTCACGTCAAGTCACACACTGTATTACTTTGTGGTGTTCAGGGAAGCTTCTTTCTGGGCATAAGGTGATTACACAACGCCTGGCACATCGACTGCAGGGGCATCATGCTGTGTTCTGGACACACTTGGCCACTTGGTCTCTTTCTCAATTTGCCCGTCTGTTACATTTTACGACTCCTAAATTTGATTTGTTCTTTCTTTGCCGCTTTGTTTTTGTAGATTCGAAAGGCAATCTTGTCAGGTATTATAAGGTGATTTAAAAGAGAAAGAGTAAAAAATTAAAAAATGTCATCAGACAAATATATGTATTTGCTACTCACAAAATTACGTACCTACACTGTAAAAAAAATTCCATAGAAATTACAATGCAGCTGGGTTGCCAATAACTTACCGTAGATTTAAATGTATGTTATTTACTGGCAAGAGTTTTTTCAAAGTTAAATAAATGTTAAATATTAACAAGTATTTATCTTTACAGAATAAAACTATACAATAACAGCCTCATGCAAAGCATTCTGGGAACCAGAAATCATCATCAACCTTGTTCTGTTTTTTGCTTCAGATTTTGTTTCCCAGAATGTTTTACTTGATGCTGTTTTTTTTTTAGTTTTACTCTGTAAAGACAAAGACTTGTAAATGTTTAATGTTAATTTAACTTTGACCAAAATGTTGCCAGTAAAAAACATAAATTTAAATCTACGGTAAGTTACCGGCAACCCAGCTGCAATTTCTATGGAATTTATCACATACATTTTGGATTCTTTTTCGTGATACTGTAACGAATTTCCATGTTTTTTCGTGATCGTATTACGAATTTCTGTTAACGTGTCATTGTCAAGTATTGGTTACTCAACTGCTTTTTCCTATTTTCAAACCATTGTCGCTTCGGTTTAGTGTTAGATTTGGTGTTTGTGTTTAGATGTCACTGGTATTGGTTAATACAATTTTTCAGTTTTTTTAATATATTTTCTGATTTTACACCATTTTCGCCTGCCGTTAGGGTTAGAATTTGGTTTGAGTAAGGATGTAATTTTATTTAAATCTAACCCTAAACCGAAGTGACAATAGTAAGAAAATAGGACAAAACAGTTGAGTAACCAATACGTGACAATGGCACGTAAACAGAAATTTGTGATACGATCACGAAAAAACACGGAAATTCGTGACAGTATCACGAAAAAAAAATCAACAAATTTACGTGATATAGACGATTTCAGCAGTAACAACATAAACAAGCGGCTGTCGCGGTCCACACGTAACTCCACTAAGAATAAATAACAACAAAATTCTTTAACTCTTTCGCCGCCATTGACGAGATATCTCGTCAATTAAGAGAAAACGCTTCCCTGCCAATGACGAGATTTTCCGTCTTTCCGCAATACCGCTATTATCCAACTTATACAACCCGGAAGTAGCGCCTTACGTGAAAGAGAAAGAACTCCGTGTATGTTTTAAAGATCGCTCTGCATCTGATCTCTATCAAAAGTCCTTCACAAAAATGGAATTATCTCAGCCTTTTGCTCAAAATTGGGTGTTTTTGAAGAAACCTACCTATGTTTGAGAGGTGATTACAAGAGAACTAATGAAGGTAGGATGAAACGTTTTTTTTTTGTTTGAAAGCAGAGGGTCTGTTCTTTCATCTGATATATTGTTTGTTTATATATTTAAAGAAGAACATTTTCTGGAAGGAAATGGAAACTTTTGTGAAAATCATGAAAAATGCTGGCGCTGGCTGGGAACTTTTTTTAAAAACGCTGGCGGGGAAAGAGGTAAACATAGTTTATTTATATAACAAGCAAAAAACAACACAGATTGCCTAGGAAACCACAACATTTGTTATTTTCGACGAGGCATTTGTACAAGAGATCAGTTTAGCAACTAGTCAGACCATTAAAAAAAAAAAAAAAACGCAAGTAAAGTTCGGATCCAGACGTGTATCACGTCAGCGCACGTGCGTCCGATGAAACAGTTAGGTACATAATTTCATGAGACTGGGCTGGTATTAATGTAGATAAATAACGATGGTACCCATTGAATTCCACTGTATTTGTTTTTCCTACTACAGTATGTAAGTCAATGGTTACAATCAGCTGTGTGCTTACCATCATTTATCAAAAGAACACTGAAAAAAATGATTCATTGAATTCAATAAATTTTTTTAAGGCAAGTGGCTGCAATCAATTTATTTAAGCTACATTTAAACAAAAGTTTTATATTTTATTTTACATTACTAATCTTTTTGGTTTAAATGTAGCTTAAATAAATTGATTGCAACCACTTACCTTAAAAAAATTTATTAAATCCAATGAATCATTTTTTTCAGTGAACTTCTTTTGTGTTCATCAGAAAAAAGAAATGTGTACAGGTTAAGAACAACATGAGGATGAGAAAATAATGACCGAATTTTCATTTTTGGGTGAACTATCCCTTTAATAATTAGTTTGAGAGTGACTTTGGGAGGGCACTGATGTAAGAGGAAGCTGCAAGGAATTCTGGGATTACTAGAGCAGATACAGAGCCGTCCTATAGCCATGATAATCTGTTTATGGCGTTTCTCTGTACGCATGCCAACTTTTCTGCTAAACTGTAGAAGTACACAGCCCAGCTGCAGCAAACCGAAGCTGTCATAACATCAGCATCCATCACTGTCATACAGACCCATCAGTAAGTATATGAGTTCATCTCACAGTGGTTTTAAATCAGATAAACACCCAGACCCCTGAGGCCCAGCAAACCCACCAAGCACAGACCGTGTGACCACCTTTACATTTAAGGTGCTTAAATAAAACATAATCACATCACACACATTCTTTTACCCGTGCAAATATATGCATTTATGAAAATATATACGTCTCTAGATGCAGTTCAGTTTCAATGTAAGTCTATACTGTAGCTCATTTTGGGAAAATTATGGTAGCTGCAAATGAGCGCCAGCCAATAAATTCTCATCAAAATATCATTTACGTGCAGTACTTAAGGGAACATGAGACATATTACATGTCATATACCTGCCTGATCTATTGAGAATTCCTAACTATTTTATGAGGAAGCTAATTCCTATAAATTCATTTAAAGTAAATAATCCTGCCTATAGACGACTTACACTTACAGCAACATGAACAAACGGCTTTTGTGGACTTACAACAGAATCCTTTTACAGTAGTTTATTTTTGATAACAAGGAAAAATAAATGAAAAGTTAATTACATTTGTTTATATATCATATCTAACACGTATCAACTATTACACTGAGCTAACGTTACTGTGTACAATTGTGTATATACAATGGAAACTTCAGATCCTTGAATTCTTGCCTGGCTTCCAAACCTCTCCACACGGCTGTGATCCATTTTAGTCGTCTTCCCTCGTCTTAAGCAAACCAAAACATGTTATTTTCAACAAAGTATTTGTTTCAGAAATCAGTTTAGCCACTAGCCAGACCGAAAATAAATACAAACCGGAAGCTCACATTGGTTCAGATGAGTACCCCCGACAATACGTGTGCGCCCGATGAAATCATCGATAAACCCATATTTAAAAGCAGATTGTCTTAAAATGTACAAATAAGATCATATGACTTTTTATAAAATATAGCCTCCTTGTAATATAGTTACGAATTGCCATGAAATAGTCAAAAATGGAGCAGTTCCAACGCTATCGCATGACAATTCGTACATAGTTTACGAGGTGGCTAATTCGTACGACCACATTTTTAAATTTTTGTACGATTTGCCTTTGCCTCTGTGTTGTTGGGGTTGGCCGTGGTTAGGGGTGAAGTTTTGTAATTGTTACTTTTATGATAAGCGTACATTTTTGTGCGATTTACTTTGTACTTATTAAAGAGCACCAATGATCTAATTCACGATTTAAAATTTCCTTTGGTGTGTAAGTGTGTATTAGTTCATGTTAACGATATGCAAAAGGTACAAACCCCAAAGTAAACGTTGACGTTATTGTCTCCAATATAAATCTCTTTTCTTGGACTACAACAAACACACGGATTGTAGGCAACAGTTTACTTCCTGGGATTGGTGATGTAGACAAGAACGACATTATCATAATTCCTCCCGCTTGGACTCACAGCCTGTAAGTTAACTCCTGTTATTACACGGCTCTCTGGAATGCTTGATTCTGATTGGTCAGTTGAGATATTTGCAGGTTCGTTCTTTTCAAATAATAACCGCTCCAAAGTAATAACGCACTGTCGGGGCTTATTTCGCGATAACTACCGGCTGCCTATACATTATCCCTTACTTAGCAACCGAATCTTTCAAACATGGTAAGGAGCGTCACATTTCCGGCTGATGTCGGAGCTATTCAGACTAATCACAACGTACATATTAGCAGGTCAATCAGGGACAGTTTTGTACATAATCTGTGCGTTTCATTAAGAAAGGGAAATCTGGAGCTACAAAAATGTACGGTATGTGTAAAATAATGTGTTTTTTAACAATAAACCATGCGAACACATTGTATTATACCAAAATACACAATAACATTGTTTTTAGCAATGAAATATGTGCTCTTTAAAGGCGGAGTCCACGATGTTTGAAAAACGCGTTGGAAAAGGAGACGGGCCGACTACCAAAACACACTTATAGCCAATAAAATCAAATCAAATGCCGGTTTGCGTATGTGTGGGGCGGGTCTATCAACAGAAGGTCCAGATTCTATTGGGGTAGGGGCGTGTTTGTTTAGGTGATTTCAAATATCAACATTGGCTTTCAAACATCATGGACTCCGCCTTTAATACATATTAGCCAACTCGTAAAATATGTAAAAATTCTTGTGAGATCATGGCTTGCAGTACCATTAAATAAGGTCATAAAATTTACCATTTAGATACAGATATGTATGTACTTGGTACCAATACCAATAATATACGTTTAAGGTACTAACTCTTTAGATGCACAGGTTTTTGAAAGGTTATCACCTTAGTGACAGCTAGGGAACATTTTGACAATTTTTCTCTGACAGTGACAACCAATAATAATAGCAACAAATGCTAAATTCATGTTTTTTACTGTCTGTGGATTTGTACTGTAAACACCAATACAGATGGCAGTAACAAATGATAAAGCTCTCCCATTGGTCAGTCTTGCAGAACAAGACAGTCACTGTCCATCGTTAGAATAGCATACTCACATACAGTTGACACTGCATACAGTACTATTTTCATTATGCAGTATGCATACTTTATGCAGTATGCAAATTGAACACCTGCATGATCAACTGCAGTTGCCATAAGGTGCCATATAAACCAGAGCACACTGTAAATAATCCCACAATCCACTGTGCTCAGCTTGAATTTACATTTTCAGTATGATGAGGAACTAAAAGCAATGTCTACTTAGATTTTAGTCAGTTGAATAATTTTTATCTTAATTATTGGGGGTGTTGGACTACAGTTATGGAAGCTTTATAGTTTATATGATAAAATGCTTTTTAGAAAATAAAAAAGAAAATGGGACATTAATTCAGTGAAGCAAAGACATTTTCTTGAGTCATTTAACGAAACAGCTGCCAGCCAAAGATGAACCAAAGTGGTAATGAACCAAAGGTATACGCAAACCAGCTTATTTTACTCGTAACAAACTCAATGTTGATTAAAATACCTAATACAAATCACAGTGCATATAAATAATGTAAATCTGTTTCACTCAACCACAAGACGAAAGATTAACATGCAACACATCAAATAACCACATAGCAGCCGTGCATACATTTGAATGAACGATTTACATTATAATAGACTGCAGTGACCTTATATCAACCCCAATAAATACACCTGACTGCATATCTAGAAGTCTCTGTCTTTATAATTACACCAAAGTGGCCTTTGATCTATTATTATCAGGGCTTTCCGAATAGGGCTGCACAATATATTGTTTCAGCATCAACATCGCAATGTGTCACATTGCAGAACATACAGAGCTTGTTTTTCAAAAGAAATACTATTTTGGACCCCTTTGCCAGTTGTACACTATATAAGAAAGGTTTTACACAGGAGAAAAAAATCACAGATGTATGTGAGAAATCAGTGAGCTATACAGTAGAAAAAAATGCAGAAGTTAATTTCTGAGCTTTTATAAGTCATCCAGTATTTCTCATATCGCAAAATACATTGCAGGAAAACCTAACATTGCAATGTAAGTTTCCCCACACTATCGTGCAGGCCTACCGTGCCGTATATTTTTATACAGTTATTCTATATACATGTATGTAAAAGCCACACCAGTACTTGCACATCAACCCCTTTGTACTGTATTTATGCTAATGTAATTCAATTTCTCATTATACAATTATCTAATCAACCAATCACATGGCAGTTGCTTCAATGCATGTAGGGCTGTGGTCCTGGTCAAGACAATCTCCTGAACTCCAAGCTGAATGTCAGAATGGGAAAGAAAGGTGATTTAAGCAATTTTGAGCGTGGCATGGTTGTTGGTGCCAGACGGGCCGGTTGAGTATTTCACAATCTGCTCAGTTACTGGGATTTTCACGCACAACCATTTCTAGGGTTTACAAAGAATGGTGTGAAAAGAGAAAAACATCCAGTATGTGGCAGTCCTGTGGGTGAAAATGCCTTGTTGATGCTAGAGGTCAGAGGAGAATGGACCGACTGTTTCAAGCTGATCTTTGACAGAAATAACCACTTGTTACAACCGAGGTATGCAGCAAAGCATTTGTGAAGCCACAACACGCATAACCTTGAGGCGGATGGGCTACAACAGCAGAAGACCACACTGGGTACCACTCATCTCCACTACAAATAGGTAAAAGAGGCTACAATTTGCACGAGCTCACCAAAATTGGACAGTGGAAGACTGTAAAAATGTTGCCTGGTCTGATGAGTCTCGATTTCTGTTGGGTCAGAATTTGGCGTAAACAGAATGAGAACATGAATCTATCATGCCTTGTTACCACTGTGCAGGCTGGGGGTGGTGGTGTAATGGTGTGGGGGATGTTTTCTTGGCACACTTTAGACCCCTAAGTGCCAACTGGGCATTTTTTATATGCCACGGCCTACCTGAGCATTGTTTCTGACCATGTCCATCCCTTTATCACCACCATGTACCCATCCTTTGATGGCTACTTCCAGCAGGATAATGCACCATGTCACAAAGCTCGAATCATTTCAAATTGGTTTCTTGAACATGACAATGAGTTTCACTGTACTTGCTGTGCCTTTAATGATTATATATCAAAGACATCTTGGCATGTGAAATGTGTTACATCGCGTTTTCACAGGCTGCAGGTTTGCTGTCAGGTTCAATTTGCACTGCCTCACCTATTAGGCTCTATACAAAATTCTATTACATTGTGACATGGTCTCAAATGTAATGCAAATTCAGTTTTCATGTATACGACACACAAGTTGGACTAGACAGGAGCTTTGTTACAATTTATATATCACATCACACAATATAAGGTAAGCAGCTGCTTAGATTATATTTACATGCATTTATTTAGCAGACACAAATAAGAGAGCATTTAATAATTTGTCAATGTCAATGAGCTAACAAGCCATGTTTACTAGGAAAGGTGAACAACACAGAAGATGTTGCCCATGTCTTCCTCATATTATTTTATCATACAAGCCAAGGGATAATAATTATAAGGCAACTGGAGATTATGTAATGTCAGACAGTTAACAAGATGGTCTATAGCTCCTTTCAGCACCCTGTCGCTTGTATAAAGGGGGTTAAGTGTGGTTGCTACCCCGTGACAAGCTTCGGTCCCAACGGGTTGACATTTCTACCTTATGCAACACAAATTAAAAGTCGTCTCTCCCATGTTTCTGTCCTCGGGAAATTTAACAGCTCCCGTAGAGAAAATGAAACACCTTAGTCGCATCCTGACCAGACAAAGCCGATGAAAAACAACCTTTTGCACCTAATGTTCTCAGTGCACAGGGTTTCTAAGGACAGTTCTCTTCACATGGGAATGGACATATGACAGCTCATCTGGTGGATAAAGGAAGCGTATACACTTGAGATATCCCATTATCCCCTTCAGTCAAGGTGGTTTCTTATGCTGCTTTTACAGGAACTTGCATAGACGGTCTGCATGTTGAGTGTTTAACCACAGGAGAGCTTTTTGACCCTGGACGTCACCGCATTAGCCATGCTTCAAAGTAACGTATGTTTGCACGACATGCGGGATGTTGCATTTATGTTGGTTGTGAACCTAATATGACATATAGATTGTAAATATAGCATGCATTGCTTGGCTAATTTATGTAATATAATTTATGCAATAAAAAATGCTGGTAAGTTTCCTGGTACACCAGTTAGACCAGCGAAAACCAGATCGGGGCAGGTTGGAGATGCACATGAGATTTTCTGAAATGCTCAAAATAGCTCTGAATGGACGTAGGTGTTAGGAAAATGTGAGCGGTATCAGTTTCGTATGGTGGAATAGCATGTCCTCTGTATTTTACTTACGTGTCCTCTCACAGGGCCAGTCGCACTGGAAGAAGTGACTTCTCACACCAGTCTGAATTTTTCATAGGGCTCGGGAGTTCACAACTCACATCGGTCTGGCAGGTGTCTGGTGTGAGAATGTTGTGTTGGAGAGAGACAGGTCATCTGATCTTTACCTAAATCAGTGAGACTAGTTATTCTAGACTTTGATCAGGCTAGGTCAAGACACTTTGATCGACAAGGTCAAGTGTGAGAACTAGAGACTGTGTTGATGTGTGTGCTTGCTTGTTTGTGTTTGTCTTTCTTTTATTTTGTCTCTCTTTCCATCTATATGTCTGTCCATCTATTCATATGTCTATCTGCTTATTTGTTTATGTGTCTTTTAATTTTAATCTGTCTGTCTGTCTATTTGTTATCTGTCTGTTTGATTTTAATATGTCTGCCTGTTTGATTTTAATCTGTCTATCTGTTATCTGTCTGTCTGTCAATCTGTCTATATGTTTATGTCTGTTTAAGTTTAATCTGTCTGTCTGTCTGTCTATCTGTCTATTTATCCACCTGTCTGTCAGCCTATGTGTCTGTTTAAATTGAATCTTCCTAGCTATCTGTCTGTCCATCGATCTATCCGTCTGTCTGTCTGTCTGTCTGTCTATCTGTCCACTGATCCATCTGTCTGTCTACTTATTTGTTTGTGTCTTTTTATTTTAATCTGTCTGTCTGTCTGTCCATCCATCTATCTATCCATCTGTTCATTTATTCATCTGTTTGTCAGCCTACGTGTCTGTTTAAATGTAATCTACCTACCTACCTATCTGTCTGTCCATCTATTTATATGTCTGTCTGTCTGCTTATTTGTTTGTGTCTTTTTTATTTTAATCTGCCTGTCTGTCTGTCTATCTATCCATCTGTCTGTGTGTTTATGTCTGTTTGAGTTGAATCTGTTTGTCTGTCTGTGTATTTGTCTGTCTTTCTGTCTATTTATTTTTCTGTCTGGTCATTCGTCTATCCATCTATCCATCTATTTGTCTATCTGTCTGTCTGTCTGTCTGTTTGTCTGTCCATCCATCTGTCTATGTGTTTATGACTGTTTGAGTTGAATCTGTTTGTCTGTCTGTGTATTTGTCTGTCTTTCTGTCTATTTATGTTTCTGTCTGGTCATTTGTCTATCCATCTATCTATCCGTCTGTCTGTCTGTGTGTCCATCCATCTGTCCATCTTTCTGTCAGCCTGTGTCTGTTAAAATTGTATCTGTCTTCCATAAAGCCATCTGTCTATCTGCTTATTTGTTTGTGTCTTTATTATTTTAATCTGTCTGTCTGTCTGTCTGTCCATCCATCCATCTGTCTATGTGTTTATGTCTGTTTGAGTTGAATCTGTTTGTCTGTCTGTGTATTTGTCTGTCTTTCTGTTTATCTTTTTGTCTGTTCATTCGTCTATCCATCTGTCTGTCTTTGTGTCCATCTTTCTGTCAGCCTGTGTCTGTTTAAATTGTATATGTCTTTCCATAAAGCCATCTGCCTGTCTGCTTATTTGTTTGTGTCTTTTTTATTTAATCTGTCTGTCTGTCTGTCTGTCTGTCCATGCATCTATCTATGTGTTTCTGTCTGTTTGAGTTGAATCTGTTTGTCTGTCTATGTATTTGTCTGTCTTTCTGTCTATTTATATTTCTGTCTGTTCATTTGTCTATCCATCCATCTTTCTTTCCGTCTGACTTTGTTTCCATCCATCTGTCCATTTATCCATCTTTCTGTCAGCCTGTGTCTGTTTAAATTTTATCTACTTGTCTGTCTGTCTGTCTGTCTGTCCATCTATTAATATGTCTGTCAATCTTTCCATCTGTCTGTCTGCTTATTTGTTTGTGTCTTTTTTATTTTAATCTGTCTGTCTGTCTATTTATTTTTCTCTCTGTTCACTGTCCGTCCATCCATCTATCCATCTGCGTGTCCATCCCTCCGTCCATCTGTCTGTCTACCTGCCTATTAATTTGTCTTTCCATCTTTCCATCTGTCATTTGTTTATCTGTCTTTCTCTGTTGTCTTATCTGATCAGTCTGTCTGTCTATATCTGTCTTTCCCTCCATCCATCAACCCCTCCGTCCATCTGTCTGTCTGTCTGCCTATTTGTTTAACCGTCTGTTTGATTTAAATTTGTCTGTTTGTCTGTCTGTCTATTTGTTTATCTGTCTAACTGCTGTCTGATCTGATCAGTCTGTCTATATCTGTCTATCCCTCCATCCATCTATCTCTCCGTCCATCTGTCTGTCTGCCTTCCTATTTGTTTATGTGTCTGTTTGATTGTAATCTGTCTGTCTGTCTTTTTGTTTATGTGTCTTTCTGCTCTCTGATCGATGCGTCTATATCTGTCTATCCCTCCATCCATCCATGCCTCCGTCTTTCCATCCATCCATCTATCCTAGTAACAGTCCAAAAAACCCTGTCAGTCATCTTGCAACTGTCTAACACCATTAACAACATCTTAACAACTACATAGCAACCGTACCGTGTGACACAGCAACTGCTTTCCAATCACTTAGCAACAACCCAAAACACCCTAGCAACCACCATCAATCAACACTCAAAGTTTGTCCTGAAGAACTTTTCTCTTTACGGTTATTGAGTTTTACGCCACTTCATCAGGTATGTGTGGAAGTCATTTGTTTAACGGCATGACATCCGCTACAGTTCAGAGCGGGATACTGAAATATGACTGTAGGTGACTGTCATTCATAAATCCTCTCTCACATTAATGTGACATTCCTGCCTGGAAGACCAGACGACACACATACATCTAACCTCAGACACCACATGTGTGAATGTGTGTGTGTTAGCGTTTATGTGAATATTGTTTACTCGGTAACAAAATCCTGGCTATCTCTGAAAATCCTGTTCTCAATTAATTAAAAAAAGGTAACAGTTTTTTCAGTCGCTTTGGTACATTTCTCAGATCAGAATTGAAATTCTTAAAACTACCTGTTCAATCTTCACATCATTGTGTCACCTGTGCACATCAAACAAAAGCAGTTTCTCATGTCTTTGAAGAAGTTGCAAATGCTTTGGTACATCCATTCTCTGCTGTTTCCTACATTATCAATTGCTTATGTCATGTTGATCAAAATGTATTATTGGGTCTCTGTTGAATACTCCCACCCCCACAACATTTAAGCATAAGTTCATATCATAAGTCTTTACATGCAAAATAGTTGAACGAGTTGTCATAATATGTCAAGAATATTTCTGTACATTTTCATTAGACATTTTTTCTTAATCTGTTCTGAACTGGTTAATTGCTCTCAGGTGAATCATGACTTTCTCTAATGAGATGACCTGCCAAAGTAGGTGATAGTTTGGGACAATGTCAGTTTCCATCGTTTCAGCATTATCAGGCAATAGTTTGCGGCCCACAACATTGAGGAATTTTTCTCACCATGGAGATGGAAAATATACGATCACCAGCCACATACACAGATGTCCCTTCTGTCTGGCATGGACGCAGCATGTGATGTAATTTCTACAGCACTGCATGTACAGTTTTTTCTAAGGAGACTGTCCTTCATATTTCTTTTTTTTCTTTGTGCTATGCAGTGCTGTCTTTTTCTTTCTGTATCACAATAACATGGTCTTTCATCAAATTACAGAACAAACGTAGATATAAATTTTGTCCAGTCTCTTGCAATCAAACTCCCACATACACTAAGGTGTAACCTACAATTTACAATTCAGAGTAAACTGTTATATTGACAACATGACTATGCAATTTGACTGTCTTATCCGCACACAATGACACAAGGACTTGTCATTTTGATGGCGCTGACATGTTCATTGACACTTTTGAGAAATGAACTAAGGACTTTGAGCAAGAGACTGGCTTTTGCAGGCAATCCATGGTGTTTACGAATTGTTTTGAGAAATGCACTAACTGTTTTGCAAATGTCGAGGATGTTCGAGAAATGTACCAAAGCGACTGAGAAAAACTGTTAATAAATAATGTAAAAATCAAATCAAATACAACATTTTGAGATATATTTTATCAAATAATAGTTGAATTAAACTTAAAGGTGACATAGAATGATTGAACAGAGTATTTATCCTTGTTCTGTGATGTGACATGTAGACAAAAATTTTTTTGTTTGGGTCTGTAACGCCTTAGAAGCTTCCTAAAAACCTCTCTCAGATAGCTCTATTAGGGTGGGGGATTTTAAACAAGTGGTTTTGCACCTATTTGGCTCCCCCTACTGGCTTAACTTGCAATCTCATTACTGATTGGCTGACTTTGCTGCCACTCAAAAAATGTAGCCAATTATTTTAAAGTGGAGGGGCAGTTAGATGCCTGGATGTCATAAGCATCAGTTTTTCCAGATTGGGCTGTTTTTTGGCTGACATTTCTAAAAGAGGAATTTCTATGAGACTGAGATGTTTAGCATGTTTAGCACATTTTGTATGTTTGTGAATGTGGGTAGATTACCATTATTCAACAAAGACAAGGTAAAAATGTTTTTTCATTCTCTGTCCCCTTTAATTCACCTTCAAAGGTAACCTTAAATGTAACATAATTTTTAAAAGGAAATTATAAAAATTCAAAAGGGACATCTGTAAAAGATTAATATTTCGAAGTAAATCATGGTAAAATAAAATTTTTGATGCCAAGAGAAATTAACTCAGGAGTTATTTTACTGTAAGGCATTTACGGTAAAAGAAAGGTCTTAACCCACCACTTAGACCGAAATGGTTTTTTGCTTATTTACAATTTACTCAGTGTGAGAGAGAAAAAAGAGAGAGAGAGAGAGAGAGCGTGCTCCTATGGTCAGATAAGATGCTGAGAAATCTTTTATCATCTAAAAGACTGCCCTCAGGTCAGTCATTACACCAAACGTTTTTATTAGTGAAACTTTCAGTAGAGCAATTAGACTGTTCTGGGGCAAACCTCACAGAGAAAAATCACACACTAAATGTTTTTAATATAATTGTTTTTGCCTGTATGAAAGAGATCGAATAAAGATCAAATGGAGACTTTACCTTAAGTTCCTTTCTCCTCAAATTTTCAAAAGAGTTCTCACAAATGTCTTTAACTCTGCCCATATTTGCAAACAAACAAAAGCCTGCAATAAAAAAGTTGGTAACAATAAAAACATTTCTGATCAGATATTCAAAGTCTAAATGATCTGAACTTGATTGTTGAGTGCTTTATTCTGATTGATGTTACACTGTTATGGATTATTTTTTGATAAATACTAGGGCCGGGCATAGATTAATCTAGATTAATCTCATACAAAATAAAAGGTATTTTTTGCATAATATATGAGTTTGTGATGTGTGTAAATATTATGTATATTTAAACACACACACATATACATATAAATACATTTAAGAAATGTTTTATTTAAATATCGTTTTTTATTTATATATAATTTAGAATATATAAAAATATAAATAAATATATATACACATGTAAATGTTTCTTAAATACATACACTGTAAAAAATTTCTGTAGAAATTACAGTATTAATGGGTATTATTGGCAACTAGCTGCCAGTAACTTACCTTAGATTTAACATTTATGTTATTTACTGGCAACATTTTGTTCAAAGTTAAATGAACATGAAACATTTTCAGACTTTATCTTCTACAGTAAGTTACTGGCAACCAGCTGCAAAATTACAGCAAATTTTTTACAGTGTACATGAATGTGTGTGTATTTATAATTACACACAGCACAAACTCATATGTTATGCAAAAAATTACTTTTATTTTGTATGAGATGAATCTAGATCAGTGGTTTTCAAACTGGGGGCCGCGAGATGGTGCCAGGGGGGGCCCAGTTTTATGACATTTTATGAAATACATTCATTTATCATGAATTCTGTATAATTAAAACTAAAAAAATAAGGCTACTAACCAAAAGCACAAATTTTTTGTATAATTTAATGTTTTTTTTATTATTAAAATGTTGAGTTTTAGAACAGTTTTTTGTCACAAATTTTCTTTGGGGGGCAGCGAAGGAATGCACCGTACACAAGGGGGTCCGCACGCTGAAAAAGTTTGGGAACCACTGATCTAGATTAATCTATGCCCAGCTCTAATAAAAACACATGTGACCTGTCAAATGTCTTAAAATAACCACCATAACACTGGTTTAGCAATGGCTGTGGTAATCGTTATATAAGCAGAATAATTGACTAAAATAATGCACCATGCAAGTCCGGTTTGCGTCGTGACGCATTACCACCTTGGGTGTCCTCAAATAATTCAGCGTCTCGTCATCAATTACTCCGCACATCATCACACGCACATATGCATACACACACATTGTTTATTCTGTTTATGCTTGTCTATTTTAATTACTCTTTACTTTTAATTACTTAAATATGGGAAACATGGGATTTATTGAATAATGCTTGACATTCAGGTTAAACATTCCCTATAGTCTGCACAGTACCATACAGATGGAGCATTACTTAAAAAAAAGAAATACAGACTCATGCATAATTTATGTCTGTCCATATTTTTGGCTTTCAACCAGGTATCAGACAATCATGACTCTGAAAAAAATCGCCCACCCCACGAGTCCTGCCACAGAACAGTTTCTCTCTCCCTCTCTGTCCAGCTTAATATAACATCTGCAGTTTGACTTCTCCATATAATCATCTGTGATTAAATGGCAACCGAACATGAAGGGCATACTTGTCTGTTTCATAGTACCCAAAGCAAAAGTCTCATTTTATCCGGAATAATTTGTATTCTTTGTAATCACCAACATCTGGCCATTCCCATCTGCTCCACTGATGTGTGCATGAGACATGGAGATTAAAGACAAAAAACATACTAATGTTGGGGTTCATACAGGCAGGTTTACTGTTAGACAGCATTGTTGGAGAAGGTCAGAGCTTCCTAAATACAAATACAACCATTGGCAACATTATAGGGTGCGATTTGTTGGGGGGATGGGGGGGATTATCCCCCTTTAGTTTTTATATCCCTGCCTCAGATTAATTATTTTTTATCCCTGGTGGGGACAAAATGTATCATATTTTATTTCAACAGTTATGAAATAGCTTAATACCCTGAATAATAAATATAAGCACGTGGTTTATAACTTATAATTTTCTTTTCCAAATCGAGAGAGAGAGAGAGAGAGAGAGAGAGAGAGAGAGAGAGAGAGCGAGAGAGAGAGAGAGAGAGAGAGAGAGAGAAGCAGACAGAGAGACAAACCAAGTATCACGCTTAGAGATCTGGAGAGAGCTGGAAAAGGGCCAGGATGTAAGTTACATGATGATGTTGGTCTGAGCAGGATCATTAAATCACAAGAGGCATTTCAGAGAGGAGAAGGCAGTCACAGGAATACGAAAACCTCTCTCTGGCTGACTGCAATCCAGAGAGACAATTGTCAAAATTTGAATATTTCAGTCACGAAAGACATTCAAATGATTATATTTGCAATTCCATTTTACTGCAGAAATAATACACTGCTGCTTGTCTGAAATGAGTTCAAACTAATTCAACTTTGATTATTTTTTAATGCTAATGTCAATCTCTATTATAATCAACATTGTGTGTCTGTTTCCTATAAGCCCTCGTGATACGGCGAATGTTAAAGTCCCACTGTGGGAAAATCAGGGTTTAAATGTCTATGTGTTGTTTTTAATATGTTTTCATTTGCCATGGGCAAATTGCTGAGTATTTTCTTCATAAAATTCGGGACAGTTTAATTTACCGACATGATTTCCATCGTCAACACGTAACCAATTATATCAACAAAGCTGAACACGTGGATCAGTAGTTCGATATATTATGTTTGGATGCCTCATAGACCCAGCACTGAAATGATCGCTACACTGCTACTTGAGCTCTGCTTCTGTGCTGCTCACATGTGCAGGGTGAGTGCTATAACCTGTTAACATCAGCACTTAAAAATTTGTGCTACAAACATGCAGTTCACGTATGCATTGTGTAAATCTAACTTAGCAGTTACAGTATGAAACTGCGGAATGTAGCATCTATTTACATATATCTATGGTCCAAAGTGGTGCGAAGGAGTGGAGGCGGGGACTAAAGGGCCGTTCACAATATAATGGTACGTTTACACCAACCGCGGTAGAGGCGTGAAGCGCAAGTGATTTCAATGTTAAGTCTATGTGCAGACGCGTTGACGCGCGTCAGGAGGTCCCGCGGCCCGGAAGAGGCGTTCGGCGCGGAGCAGAAGACGCGTTTCCGCCTCATTCGCGCGTGAAGCTCGAGCGAAAGGCGCGAATTGAGCGTTGGGCGCGGTACGCGCGAATGATGCTTTTGTGCATTTTGGCGTTCACGCGAATTTGCGGCTGACGCCCGAGTTGAAAAATTTGAACTTTGGCGGAATTTCGCGCCGCGTATCCAATCAGGAGCCTGCCTGCTGCTGTGGTGGCAGCCCCGCCCGGAGTCACTCACTCAAGCAGTCACTCGAAGCTATATGACACAAGTTGTTATTTCTATAGAGGAGACAAAAGGACCTCGCTTGGAAGAGTGTCAGTAAGGACTTTGGGCAACCTGGTAAGTTGTAATACACACTTCACTTTTGAGTCACGTGATGTTTATCGACCCGCGACGTTTATTTTCCCCCCATAGTAAGGTTACCCAATACAAGGTAACTCTCTTGATAAATGCACAAGTAACATCAGTCATCTGGCAAACAGACACTCGCACAGCAGTTGCTCCTCCCACTAGAAGCGGATTTTGCTTCGGACGCGCGTCAAATGCTTGCTTTTTCTGCGCGTCTACTCCGCTCTACACGCGCGAATGCGTTCAAAGTGTTCAAGCGGCAAACTAGGCGCGGTAGACGCGATTTTGACGCCCAAAACGCGTTTGGTGTAAACCCTGCATAACGATAAATATAACGTTAACTATAACGATAACTATATTAGCGTCCATATTATAACGATAACTCTATGCTAATTCGCTCACGCGCTGCACTCGTGCAAATACTTGCCTTTAATGACATGAACTTTTTTTTGGAATTTTTTTGTAATAAAAACTTTTGCAATTGTTTACATGTCACTGAAAATGCAAATATGCTGTTCTTATTGCATTTACCTAGCGGGTAACCAGCCTCAACATGTTGCGTTAATCTATTTTGTGTAAGTTAATATCTTACCTTTTGGCGTTTTCAGTGTGATAGAAAAAAAGCATCACTAGTGAATTTCACAGCAACTGCATCAGCGCTGGATACCTGAGGTAATTTTATGTTATAGACCTCTGCATTGAGCTTCTCCACGGTCATTTCAAGTGTGCGTCCACTTGAAGTTCAAATAGATTTGATTGGCTGTCAACGTTCATCAGGTGGGGAAAATAATCGCTCAGAAAGTGATCCCAACGATATAATTTGTTGTATTTTATTGTTATGGTTATTGTGTGAACTCTGCTTTTGTCTTTAATATAAAAGATTTTCAAAACAATATTTTTATAGTTATAGTTATCCTTATCGTTATAATGTGAACGACCCTTAATTCCCATATATTCATATATACAGGAGACTCTAATTTAGAGAAAAAATTTGCATAAAAAGTGTTTGATTTTATGTTAATCTGTAATACCGCGATTATCCACTAGAGGGCCACTTACCCAATTTATAAAAACGGAAGCATTTTTTTTAACTAATTTTAAACTTTGTGTATGTTTTGATAATCGTTCTGAATCTGATCTATTCAGATTCCTTCACAAAAATGAATTATTTCAGCTTTTTGAAAAATAACTATATTTAAGAGTTTATAAGCAGAGAAAAAATTTAAATAGGATGTTTTTTCCCCACTTTTTTATTGTTTGTTTGAAAGCAAAGGGTCTGTTCCTTTATTTGATATATTTGTATGTTTATATATTTTTAGAAGAAAATTTTCCTGGAAGAAATTTTGTGAAAATCACAAAAGAATGCTGGCGGGAAACTTAAAAAAAAAGGCTGGCGGCGAATGAGTTAATAGGTAGCAGAGCTGCTATAAAGAATGCTTTGGTTGACTAATGAGGGTCAAGGATGCTGCATTGTAAGGCAGCGCACTAGATTTTGAAACAGGGCTTAGATAAAGTAATACTGTAAATGTCACAAAGCCTGGAATTTATCTCTGGGAAAAAGCAAGCGGTATAGCAAAAACTGCTTGTATCCAAGGCCGCAGTACAAATGAGCAGAAAATATTGTACCCTAAGCATTGGAAGTAAAATGTAATGAACAATCTTTCATATTTTCTTTATATATCCCAAGGTGATCATGTTTAGAAAAAAAGTATAAGGCCAAATTATAAACAATAAAAACTTTCTCTTAACTTTACTGCTAAATAGCATAGCATTGTTTTCATTATAACCAATATAAACAAGTCTAAGCTCTTATCATTTTAAAGACAGCATATGAAACAATGAGAGAAAAACGGGAGGTACACATTCTTTCCATGCTATCTTGTGCGTATAGGGTTGCATTAAGTGTTTGAGTATTCAGGTCATTTGTTTCTCTGGCCCATATACGTTGTCTTACACGAGGTTGTCGTCACATGCAGGGTCATAACTCAGCAGGCCTGGTGATGTATCTACCCTAGCCTGGATAACTACATCATCAATCACATCCAGGCTTTGCGTCATTTCTCCTTAGTTTCGAAATCTGCACATTCGACAAAACAAACTTTGCCGACCTTACCCCTAATGCTCCAATTTCATTCAGGAAGAACCGTTCCCAACAGGAAGTCATCACAATGTGAGAGGATTCATCCTAATCGCCATGGCAACAGTGTTTTTTTGAGGATGTTTGATATGTTTAATTATTGTTATCACACTCTGTGGCTCAGCAGTGAAGTGATTGTGCACTCTGGTTTTCTGATTTAGTCTGTTGTTTTTCAATAACATTAAAATAATAATAATAATAATAATAATAATAATAGATTGCTCAGGGAACCTAAAGATAAAATGTAATAAAATCATACTTTGACACAGGAAGCAATATGATGTTGTTTACAGAGACAGACCCCGGTAAGTCTAACCCTGCGGTTGTATGTGAGAGGCAGGTGAGGTGGCTTGTGTTTCAATTGTCTGTAAACACATCCCAGCCTGGTAACAATGAGACCGGGCACACGGTAATCCAACCAGCCCAGCCCATGCCAGGGTCTGCCCTCATATTCACCTCCACACACAAACACACACAAAAGCTCAAAGCAAAGCTGCTTTATAAAGCTTAATCCATGATGCCATTTCACAAATAAGGTAGCATCATGATAATCCAAATAAATAAAATAAAGCAAATATAAAACATTTGATAAGGAATCTACAAACTCAAAATTCACAGCTAGTTGTCCATTAAAAGTCTTTGTAACACTATTCCATTTAAATATTTTAAGCATTATCTCTAAAATCACCAATAACTATCCCCAAATCCACAATTGCACTATCAAACCCACAAGTAAACACAAACATCAGATTCCAGCCGCCAAACGGCCTGGCGAAGACTTCAGTCTGCTTGGTTGTTGAATGTTTGATTCCCACTTCTCATTGACATTGATCTCCATCCAAACAAGACCACTGCTGGTAGTTTAAAAATGAAGAACCATAGCAGAGCAAAACAAGTGAAGTGCCAGAGGAGCTGCAGTATGCCGTCTTTCACCTCAGACTCTTGAGTAAATCACTTAACGCCAAGTATGTCCAGAGGGACTGTCCTGGCACTTGGCACACCAGTTGTTTTTGATCAAAATAACTTCAGAATGGCATATTTTAAATATGCAAATACATAAAATTCCTTTTGTTTCATTATTATTTTTGTTTGCCAGTGTGAACATTACTATTGCTGTTGCTCATACATCAGTGGCGACCGGTGACTTCTCTTTTCGAGGGCGCACGATGCGATGTATGTTCAAAATATGTGTTCTGGGCATCAAAAGATCCTTTGTGCATCACGTGTTTTGTCAAAATAAGTGCCTGCTGCAGACGCGTGTCACACGTCTAAAGGGCTTATGATAAGAGACGTTTGCGTTTGCCAGATACTCGCATAATCTCATGCGTAATCAGAGTTTACTGTTAAGGGAGTGTCTTGCGTGTATTTTGTGAACGCGAGCGTCTCTTTTATCATAAACGGTTTCGACGCGTGTGCAGCAGGCCCCCACCTTGACAAAACACGCGATGCACATGGTTGACATGATGCAACAAACACATATTTTAAAAACACAAGCAACACACAAGACACTCCGAACACTTATTATGAATTTGCGCCACTCGGATGAGCAGTCACGAGCCGCCACTATCATACATTACATTAAACTTCAGGATTTAGCTCATTTTAAGGGGACATTTCACAATACTTTTTTAAGATGTAAAATAAACCTTTGGTGTACCCAGAGTACGTATGTGAACTTCTAGCTACAATATGGATAATTTATTATAACGTTAAAATTGTGAAAAAGTGCCATTTTTGGGTGTGTCCTTTTAAATGCAAATGAGCTTATCTCTGCACTAAATGGCAGTGCTGTGGTTGGATAGAGCAAATTATTATAATAGGATCTCTTTGTGATATCACAAGGGGAGCCGAATTTCACTGACCTTTTTTCACATGCTTGCAGAAAATGGTTTACCAAAACTAAGTAAATGAGTTGTTCTTTTTCACTTTTCTAGGTTGATAGAAGCATTGGGGACCCAATCATAACAATTAAGCATGTAAACAGTCTGATTTTCATGATATGTATTCTTTAATATTTTTAATTTTTGTATGTGCTATGGACATGAAAGATACAGATTATCCAACTATAATAATTTAGCAAAGACACTCTTTGAAAACATACATAATAACTCAGCAAAAGCCCAACAATGGGCATATATTTATTCTATACTCCTTAGCAACACCTTAGCAACCACCCACAAAAAACCTTAGCAAACAGCATAGCAATAAGCCGTTTCTCAATATGCGTTCTTGTCTGTACTTGCGTTCTTGTGGACTTGTGAAACGTCATCAGTCGCGGCCCAAGTACTGTTCCAATTCAAAGTTCGCATCAAGCCCAAGTTCACATAAAATCCCCGGATGTGTTCTTGATCCGCCCATTTTATCGAGGATGCATCAGAGGAGACTTGTGTGGACTTATGACAGTGAAGTTTCCCAGAATGCATTTCGCGTCAGAAGTTTGTTCTTCCGAGTCTGAACTTGCAAGTCCGAAGTAGGAAGGACACAAGTCCGAACTTGGCGTACTTGGTATTGAGAAACGGCTATAGGCAAAAAACATTCCAAACACCTTAGCAACCACCCACAAAGGTCTCAGCAACAGCATAGCAATAGGCTAAAACATTCGGAAAACCTCAGCAACACCATAGCAACCACCCACAAAGAACTTAGCAACAACATAGCAATAAGCTAAAACATTCTTAACACCTTAGCAATACCTTTGCAACCACCAAAAAAACACTACTTTATTTTTAGTGTTAAACTCTAGAGCATTTCAATATCTTCCATACAGGCTAGTTCATGAAGCATGGTGTAACACACATCCAAAGTTCTAGTAGAATCCTTTGTATCTGCTTCAATGCTCTTGCTTCAGGGCCTTAAAACTAAAAAGACCAAGCAATTCATTTGAACACACCGGGCAATGCTTCTCAGACTCCTGCCTATGGGAAGATATTGTTATGTCTTTGTTTTTGCTTTGTTAGTCTCTCTAGCCTCATTAGGTGGCTCAAAGAGCCTTTCGATAATGCATTCGAGTGAAAGAAGTCTCAGATAGCCCACAGAGACGTCCTCTAGAGCAAGCACAAGACCATGAGACATCTTACCCTCACATCTTCTATATAAAGTCTTTACCTTGGGCTCTTAAAGGGAAATGTGAAGAATGCAACAATGGCACTATGCCACATTGTACCAGGATATAATGACGGTATCAGGTGATAATATATTAAAATCAAGCAGTTTTCATTTTAAACACACTTTTGATCATCCTTTTATAGATCAGAATTGTATTTCCTCAAAATAATTGACAGACTTGGAAAGAAATATTTGCAATTTAAAAACAATATTTTATCTAGAGACATGTCTAAAACTTTCCCTAATGGGTGATTCTCACGAAAACTTGGTTTTAAAAATGTCAAGCATGAAAATGTAAAAATTGCTTAAATTTACTTTTTTTTCCCACCAGACATTGAAAAACAATGTCTGGAGTAAATGGGAACATTAATTTAAAAACTTTTACTTATCATTTAACACTTTTTGTAACATAATTTAAAAAATTAGTCCTAAAAAATCTCATTACCGCAACAGTCAGAAAACATCAACACTGACATATTTTCAAAATGACATGACAAACCTGAAAGAACATAATTTGGAGATTCTGCACATGCATTTAAAATCAAAGTATTATGCTTCTATTAATTAAATTAACATTTAATAAGCATCTGTTGCGGTAATGATAATCAAAATGTCGTGTAAGCATTCTGACAAGACAATATTTCAAATTAACCGTAAAAAAATGATCTTACTTGGTAGCCATCTTGAAGTAACTGGTCCATGTGCTTGGTCACTCAAAATCACACTTTATTAAAATTCTGTATGTGTGCTTAAACTGTTCTCAAAAAGTGTTGCGGAGGATGAGAACATCAGGCATGGACACATCATTTTCCTAATTTTTCTTCATTATTATTATACATGAATATTCAGTAAATATTTTTTCTGTCATTTAAAGTAGTCTAGCAAAACATCCATTTATTTTTTTCTTAATATTTTTGTGTTAATTTTATTAAATTACAACATAACACATGTTCAAACACAGCTGGACACATTGCGGTAATGAGAATTTCAGCAGAAAATGAGATAAAATTTACAATTATAAATTCTTATGTTGAAATCACATATTGTGCAAGGTAGAACACAGTATTGTGTTAATTCTGATGCTTTTTAATGTTACTATATTACACATTTTAAAGCTAAAATCATTAGTGCCGTGGTGTTTCAATGGTTTCGTGAGAATCACCCTAATACAGTCAAATAAATTTTACCCGAAATTCTTATCTCTTTCCCCGCCAGCATTTTTTTTTAAGTTGCCAACCAGTGCCAGCATTTTTCAGGATTTTCACAAAAGTCTTTCAGAAAATGTTCTTCTTTTAAGTTATAAACCTACAATATAATAAATGAAAGAACAGAGGCTATGCTTTCAAAAAAACTTGATTAGTTCTCTTTTTATCACCTCTCAAATATGAGTCGGTTTCTTCAAACTTTATTATTCAGACTTTTGATGGAGATCAGATTTAGAGCGATCCTCAAAACATACATGGACATACAGCTGTTTGCCCTAGGGCGACACTTAAGGGTTTTATACGTTTCGAAAGAGCTCACCTGGTGGATAATAGCGGTATTACGGATTGTCGGAAAAACTCGTCATTGGTCATTTTCTCGTCAATGGCGGGGAAAGAGTTGAAGGTGCTGTGTGTAGATTTTAGCGGCATCTAGCAGTGAGAGTGCGAATTGCAACCAATGGCTCAGTCCACAGCTTAACCCTCCCTTTTGAAATGTATAGAAAAGCTACGGTAGTCGTCAAAGAGTGGTTTGTCCGTTTAAGTCTACTGTAGAAACATGGCAGCGCAAAACGGCGACTTCCATGTAGGGGGACCCGTGGTGTATGTAGATAAAAATGGCTCATTCTGAGGTAATATAAGCAATACAGCTTTATAACAGCTCATTTTGCAAGGTCTTTATACACCACCAAAAATATAGTCATGTATATTATATTACATTTCTGATATCCTTCTAAAAGTTACACAGTGCACCTTTAATGTAAAAAAAACTGTATGTATCCACTATCAGTTTTAACTACATTTGTACCACTGTAACAAATACCGTAATTCCTTAAATTCCATAATTCCATTTAAATATATATAGTTCAAAAGCATTTTATAATATTAGCACAATAAATGTCCCAAAACCAAGATAATACCAGGAACTTTTTGTTAAAGTCCTCATATTACCCCAAGCAATCCACATCTAACTCCGTCTGTTAAATCTGTGATGTTTCAAATGAAACAGCCATGATGTGTCCTTGTGATGTAAGCCACACCCCTTTTGTTCCACCACGGTAATTAAGCAAATAGTGTTTGCACACATTACAGATCAAAAGAGTATAATTATGCAACAAACAGAGCCAAAATAGTTTCGCTGACCTTGGGCGTGTAGCATTTTAGGGGATCATCTGAACCAGATGTTTTTCTGGGTGAGGATAAGTCTTAAATGCATTATTAGTGTGATATGTTTTTTTTTTATTGTTGCATAATATAATTTTTTTTGATGGACAGATGATGATACAGGCTGTTCCTAACATGGGTGGCTGCTTCTTTCACCTCAATGGTGGCAATGTGAAGGATGATCAATGATGGTACACCTTGTTCTCTTCACGACCGAGCGTCACAGGCTGCTGAGTCTCACGTATACCCATTCTTGTGAGTTATGGTGAAGTGCGCTGGGAATCCGGGAACACAGCATGTCTGCAAATACACACACCCATTACCTTATAGCACTTACTGTATGCATTCATTGTAGATATGATATTACACTAGAATACAAACACAAGCACAATTTGGAGGAAAGGCTCAAAAATTGACTTAGCTTCAAAATGCATTAACTTCCTTTGGTGTGTAAGTGTGTATTATTAGTACATGTTAACAATATATTTGTAACTATGCATTCCCTCTAAAGTTTTTGGAAGTTACTATAAAATAAATCTAGCACCTCCACATACAATGTAGTTCTGATTTATCATTAGATTCATATGTAGATAGATGCTTGTCAATGCTAATGTCAATGTCAGGATCCTGTCGGAATCATGTCTTTTATTATATCTAGTCTTTGTGACAGGGTCCTGGCAGTACCATGTTTTACTTGGGAAATGCGTGGTTTCAGTATTGAATTATTCTGACCACGCATTTCCCGGGTTACTTTTTAACCGCTCCCTTACTTGTTATTGATTTCCCTCATTAGTTGTACCTATTAATTGTCCTTGGCCGTTTCTCAATATGCGTTCTTGTCTGTACTTGCGTTCTTGTGGACTTGTGAAACGTCATCAGTCGCGGCCCAAGTACTGTTCCAAATCAAAGTTCGCATCAAGCCCAAGTTCACATAAAATCCCCGGATGTGTTCTTGATCCGCCCAGGAGACTTGTGTGGACTTATAACAGCGAAGTTTCCCAGAATGCATTTCGCGTCAGGAGTTCGTTCTTCCGAGTCTGAACTTGCAAGTTCGAACTACGAAGGACACAAGTCCGAGTTTGGCGTACTTGGTATTGAAAAACGGCTCATGTGTTTGATGTTCTGTGCTCGTTCGTCTTGTCGCTTACCTTGTCGTTTCCTGCGTCAGTTATCAGTGAGTATTGAGAGTTATTTAGTCTAGATTGTTATATGTTATGTTAAGTTTAGTGTTAGTTTAGTGTTACGTTTACCCTGTCTTGTTTTGCCTCCTCGTGGGTTTTGTTTCCCTGTTTGTTAATAAATTCCATATTTTTGTTACGTCTGCGTTTGGGTTTCTTTGTCAAATACCTCAGAGTAAATCCTTTCAAATCCACCTGCACTGTCAACACCTGACAACATCTGACCTCTGAGGTCCATAATTAAACTTATTCACATTCTCAATTATGATTGCAGCACTTAACAGATCATTAGCATTAGTGCATCACAACTTACGGTTAATTGCAGAAAGCGTTTCGGAAGCACGTGGCAAACATTTTAATGGAAGGTGTGAGGCGATTTACATCTTTAATTTAGGTGTCATTTGAAGTTCAGTTGCTAAATGATGGGTCATTACGGGGTTACCGCTTAACTTGGCTTTTGGGGAGGACAATATTATTATCTAGGTGCTCGAGGAGACAATTATGAGAAAGGAAAATAGAAAAATGACTTTAGACTGATATATAATGTCTAGTCATGGTCCTGTACTAGAAGTCTCGTAATTCAGGTCCATATATTGCCTTATAAGTGCTTCTTTGAAGAACAGATAAAATATTATGTTGTTATTTACAGAAAACAGCTTTCTTATAAAGCATATAAGGCTATTGCTAACAATGAGTTTGCAACCATTTAATTCAGTTTTACGAGAGTAGGAAAGCGCGGGGCACAACCTAACGCTTTTTGGGTTTTGGCTCAATAATTTAAAAAATATTTGAATATTTGATTTATTATATTTTTACACAAGCAACACACACATCTCTGCTTCAAATGAACATTTGAAGTTTGTTTCTAGTACTTACCATTCTCAGACAATTACACCAAACGTGACAGAAGTGGAAACGTTACAATTTACCCCATAGGGGTAACTATTAATATTTCAATACTATTTTGTCTATATACTTGATGTGGATATTGTTTCTGTCTATAATAGACAAGTGTCCACACTGTATTTATTCATCAAGCCCTTTTCTAACAATAGTTCAATTATAAATGGATACAAATGTCTAAATATGTGAGAAAAAGCAGAATTTTTTTATATGTGATTGTGACCCAGTCTGTAATAATCACACTAGAGTTTCAAAATCAAATTCTGAGAAAATAAGCATCAAAGTCTGATTTTAGCCATTCATTTCATTATGATTTCAATCTTTGACGTGACCTTATTCAATCAATATTAAAGATATGAACAAAAATAATTTTGACACACGATTTTTGATTAAGACAGGCACATTTATTTTGTTGGCAACCAGCAATCATTCGTGTGTAGCCTATTTAAAACAACGGCAAGAATTACGCTAACGTTAGCGGTTTTGCATATCGTAAGTGCTGAGGGGTTAACACAGCGTTACAATTATCCCCACTGGGTCAAAATATTTTCAAGCCCACCAAAAAAGTGGCTAAGAGCTGCAGACATATTTCAAAACGACGCTATGTTTTAGTCAACAAGACACTGATTAATATGACATAGCATTGGATTTGGTATCTTACACATCCCACTTAGAAACCGAAAAAAAAAAAATTACTTGCATGTCACCAAAACACTCGTTCATCAATAACTCTGTGGAAAAACATTATACATTTTCAATAATTTGACGAAGATCGTCTTTTGGCAGCAAGAAAAAATACCTCAAATACAAAACGCTCAACCTTGTGCAACAATGTAAACAGTCTTTAATGTAAACTCGCTTTAGTTTTTGCCCCGCGCACCCCTATATACTTTTACATCGATGCATTTGTTTTAACAAAAGTGACTTAAAGTGCTTACATTTGATCAGTATGTGTGTTCCTGCTAATGCAATACCCATTAACATAGTATGCATCAAGAAATAAATTAAAAGACAATAAAGGCTGAAGTATGTGCACATTACACAAGCTATCAGAAGAGCTCATACTGTACAAACACACTGGATTTTGAAACCTTGCATACTTTGTACACGTAGGTCATGCACGTACAGGAGAACGTAGACCACGAGAGGTATTGCTATTTGTCGCAATTTGCATGCGTTGAATGTCAGCGCACGTGTCAATGAACGCAGGCATATGCACAAAAAACAGACTAAATCCAGGACACGAACAGCCAGTCACCATAACTCTATTTCATTGGCAGGGTCAGTAATAAAATGTCAGTAAATGCTGGACCCTTGCAAAGGTCATTGCGCACCGCGGCATCTGTCAAAACTGCTGGCGCTTCCTAAAACCAAAAACACCATGGGCCAAGAGACCTCTGTATGCTATCAGAGATTAATTAGCAAATAGCCAAAGCTTTACGGTAGGGACAGAAAGGATACAGATACAAAATCAGACACTGAGCTCCCGCTAAGCCGGGCTCCTGGATATGGCAACCTTTCCAATCAGAGGGACTTGTTAAAAGAAAAGCTGTGAGCAGTAACAACAGAGGGTCCACCCTTGTGCAGAGGCACTCACAGATATCAGAAAAGTATGAAGTGATCACGGATGTGTTTGATTACCTCTGAAGAGCCTCTGCAATGTCGAGTGTTGATGACTCACACGTCTGCTCAAAAGGGAAAATGAAGTAATGAGGCACACGACAGGGAAACCCATCAGAGACTCCAAGAGTGATTATTTGTGTAGGTTTGGTCCACATTGAAGTTTATAGAGTAGGGCAGGGATGACATTTTTTTGTTCTTGTAGGCCAAATTTAGAGTTAGCCGGACACTGGTTCTCCCGCAAACAAACACTTTTGGATTATGGCAAAAAATAAGCTCTGTGTTTAACTAATTTAAAGACACACATTTTGTCCAAGTTAATCTTCATAGATGAATACAAGTTTTATGAAGTGTAAATGCATTTACTACAACATTTTCTTATGAGTTATGTTGATCAGTGAAGACTCTTTTTTTTTGCCATAATCCAAAACTCGGAATTTCATTGGGGAAAATGAATGGGCTTTTTTTGCGAGGGAACCAGTATCCTGCTAACTTCAAGATTAGCATACAAAAATGTGTCATCCCTGCAGCACTCTGACTCTATAATGGCCAATTTGATGGGAAGAAAACGCTGAAAACGACCAAGAGAGACGAAGTATGAAACTGAATATAAAAGCTTAAAACTGAATATAAAAGCTTATCTTAAACAGATTTAAAGCAACACTAAAGACTTATTGCTCTTTGCTCCCCCTACAGGTTAGAAGCGTAATTGTTCATTACCACTGTCGTAAATACTGCAGCATAGCTGGCTCTGATTGGATTGTAGGTCTGCTGTAAAGCAAGTTTTTGTAGTTTTACAGGACCGCTACCCGACGGTTGGAAACTTCTTTAGTGCGGTTTTGGCCGATAGAGGGCTGCAAAGCGAATGTGAAAGTGCCATTCACCCTGTTTTGAGTGGATGAACGACTAAAACCTTTTGGAAACATTATTTTAAGGTAAAGAACTCTTTGGTGTTGCTTTAAAGAGCAATTATGGTCCGATTCACAATTTTACATTTCCTTTGGTGTGTAAGTGTGTATTAGTATGTGTTAACGATATGCAAAAAAGACATACCCCAAAGTAAACAATGACATATCGTTTTCAATGTAAATCTCTTTTCTTGGACTACGACAAACACACAAATTTATTTCCTGGGCTTGTTGACGTAGACAAGTCCGACATTATCCTAATTCCTCCTGCTTCGGACTCACAGCCTGTAAATTAATTCCTGTCAGCACTGCGCATTGTGAGCGAATCTTTCAAACATGGTAATGGTGCGTTTACACCAATCGCGTTTCAGGCGTCAAAATCGTGTCTACGCGTCGTTTGCCGCTTGAACAGTTTGAATGCATTCGCACATGTAGAGCAGTGTTTCTCAAACTTTTTCAGCCCAAGGACCACTTTATCTTCCAGTTTTTTTCTGAGGACCACCTAACAGAATCCCACTCTAACACTCCCCCCAAAAAACAACAAAATAGGAAGGATAAGCTAAGTTTAAGTTTTAATATGCAACTGTTTCAAGACAAAAACTAATTTTTTAAACACAAATGCAATGCTATGTTATCACAGTTTTTCAAGTGCATTAAAAATCTACTTAAATAAGTGACGATTGTATAAACACTTGCCTAGTTTAGGTCATCTTGTGGCGGACCACTGGGGGGGTTTGGCGGACCACTAGTGGTCTGCGGACCACACTTTGAGAATTACTGGTGTAGAGGGAAGTAGACACGTGGAAAAAGCAAGCATTTGACGCGCGTCAGAGGCAAAATCCGCTTCTTGTGGGAGGGGCAAGTGCTATGCGGATGTCTGTTTGCAAGATGACTGATGTTGATTGTGCATTTATCGAGAGAGTTACCGGTTTGTATTTGGTAACCTTACTATACTCTTCCAAGCGAGGTCCTTTTTATTCCTGTCTCTATAGAAATAAGAACTTGTGTCATATAGCTCCGGGTGACTGCTTCATACAATATCAAGCGTTCCTTCAGGTTGAATGAGTGACTCCGGGGTGCACAAAAAGCACCATTGGCGCGTACTGCGCCAGGCGCTCAATTCATGCTAGATGTGCGAATGATGCGGAAACGCGTCTTCCACGCCGCGCCAAACGCCTCATCCGCGCCGCGAGACCTCCAGATGCGCGTCAACGTATCTTCACATTGACTTAACATTAAAATCACTCGTGCTTCACGCCTCTACCGCGGTTGGTGTAAACACAGCATAAGGAGCGTCACATTTCCAACTGGCCAATCAAGGACACAGCGCTCTCCAGATCGATGAGTTTTGTGCAAAATCAATGCGTTTGAGGAAATCAGTATATCTGGAGCTACAAAAATGTACGGTATGTGGAAAATAATGTGTTTTTTAACCATAAACCACGTGGACATATGGTATTATACAAAATACACAAAGTAACATTGTTTTTTATCAATGAAATAGGTACACTTTTAGGAATAATTGTAAAGAAAATTGCATCAATTTTATTACAATCATGCATAAAGAAAATGACCTATTAAGACACATTACACATTACTTTATTTAAAGGAAAAACATACGTATCCATACATATATAGTAAAAGCTTTATAATTTTTGTTGCATGTTCATGATACAAATGTCACAAAGCAAAACATCTTAATGGTCTCATAACAGACATCATTTTTGCTATGTAACTATAAATGATTTTTTGGTAAAATGTGACCTGAACATGTTTTAATGAGACTTGACCCGTTAAGTATTTCTGTAAATAAAGAAAGGTTTACCGTTGGCTGAACTGCAATACCACACAAAACGACTCACTCATTAAGTTCAAATAGTGAGTGTATTCTTAGTTTAAATGAAGTCTTTGAGTCGACCTGTGGGAGAAACTCAGCATGTCTGATTTACTTTGGATCTTAGCCAGACAAACATGCGTCTCTGAGGACACAGCACTACCAGACAAACATTTCTCTCTCTATCATCAACACACACCTACTGTATGAACCCACAATTCTGTACCTATACAACAGTGCATTATTTTGAAAATATAGTTTTTTACTATTGCTGACTTCATATTTGTGTTTATGTGCCCGTCCGTGTCTATCGTGGGACAACATGTTCTGGGTTTCTGACCTGACTAAGCATGACACCAGCTGGTTTTACAAATGTGTTAGCCTCCCTGGCACTAGCTCATTAGCTGGAGTCAGATGTTATTCTGGAGGGCAAGAACATGTGTCATTAGGGTATTCAGCAATGAAGCACTCAACAAAGACTTTACAAGCACCTTGGCTCCGTATCAATTTACATACAATTATACATGATCCTTGGATTTTTAGGCTAAAAGGTCTCCAGCTATGTTACAGTCACAAAAACAGTATTTGATATTATTAAAAACGAATTTGGTAAATGAAATGAAAACATGTTCATGTCATATTTCTCCCGAATATTTAAATTTATCCCACGGAAAAATGAACCTATTTTACATAGTGGCGATTTGGGCTACGTTTACACTGAAACGATCTGAAGAGAAAACACAAAAGTGGCGTTGCATTATCACTTTTTATTCTGCGTTTATACAAGCGTTTTGGGGTGGAAATCTGTGCGCATATGGTGACGCAAAAGTGTGTGATATTCGATGTAGTATGCACTCCAGGTGGCTAGGTGGCAATGTGAAGCACTGACACACAACAACACCAAGTCCACGTGCCTGTATACAACCTTCTTCCTTGTTCTCCCAGGTCTCATCCAAAGCCGTCTGGTTTGCCTCCGACGAATTGGCGCATCAACAATTTGATAGAGGTAATTAATGCACCTTCTCTGATCAGTAATACTAGCTGTGAATATTTCGTACCACAGCTGGAAAGACTCTTTGTATATTTTTATATATTGTATATTTATCAGAGCTACTATCTCGAAGGTCCGACGTATGGAAATAATCACATGTTTGTTGTTATTTTTCTGAACTGGCGCATGCCTGTGACGTAAACGTGTACGCGACGAGAGCCACCGTGAGCAGACTTTTGCGTTTTTACTCTTTAGACGGAAACACGATGGTTGAGCGATTTTAAGATTTCCACTCTGGAGGGTGGTTTCACTTTGTTGCGTTTTTAAGCCCCCAAAACGCTGTCGCCGTGTAACCCAAAGCCACATTTGATAAAATATGTTCTCGTGTAAACAGGGCCTTAGTATGAATTTGTACCATCATGTAAATCATTCAAAAATTTCAACATTTCAGGAAACGTATGAAAAGCGTACTTGAACGTACCGATTTGATTGTACAAAACTGTATGAAACAGGTACACATTGCCAAGAGATTTGTTAAAATATTGTGTATATATTGTGTATTAAATAAAAAGTCTATGGAGAGGCGTCATCCATCTTTTTTACAGTCAGTGTGGCAGGAGGAGGGGCGGGGCTGTGTTTCCTACCGTCCACCGCCACTTTCAGAGTGTGCTTGTAGCAGCTAGGAGGCTGCTCAGGTTGCAGCAACAGTACAATTTGTCCAGTTAAAAGTTGTTCTATCACTGAAATAATTTTAGAGACATTATTTAAATGTAAAAAACTACATAGTGTTGCTTTAATAAATGGATTGGCATATCCAAATTTATTTTTGGAGTTTTGAAAGTTTACTATACAAGCTTTAATTATTTTAAGCCAAAAGGAAACAGTACGTCGCAAACACGCATGCAAAACGTGAAAAAAAATGCTTTACCCATGACTGGCTAGGACACACCATTTTAAAAGTTTTCCGTGTATTTTCCGTAATCTGTGTGAGAAAAGGGCTAAAATATACAGATTGGTTGTACACATGAAGACACAAGGGTGTCGTTTCGGATTTATCCACTCTGGGACACGGTTTAAAAAAATATCAGATTCAGGCTCCCAAAAGCCAGATCCGTCTGGATGAAACGTTGATTCAAAAAAATACAGCTAAGCGCGTCTCCGTGTGGACCACTTCTCTAAAAGTGGTCTCTTTCTCAAGAGGGACTCTGTAAGCAGTCTGATTGAGGTCCACCTGGTGGCGAGAACTCCAGAGGTCACCTTCCTGAACCTTACATTACAGGAACCAAACCGCTTCTGACAGGCATTTAGCAGCGGACCAAATTGTGGAGATGAAAGCCACCCTTCCATTTTTCCATCGACCTCCGTAGAGACAAAGCTGTGCATCCGTCGATCCGCTCTGGGAGGAGAGGTGAAAGATGAAGTCGATTGATGAGGCTCTTCAGAAACAAATAATTAAGTTGTTGTCAGGTGTAAATACCCAGAGGGGAACAAAAACAGAAAAAGAGAGATAAAAGGGCTTTGTGTAAAGTGCTGAGTGAGCTGGACAGAGACAGGTGGAGGAGAGATGAGACGTGTGGACGGATTGTTTTAGAGAGGAAGTCAGGTGTGGCGTCTTTGTAAGATGATGAGAAGATCGGATAATTGTACCCGATGACAGAGAGCACTTACATCTAGGATTAATTTCCACATGAATACCGGTGCCAATAGAGTGATGCAGTTTGTTAGGGTACAAAATAAATGAGACTACCCGTATCTTACGTGGTATGCCAAGGTCACAGGTTTGATCAAATGCTAACAATGCACATACTGATTAAATGCATAGCTTTAAAAGCACAGTTGTCTTGATGACAGCACATTTTAAATGAAATATTTTACAAAGCGCATGAACACACACGTTTCTTAAAAAGACATGTTCTTGTGTTCAAGACAGCTAGATGGAACTTGAAGGGATAATTCACCCAAAACGAAAAATTCTCTCATCATTTACTCACTTTCATGTTGTTACAAACCTGTATAAATAAAGATATTTTGAGGAATGTTTGTTTATGAGCCCCATTCACTTCCATAGTATTATTTTTTTACCTAAAGAATACCTGGTTTCTAACAACATGATAGCAAGAAAATGATGACAGAAATTTTGTTTTTGGGTGAACTATCCCTTTAACATAATGGAACTGAATACACAGGTCCCAAGATTAATAATAATAATAAAAACACTTGGCTAGACACCCCTTATTTAGGCATGTACCAGGCAAAAGTTTGGAAACACTTGACTGTGATCCCATGATCTTAAAATGTTTTAATCTGAATGGGTGTTTAAATCAAGCGTGCCACACAAGCCCTGAAAAGTAAAGCCAAAACATCTCGATCGTCCCCCAGTGACTGGTCCTAGTATATGTCATAAGTCCCATTGAATAACATGGGGGAGGCGGGGTTTGAGACCAACTACTATACAATTTAATTACACTTCATTTAACATGGTTTCTGTCATTTACAGTAGTTTTTATCACACTGATGTAAATTCAAGTGTTTGTTTTTAGTTAGTTATTTAATGCTATGAAAACGGTGGTGACAAGTCATGATTGACAGCTGTGATATGCGCATTCTGCGAGGGCGGGACCTTGCTTTAGGGGCTTTACTTCCTGCTCACTACTGCGCAGGACTGGTCCTGAAATCTCTACTGCGCAGACTAAAGACCCAAGATGTCAGCGCTGTATCGGGACACTTTACTTTTCACCAATGGAAGAGAGCGAACACGCTTCGTCCATATTTTTTACAGTCTATGGTTTAAATGTTTAAAATTACTTTTATGGACAAAAATATAGCTGTGCCAAACATTGCCATACACGCATTTATTTATTTATTTAAATGGATGAATTAGACTGAATATTGAAGAAAAAGCAGCCAATAATAGATGTGAACTCATAAAGCCACGAATACAATTGACCTAGGGCTAAGCCACGCCCCGAAACGCGATAAGCCAATCACAGTGCGCATAGCAACCCAATACACCCAGACATTCTTTCCTTTCACATCCATTTAAATGCATTGCAGTTAGCCAGTTTTCGTTCGTTTTTATATGTTTTTTTCTTGTCATTTTAAGTTTAAAATGGTCAAACGGTTTGCATGGGTACATGCAACTCCGACACTAGGTATCCCGTATTTTTAACCCTTTCCCAAGCCACATCTCAACCGAGATAAGTGTCACAAAAAGCCCTGGCACCCCGGATCCTAATTCAGAATCGGTCTTAAAATCTTGCTGGTCTTAAACTAGGGAACCCATGATGTCAGTTAGTGGACTATAGTTCTACTACAGATAGCAGTTTGAAAGGTTTTTCAAACGGGTAAAAAGGTTTTTCATGGTAAAAACATGAAAATGAGAAAAGGAGCATGTATCAAAACCTTTGACCGGTACTGTAATTAAAGATGCTGAAGCTGCCACTAACAGTCTCTTGAGTTCACTGAAGTGTGTTTATCAGGAAGACATCCAAGATGTGCAAGAATCGGTGGGCTTTAATGACTAGTTAAAAAAATATCTTGTCTTATGCTTTTTATAAAATGAGACTAAAACATGCAAAGTAAACTAATTATTGCAGTTTAGTTTGGCACAAAGTAGTGCTGACAACAACAGATGTAAGCAAGTCTGTTCCATCAGTCTCAAGATTACCTGAAGAATTTGACCTTTGCACAGATGAGCATTTGAGCTGGAACCTGATGGTCCACTGATATAAACAAATGTTAATATCAGAAAAACTCCCCTATTTCTAGACTGCATTAAATTCACAACCCACAGGAATTAAATATGTATGCAACATCTGTCCTAGTCCTGTAGATTCGCCTAGAGTTAGGACGAACACCAGACTTTGTAACATGTTCATACACTCCTACAAATAAAGGCTGTTTCATGATGCCATAGAAGAACATTTTTGTCTAAATGCTTCTGTAAAGAACCATACATCTGAAGGACCTTATTCAGATTATTAAAGGCTGTGGTTTATGGGGTGAATGTGATTTCACCAAGTAGGATGTGTTGATCCAGGATCACCAAAAAATGTTGATCCAGGATCACATCTTACTTGGTGAAATCACGGCGACCGACCAGTTTATGGTTAAAAAAATATATTATTTTGCACATACCGTATATTTTTGTAGTTCCAGATTTCACTCTCTTCCTGTAACGCACCTGTGTCCCTGATTGGCCAGCTAATCTGTATGTTGTGATTGGCCTGAATACCTCTGACCTGAAATGATGCTCCTTACCATGTTTGAAAGATTCAGTCTCAATGCAAGGCTAACAGGAGTTAAAAGCGGGAGGAATTATGATAATGTCGGTCTTGTCTACATCACCAATCCCTGGAAGTAAACTGTTGCATACGATCCGTGTGTTTGTTGTAGTCCAAGAAAAGAGATTTACGTTGGAGATGATAACTCGCGTCATTGTTTACTTTGGGGTTTGTGCCTTTTGCGTATCGTTAACATGTACTAATACACACTTACACACCAAATGAAATATAAAATCGTGAATCGGACAATAGGTGCCCTTTAAGATAAGAAATAAATGGTTCTTTAAAGAATCTTTGACTGAATGGTTCTTTGTGGAAATAAAAATGGTTCTTCTATGGCATCGCTCTGAAGAAGCTTCTTCTTTTAAGCATCTCTGTTATACCCTCCTAAAAATAAAGGTGCCTCACGATGCCACAGAAGAAACTTTTTTATCTAGATGGTTTTTTAACATGTAACGAACCTTTCTGTTTCACAAAAAGTTCTTTAAGGTAAAAAAGGTTCTTCAGATTATAAAAATGTATGAAATAAATGGTTCTTTAAAGAATCTTTGACTCAATGGTTCTTTGTGGAACTAAAATGGTTCTTCTATGGCATCGCTCTGAAGAAGCTTTCGCTTTTAAGCATCTCTGTTATACCCTCCTAAAAATAAAGGTGCTTCACGATGCCACAGAAGGAACGTTTTTGTCTAGATTTTTCTTTAACATGTAAAGGACCTTTCTGTTTCATAAAAAGTTCTTTTAAGGTAAAAAAGGTTCTTCAGATTATAGAAATGTATAAAATATAAGTTCTTTAAAGAACCAAACATCTGATCTGAAGACCCTTTCTGTTCAAAAAAAAGGTTATTCAGATTACTAAGATAACAAGAAATAAATGGGTCTTTAAAAAATCTTTGACTAAATGGTTCTTTGAGGAACCAAAAATGGTTCTTCTCAGGCATTGCTGTGAAGAAGCTTCTTCTTTTAAGCATCTCTGTTATACCCTCCTAAAAATAAAGGTGCTTCACGATGCCACAGAAGAAACTTTTTTGTCTAGATGGTTCTTTAACATGTAAAGAACCTTTCTGTTTCACAAAAAGTTCTTAAAGGTAAAAAAGGTTCTTCAGATTATAGAAATGTATGAAATAAATGGTTATTTAAAGAACCAAAGATCTGAAGGCACTTTCTGTTAAAAAAAAGATTATTCAGATTACTAAGATAAGAAGAAATAAATGGGTCTTTAAAAAATCTTTGATTAAATGGTTCTTTGAGAAACCAAAAATATTTCTAAGGCATTGCTGTGAAGAACCTTTTAAGCACCTTTATTTTTATGCATTCATACCTGTATGTGTAATGTAAGTGTGGTGAACCTTCACCTGCCAAGAGACATTTGAAATATAACGAAGGATTTAAATGTCACAGATTGACCTTTTGGGCTTAATATGAAAAATACTTCAAACCTGAATGGCTGTCAGTGTTGCGGGAAATGGTATATTTTAACATTTGGAATGCATTTTTTTTGTTATTTGAGATGTAAGCTTATTATTTATGAAAACAAGAAGCCTTATAGCGTGACATCACATCCTGTTGTCGCCAATCACGGCAGTCAATTTAACCGCTTAAAGGCTAAAATTAAGATAATTTCACTTAGCCATTCTTGAACACTGCAAAACGTGTTAATGTAAGTGAATTTAAACCAGATACCCAACCAAAAGATAACACATCTCTCAGGGCCGCTACTGTTTTTATGCGAATTATGATTAATCGCAAGTGTCAGAAAATACAGCAGACATGCTTTGCACCTTTTGCAAATCAGTTTTAAGAACAGCAGAAACAAAGCAAGCCCTGAAGTCTGCTTATACAGTAATTATTAACCAATGAAGCATAGAAAATTGCACGTTTCGAAAGATTCCTGAATCTTTGACATCATATACAAAAGCCATCTTTACCAAACATGTAGGATAATCACGGATAATTACAATCACGTTTGATAAATACAACCATCCCTGGTGTACTCCAAGGTCCACGTCACATGTTTTTTTCCGAGCCCACGCAGGAAGTAAAGCATTTCCTACAGATAATTGCAGAGGGCTAATAAATTAAATGCTAATGAACTCCCGTTTAAATTGTTGCTGATGTCTATGCGTGAGTGAGGGGAAAAAAGGTGCCCTTCTGTTTTGTTCCAGGAAATATTTTAATTCGAAAGCAGGGCTTCTGGCTAGGTGCCGGCGTGAGAGTAGCCGTGAGAGCGTGTTCTCTAGGGTCCACCGTAATGACGCCAGCTGACATAGATTCATGCTTATCATTAGTCCGTGCTGTTTACAATAACACCTTCACCAGCTTGTGAGTTTCTGCGGGGAAACGGTATTAAGAAAAATGTTCAGCATTACATTTGGCCCACAGCGCAGAAATGCTTATCCATCTCTCATTCTGGGCAGCTAACTGATGGATATCTGAATACTGCAATAGCAGGCGGGCGGGTGGATTGTATGAGTTGATCCTCACCCAATCATCCAATATAGCTCAGGGTTTCTTGAATGTGCAAGTTGTAAAAGTTGCAATGAAATTGAAATAAAAAACTGTCATTTGTTTGGGAACATTGCAAATTAATTATTTGTGAGCTTTATTATTTGAAAAAAATTAATGTGCACTCAAAATCTTTAAATAAAAAATGCACATCTCCTCCCCTACTCGAAAAAGGTGGGCGGGGTCTGGGAAAAGATTGTAGCGATTAGCAAATAGCAACATGAACCCACTTCCAATTAGTTTTCGATGGAAGAATTTAAGTCCAGCCACATTTTTTGTTTTAATTCCAAAAGCCCTTTCACTTGGATATACGTCACCACGGGGAAAATAAGACAATTGCTACTTTCGTTTCTAGGCAACTTTAATGTCAAAGGTTGTATGTTCAGCTCTGTGATGCTTGGTGCACAACTCATAATGCTTATAATATAAGAATGATGCATAAAAAATAGATTATTGGATAACAGGTTACTGGATATAAAAAAACTATAAACATAAAAAAGTGAGGTAAAGAATACAATTCAGACTGCAAGTTCAATAACAGCAAATATGGTTTTACCAATCACATTTGGCATTAAATTGTCTTCTAAGAGCATACAGCCAAAGACCTTTTCGATCTAAAATAGTCAAAAATCAAGTCTAAAAATGTTTTATTTCATGTGTATGTTTAAAATATGTGCCCTAAATTTTAAGTATTTCCCCGCCATTGACGAGTTATCTTTTAGGAGAAAAACATTTGCATAAAAAGGGGTTTCTGGTGAATTTTTATGTTAATCTGCAATCCTTACCCAATTTATGAAAAAAAACTGAAGCCAAAACAATGTTATTTACTAATTTTAAACTCTGTGTATGTTTTGATAATCATTCTAAATCTGATCTCTTACAAAATTCCTTCACAAAAATGCAATTATTTTAGCCTTTTGCAAAAAATTTTTTTTGCAGAAAAATACCCATATTTAAGAGTTTATAAGCAGAGAAAAAATATAGTTATGATGAAATGTTTTTCCCCGTTTTTTTTTTTAACCAGAGGGTCTGTTCTTTCATTTGATATATTTGTATGTTTATATATTTTTAGAAGAAAATTTTCCACGAAGGTATTTTGTGAAACTTTTGTGAAAATCACAAAAAATGCTGGCGGGCAACTTTTCAAAAAATGGCTGGCGGGGAATGAGTTAATGACCAAATACTGTACTTATTGGGAAAATATTAGGAATAATGCAGAGAGGGGCATGACCTCCTACAGCAGGTCAAAATGCACTGAATTCTTTTTTACAAATATTATCAAATCTTACAAATCACATATATGAAAAGTATGTACTGGTCTTTAAATCATGTGCTGATTTATAGACCATTTATAGACTGATTTATTTATTTTTATTTGCAGTTGTAGCAGACTATAAAGTTATGAAAGTATAGTATACACACGAAAATGCAGTCATTAAAAATATGTGTAATTTCAAGATTAAATTTTAAATGATAATATAAATGTGACAGGTGAACATTTTCAATTAATTTTCTATGGAAGCAGATGGTATGCTCCCGAGGTGGATTGTGGGATTGTGGGTGTTGTTGAGGGAAGCGTGCCCACACCCCAAAGCTTTAATGTTCTGGTATTGTAAGCATTACTGGGTATAATGGAAACAAACTGTATTTCTTGGTCACAGCTTGTTTATAATGCAAATGGGATTTACCCGCATATTTGCATGCTGAATGAACACACTACAGCTTTTATAACTTATAGGCTTTAAACAGTGGTTAAAGAGAGAGAGAGAGAGAGAGAGAGAGAGAGAGAGAGAGAGAGAGAGAGAGAGAGACAGATTTACTCTGGCTGAGTAAGTCTAAAAGAAAGTTTTTATTTTATTTTATATCAAGTCTGCCACAGACTATGCGTAATACGGCTCTAAATATCGAACTCTGCTTAATTAATTCTCATTTCCCTTAAACTACTAATGCCATCAAAAACATTTACTGCCAGATTTGTCCCTCATCCTTCACAAAACAGACATTTTCCCTTTTCAAAAAACACGCCCCATAAACTCTCCTACATCTGTGCCCGCAGTTAAATTACCAGGCAGAGTAATGGCGAGGCGGTTTCAAGTCATTTGAGAGCGACTCTTCGACTAAAGTGTCATTATTGACACAGATGCTGTGGTCAAATACACACAACGAGAGTATTTTTGTGACAACTCCATCAACACCATCGATAGCATATTCAACAGGTGTGTGAATGGCCAGATCCCTGGTGTGTGTATAAATGACAACCAAATGCTAAAACAGTCAAAACAAGCATCTGTTAGAAATTACCCGAGTGTGGTGCCTGTAATGAATATTTCTCATACGCAAGGGTGAATACACAACACCAGTTTGGGGACTGACAAATGAATGCGGTGATTAAACTCGGAGACTTGATTGAAGAAACATGCAACATCTGTGATGGTAGAAAACATTACCAGCTGAGAGTTGATGCTTTGCAATCAAGTGTAGAGAGCGAGCACATATTTTGCACATCTTTTCAATCAAAACAACCTGCATTTAACCTGTTATGGCATCCTGACACCTAGTCACGCATAGCGTATGCTAATCCTTCTGCAGAAAATAACAACCTAAGATGGCTGGTCTTAGCTTAAAAAGGCGGGTTATATAGCCTGATTAGCTAGTGCACAAAACCTTTAAACCAGTACGGTGTACATTTTAGGACACCCTCAGACCCAGCGTCAGCACTCAGGCAACAGATAAAATAGCATTGTGCCTCAAACTTAAAAGCATCAGTTCTCAGAAAAACATGGTCAGGACTAAAGTCTTGCACATCAGACATCGGGCAAAACGGCCTTGGACTAAAGGACATTGGGTGAAATGGCCTCAGGCCAAAAAGTATCAGGTCTTTTTTGTGCATAAACAAGCAAAAAATCTGCTAATAGGGTAAGCAAAAAAATCGTGAAAAATGTTCTTAAACACTAAATTTAAAAAAAATTTAATTGCTTGTTTTATGCACAAAATCACTTAAATTTGATATTTTTGGTCTAAAAACTAGACTTATTTTCTTGGGTCGTTTTGCTCATCAAGAAAAAGCATCTTAATTTAAGATTTTTAGATATTTTTACTGAAAACAAGACAAGTGTACACTGCAAAAAATTGTTTTCAAGAAAAAACTTTCGTAGTATTTTTGTCTTGTTTTCAGTAAAAATATCTAAAAATTCTTAAATTAAGATGCTTTTTCTTGATTAGCAAAACGACCCAAGAAAATAAGTCTAGATTTTAGACCAAAATATCAAATTTAAGTGATTTTGTGCATGAAACGGGCAGAGGGATCTGCCAATGGGCTAAGCAAATTTTTCTTGAATTTAGTGTTTAAGAAAAATTTTAAAGATTTCTTTGCTTACCCCATTGGCGGATTATTTTTTGCTTGTTTTATGCACAAAATCACTTAAATTTGATATTTTTGGTCTAAAAACTAGACCTATTTTCTTGGGTCGTTTTGCTCATCAAGAAAAAGCATCTTAATTTAAATTTTTTTAGATATTTTTACTGAAAACAAGACAAAAATACCAAGACAAGTTTTTTCTTGAAAATAATTTTTTGCCATGTATGAGAATAGAAACAACTCTTTTAGACTGTGTGCCAGGCGCATAAACCATTTTTCCCCGTCTTTGGACACGCCTTAAGTGCACTTGCATCATGCACTTTAGACAATGCGCCAAGATAAGGTGTGTTGGCTTCCGCATTGGGTTACTGTATCACGGTCTTTTCACTACCAGAGTCTCATCAGGATCACCTCTAAGTAAACGGACCTATATAAACCGAGGCCTGGTGATGTCACTTAAGTAAGCGATTGATTCAATAGTCTGCTCTTGAACACCTTGGTCCAGGGACAGTTAATCTTTGATGAGGTGATTTAGCCTTTACCTGGATTTAGTTCAGGCTTGATTGATTCCCATCACTCACAATTACCTGTGAAAAGACCACCGGGACCATTTAAAACTGTATTCTGAGGAACATCATAGTTATTCTGCTTGTATTTTGAACAAGGCCAAACTGAATATCATCCACAGCCATCATGATCTCTCTTGTGAGTTGACTGTTTGCACGGTGTTGTAACAAGCTAGAAGAAAGACTGAGCCTTGTTGTTTTATTCACGAAACATTTGGGTTACTGGAACATGAGTCCAGAGTTGTTGAGTGAGCGGCGCTACGGTCTAGCGGTTCACGGCCAATCTATATAAAGTCATTTTAGGATTAATTAGCAAGAAACATTGTTGCAAACATAATTTCAGAAACCAAAAAAATATTAAAAGATAACAATACATTTGTGAAGAAGGTCAATTGCATAGAAAAAACATAAAGGCAGACGCACATTAATCACATTAATCAAATATTTACAGTTTACATTTTCGAAATGTGAGTAGTACAGGTATCTAATGCATGAGAAGGGGATATCCTTTCACCACCCCCCTTTGACATCATTGATGACATCATTACGAAGTCTGAGAGCAGGCACAGGTCAATGACTTTTGACACCATGCCATACAGTATATCCTGGCTATGTCATATTCAGTGCAGTCCAGAGGACAGGGACATGTCCACTTCAATGCGATTAGGCCGGAGTTAAGAGGCGTAACATTACACAGACTATTAATGAATAATAGGTTGGAGATTTCGTTACATTGACAGGCAACCTCATGTTACGCCAAGGCCCATTACGTGTATGTTTAAGCATTCCATTCAGGCATACAGTAACGCTCAGCTGGACGACCAGTCAGATGGGTGTCGTATCTTGACAAAGATCAAATTTAATAACAAACAGTACTATTTCATTAATAAATGATGCAAGAACATGATAAATGGCATATGGCAACTGTATCAATTATTCGGCCCGGGTTGAACAGAAATGGAATATATTTGCATGTTTACATATTTTTCAATTCCTCGTGGAATTTTACAGTTCTAAATGGTAGGCAAATTGGATTATTTCACGGTTAATTGAAAAGAAAAACGTGTGTGTTTTAAATGTAACTAACTACAATCAAAGTTTTATTTTAAGGAAGTTGCATCACTGCACTGCCATGTTTGCAACGCTATACTGCATATGCGTGAACTACTTGCCAATATTCTTTACGACGGTAACAAGTCTGTACAGAGCCCCTCCCCCAGATGATGTCATTCTTTAACGGCTGATGATTGGCTCTTTTTACTGGAATGCGGGACTAGAGGGGCCGTATTGATTGTTGCTATCTCCCCCATTCATAGCAATAGCAGTGACGCATCTTGGGTAATATTATCTTTGTTACATCAGTTATGCATAAAAAAACACCGGATTAAGAACTAACTCTAAGTGTAACTCTAAGAACTAAACAAATGCAGGTTTTGAGACATTAGAATTCTATCACCAGTCATTTTTCCCTGGTAAGTGAAACAGGTCAAAACAGGACTTACTGCACATCGAATAAGAAACCTGAGCCATACCTGGGCAGGACATCTAGACTAGACTAGACCAGACCAGACCAGACTAGACTAGAAATATAATTAGAAAATAATTAGACTAAAAATAGAATAAAATAGAAATAGCCTAGAGTAGACTAGACTAAACTAGAAATATATTTAGAAATAGAAAAGAATTAGACTAGACTAGACTAGACTAGACCAAAATTACACTCGACTAGAAATATAATTAGACATAGAAAAGAATTAGACTACAAATAGAATAAAATAGACTAGACTAAATTAGACTAGACTAGAATCGAACAAAATTAGATTCGACTGGAATAGAACAAAATACGACTACACTGGACTAGAAATATAATTAGACATAGAAAATAATTGGACTAGAAATAGAATAAAATAGACTAGACTAAACTAGAATAGAACAAAATTAGACTGGACTAAACTAGACTAGACCAAAATTAAACTAGACTAGAAATATAATTAGAAATAGAAAAGAATTAGACTAGAAATAGAATAAAATAAACTAGACTAGACTAGACTAAACTAGAATAGACTAGAACAAAATTTGAATAGACTTGCCTAGAAATAATTAGAAATAGAATGGAAATAGACTAGACTAGACGAGACTAGAATACACTAGACTAGACTACAACACAATTTGAATAGACTAGCCTAAAAATAAATAGAAATAGAAAAGAATTAGACTAGAAATAGAATTAAATAGACTAGACTAGACTAGACTAGACTAGACTAGACTAGAAAAAAATAAACTAGACTGGACTAGAAATATAATTAGAAATAAAAAAGAATTAGACTAGAAATAGAATAGAATAAAATAGACTAAACTAGACTAGACTAGAATCGAACAAAATTAGATTCGACTGGAATAGAACAAAATACGACTACACTGGACTAGAAATATAATTAGACATAGAAAATAATTGGACTAGAAATAGAATAAAATAGACTACACTAAACTAGACTAAACTAGAATACAACAAAATTAGACTGGACTAAACTAGACTAGACCAAAATTAAACTAGACTAGAAATATAATTAGAAATAGAAAAGAATTAGACTAGAAATAGAATAAAATAAACTAGACTAGACTAGACTAAACTAGACTAGACTAGAACAAAATTTGAATAGACTTACCTAGAAATAATTAGAAATAGAATGGAAATAGACTAGACTAGACTAGACTAGACTAGACTACAACACAATTTGAATAGACTAGCCCCAAAATAAATAGAAATAGAAAAGAATTAGACTAGAAATAGAATTAAATAGACTAGACTAGACTAGACTAGAATAGAAAAAAATAGACTAGACTGGACAAGAAATATAGTTAGAAATAAAAAAGAATTAGACTAGAAATAGAATAGAATAAAATAGACTAAACTAGACTAGACTAGAATAGAATAAAATTAGATTAGACTGGAATAGAACAAAATAAGACTAGACTGGACTAGAAATATAATTAGAAATAGAAAAGAATTAGACTAGAAATAGAATAGATTAAAATAGACTTGATTCAACTAGAATAGAACAAAATTAGACTAGACTGGACCAGAAATATAATTAGAAATAAAAAAGAATCAGACTAGAAATAGAATAGAATAAAATAGACTTGATTCAACTAGAATAGAACAAAATTAGACTAGACTGGACTAGAAATATAATTAGAAATAGAAAAGAATTAGAAATAAAATAAAATAAAATAAAATAAAATAAAATAAAATAAAATAAAATAAAATAAAATAAAATAAAATAAAATAAAATAAAATAAAATAACATAAAATAGACTAGAATAGAATAGAATAGAATAGACCAAAAATTAAACTAGACTAGACATATAATTAGAAATAGAAAATAATTAGACTAGAAATAGAATAAAACAGACTAGACTAGAATAGAACAAAATTAGACTAGACTGGACTAGACATATAGGGGCGGTTTCCCGGACAGGGATTAGCTTAATCCAGGACTAGGCCTCAGTTTAATTAGAAAATATAGTTTTAACAAACATGCCTTACTAAAAACATTGCTCGTGTGCATTTTGAGGCAAAACAAAGGGCACTGATGTATTTTAAGATATGTAAGTTCAAGTCGTTTTCAGTTTGGAAACCTCTGAAAAATGTTTTAGTCTAGGACTAGTCTAATCCCTGTCTGGGAAACCGCCCCATAATTAAAAAAAATACAAAAGAATTAGACTAGAAATAAAATAGACAAGACTAGACTAGGCTAGACTAGACTAGAATATAACAAAATTAGGCTAGACTAGACTAGACTTGACTAGACTAGACTAGAAACCTTTATTGTCATTGTAAAGGTGTACAAGGTAATTGTAGCTCTCTCTCTAGACATTCCCACACATACGCACTCACTCACACACACATACAAAAAAAAGCTAGACGTGGATTGGCTCTATAAACTTGAGTGAATAATTAACCATCTAGCAACCGCCCTGAACCAACAACACCCTTGAAACCAATGCGCTAACAACCACTTAGAACCACATTCTCGAAAACGTTCTGGCAGCCATCCACAACACCTCAGAATCATGCAAGCGAGTTCTGAAGAGGAAACAGCACTCACAGAATGTACAAAATCTATCTTACGGTGTAATTATTGCTATGCAAATGATTGTTCCCATACCTAAAATTGTGAAGCTCAGATGCATATCTCAGGAACACACAAACTGATCAACTATAAATGCACTGCAAGTCTCTTTAGATAAAAGTGTTTACCAAATGCATAATGTGTGTATGATCATTTACAAGGACATACAATTAAACCGAATTGTAAGTCATATTCCAGCATTACTCAGATTAATGCGACTCTACAGCAACATGTGAATGCTAATGACTATCAGTGCCATGTAATCCATCACGATCAAAGTCCAAGAAATGTCCAGACCATGGATCTTTCAGTCACTCAGCCCTCTCGTTCCTCACAAGGATCATATTATGCGATACATTTCAAGCCAAAACTTGATTCCCATTGGCCACTAAAATATTCAGTTTAGCCGGTATGTCTGTGACCGATAGATTCTAATCTTTTCGTCTTTATACAGGCAAGACGAGGCTTTCAATGAATATTTAATTTGGTACGGAGTGAATGGGCAACCAAGCAATGACATGAGTGGTCGTTGAATGTTACACCATGCATAATGTCACCTCCGTGTTGCTCAGCTTTCCACTAAAAACAACATCCACTTCAGCTCAGGTGCCTCCAATCTGAGATACCAAAACATCTGTGACAACTCAGATAAACCCTGAATCAGAATCAGACATTTATTTACGCAATATATTAGTTTAAATCCACACACCTGTGATACAGCAGTCAGCGTGTACGTGTCTAAACTCTTCTCTTTATTACACATGGCAAATGCTCATTCATGGTACACACACTGACTTTTGACTCAAAATGACAGCTTGGCACAGGAATAAAAGACTGGAGGAGGAGAGAAAAGGAGGAAAGTAGGTCAAGAAAAAGCCTGATTTTGCAATCTTGCACACACCTACTGTGATCTAGTACTGTATGAAAAGCTCGGTATACTTAAAAGTTGGATACAGTCTATATGTGGAGTGCCAAGGCAAGCCTTACTATTGCTCATAGGATTGTCCAGTAGAGACATAGATTGTGCTTACAGTACAATGATTATAAATGATATCTACATACACATATAAAAGTCAATGTGGGTTGCACTAAACACGTGCATAATGTGCATATTATTTTATGGTCTCCAAAAAAGGCTTGAACCTAAGGGACACACATACTGATGAAAATTTATTTTTGGATATAAACGGCTACCAAATATGTTAAAAGAAATTTCATTATTGTGTATATTAGCATTACATAGTGTTTCTGTAGCACTGTATGAAAATTTGCACTATACAGCACACAAAAATCTTTACTGTCCTTTTTCTAGTCCAGTGGTTTCTCCTCTCTCTCCATCCTCCTCTGTATCATTGGGTGTAGATGATGGATCGGCCTCCACACCTGGATAACCCTCCTCTCCTCCCTGCAGCCCGGCTACGGCTCCCTTCACATCAGCCATTCCCTTTGATCTGCCTTTCAAAAAATTCTCCATGACTCAAACAAGACATCGTTTGGAGAAACCCAGACACTTTGTACAAAAAAATCGTGCCAGTGTTCAGCCATGAAACCCTGCTGGCAATGCTGAGGGCTGATCAAAACCAAGAACAGTAGGGAGAACCACAGTCTGGCAAGTAGACAGTAAATAAAAAAAACAGATCGAATGTAAATAGCATTATCACACGCAACAGTGCGTAGTGAAAAACAATTACCAGTAGGAATAATGACCCTTCAGAGACAACCCGTGTCATCGATTTATCATTTATTGGACTTTCGTTTTGCCTCCCACTGTACAAACAAACACACATACAGTAGGGAAGACCAGGGAGCGCATACAAGTGTGAGATTTAACACCATAGCTAAAATCATACACTGCAAAAAATTATTTTTAAGAAAAAAAATCTTATTTTTGTCTTGTTTTCAGTAAAAATATCTACAAATTCTTAAATTCAGATGCTTTTTCTTGATGAGCAAAACGACCCAAGAAAATCATTCTAGATTTTAGATCAAAAATTATTAAATTTAAGTGATTTTGTGCATAAAACAAGCAAACAAATCTGCCAATGGGGTAAGCAAAAAAATCTTGAAAATTTTTTTAAACACCAAATCCAAGAAAAATTATAGAAAAATTTGCTTACCCCATTGGTAGATATTTTTGCTTGTTTTATAAACAAAATCACTTAAATTTGATCTTTTTGGTTTAAAATCTAGAATTATTTTCTTGGTTCGTTTTGCTCATCAAGAAAAAGCATTTTAATTTAAGAATTTTTTGATTTTTTTAACTGAAAACAAGACAAAAATACTAAGATTTTTTTTTTTTTGAAAATCATTTTTTTGCAGTGTAGCTTAAATCATATACTGCAAAAAATGAATTTCAAGAAAAAAATTCTTAGTATTTTTGTCTTGTTTTCAGTAAAAAAAAATCAAAAAATTCTTAAAAAATCCTTTCTTGAAAAATTCTTCTTTTCTTGATGAGCAAAACGACCCATGAAAATAAGTCTAGTTTTTAGACAAAACATGAAATTTAGGTGGTTTTGTGCATAAAACAAAAACAAAAAAATATGCCAATGGGGTAAGCAATTTTTTTCTTGATTTTTTCTTGAATTTAGTGTTTAAAAAAATGTTCAAGATTTTTTGCTTACCCCTTTGGCAGATTTTTTTGCTCGTTTTATGCACAAAAATAAATTTGATATTTTTTGTCTAAAAACTAGACTTATTTTCTTGGGTCTTTTTGCTCATCAAGAAAAAGCATCTCAATTCAAGAATTTTTAGATATTTTTACTCAAAACAAGACAAAAATACTAATTTTCTTGAAAATCATATTCTTAGTATTTTTGTCTTGTTTTCTGTAGAAATATCTAAAAATTCTTAAATCAAGATGTGTTTTCTTAATGAGCAAAATTACCTAAAAAAATAAGTCTAGTCTTTAGACAAAAAATATACAATTTTAATGAATTTGTGCTTAAAACAAGCAAAAATATGTTTTTTTTTAAAGATTTATTTTCTACCCCATTGGCAGATTTTTTTGCTTGTTTTAAGCACAAATTCACTTAAATTGTATATTTTTTAAACTAGACTTATTTTCTTAGGTTGTTTTGTTCAGCAAGAAAAAGCATCTTAATTTAATATTTTTTAGATATTTAGACTAAAAACAAGACAACACTTTAAAACATTTTAAAATCTTAAGGATTCAAATAAATTGTCTAGTTCGTTATAGTCTAGTGTAGTCTTGTCTGGTCTAGTACTTGTGAAACTTAACTCTCTGAACCAAACTGCTCTAATTTATTATTCATCAAGGTCTACTGAGATTTATTAATATTTAAATTAGCGCCTCCAGCTATGACAATGGTACAATAATAAAATCAATTTTGAACTGAAATTGTTTTTTCTCAGACCAGAGCAGAAACACATATTATAACCACAACAATTACAAAATAAAATCTTATTAAAGTTATTGAGGTTTGCATTCATTTCAGCATTGGTTAATGTTAAGTTTTCATCACAGAACAAACCATAATCATTCACTTTTTAAGAAAAGGCCGTGTCATCCTTATATCACAGGACTGTGTGTTAAACTGAACAGCTATTCTGTCTTTATTTGACTCTGAGGACATCCAGGTTGTTCTGCCCCAGGCGTTCTTCTATTTTTACATTAAATGCATAATCAAGCCTGAACTTCTCACTTGTGTGTGCGTCCTTGGGTTTGCATGTATAAAGCTGTGTCTAAGCAGCCACAGTATGTGCTAATGAGGGACACAAATTCAATTTTATTTATATATTATATATTTATTTATATATTATTCAAAATTATTTCCTATTCCATTTCGAACTGTGTTATGAACAAACACTTCAAAAATGGCTGAGTTTTTCTTTTTTGACCCATAATGGGTAAATATTGGACAGAAAACATGCTGGGTTAAAAATGACCCAATGGTGGGGTGTTGTTATGCAACCATGGGGAATAATAACCCAGCAGTTGGGTTAAAACAACCCCGGCATTGGGTCAATTTGAACCCAGCGGTGTGTTCTGTCCAATATTTACTCAATATGGGTCAAAAATAACCTTTTTTAGAGTGTAGTCTAGGATGGAGTACAAGGAGGAATTCAAAATTGTAACCAATAGAAAAATGCAATAATATTAGTTTCCAAAATATATTTTTGAATCTTGTTCAGAAATGAAGTACGTGGACATTATATCATAATAGATTGATGTATTATGTAGTAATAAAATAAAATAATATAATATAATAGTACTAAAGCAACTTTTTTGTGTGTTTATTTGCTTATGTTAAAGTGCTCACTAATTTCCTATGAGACCTTGAGATGCGTGTAAAAATACAGAACATCAATCTAGACTAGATTTTCCCCCATAGTGATTCACCTTTAAATCATCATCATTAAGGTGATGTGTCCCACAATAGTGATATAAAGCTAAGCAAGCATTTTTGGGTATAAGTACCTGCACATCTAAATTTACTTCCATGCATACATCACTGGTTACCTATGGGAATAATTGCTAGTTTTTGCCATATTACTGTTTATTTGATGTATTTATCAACTGTCTCATCTAGTTTTTCCTCATTAAAAAAAGTTTTTGACATAAAGAAATGAAGCTTACTTGAAGCATTAAATCGCATTAAAATGACAGGTTTTTGGCAGATTAAGCTAATACTGACAGTCAATTCTTACGAGACTGCAATAAAAATTATGTTTTCTTATAGCATAAAATAAAGTACTATATAGATAATACATCTATTAGATTAATTTATGTAATAAGTGAAATACCATTAATAGGGATGCACCATCGGTATCGGCAGATAAAACCAAATTTTCCCACTATCACTGTCACTGTCCGATTGTTTAAATACGGCCCATAATTGGGCAAATTATAATTAAAAGGAGGATTAAAAGGATTTCAAATTGGGTGAAAATGACAACAGAGTTGCAGTTTGTACGGTCTGAACATCTTGGACTTCATGACATAATTATTTAGAGTAAAAAGCAAAACAACTGGTACTGTATATCAGATGTCATTCTAAGTTATCAAATGAAGAGTTTGTTTCAAAAACGCGATAAACATAAAATAAATATAACATGGCAAAGATGAATGCACATTTATATATTGATTCAACAGATTTATAGCATTTTGAAAAAAAAACTTATTTTGCATTTTGTGGAAAAAATTATCTGTTTTTATAATAAATCTTTGAAAATCAAATTATGCATTTTTTTATAAGCCAAAGATGTGGTTTTCATCTTCATCAATTTCTTGGTATAGAAAACATTTTATACCAAAATTGGTCAATCTGGATTTATTGCGTTTTGGAACCAAACTCTCCAAATATTAGTCATTTGTATCAGTGCATCCATAACAGTCCACAACTAAGTCCTTTTTTAATTGTTTCAAAGCACCTCGGCTAGTGTGACAGGGTTACATTTTTTTAATTGCTGATATTCTATGTCCCAGTAAAAGGAAAGCATTTGAATACAAAAAGTGAACTGACAATGGTGATAAGAGACACAATGGCAGAGTTTAATTAGTGTTTACTTAAACATAAAGCTGAGTTGAGTCAGAGATCCTCTCTTAAGACAGACAAGCCCTTACTCTAGGGGTATTATTGACAATAAGGGCATGTACAGCAGCTCCAGTACTTCCCATGAGGGATTACATGGATAAAGAACCTTTTAAAAGGGACTACTCACCTGAAAAGACATTTTTCTTATTGTAGTTGTAAATGCAAGAGAACTCAATGAATCTAGCGTCTAATGGTAGAGCAGTGCAAAGGTTGTGGGTTTGATTCCTAGATAATACACATATTGATATTGTAAGCTTTGGATAAAAACATCTGCCAAATGCATAAATATAAATATCATGCGCTGTTTTCATCTGATACACTAAATAAGAAAAGTTACAAAAGCTGTCACTGGCGTGGTACCCTTTCAAAAAGTATACGCTTACTTTTGCACCTATAGGGTGCATATTAGTACGTCAAGCTGCATAGTGGTCTCACATATACAGTATACAGGATGTGTACCTAAATAGTATGTGTTTAGACCTTTTAACTCTTTCCCCGCCATTGATGAGTTATCTCGTCAATCGAGAGAAAAAATTTGCATAAAAAATGTGATCCTGATGAATTTTTATGTTAATCTGCAATACCGTGATTATCCACTAGATTATCCACTTACCAAAAACTGAAGCCAAAACGTATTTACTCATTTTAAACTCTCATTATGAATCTGATCTCTAGCAAAATTCCTTCAGATAAAATGCTATTATTTTAGCTTTTTGCTAAAAAATTTTTTTTAAAGAAAAATACCCATATTTATCTGGAGCCCCTAAGGAGACATGGAGCAAAAATTAAATAAAGTTTAGTTTTGCGTGCTCACGTGAAACTTTCGCGTTTTTGGGTATAAGTAACTGCTCATCTAAATTAACTTCCATCCATATATCTCTGGTTACCTATGGGAATAGTTGCTAGTCTTTGCCATATTACTGTTTATTTGATGTATTAAGCAACTGTCTCATCTAGTTTTTCCTCATTAAAAAAGTTTTTGACATAAAGGAATGAAGCTTACTCAAAGATTAATAAATTGCACTAAAATGGCAGGTTTTTGGCAGATTAAAAATGGTAAAACTCATTTTTTTTAAAGTTTAATAAGAAGTTTCAAATTTTTTTTAAACTCAATTTTTTTAAAAGTTTATTTTCGCGTGCTCCCGTGAAACTTTCGCGTGCTCACGTGAAACTTTTGTGTGCTCACGATTTTTTTTACTCCAATGTAACCTTTGGGGCTTGGTATATTTAAAGTCGCAATGAAAGTAAAATAAAAAACTGTAATTTGTTTTGTAATATTGTGGTATTTTTTTTACAAATGATTTATCTGTGAGCTTCATACATTTTTTTTTATTCATGTGCCCTCATAATCTTTAATCAAAAATGCAAATCTCTTCCCCTCCTAAAAACTACTTCCGGCCATAATGTATAGCAGGTGGGCGGGGTCCGGGAGAATATCGCTGCGATTAACAATTAGCAACACGACCTAACTTCAAATGATCCAATCAGATCTCGATGGACAAATTCAAATCCAGCCCTGCCTTATTTCATTTCAGAGGCCGGTTTTACTCGGATACACGTCACCACGGGGAAAATTAGGTAATTGATACTTCCGTTTCATGGCGACTTTAAGAGTTTATGGGGAAAAAATACAGATATGATGAAATGTTTTTTTCCTTTTACATTTACATTCAAAATTCTAATATACTTCAAAATAAATCTATAAATCTTAAAAAAAAATCTTGACAACCTATATTTTGAAAGCTATGATGTAGTTAAAAAAGCTATAATGTAGTATAATGTAAGAATGTAGTTTTTATATATCAAAACCTTTTTGCATTAACTCTTGACGAGTTATCTAGTCAATTAAGAGAAAACATTTGCATAAACAAAAAGGGTTTATTATGATTTTTTATGTTAATCTGCAATACCGCGATTATCCACTAGAATTTTTTTTTTACTATTTTTACACTCATTGTGTGTGTTTGTAATCGTTCTGAATCTGATCTCTAAAAAACAATCCTTTACAAAAATGCAATTATTTAAAAAATATTAATAATAATAAAAATTTTTTATAAAAAATAATAACAAAAAATAAGAAAAATACCCATATTTCAGAGTTTTCAAGCGAAGAAAAAATATAGGATGAAACTTTTCCCCCCTTTTGTTTGTTTGTTTGTTTGTTTGAAAGCAGAGGGTCTGTTCTTTCATTTGATATATTTGTATGTTTATATATTTTTAGAAGAATTTTTTTCCTGGAAGGCATTTTGTGAAACATTTGTTAAGAAAATGGCTGGCGGAGAATGAGTTAAAATGGTACCATCCCAGTGACAGCTTTTGTACCACTTCTTCTAAAAGTGTAGGAACCAAAATAATATGACTTGGGCCAGTAATAATCCACCTAGCAACCACCCACTACACCATAGCAACACGCTTAATACCTAGAAAACAACACCCTTGCCCAAACTGCTGGCAACCACTCACAACCTGGCAACAAAAACGACTTTTGCATGTACAAACATCCCTCTGATTTTCTTAACTTCTTTTTTCTGCTACACTGCCTGCTTCTCTCTCTCCATTTTCTTCACTGTCTTTGCTCAGGTAATGTCCTCACATTAAAGGTAATGCCTCATAGACATTGGAGGACAATTTAGTTTTTTTTATGCCTCTCTTCTGCCTCTTTTATCAAGGTGGATAAAGCCCCTTGATTGCTTTAGTCGACACAACTTTTTCTTGAGGATACACAAGTTGAAGGGCTTGCTGAGGACGGTTTGACTCCAGAGCGTACTGTAAGCGCTGGCCACGGATTGACCTTCAGTTTTGTCCGAAGTAATATCATCAATCATTAGCAATCCAGATGTGGTAGAGGACAAGGGGGAAAACATGAACACAAGCCAATCGGAATTCATATCACAACAGCAGACATCATCTTACTTCATGAGATCAATGTCTTTTTGCATTGTTTGTCTGGTTTCTTGCTTACAAAGAATTGCAGTATCTGTATTAAAGAGATAAGCCAATTTTATGAAAATTGGCGTATTTTCCAGCTCCCCAAGAGTTAAACAATTGAGTTTTGGACGCCTGGAAAACATATTTTGACATGACGATGCACACACGTGACAGTGTTTTGACAAGGAAAAGAAGTACGAGCCACCACTTTTTATGTGTCTAGAACTGCCGAATGCAGCATCTATGTACAAATATATCTATGGTCCGGTGTGATTGATGTGAGACAGGGACTAATTTGCATATTCACTGATCTACGTACACCTAATGAGTCAAGGGTGTACAGGAGTTACATTTCAGCTATTTTAAAGCATAAATAAATTATTATCACAGGAAAAATCCTTTACATATGCTGTCCTGATGCTCAAAGGGAGTTTTAAAAGGGATAAAATTATCAACTACAGGGGCTTTAAGTGACGTCAATAAATAAATAAATAAATAAAAATATAGAAATTGCAAAAAGGTGTCTATCTCTTTAAAGCACATTTTGGTCGCACAAGGGTGAACTTTCACAGGACGTCAACACAGCGGGAGAGATGTTTTAAACATTCCTAGAAGCCCGATCATAATTCCTTTAATCCAGATAACGGATTCACACTCATGCAGTGCAGTTAAGGTGATACTGGCCCCACAAGTCTGGTGTAAACCAGCACAAGGTCAACGAAAACTACAATACAAGTTCTTCCTTCATTCGCTGTTAGCTTTCTGCTGTTGTGACATGGCAAGACAGAATCAGAGTAATAGTATTTTATTTCCCTATGGGCTATGACGCAAATGCAAAGGCCCATGATAAAAGACAGATCTAAGAAAGGATTACAGTTAAAGAATCTGAGCTAGAAAATGTTGTTGCTATTCAGAGAGAAGACAAAAAAAGCTTTATAGTATGTGAACAGAATAATCAATTGCACAACTGCTTATGTATAAGACCATTAGTCTTGGGCCTTTCCATTTTACTTTTCCACATCTTTTTGAACTAGATTTTTTCAGATTGAAAATCTATCATACACCTACTGTACACCTACTGTATAGTAAATTATGTGGCTTGTTGGGAAGAGGTGTGCTGTTACTTGTTACTTTTTTAGGAGGTCAGACTTAATTTTTGACAAAACAGGCCACAAATAAGCCATAGACATTGAAAGGCTCACCCAAGTCGTATCCAGAGGCCTGCGGTTAGGCTTTCAGATCTGGACTATTAAATAGCTATTCAATATAGCATCCCAGAATATGCATAGCAATGCACTTAAAGGGACACTCCACTTTTTTGAAAATATACAAATTTTCCAGATCCCCTAGAGTTTGATTTTTACCATTTTGGAATCCATTGAGCCGATCTCCGGGTAAAACAAAAAACAAAAAAGTTTTAATATCAAAAAGTAGCCTTCGTTTTATGCATTGTGGTAGCCCTTAGGCTATAGCCTAATCTACACGCTCTCCTGTTTGCGCACACATCCAAAGCTGTGACCGGACATCACAAAAACACGTATGACAGGTTTTTCAGGCAAATAAGCTGATCAAGAGGTCGTCACTGAAAGGACCTGTCATATTTGTCAATGATGTCCGGTCACCGGAGTGTGTGCGCGAAACATAGCCAGCTATAGAGTTGTCGTCCAGATTTGAGGTAGCAGTGCCACATTTGCCTTTCTTCTCCTGTGTTTTGTACATTTTGATTGGTCAAATTCAAGTGCTTTACCAGATTGTCTTGTTTACCCGCACCAACACTACGAATTTATACCGACAGCTCCCGAACTTTTTTGACATGTTTAAAAATTATCGCGAGGTCGTAAGGTGCTCGTAACCTGCTCGGCTCGTAATTCCTCGCACACGGTGCGAGCCCGACCATACGAGCACGAACGATTTGCTCCCGAGAAAAAAAATCGCATGCGAGCTCATACGACAGCAAAAATCGCACCGTGTACGCCCGCCTTAAGGGGGTTATTTTTGGCTGCTGCGTAATAACATTGCGCCTCCTGCAGCCATAATGTTACAGCAGCAAAGTCCTTGATGATTATGCCGGAATGAGAGTATAGTCCCTAGCCATATCGGCCTAGAAAATTCCAAGTTTTATTTTTCCTTTTGGTCCTACAATGTAACTACAGAAGAGTCAAGTTTTAAATAGGAAAAATAGTGAAACTCTTTGGTTATTTGATAGCGCAATGCTAATGGTCTAATCAGATTCATTGGATTATGCTAAGCTATGCTAAAAGTGCTAGCGCCAGACCCCGGAGATCGGCTGAATGGATTCCAAAAAAGCTACAAATCAAATGTTTAACTCTAAAGGAGCTGGAAAATGAGCATATTTTCAAAAAAGTGGAGTATCCCTTTAAAATCAGTCAGAACACTTTAACGTCTGCATAGCAACTCCTTGGCAACCACTAAACCCACAATAATTATTGTGAGTACAATTAAATTAAATAAAGAAATCTGAGACAAAAAAACTGCTATTTTAACATAACTGTCTTCAGGTATTTAATTTGTTTTGTACTTGATATTTTATCACTGATATTTAAAACCTGACACAATGACTGGGCAGAAGAGTCCGCCATGTTGAAACACAATGCTTAATTTTTTGCAGCGGTCTGTATTTGTTGCATGAGGAATAGCTGGCATGAAAGAACATGTAATATATTACGTCCGGATAAAATATCAATCAAAAAGTGAATGTAACCCAATAGATACACAAGATCATTAGCCTCACCGGATACTAATACATTTTATACAGCAGACAATGAGTACAGTTTGTGTACAGACATTGAAGTAGTCCTGTAGCTCAATTGGTAGATCATTGTGTAAGCAGTGTAAAAGATTATGGGTTTGATTAAAACATGTATACTTCGAATGCACCATAAGTCGCTAAGGATGAAAGTATGTGCCCAATGCATATAAATGTAAACAAAAAGTCTTTCTGAATTCTCTTTATTTTTACTACACGTCATTAGAAAAGTATGGCAATGACTTTCATTTGCCTCTCCATTTGTTCTCTTTCCATGTTGTCCCTTTGCATATGCCAGCATCTCCTTTGGCCCTCAGCACACGTGATCAAGTGCTTAAGCCCTGTGGTCAGTCTTTGCAAGCTATTACCTTGTGTTCATAAATTACGCAATGGTTTGCCCCAAAACTAAAGTTACACAAGCTTTCTGGATCGCCCTGCAAGGGAACAGTTGGTATCCAAACTAATCCAGGCAAAACTCTGGCTTGAAGCAAAACTTGAAAAAATATGTAGAAATAAAGGAATGTCAGATTTCATTTGTTAACTTTGAGAGTTTTATATAATGACCTCAATAAAAAATGTGCTACACTGTTTAGTTTGCATATGAATTGGCATTTTAATGAAAGTTTGCTTCAAACAGATTTTGCAGTGGTGAATCATCATATTTTGTTAATGTAGTCTACAGCCATCTGTGCCCTTAATGTTTTCAATTAATAGTAATATAGAGTGTACACCAGACTTTCTTTTTATAATGAAAATGAACATTTTACTGGATTAAGTGGTTTCTTTTTGGCATTTAAAAAAGTATTTTATAAAACATTACGATTTCTGCAAAATATATTTTTTTAAATAAATGTGGATCTTACCCAAACAATGTTAGCTTTCGTATTTTAATTATTTTGTCATTTCTTTAATGTGTTTTATGACAGTGCTTGCTAATCATAATGCAAATAACTGTTTATATTTATATGCATTTAATATTTATGCAGACAGTTATATCCAAAGCCGCTAAGGCATACATTTTATCAGTAAGTACATTTAAAGTCTCTTTAAAGAAGACCCTTAAACAATTTGTAAATGACAATCGCATTGTCAGTAAATCTGTGTCATTTAACGAAACCGTAGCTTAGTTGTCTGTGACGTTCGCAAACGAATTTGGGTTGCATACACAATAGTACAGTATTTGTGTGTATGTTTGGTTTCGTGTTTTCATGTGGAATTTAGTACTGTGACTTCCTACCTCAAGGCATTTCATGGTATAGGCCAAGTCATGAAATATTTGATTTATTATTTCATGATCATGAACACTTTTGTGCTTTTTTTGCTTTTTGTCCGCTTTTTCTTGTCATTGAGCACGAGTGTATTTTTCGTGTCACTTAGGGGTCGTGCACACCACAGCTTTTACGCCCACAGCCGGTGTATGTTTTCAATTGTTTCCAATGGATTTTCAAATAAGCCAGCAGGTAGCGTTTTTTTCCGCACTGAAAACTGGTGCTCAGCGGTTTTTCTGTGCTCGGCGCTGAGCGTCGAGAGTTGAAAGAGATTCAACTTTGGGTGAAAAGCTCCGCTCGTCAATGTCACACGGCCGTCCAATGTCAGTTCTCACGGCTGAAGAAAGCTGGCACTCAGCTGAAAAAACAGCTGGCAATCGGTGTCCTCCAGGCGTATTCAGCCGCGTTTAAAAGTTTTGGTGTGCACAACCTCTTAGTGCAAACTTCTATTCGTTTTTCATGTCCCTAGAACGACTTTCTTTTTTATGTCATTTTATGTATTGCTTTTTCCTTTTTATTTTCTGATTTTAAATCATTGTTGCTTGGGGTTAGATTTGAGGTTTGGGTTAGGATGTAGTTTTATGTATTGGTTTCTGTATGTTTTTCTTCCGATTTTTTAACTATTTTCGCTTGAGGTTGAGGTTAGAGTTGGTGTTTGGTTTAAGATGTCTGAAATGTAACAAAAAGTAATTAAACCCCAAGCGATAATAGTAATAAAATAGAAAATAAATAAGAAAACAATACATAAAAAGACACGAAAAAGAAAGTCGTGCTATGGACACGAAAACTATTTATATTTGTGGTGAGTGACACGAAAAAATAAAAAATCGTGTCCATGAACATATTTTGTGACTATACCCAGGGCTGGATTATCCATATTGAGCGAGTGCCCTGGGGCACCAGGCACTAGGGGGGCGCCAAGACTGCAACCAAACGGAGTTTTTGACACAGCGCGAGCAGTTTTTTTACAAGTACTCGCGCATGTGCGAACACAAAAAAAGTGCACTCCTAAAAGTTTCAGTCAGGGACTACAGTGCTCCTAATAACAAAAACGTTAGTCTGGAACCCTAAAGCACTTCAAATGTGGTCACCCTAGGGCACTACACTGTGTTAATCCGGGCCTGACTATACCACGACTTGCCTTGAAAGTCATCTGAAGATTTTAAATCCAGTCGTCCACTTATGCCATCCGGTTTGTGAAAAGCTTATACTAAGTTGTGACTAAAACAAAATCATTTAAAAGTGCCCGTCTGGTAGTTTACTTTGTGTAAATCGTAAGCAATCCAGTATTAAAGCCATTTTTGAAATTTACTTTAGTTAGGCTTGTTAAACTTCATGCGTCACCGCAAGAACTGTCAGGCGGATGACATCAAACGATTTTATATTTGATTTCTCCATATGGTTACCCAATTCACTCTCGTGGTAATTTGATGTCATCCAACTGTCGGCACCGAATGAAGTCAAACACATCAATGTATGCTGATGTTTTTTTTTGCATACTAAGGATTTTCACATACTACTTATTTTGCATACTATATAATATGGAAGTAGGCAATTTCAAATTGAATCAACCACAGTTTGGGATTTTACATTTTGATTTGGAAAGACCAGGTTCAAAATCATTATGCGTGAAATCAGACTTAGACCTCTCACACACACAGTCAGAACAGGGTAGCAGGTGGACTTGGTCTGGGTTTCATCAAATTATCTGTTTTTTTTTTCTGGATGTGCATCTTCCTTTGTTCACTGCTGGTAAACATTTTGTCTAGAATCCACAATTCGGCACCATGACCAATAACACTTTGCAAGATGAATTACTTGTTAAATATGTTGTTTTTGTAATGATGGGCATGAGTTTAACCACCATATTTGGCATGTCCAAAAAGTACTTTCTCACATTTCTCACAAACTCTGGGAAAGCTATCAGTTCAAGGCCAGTAGTTCCAGTGTTAATAGAGAGGCACTCATGGTTTAACGAAAGCAGGGCTTAAACACCTCAAACATTTAGTTATGTCTTGAGCTGTTTCATCAATATTTCTTACTTAAATGTTAATTCAATATTTACAGGCTGGCGGATTTGCAGGTTGACAGTCCTGAATTTATTATGGATCTGAGATTCATGGCATTTAGTGGCGCTGTGCTGTATGATGGTAAAAAACTGTGGTAGAAATCTGCCAACTTTTATAGATTTTGCGACAAACTGACTGTTCAGAAGATATTGGCTCTTATATTGCATTACATTGTTTATAAGGGGAAATAATGAAAATATAGCGGCACATGTCCCAGATAAAGAACATTTGTTTAAAGGTGTGCAACTTTTTAGGGTTTTTATTATATTGACATATCGATCTTCTAACAAATATATAGCTTAAACTCGAGATTTTAGGAACACATACAGTTTTAGTCTTTCCATAAACATGCCATACTCAAATGCTTTACAGTCTTCGTCGCATCAACAACATCATTTCAAAATTTCTTGTAAACCCATAAAGTCTTGAATAATATCCATGCAGCGCATATTAAAATGAAGCGCACGTTCACCAAGTGTCCTCGACAAACTAGCATCCAGGCGGACGGCGGCGCGCGCTCGATCCCGACAGTAGATGGCAGCAACCCAAGAAACCCGATCCCGTCGGCTTCACCACAACTCCGTCTCTCAGTCGTGCAGCAGCACTCGCACAGGACGCAGCGGCGGTTCGAGAGACGTCAAATGAAACAGAGGAGACGCCAGCTGCTCCTTTCGAGTTTTACGCGTAGCCTGTGCTCCGCACCCGGACACAGCACGTTCTGAAACCACCATGGAAGACAAATCCAATTCATTCTCGAGCAACAAGGAGGAGAAAGTGGATGGGAATAATGTGTTCCAAAGGCAAGACTCGATCATGAAGAACAGCATGGGCAGCCAGAACATGAAAGACCACGGCAACTCAGTGAGTGCCAAGGGGGAACACGAAGAAACCATGGTCGGTTTTGACGATATGGATGCTGCGTCTAGGCAATACGGGTTTATGCAGCGGCAATTTGGAGCGATGATGCAGCCCGGGGTGAATAAGTTCTCATTGCGGATGTTCGGGAGTCAGAAAGCCGTGGAGAAGGAGCAGGAAAGAGTCCAGACGGCTGGATATTGGATCATTCACCCTTACAGTGATTTTAGGTAAGGAGTGTGGAAAGTCACCTTCCGAGGCGCATGCTGTCACGCGCACCCGGGTCCGCAGCGCGATAAAATGGGCTCTGCTTGTGCTGTCAAACACACGTCCATTAATGTGAGATACTTCAGAGGTGCTTATGCGATTGTTTTGTGGGATGCGGAGCATAAAAAAGCGCAGTGCCCTTGGTATGTGTGGGGTGAATGTCATATTGGTGAAAAGACGGCACAGCAGTCATCATGGGACGTGTAAGACCTGCCATCATAGGAAATACTGCCATTGTGCGAGATTTGTGGTGGTGGATGATGCACCACCGTTTGGCATTGTAAACACATAGCTGTCAGTGTCTACTGTGAGAATTAATGAGGCTTTGCTACAATATAACATCAGAACAGAAATGCTGAAATTCACGGATTATTTAGGCTAAATAAGGATTATTCTATTGTTTTTATGTGCATGATTCTGTGTGGCTCACCGTGTAACAACCCATGCTAATTTTAGCGCTGGGATAGTTGATCTAAAGCAGTTTAACGCTAATCGCGTTAGTCAGGTGAATGAAGGAGATGGTCGAATCCACTGCCTCACAGAATAATGTTTCATTTGCAGTTTCCTCATGATGGAGTAATGCGAAATCACTAGTAGCATAGTACGGTAGTAGTATAGTAGTAAAGATAAAAACTAACAGGCTTTACGTTTTCATATTGATATTTAGGACGTGACGTGGTTAATATGAATTGTTATACAACCCATAATAATAACAATTGTCTAGAGTTGCGCACCAATGGGAGCCAATTAGGCTAAAGTCTCCTGTTAGTTTGTCACTTCATGATAGATAGATAGATAGATAGATAGATAGATAGATAGATAGATAGATAGATAGATAGATAGATAGATAGATAGATAGATGGATAGTCTGTAAGTGAACAGGGAAAATGTCTGTCTGTTAGAACCGGAACAGTCTGTGCTGAATCAGCAATGCTTGTGAATTAAAGCAACTAAAAAAATATTCGGAATATGAACATGCTCGATGATATTATTAATGTGATTTGTGTTTATTTAAGATTTAAAGTGTAGGTTATTTTATAAACTAATGACTTCTTGTAAAATAATCATACAGTAGAACGTATTATGCTTATCTTGTCATAATTTATTGTGATTGATTATATTGCCCAGTTCGATAAACCTTGAAGTACTGGAATGTTTACATGTCTGGCCATTCTCTCTCTCTCTCTCTCTCTCTCTCTCTCTCTCTCTCTCTCTCTTTCACTCTCTCTCTCTTTCTCTGTCTTGCCTGTGTGAACGCGGATAGGTGACGATGCACCTCACGTGCTCGTTTTGCCCTGGCAACTCGTCACGAGCGCTGCACGCAGAGTTCATTGCACACACGAGTTTCATTTCCCATCTGCCCCGCGTAATAACGCGCCGCTCTCCATGGTGCTGAAAAACAGCCGCTTGTTTTACATGAACACAGAGAACACTATCCCGTGCAGAGTCATTAGCCTGCCCCCCACCTGTCTTTCGGCTTTATTTCTTCTTTGTACTTGATGTACTTTTGGCAGATCATGTGTAAAGTTAACATAACACCTGATATACTGTATTGCAATCCTAACTCAGAGACTCCAGACATGCTTTATTCGCATTACGCAGTACATGTATCCAGAAATTATAATGTACACTTTTGACTGCAGATTTTAGTGTTATTTATTTTTGTATTATATAGTGTTATTAGTGCCATAATTTAAAGAAAATATGTCTGCATTGTAAAAATAAAAACAGTATGCTAAATGTAATCATATTTCCATCCTGATATCTTTTATCCTCTTTCTCTAAAAAAAAATAGGTTTGTTTTTAACCCATGGTTGGGTAAAATATGCCCAACTAATGGTTTTAAATGAACTCACTGTATGTTGGATTATTTCAACCCAAAATCCTGCTTGCTTTAACCCAGTAGCGGCTCGTGACTGCTCATCCGAGTGGCGCAAATTCAAAATATGTGTTCGGAGCATCATGTGTGTTGCTTGTGTTTTCAAAATATGTGTTTGAAGCGTATGTGAACATCACGTGTTTTGTCAAAATAAGTGCCTGCTGCACACGCATCAAAACCGTTTATGATAAAAGAGACGCTCACGTTCACAAAACACACCCAAGACACTCCCTTAACAGTAAACTCTGATTATGCATGAGATTATGCGAGCATCTGGCAAACACGAGCGTCTCTTTTATCCTAAACCCTTTAGACGCGTCTGCAGCAAGCACTTATTTTGACAAGACGCGTGATGCACATAGGATCGCTCGACGTGCAGAACACATATTTTGAAATTACAAACCACACACATGACGGCCTATACATGTTGTGATGAACTTCGCATTGTGCGCCCTCGAAAAAAAAGTCACCGGCCGCCACTGCTTCAACCCATGATATTGAAATTTTCTAGGTGGTGACATTTTCTAAAATATTGAGAAAATAATCAAGTTGTTATTAGTAAAGTTAAAATACCTAAACTTATACCAAGGCAGGCCCCGCTTCCCTCACCGGCACTTTCCCATCCCCTCAGATCCCCATTTTGTGATTTTAATGATTAAATGTGCTATTTAAAAATCACATTTGCCAGTGTATTGTCTTCTTAGAGTGAATAATAAGCTAAAATAGCAATATTTTAGTGAAGAACGGTCTGTGAGGCAAGGTCGAATTTTGATTGGTCGCTTGACTATGCGTGCTATTCCACCTTAATAACATCACTTAAAATTTCTTGCACTGCAGAAAGGAAACACAAAGGCTTCGAACATTTTGTAATTCCAAGGTTGTATGTTGCATTAAGTGAATTCCTTACTTAACCAAAGCATATTGTAAAAAGTCTGATAAACCTTATAATTTGTCCCTAAATTAACACAAGCAAGTTACCGTCTACTGCATATCAGAAATGTACTGCAAATCAGAAATAAGCCAACACATAACTTCTTGGCTAGAATTGAATAGCTACTAACTGCAACTATTTGGCATTCAGCTGCTGTTTCAATGCAATGCAACTTGCATTGCACTTATTACAGGGACAAACCCCTTCCAGCAACATAAGGTTAAGGTTAAGTGTCTCGCTCCGTGGACCATTAGTGATTTCACCGGTCATCTCTCCCTTTGAATATACAGCTTTATAGATTCCAGCCCACATCTTTAAGCATTAGGCTACAGCACGGCTCTGACAGATCAGAACAGTTTGTAAAGCCCTTTCAGCATCAGAGCAGGGATGAGAGAAGGTGAGATCGGATTAGATGTCCAACACACACTGAATGAGCTTAACAACGCTCTGAACGCTGTGATGTAACATGACTGACCTTTTTGTCATAATGCACGAAGGACACGGCTGCTTAACAGTCATCGGGTCGATATACAACTTATTAAAAGTGGGATATGGAGATGTTAACATTTACACAAATAATATATAACCAGCCCGACATAGCAATTTTAACTCAACCAAGGCATGCGTTTGGAGTTGGACTTCTTAGTTGAATACACAGTGTTGATTGGTGGATAGTTATTATTAGTATTATGCTACATAAAATACACAAAAATCCATCGCTAGAGATACTGAAACTCAATGCAGAAAACATTTTATGATCTATGACTAAATGCACCCACCCTTTATTTAAAGGGATTGGTAGCATTTTTAAATTCTGCAGGTGGTACACCTGATTTTCAGCCTTGATCGACCTTGCCAAATGGGCTTTACATCAAAGAGAGATGAGGAAAACAGGTGAAAACAGAAGATATAGAGAGGGAGATGATGGACAGGAAAAACATGACAGGGATGAGGAAAAAAATGAATGATGGGGAGAGCTATAGACAGCTGTCTTAACCTTAATGGTCAAAACACTGGACAATATGTCCTCTATGTCTTTAATATTGCATGTGCTCTTTTACATTATGCTCACTTTTTGACATTTTTTCAACTCATTTCATCAAACTATAAATTTCTATTAATTTATTAACATTTGCTCATTTTGTGGAAAGTAATGGTTCCCCTTTGGCCCTTTCAGCTGTGAATTGATAACGTTAAAACCATCAACATCACTTGACAACATCCCTCACATGTGCTGTTTTGGTTCCGAAGCATCAATGAAACTCAATACGAAGTGATATCTCAATACGGAGGGTGTTTAAAGATTAATAGGAGGTTAGTAAGATTCATTATTCATTGTTTTCAGAAAGGACTCATCATGCTTGACTCGATGCGTCCTGAGCCGTTTTCCGTCACGCGTGAGTCGGTCGTACGTTTATTTTTAATTCGTCCTCTTACCTGCTTTCTCCTTTGCGGCGGTCATAAATGGTCAAGGTAGAAAGGAATCTCCACAAGGGCCGTCACCTTCCCATAATTCCAAAGTTCATTCATATCAATGTTTTTTAATAGTTGGAGGATTTATCAGGTAACGGATTGGGTCAAATCTCTGATTTATAAATTAATCACAAAGGTAAAAGCGGGATTTGCATGTGAGCAGATTTCTTTTCCCTATCAAAAGCGGGCCTCTGATTTCTGATAAACCCAGATTAACCTCTATTTTTAGGGGCGTGCAAGTTTGTCTTGCATTATTAATGCTTTTGCTGTTCGGAGAGGGTTGTCTCAAAGATGTCTCTCAAAGTCTAATGAAGGTCTTGGTGAGTGCGTGTCTCACTTTATCCAAATAGATGTCCCCTGGTACTCTTTAAATAGCCAAACTCTTTAAAAAGTGTTTTTTCCACACATACAGTGCAGAAGAATGCCCAGTTTATTAATGCAAGCACTTTTAAGATACTGTGGCCGTGTCTGATCTTTCAACAGTAAAAACATCTCAGTGTGCAGTCTGGTTCTTTATGGAAAAGATCTAGCAGTAAAGAGAATCATAAAAGCATATTTGAGCATATACTTTAACCTTTGTGTTAAGGTCACATCCTCTGTGCCTTTCTTTAGTTTTCACCAGCGGGACAGATGGTCACATGGCAACCATCCCATCTTTGACAATGCAGCCTGTCTGTCATTCGGTTGTCAAGGCTACAGTCACAAAAGCAAAGCAGCCTGTCAGGTCTCTTGTAATACGAATGCCTTTGTGTATTTAATATGCAAACCCAGCCATAATGTAACCAATACTGTAAACAGGGTTAGGGGAGCGACTGTACCAAAACAAGCTTGTGAGCTGTTCCTAATTTAAATGAATGCTTCAGATCATCATTACATTCCTACCCAGTCTCACAAAGTTTCGTGATATAGTCACATATTTTTTTATTCTTTTTCGTGATATTATCACGAATTTCCGCGTTTTTTCGTGATCGTATAACGGATTCCTGTTTTCGTGTGATTTTCACCTATTGGTTACTCAACTGCTTTTTCCTATTTTTAAACCATTGTCGCTTCGGTTTAGGGTTAGATTTGGTGCTTGCATTAGAATGTCACTTTATACATTGGTTTATATTATTTTTTCTGATTTATTTTTTTATGTCGCCTGGCATTGGGGTTATGGTTGGGTTTGGGTAGGGATGTCATTTTATGTAAATCTAACCCTAAACCGAAGCGACAAAGTTGAGTAACCAATACGTGATAATCACACGAAAACAGGAATTCGTTATACGATCACGAAAAAATTCGAAAATTTGTGATAATATCACGAAAAAAGAATAAAAAAAATACATGACCATATAACGAAATTTCGTGAGACTGTACATTCACATACAAATTAAAAGTGATTTTTTTTACATAATATATGTGTGTGTACTGTGTGTAATTATTATGTATATTTAACCACACACACATACATATATTCATTTCAGATTTTTAAAATGTATATATATATTTTTTTTTAATTTATATATAATATAATTAATATATATATATACACAAGTAAATATTTCTTAAATACATACATGTATGTGTTTGTATTTATATATACATAATAATTACACACACTCATATATTATGCTAATTTTTTTACATAATATATGTGTGTGTACTGTGTGTAATTATTATGTATATTTAACCACACACACATACATATATTCATTTCAGATTTTTAAAATTTATATATATTTTTTTATTTATTCATATATAATATAATAAATATATATACACAAGTAAATATTTCTTAAATACATACATGTATGTGTGTGTGTATTTATATATACATAATAATTACACACACTCATATATTATTCTATTTTTTTACATAATATATGTGTGTGTACTGTGTGTAATTATTATGTATATTTAACCACACACACATACATATATTCATTTCAGATTTATAATGTATATATAATTTTTTTTAATTTATATATAATATAATAAATATATATACACAAGTAAATGTTTCTTAAATACATTACACATACTCATATATTATGCCAAAATCACTTTTATTTTGTATGCGATTAATTGCCATTAATCTTTGCCCAGCACTACAGTACATGACTTAGATAAATAGAAAAGTATGTTACATTGTCAAAAACAAAAGTCACACCGTCTGTGAAATCCATTACATTGTCTCATCATCTTATTATAAGACAATTAAAGTTTGATTTTAATAATTTATTTTTTATTTTAATTTCAGTTTCAATCTTTTGACATGACCGTACTCCGTCAATATTTAAAATATCAAGGTTATATTTTCACAGAATGTTCTTTACATTATGAAGGATGATTTTATGTCAAAAAATGTCTTTAGCTGGGTTTTTTTTTTCATTTATAGCTAACATGGGTATTTTTAAGCAAAGATGCCTCATTACGGCAAGGAGCAGACGATTATTTGATGCAGGATCGTGGATATTTATAAAGCAAGGCCGATAGCTTTTTTCATTCGCAGGCATCCATTACAGCCAAATGCATCGGTCATATTGGAGGCCCCGGCCAGGGGTTTTAGCATGAGATAGGATTCTTGAAAGCATCTATTTTAGTTCATGGATATTTGCCGTTATCAGTGGCCAGGACATTTGTGTGGCCAGGCCGGCGCCCGTCAAAATACGTCTGGCTTCGGTCATTACGAGACACGGGAGCTACATTAATGCGATTATGCTTTGCGTGCATGTCTGCGTTTTCACTGATCTCTGAAAATTTAAGCGTTGCAGAAATCTCCTGTTGTCTGCTGCATGAGCTGCTATCAGACTGGATTGTTGTTCAGAAAGCTGACTCATGTTTGTTTCACTGCAGTCATTAGATAGTGGTTATTTTTCACGTCGTGCTGAGGAAGGTGGTATGAGTAATACCACCAATGTGGCAGTATTAACTAATTACTTTAGTTGTGTTTGCTTTGGCTTGTTTTCAAACACTTACGGAGTATAATAGAAGTCTTTAACCCGTAATCTACATTGACGTCAACAGACAGAAATCAAAGTAGTGCAGAAGATCTGTAGCCAAAAAACTGCATTACATGAAAATGACTGATGTTATTTTATTTATCAAATAGTCGTCTTTAGTGGTAGATATCAAAAAGAGCCTAGAGGTGATTCTGCTGAAAAACAAGGGGGTTTGACAGCATTTTCAGTCTGAAGAAATTACATTCAGTGGTGATGGTTTTCCACATGTTAAAGCAAATAGTAACTATAAAATCAAATAGTCAAACAACACAAATACATTCTTTAAATGTGCATCAATCACTTGCATTTCTATTTCACCAAGGGTGTATTTTTTACATAACGGTGAAGGGGTGAAATCATAATGCGATTCTTCTCGCTGTAGGAGCTGTGGACTGCATCTCTTGCCAAGCTGAAAATCTCTCTCACACAAGTGAGTGCTGTTCTGGCAAAGAGAAAGAATATAAAGACAGCAGAACATGATTACTAAATGTTGTGTATGTGTACACATTTTATCATTGTTTTTTTTATTACCCAAAATGTTGTAGGTTTATTAGTGGTCGATTTATGTGTGTTTTATTCAGTGCTTGAATGCAACATCAGTTACCAGATAGCAGGATGGCTAATGTTAATATACATTAGAGTTTGAAATGAACACCCGCCAAATGCGTGTAAAAATCAGCTGTGGGGGGTATCTTTGTCAAATCACAAGCCAATTTGGCGACTTCCTTTTTATACATTTTTTAAATCAGTTGTTAATTTCTTGGTAACGCTCATGTAAGACAAATCTGCACAGTTTTAGCGCAAATACTCACATCGGGAGTCATCATGGTATAGAGGGTATGCATTGACGTCACTTTTCCATGTGACCCCACCAGAGCATGCCCTGTTGACTGGTAAACATTCAACAAAATGGCTGGTTTTCATTAGCCTGGCTATGTGCCCTCCTACGCACTTCTGCTCAATTTAATTTTCATTCAGTACTACGTCTGGGATTTCTGTCTATTCTAGCATTTCTAGAAATAAAATTTTTGTAGGACCAATCAGCGAACAGAGGGAGTGGCTAAGAACGATGACGTTGATGTTGTGCATTAGTTTGAGTTGTAGTTCAGTAATGGCAGCGGAGAAAGACGTGAGAAAAGCTATTCGGTCCTTTGTTGCAAAACTACCGAATATACAGAAGTTAAAGCCGATGTTTGCTAAGTTTTGTTGGCCTGATCATTCGGACTTGTTGTTTCCGTCCGGTTTCGGCGCATGATATACGTCACGACCACGCGTTAGCGATTGCCTATGTCAGATCCTGAGTGACTCTGAGTAGATCCAATAGAGACAGAGCGCCGTTATGCAAATTTGAAAACCACGCCCACCGGGGGGGAAATCAATCCAACCGTCTCCATTGACTTTCTATTGCGAGAAGCCGCCTCCTTGTCATTTCTGGCTTATAACAAAAAACTGAATAATGCCTAAAAGCTGCTGTGTGACAATATGTACAGCTAACAAGCCAAAGAACCCAGAAATACGTTTTTATAAGCTGTCGAGCCGTAAAACCCAGCCTTTAAGGAGAATAAAGTGGATCGCCGACTACGTTTCCCCCTAGTGGACGCAGTTCTACTAATAGAAGTACTATGAAAAGTTGCCTGTATCCATTTTTGTGTCTTTAAACGCTCGTTTTTTAGGGTCGACAGCTTATAAAAACTTATTTACAGATTAAACTTAAAAACAGAATAATACCTAAAAGCTGCTGTGTGACAAGGTGTACATCTAACACGCCAAAAAAATAAATAAATCATTTTTAATAAGCTGTCGACTTCAAAAAACGAGCGTTTAGACACAGAAATGGAAACAGGCAACTTTTCATAGTACTCCTATTAGTAAAACTGCGTCCAATAGGGGGAAACGTAATCGGCGATCCACTTTATTCTCCTTAAAGACTGGGTTTTACGGCTCGACAGCTTATAAAAACTTATTTCTGGGTTCTTTGGCTTGTTCGCTGTACATATTGTCCCAAAGCAGCTTTTAGGCATTATTCAGTTTTTTGTTATAAGCCAGAAATGACAAGGAGGCGGCCTTTTGCAATAGAGACAGAGCGCAGCGCGTCACAACCTGAAAACCACGCCCACCGGGGGGGAAAGCAATCCAACAGTCTCCATTGACTTTGTATTGCAAAAGGCCGCCTCCTTGACATTTCTGGCTTATAACAAAAAACTGAATAATGCCTAAAAGCTGCTTTGGGACAATATGTACAGCTAACAAGCCAAAGAACACAGAAATACGTTTTTATAAGCTGTCGAGCCGTAAAACCCAGTCTTTAAGGAGAATAAAGTGGATCGCCGATTACGTTTACCCCTATTGGACGCAGTTTTACTAATAGGAGAACTATGAAAAGTTACCTGTTTCCATTTCTGTGTCTAAACGCTCGTTTTTTGAAGTCGACAGCTTATAAAAAATTATTTATTTATTTATTTGGGTTGTTAGATGTACACCTTGTCACACAGCAGCTTTTAGGTATTATTCTGTTTTTAAGTTTAATCTGTAAATAAGTTTTTATAAGCTTTCGACCCCAAAAAACGAGCGTTTAAAGACACAAAAATGGACACAGGCAACCCCCCATAGTACTTCCATCAGTAGAACTGCGTCCACTAGGGGGAAACGTAGTCGGCGATCCACTTTATTCCCCTTAAAGGCTGGGTTTTACGGCTCGACAGCTTATAAAAACTTATTTCTGGGTTCTTTGGCTTGTTAGCTGTACATATTGTCACACAGCAGCTTTTAGGCATTATTCAGTTTTTTGTTATAAGCCAGAAATGACAAGGAGGCGGCTTCTCGCAATACAAACTCAATGGAGACGGTTGGATTGATTTCCCCTCCGGTGGGCGTGGTTTTCAAATTTGCATAACGGCGCTCTGTCTCTATACAAAGTCAATGGAGACTGTTGGATTGATTTCCCCCCCGGTGGGCGTGGTTTTCAGGTTGTGACACGCTGCGCTCTGTCTCTATAGAGACAGAGCGCCGTTATGCAAATTTGAAAACCACGCCCACCGGGGGGGAAATCAATCCAACCGTCTCCATTGAGTTTGTATTGCGAGAAGCCGCCTCCTTGTCATTTCTGGCTTATAACAAAAAACTGAATAATGCCTAATAGCTGCTGTGTGACAATATGTACAGCTAACAAGCCAAAGAACACAGAAATAAGTTTTTATAAGCTGTCGAGCCGTAAAACCCAGCTTTTAAGGAGAATAAAGTGGATCGCCGACTACGTTTCCCCCTAGTGGACGCAGTTCTACTAATAGAAGTACTATGAAAAGTTGCCTGTATCCATTTTTGTGTCTTTAAACGCTCGTTTTTTGAAGTCGACAGCTTATAAAAACTTATTTACAGATTAAACTTAAAAACAGAAAAATACCTAAAAGCTGCTGTGTGACAAGGTGTACATCTAACACGCCAAAAAAATAAATAAATAATTTTTTATAAGCTGTCGACTTCAAAAAACGAGCGTTTAGACACAGAAATGGAAACAGGCAACTTTTCATAGTACTCCTATTAGTAAAACTGCGTCCAATAGGGGGAAACGTAATCGGCGATCCACTTTATTCTCCTTAAAGACTGGGTTTTACGGCTCGACAGCTTATAAAAACTTATTTCTGTGTTCTTTGGCTTGTTAGCTGTACATATTGTCCCAAAGCAGCTTTTAGGCATTATTCAGTTTTTTGTTATAAGCCAGAAATGACAAGGAGGCGGCCTTTTGCAATACAAAGTCAATGGAGACTGTTGGATTGATTTCCCCCCCGGTGGGCGTGGTTTTCAGGTTGTGACGCGCTGCGCTCTGTCTCTATAGTGTTGAACTTTAAAGAGAACCCACCTACAAGGAAGTAAACGTTTCTCAATGGCGAGAGGCCAGACTCTCTGTACAAATGAAATGTACAAGAGTCTGGTAGAACCAGGCTAGGTTTTCATAGCGGCTGCTGCAAAAATGCCAGTAAAACTGACTATTATCAGCTTAAATTGAATTAAGTTGGACTTGATAGGAGAGATTGATAGGTGTTTTCTTTAATATTGCATATTAAAATTAATTTAATACCTAATTACATTAAAATTGTGCACTTTTACTTGAGTAAAAGTACGTAAATGTACTTAAATATTAAATGTAAAACAAAAACTTGTATTTATGAAATGTAATAGAGTAAAAATTATGATAATATGCTTTGTTTTCCAAAGAAAAACACTGATAAAATACAAATACTTGAAAAAATACTTTTAAGTAGAAAGTAAAACCTGTGTGGACGTTGGCATAAACGATCAATTTATTTCTCCTTACAGTGTTTTTGGCAGTCTGTAAAACAATAGCTCTGAATTCTTGTTAATCTGTTAGTACAGTCTATCGCACAACAGCTTTTTCAAACGTAGATGCGTTTTCCCCGTGTTTTCGCTGATTTCACAATGTACACAAATGCTGATTCTCTGTATTTTGCCACTCAGTGGGCATGACCACAGTGGTTTTTGCCGAATGTGACGTCACGTGCATACCCTCTTTACTAAATACAGCATTTTTGCTTCTACACATCTACAAATCTCTGGCTTTTTTGAACACACCCTTTACTACGCAACAAACAACGGCGCACTAGACTCGATACTCGGACATAATAATGTGGCGATACTAACTGGGGTTACTAACCCCAGCATAAAAAAGAAAAGTCGCCCCAAACAAAGATAAGTTTTAATACCAATTGCTCTTCGGTGATAATTTATTGTGAGGGGTGAGGGCTGGCGGACATATGCACTGGAAAAGTTTGTTTTGCTTTGTTTGATCTCCATACGGTGTTGATTTGCTTACCTAAAAGACATTTTTGTGGAAAAGGACAAGGATGAAAGAGGAAGGGAAGATGGCTGCCTATATATATATATATATGGAAGTCATGACACTTGGCAGCCATGTTTGCAAGTTATTTTAGTCATGCAAGACCTATATACTTGAATAAAACAGGTATCTCCAAAATCATGTGCTAAAATCACAATTAAGCAACGTAATACCAACCTTTTCTATGGTTGGTAATATGTACAGGTTAAGAAGTGCCTTACTTGACTCTATACAGAACTCCCCCATAAAAAATCATTAGTCTTTATTGATTGGTGAATGTTTTTTTTTTAATGGAAGTGGCCATATTGAGTGTTGCCTTATCCCCTGTAGGAGTGCTCAATCTTGTTATATTCAATATCTTTGATATAGACCAGCAATTTTCATTGTAATTTTGTCCAGTGTACAAACTGTAAATGTCCGATCAGCAGTCCGCCGTTGGTACTACATCAACAAACGCCTTCAAACGCTGGACATCTCTTTATTTACTGTACCACTGTGGTGACTCCATTCATATGTTTTCAAACACAAGATTATTCCTGAGGGTTCAAGTGCTGCTGTTTCAGCAATTACAGCATGTACCTTTAATTAACTTTCGGTGTATTGCACGGATGCTTGTAAACAGCACATCTGACTGAAGCGTAGGGTACTCTCTCGCGTTACATTCTCACCCTGTCCTGTGGCTCTTTACATCCTCATCCGGAGAGCAAAGCTCCGGGCAGCGCCGGCTGTCATAGAAGGGCAGGCCAGCGGGAAGTGTTGGAGGTGATATCAACAGCGACAGGGAAATGAGCTGTAGCTCATCGTGTGCACTGGAGGCGCGAGCTGTAATGATGGCTGACGGAAGTCTTTTAGACAGCACCCAGAGAAACTGCAAATATCTGTGGGACTTCGAAATGAGGGCATTCCAGCAGAAAAGAGCAGGAATTTAGGTTTTTCAGTCAAACTACATCACATCATCTTGATACAGGCCTACTATTTTTTTACTATCACAAATATGCATGGGAGGGAGTGTACTTGTGCTTTTATTGTGAAAGTAAAAAGGTTTGTTATAGACAGATCTCAAATGATTTGTATATGATAGATTAGAAAATGCATAAGCACTTTACATGAAGGCCTCGAATCTCATCTAAGAAAAAAATGGGATCTTTTTTAACCCACCACTGTTTTTCTCCTCTGCAGGTTCTACTGGGACTTGATAATGCTCATCATGATGATGGGGAATCTAATTATAATTCCTGTGGGAATAACCTTCTTTTCGGAGCAAACCACCACCACCTGGCTCGTCTTCAACGTGGCCTCGGACACCATCTTCCTGGTGGACCTGGTCATGAACTTCCGGACGGGGATCGTGAATGAGGAGAGCTCTGAGATAATTCTGGATCCCAAAGTCATTAAGATGAACTATCTGAAGAGCTGGTTCGTGGTAGACTTCCTATCCTCCATCCCGGTGGATTATATCTTTCTAATAGTGGAGAAAGGTTTCGATTCGGAGGTGTACAAGACGGCCCGAGCGCTCCGTATCGTACGGTTCACCAAAATCCTCAGCTTGCTCCGCCTTCTCCGGCTTTCACGCCTCATCAGATACATCCACCAGTGGGAGGAGGTAAGGCGATGGCGTGTGTGTGTGTGTGTGAATCTGCGAGCGTCTGTATGACTCTGAACTATGACGCAGATGGCCTTGAGTAACACGTCTAGAATTTGTTAGCTTCGAAAATGAAACCCACTTTGACACGAACAGGAGGAGATGTTATCAGACATTGTAAGTGTTTTGGTGTGTGTGACACTCAATCTACCCCGGGAGCTGTGAGCTCAGGTGTTTTTCTGCAAAAGAGACCTCTCTGAGACCTCTGACGCATACTCTTTAGAGGTGGAGAGACTCATTTTAAGGTTAAGGTAAGCATATCTTACTTAGCCTTCAGCGACACCTTGAGATGAACCAAAATCTTAGCAAAACTATTGGCTGCCTCAGAATTCATGCTTGAGTGCTTTCTCCCACCTCCGACCGTGACATCCCAAGCTAAAATATAACACATTAATCTATAAATGACGCATTTGAGCAGGACCTGCCGGTGCCTCCCCCCAATTGGATGGATTCACAAATAGCTTTGAAAGCATTTGGAGATCAGTTTCATCAAAAAATAGTCCCGGTTTCTTCCCCCGACCTATTATTATCGTCAAGCAATTGTATAATAAAATACGGATTAGGTTACGAAATTTAAGCCAATTCAGATGACTTTCTCTTTCTTGCTGGAGTTGTTAGTTGATAAAAAAGAGTGAAATCTAAAAGAGTTGGTTATTGAAGCTGATCTGATTGGGTGTCATTTAAAAGGGGCTTTGTGAAGCTATGCGTGACAAAGGGAGAGATCGCTCATTAGCTCTTTTCCGAAACCTAGTGAGCCGCCCAGACAGGATTTTTTAGAGCACCTCAGATAGGGTTTTAAAGAATCATTGCACTCCTGATGAAAAGGCTATTTCCAAAAGATAGACAACATAATTACAATGCCTTCTTAGACAGCTTATTTCAGCTTGCATCATATGGGTCTTTCACAAAGAAGGCAATCCCAGAGTACTTTGCAAACAAATTTGAGTCTGGAATGGAGTTCAGAGAAACATCAATGCATTTTCATTCAATAACAAAAAAATCGATAAATTGTATCAATAAAAAACAATTTTGTCTAATTAAAATAGACTGTTATACCAATGCTATCTTATGGAAATTCGTACATATTTTACAAGGTGACTAATCCGTATTCATTTGTACAACCATATTTGTGCGTTTTTGTACGATTTGTCTTTGCCCCTGTGACGTATAGGGGCATCATTAGGGTTGGGGTTTCATTATTGTTTTTGTTTATGATAATTGTACGTTTTTGCACAGTTACTTCGTATGAATTTATACAATTTAGCCAACTCGTAAAATATTTACGAATTCTCATGAGATCAGGCTGGTTATACCCAGTATTTGTGTGTGATATCTATTTATCTATCTGTCTATCTGGCTCGTGGAATTGGCTTTAGATGTGACACCGCTGGTTTGCGTCCACTGGTGCGAATTTTGCCGACCGCGCTCTTCTCCCTTTTCCTATTACATATCACATCGAAAATGCATTATTTTTCAATAGTAATGAAAAAAATGTTTGAAAAATGGAAATAAAGTGTCTAACTATTGTTAATAGGCTCATTTTCCAGCTCCCGTAGAGTTAAACATTTGATTTTTACAATTTTGCAATCCATTCAGCCGATGTATGGTCTGGCGGTACCACTTTTAGCATAGCTTAGCATAATCCATTGAATCTGATCAGACCATTAGCGTCACGCTCAAAAATAACTAAAGAGTATCGATATTTTTTCTTTTTAAAATTTGACTCTTCTGTAGTTACATCATGTACAGTACTAAGACAGACGGAAAATTAAAAGTTGTGATTTTCTACGCAGATATGGCTAGGAACTATACTCTCATTCTGCTGTAATAATCAGGGACTTTGCTGCTGTGGCATGGCTGCGGCAGGCGCAATGATATTACGCAGTGCCCGAAAATAGTCCCCTGATATTTCAAAGTTACAAAGGGGACTACTTTCAGGCGCAGCGTAATATCTTTCGGGCAGCAAAGTCCTTGATTATTACACCAGAATGAGAGTATAATTCCTAGCCATATCGGCCTAGAAAATCGCAACTTTTAAATTCAAGTCGGTGTTAGTACACAATATAACTACAGAAGAGTCAAGTTTAAAATAGGAAAAATATTGAAACTCTTTTATTTTTGAGCGCGATGCCAATGGTCTAATCAGATCCAATGGACCATGCCAAGCCATGCCAAAAGTGGTACCGCCTGAGATCGGGTGAATGGATTCCAAAATGGCAAAAATCAAATGTTTAACTAAGGGAGCTGGAAAATTAGCATATTTTAAAAAAAGTGGAGTGTCCCTTTAAGAAGTAAATTATTGGTTCAGTGTCTGGAGGGCTTTAATTCTCCTATGAATGCAGCATTCATTTAATAATTTTAATAAATATAATCATTCATGCTCTATGGTATTATTGCATCCTGTTAACCTAAAAATACTGAGGTGCAACAAATGAAGAGTTTGGTTGCAAAACAAGATAACTCCTTTTTTTAATTTTTCAGAAATCTCATTTTTTGGTTGTGCATTCCAATTAATATCAGTTCATCTGCAGTTGGTTAGTTTTAATTTAAACCTTCATAACTTAAAAAATACAGCTAAGTAGCACCATAAAACAAAATAATAACATGATAACATAATAATAAACATGTTTTGACAAAAATGTTAAAAACGGAGTTATCTCGTTTTGCAGCCGAACTCTTCAAATAGCACCTGCCAATATAGAATCTAATTACTATTTACACTTATTGCAAATTTGATAATTTTATTAATTATATAAAACTTATCTTCACATAATGTAAATGCTAATATTGTCACAAAGTGTAAATAGAAAATCTCTCTATATTTTGACTTGGTGTAAATAGCATCTACAGTATCACTAAGAAAATATGCTATTTTCACTTAAATATCATCTATTGCTATTTGCACTTAGTGTTAATAGCTGCTGCCTTTTATAAATGGGTTCTCGGGTCAAAATGTTAACGTCACACTGTACTGGAATTCATTCGGAAAATCCATCAGACAAACTTCCATTTTAAATAGTACACTGCTTTCAAAGCATAACTTTCAGCTTTGGCCGTAGACAGCAAGTCAGCTCAGTAGGGTTTGGATCACAGCGCTTGTTTTGGTGCTCTGTCTGTCATTAATCTCTTAAAGCAAGTTCGTCTCTCTGTCCAGCTGGCAGGCACCCAAGTCCGTGCAGAGTAGTCTTGTGAGGAGGTCAATCAGGGTTTTCTGATCAGTCCTAATTGAAATACAAATGTACGTTTTAGGGAGAGTAAAACAAATGAATGCAGCCGACAGTAATCATGCTTGATGTATTGCTGTCGTTCTTTGTCTACTGCAAATCTACTGTTGTATTGACTAAGACAAGGAGTTTATTAACGTTTTTGTTTCCGTGTGTATGGCAAACAGAGAGCGCCACAAAAGTATAAAGACATATAAGGCTCAAAAATCATTATTTTTTTTTTAAAAGAAAGTGTTCTTATATGCAGTTGTTAAAGGAATATTCCATTTTCTTAAAAGGAAAATCCAGATAATTTACTCACCACCATGTCATCCAAAATGTTGATGTCTTTCTTTGTTCAGTCGAGAAGAAATTATGTTTTTTTGAGGAAAACATTGCAGGATTTTTCTCATTTTAATGGACTTTAATAGAGCCCAACATTTAATACTTAACTCAACACTTAACAGTTTTTTTCAACGGAGTTTCAAATGACTATAAACAATCCCAAACAAGGCATAAGGGTTTTATCTAGTGAAACGATTGTCATTTTTGACAAGAAAAATAAAAAATATGTACTTTTAAACTACAACTTCTCGTCTAGATCCGGTCGTGATGCGCTATAGCGTGACCCCACGCAATACGTCATGACGTCAAGAGGTCACAGAGGACGAACGCGAAACTCCGCCTCAGTGTTTACAAGTGTGTTGAAAGAGGACCGTTCCTACGTTGTTGTATATCGTATGATACTAATTAATGTCTTTGTGTCAGTTTATTGTTTACAATGGTCCGCAAATGTGCGTTTTATATATGTATCACGTGACCTCCCTACGTCACTACGCATTTACGTTAGGTCACGCAGGAAAGGACCTAGACAAGAAGTTGTGTTTTAAAAGTGGATATTTTTTATTTTTCTTGTCAAAAATGACAATCGTTTTGCTAGATAAGACCCTTATGCCTCGTTTGGGATCGTTTATAGGCCTTTGAAACTCCGTTGAAAAAAACTGTTAAGTGTTGAGTTAAGTATTAAATGTTGGGCTCTATTAAAGTCCATTAAAATGAGAAAAATCCTGCAATGTTTTCCTCAAAAAACATAATTTCTTCTCGACTGAACAAAGAAAGACATCAACATTTTGGATGACATGGTGGTGAGTAAATTATCTGGATTTTTTTTTTAAGAAAATGGAATATTCCTTTAAGATCTTCTACATGGTTTTAGGTGTTTTGATATCTAGCTTTTACAATATTCTTGGTGTTTGCCTCTGAAGATGCAAAAAAGTGCTATTTTACAACTATATCCTAATTGAGAATTCAGTTTTATCCGAGTAGTAATAATAATGCTAATTTCATTTCGGAACCTGTTTGTAAAAACAAACTTGTATTAACATTGCTGATAAGAAAGGAGGTTTCTGCAATTTGTTCCCTGGGCCTGTAGTGTAAGAACATCGATTTTTCATTGGTTAATATTGTCCAGCTTTTGTGAATCAGATCACTTAGAAAAGTAATAACAAACTTCTCCTCAAGCCCCTAAAGTCTGTGCAACTAGGAAAAGTTACTCTGAAAATCTCGATTTTGAGCAATAATGCAGAACTGCAGGCTAAATCTTGCCAAAGGCTTTAACCAAGCACTTATTTACGACAACTCCAGAAGCATCCGCATTACACACACCATTTCCTCTGTCTGACACCAAACTGATGCATTCTGGGTAATGACTATCAGCCCTGATGCAGTCCTTTTTTCTCTTCTGTACCTTTTTTTATAGCAAGGCTATATTTTATTTTTTTGTAAATAGTATAACATACATACATACATACATAATACATACATACATACATACATGCATACATACATAAACATACATACATATATACATACATACACATATACACACACGCAATATTGCTAATTTATAAGAAAACATGTTTCGCATCTGAGCTCTTCATTTATATTTATATTTTTAATGTTTAATATATTTACTTATAAAATCACATGTTGCAGTGGCTTTTGTCCCACCTTGAGCTGCTGCAGTCTGTGTGCTGCATACCGCACCATCCCTGTGCTGCAGCATGCAGTGGTGCAGGGACTGTGGGCTTTAATGATAACCGGACCGTGAATTCAAAGGCCACTGCAGAGCAGACGTGCTCTAAGAAAGCCTTTAAGGGATTATATATAGGGTTATTCATATGCATATATACTGCATTCACACATGTGCAATCTTGCATGCATTGGCATGCATTTTGTTTTTCATGCATATATGCACAGGTGCTCTCTCTCTCCACCTAACAGCTTCCCTTTCCACCTAACCTGCGCTCTAGCCCTAAGCGACAGCACTTACCTGATCACATCATTTTCTTTACCTGCCATTTCACTTTCTTTCTTTCTTCCATTTACATGACATGCAAATTTATTTATTTAGCAAATGCTTGTATTCAAAGCGACAGCATTTGTCATTTAACATTTTGACAAGATGGGAGGAGAATTGAAAGTACAACAGCATGTACACACAGTATCACATACATGTGATTGTCATAATACTCAATGTGTAATTGATTATGACACATCATGTTATATGTTCAGAAACACGGTACACAGATACACAAATCTGTACCTCTGCTTTGTTTTTCAAGGGTTCTGCTTGCCTTAGCTATGCAAATTGACTGCCTCAGGGCTCATACATTTGTGTTTAGGCATAGAATGAGTGGCACAGAAATTATATCCGTAAGCCTTAATTTCAGCATTTTTGGTGTATGTCTTGTGTATGGTAGTTTGCTATAACTGTATTTTTCATATAAGCGTTATATTGGATGTTGGCCACTCTAGATATCTCTAGATATTGGCACCATGCAATGAAAAACCCATCATACAACGGCAGGTTTAAACATTAGGAATCTCCTGAAAGAAAATCATGCTGTTACATCACGCCGTGAAAACGTGCTTTTGGTTTCATCGCTCATCGCTACATTGTGCTCTTAAAGCATGTCTAAAGCTTTATTATGGGAAAAGCGACTGAGGTGGTGTATTCAAATGAATGAATCAGTAGAGGAAGGAGCACTGGGAAGAGATTAGAAATGCACATCATGTGTGGTTTTAGGAAAAATAGGCAAAATGGAAAACTGGGGATAGGGTTGGCGAATCTAAGCGAATTTGTGCTTAAAACAAGCATAAAAGTCTGCCAATGAAATAAGAAAAAAATTACTGAATTAAGTGTCAAAAAAAAAAGAAAATCAAGAAAATTTGTCTTATTCCGTTGTCAGATTTTTTTGCTTGTTTTAAGCACTAATTCGCTTAAATTATATTTGGGTGATTCTCACGAGAACTTGGTTTTAAAAATGTCAAGCATGAAAATGTAAAAATTGCTTAAATTTCCTTTTTTTTCCCACCAGACATTGAAAAACAAAGTCTGGAGTAAATGGGAACATTAATTTAAAAACTTTTAATTATCATTTAACACTTTTTGTAACAATTTAAAAAATTAGTCCTAAAAAATCTCATTACCGCAACAGTCAGAAAACATCAACACTGACATATTTTCAAAATGACATGACAAACCTGAAAGAACATAATTTGGAGAATTCTGCACATGCATTTAAAATCAAAGTATTATGCTTCTATTAATTAAATTAACATTTAATAAGCATCTGTTGCGGTAATGATAATCAAAATGTCGTGTAAGTATTCTGACAAGACAATATTTCAAATTAACTGTAAAAAAAATGATCTTACCTGGTAGCCATCTTGAAGTAAATGGTCCATGTGCTTGGTCACTCAAAATCAAACTTTATTAAAATTCTGTATGTGTGCTTAAACTGTTCTCAAAAAGTGTTGCGGAGGATGAGAACATCAGGCATGGACACATCATCCCTAATTTTTCTTCATTATTATTATACATGAATATTCAGTAAATATTTTTTCTGTCATCTAAAGTAGTCTAGCAAAACATCCATTGATTTTTTTTTCTTAATATTTTTGTGTTTATTTGATTAAATTACAACATAACGCATGTTCAAACACAGCCGGACACATTGCGGTAATGAGAATTTCAGAAGAAAATGAGATGAAATCACACATTGTGCAAGGTAGAACACAGTATTGTGATAATTCTGATGCTTTTTAATGTTACTATATTACACATTTTAAAGCTAAAATCATTAGTGCCGTGGTGTTTCAATGGTTTCGTGAGAATCACCCATTTATTATTTTGTCTAAAAACTAGACTTATTTTCCTGGGTCATTTTGCTCATCAAAAAAAAAAAATCTTAATTTAAGAATTTTTAGATATTTTTACCTCAAAACAAGACAAAAATACCAAGCAATAAAGTCATTTTTTTGCAGTGTAAACAGCCGAATCCCCAAGTCAGTGAGGGTCACATCTGTCCATTTGCTCTGAACGCTGGTGTTCATGTCTGCTCTGTGAAGTGCTGGTGTGTGTGTGCTACCCACAACAAAACACAGCTGTTCCCTTCCAATGCCTGTGTGGGTATCGCCAACCAAATTCACCTGAATGAATGAAAGCAATGCAAGATTTGACTTTTTATATTCAAGACAATAGAATATAACCACAAATTTTGTGATTTTGTTGATAAACCCTTTATATTTAAGCATTTGGCATATGCTTTTATCCAAAGCAACTTTAGTTTTTAATAGTGCATTACAAGCTATACATTTTGTCGGCATGTGTGTTCCCTGGGATCGAACCCATAGCCTTTTGCACTGCTGATGCAATGCTTACCAATTCAACTATAGGAACATTATGGATAATCTATCCATAGAAACTAAACAGAAGCATCACTCTATACACTGTCTCTTTAAGAATATCTCAACCTGGAAAGCTTTCAGGCCGAATGATTCATCAGTTAGCTGGTAAATCGATCTAAAAGAGGAAACTCTGACCTGCGTACCGAGCTCACTTAGAGAGGAAGAAGCGCCATGGGGTGGCAGAATGGTGTTTAATGACGGCAATGTTAGTAAACCGGTCTGGAGGTGAGGTCATCCCTAAAGCCCCAGCTGATGTTTTTTTTAGGCCAGTAAGAATCCAGAGGGACACTTGCAGGCCTTAGCTTATGTTTCACCCTTGAAGAAAGTCAAAAATAGGCTGTATAAAAATCTGCAGTCTTGCAGTAATGAAAAATAGTTTGGAGAGTAAGATTTCTTTCTGTAAATATTAATATTTCTTCCTTTCGTCTAGATGTTTGTGTTTATAATAGTGGATGTGATCTATTAAAAGTCCAATTGCATACAGTCAACAGCATCTCTGACATGCCATCAGTTACATTTGTTTGTGAAAATAATACGCATATAATGGAAGTCTGTAGCAAATGTATTGCAAATAGACCTGAAGTTCTCATTTTTTCACTTCAAGGCCTCGCTTAGTCCACAAAAATATTCGAAAGCTTGAATGCCGTTCGATTCACAATTTCAACCAAATAAAACATACTTGGCAGATGTATTTGCTACAAAAAAATAAACAAGCACTAAAATATATAGATTTTTAGTTGTTTTAGCTTATTTTAATGGTTGCTTTTCTTTATTTTGAGTAATTTTAAAGAGCACCTATTGTCCGATTCACATTTTTACATTTCCTTTGGTCTTTGACTGTGTATTAGTCCATGTTAACGATATGCAAAAGGTACATACCCCAAAGTAAATGATGATGCGAGTTATCATTTTCAACGTAAATCTCTTTTCTTGGACTACAACGAACACACGGATTGTAGGCAACAGTTTACTTCCTGGGATTGGTGTTGTAGACAAGACCGACATTATCATAATTCATTCCGCTTTAGACTCACAGCCTGTTAGATAACTTCTGTTAGCATTGCATTGTGACCGAATCATTCAAACATGGTAAGAAGCGTCACATTTCCGTCTGACGTCAGAGGTATTCAGGCCAATCACAACGTACATATTAGCAGGCCAATTAGGGACACAGAGCTTTTCAAATCTGTGCCTTTCAGGAAGAGAGTGACATCTGGAGCTACAAAAATGTACGGTATGTGGAAAATAATGTTTTTTTATTTATAAACCATGCGAACACATTGTATTATACAAAATACACAAAATAGCGCTGGTTTTAGCAATGAAATAGGTGCTCTTTAAAGGGATAGTTCACCTAAAAATGAAAATGTTGCCATCATTTACTCTCCCTTATTTTGTTTTAAACCTGTATGAGTTTCTCTATTTGTTTAACGCCAAAGAAGATATTATGATAAATGATGGTAAACACACAGTTGACGGTAGGCCTACCCATAAACTTCCATAGTATTTGTTTTTCCTACTATGTAAGGCAATGGGTACCATATCATTTATCAAAATATCTACTTTTGTGTTAATACAGGTTTATAACAACATGAGGGTAAGTAAATGATGACAAAATTTTCATTTTTGGGTGAACTATCCCTTTAAGTCATCTTGAGGCCCATTGGATGTTTGTTAAAGGACAAGTTCAGTATTTTACACTTAAAGTCCTGTTTTCAGATTGTTTATGATGAAATAGAACGGTTTTGACTGAAATTTCGACATATGCGGCTGCCCCGAGAATTTTCGGGTGTTTGTTGTATCACCTCCCACCTCTACAATGGGTATATAGGTGCACCGGAACAATCCTTCCCAAAATGCATCAAACCCTCGTCCACAAAGACGCGAAACTCACCGAGTGGCCAGGGGTGCCCACCGACATGCCCACACAAAAATCGCTGCAAAAGATGCATTCCAACAGGTTTTATCGTAGTTTTTGCCAACTCCATTGACTTGTATAAGTTGTGCTGTGAGGTCCGGTATTACTCCGCGCCGGGAACCTTGTTTGTATTCTTGCAATTGGCAAAGGTCGATTATCGCCACCAACTGGGCTGGAGTGTCTGTTATTCAAGCTCTCAACGGAAGAATAAACGGGTGTGAGGCGTTTGGAAAAATAGGTCCACAAGTTTACAACGAATGCTAAAACACCTGTTGGAAAGCATCTTTTGCAGTGATTTTTTCGTGAGCATATCAGTGAGCACCCCTGAGCACTCGGTGAGTTTCACGTCTTTGTAAACGAATGTTTAATGCATTTCAGGAAGGATTGTTCCAGTGCGCCTATACACACATTGTAGAGGTGGGAGGTGAAACAACAGACACCCGAAAATTCTCGGGGCACCCGCATGTGTCGAAATTTCCGTCAAAACCATTCTATTTCATCATAAACAATCTGAAAACAGGGCTTTAAGGGTAATATACCGAACTTTTTCTTTAACACCCTCTAGTGAGCCCCGGCCCCTGGTTGAGAAGCACTGGACTAGGCACATTTGGCATATATTTTCTGGAAGGACTGAATCATTTCACAAATGCTGTCTGTGTATTAAACCTAGACGATTCATTTGTCTAGACAGGCAAATCTCTCCACTGTCTTCATGTCCAAAAAATAGCACACTGTATTCAAATGTCACATTTGACAGGTCAGCACAGGCCTTTCTAAAACTAAAGGTCACCAAATCCCAAAGTAAATGTTGCTCCTGAAAAGCGCGACTTGGTTCAGGAACAATGTGCCGGTTCCTGTGTTTTGTTTAAGTCTTTGTGTTGTTCTCAGCACATGTCTGTGTGTTTCTTTGAAGCACCTGTGCCTGTTTCTAATGACTCATGCGAGACACACAGGTGTCTGGAGGCTGTGTGGGGTTAGAGAGTTTAATGTCTGGTAAGAACAGGTGAGGATAAGAAGCGTTTGCCTCCTCAGCGAGATTTGTGCCTTCAATACGCAAGACCAGAGTTGGTCAGCTGATATCAGTAGAAATCTGTTGAGTCGGCTTTTAGTGCTTGCCTTCACAGCAAGACTTATGTTTGGCAATTTTCATCCGGTTGGTTTAATATTGTCCCATTATTCTCTTGGTGGGTTGTACGTCGACAGGAAAGTGAATGAAAGTGCCTTATACTTTATTTGTTCATAGTTTATTGAATCTGGCATGAAAGTACTGGTTACAGCTCATTTGACCACACAGTATTTGTATAAAATGGGATTTTGAATACGAAAATGTAGGTCGGGGCACTCCTGAGTAGGTTAATGTGCATTAATACAAAAATGACTTTTACAACCTTATTGTATAGTGTTACCCCAAATTTATTTACCATAATTGTCATTCATATTATTCACAGGGTTCCCACGGGTCCTTGAAATCCTTGAAAGTTTGTGAATCTGGAGGAAAAATCAAGGCCCTGGGAAGTTTTTGAAAATATACATACAGTACATAGATACAGGTCATTGAAAGTGCTTGAATCTATTTCATGCAAGAAGTTTTCTGGAAAAAAATCCATATTATTCCCTGTGTAGTAGACTTTTTAAGCACACGTGCTAAACTGTTCGCTTTAAATGCTTATATCTTCTGTATGCGAATGTTGATTCATACCAAAATGCTTTTTTGCATAGTTGTGTTTGACAAATGAAAATGTCTCGAGTTACGTATGTAACTGTTGTTCCCTGAGAAGGGAACGAGGCGCTGCGTCTTTTTTGCCATACTTCCTGTGTCCCTGTAATGCCGTCTTTGCCAATATTTCAGATAGCGATATACTTCCTGGCTCCTGCATCACCCTGTCTTTGTTGTTAAGCCTCACCATTGGTTGAATTTGATATACACATTCAGACGCACTTACCCTTGGAGGCGTCCCCAAAGTGTCACCGCAGTGACGCAGTGTGTGTTCCCTCGAAAAGGGAACTGTAAAAATGTATCTCTAAAGGTAACACGATGTAACATTGCTCTCACTTGAAATGTGTCCCCACATTTAGTCCTTGAATTTGAAGGTATTGGACCTGGAAAGTCCTTGAAAGGTCCTTGAATTTGAAGTTAACTAAGGTTTGGGAACCCTGTATTCATCATTTCGTTAAGACTGTATGGGCAGGTGAAATGGATTACAAACTTGAGACATTTCAGAATTTGGAGGGGATGCTTTGAAAAGTATATGAGGTTAAACGTATCCTTATAAAGTATAATCATTAATTCTTGAAAAACAGAAATGTGCATTAAGAAAATAAACAGGGTCAATTTTGATTGAAACCTTTATTGGAGAACTAGTAGATTTCCACAATTATTTTGAAAACTAAAAGTTGCATGCATTGAGCCGGATGCATTTCATATATGCAAATGGATGGTAAAAGCAGCATCCTAATAGGCTATAGGATTGTTTCTCTCAATGGCTGCTTATACCCTTGAGCTGTATAATATCCTCTTGAGCAGCACATACATTTCCTCCAGTGTGTGTGTAAGCTGTCTGTCTGTCTCAGCAAGCTAAAAGCTCTCATCACGTGGACAGTCTGTGTGACTGGGTGTTTGGATCTGTTTAACAGGAAGTGTGTGTTAATGGTATGAAGCCATAGACTGTAAAAAAGATGGACGACGCCTGTTCGCTCTCTTCCATTGGTGAAAAGTGAAGCTGCCAGTGTCCCGACATGGCGCTGACATCTTGGGTCTTGAGTCTGCGCAGTAGCGATTTCGGGACCAGTCATGCGCAGTAGTGAGCAGGAAGTAAAGCCGCGAAATCAAAACCCCGCCCTCGCTCTCGTAGAATGCGCATATCACACGTTATCACAGCTGTCAATCATGACGTGACACCACCGTTTTTATATCATTAAATAACTAACTAAACACAAACCTATTTTAAAAACAAACATTTGAATGTACATCAGCGTGATAAAAACTACAGTAAATGACAGAAACTAGCTTCGGAAAAAAGATAATTGAAGTGTAATTACATTTTTAGTTGGTCTCAAGTCCCATTGAATAACATGGGGAGGCGGGGTTTATGACCTATACTGGGACCAGTCACTGGGGGGCGATCGAGACGTTTTGGCTTCACTTTTCAGGGCTTGTGCGGCACGCTTGTTTGGAGCCTGTAACAATGTGGATAGGATTCCTTCTATTGGTATTTTATCTCAAAAAATATTGACAAAATCATCTTTAAAATTGTCCAAATGAAGTCCTAACAAACATATTAATTATAAATACATTTTAAATATATGTACAGTAGGGAATTTACAAACTATCATGATCTTTACTTGAGTTCCTAATGTTTTTTGTCATAAAAAATTTATTGTTGGCTATTGCTACAAATATACCCTTGCGACTTATGCCTAGTTTTCTTTTGATAGATGATGACATTTCAGATGATGTATAAATCTCAATTTCCAAAATTGGTTTTGTGGTCCAGGGTCACATTTATCAAATTCAATTGTCTCGCAGTCTTTAGCACACATTTGAAAGCTCATGTTAGAGGTGCACATGGAGCTTCAGTGAAACCCTGTGGAGTAAAATTGCTAATAAATATTTCCGATTCAAATCCTTCTAATCAGGATTATATCAGCTCACACTGTTCCTAGATTAACAGCTTGAAGACGAATTCCAGCGGCCAGGTTTGTTTTTGTCATGATTGCTTTTTCGTGCTCTTTAACTTCACGTGTCTTCGCATAATTAGATTTCTCAAGATGCTCCCATTGTCCGGGCATGCTAATGCAATTTCTCTACTCTTCCTCTCAATTAACAATTAATCTTTGCCCAAAACTGCACCCCACTCCACTGTGCAGACGAGCAGGCAAACAGCAGCACGGAAAACATCACAAGAGAATAAACAAGAACTAGCTGTTCTTTCTCCCGTAGCCCGCAGGCACAAAACTCCCAGCGCCCCAAAGGATGACAGGGGATGCTGATGATGAATCAACCTCCTATCCAGAAGCAAATTATTACACAGTTGCTTCATTGAAGTCTCTGTCTCATGTTTTTTTCTGTACACCTGTTTTTACGCCTGTTAACTTTAAATATATATAAGTTCAATTTTTTTTCCAAATCCAATTTATGTCCACAACATTTATGTCCACAACATTTAAATGTACTATTGCTGGCATGACTAGACAATCTAAATGTTACATAAATAACCAAACAATAATAAATATCTAGATTTTTGGTTGTTTTAGCTTGTTATAACCACAGATTGTAAAAAATATGGACGTAGTGTCTATGACATCACCCAGAGGTTTCTGAAGATCGTTTTTGAAGCCATAGTAGGCGATTCCTGCCGTCGCCATCTTGGTTGCGCGTCAGTCATGAATATCTGAAAATGAGTAAAGAGGCGGGACGTGGGTAAAGTTGAGGTGGGTGGTTGCTGAAACCACGCCCGCCTAGTTGACTCTAGTGACAGCAGTGGCTGTTCAACAACCCCTCTAGTGGCCACGCCCTTAATTATGCAGAACTTTAAGGCTTAATATAATTTTAACGGATGAGTTACAAAAACATGCAACCCCTCAGAGTTGTCACAAAGGGCAAAATTAGCTATACAGACCAAAAGTCTGTTCTAAAGTTGGGCATTTTAGCATGGAGGTCTATGGGAATTGGCTCCCTTTTTGAGCCAGCCTCTAGTGGCCAGTCGATGAATTGCAGTTTAAGTCACTTCCATATTGGCTTCATCAGAGAGATCGGAACAACCTGATTTAAAAAAATTTCGTGAAATAGTCAGGCATTATTTTGCTCAGTCTTTTGTGGCATTGTCACGTATTTCCACCATTTTACATATACCACGCATTTCTTTTCCGTGTCAGTTTCACGTATTGATTACTCAACTATTTTCCTATTTTTAAACAATTATTGCTTCGGGTTGGGGTTAGATTTGCTGTTTGCGTTAGGATGTCACTTTAAGTATTGGTTTACACTATTTTTTCATATGCTTTTGAAACCATTGTCGCCTGACGTTAGGGTTAGAGTTGGGTTTGGGTAAGAATGTCATTTCATGTAACAGAAAGTTGTTCTAACCGCAAACCGAAGCGACAATTGTAAAAAAATAGGAAAAACAGTTGAGTAACCAATACGTGAAACTGACACGGAAAAGAAATGCGTGGCATGGGCACGTAAAATGGTGGAAATACGTGACAATGCCATGAAAAACTGAGCAAAATAATGCGTGACTATTTCACGTATTTTGTGAGATCAGGCTGGATCTGAAGGTTGCCCCTCGGCTATAACCCTTGTTTTGTCCTATTTTAAATAACTTTAAGTCATCTTGAGGCACCCTTGAAAATCTGTTGAGGCCTCCCTGGTTTAAAAACACTGGTAATTTTTTTTGCCCCATCAGTACTATTTTTGGGACGCTTGCTTTAATGCTCTACAGTATTTTATTTCTTGGCTCATTACGAGTCAGACATCTTTGAGAGAGACGGTTTGCCAGTTCATCTGTATCATTAAAAAGCAGTTTAAAAAATTGGACATGATCGCTGTGTTAGACATTTAGTGACCTAAAAAAGTACTTTTATTTAACTTCTCATGCCTATAATGATTAAATGCTCATGTATAGCTCGGTGGTAGTATTGCGTTAGCAGCACAAAGGTTGGGGGTTCGAACCTAGGGAACACAATACTGTTTCATTAGTTTGCCTGCACATTCAGATCTTATTTTTTTTCTTTTGTTTTACATTCAGATCTTAATGATTAATGGTAAACAAACTTTGCTTGCTGTCCTCGAAGGGAGCTCTGATCCTGAGCTCTGGAGGCTGCCTTATATACCCTTATAATTATGATTGACAGGTCTGAATGTTTAGGCTCCTGCCAAACCTATGTTAAGAAATACATAAAAAATGAATACCTTGTAATACATAAAAGCATCTCCCAAACGCATAAATATAAATGTTAAATATGTCTGAACATTGGATATGTACTGTACTGTATGATCATTGGTTCTAGACACTTAGGGTGTTTTCACATATACACTGTTTAGGTCGGCCCAAATGACGTGTCGCTCCGAGTACGGTGCGTTTGGGTCAGTGTGAACACAACAGCTGCACTCGGGTGCGCACTAAACGGCCGCTCCGAGACCGCTCTAAACAGGTGGTCTCGGAGCGGCTGTTGCCGAACTCTGGGGCGACCCACCTGTGGTGTGAACACTGCTGGACCTCGGGCCGAACCAAATACAGGAAGTTCTCCACATGTTTGAGCCACTGGGCTTCCGTTGTGACGTGAGCCGGGTGTTATATTGTGGGTTAACAACAAACAAGCCAATCCTGGTCCGTTGCATAGAGATTCGCTGTCTCCTTTACGTTTGAGCTGATGATTTTATAAATGCATAGCTGTCCTCCACACACAAATAGTGACATTACGGGCTTTTTAGCAAACGGCTCCGTGAGAAAAGCTTTAATAGAACAGCTACGCAATTTCGCGTTAAAGCAAAGAAACTTCGCAAAGACGTGCATCATTTATCTCCACATCTTGATAGCTGCGCTCTCCCTGTCAGGCTGGTTGTCGTGGAAACGTGGGGGTGGTCATGAGACGGTAAAAGCTGTCAGAGACCAATGACAGCGCTGACCGTTGTCACATGGTGTACGGTGCGGCATTTCGAGTAAAGTAAAAAATATATATATGTGAACACGGACCGCACTAACTGAAAAATTATACAATGTATTTTGGTGCGCTCCGAGGCCGCACCACGGTGCGCACCAACATATGTGAAAACAACCTTACTGACCCAAGTTAGAAAAAAGGCCCAGTCCCAGTTAAGGGTTTGTTCAAATTCCTACCTTGGTATAAACACCACTAATGGGAATGATACTACTAAAAAAGCCAGACAAATTAACATCTGCATTTATAGAGGCATTTTTAGCAAAAAAATATGAGAGTTGATCCAATAAACGATGAACCACCTCTTTTAGACAAGAAGATTAATGGATGAGTTTCACCAGAGGTTCCTCTGTGTGAAGATGTTAGGACTGTACAGTAGATCCGTTTTTTAAGGGAAGTTCCCCGCGTCTTTTACGGCTTTGGGCTATTGTACCAGTGGGAATTAAAATGGATGCTAGCTTGATTATTTCTCATGAATATGACTCCTAAATAGGATTTGTCTGTATTCTTTGACATTTTAAAACCACCAGCTGGAGTTTTCTTCCTACAAAAGAACGGCCTGCTGGGGTTTAAGGTCTTTAGTTATACTTCACTTCCCTAAAGAACTTGCCACTTGGAAAGGTGGCATCTGTTGTGGAAAATGCTGAATCATCCAAAAGCCAGTTTTTCCAGCCTCTGCCCCCTTTTGGCCTCATGAGGAATGACAGCAGTAAAGTCTCAAGTATGATGATGATATTGGTGATTTTTTTGTCGGAGTAGCTCAGGACACCGAGTGACTAATGCAGATGTATTTGTTCTGGTGTCTGTATTTAGAGTCCCTATGGGATGATACAGTCTTGTTTTCATTGCGAAGACAATATGGCAGTCTAATGCCTAAAGGAAAATAACAATTGATTTATCTGTAATGTTTCGATAACACTTTTCATAAGTTTAGTAATAAGAAATAGTAATAAGACAGCATTTATTCATCTATGTTGATGTTAATGCCAATGCAAATGCAGGTGTCATTGATGTTCATGTTTAATTATTGCGCATTAATTGTTGTTAACAGATACAACATTTGATTCGGAAAAAAAAAAAATATATATATATATATATATATATATATATATATATATATATATTTAAGCAATATCGCTCGAGTAGGAGTGTGATGTAGCTCTATATCATCACGGCTGTGATTAGGCCAGAGGCACGAGGCCGCCGGCCGAGTGCCGGAGGCAGTCACGGCCGTGGTGATATAGAGCTATATCGCGCGACTCCGAGAGCGATATTGCTTTTATACAACAGTTCGACGGCACACGTTTGAAAAACGAAAACTAGAAAACAACAACAGAGTTATTTTAAAAGCCTCTTTGTTTGAGAACTACTTCTTCCGCCACGGATTTGAGGGCGGCCAGAATGACAGGTAACACTTTCGGCTGCTTTGAAGCTCATAACAACTCAATGGACGGAAAAGCCGTTTCTTTATATTACTGTTTCTTGGTCACAAAGTGTAGTTTTAAGATTAGTTCAGTCGAGAATGTATCTGTATTATATTTAAATCTGCAGTCGATTAGTAAAGATAGCGCCTGTTTGAACGTTTGCTTAGTGAGATTCGGTACGAATGAGAACCAAAGTATGAGCGGACATAAGTGTTCACTCGCCCCGCTGACCACCGCCCTCTCTGGGCTACATTTCTGAAAGGGATTCCCCGGCTCTCATGTTGGCCTTGTTTGTTTATGATGATCGTCAAAATGAGATCAAATCAGCAGTATTTGGTGTCATGATCAAACTTGTACTTGTTTTTTTATTCATATTTAGTGTCTTTTGTGTTGTTATTGTTTTGGCGCGAGGTAAAAGTTAATAAAACTATACTTGTGTAACGTTACTATTGCTTTCTCATTTATTCTTAACGCGATACGAGCACTCGATTATTATTATTAAACTTTGTTCTTGTCAGTACTATACAAAACGGTTTTTTATAAGTGTCAGAGATATGTTTTTGCATGCTGCTTATAAATATACCAGTGGCCATATCTCATAACATGTTTTAATAGTCATGTCACGATAAAGTAAATGATCAATGTCCACATTTAAAAGCTGCGGTGCTTACCTGCAGTTCCACGGTGTTTTCGCGTTCTGATAAGAAATATAGCTCCAGAAAAAAACGAGTGTTTATATTCCTCTTTCCAAGTGTTAATAATCCACACGATGTGACAAGACATTTCTCCCATTAACTGTAACGTAACATCCAAGAGCGCTGATCTTTGACGGAATAATACTTCTGATTGGGGATTCACAGACTGATTTATGAGCTAGTAAACTAATGAGACACACACACGGAGAGTGATTCAAACAGCGCGTCTGTGTTTTTCCATTCAGAGATGAGCCTGCTTAGGACCTCCATTCACTAGGTGGCGGAATAATACAAAAGGTGAAGAGGTTACAGTGCCGTTATCAGTACAATATCGTATAGTTCTTAGCCAATCAGATTCGAGAACCAGAAAGAACTGTTGTATAAATATATATATATATATATATATATATATATATATATATATATATATAGCAACACATTAGTGTTGATTCTGGGACAACACACTAAATGTTGTATGTGTTGTCCATAAACTAACACTGATTATTTAGTTTTTAACACATCCGTTATAGGAGTATCAAATATAATTTTTAAATATAATTTATGGATCTCATATGTTTCCCCTTATATGATTTCTTTTGCATATTAATTACTACAGTTACCATGGCTCAAATTTGAACGTCTGCAATAAAACAACTAGAGATTTCAATATGAACTTATTTCCATCAAGCATACATTTTAAACAAAGTTGAGGATAAGCTGTTTACTGAACTGTCAGCCGTTAATTCTTGGTTTTGAGTCTTGATTTATTAACACATTATGTGTGCTTTGTTTTTGACTGTCACTAAGACTTGTTTTTTACTACAAAAGGAAAAAAATTGTCACCATTTTGTTTTTAACCAATATTTACTGCAGTTCCTGGTAATGTTGAAAATAAGTTACAGTTGTATTTTGTACATTAAAACTGATAATAATGTGGTAAACCCCACATAGCCTGCTATACGGCCTGTAAGAACTAAACCACAATTGCAGTGTTTCTTTCAGAATTAAATGGGATGCTAATGTTCGCTAGTCGTGTGATGAAGTGGCATAATGCCGAGAGAGGAAATTCTGCCAGGAAACAGCGCCGGTGTCTTTCATTGTCCTACATATGAAAACCGATATGATTGTCAATGAGAATCTACTCATATGATGATGTCACAATGAAGGAAAGAGGAATTATACATTGGCATGCTTTCAAAGCTCGAGAGCCGACTCGATCACATGGATATTTGATTGTGACCCTCTTTCTAGCGATGGTAATTGGATGATGATGTAGATGGTAACCGAAGAAAATGCCTGGGGGAAATGATACTTATGAATGTTCATAGCAAGAGCTTTACAACTCTGAAATATTTAAACTCAGACACTGCAGTTAAACCAAGAACTGTTGAGTAATGCAGAGAGAGAGAGAGAGAGAGAGAGAGAGAGAGAGAGAGAGAGAGAGAGAGAGAGAAAGAAAGAGAAGGATGCTACTGCAGAGGAAGAGGGTTGAACATTCAAATCCTCCTACAGTATATCAAGTCTTACACTCTCAGGAGAAATTAAGCCTCTTTTCCTCTTTCATGTTTGTGTGTCTTTCTTGCTCAACTGCGCGCATGTGTCGTCCAGACATGAACTTACAGACCTTGAGAATTTGTTATAATTATTTGCAGCTCTGTTTGCTTTTGCTCTGAAACTATTAACCAAAGCAGCAACCATAAGCAAAAATCAACATGATACAATTTTAGAGGGCAAACCTGATTCCAGTTTCTAAACAATTTTTATGAGTCCTTTTGATGCAGCCCTATGCCCAAAAAAATCATGCTAATACTACACTGTGAGAAAAAAATGCTCAAGAAATGGTCAGAAGCTGTCACTGGGTCAGAACTTCCTAATATGTACCATTTAGCTACAGACATTTATACATTTGGTAGTCATATGGGTAACAATTTACTTGAAGGGGTGTTCATAAGACTAACATGACACCTTCATAATCATGACATTACACAGGCCATGAACATGAAGGAGATTTTATGCACGTTTATGACAACTGTCATTAAAGGGATACTTCACCGATTTAGCATTCAGCTTTGTATCTGTAGAAACCCGGCAGTATTACTGAATGACCATGTTTCCCTCCATCATTTCCCCCTGAGAGGAGAGATATCTGCATTTTGGTTCTGCAAAAAAGTCCTCCGATGATGCAAAAATCGTCATATTACATCATCGGAGGACTTTTTTGCAGAACCAAAATGCAGATATCTCTCCTCTCAGGGGGAAATGAGGGAGGGAAACATGGTCATTCAGTAATACTGCCGGGTTTCTACAGATTTCTACAAAGCTGAATGCTAAATCGGTGAAGTATCCCTTTAAGTATCATTTGATTATGTCATTTTTAATGCCAAGATGACATTGTTTGAGATGTCTTTGTTATAACAACTTGACATTTTACTTGGACATAAACCAATACAACATAACTGATTAAAATGTCATTGTCAATGTAAAGTGTTAATACTCTGTCATGTACTGTAGTTTTATAACAGCGTTATGAATATTTTTCTTGACCTCAACTACTGTATAGTAGTGATGCAACAATACACTTAGTTCACAGTTCAATACATATTTCGGTTCTTGTCCACGGTTTTCGGTTCGGGTTCGGTTCTGATGCCTTGGGCTATTAAAGTGTTTTTTACTTATTCTATGCTTAGGTAACAGGAACAGTGAGATGTTAAGAAGAAAAAATACTGGTTTTAATTGCAGTTCTCTTTATTTTATGTAAATGCAAAAATCATCTTACATATTTCTAGTGTATTGATACAATAATATAAGATATAATTAAATAAAGACATATAAAAATGATATCCTATTCAAACTGGGGAACATGTGAATTCATTACATTACATACATTGGCCATTTTATATACCTGTACTTAGTACATTAAACTTTACATTGTAAATGAAGGCTATACCTTACTGCACTACTGTTAAATCCAACATCATGCTGTCTGTGTAGAAACCAAAAATGCGTTCCTCAATCAACATTACTGGTAGGATTTATTTTAGCATCATCCGCATTCTCTTCTTGAGTGGAACTTTTTCAACTTGCGAGGAAGACGTGTTTGAGGCAAATAACGCACGTTTGGATCAATAACAAGCCCAATTTGCGTCATTCGCATTGCCCAACGCGAATTAGCATCTTTACATTGATGTTGTATAGCTAATCTACACGCGCAAGTAATTAATCCTCACCTCAGATTTAAAAGACAGTCGTTCTGCTGCTTTTTGTTGTCGTACTTCTGTTGGGTGTGTGTGCACGCGAATGAAATCTGACACCAGCATTGCAAGCAGAGTTCAAGCAGAGTTAACGCAGCTAGCGCACAGTGACTGGATATCAACTCGCTGTGGCGTTTATAAGCGTGCAGATCACACGGACGCGCATATTAACAAAAGTGCAGGGAATATAAAACTGACAGATTTGGATGGATAAACCGAAAAACCGCAATTCACATGCGCGTATTGGACCGTGGGGGTCGAACCGAACGGTTCAATAATGTATTGAGAATTGTGGCATCCCTACTGTATAGTGGTACAAATATAATTTGTCAGTAAAATATCTTTAAGTGTTAATTTTCTGTCAAATAGTTTTATAACAACGTTATAAATATTCTTCAGTTCATAATTTTTTTTAAGTTTCAATAATTCAATAATAATAAGAAGAATTAAAATTGATAAAATTCTATTTTAATTCAATTTAGTTTTATTTATATAGCGCTTTTCACAATTGTTAATTGTTTCAAAGCAGCTTTACATTAATAGATGTAGGAAAAGCATAGAAAAGCGAGCGTAGTAATAATGTAACGTACACAGTAAAGTATTAAGTTAAGCCAAAGGTGGCGGACTCTCCAGGGGATGAAAAAACCCTCCTGGCTAGTCCAGGGGGAAAACTCCTAGGAGAAGAAAAACCCCTGATAGAGATACATATTTATATATATATAAATACTGTCGGGGTATGTGAACAGGTAAGCGAATTTAACTGGTTCCGTCGGTGGTCACTGGTCAGGCATCGGCTGGGCATCTCGTTGAAGGACGGTCAGTAGATCAGCGGTGTGATGACCTTCACAGCTGCAGGAACTGGGTCTGTTTGTCTCAATGAAACTGCCAAAAAAATAACGTTACTTTCATTTGTGCGACTCCTTGACATTTCAACGCTATAAAACATCTTGATGCCGGCTCTACTGAGAAATTCCTACGTTAATGTTTACCCCTCTCTTTCAAGTGTGGTCATTATCACACTTCGTTTCAAGGGCTATGTATCCCTACGCCTTGGCCCTAGCCCTCGATCAAACAGAGAATTGAGACGCCACTTCGCCTCACATGAACGCGCAAACCGAGGGGTAGGGGTAAGGGGTAAGACAGAGAAATGAGACACACCCTAAGTATAATCTTTTGACGTGTCTTTTGCATTTTGTTATGGTATTTAAAATTATTTGACAGAGTATTAACACTTAATGACATTTAAATGACAGTTTAATGTAATGTTAACCCATAAAGCTAAGTAGTTTCTTAAGTTTGATAATTATTCTACTATGTCATGTTTATGACAGATTTATTAGTATAAGTTATGATGTATTGGTTTATGTCAAGTTGTCATAACAAAAACATCTCAAACAATGTCATCTTTGCATTAAAAATGACAACTTACAAATGACACTTAATGACAGTTTTTATAAATGTGCATAAAATCTCCTTTATGTTCATGACACATGTCATGTAATGATTATGAAGGTGTCATGTCAGTCTTATGAACACCCCTTCAAGTAAAGTGTTACCATCTCAGCGTGAAGTTACATAGTCACTATGTCAAACCGATAACTAACAGGTTCAGGACTTGTTAGTCTTCCTGAAAAATGTATTAGAAAGAATCATTTGTTTTGTTTTGTGTGAGACAGTGTAGAAATATATGTTTTTATTTGTCATCTTTGTATTGTTTTATGGCATCTGAGAATGCAGACTCAAAGCATTGTCTGTTTAGTTGTTGTTGTGCTGTTGATTCAGTTGAATAGCACTGCAGAACACACTGTCAGAATATTTTATTACCGTGACATCACCCAAAAAATGCAGATAGACAGAAACACATTTTATGAAAATCTTTCAAATCCTATCTTGGCTCTCACAACATCGCCCATAGGACAGAAAATCTGAAATAAGATTTCTTGAATATCTCAATTGTTTCTCCTAAACACAAATGAGGTCAAAAGAGAGCAAATGGAGACTTTTCTCATTTGTGTTTTGGCTGTGGATCTTTTATGACCCCCCCCCTTCTCTATTTCTCTCTCTCTATCTGTCTATCTATCTACTGTATCTATCTCTCGATCTAATCCATCCAGACTGCAGTCTCAGCACAGATGAGCGGTGCCATATTGAGAGTCTCTCTATCCTCCCTCTTTTCCCTTTATCTCTATATTGCATTTACTTATTTGGCAGATGACCTTCAACAATAAACTTGGCACACTAGATGTAGGCATCACTGCATCTCCCCCCTCTTATTTACCTCTCTCATCCTTGTGTTGTTCTCTTTGGCTTTGGCACGCATGGTCCTCACCCAGGTCGTTCCCCCATTCGTTCCCTTTATAGATCTACAGCTGAGCTTGGGCTGAGAGAGAAAGTGAGATGAATGGATTTTCTCTCTTCCCTCCACATAACAGACTTCCTCTTTTACACCAGATTGGATCTAGTGCTACGCTAGTTACCACAACTAGAGCGGCTGATCTTTTTAAAAATTTGTGACCCAGTCTGTAAAAACCCAGCTGAAGTTCGTGATTTACTGTTTGCTACATAAAGCCATTCTACATAATGTAAAGAACATTTTGTGGGGAAAAAAATTGATATCTTAATATATTGACTGATAAAGGTTATGTCAAAGATTGAAATGAAAAACATTGATGCTCCCAATCTCAAAATTAGTTTATGAGACTTCTGACTGGATTTCACACACAGTGTCACATATAAGGACACACAGGATAACAAAAAGCAGCATTTGCAATGCATTTAATTTTCATGTTTTCAAGTGAAGCACAATATTTAGAGTAAAGCGGTGCAAGTTTTTTTTTGTCTACGATTGTTTGATTCAAGCCCAGTTTCCTGAAGATGCGTATAAATAGCACGAAGTGTAAAACTCGTGCAATACATACGCCAAATTCCACTTTGGCGTGCATATGATACGCAAGTCCTTCCCATTCACTTAAACGGGGCACTTTTTTGTCGTTTTATTTATTGGTTTCTCAATTTTTTTGCTTTTTTTACCATTTTCCCTTGGGTTTAGGGTTAGAACTACTTTTTGTTATATAAAAATGACATCCTAACCCAAACCCCAACTCCAAGCGACCATGGCTTAAATATGAACAAAAACATGGAGAAACCTGTATATTAAATAACCTCATTAAGCAAATCTAAAATCTAACCCTAAACCCAAGCGAAAATGGTTTAAAAAACAGAAAAAAATTGAGAAACCAATAAATAAAACGACAAAAAAAGGTGGAATTTGGCGTATGTATTGCACGAGTTTTAGACTTCGTGCTATTTATACGCATCCTCAGGAGACTGGGTAGTTTGATTCAGATGGAACTGATATTATTGGTTATTAGTTTTCCTCATGCCCTTATGACCTTCATGAGATTGTGAGTGTTTTAGAAGAAGTGAGTGTATTTTGCATGATTTATGTGCCTATTTTCATAATTTTAATTAAAACATGGTTAATTTATTATTATTATTATTATTATTATTATTATTATTATCATCATTATTATTACTATTATTATTATTATAAAAAACAGCAGTGCCCTTTTCATCATATGTTGTCTTAACAATATTATTTAATTTTTTTTCATTGTTTGTGCATTTGGAATGACGTTATTATGACGCATCTTTAATTTCTTTTTTTAATTAATCATTTAGTCTTTTTTATTTATATCCACTATATAGCCAGAAGGCCAGGTTTGCTTAATGAGTTGATAAGATGTTGTTTAATACCAGCCATTATCATTATGAGCTAACATCAGATGATCTTTAGGGCTAAAAGAAAAAAAGTCAAACTAACATTTATTGTGCTGTTTCAAATAATCATTTATTAATTGTTCTTTTATAATTTCTGCATTTGAGATATAGACATTACATTTTAAAGGCGCTCTAAGCGAATTCAAACAAACGGGGCATAGCTAACTCCTCCCCTCCCCCTCCCTTCCGTGCTTTCATGAACGCACTCGACCCCCACCCCCAAATCCTTCTTGGCGTTTATTGGCTGGAACACTTTGTTATTGTTTCTGGTGGTAGGTTTGGCCACTTTCTTTTTATTGCAGTTTGTGAAGCCTAGGCTGTCTACAGAGATCGCGTTTTTTTACAGTTTGATTAGCAGAAAGGCAGCAAGTAGATAGTAAGGAGATGCTTTCCTGTATATAACAAAAAAATGTTTTATGGTCTAAAATGCGTGAATTCGCTTAGAGCACCTTTAAAGATTGTTATAGCTATTGAAAGAAGAAAGTAGGTACAGTACCAGTCCAGAGTCGAGAGAGAGAGAGAGAGAGAGAGAGAGAGAGAGAGAGAGAGAGAGAGAGAGATGTCAGCCATTTCTAAATCAATGTGCTTTTAGACTCTCTGCTGGTATTACACTGAGACCAATCTGTCATTTGAACAGTACAGTGTGTACGTGTGTGTGATATCCACATTTATCTGTGTTGGCAGCAGGCTGCTTCTAATAAAATGATTAAGCCGGCTAAATATGTGACCCTGGACCACAACACCAGTCACAAGTCACACAGGTAAATTTGTTGCAATAGCCACCAATACATAGTATGGATCAAAATTATTGATTTTCCTCTTATGCCAAAAATCATTAGGATATTAAGTAAAGATCATGTTCCATGAATATATTTGTAAATCAATATATCAAAAATGTATTTATCATTAGTTATATGCAGTTGCGGCTTGTGACTGCTCATCCGAGGGGCGTAATCCAGAATAAGTGTTCGGAGTGTCATGTGTGTTGCTTGTGTTTTCAAAATATGTGTTTGTTGCGTCATGTAAACAATGTGCATCACGTGTTTTGTCAAAATAAGTGCCTGCTGCACACGTGTCAAAACCGTTTATGATAAATGAGACGCTCACGTTCACAAAATACTCGCAAGACACTCCCTTAACAGTAAACTCTGATTACGCATGAAATTATGCAAGTATCTGGCAAAGCAAGCGTCTCTTTTATCATAAACACTTTAGACGAGTCTGCAGCAGGCACATATTTTGACAAGACACGTGATGCACAGGATCACTCGACGCGCAGAACACATATTTTGAAATTATGAACCAAACACATGACGGGCTACATACATGTTGTGACGAACTTCGCATTGTGCGCCCTCGAAAAAAGAAGTCACCGTTTTGGACCATTTTCTCATTTTTTAAATTTTTTTGGCACCCTCAAATTCCAGATTTTCAAATAATTGTATCTCAGCCAAATCTTGTCCTATCCTAACAAAGCTTATTTATTTAGCTTTCAGATGATATATTATGACTGGTTTTGGGTCCAGGGTCACATATGATCCCCCACAACAAAAACAATGTCAGTGGGTTAATTAAAGTAACATTTGTCTTTTTTAAACTCCAGTTGGATTAGTTACTTTATAAAACATTATACCACGGGTCTGTTGAATGCTTTATTCTGATTGGCTGAGAAGTGTTCCATAGATGTTGATTATTTTTCAGTAAACCGCACACCTAACCTGTTAAATGTCTTAAAAATAGGCACCAGAGCAATGTTTGTGGTAAACCGTGGTATAAAAGGAATAATTGACTCCGGTCCTTTAAATTATTTGAAATATATTTTCTTATAATTCAACGGCCCGTCGTAAATTATTCCTTACTTAAGCACCCATCCCAAAATTTTACTCATCAAAATGATTCACAGTATGTTGTAATTTTATTCTAAACCTTTGAGACTGGATGCGCTCCTTCATTGCATTGCATTGCATGAGTGAAAGGAAGTTTTGTAAGAGATCAGACAGCGTTGTCGGTCTCAGATGATATTTTTAGCACTTTTGAGGCCAGTCTTCCCCCATAACCTAAGAACAGAGTGAAGATCTCTTTTAAATCTGTGACAGCAAATCAGTGAAATGTTAGCTCAAATATCACAGCAGTTCCACTTTGAATTTGTATTGTCAAGTCTGAATGTGAATGCATGTGAACATACAGTGAATACATATGTTGGGATTGTTACATTATTTTGCACAACCAAGAAATGTCAAAGCAGTGCATACACAAGTTTTATTTTTATATTTACATTAATGCATTTGGCATCTGTATCCTTCTCATTTTGAAATCTCTGATGGTATAAATAATCAATGCTACAGTATATACAATGCTTACTGTAATATCAGACTTTCAAGCTTAAAACATAAGCCATAAATAAGTTATTGTTTTCCAATGAACACTGCAAACTGTTATTTTATAATTCAATTTTTGTATGTCGAGCCACACTGTTCTGCTTGCCCAAAGGCTTTCATAGACTTTCTAAGGTGACGTCTCTCTTTGTGTCCGGAATGGACTGAATTTCATCCCACACGTGATGTTCATTTGTGTCAGACGTGCTGAGTGATGCTGTCTGGATCAAGAGTTTGGCATTTGAATCATGGGAGATCAACTGTCTGACACAACCATTAACTGTGGCCTTGATCAATAATTTAACTCTGGTAATTTGGGCTCTATAATTAGGGATAGTGGATGGTCTTTTGGCGGCTTTCTACATTGTGGCTATTGTAGCCATGTTGCCAGATGGGAATAACAGGCAATAAATGTCCCTTTCATAGTCTCTCTCTCTCTTTCTCTTTGAATGCAAATTGATTATTGTAAGAAAATATGGGCATGTCAAAGTCAGACGGACTCTGGGAATCTTGCCATTTAATTAAATGAGGTAAAACATCACAAATAAGAACATTTACAACATTTACCAAAAGCTTAGTCATAATTTCAATGTTTTCTCTTTTTTACAGAGTAGATATTTCTTGACCTATGGGTCTGGTATATTATTGTAATATACATTATTCGTTATTGATAATTTATTGATTAATTTATCAACAGTTATCGGTAACAGATACAGTGTGCCCTGTTGTCACTGTATGTGCATAGATGTTTACATATTAACTCTTTCCCCGCCATTGATGAATTATCTCGTCAATTAAGAGAAAACATTTGCATAAAAACCGTGTTCCTGATTAATTTTTATGGATTAAGATGGATTACCCAATTTATGAAAAACTTATTTACTAATTTTAAACTCTGTATGTTTTGATAATCGTTCTAAATCAGATCTCTAACAAAATTTTCTTCACCAAAATGCAATTATTTTAAAAGAAAAAAATACCTATATTTAATAGTTTATAAGCAGAGAAAAAATATAGATAGGATGATTTTTTTCCCCATTTTTTGTTTATTGTTTGATTGAAAGCAGAGGGTCTGTTCTTTCATTTGATATATTTCTATATTTTTAAAATAAACTTTTCCTGCATTTTGTGAAACTTTTCCTGGAAGGCATTTTGTGAAACTTTTGTGAGAAAAAATGCTGGCTTGCAAGTATTGGCAACTTTTCAAAAAATGCCTGGTGGGGAATGAGTTAATGTGTAATTTCTGTAGCCAGGCCATTGCACGAATCAGTAACATTTGTGTCCCCGTGAAATACAAATATATTTATAAAAATACAAGAAAACTATTAAATGCATTTTATTATTAAGAAAAGTGTCCTAGACATTATTTTAACAGCAAATTTAAACTATATAATTATATAAATATAATAATATTTTTGTATTATATTATAATAATATAATATAACAATAATTAAACTACATTAAATTGCATTTATCTCTACATTTTACCTTTAATAAAAAGCATTACATTTTTCAGATAACATTTTTTTTTTGTGCATTTTTGCATGTCTTCATATTCGATCTTTGCTGTAAATATTTTTTAATCAGTAAACAATAATAATATTTTAGATGAAATACACATTTTAGTCGCGTCCCCAAGTTTTCATTTAGTCCAGTTACATTCCCACTCTTATAAACAACAAATATTTCACGAGTCACATTTTCAACAGGAAATTGCAACATCTGGATCTTCTGAAGAAGACCAAAAGTCAATGTAATCTCTTTTTCTTTCCTGTACATATTGCGGTATTGTACCTATAACTGTGAAGGTCAATCCTAACGTACCGTCATGTTGCCTATATCATTCGTCCATGCTCTCAATTTAAAAAATTTAATTGTTGGATATATGCACATATTCCATGGAGCTGTGTCATGTATTTGCTAAATGTATGATAAAAATGTCAGCCCTGTTACTTTCAGTCGTGTTGGATTCAGTCATGGTACTAAAATGCGTCCATATTCCACCATGCAAAAAAAAATAAACAACTTATCTAGATTGGCTAGTACCCATTTCGAATATGTGTTTTATAAGATTAAAAAATTGATTTAACTTCAATTTGTAATTGAGTTACAACATGCAAATGGCAGCGATTGAGTACAATCGCTTAGCCATGTACTGTATATACATCACTTTATTATTTCCTGCAAAGAATGGTTGCTAATAAATGTAAGTATTGACAGATAAATACTTCATGTGCTTTATTGTGGCAACAGCATTGGACTTGCAGTAAATAAAAGAGTTCAATTCATTCGACTTTCTCGTAACTGCATTTTTAATGCCTCTTATTGTTCGTATTGAGGACGTACAAAATGAGAAATCAATGACAGAACAAAGTCCGAACAAGATCTACTGAGTTTAATGTTACATATAACCAATGAACCAAGCAGATCCCTTAAAAATGCACAAGAACATGTAGGCCTCCATTTAGGTCTCCAGAATTGCAGTAAGGACAGAGCGAAATGTTACAACTCCATCAAACTGTAAAGAAAAACGTTCACAAGGCAACGTCTATAATCACTGTAGGTGACTGTGGTGCTAATGAGAAACAATGCCAATGTATGTGGTTAGTATCAGAGAAACGCTGTTTCGATTAAAGTCATCAGTCTGTGTTGTTGTTTTGTTCCATGTTCTCGTGTTACGTCCAAGAATCGATTGACTTTGCCCTCGAACCATAAATAAGTCCTGTGCATTGAAACGTGAAGCCTTGGGCATGATAGGTTTCAGTGTTTGTTTTAAGCGATCCACACAACGCTGGTGTTAAAATAATATGTAAAGTTACTAGCGTTACATTTTGTCTTGTTTTCACTAAGTTCAGTATAATTTCTTAGCTTATTCCCACTGACCTTGAAGGTAACAGGGTCAGAAAGATGCTCATATAACTTAAGTACAGCTGTTTCAGCTGCAAGAAACCTCATACAGTATAGCAATAAAGTGGACTTCAAAGAAGACAGTAAAGAAAAGACAGGAGAGCTGTTCAGTCTTGAAGCTGTGTGCATCATTCAAGGCCTCATTGTGACACAGCTGAGATTAAAAGACCAGAGGACTTGAGGTTATCATGCTTCTGAGACTAAAATAGACCTACAGCCGCCCAAAACGGCCCAACCCTGATGAACCGCAGCATTCAGGGAAGATGCACCATTTAGAGCACATAGAGATGAGAAATCACTGCTTGTTTCTGTTTCACATCATTACTCGACACCAGTCTTATAACATTTTACTCCCCCTAAGATATTTTCAGTTCCTACACATTTGAAACAATCCAGGGAGGTGCAAGTATAGGAAGAAACTAGATTTACATTGTCATAGGAAAATGCTAGATGCTATCAGGGTGTTGCTAGTGTTGGTCGGGTTGCTAGGATATTTTGGGTGGTTAGTACATACAGTAGGTGATTTCTTTCTGGACCAAGTAAAGAGTTAAACGCCCCCAAGTGTCTGATATTCAGAAGTCTTATGTAAAAAACTTGACTGTGTCCCAATTCGAAAGCTGCGACCTTCGAAGGAGGTATTCTAAGACCGATTGCATCACAGCAGCACGACTGAAGGCTAGGAAGCCTGTCCCAATTTGAAGGCTGCTTAAAATGAATCTTCAAAATGCATCCTTATTTCTACAAGCTGACAATGGGTCCTTCACAGCCTAGGCCAGTGGTTCCCAAACTTTTTCAGCGTGCGGCCCCCCTTATGTACGGTGCATTCCTTCGCGGCCCCCCAAAGAAAATTTGTGACGAAAAACAGTTCTAAAACTCAACATATTAATATAAAAAACATTAAATTATACAAAAAAGTAGTGCTTTTGGTTAGTAGCCTATTTTTTTAGGTTTAATTACACAGAATTCATGATAAATTAATGTATTTCATAAAATGTCATAAAACTGGGGCCCCCCTGGCACCATCTCGCGGCCCCAGTTTGAAAACCACTGGCCTAGGCTATCCCGAGATTCATTGCGCACCTGTAATGGCTGAATCTGATGTCTGGATATTTTAAAATAAACATTTGTTTAATATAAGCGTGTATTTAGCAGAAAAAGTTTCTTGTCACTGTTTTAGTATTATGAGTTATGTTTTGTGTTAATATTATTCTGTGTATGTTGCGTATATTACGAAGGTTGAGTAATTTGATATACTGTTGGTTAGTTTAATCTACATCAACGTGTCATATTTTCAAAAATAATATATATATATATATATATATATATATATTATTCTTTTTTTTAATAAGTCAGAAACGTCTCCGTTGTGTCCCACTGACAGGCGCGGTGGGCGCGTACAGCGGGTGATGCAACTTAAGAATCCTCCGAAGGCTAGACGTCTCATTTCAGTTTTTTTGTGGACTTCAATGGCTGCGACCTTTAAAGAACGCGTCCTTCGAAGGACACCACTTTTTCATCCTTAATGTGCGTTCACACCAGACGAGGAAGAGGCGGCAAAAATGCGTTATTTGCGAAAAGTTGGATGCTTGAACATTTCGAGTTTATGCGCTTCATTCGAGTGGGAAAGCTGCATGTGAAATTCTACTCATTCGAGACATAGCGTGGAAATTCGCGTCGTGGATGGGCCTTATATAGCTCAGATTAAGTAAACTTACCAGATTGTTCTACCTCCTCACTCTTCTAAAAAAGATCCTTTTAATTTCTGTAAAAGTACAAAGATATCTTGTGTAGTGATGATGATTGTCCTCCATTGTTGTTTTGTTTTTCTGCCTCCGCTCGCTTCCTGTAATCACGTCACTACTACAGTAAGCTCCTGATTGGTCAACGCAGTGTGAAAATCCACCAAAGTTCAGATTCCGCGCCATTCGTGCTTGCTGCACATTCGCGCTTGCTGCACCGCAGGATGCCTATTCGTGTCTTTGCATTGACTTAACAAGTTTATCACTCGCGCTTGCCACGTCTTCCGCGTCTGGTGTGAATGCACCATTACAGGGGACATTTTGCAAGACTTTTTTAAGATGTCAAATAAATCTTCCCAGAGTACGTATGTGAAGTTTTAGCTCAAAATACCATAGTGAACATTTATTATAACATGCTAAAATTGCCACTTTGTGTGCTTGAGCAAAAAATGTGCCATTTTGGGTGTGTTCTTTTAAATGCAGATGAGTTGATCTCTGCAATAAATGGATGCAGATTAAGGGGCGGTATTATGCTCTTATGACATCACAAGGAGAGCCACATTTCAATGACCTATTTTTCAACTTGCTTGCAGAGAATGATTTTTTTTACCGTTTTTATCATTGTGAGCAATTACACACAAACCAATTGATTTGCGCTATAATTCATGTCTGTAGCACAAAAAAATGCAAAACTCCAAGTTTTTTATTTTATGCTATTTTCCACTCTTGCTCACCTTATACTCTAGAAATCTACAGGAAGTCCCAGTTTTCAACATCCCAAATTTTGATGCTTTGACAGCTTGTGAAGTTTCACAGCTTTTTTCTTCTGGTGTAAGACAGGGCATGCAGTGACCTTTGAATCAACACTCTTTCACTGCTCCAAGCGTTTGAACCTCAGTAATCAAAGTGTCAGGTGGATTTTGGCTCTGCATTGAAACAGCCAGCAGTCAAACGCACAGCAGCGATCGACCAATCACTTACATCGATTGTTACTTTAGCTTAAATTAATAATGTTTCTTTAGTCACTAAATTACAAAAGAGACTCCTCAGGAAGAAACGATCGGGCAGTTTATCCAAAACTAAAAACTCTACCAATGACCAAAATTCTGCACTTTCTCCATTTCTTCTCACTTCATATCCATCTTCACTTCCGTCACCCTAATTTGTTTGCTTCCCTTCCCCGAATGCTATTTTTCACAAGCAGGCTAATGATTGGCCTCCTCTTTAAGCCGCCTCCCAGGTCGGTGTTGAGTAGGATGTGTAAGTGCTAAATATCCATGTAACGGGGCTGAATGAGAAGGTTTAATGACAGACGGCAGGGCTGCACTCAAAGTTCTGGCCCGTTTTTCGTCACCCCACGGGGGTCCGGTTCACAGCCCCTCGCCAAGCGCCAGAGAGGATGATGTCATTTCCATGTGGCGGCTTGCCAGGCGCACTGTAAAAAGCCTTCTTCCTCTGGAACAGTGAAATACCCTCAAACCCTTGAGCAGTGAGTCACATTTCCTATCAAGCGCAAAGCCTTTCCACTTCATTTAGCTTGTTACGATGTGTACAGATTCTTACACAACACGCATCGTGCCCTGAAATCGGTAAGCCAGTCGTGACTACAGTGCACATCAACATGCTTTGTTGTCATGAATTTCAAGATTAGCATTATTTTGAAATTGGAATTTTATCACTTTTTTGCATTTGATTGCATCAGATGATAAAATTTGAAGACAATTTTGCAATTGCTTTTAATCAGATTCAATGATTTTAGTGAATGTGAAATGCTTTACACAAGTTTCCTAGCAGATTTACCACACATATGTACCATATTTTTTCCCATTAACTATAATCATGTCCCATTAAAAACTGAACAACAGAAAATGTATTTTGACAGATTTTAACCCTTTTTTTTTTTGGAGGCCGACGCACTGAATCCCAGAGTCCCGCCCCCAACCCGTGTGCTTAACATGACAAATCGATACCCACCAAGCGTCATCAAAATCCGGTTGAGTAAGGGAGTAAGAGGAGATGGGGACATCTCCCTGATGCCTGTCTGGGCTTCATACTACTCCCTTACTCAACGCCCTCCTCCTCAGAAATCTCAGGAAGGAGGGCCGAGCAAGTGATAACATCTTTAAATCTTTACCCTGTGTTTGGGAATTAATAGCCCGATTTGGGGTTTTATTAGTCTTTATTAGTCAAATTTTTGCCTTGTATTGTGGATTGTATGTACACAAAGTAGCGTTCCGTTTTCAATTTTAAATGAAAAACCTGCCGCTGTATTTTTTGTCATTTGTTCATTGTAATAAATCCAGTCATGAATTAATCGTCCCACTTAATCCCTGATATCCTCAAATAGAGGTCATATACAGCATCACTTTGGAGGTTCTGTAAGAAAGGTATTAAAACTCACAATAGTGGATGATGATAGCGTACATTTCACAGTAGGTTGTACCATCAGATTAATCCATAAATGTGAAATGAGCCAAGAAATGTTGTTAAATTAGTCTCTGGTTACTGTTTTATAGTCATTCAGTACACTTCAAAAAATGCTGGAGCATAGGCTCAAAAAGGACAAACCCTCAACCAGTTGGGTTGTTTTAACACATGGTGGGGCAGAAAATGTAAACAAATGTAAACATTTTCTGGATTAATTTAACCCAAGTTTTTTTCCCGTTGTGATCCAGTGGTGGGTTGAAAAAATTTAGAGTGTAGTGTTAAAATTGTGATGAAATAATTAAGAGAATTGCAACACAGTGACAAAGAATTATATATATTTATATTTTTTTTAGATGTTAAACATTTTCATAGGATGCTATCTTGCAGCGTGCTGTTTCAAGCAACTTAACTCAATACCCGCCTGCCTATTTTTAAAAAGTTGCCCGCCAGCATTTTTTGGGGATTTTCACAAAAGTTTTTTTTATAAATATATAAACTTTCAAATATATCAAATGAAAGAACAGACCCTCTGCTTTCAAGCAAACAAACAAAACGTTTCATCCTATCTTCATTTCTCTTTTTATAACCTCTTAAATATGGGTAGGTTTCTTCAAAAATACAAAATTTTGAGCAAAAAGCTGAAATAATTGCCTTTTTGTGAAGGAATTTTGTTAGAGATCGGATTTAGAACGGTTATCAAAACATACACTGAGTTTAAAATTAATTTTATTAAATTAGTTTTTGCTTCAGTTTTTTATAAATTGGGTAGTGGGTAGTGGATAATAGCGGAATTACAGATTACCGTAAAAACTCAATAAATCGTCATTAGCAGGGAAATGTTTTCTATTAATTGACGAGATAAATTGTCAATGGCAGGGAAGGAGTTAATAGACGTCTAACCATAGCCCATATATAAATGTAGATAATAAAAAACAAAACAAACAAAAAACAACTTGTGATCACTTTTGATTTTGCTTACATAATGGAATATCATACATCTCAAGTTATTTTGGCAAGAACGACATGTAACCAAATTCAAGGTTAGTTTGGCTAGAAATGGGTTACTTATAGCTGGACATATTGGGTCTAAAGTTAACCTAGACAGTGCTTGCTGGGTTGTATAAGCTCATTTTTGCTCTCTCTCTCTCCTCTCGTCCTCATTTAAAGGAACAATGATATTGCGTAGTGCCCGAAAATAGTCTGCGTAATATCACTGCACCTGCTGCACTCATGGTACACCATATAGAAAATCACAACTTTTAATTTACCGTCGGTCTTAGTACACGATGTAACTACAGAAGAGTCAAGTTTTAAAAAGAAAAAACATCAAAACTCTTTGGTTATTTTTGAGCGCGATGCTAATGGTCTAATCAGATTCAATGGATTATGCTAAGCTATGCTAAAAGTATACTGCCAGACACGGAGATCGGCTGAATGGATTCCAAAACGGTAAAACTCAAATGTTTAACTCTATGGAAGCTGGAAAATTAGCATATTTTCAAAAAAGTGTGTCCCTTTAATCATAAGTGTGATCACTCTCACACAATATGCTTTCCTGTATTATATGTGATTATCACCTATAGGTGGGCTGTCAGGGTCTCACTTTATCCATCCAGTGCTGCTGTGAAAAATCAGCAATGCAAACAGGCCAACACAGGTCTGTTTTTGGTTTTCTTGTGTATCCTGAAGAAGTTCTTTTTAAATGTGTGTGTTATTTCAATTTTGCATGTGTTAGTTTAATTGCAGTTACTGAACACAAAGTGTGGTTTTGTTGGTACTGCATTTATTGACCTTCACTTATGTGCTTCACTGTCTGTTGTCTACATAGAAAGCTACTTTCTAAAGCAGGACTGTAACTGAAATGTAACTATACTGACTAAATTGATACACTCTACACAGGCACCCACTTTGTTAATTTTTGAACGCAGTAATGAGTTGAAATCAAATCTGTGTAGCTGGAAGCGTTTGCTTTTGTGTACTTTCATTTATTTTGTGCCTGACACTCCAACAGATTGATTATAATAGAGCCTGATGACAGCGTACTTGAAGTAAATACCTAAAATGTTCACATCTGGAGTGAAATTTAATTTGAAATCTAATGTTGACATTTCCCTTGACTATGTTTGCCATTTAAAAACAAAAAAATCACGGAGCTTGTAGCAATGCGTTTAGGGATTTTATTTATATAGAATAATTAAAAACAGTGTAAGGGTAACATGGCATGCAGAATTGGCAAAGCTAGGTATTATAATCAGCAACTTTCCCTAATGATTGGAACATTCAGAAATAATTAGGAACCTGATGCCTAACAAAGATTTTAAAGGCGTAGCTTGAGCCAGGACTAGGCCTTAGTTAAATTAAGATGTTTAAGCATTTTTATAATTATGCATTAGAAAAATAGGTTACTGGTGTGTTTCTTTAGACAAATAAAGGCACTTTTCAGACTTTTTAGTGTACACCCCCCCCCCCTGTGTATGGTGCATCCCCTCGCACCCCCCAAAGAGAAATCATTACATAATTATACATGATTAATATGATAAGTTAAAGGACAAGTTCAGTATTTTACACTTAAAGTCCTGTTTTCAGGTTGTTTATGATGAAATAGAACGATTTTGACCGAAACTCCGACACATGCGGGTGCCCCGAGAACCTTCGGGTGCTTGCCGCTTCACCTCCCACCTCTACAATGTGTGTACAGGTGCACTGGAACAATCGTTCCCAAAATGCATTAAACTTTCGTTTACAAAGACGTGTAACTCACCAAGTGGTCAGGGATGTTCATTGATATGCTCACACAAAAATCGCTGCAAAAGATGCTTTCCAACAGGTGTTTTAGCATTTGTTGTAAACTTGTGGACCTATTTTTCTAAACGCCTCACACCCGTATATTCTTCCGCTGCGAGCTTAAATAATAGACACTCCAGCCCAGTTGGTGGCGATAATCCGCCTTTGCCAATTGCAAGAATACAAACAAGGTTCCCGGCGCGGAGTAATACCGTACCTCACAGCACATCTAATACAAGTCAATGGAGTTGGACAAAAACTATGATAAAACCTGTTGGAATGCTTTTTTTTTAGCAATTTTTGTGTGAGCATATCAGTGAACACCCCTCCATAGGGGCCATGCCCCCCAGTTTAAGAACCACTGCATTAGATTATTAGTATCTTATCTGCTTTATATCTGCTAACACATACTATAACTCCCCACTTACTATTTTAATGATCCAACTATAAGTATCGTTGCAACTGCATGTCAACTTATTGCACTAACCCTACCCCTAACCAGTCCCTCCAGAAAAACATGATTATGGGAACGCATGATTCAATGCATAATCAGCCAAAGTCTACATATTTATGCAGGGGCAGCATTTTTTAAATACACCACACTTATGCCGCATAAATTGCAGAATTCTGCTCGCAAAATATGCAGAGCTTGCATGATTTCATAATCCCCGCATTTTCGTAGCAAAAGGTCATATATATCTTAGCAGAAAGTAGAAAAATGTTGCATTTGCTTCACACATGCGCAGCCATGTCCCCTGTTGTCATGGGAATGTTAGGAAGTGACGTAATTACTCGACATGAACATCAATGAAAAGGTGCAAAAGCTGCAAACAGTTTTTGCAAGTTAACGCAGTTTTGGCAAGTTCACGCAGTTTTGGCAAGTTCACGCAAATTCACAGCATAAATTTGCATAAATGTCCCGCATATCCATCACATTTTTTTAAGAAAACGTGCCGCAAGATCAAGGATTTTTGCCCGCAACAATCATAAAAAATTCAGCTTTTTTTCTGGAGGAACTGCCTTACAGTCTACTAATACACTTTAATGAAAGTTCCTTGCAAAGTTAATAGAATGCCCAAGGTGGACTATCGAAATAAAGTGTAACCTTTTTATAAAGTGCATAGTGTGTTAATGAATATATATGAGTATATATGTAGTCTTTAGGCATTTGTGTGTGTGGGGGGGGGTATGCAGTGAGATAGCACTGGAATGGTGACGGAGGGTCAGAGAGCTGCGAAACATCAGGCCGCACAGCCGTCGGCTAATTTTAGCCCTAGCGCACTGTACGCCACTACAGTATCTCGCTCACAGGCAGATTAATAGAGTTACAGAAGCCTTTACTGTATCATTGTCTGAGCCGGTCCCAGAGACAGCTGTGGGAGGAGAGAGAAGGATTGCATAGAAGGAGGTCAAGCAGAGAGAATAACAAGAGTAATGGGAGGTTAAAACTCCTACAGTATGTCTTTCGCAAAAGTATTCATAGTTTGTTGAAATGAACAAAATGGGCACCACGGTAATACAATGTTGTTGTTTTTGTAGAGCATATGTACCATTTTTAAAAAGGTGACATAGAATTATTGAACGGAGTATTTATCCTTGTTCTGTGATGTGACATGTATACAAAACATTTTTTGTTTGGGTCTGTAATGCTTTAGAAGCTTCCTAAAAACCTCTCTCAGATAGCTCTATTAGGGTGGGGGATTTTAAACAAGTGGTTTTGCACCTATTGGGCTCCCCCTACTGGCTTAACTCTCATTACTGATTGGCTGACTTTGCTGCCACTCAAAAAATGTAGCCAATTATTTTAAAGTGGAGGGGCAGTTAGATGCCTGTGATGTCATAAGCATCAGTTTTTCAGATTGGGCTGTTTTCTGGCTGACATTTCTAAAAGAGGAATTTCTATGAGACTGAGATGTTTAGCATGTTTTGCACTTTTTGTATGTTTGTGAATGTGGGAAGACTACCATTATTCAACAAAGACAAGGTAAAAATGGTTTTTCATTCTCTGTCCCCTTTAAGAGCTCAGGAGATTCATACAAATGCTTGAGACAAATACAATTCAGTATCAAAGTTTTAAAGAAAGATTAACGTAGTAAGTGCGTCAACATAGAGACTGATACACAAGCAAGACACACTACTAGAGGAATCCGCCTGCAAACATCTCTCAGAGAGAAGAAAATTAAAGAAGTTTGTGAGGCAGAGAGAGCTGGAGAGTTATTGACAGTAAGTTAATGTATAGCGCCTTAGGCCAGCCATTCTGTTCTCTCTTCCATGTTTAGTGTTCCTTATTATTATTGTCATTTTTACAGTCTCCAACTCCATTGGTGTTTCCATCTGCTCTTCTCCAGCTGCACACTGATGTTATTTGTTTGTTTATTCATTTTTCACATCATTTCAGCATCTACGGCTATATTCATGGTGAACACAATTGAATCCATGTAACCCATGTTGGGGAAGGACATCTCCAATTCACCTAACCTGCATGTTTTGGCCTGTGGGAGGAAATGGGAGTACCTGGGGTAAACCCAGAATAGGGTTGTGCGGATAGACGATAGTATCGTGTTTCGACGATCGTCAGACATATGGCTAATAGCGTGCTTTCATGATGATAGTTGGCGATAGGTATTATTATTATTATCATCATAGTTTCACATTAACATGGGCATTTCATGCTCTTCCTGGCAAGACAGGGTTTGTGGGTTTCACTTTGCGCGAGTGAGCTTGTAATGCGCGTGGATTCCTTCTTGCACACACATGGACTTAATGCGCATGTCTTGGACTCTTGCTCGAACCTGACTCCTTCTAGCACCTGAACTTGTAATACACGCGGCTCTGACATTTCCTTGCAATAGAGAGGTTGCTAGGCGCGTGGAGGGTTAAAACCAGCGAGTTTGTTGTTCCCACTCCCTGGCATGCAGGAAATTTTAAATCAGATTGAAGGTTACAACAATACAGTTTACATGCACCCTAAACACTGCAATCTGATTCAAATGTTCGTTTACATGTACATTCTATATAATCTGAAACGGGGTTGCCAGCTTCGCGTATCAAAACCGTTCCAAAGGACATTCAAAACTAGCCCAAAAACATCCTGATGACTATTCATAGTCCAGATACCAATAACTAATGAACGAAAGCCTTTCATCTTTAACCCGCAGAGAAAAACAACAACCCGTGGAGACAGTTTTAATAGTAGTCCAAATCTGAACTCAGATCCAAAGCAGAGGACTTGGCAACGGCAGCTAGCGCACAGCATCTCTTGTTGAGTTCAAGCTTTATCTCTGGATAAATGTACAAAGCTGGGTTGGAGAAAGTTGTTCTTAACTTTTGCCCCACTGTTGACAAGTTATTTCATAGATTAAGAAAAAACATTTGCATAAAAAAATGTGTTCCTGATTAATTTTTATGTTAATCTGCAATACCAGGAAAAAATGACGCCAATTTTTTTACTAATTTTAAACTCTGTGTATGTTTTGATGGTCATTCTGAATCTGATCTCTAACAAAATACCTTCACAAAAATGCCATTATTTCAGCTTTTTGCTAAAAAAAAATATTTTTTTATAAGCAGAGAAAAAATATAGATTTGATATTTTTTCCCTTTTCCTGTTTTGTTTGTTTGTTTATGGTTTGTTTAAAGCAGAGGGTCTGTTCTTTCATTTGATTTATTTGTATGTTTATTTTTAAAAGGTTTCCAGGAAGGCATTTTGTGGAACTTTTGTGAAAATCACAAAAAAATGCTAGCGGGCAACTTTTCAAAAAATGGCTTGCGGGAAATGAGTTAAGAAGTTTTCAGATATAGGCAATGAAAACACAAAAGGCACAATGCTATTTTATTGCTTTATGTAGCCTAATGTTATAAATGTACACATAAATGCTGCAGAATGTACAGCACGTGACCCCATTACCTTAATAATGCGTGTTGCCATTGCCTTGCTATTGCATGTTTCTGTGACGAGAATCATGTGATACGTAAATATGAGGTAAATATAAGACGCGAACTTGAGCACGATTGTTCTGCGCACGTGCACAAGGTATTTTTTGCGTCCGATTGAGAAAATACTACGATTCGCGCGTTTACATGCATAATGTTCTCCTGATGATCGGTACACAGATGGGACAACACCACCCCTTTCAATACGATCGAAATTTGCATCCGATCGACCTCAGTCGTATTGATTAAGGTGTTTACATGAATGCATTTCAATACGATTGAGCCATCAATGCGATTACAAACAGATTATTTGGTTGCATGTAAACGCAGCTACTGTCAGAAAAAATTGTCCACAAATAGGTCCAAGGTGTCACTGGGGCAGTACCCTTTAAATACATCCTAATATGTACAATTTAGGTACACCAATATGCATCTTTGAGGTACTAATATTAACAATTTTGGCATACAAAGGTATACTTTTTGAAAGTGATAGCTAGGGAAATTTTTTTCTGACAGTGTAAAGACTTGGAGTTAGGCTTTGGACTTGAAGTTGGATCAATAATCAGTACTTTGCAAATGCATAACAACACCCTGGCATCCACCCTCAATACCCCATCATTGTGAAAGTGTGTTTTGCATTCATGTGTTTGAAAATATCTAGATCTAGTAGTTAGTATGAATTTGCAATACATGTAACCTGGACACTTTAATATAAAGAGTTAGCAAGCCATTTAGATTTATAACACTGATGAATATGTCTGGACCGCGTTCATTAAAAATATGTGTCTTTCCGTGTCTGTTGCAGAAGCCGATAGGAGATATCTGACCCTCTGGCATGAAGGTCTGATCTTTTAAGTGCTGTGTGCCCTTTTACCAATAACCTTGAGCATCAGTCGAGTCTGTTGGTTAGCATTCACATCATGCCTGACCTCTATACAACACTGTTGTATGTTAGCGATCAGGACTCAAGCATCAGGGGAACGTTTTTGCACGCCTCTTTTCAACACGCTATACAAACTGAAATAATACAAAATATTATTTGCTTACTCTATATGGCCAAATTGATTATATTTAGGTACGTGTTTTATATAGAGTCACATATAGTCTAACCTGCAGTTAATTGCCTTGTTCAAAGGTAAAATGGGAGTAACTGGATTGTGATTTCACCAACCTTCCAAGTATTGAATCATCCTAAACCGCACCTCTCTCCATGAGACTAAACGTATTTTATGTATTTTCTGTAGCAACATTGAGCACCTTCAAACATTAGAATTTAAAAAAATCTGAATTTAGCTTTTTCAAAAACCACGCATAAATATTTTTCATATGTACATAACACATAATATTGTAGCCCAGTTTGTGCTGAACACGGTGTTATGAGACTTTTGCCATTATTATGTTTTAATCAGAAAAAAAAAAAAAAAAAACCTGCACAATTGTCAGTGCCTTGTGCTTAACTCTTTTCCCGCCATTGACGAGTTATCTCGTCAATTAAGAGAAAACATTTGCATGAAAAAAAACGCGTTCCTAATAAGTTTTTATGGTTATCTGTAATTCCGCGATTATCCACTAGATTACCCAATTTATAAAAAACTGAAACAAAAAATATATTTATAAATTTTACACTCACATGTACGTTTTGATAATCGTTCTGAATCTGATCTCTAGCAAAATTCATTCACAAAAATGCAATTATTTCAGCTTTTTGCATATTTGTTTGTTTTTTTATAAAGAAAAATACCCATATTTAAAAGTTTATAAGCAGAGAAAAAATATAGATAGGATGAAACTTTTATTTCCCGTTTTGTTTGTTTGAAAGCTCAGGGTCTGTTCTTTCATTTGATATATTTGTATGTTTATTTATTTTTAGAAGAAAATTTTCCTGGAAGGCATTTTGTGAAACTTTTGTGAAAATCACAAAAATGATGGCGGGCAACTTTAAAAAAAAAAAAAGTTAAATTGCGCTTGTTTAACGTCATTCCAGTTAACGACTAACTTGTTGCTATGACGATGTATGTCACGTGATGTATCAACATCGTCCGACTTCATTCATACTATCCATATTAATACTGTATAGTACCTACAGTACTGTTTTAATGGTCAATGAGGTACTCATATAATTCAGTACCTTCTGTCACAGTATGCGATTTCGGACACAACTTATAGATATTTTTATAAGCCATACAGTAGAATAGGTTTGTCTAAATCGTAAAAGGTATGTGTAAATATTGGCTTCCAAATTGATTGTTTCTGTCATTGAGGGTCTTTCCCATGTCAGCACTTCCAGGATTGTATGTCTGTCCCATGAGGTGTATTTTAAAGGACTTGGAAAACCAATACGCGTGCAATGCTATGTATTGTATGCACAGCCATTACTTCAGGGCCTGGTTTTGAAGGTTAATGCATTTTGACAATATACTTGACCTCACACCCAGTAAGTACTTGACCTCACAAGTGACTGTCGACTGGGTTCAAATGTAAAATGCTGCTATGTGGGTTTTCTTAACAAGACTTTATCTATCAGAATTTGATTGACATTTTGCAGTAATATTGATGTAATTCATTTTTAGTTATAGTTGTGGTTACACCAGATAAACACTGGATGCAACACCGGATACAGTTGTTATATTCTGCATTTTACTTCTGTTCTAGACATTGTAGTACTTTGGATTACTCTTAAAATGTTACTAACAATAATCTCGTACATCACTGAACTATAAATGTAACAGAAAATGTATCTTCATGATGTCTTGAATATGGATGTCAGGCTAATACAAGTGTGACCCTTTCTCATTAACAAATGAAGAAACACAGCCAAAAACAGCCTGTACATACAGTATTTGAATATATAAAAGACGAGATACAACTTCGGCAATCTGTTCTGTTAATCCACAGTGACATTCTGGATCTTCACAGTAACTCAAAAATAGTGTGTGAGCCCACAAAAGGTCACCATGGATTAAAGTGGATTTTGTCAAGCATAAAATGAATAACCCATCATCGTAGTGAGAGGTCCAATATCATAACCGGCCGTTAAAATGCCATTAAGTATACACGTGCATTTGTCGAGTGCTAAAGCAAAACTCTCGGCTTATAATAGAAAACAATTACGTTCACCTTTAAATTCTACTTTAATTTTGCGGGGGAAATATTTCGGCAATAGGGGGTTTATCGTGCAAAGCCAGGGGCCGGTGAAGCTGGAAAACATTAGTCGAGATCTCTTTCCGAAGTATTAAGTTTCTCCAGCCAGGGATGTATAATAATATCAGACTGGGATAGAAAAGAAACAGAGATATGTTTGGATTTAATGGGTTTTTAATGCAAATGAGGAATGGTTGAATTACCAATCTTGCACAATGAAAGCATTCAGGAGAGATCGTCTTTGTTCTGAGGTAGCGCCGTAGAAACCCTTCAGCCCGTAATGTCTTTTTACGATGACCACTGCATTTCATTATAACCCGAGTCTGATTATAAAGCCCTACGGGTTTTGTCTCTTTACTCATGTCAAGTGAAACAGTGCTTACCTGTACCTTAAACATTGATAGGATGTTTAATACTTAGTCATGATCGAAATTGCATATATGGATTATTTACATGATTTTATCTAACAAAGTGAGAAAAGTGTTACTTTCTGGACATTTGAAATTATAAAGCGTTTTTTGCCGTGCCTGTTGTATTTATTGTACTTAGGAAAGTATGTAAATCTGTGCTTGTTTGAATGTTATCAAATGTTTGTACACAAATTTGAAGCAGATAGGTTGTTACTCAGGTGCATATTAGTGCATGTTTGTGTACTTCAGGGTGGATTGCAGGTTATTAAAGTGTACTGCATAATTTGTTTCTTTTTTAAGGGAATATGCAAGTTCAATATTTGACACTTTAGGGCAGGCATACAAAATGAATTAGCATTGATTTTATGCGCCTGAAGTGTTAGAAGCAAACAAATGTTAAAGAGCAAATATGTATACATTATATTTCTCTCTCTCTATCTCTCTCTCTCACACATGCACACACAGCCTGTATTATTATGTTGCTGCATTTAAAATTGATATTTGCTTTATTCTTGCCAGGCCTAAATTGATTTCTTAGAAATTCAAAGCTCTTTCACTTATCCGAGTCTCTGTTGTGCCAGCTTACAGTGCAGTTTGCATTAAGACCAATTGACCAATCGGCTGCATGTCATTTGAGGTCATGCACACTTTTTTGTGGTATCTAGATTATGCTTTTTGCAGATGTGTTGCTCCTAAGCAAATGCAATGCATTGAATTAATACGTTTTTTTATCAGTATGTATAAAAATTATGTATGTTCCCTGGGATTCGAAAACGTAACCTTTGCCCTGCTAAGGCAAATCTCTACCTGTTAAAGGCAGGGTGCGTGATCTCTGAGAGCCAATGTTGACATTTGAAATCACCTAAACAAACACTCCCCCAACCCAAAATAGAATCTGGACCTTCACAGGCCTAGTCCACACGGACACGGGTATTTTTATAACCAGAGTTTTTCTACACACATGCTCGGTTTAAAAGAAATCTCCATCCTCATGAAAAAGCAAAAACATGCTATCAAGCACTGTCAAGAGCATGCCACACCAGCAGGTGGCGATATAACCCAAACTGTAAAGCCACCTTGGCCAATCAGAAGCCTAACAAAGTGACATCGCAAGGCAAAAACCCTGGTTTTACTGTCTACACGACAACACTGCAACCAGCGTTTCTTAAAATCCTCACGCTGGCAGCAGTTTTCAAAAATGTTCGGTTTCAGCGCCCTTATATTGCGTTTTCGTGTGGACGAATGGCGGAACCGTGTAAAAAAAAGTCATGATTATAAAAATTCCCGTGTTTCCGTGTGGACTAGGCCACAGACCCTCCCACACATATGCAACGCAGGCAATGATGTCGGCTAGTAGACACACCCTTAAAGGAATATTCAATTTTCTTAAAAGAAAAATCCAGACAATCCACTCACCACCATGTCATCCAAAATGTTGATGTCTTTCCTTGTTCAGTCGAGAAGAAATTATGTTTTTTGAGGAAAACATTGCAGGATCTCTCTCACTCCAATGGACCCCAATAGACACCAACAATCAACACTTAACTCAACACTTAACAGTTTTTTTCAACTGAGTTTCAAAGGACTATAAACAATCCCAAATGAGGCATAAGGGTCTTATCTAGCAAAACGATTGTCATTTTTGACAAGAAAATTTAAAAATATGCTCTTTTAAAGCACAACTTTTCGTTTAGGTCCGGTCCAGCGCGACCTAACGTAATTGCGTAGTGACGTAGGGAGGTCACATGTTACATATATAAAACGCACATTTGCGGACCATTGTAAACAATAAACTGACACAAAGACATTAATTAGTATCAGTTGACATACAACAACGTCGGAACGATCCTCTTTCAACAAACTTGTAAACACTGGGGCGGAGTTTCGCGTTCGTCTTCTGTGACCTCTTGACGTCATGACGTATTGCGTGGGGTCACCTGGCGCATCATGACCAGATCTAGACGAGAAGTTGTGCTTTAAAAGTGTATATTTGTTATTTTTCTTTGTCAAAAATGACAATCGTTTTGCTAGATAAGCCTCGTTTGGGATTGTTTATAATCCTTTGAAACTCCGTTGAGTTTACGTGTTGAGTTAAGTGTTAATTGTTGGTGTCTATTAAAGTCCATTAAAATGAGAAAAATCCTGCAATGTTTTCCTCAAAAAAACATAATTTCTTCTCGACTGAACAAAGAAAGACATCAACATTTTGGATGACATGGTGGTGAGTAAATTATCTGGATTTTTCTTTTAAGAAAATTGAATATTCCTTTAATGCTGATTGGCTACAAGTGTGTTTTGGTATTTAACCCGACAGCCTTTTCCAAAGTGTTTTTCAAAAATCACGCACCCCGCATTTAATCTACAGAAACACTCGTATGTCTTTATATTTTTCTTGGCTTGTGGCTATTACATACACAATTTTGCCTTACAGTGCATTGCAAGCCATACATTTGATCAGTATGTGTAATCCCTGGGGATCAAACCCATGCACACACGTACTGCACACAATGCTAGTTGAGTTACAGAAACTGGTTTATTTCTGTCATACTGCATTGTGCACAAAGGTTTCTTTAAATTAAACAAATTTACTGCTTTAAAACTGCACCTCGCCATGCTATATAAAGTAGCTTTCTCTGAACTGATGTTGACTGTGAAACAGCCCTTTTCATTCCACTTTTATTGATGCAGTGCTGTTGCGTATCAGGGCTTTTAGTGGGTGGAGATGGATAGCGCATCATCTCTACTCGTGTGTTGACTGCTGTCTCTGAAACCTTCGGGGTAGTGAATCATCATCACGCTGTCTTCTCGCGATCTTCTCTCCATCCACGCTGCATTATTAGCATTTGGAATCGACGAGGAGTTGAAACGGACATGTCATTTTGAGCTGTGCGTGTCTACAAGGCAATTCAAATACAAGACTATGTGGGTTATTTTATTAAACAACGATGGAAATACGAGTATCTAATTTTTCCTTTTTTTGAGATGAAATCCAAATTGACCCTTAATAAATGTTTCTCAAATTGTTGTGTACGATTCATCACTTATGCATTATTTTGCATAAAAATGTCTTTCAAGGCTGGTAAACTGTTTATGTAAGTGAGAGTAAAATATAATTGAATTATATTATAGCATAAACGATTCTACATTGTTATGATTCAATAAATTGCTAATATATAATCATTTTTCAACCCACAATCACATTCAATATCATAAATGTCCCATTATTTAAGATAAATGCAGTTTAATCTTGTCTTGAATGTCTTTAAAATCCATTTTACTCCTATAATGTGATGTATTTCTAAATGAAGCAGCATGAAAAGGGCAGGGCTTGTTTTTATTTATCAGAAACCGCCAGATCATGAAAATTGTGCGTTCCATTAGATAAAGAATATGAAACGAGACTAATAAATAAATAAAACAGCTAACTCTTTTCTTTTCTTTTTTGTTTGTTTCTCCTACAGATTTTCCACATGACGTATGACTTGGCGAGTGCAGTGGTAAGAATCTTTAATCTGATAGGCATGATGTTGTTGTTATGTCACTGGGACGGATGCCTGCAGTTCCTTGTTCCCCTTCTGCAAGACTTCCCTCCGGATTGCTGGGTGTCGCTAAACGGTATGGTTGTAAGTATTCAAAACATTTCTTCAATCTGTTCCTTACTTTCATTTTACTGAAGACAGCACAAAGAATTGCCAATGTGTGTAAAAAAAACTTTATTTAATATTTGCCTGCCTACAAAATGACTTAAGTTGTTCCCTTGGGTTGTTTGCTAATCTTGGTCATTTGCATATACATTTTTTACTTTTTTAATTTATATTTACAAGTTTTATCAAATGTGAAAGTCTAAAATCTGGAAGATTAAAGGGATAGTTTACCCTAAAATTAAAATTCTGTCATAATTTACTCATCCTCGTGCTGTTTTAAACCTGTATGAATTGATTTTTTCTGATGAACACAGTGATAGTGACCATTGACTTCCATAGTAGGAAAAATATTTTGGAAGTATTGCGATAAATGATGAAGAAAATATTTTGATAAATGTTGGTTAGCACACAGTTGACGGTACCCATTAAATTCCGTCATTTTTTTTATTCCTACTATGGAAGTCAATGGTCACTATCTGCTGCGTGTCTACCATCATTTATCAAAATAGCTTATTTTCTGTTCATTAGAAAAAAGAAATTCATTCAGGTTTAAAACAAGACAAGGATGAGTAAATGATGACGGAATATTCATTTTAACTCTTTCCCCGCCAGCGTTTTAAAAAAGTTGCCAGCCAGCGCCAGCATTTTTCAAGTTTTGCACAAAAGTTTAATGCCTTCCAGAAAATGTTCTTCTTTAAATATATAAACAAACAATATTGAAATGAAAGAACAGACCATCTGCTTTCAAAGAAAAAAAAATGTTTCATCCTACCTTCATTGGTTATCTTTTTATCACGTCTCAAATATGGGTATGATTCTTCAAAAACACCCAATTTGATATAATTTGAGATAATTTGATTTTTGTGATGGACTTTTGATTGAGATCAGATGCAGAGCGATCTTTAAAACATACACGGAGTTCTTTCTCTTTGTGAGGCGCTACTTCCGGGTTGTATAAGTTGCGGAAGTGCGCCCCTGGTGGAAAATAGCAGAAAGGTATTGCGGAAAGCCGGAAATTCTCGTCATTGGCAGGGAACGTTTTCTCTTAATTGATGAGTTATCTCGTCAATGGCGGCGAAAGAGTTAAGTTGAACTATTCCTTTAAAATTTGTATGTCTTTGTTCTGATAAAAGAATACTATGGAAGTAAATGGGGCTCATGAACGGTTTGGTTACAAACATTCTTCAAAATATATTTTTTTGTGATTTACTGTTTTCTACATAAAATCACCTTACACAACGTAAAGAACACTCTCTGAAAAATAACCTTTATATTTTTAATATTGACTGAGTCAATAGATTGAAATCAATGAGTGAAGTTAAAATTCGATGCTCCAAATGTCACAAATAGATAATGAAACCTGGGTAACACAGACAGGGTGAAAATACTGCACTATTCAAAGCAGAATAATTAATAGTTAAGATCATGTTTTTCAAAATAAAAGCTTAGAAGCTATGAGCAGTACATTTCATACCTGACCTTTAACAAATGGGAAATGTTTGGCTAATCAAAGCAGATGGCACGCTGTTCTCCGTCACATAACATGCTGGTGCAAAATGAAAGATAAAATGTCAACGTTTTTTTGTGTGTGATTGTAAACGCACTAGGCTTTATTACTGCAACATGACGTGGGTTACACTATTTTAGGATTTTTGCTCACATTGTTTATTCGCTTTAAAAGCATGTGCAGAGATCAGCATTCATGGGCATGTACAAATCTCAATGCACATTTGTCCGAGCCATGACATCACATTAGATAACAGTGTTTGGTGGTGGAGATTGATATGGCAGTTATGCAAGAATAGTGCCACGGGGCTTAATCTAACTTTAAGGGGAGATACAGCAGCCCCTGGCCTCTGGAAGGCCTTACCGGGCATCATTGACATTCAGATCTTGTTGAAATGTTGCAAAACCTTTGGCTATTTTGAATGCAACATTTCTGTCAAATTAATGATGCTTGGTGATAATTACAGAGAAAATGACAGTCAAAGTCGTGTCTGGCTTATCAGAATAAACAACAATTTTCTTTAACCGAAAGAAAAAAGGGAGCATTCCAACGTTCTTGTGCATCCAAGAAAACAATATATCCTTGTTCATAAAAGATTTAATGCTTATAAAAAAAGTATGTGCATATTTGGAGCACAATTATGTCAGTTCCTGTAACCGTATCTCTATCTCTCTTCTGCCTTTGCTGTCGGAGCTGCAGAAGAGGTCAAAGCCGATGGGGGTTCACTGCAGTCAAAAGCGATAGGAGGTTGAAATTGGCCCCTGTGGCACTGATTTAAAATACCAGCCCCAGGGCTTCTGCCTTTCTCTTTAAAAATACAAAAACAGTGGATGAGAACTTTTTCAAGTACACATGCTCTGTTTAAAAATAAAGTGAGCTTCCTACAAACAATAGGCTGCATTTCAAGGCATTGTTGGACTGTTCCCAGTATGAAGTCTGTTCCGAAAGGGAAGGATGTTTCTTTTATAGTTTTTTCAATTACTAATGCAACAACATGAAAAGTAATTTTGTAAAGCCAAAGAGAATGATGGAAATGTAGTTGTGGCATAGGCTAATTTTCACCTAATAAACTGGGCTTTATAGTTTCTTCATTAAAGGTGCAGTGTGTAATTTTAAGAAGGATCTCTTGACAGAAATGCAAAATAATATATAAAACTATATTATCAGAGGTATATAAAGACCTTTTTATAATGAACCGTTAGGTGTTTATTGCCTTAGAATGAGACGTTTTATCTACATACACAGAGGGTCCCCTTACATGGAAGCCGCCATTTTGTGCCGCCATGTTTCTACAGAAGCCCTCAACAGACAAACTTTTTTACTAAGTTGTCTCCAACGATGACATGTTTGTCTGGTGGGAGCTACCGTAGCTTCTCTATGTGTTTCAAAAGCAAGAGATGGGCAGTGGACTGAGCCGTTGGTTGCAATTCACAACCTTACCACTAGATGTCGCTAAAATTTACATACTGCACCTTTAACAGTAATTTGAATAGTCAACATTTACAAGTAAAACTTAATTACCCCATACCATTTAGTTTGCTCTTTGATTCTTTAATTTATCCCCCCTTAAGGTACGTACACATTACAAGCGACTTTGTTGCTGTGTGTCGCGCCTCTTTTAACTCATTCCCCGCCCGCCATTTTTTGAAAGATGCCCGCCAGCATTTTTTGTGATTTTCACAAAATGCCTTTCAGGACATTTTTCTTCTAAACATATATAAACATACCAATATATCAAATGAAAGAACAGAAAATCTGCTTTCAAACAAACAGTAAACAAACAAACAAAATGGGAATACGTTTTTTATCCCATCTATATTTTTTCTCTGCTTATAAACCCTTAAATATGGGTATTTTTCTTTAAAAATGTTTTTAGCAAAATGCTGAAATAATTGCATTTATGTGAAGGAATTTTGTTAGAGATCAGATTCAAAACGATTATCAAAACATACACAGAGTTTAAAATTAGTAAATATTAGGGGTGGGCCGATCCAATACTTTTTTGCTGGATTAGGTATCGGACTAATGGGGCCGATCTAAATCCGATAAACCCTAACCCTGTCATGCCATAGAAATGTCAGACTATTATAAAAGCACCATAAACATTTTTACTGTATACACTATATTCAAAGTCCTCCTAATATATTCAACAGCTTTACGGAAAAAAACAAATATGAAGATATTTAAGGTTACAAAAACTGAATGGTGTGGTTAATGCACCTGAGTAGCGGTGAATTAAACGCAGAAAAACTAGGATCAAGATCGATATCAGCCGATACTCAGAATTCATGTATTAAAATCGGATTGGTATGGAAAAGTGGTATCAACCCACCCCTAGTAAATATGCATAAATTGGGTATTCAATTTTTCAATTCTTTATGCAAATGTTTTTTTCTTAATTGACGAGATAACTTGTCAATGGCGAGGAAAAAGTTAATGAGCTCATTAGGAGGCATTTCAAATTCTGGTTGTCATAAACAAATGAGTACTTCGCTCTGATAAGTAGTCACTCCTGAAAGTCGCTAAAGTTAAACTTTTCTCAACTTTGTTGGCGATCGGATGGGGTGGGTCCAGCGCCGCGACAGTCACTGTTGCTCGTGTTGATTAATTAATTATAAACCAGCTTTCCATTTCAATAAATTGTATCGTGTTGCTTTGTTGCTGTGTGTTGCTGGTCATTTGAATTGGGCATTACTCACCCAGGGCTAGGTGGCACAGTTGCTCAGTGGGTAGCACTGTTGCCTCACAAAAAAAGTATCCCTGGTTTATGTCTTGGCTGGGATGGGTGGTCTTTCTGTGTGGAGTTTGATGTTTGTCAGCGTGAGTTTTTCGCTGGGTACTCCAGTTTCTTTCTACAGTCCAAAGACATGCAGGTGGATTGGAGATGCCAAATTATCATTCCTCAACTGATGTGTAGATTAACCAGCTTTCCCCATGAATATAGCCGGGTGATTCTCACGAAAACTTGGTTTTAAAAATGTCAAGCATGAAAATGTAAAAATTGCTTAAATTTACTTTTTTTTCCCACCAGACATTGAAAAACAAAGTCTGGAGTAAATGGGAACATTAATTTAAAAACTTTTATTTATCATTTAACACTTTTTGTAACATAATTTAAAAAATTAGTCCTAAAAAATCTCATTACCGCAACAGTCAGAAAACATGAACACTGACATATTTTCAAAATGACATGACAAACCTGAAAGAAAATAATTTGGAGATTCTGCACATGCATTTAAAATCAAAGTATTATGCTTCTATTAATTAAATTAACATTTAATAAGCATCTGTTGCGGTAATGATAATCAAAATGTCGTGTAAGCATTCTGACAAGACAATATTTCAAATTAACTGTAAAAAAATGATCTTACCTGGTAGCCATCTTGAAGTAACTGGTCCATGTGCTTGGTCACTCAAAATCAAACTTTATTAAAATTCTGTATGTGTGCTTAAACTGTTCTCAAAAAGTGTTGCGGAGGATGAGAACATCAGGCATGGACACATCATTTTCCTAATTTTTCTTCATTATTATTATACATGAATATTCAGTCAATATTTTTTTCTGTCATCTAAAGTAGTCTAGCAAAACATCCATTTATTTTTTTTCTTAATATTTTTGTGTTAATTTGATTAAATTACAACATAACGCATGTTCAAACACAGCCGGACACATTGCGGTAATGAGAATTTCAGCAGAAAATGAGATAAAATTTCCAATTATAAATTCTTATGTTGAAATCACACATTGTGTAAGGTAGAACACATTATTGTGTTAATTATGATGCTTTTTTATGTTACTATATTACACATTTTAAAGTGAAAATCATTAGTGCCGTGGTGTTTCAATGGTTTCGTGAGAATCACCCAGCCATAGATGCTAGAATGGTGTTATGAAATAAATAACAAACCTGTTTCTTATTAGTAAATTCAACAATAAGATTCCATTTATGTGCATCTTTTAAATATGGCAATTCCAGCATGACTTGGTTATTGGATGTGTCATTGTTCCTTCAGTCAACTGTGTCTGCCCACCACTACTGAATCCATCTGATGCAATATTGCAGTACAGAGTATGCAAAAGAATTCATTATCCGAAAAATTACCATTTATCATGCCAGTTATTGAGTCATATGTGAAGGGTTTCTAAGATGGTAGAGTCGTGAAGCTCATATGACTCTCAGAAAATGATATCATGACTGCATCATTTTTCATCCGCAGTCTTCCCTTGGGCTTTTTTCCAATAAATATAGAAACTAAAGGGAACAACAGAAACAATCAGGAAATCGAAAGGCAATGGATTTCAGTGTTTTATTTCTCCATTGTTGTATTCAGACTCCATTTTATGTCTTTTTTTATCAAGGTGCATTTTCTTCTCTGAAAGTACCTTTCTCAAAGTCTTTGTGTGACTTTGAATCAATGACCTCCATGTTTACCTCTGCACCACTTTTTCCTCCCTAAAAAATCAATGCAGATGAAAACTGAGCAAAGATTCCCGGCGCTGTCTTTTCCCAGTGCGCCGACGGGGGTCCCACAGGGAAGCGGTGGCCCTGCTGTTTAGTATTTCAGGATTTAGATGGGTGAAGGAATGAAAAGGTATAATGCCCCGGTGGGGGGTTTGCTAATTGGGACATTGAGTCCGAGCATGCAGACGAAACGCCGACTGTGCTGTCGGGTTAATTTAGCCATCAGGTAGGTTAGCAGAGGTGTTCAGGGAGCTCGACGTGCCTACCTCAGCAGGGCACCAGTCAATGTAACTTTAAACCACAGTGTAACTCATTTAATTGAAAGGCATTGAAAGGTGCTACAGTATCTTTAAGATTTCTTTATGTAGCATTCCTCTTCATAATTGCTAACCTCTGAGCACCAGCGGTGTTCACACTATTGCTAATAAAGGCGGGTCAAGCTGTCATATATCAAACTAAAAGGTGTTAATATGTCAACCTGGACAGTTTTGTGCTAAAGTGCTTATGGTTGTGATGTTACAGTATAACCCCTTTTTAGTTCATACGTATTTTACCAAGTGGCTAATTTGTATGAAGTGAATATGTATGATTGTTATAAAAAACAATACTGAAACACTTACCCCAACATCACAGGGGTGACAGCAAATCTTATAAACACGTATGAACGTGGTGGTACGAATTAGCCATCAAATTAGCAATCTCACAGGAATTTGTACATATTTTACAAGTTGGCTAATTCGTATGAATTTGAATGAAGTAAATACATATGATTGTTATAAAAACAATAATGAAACCCCGCCCCTAACCCCATCATCACGGGGTGAAAGCAAATTATATAAAAACGTACGTATGTGGTTGTACAAATTAATACAAATTAGCCATCTCATAAAATATGTACGAATTGCCAACATGGGCAGTTATGTACTAAAGTGCTTATGTATGTGATGTTATAACCCTTTTTTACTTAACATAAGTGGTCTGTTTGGACTGGGAATATTGTTCACAAATACTAGAAATATGAAAAATTCAAGCCTAATCTCACAGGACTTCGTACGCATTTTACGAGTTGGCTAATTCGTATGAATTCGTACGAAGTAAATACGTATGATTGTTATTAAAAAAACAATAATGAAACCCCAACATCACAGGGGCGAAAGCAAATCTTATAAACACGTTTGAACGTGGTGGTACGAATTAGCCATCAAATTAGCAATCTCACAGGAATTCATACGTATTTTACGAGTTGGCTAATTCGTATGAATTTGAACAAAGTAAATACGTACGATTGTTATAAAAAACAATAAAGAAACCCCGCCCCTAACCCCATCATCAATGGGCAAAAGCAAATTGTATAAAAACTTACGTATGTGGTCGTACAAATTAATACGAATTAGCCATCTCATAAAATATGTACGAATTGCCAACATGGGCAGTTATGTACTAAAGTGCTTATGTATGTGATGTTATAACCCTTTTTTACTTAACATAAGTGGTCTGTTTGGACTAGGAATAGTGTTAAAAAATACCAGAAATATGAGAAATTCAAGTCTAATCTCACAGGACTTTGTACGTATTTTACGAGTTGGCTAATTCTTATGAATTCATACGAAGTAAATACGTATGATTGTTATTAAAAAAACAATAATGAAACCCCGCCCCCAACCCCAACATCAGGGGCGAAAGCAAATCTTATAAACACGTTTGAACGTGGTGGTACGAATTAGCCATCAAATTAGCAATCTCACAGGAATTCGTACGTATTTTACGAGTTGGCTAATTCGTATAAATTTGTACAAAGTAAATACGTATGATTGTTATAAAAAAAAACAATAATGAAACCCCGCCCCCAACATCACAGGGGCGAAAGCAAATCTTATAAACACGTTTGAACGTGGTGGTACGAATTAGCCAACAAATTAGCAATCTCACAGGAATTCGTACGTATTTTACGAGTTGGCTAATTCGTATGAATTTGAACAAAGTAATATGATTGTTATAAAAAAAACAATAATAAAACCCCGCCCATAACCCCATCATCGCGGGGCGAAAGCAAATTGTATAAAAAACGTACGTATGTGGTCGTACAAATTAATACGAATTAGCCATCTCATAAAATATGTACGAATTGCCAACATGGGCAGTTTGTGCTACAGTTCTTATGGTTCTGATGTTATAACTAGAGCTGGGCATAGATTAATCTAGATTAATCTCATACAAAATAAAAGTATTTTTTTGCATAACATATGAGTTTGTGCTGTGTGTAATTATTATGTATATATAAATACACACACATTCTGGTATGTATTTAAGAAACATTTACATGTGTATATATATTTATTAATATTTTTATATATTTTAAATTATATATAAATGAAAAAATTATATTTAAATAAAACATTTCTTAAATGTATATATATGTATGTGTGTGTGTTTAAATATACATAATATTTACACACATCACAAACTCATATGTTATGCCAAAAATTACTTTTATTTTGTATGAGATTAATCTAGATTAATCTATGCCCAGCCCTAGTTATAACCCTTTTTTAGTTCTCCCAGGAATTTGTACATATTTTACCAGTTGGCTCATTTTTATGAATTGAATATGTACTGTATGATTATTATAAAAAACAATAGTGAAACACCGCCACTTACCCCAACATCACAGGGGCGAAAGCAAATCGTATAGACACGTACAAATGTGTTCGTACAAATTAACCCTTTTTTACTTTTCGGTTTGTTTGGACTGGGAATATTGTTCACAAGTACCAGAAATATGAGAAATTCAAGCCTAATCTCAGGAATTCGTACGTATTTTACGAGGTGGCTAATTCGTATGAATTCGTACAAAGTAAAGACGTACGATTGTTATAAAAAACAACAATAAAACCCCGCCCCTAACCCCATCATCACAGTGGCGAAAGCACATGTGGTCGTGCAAATTAATATGATTTAGCCAACTCCTAAAATACATACGAATTGCCAACACGGGCAGTCATGAGTTCTTATGGTTGTGATGTTATAACAATTTTTAGTTCGCACAGGAATTCGTACATATTTTACCAGTTGGCTAATTTGTATGAAGTGAATATATGTATGATTATTATAAAAACAATAATAAAACCCCGCCCCTAACTACAACATCACACGGCAATCAAATCATATGAAAATGTATGAATGTGGTTCTACTAAATAATACGAATTAGCCATCTCATAAAATATGTACGAAGAGATTGTATTGGAAATTAAATTCATAAACCATAAACCAATATGTGATCCAGTCTGTGAAAACTCAGCTAAAGTAATTATTTGAAATTTACTGTTTTGTACATAAAAAAGAACATTCTGCGAAAATATAACCTTGATATCGTTAATATTGACCAAGTAGCCCCTCTAAAGTACGACGCTGTAGAGGACAATCGAGTTCAGAAAATAGATAGAATCTATAAATAGTAAAGTTATAGATTTCCCCCTTAAGTCACTGTCATAATTATGTCAAACTTTACCACTTTAAATAATTAATTTTTATCACGTTTACAATGCATGTGAGAGAATGATTACGAACCCCCAATGGTTTTGAGTGAAACATTGTCCATAAATCATCTATGAGTACTGTGCATGTGAAACCACTGCAGCATAGAGAAAACATCAATAGCAATAATTGTTTTCGACATGATAAATAATAAATGATGTTCTTAATTGAACAATGTGTCGTGCGCAAATGTTTTCCGTACACGTGACCCAACCATGAATTTTGCATTAGTGCCCGGCAGTACTGCGGCTAAACGTTAATGAGACGCTTCATTTGATCTTCTGTACATTACTGTATAATAAAACACATCTTCCCCATGGATGCCTGTAATAAAGTCACATGCATTCCTGTGTACAGTGTTTCCCAAATGTACAACCTTTAAAACAATAAACAATCTCTTTAGACTCGCACACACAGAATAGTCGACTAGGTATAGTTTATTAGCATATAATGTACAATAGCTCAGGGATGGTCTACATTATTTTTTATATCTCTCTCTATGGACACACTAACTACTACACCCTGATTGCTTTAATAGCTGCATAGTATCTGTACATAAAAAACATTTCCCACACACCTTTTGACAACAGTCACTTCCCGTTAAGACAAACGCGAAGCGCAGCAGTGACATTAAAAGCCCTTTGGCCTCTCCAAATGCGTTTTTAATCACTTCTCTCACTTATTAGTCTTTATAGGCTTTATCGCCCATGACAAGACTTCTGATTTAAGCCATTACTTGACACGCCAGTCCAAACCGTAAAGGCATCTTGTCATTTACAAAAAGACAAAATCGTTATTATTGCAATCGCTATAAATAACCGCAGACGCACCCGAGAGCTCCCTGTGTGTCTGTTTATAGACCGCATGGTTTATTTTGGTGTCAAAGGTGACGTAATGTAGGCTTGGGTTCGTGTGATGGGCGTGAGGGCCGTTGGGTGTGGGATGATAATGTGTCTGTTTGAGTAACTTAAGCACTTCATTTATAAACAGTAGACGCAATCAAACCCACCACAGTGTTAGATTTTGTTCACAGAAATCTGTGCAGTCTGGCCATATAATACAGATTAAATCCAGTCATGCCATGCAGACTGAAACTTTTGTAAGCTCTTATCTCTGGCTTATGGCTTTTGATCTTCTATAATGCTGAATTAAGAGGAACATCTTAGCTGTACTCTCAAAATGACCCCTGTTTTCTGAAACTGCTTCACATTTTGTTGCTATTTAAGGCTATGCGATATAATGCCTTTCCTTTCTGTGAGCCTGCATGCGACTGTGAAGTATTGAGCCTCATTTAAATTTTTATTGCACAGTAACTCATCAGGCAGAAAAAGCCCACTAGAACAAAGGTGATTTCTTGGTTATTTATAATAAGCGAGCTACTACCTGCCTCATTATCTTTAGGCTTAAACTTTTCACCCACAATGCATTGCATAATTCCAGTTTCAAGCTTTTACAATTTCTTATTCTCAGTCACGATTTTGTCCTGCAAGTAAAAGCCCCATATTTATATGGATAAAGCTTAGAATAGATAGAAGATTTTGCTTTTCGTTTGCCTTTTTTGATCTCTGTTAGACTTGGAGATAGCAGCACATTCAGAATAGCATACTAATATTTCTGAAGTATGCATACTTTGCACAGTACTACTTTCGGCATATATATTCTATATGCCAGGAATACACATCATCCACGTTTATCAAAATTGCAAAAAAGCATTTTGGAAGATGTATGGAAACACTAATCTTCAAGTTCATGAAAATATTAAAAAATGTAGGCAGGCAGGCGTGAATTTTAGGGACCAAGTAGTTAGTTTTCTATTTATGCATTTGTTTGTTTTGTATTCTTAACCATGATCAAGTTTAATTCTTGAGAGATTTTCTCAAACCCCTGACTGGATTAAAGAAAAAAGAAAATGTGTTTTTGTTTTGTTAACAATTAACTTTTTTTGTCCGAACTTTCCCATTGAGATTTTCCTATGTTAGCACAAACACTGATTCAATTAAATACCAAGATTGTCAAGTAATTGCTTGCTATCTTTAAAGGATTCGTGTTGGTACGAACTTATTGATAATCGACACAAATGCTGTTAACTCGTATTTAACGCCGAATAGCCCTGTTCAGTTTTCTATCGGTTTTGTTGGGCACAATGCATCAATCAATAGTAAATAGTTCCGTTTTTTTTGTTACAATAATGAATTAACGGATACGGGTGTTAAACTCGGGATCTTTTTGGAAGCCTGTTTTCTTCTTAAAGATTGCTTTTAATTCTCAGGAGACCTGTTGAGGCTGCAGTGTTCTTGGTTTGATCACACTTTAGATAGCTTGACATCCATCGGGGGCGATGAGACAGAATGAAAGAAAACAGTGAGAAAAGCAGATCGGTCAAAGAAGAGAGAGATAAAGAAAAACAGAGGCCCAAGCAGACATCACAAACTGAATGTTACTGGAGCATTTCCACTTCTGGAATCTGTCTGTGGTTGATGGCTTTGTGCAGAATAAAAATAACTTATCTTTTTAATAAGAAATGTAAATGTGCACTGCATGCAAATGACATTTTGAGCAATTGAAAGAACATTTATTCCTCTTTAGTATCTTTATTGGCAGTCATGTTATTATAGATTTCATTAGCGTCATGTCAGACATCATACTTAAATCAGCCTGATCTCACAAATTTCAATGTTATAGTCATAGAATATTTTGCTCATTTATCCGTTTCATTGTCACGGATCTCCGCATTTTTCATTGTCCGTACCACAGACTTTCTTTTCCGTGTCAGTTTCACATAATTTTCCTATTTTCTTACCATTGTCGCTTTGGTTTGGGGTTAGAACGACTTTCTATTACATAAAATGACATCCTAACCCAAACCCAACTCTAACCCTAACGTCAGGCGACAATTGTTTAAAAATCCGGAAAAAAATAAAATAAGCCAATAGTTAATAGGAGTCCACGATGTTTGAAAGCCAATGTTGATATTTGAAATCACCTAAACAAACACGCCCCTTCCCCAATAGAATCTGGACCTTCTGTTGATAGACCGGCCCCACACATACGCAACCCGGCAAGGATGTCGGTTAGTAGACACGTTCCTTACTGCTGATTGGCTATAAGTGTGTTTTGGTAGTCGGCCCGTCTCCTTTTCCAAAGCGTTTTTCAAACATCGTGGACTCTGCCTTTAAAGTGACATCCTAACCCAAATCTAACTCCAAACCAAAGCGAAAATGACTTAAAAATAGGAAAAAAAATCAATTGAGTAACCAATACGTAAAACTGAAAAGAAAGTCCGTAGTACGGACACAGAAAAATGTGCAGATCCGTTACAATGACATGGATAAATGAGCAAGAGCAAAATATTTTGTGACCATACCACGGAAATTTGTGAGATCAGGTTGTTATAATAGTTAAGCAAAAAATTTAAATTACCCTATGGTCACCCTTATCCCATCCAACATACATATGTCCATCATCTTTTTAGTGACGAACACAATTTGAGTTATTTTAGTAAATGTCTTGGCTCTTCTAAGCTTTATAACTGTAGAAAACACGATCCATGACTTTTAAGCCAAAAAAGTGCATCCATCCTTCACAGACGTAATTCACACGGCTTCAAGGGGTTAATTGAGTCCTTTTTTTTAAGAAAAATATCCATACTTAAAACTTTATAAACTATAAAAACTAGCTTCCTGTTAATATTGAAAATGTATCTTTTTTTACTGAATTTTTTGTACATCTTACTGTGGGTTCACACCAGCCGCATTTGAGGCATCAAATTCGCGTCTACTGCGTCTAGTTTGCCGCTTGAACATTTTGAGTTTACTTGCTTCATTTGCGTGTGTAAGCAGTGCGTGAAATTCTAGTCATCAAGTGTGTAATTCACGCGGAAATTCGCATCATGGGAGGGGCTTCTGCAACTCCGCTCGCTTCCTGTAATCACGTCACTACTAGAGCAAGCTCCTGATTGGTTAACACACCGCAATTTTTTTTTCAACTTGCGTGTTTCCCGTGGCAACGCTCAAGACGCCAAATGAGACCAAATGCCTCACAGTACATTCACACGGGGCGTAAGCGTTAACACTTAACGGAAGGCTTGTCTGAAGCGTGGCCAACAGCCAATCACAGTGTCCGCTACACATGCTCCGGTCTTCCATAAACGTAGTTGGCTTGCTCTGCCTAGGTTATTTGCATAAGGCGATCTGATTGGCTGACGCACGCGTTGCCGCTTGAAAAGTTGAGAAATGTTCAACTTCTGACGAAAGCAATGGCACTGATGCGACGCCGACGGATCCACAATTCAGTTCGGCAACGCATGATGTCACCCATTAAAAGTGAATGGGAAGCGTCAATGCTTACGCCCCTTGTGAATGCACCGTCATTCGCGCCGCAAGACCTCCAGATGCACGTCAACACGTCTTCACATTGACTTAACATTAAAATCACTTGTGCTTGATGCCTCTACTGTGGCTGATGTGAACGCAGCATTACAGTACATACAGTAACAGTACAGAATTACCTACTGTACATTATGCCTGTGCATCTACATAACAAGTCCCGCATTGTTTCACCTGCAAAGAGTGAAATTTTAAAAACCCATTTAGAAATGAATCTGGCTTGTTAATGTGGGTTTTAGGGCCTGAGCATCGTGGACCCTATTGTTCTTCAAGGAGTTATTATTATGTCTGATTGTAATTTGCCTGTCCCAACAGAGCTTCCTCTTTACTTTCTAATGGCCAACACATAGGAAATCATTTAAGACCCGTCCCAATCAGTCTGACTCATTACAATCTCTCATTCTTCACAATCAGACACTGTTTTAACTAACACTTCAACCCGACACATTTGATAGCTGTGCGTCCTTAAGTGGTCTGCACATGATTGGAAGACCCCACTTGGGAAATGTATTGAATGTCTGATAATCTCTGTGTGTGCGTGCGTGTGTGTGGGTGTGTCCGTGTGCGTGTGTGTGTAGGTGTGTGTGTGTGTGTGTGTACATGTGCATGTATATGTGAGTACAGTAAGCGTCACACATACCTCTACATAAGTATCCCAACGGCGAGGGAAGGCTCAGTGTATTGCTTAGGTTATTTTTCTCAGCTAATCCCTCTATTAGCCACATAAGACACTCGTGTATGCACACGTAAAAGATCCAAGATGTACACACGTTTATATGCACACCTACAACGTGCATGCTTCGATTATTGTTTTGCATGCACATATACATACACTCTAAAAACAAACGGTGCTATACAGCACCAAAAGTGGCTCTCCGCTCGTAATCATAGAAGAACCGCCTTCAGTGTCATATACCACCGGTGAAGCACCAGTGAAGCACCTGTGTAGAACCGCATAGTGCCACGTAGAACCATATGTGGTGCTATATGGCCCCTATTTGGTTCCACACAGGTGCTTCACTGGTGCTTCACCGGTGCTATATGGCACCAAAACGGTTATTCCATGACCACGAGCAAAGAACCAATCTTGGTGCCACATAGCACCATCTGTTTTGACATGAAATTTTAGCTAAGCTACTTTAAAAATGATTTCACCACAGGTAATAGGTGATCTTCATATGGGTAATCATGTGTGGATATAATATAGAGTTTATAAGACTATGGGCTAAGAATGGTACTATTCAAGCAATGAACCTGGTTCATTATAGAAATGAATGCATGTGAGGTTATAAGCTTGTACTTATACATAATGCATTTCACTAAATATAAAAAATTACAATAATTTAATATATAACTATATTGGATAACAGCACTTTACAAATATGTAAAATGCAATGCAATGACTCCTGGAAACATTGAGGGCTCTATCTTACACCCGGCGCAATGCAGCGCAATACGCGACGCAAGTGTCTTTCGCTAGTTTCCACCCTAATTTTCACGTTTAGCGCCGCGTTCTTTAAATAGCAAATGCATTTGCGCCCATGGGCGTTCTGGTCTGAAAACGAGGTGTGTTCAGGCGCATTGTTGGCGCGTTGCTATTTTGAGGCAACTAAAATAGACTACGCCATTGACCAACAAAAACCTGGTCTAAAGTCTAAAGTCAATGGCGCAATGTGTTTTATGTTATTTAAAGAGCGCATTAGTAATTAGCGCCTATAAACGGGAGGACAACGCGGGTTTGCTTATCACAAAGTACATGAATGCCCAGCAGCAAAAAAGGCTTTTAAATATGAAAGATTAAAGGATTGAATGTAAAATATTATTATTGAGTCTCTTGGACATAAATGAGGACTAATTATGAGACGTTAGAAGGTGCAAAGAGCTGCTTCACCTGCAGCCTGGTAAGTAAATAAAGGCTTTTCAAACAAATGCATCTGTTTTTAAATGTTTTTTTTTAATGCTACCTCGCGAATTTATTGTATATGATGACTCTGTACCTGCGGATATGGTGAGATGAGAAACATTTTTAAGTAATGCTTAAAAAAACTCTTTGCTAAAAAAACGCTGTCCAAAGTGCTGAAACGCGCAGAGAGCCGTTTGTAAATTCTTTATCTCCTGTTCGTTACAAATAAAGTAATTTTAGAGTACAAACCTTATCTTACATACTTGTAAATTATTTTTTGATGATATTGGATAGCCATATATTTAAAGCAATTAAAAGCCTGCTTTTTTACTTCCATGACTAAATGAAAACGGACACGCCCATTTAGACGTTGCGCTGTGCACTTTTGACAATGCACTTAGATCGTTGAAATAGGGCCGTGAGTGTTGTTTAAAAAGAATCAAATGTATTTTTTTTTAAATCGTTTCATTGTAAATGAAATTGGATTTGTCAAACTGACATAAAAGAGAGAGGTTCTGATTATTCAGTTGTGAAGGCTGTGCGCCCACTTCGGCGTGACATGTCGAATTTTGTCATGCAACGCTGCGCCCTGTTGGAGTAAATAGCTTGCTAAAAGGTTACACTATTTTAAAAACAGCTAAGCTACAGTCACACTACTGATACGGTAAATGTAGTTAAGCTAACAACACTTTTATTTGCCAGTTAATATGCCATCCTGAACTTTCAATTTCTTTCTCCAATTTATTTCTGCCCTTGCCATCACTCAACACTCACTACATCGTGTTAGCGAGTTATGCAAAGTCAATCACACAGACTCGATTTCCATATTAACTCGATTCGGAAAATGTATATGTTATGTCATACGACAACACAACACAGCATGTTTAAGTAATATCAATGATGTCATTTCTTTGCAACCTCAATGCGAGTGTTCATTAGATATTTTTCTATTAATCTCTGAAAGAAGCATTGAAAATCTGTCTGGATTGTAAACCAAGAGAGTTGCCTGTACGAGTGTATCCATACATTGGTCATTACGTCACTTTCACATATTCCATTATCACAGCGAGAGATCACATCAGGATAGTTTACTTAAAAATAATTCTGGCACACTTAGCAGAAGATTGATATGTGATAGATCTCATCTTGCATGCGAGGATCCTGTGTGTTGCCAGGCAGAAGTGTGCTGGTTCATGGCTTTCTCAGCACTTTTTCTCCTCCAAATGGATAGGAAGAGATTTCGGCAGTCAGCTGATTTATTCAATACCCCATCCACGAACACGACTGTCACATTCCTCCATTGAGATTTTACATAGAAGAGCAGAGGACATCCAGAAATAATGCATGCCTTGTTTTAGTCTCAGCAAAACACTGGTGTCTGTAAGAGTAATGCTGACAATAAAAAGTGACAAACTGAAAATAGCTTCCGGATAAAACATCATATGAAGCAAATTTATCTGACATAAAGAGTGCATTGCTGAATTTGGTGTGGCCTACCAAAATATCTTGTGCTGATTCAACAGGAATTACATTCAGTATTATACGATTTACAGTATTGTGAATGATAAATGGTGGAAATGCAAGCATATAATGTTCTAGAAAAGTATGCTTAATAGTGTCCCACATATGTTTCGTCAAACAATTTTATCAATTTCATATACCCATGCAGCTCTGGTTACATGTTTTTTGTCTGATTCGGTCGTCTGCTTCTTGTTTTCAAGAGTCGTATTGAGTTGTATTGAGCTCAGACGAGCTGCAGTACATCCAGAGTACAGTATGTCTCTTTTTATTCGTACAGTTTTCCATTCAAATCAAGTGCACTAATAGCCTGGGAGAGCACTGAAAGCGTCCTTGCTCGCTTTCTCTCTCTCTACCCATCCGACATGAGGGATTCAGAGAGCCGTACATCAACTGACTGCGGCTAATGGAAGTAATCCAAGTTGATTAGCAGACACAAGAACCATTACTTGTTTTCACACCCCACTGCAAATGGCGAACAAAGTTTGGAGATATAGATGGATGGATAAATGGACACCTTTAACACATGGGATATAAAATTTGGCCTGAAGCTAAACTCGGTATGAAGTTAAAAAATAAAAATCCTTAACGTTCAAAAAACAAAACAAATCAATTGTAGTCAAACTGAATGTTATGTAGAGTTAAATTTCTATTCATTATAAAATCATTATATTTTTTGGTCAAAATCTTGAATTGATTGAGAGACGAGAGACCTGATGAAAACATGGAAAACCAATACAAACTCATGGCGATTTCTAACTTATCTTTAATTGTATTTTATGGTTTGGCTAATTTGCATGAATTACAATCTCATTTGAACTTTTTAATCTGATCTGTTCAACACTATTGGAAAACATGGTAGAAAAGCTGTCACTGGGACCCTATCATTTATAAAGTTCCTAATATTCACGATGTATGTACCGATATGTACCTTTGATGTACAAAGGTGTACCTTTTGAAAATGACATTGGGTTTAGGGGTGGGGCTTTATTCTTGCTTTTAACTCTAACTTGCAATCTCATTACTGATTGGCTGACTTTGCTGCCACTCAAAAAATGTAGCCAATTATTTTAAACTGGAGGGGCAGTTAGATGCCTGTGATGTCATAAGCATCAGTTTTTCAGATTGGGCCGTTTTCTGGCTGACATTTCTAAAAGAGGAATTTCTATGAGACTGAGATGTTTAGCATGTCTAGCACTTTTTGTATGTTCGTGAATGCGGATAGATTACCATTATTCAACAAAGACAAGGTAAAAATGGTTTTTCAATCTCTGTCCCCTTTAAAGAAAAATACCCATTTATAAAAGAAAATATAGATAGGATGAAACGTTTTTCCACATTTTGTTTATTGTTTGTTTAAAAGCAGAGGGTCTGTTCTTTCTTTTGATATATTTGTATGTTTATATATTTATAGAAGATAAATAAGGAAGGCATTTTGTGAAAATCACAAAAAATGCTGGCGGGTAACTTTTTAAAAAAACGCTGTCAGGGAATGAGTTAAAATACTTGTACATTACTGTACGATTAACATCATACTTTCACATACACTTTCAATTCATACAAAATTGCCACCTTGTCAAGTTTTCAAGTTAGGAATGCAAATAAGTAGTGAGAGAGTTTATCAAGCATGAAGGTTATGTTGGCAGGAGGCTCTATGAAAACTCTGATAAAGCGCTTGCAGTGTTTGGCTTCAAGCTTACATGTGTTAAATTCACTCCACCTGCTTTTCCATCTCTGAAGCTGCTTCTTTTCATCTCATCTTGCCCTCTCTCTGTCTCTTGTGCTCTTTTAGAACGACTCCTGGGGGAAGCAGTACTCTTACGCCCTATTTAAAGCCATGAGCCACATGCTGTGTATCGGGTACGGAGCCAGGGCACCGGTCAGCATGTCGGACCTTTGGATCACAATGCTCAGTATGATCGTGGGTGCCACCTGTTACGCAATGTTCGTGGGCCACGCCACAGCCCTCATCCAGTCTCTGGACTCATCACGACGGCAATACCAGGAGAAGGTAAACACAACTTGGATCATATGACACCTCATTGTTTTTAATACTGTTTTGACATTTGGGTAAATTGGACTTCAAATACATTTCTTAAATAAAATAAATAAAAAACAACAATCCCTGATCATCATTACTGTAAAGGTCCCGTTCTTTACAGTGCGCAATATAACATGTGTTCATGTTTCACGTTATGTTACACAATTGACTTATCTGTATACCGCTGCTTTCACTGTCCTTAAAACGGGATCTGTATACCACTGCTTTCACTGTCCTCAAAACGGGCTGATGTCTTCCTTGTTCTATGAAGTCCCTCCTTCAGAAATACACAACTAGTTCTGATTGTGTAGTTTGTTTAGTGTGTTCGACAGCCACTTTTAGCCGTTTAAGCCAAAGCTGGCAACTGACGTATTCCTGTGGGCGGAGTTTAGTCAAAAACTGTAGTATTGATGTCATTAAATCAGGAAGTAGAGTGCTGTAGTTCAAACCGGCCATTCTCTGTAGGCTTTGAAAGGGGAATTCTGTTGAAGAAAATATCGCCTGGCACTGAACTTTGAGCTTTATCATTTTGCAGGTATTATCTATGCACCAACAGCAACATTACATACGAAAGTTTGAAAAAATGGACCAGTAAGAATGCGACCTTTTAATGCAAAATATAATAATAATAATATTCATTTTTACCATAATGCTATAAATAATGACAATGCAAGGTTACGATTATGTTTGTACTGTTAAACTTAATAATAAACCTTAGGAAGTCAGTGTAAATTCAATGTACAGTACATATATATATATATATATATATATATATATATATACATATATATATATATATATATATATATATATATATATATATATATATATATATATATATATTTATATATATTTATATATATATATATATATATATATATATATATATATATATATATATATATATATATATATATATATATATATATATATATATATATATATATATATATATATATATTTATATATATATATATTTATATATATATATATACACATACACATGCATTCTATACATTGCATTTACAATGAGGAATAATAATGAATAATGACTTCCTTAGGATATATATATATTTTTTTATTATATATATATATATATATATATATATATATATATATATATATATATATATATATATATATATATATATATATATATATATATAATAAAACATATATAAATGAATAAATAAATAAATAAATAAATATATAATAAAATTATAATATATTTATTCATTTATATATTTTTCTTTACTGTACATTGCATTTACAATGACTTCCTAAGAATTGTTATATATATATACTTGCTTTTTGGAGTGAATTGGAGTGAACCCGGCTGTATTTTTGACCATAAGATTTATCCAGCATGCCTGCACTAGACGTGCATTTGATCTTAGCAAACATCAGTGGCATCTTGGGTAATCTGTGTCATCATCGTGTATCACAAGCACATTATGAGCTCATTGCTCATGAATCATTTATGAATGACACCAAAATTGATCTTACGCAGGCGCGGAGCTATGGGCGGGCCTGGGCGGGCCTGGGCCCGCCCAGATTGACAGCTGGCCCGCCCAATCAGAAATGTAAAAAATACTACTCTGTATAGTTAGACATGTATACTACTTTATGTGGTGTAATTTATCTATTGCATGTTATGTTAAAAACAGTAAAATTATAAGTAAGCCTGATAACTATTTAAAAACTATTAAAGCAGTTGAATGTTGCGTTATAATGAAATATTCCAAAGCAGCTTTCAGCCATGATCACTTTGAGAACTTTTTTTGCAAGTAAGTAGAAAACGTATTTTGAATAACAACACGTTATAAATATGTGCTGCGCGCTTTCCTCTCAATAACATAAACACACAACAAATATGACAGCGGGGTAAAAAATAGAAAGAAAACATCTGATCATAGTGATGTTGTTTGATATAGCGATATAGCAGCACTATAAGTCACGCCACGTTTATTGCTACACTTTATACAATATAACCTATTGCTTTTAAGCAACAAATAGCCTATCATAACAACCTATAAGCCTACTGTGTAATTGAGACATTAATTTAAGAAATGCATTAAAGCAGAAAGACGTATGGCTGCGGAAATATAGTGGGTTCACTTCAATCCACACCACAGACGTTCTTGGTTTGCTTCCTATTTATTAAATCGAGGCAATTGTTTGATCAAACATTGATTAATATTAAGATACAATTTATACAAAACGAAATTCACTTTAAAGAAAGTCTTTCTACAAAACAAACCTCGCAAAATCGCTTGCCCGACGTCCATTACGGGCTTTGGCGAATTCCTGTCGGGCTAAAAAAAAATGATGCGCCTTGGCCGTCGGGCGGAGGAAAAAATATTGTAATGTGTTTGCATTCTCTCAGATTTAGTTAGGTAATTATGTTGTATGTAATTCGGCGTCATCTTGTTAGCCATTACTAACCTCACTAACAAGTGAAACTGCCAGAAAATGAAGTGAAAGCATTAAATCCATTATTCCTTTCGTTCACGTCTGATATGCGCGCTCCTCGGCTCCGCTCTTCACGAGTAGGCTTGCTCTTGTGCTCATCAAAAAGTATATTAAATGTTTATTTATTTGTCATTTCGTTTAACCCCAAGAGTCTAACATTATTCTAGCAATTCCCTTTTTCTTTCTTTATTTAGTAAGTTAACTTAAATATGTGAGAACGAAAATATATTTTTAGTGATTTGCATGAAGAGAATATGATGTTAGAAGCTTCATTTTAAGCATTTAGTAGCCGTATTTATTTAAACACTTTAATAGGTTATTTAAAAAAGTATAAGTTTTTTTGGGTTCATTTATATTTCCTGTCACTGTGTGCAGGTTCTTTTTTGTAGGCTATGAGAGCCCAATATTTTTTTTACCAAAAAGGCTTAATAAATGTCACGTTGCATTACAATTTAAAGTATCAATAATGTCAAAAATGTGACGTGCAGTTCGGGTGTGTGTGTATGCTGTTTAAATTAGTGTTCTGAAGTTGACGAATTTTATAGACTTGTTATAGTTTCTTATTCAAAAGTGACCCCATAGATTCAGGCCCACCCGGACTTAATCCATGCCCACCCATATGTCACGTTCTGCATCCGCCACTGATCTTACGTCAAAGAAATTCTACCTCTGTTACACGGGTTGGAGGTTGTTGTGCATACAGTACAGGTAAAGGGCTGGAATCAACAAATACAGGGCTCAAACTGTACATAGGAGTGGGGAAATTGTAATTTTATATCACAGTTTACATTACGATATAACTATTCTTGCTGGAAATGCAATGAGAAGATTGATATGGAAATAGTAAATAATCAAGATATTGCCTATTTTCTGAATAATCTAAGCTCTAAAAAAATTAAATAAGTTGTTTTCAACTTGAACTCAAAAAACTACAAACCTGTTAGGTTAAATTTAACCCAGAAATGTTTAAATTTGACCCAAGCATTTTGGTTGAAACAACCCAACATATAGGGAAATTTATAATCCAACGGTTGGATTTGTCAATTTTTGACCCAACCATGGATTTAAAATACCCAAGGATTTTTTTCAGTGTATGGGTGATTCTCACGAAAACTTGGTTTTAAAAATGTCAAGCATGAAAATGTAAAAATTGCTTAAATTTACTTTTTTTCCCACCACACATTGAAAAACAAAGTCTGGAGAAAATGGGAACATTAATTGGGAACATTAATTTAAAAACTTTTACTTATCATTTAACACTTTTTGTAACATAATTTAAAAAATTAGTCCTAAAAAATCTCATTACCGCAACAGTCAGAAAATATCAACACTGACATATTTTCAAAATGACATGACAAACCTGAAAGAACATAATTTGGAGATTCTGCACATGCATTTAAAATCAAAGTATTATGCTTCTATTAATTAAATTAACATTTAATATGCATCTGTTGCGGTAATGATAATCAAAATGTCGTGTAAGCATTCTGACAAGACAATATTTCAAATTAACTGTAAAAAAAATGATCTTACCTGGCTGGTAGCCATCTTGAAGTAACTGGTCCATGTGCTTGGTCACTCAAAATCAAACTTTATTAAAATTCTGTATGTGTGCTTAAACTGTTCTCAAAAAGTGTTGCGGAGGATGAGAACATGAGGCATGGACACATCATTTTCCTAATTTTTCTTCATTATTATTATACATGAATATTCAGTAAATATTTTTTCTGTCATCTAAAGTAGTCTAGCAAAACATCCATTTATTATTTTTTTTAATATTTTTGTGTTAATTTGATTAAATTACAACATAACGCATGTTCAAACACAGCCGGACACATTGCGGTAATGAGAATTTCAGCAGAAAATTAGATAAAATTTACAATTATAAATTCTTATGTTGAAATCACACATTGTGCAAGGTAGAACACAGTATTGTGTTAATTCTGATGCTTTTTAATGTTACTATATTACACATTTTAAAGCTAAAATCATTAGTGCCGTGGTGTTTCAATGGTTTCGTGAGAATCACCCGTATATCTGGCCTAAAACAACATCACATTTTCTATCCCTTGAAAGTTATGAGTACTGTATATCCAAGTTAACATTTCACTTCAAGCTAACAATGTTGCCGTGACTCTGTAATTCTCGCCCATAACACACTCTAAAAATGTCTGGGTTATTTTTGACCCATAATGAGTAAATATTGGACAGAACACATGCTGGGTTAAAAATGACCCAATGTTGGGTTGTTGTAATGCAACCATGGGGTATAATAACCCATCAGTTGAGTTAAAACAACCCAGCATTGGGTCAATTTTAACCCAGTGGTGTGTTCTGTTCTGTCCAATATTTACCCATTATGGGTCAAAAATAACCCAGCCATTTTCAGATTGCAGTTTTTGGATAGCAGTGATGGATGCTGGTAGGTCTACAACCTCACTTACCGCATAGTTCATTACTATGCTAAATCAAGGAGTGTGGTATTTAAGTCATCAGCTCAGAGATGCCACGGCGTATCGATTCCACTTTCTGTAAACAGCATGCGACTTCCTCTCAAACACACTGTGGGAAAAAGGATTGGCAGATTATCCCCTATTGTCTTTGAAGGTTTGTTGTACTGTAAGCAGATCATTATATGCTCTGCTTCCAAAGAGGATTTGTCCCAAATGAATGACAATAGCAATCTCTCCAGGACAGAGTGTGCAGGGGAAACCCAGGGCAGCCTTATCCCCAGGGGGAGGAGGCGCTTATATGTAGGCTTTGTTTGGGTGGGAACCAGTCGTGAATGAGACAAGCTAACCTCATGACACTCAACGGCATGACCAGTCACATTTTCCATTTAATATCGGGACGGCAAATTGAAATTCTTGAGTCAATATGGGCACACCGCTATCAAAATTGTGCTAAAAGCAGGAAACACAATGTGTGGGAATGATACTGGCTTACATACAAATATGATCCGGTTTATATTTCATTTATTATTAAGTTACATATTCTCATTACAGACAACCCCTGGATCTTCTCGATTGACAGGGCTATTCACTCGAAGCCTTTTAGAGGAGCAAATCATGGGGTTTCCATCTGAGCTAATGAGATTCTGTTACTGGGGAAAGCAGGGTTCTCCAAACACCCATAGACCATACGTCCCATCAATTACCCTGTCATGGCCGCCGTGTTCCGGCTTATCAGACTTCCACACATAGCAACGGTCACCTTGACTGCGACAAAGATGCAGCGAGTCTGAAATAGACAAAAGGCTTGCGCTGTCCTCTTATCTTCTATTTAAATATGATTTTTTGACCTTGCCACTGTCACGCCAACGAGGTGAGCAAGACTGTCCATGCATGTCTGTTCCATTTTGAAACGCAATGTTACCGCTGTGGTTGTATCCCGCCTTAATGCCAATTAATATTTGGCTCCATTGCAAATGGATATTAGATATGGCTCCCCTGCCTAGAGATGTGCAAATGGGATTCATATTGAACGGGTCTCTCAGTGGTCACTATATATAAACAGCGGAGGTCAAATGACAGAGTCAATGTCATCAGTCCAACCCTGCTAAAGAAAACTAAATGATATGCAGGTGTCTAAACCATGGTGTTTAACTATTTTGATTTCTGCTTTTATTGGCTGCATACATTTAGTAGCTTTGTTTTTAAACTGAGCTACAGTATACGATAGAAGCATTTTTTATAAATTATTATTTTTTGTGTCAAAAATCTTTAGGATAAGTAAGGATCATATTCCATGAAAATATTTTGTAAATTTCCTACCTTAAATAAATATTTAAAAAAATATCATTAGTAATACGTGTTGCTAAGGACTTAATTTGAACAACTTTAAAGGCAATGTTTAGATTCCAGATTTTTAAATACTTTTATTTCTGTCAAATATTGTCCTATCCTAACAAACCATACATCAATGAAAAGCTTATTTCACATAATGGAATAAAAAAATTATTATGAAAATATTAAGATATAAATGATTAATGATTTATAAAATAAATACATTTTATAGCTTGCCACAGATCAGTGAATGCGGGGATTGCTTTAACAACAAAGTATTGCTGCATCCTAATTTGCCTATTTATATTGTGACCTAAAAGTATGTACTGTTTTACTGGAAAATTAAATACAATACATTTTAATGCAAAGCAATGGGACAAAAGTGGCTATTGTGATAACAATCACATAAATAAAATAAAATAAATAATAAAATAAAATATAAAAACAAAACAAATCATAACATAATATAAACAATAAACTAAAAAAAAATAAAACAAACAATAAAATAAAATATTATAAAAAACTAAAATAAGATTTAAAAAAATATATATAAAATAAAAACCAAAATAAAATAAAACAAAAAAAACTAAAATAAAACAAAATAAAAATAGCTAAGCTAAGATAAGCTGAGCTTAAATAAATAAACAAACAACCATACAGGTAGTTGCTATTAACAGTTATCGATATTTTACATATATTTACATATTTACGTATAATTCTACATGTTCTATTTTGGCACTGGATTTTAGATCACAGCTTATGTACTTGGTCCCGATCAACATATTTCTCAGGAATTTGGAGAATGTACCAAGATTAGCCATTTTTACACAAATCTGGTGATTAATTTTCAGATTGTCTCTATCCGTTGTCCCATTTGCAAAGATAAGCATGAGAAAGCTAACTAATACAAGATAACCACACTCCAGTGTTATCTTTTAGCTTATAGTAGCAGATCTCCTATGATCAGCGGATCAAACCAGCACAGGGTTGAGATCAGATAGGGAAAGTATGCTTCCTAAACCACTGCACTGAGAAGAACCAGACCACCCACTGCGGTGAGCAGAAGAAGAAGAAGAAGTTCCTTCAGAGTGCAAGATCAAAAAGAATTGACAGGAGAATATTTTTCGAGACTGCGGTCAGGGTTCACCATATTCACTTGATGTTGTTTTGATGTCTGAGTAAACCCAGCAGTTGTACTTGACATTTTTGGACACCCCATTGCAGGGGAGTGAAGAAGACTTTTGTTATCAATAGCTTTGTATATAGCTGTTCTGTAATGCTTTTTAATACAAGTTGTGATTTATATAAATGCATTGAGTGAGTGGACAAGTTAAAAGGCATCTTAGCAAATCCTTTTGCAAGGGGTCTCCAACGTTTCTGTCAGCCGAACCCCCTTGACCGAAATTATTTACTTGAAGTACCCCTGAGATTTTAAGCAAATATTTCAACAATTTGATAGCACATTTGCAAATTTAAATTTAAAAAAAACTTTTTTTTCATCTGATTAAGTATTTAGCAGTAGTATTTGGCAACATTATTGTTATTATTATCTGTTATCATCTAGTAATTTTCTTTTATTGGTACATAAAACATATCCGTCTATTTTGTATATGTTCTCAGTCTATATTCGACCCTATCTCACGGAAAGTCATGTTATAGTCACAAAATGTCTTTTTCGTGGCACACAGCACTAATTTCTAGAAACAGTTTTTCGTGTCTGTGGCATGACTTTTTTTCTCATTGCTTTATCTATTTCCTATTTAAATTATTGTCGCTTGGGGTCAGGGTTAGATTCGGGCTTTGAGTTAGGATGTCATTTTATGCATTGGTTTCTACATGTTTTTCGGCCGATTTCAAAACTATTCTTGCCTAGAGTTGGGGTTTGGGTTAATAAAAAATTTCTTGACTATAACACAACAAAATAGACGGTCATGTTTTATGTACCAACAAAAGAAAATTACTAGATGATAACAGACAATAATAACAATAATGATGTCAAATACTAGTGCTAAATACCTAAACCGATGAAAAAGAAATGTTTTTTGAAGTTAAATTTCAAGTTAAATTTAAAAACAGCGGAAATTCGTATCAATAGCACAAATAAATTAATAAAAAAATTTGTGGCACACGAATTTCCATGAGATTGGGTGTTAGTGAGACCAGCAGGGGGTGCTCACCCTGTGGTCTTTGTGGGTCCTAACACCAAAAAAGCACCGTCCTTCGGATGAGACGTTAAACTGAGGTCCTGACTCTCTGTGGTCATTAAAAAATCCCAGGATGTCTTCGAAAAGAGTAGGTGTGTGCCCCGGCATCCTGGCCAAAACTTGCCCATTGGCCTAATAATCATCCCTCATACTAATTGGCTATATCACTCTATCTCCTCTCCACTAATAAGCTGGTGTGTTGTGGGCGTTCTGGCGCAATATGGCTGCCGTCGCATCATCCAGGTGGATGCTGCACATTGGTGGTGGTTAAGGAGATTCCCCCGTTCATATGTAAAGCGCTATATAAATGTAAGGAATTATTATTATTATTATTATTATTATTATAAAATGTAGGCTATATCTTGAAAGGCTTACCGTAGGTTATTTTGGATACAACCTCCTACCAAACGATTGGTATTTATATTAATGTGTAACTGTAGTAACAGAAGCATCCATAGATTACCAGCTGTTACATTTATTCATATGGTTGCCCACAATACAGATTCAAAGTGACAGAATAATAAAAACCATTATAACCTCAGATCATCTTGTCTGATCTTTCCTCGTTTCAAATCAGATCTGTATTATCGTCTCCCTGAGCGTCCCACAGTCTGTCCTCCCTCACAGGCTCCTTTGCAATTTTGTTGAACAAAGCACCTGTAGGTGAGATTTTTCCCTTTCTCTTTTGTTCCTCTGAAAGAGAGAGAGAGTGAGAGGCAGACGCGAGCACCCGACACGGTCGAGAGCGGCAGACGGGAGCGCATTGTGTCTGACATCTAATAGAACCCTGCCAGAGCCGCAGCTCACGGTTAATGTGACGGCCGGTTCTGCTGGAAGAAATAGAGAAAGAGAGGTTATAAGCAGAGCTAATCTTGCCAACACATTTCTGTTCCCACACTGATATTGAACCTGATGGTGGATTAGTTTTCTGTGGCCCTGCTCAAATGTGGTCAAGAAGAAATCACAGTACTAGCCTAGTGTTTACCTTACAGAGGCCAGTCAGTCTGTGAAAGCTGTGCGATGTGAAAAACTCACTTCCTGATCTAAAGAGGAGCTTGTTGTGCCCGACTCCTGTGCCGGACTTGGTCGGTGGTTCGAATTCAGCTTGGAAAGGTTTTGAGTAGGATGGGTTATATTTGTAACAGAGGCTATTTAGTCTATGAAAGCTGTGCAATGTGTAAACGTCACTCACTGATATCAAGAGGTGCTTGTGGGAGTGCCAGACACCCATGCTGGACCGTTCAGTGGTTTTAATTGTGCTCAGACAGGTTTTGAGTTGGATGGGGTTTATTTCTAACAGAAGCTAGTTAGTCTATGAAAGCTAAAGTGTAAACTTCACTCCCTGATCTCAAGAGGTGCTTGTTGGAGGGCCTGACTCTTGTGCCGGACCAATTGCCCGGTTCGAATGCTGCTCGGAGAGGTTTTGAGTAGGTTGGGTTATACACTCACCTAAATGATTATTAGGAACACCATACTAATAATGTGTTTTGACCCCCTTTCGCCTTCAGAACTGCCTTAATTCAATGTGGCATTGATTCAACAAGGTGCTGAAAGCATTCTTTAGAAATGTTGGCCCATATTGATAAGATAGCATCTTGCAGTTGATGGAGATTTGTGGGATGCACATCCAGGGCACGAAGCTCCCGTTCCACCACATCCCCAAGATGCTCTATTGGGTTGAGATCTGGTGACTGTGGGGGCCATTTTAGTACAGTGAACTCATTATCATGTTCAAGAAACCAATTTGAAATGATTCGAGCTTTGTGACATGGTGCATTATCCTGCTAGAAGTAGCCATCAGAGGATGGCTACATGGTGGTCATAAAGGTTATGGACATGGTCAGAAACAATGCTCAGGTAGGCCTTGGCATTTAAACGATGCCCAATCGGCACTAAGGGGCCTAAAATGTGCCAAGAAAACATCCCCCACACCATTACACCACCACCACCAGCCTGCACAGTGGTAACAAGGCATGATGGATCCATGATCTCATTCTGTTTACGCCAAATTCTGACTCTACCATCTGAATGTCTCAACAGAACTTGAGATTCATCAGACCAGGCAACATTTTCCTAGTCCTCAACTGTCCAATTTTGGTGAGCTTGTGCATATTGTAGCCTCTTTTTCCTATTTGTAGTGGAGATGAGTGGTTCCCGGTGGGGTCTTCTGCTGTTGTTGCTCATCCACTTCAAGGTTGTGCGTGTTGTTGCTTCACAAATGCTTTGCTGCATACCTCAGTTGTAACGAGTGGTTATTTCAGTCAAAGTTGCTCTTCTATCAGCTTGAATCAGTCTGCCCATTCTCCTATGACCTCTAGTATCAACAAGGCATTTTCATCCACAGGACTGCCGCATACTGGATGTTTTTTCCTTTTCACACCATTCTTTGTAAACCCTAGAAATGGTTGTGCGTGAAAACACAGTAACTGAGCAATTTTAATTTTGCGGCAGTCTGAGAAATAAATGCATGTATGGGAATGTACAACGACGCTCTCACTTGTGCGATGTCACAGCAGTAGGCAGCGCAAATATAACGACACACCTATAATCCATCCCACTCCGGAATGTTGTGAGGTGTGCTGACCCAACCTTACCCAAACCCAACTGTTCGGAAAAGTGCCATAGGAGCACCCCATTTTCATGCCGGACCAGTCACCGGTTCAAATTCGGCTCGGAGAGGTTTCGATTAAAATGGTTATATTTGCCAGTAGAGAGAAAAAAATGGATATGGAACAATTCTGAAAAATTAAAGGATATAAAGATAAAGGAGAGGAAAGTCAAAAGATAAAGTACAGCAATAAAGGGAGAGGATGCAAGCAGTGATCCCCAGTTGAAGAACATTAGCACCTGGCAGGAGGAATAACTGGTAAATCGTTCATCTCATCCCACATACAGTAGAGCAGCTTTATCACTGTAGACAAGCGCGTTACATCGGTGGCTTTTTGAAGTGAATATATATATATATATATATATATATATATATATATATAAACATTCGGTTGACACTGGCTCTGCAGGGACGATACCAGCTGTCATATGGATAGACTGCTAAAACATTTCATCATTACCTCTGTGGGAATCGTGAAGCTTTATCAAATCCCCTCAGGATGAAGTCAGTTTAGCTGCTCTGGCAGTACATTGGTGTTATTTGAGCCAGATGCCCAGAGCAGTTTGACTTCTGTATGATTCTCATCACCTTTGACATTTTTTCAAAGCCTTGATATTTCATCTCAGAAACAGTGCCACAGCATCCAAATCTCACTTCTTATGAGCTCAGTGTAACTCAATGTACTGCAAACAGAGAAAAGGCTTATCACGGCCTGACAGACGCTCCGTAATCAAGAGAGCAAGAAGTGACGTCGATTTTTGTTTTTTACCCTCGTTTCTGTCTCGCCTGCTGTTTTAGCACAACGTCACCACTGTGACTGGAGATCAAAGCTGCAAGACAGAGCTCTTCACGGATGCTGTGACAATCCATTAAAGCAAACACACTGATCCACTGATTTTGATGTCTGTGTGTGTGAGCTTCTGTGTGCGAGTCTGTCTGTGTGCGTGTGGAGACATCTCAGTAAGAAACCCCGTTTTGTTTTTGCCCTGGCATCCAATGATTCATTGTAGCTTAGTAGGATGCCGTGAAACTCATTCCTACACCATACAGACACACCTCAGGTCAAGATTACTCATTCTGAATGTCCAGCATTGACTCATATAAATTCTGCATGTGCACCAGCACCCCTATCAACGACCTGCCGTTGCCTCGCAGATGCTTTTGGATCTAAAACACAAAGTCTCTTTGGAGATTGAAAGCTGTGTGGTCTGTATTGTTTTGAATCCTCCATTCTGAAAGCATCAGCATTCAGATTGTGAAAACCTTTGTGTTATTACAGTCAGGGATAAAGACATGCTGTCCAGACTTTAAGTAGCCCTGGGTCTATCTGTCTACTGGCCGCTGATGCACCACTAGAGAGAGAGAAGGCATTTTGAAACATTAGCGCAATTGCTTGCTGCACAAATTGTCCGAGTCATTCCAAAGCCATTTTACTCGTTTTAAAAGACAGGATACTGAATGTTTTAGTGTACCTGCATGTGTAGGTGTATTTGTAGTAACATTTACCCTTAATAAAGGTAAAATTGATTCTCCCACACATTTACTGTAACTCGGAGAACACGGCACTTTCTGTGTAAAGCAAATTAATAACACTAAAAACATTTACAGGGGTCATGTCGTTTATTTTAGTTAAGGTTTACAGTTATTTACCGTTTTTGTACTGCTCTTCCTGTATTGTGTTACTGTTCCTGTGGCTCAGTTGGTAGAGCATTGCATTAGCAGTGTAAGTGATGATTTCCAGGGAACACACATGCTGCTAAAAACTATAGCTTGTATATTTAAGATCGCGTTTGGATAGAAGTGTCCATCAAATGCATAAATGCACTGTAATATTCTGTGTGTATGAACTGCTTAACTGCTGGCATGTAAAATGTTTTGTTTTTAGATCACACAATTTTAATTTGACCCTATAATTTTACAACCATACCTCAAGGCATTTCGTGGTATGGTCACGAAAATATTTGATTTACTTTTTTCGAGTTTAAAGAGAATATTTCGTGTCATTGAGCACAAATGTCTGTTTTGTGTCATCCAGCATACATTTCCATTTATTGTTTTTCAACATGTCCAAGCTCAATTTTTGTCGTGTCATTTTATGTATTTTTTTTCTTTTTTTACCTTTTTTGAAAAAAGCCCCCCTAATGTTAAAGGTGCAGTGTGTAATTTTTAGAAGGATCTCTTGAAAGAAATGCAAAATAATATACAAAACTATATTATCAGGGGTGTACAAAGACTTTTCATAATGAACCATTATGTGTTTATTACCTTAGAACGAGACCTTTTTATCTACATACAAAGAGGGTCCCCTTACATGGAAGTCGCCATTTTGTGGCGCCATTTTTCTACAGAAGCCCTTAACAGAATTTTTTTTACTAAGTTGTCTCCGACGATGACATGTTTGTCCGGTGGCAGCTACCGTAGCTTCTCTATGTGTTTTTAAAGCAAGGGGTGAGCAGTGGACTAACCTCACCACTAGATGCCGCTAAAATTTACACACTGCACCTTTAAACATTTGAGTTATACCATTTTGGAATTCATTCAGCTGATCTCTGGGTCTGGCGGTACCACTTTTAGCATAGCTTAGCACAATCCATCGAATCTGATTAGACCATTAGCATCGCACTCAAAAATAACCAAAGAGTTTTTTTCCTATTTAAAACTTGACTCTTCTGTAGTTACACTGTGTACTAAGACAGACATAAAAATAAAAGTTGCAATTTTCTAGGCAGATATGGTATTACACAGCACCCAAAAATAGTCCCCTTGGTAACTTTCAATAGCTGGGGACTGTTTTCGGGAACTGCGTAATATCATTGCGCCTGCTACAGCCATGGTATGGCATAAAAGTTCTTGATAATTACGCCAGAATAAGAGTATAGTTCCTGCCATATCTGCCTAGAAAATCTCAACTTTTAATTTTCCATCAGTCTTAGTACACAATGTAACTACAGAAGAGTCAAGTTTTAAATAGGAAAAATAACGAAAGTCTTTGGTCATTTTTGAGCGCAATGCTAATGGTCTAATCAGATTCAATGAATTATGCTAAGCTATGCTAAAAGTGGTAGCACCAGATATAGATTTGTATAAAGGCTAGATGTCTCGCCCGCGCTGCTGGCCAATTGAGTGGAACGTCCGCATTTGGCGGCCATCTTACCATAGGCAGCTCACTCACTCGTAGCATTGAGTTAAAATGATGCATGTACTTTTAACTCTTTCATCGCCAGCATTTTTGAAAAAAGTTGCCAGCCAGCGTTAGCGTTTTTCATGATTTTCACCAAAGTTTAATGCCTTCCAGAAAATGTTGTTCTTCAGATATATAAACATACAATATACCAAATGAAAGAACAGACCCTCTGCTTTCAAACAAAAAAAAACCGTTTCATCCTACCTTGAGGAATTCTTTTGTAATCAGCTTTTGAATATGGGTAGGTTTCTGCAAAAACACCACATTTTGAGCAAAAAGCAGAGATAATTCCATGTTTGTGATGGACTTTTCATAGAGATCCCATTCAGAGCGATCTTTAAAACAGACACGGACATGCAGCAGCTTGCCATAGGACAATACTTCCGGGTTTAAAAAGTTGCGGAAGGGCGCCACCTGGTGGATAACAGCGGTACTGCGGAAAGACGGAAAATCTCGTCATTGGCGGGGAAGCGTTTTCTCTTAATTGACGAGATATCTCGTCAATGGCGGGGAAAGAGTTAAATGACCATAACTTGCTTAATTTGTCTACCGATTTTTAAACGGTTTGGTTCGTTATAAGCATCAAAGATGTATCTATGACACTGCATACTAATAAAAAAAATTTAAGCATCTAGAATTATAGCCACGTTAATAACGTTTGTAAAAAAACGTTTGAAAATTGGTAGAAAATTGAACAAGTTATGGTAACTTAAAAGTACCTGCAAAAGTAAAACTCAATGCTACGAGCTGCCTGTGGTAAGATGGCCGCCAGGTGATGACATTAGAGACTCCGCCGTAACACATCTAGCCTTTATAAATATTTATGGTGCCAGACCCGGAGATCAGCTAAATGGATTCCAAAACAGTAAAAATCAAATGTTTAACTCTAGGGGAGCTGGAAAATGAGACGATTTTCCCAAAATGTGGAGTGTCCCTTTAAACCATTATTGCTTGGGGTTGGGGTTAGATTTTGGGTTTTGGCTAGGATGTCATTTTATGTTTTGGCTTGTAAAGTTTTTTTTTCTTCAGATTTTTAAACTATTTTCGCTTTTGGTTAGAGTTGGAGTTTGGGTTAGGGTGTCTGGAATGTAACAGAAAGTCGTTCTAACCCCAACCTAAAGCGACAATGGTAAAAAAAATAGAAAACACTTGAGTAACCAATACATAATAAGAAAGTTCTACTTGGGGACACAAACAAAGAATATATAGAAATTTGTGCTGAGTGACATGAAAAAGTAATTTGTGCTCAATGACAAATAAAGAGAGAAAAATCGTGTCAATGAACACGAATATATAAATCAAATATTTTGTGACTATACCACGAAATACCTTAAGATTGGGTTGAATTTTTATGATAAAGCTAGTTCTTGCTATTGATTAATCATAAATAGAACTAAGAGCTGTCTAGATATAGAGCGGATCAATGTTAAAGTATAAATAGATTGTTCTCAGACAGATATAGATTTAATTTCCTGTGACGATAGGCTATGTAGTGGGCAGCCTGTGTAGGTACAGCCCTGTATACATAATTGAATTTTTAGATGTTTAGTTGCTAACAGATTAAAGGTGACAGCGAGCAGGTGTTGGGATTAGACATCCCTACGGTGATGTCATCAGCTGAGTTGGCAAACAGGAAGTCTGCAGTCGTATCTAACACACCACCTGCCCACAGCCAGTGACCCAACACTGCGAGTGTATACATGTTTATCTAAGAAGTTATCACTAAGTCATGCACAAATTAAAAATGCTAATTTTTATACTCCTCCACACAAACATTAAATTACTCAGTTATGTATAATTTTTTAAATGCAGCAGAGCAATTCCAGCGTTATGGATGTGACATGCAGTCAAAACTTAAAAATATGAATTTTCAGAGAATGCATTTATTACCAATATACTCAACCATCTGTTTATATTTTCATAAACCTCTGATGATGAGTCCAGGCATGAGAAAAATATCAGTCTACATGCTCATGTTTTCTATTTTAGATTAGGAAAACGTGCATGCGTTATGGATGTGATAAAAAAGGACACACGTTTTTGGGAGACTTTGTAGGAATTTGGTGAATTAAAATGCACAAACCAGAAGCAATAATACCAAATAAATGAAGAAGTGATGGCTCTTCAAAGAACATTTTATATTTATTTTAACTCTTTCCCCACTCGTTAACTCTTTTTATCTCATCAACTAAGACATTTCCCTGCCAAGACGCTTTACTGATGAGTTTTTATGGTAATCTGTAATTGCGCTATTATCCACTAGATGTCGCTCTTACCCAATTTATAAAAAACTGAAGCAAAAACTAATTTTAAACATTTTAAACTCTGTGTATGTTTTGAGCAACGTTTTGAATCTGATAACAAAAAAATTCTTTACAAAAATTCAATTATTTTAGCTTTTTTTAGAAACCTACCCATATTTAAGAGGTTATAAAAAGATAGCATGAACTTTTTTTCTGTTTTGTTTGTTTGTTTATGGTATATTTGTATGTTTAAATATTTATAAAATATTTTTTTTTCCTAAAAGGCATTTTGTGAAACTTATGTGAAAATCACAAAAGATGCTGGTTGGCAACTTATTTAAAAAAAAGGTGTTATGCACATTTATGAGGAAAAACAATGCAATTTCCTGTTATGGACATATTCATGGATTCTGACATTTTCACAACTATGGAAAATAAAAAAATGCTTTATAAACCTTGACTTAGACTCTGTATGAGTATTTAAACCACCAGATATTGACATCTAAGATATCAGTATGGTTAAAAACTTTTGGTAAAAACTTTACTTTTCATGATAAGGTTGACATTGCCCAGCAGTCTACTTTTATCTCCATTTAATCTTATCGTGATGGCACAGATCTCACTCGCTTGGATTGTTTTTTAACAAAAGTTTTTTCTCTTCCCTCATAGTACAAGCAAGTAGAGCAGTACATGTCTTTCCACAAGCTGCCGGCTGACATGCGACAGAAAATCCACGATTACTATGAACACCGTTACCAGGGTAAGATCTTCGATGAGGACAGCATCCTGAATGAGCTCAACGACCCGCTCAAAGAGGTGAGAGGCAAATGTTGTATAGTAGTGCTGACCTCAGGTCAGAGCTACAGTACTGTTATACTGTACATTATATGGTCCGTTTGTACTCAAGTATTTCAGAGTTAAAGTGCTGATCTAGGATTATCTCCCTGCCTGCTTCATAATCCTTTTCATTTGGATAGGAAAAGAAAACAACTCAGATCGTTGCTTTATAACTTTGAGTCCAGGCCTTTGAAAATATTTAAATGCAGTAACCCCTTCTGATTTTAGACAAATGTACCCTAGATCTTATATCATGATACATATTGTATATTTAATGTACCTTGTAATAAGGTATCATCAGGGTCTGCATACCTTCCACAGGACCCCTGGAGCCAGATTCTCAAAAATATTTTTAAAACAAAAATAAGTTATAAATGCTATAACTTTATAAATATATTTATAAAATAACGTATGTAACTATTAGTATCTGTTCACCAGTTCACCTTAAAGGAATAGTTCACCCAAAAATGAAAACTGTGTCATCATTTCTGTCAAAACTATTAGCGTTCATAGTATTTTTCGTCCATACTATCAAAGTGAATGGTGCTCCTGTTTCCTGCTTGATTATAAATATATTTCTTTGTGTTCAGGAGAACAATGACTGATGACAAAATTTTCATTTTTGGGTAAACTATCCCTTTATTTTCAAGGGGGCCTCAAGATCACTTAATTTTTTTTAAAAATAAGACAAAGCAAGCTTTAAAATAAGATAAAACTATTAAATACCTTTTGTTTTTTGTTTATTTTTGTAACAAAGTCTAGTTATGCCAAGCTCTAGTATGTTATATATTTAGTATTTATTTAATTACAAAAAAAAATGGTTGCTTGTAATACGACAACAAATTTAAGTAAGGAATAATTGACGATGGGCCATTGAATTATTCGGATAAAAAAATGCACACCCAAGGTGATTATGCACCTTGCACCACAGGTGTGCATTATTTTTAAATATTTAAAGGACCGGAGTCAATTATTTTACTTATACCAAGATAACCACAGACATTGCTAAGACACTGGTGGTTATTTTACGACATTTGACAGGTCAGGTGTGCGTTTATCGAAAAAAAAAAAAACTGTGGAACATTTCTCAACCAATCAGAATAAAACAGCCCTGTGGTATAAAATGCTGCTACCCAGTCTCACAAAATTATGTACCTACAGTCACATAATTTTTTTATTCTTTTTCGTGATACTGGTCTGAATTTCCGTGTTTTTTCGTGATCGTATTTCTGTTATGTGTCATTGTCACGAATTGGCTACTCAACTGCTTTTTCCTATTTTCAAACCATTGTCGCTTCGGTTTACGGTTAGATTTGGTGTTTGCATTAGGATGTCACTTTAAGTATTGGTTTATACTATTTTTTCTACATTTATTTTTTTAATATTTTCTGATTTTTAAACCGTTGTCGCCTGGCATTAGGGTTATAGTTGGGTTTGGGTAAGGGTGTCATTGTATGTAAATCTTACCTTAAACCTTAAACACATGATACGTTTACGAAAAAACTCGAAAATTTGTGACAGTATCACGAAAAAACTCGAAAATTTGTGACAGTATCACGAAAAAACTCGAAAATTTGTTACAGTATCACGAAAAATAATAAAAAAATATTACGTGACTATAGGTACGTAATTTCGTGTGACTGGGCTGGAATATGGACATAACTATGGGACCCCTTCATTTCTAACCCTCAGAATAAACCCAAAAGAACTAAATTTTCAAATTATGAAGTGCGAATTTGTTTGAAACATGGCAGTTACACTTAAAAATATTATTAAAAATATAATGTAATATAAATATTATTATCAGTATGAAATTACTCATTACAAAACACAATTTTGGGAAGTAAACAGTCAAAATAACTATTTATGACTACGCAATACTGTACATGTCACATTTAAAAACAAGCAAATAAACAAACAACCTTTCACAATTTAAGACATCTTTTGCTTTTGAAGTTTTTTTAAGAATACAAAATATTCCTAACTTTATACTTTATGCTTACATTTGAATTAAAAAGGCAGTTACGAAGAATTTTCTTAATATTTTGTGAATATGGCATCTGATGCAAATGCAAACAACAAAGTAATTCCCTAAAGGCGGCAGGAGAGATTTATTATATTAGCATATTTTAAATATCAAAGATTTGCAAATCCTTTCCTCATGCAAAAGAAAAAAGAAAGCATACTTTATCGTTAATTCTAAATTAATGTCAATTTAATTAAAAAGTATAAACAAAGCTTATGTGTAATATTGTTTATGGTTACTGTTTTTATTTTTCATTTATCAGGTATATGCTACTTTACAAAAGCATTTAAAATGGCCTAGGATTTAAACCCTGTGGATTATACGGCTTACGTCTGACACACGTAGAGGCTTTATAAATATTACCCAGCATCCCACACTCTGATTACCAGCATGATTGGACAGACAGAGCGTGTGCCTGTTATGACACAGCAGAGTGAGATAGCACCGACTGCTTTATCCCCACAACACCTTTAACAGCCTCCCTCCTTGATCTCTCGTCTTACTCAGTTGGTCAGGGCTGCTATTTTTACATGTACGGTCTTGTGACAAACCAGCTTTAAATAGATAAATTCTTCAGCTTGTCTCCCCAGTGTAGGTAAAAGGGCTGGACGTGGCCATCAAACTCATTATTCCTCCTGTGTGATTGCGGTCAGAACCTTTCTCAGACTGCACCACGATTCATTGCACTGTGCAAATTTGGTCTTCACACCCAAGGCATACCAAACAGACACGTTTTACTTAAGCAACAGAGATGAGAAAGACCGAGTTTTTAAACTCCTTTAAAGGCTTATAGCAGCAGTGAGACTAACGCATTACTACTGCAATGCAGTGGCAGAGAGACCTTAGTGACTGTGATTGTCCTAGAGAGAAGGTTACCACATCTTTCCTATAATTTTAAGCTTTGAAATGTGGAGTATATATTTATAAAAAATACAAAAATGTTAAATCGCCACTCCAGCCATCAATATAAAGTATGTAACTTGTATACAGTATGTAACTTTTGGCTCTCTATCGCCATCTCTGTTAGAAACAAAATTGCAGGTTAACTTACGCATCGTTACATGAGTTGAAGTCAAAGTAATTGCAAAAACGTACGATTCTCATGAAAAAAACAACAACAACAACGAAAACCCAGCCCCTAACCTTGCACCAAACTCCAACGTAACAGAGGTCAAGGCAAATCGTACAAAAACTTACGAATGTGGTCGTATGAATTAGTACAAAATATAAAATCAGTATAAAATCAGTTTGTTGGTTTGATCAATTTCCTGTGAAACCAACGCTACCTCGTGAGAATTTGTACATATTTTACGAGTTGGCTAATTCGTACTAATTCATATGACCACATTCATAAGTTTTTGTATGATTTGCCTTGACCCCTGTGAAGTTGGAGTTAGGTGCGGGGTTAGGGGCAGGGTTTTGGTTGTTTTTTTCATGAGAATCGTACGTTTTTGCACGATTAACTTTGTATGAAATACAAATTAGCTAACTCATATAATATGTACGAATTCTCAAGAAATCAGGCTGGTGAAACCCATAAGCTTATCGTGGTAAGGTATAGACAGTTTTGAACACTGGTTTATGTAGTGTCCTTGCTTAACAACTAAATTTGTTTATTTTAAAGTCACAATGAAACGGAAGTAGCAATTGTCTTATTTTCCCCAACGTGACATACAGTCTTGTTCAAAATAATAGCAGTGCAATGTGACTAGCCAGAGTGGTCAGGGTTTTTGGTATATTTTTTGTTGCTGCGTGGCAAACAAGTTACCAGCAGGTTCAGTAGACTCCCAGAAAACAAACGAGACCCAGCACCCACGACACGCACGCTCCCAAGGCTGTGCAATTGGGCAACCAGCCGAAAGGGGTGTGTTCAAAAAAACAGCAGTGTGGCATTCAATCACTGAGGTCATCAATTTTGTGAAGAAACAGGTGTGAATCAGGTGGCCCCTATTTAAGGATGAAGCCAACACTTGTTGAACATGCATTTGAAAGCTGAGAAAATGGGTAGTTCAAGACATTGTTTAGAAGAACAGCATACTTTGATTAAAAAGTTGATTGGAGAGGGGAAAACCTATAAAGAGGTGCAAAAAAATGATAGGCTGTTCAGCTAAAATGATCTCCAATGCCTTAAAATGGAGAGCAAAACCAGAGAGACGTGGAAGAAAACGGAAGACAACCATCAAAATGGATAGAAGAATAACCAGAATGGCAAAGGCTCAGCCAATGATCACCTCCAGGATGATCAAAGACAGTCTGGAGTTACCTGTAAGTACTGTGACAGTTAGAAGACGTCTGTGTGAAGCTAATCTATTTTCAAGAATCCCCCGCAAAGTCCCTCTGTTAAAAAAAGGCATGTGCAGAAGAGGTTACAATTTGCCAAAGAACACATCAACTGGCCTAAAGAGAAATGGAGGAACATTTTGTGGACTGATGAGAGTAAAATTGTTCTTTTTGGGTCCAAGGGCCACAGGCAGTTTGTGAGACGACCCCCAAACTCTGAATTCAAGCCACAGTACACAGTGAAGACAGTGAAGCATGGAGGTGCAAGCATCATGATATGGGCATGTTTCTCCTACTATGGTGTTGGGCCTATTTATCGCATACCAGGGATCATGGATCAGTTTGCATATGTTAAAATACTTTAAGAGGTCATGTTGCCCTATGCTGAAGAGGACATGCCCTTGAAATGGTTGTTTCAACAAGACAATGACCCAAAACACACTAGTAAACGGGCAAAGTCTTGGTTCCAAACCAACAAAATTAATGTTATGGAGTGGCCAGCCCAATCTCCAGACCTTAATCCAATTGAGAACTTGTGGGGTGATATCAAAAATGCCGCCTCTGAAGCAAAACCAAGAAATGTGAACGAACTGTGGAATGCCGTTAAAGAATCATGGAGTGGAATAACAGCTGAGAGGTGCCACAAGTTGGTTGACTCCATGCCACACAGATGTCAAGCAGTTTTAAAAAACTGTGGTCATACAACTAAATATTAGTTTAGTGATTCACAGGATTGCTGAATCCCAGAAAAAAAATGTTTGTACAAAATAGCTTTGAGTCTGCACAGTCAAAGGTAGACACTGCTATCCCTTTGAACACACCCCCCTCAACTAATTGCCCAATTGCACAGCCTTAAGAGCGTGCATATCATGAATGCTGGTTCTTGTTTGTTTTCTGAGAATCTACTGAACCTACTGGTAACTTGTTTGCCACGTAGCAATAAAAAATATACTAAAAACCTTGATTATTCTGGTTAGTCACATTGTACTGCTATTATTTTGAACAAGACTGTATATCCGAGTGAAAACGCTTCTGAAATAAGAATAAAGGAAGGACGGGACTTTAATTTATCCGCCTAGATTTGACCGGATCATTGAAAGTTGGGTCATGCTGCTATTCGCTGCAATCTTTTCCTGGGCCCTCGCACCATTCCTCGTGACCGGAAAGATTGTGGCCCTGTCCCAAATGGCACACTGCGGACTTGTGGACTTCCTCAGAGTCCACACTTTAATGACATCATGTAGTGCAGACTTTAGGGACCCTTGACATGAGTCCATGAGGATGCACCGGAGTCGGGAAAGACTCGGGCATCACGCCAGAAATAGGAAGAGAAGTTGCTTATCAGTGTGAACACCTCCCATTCGTTGTCTGATTCTTTCACAAGACTTCTGGGTTGGAAAGGTGCCGAAGACCACATCAAGGGTGCAAAAGGGGCACTGATGAGCACACTTCATAGTGTAAAAATGACAGATGGGACACCCTACGGACTCTTAGACTAAGCGAGCATGTGCAATTTAAGGCCATGAGCCCGAAATTCCAACTGAAGTGCGCCATTTGGGACAGGGCCCATAAGGCCACATGAATTTAAAAAAAATAATATGCTACGAAGTGGGCTCATCAGCACTCCTTTTGCACCCTTGATGCGGTCTTCGGTACCTTTCCAACCCAGAAATCTTGCGAAAGAATCAGACGACGGATGGGAGGTGTTCACACTGATAAGCAACTTCTCTTCCTATTTCCGGCGTGACGCCCGAGTCTGTCCCGAAATACGACTCCGGTGCATCCTTGTGGACTTATGTCAAGGGGCCCTAAGTCTGCACTACATTATGTCATCAAAGTGTGGATTTTATCTTAATAATCTTCCTGTAGCGCATTGCGTTAATAGCGCAAAACATTGTAGTTCAATCCCAAGGAACACATGTACTGATATAATTCTTTACTTTGAACTGAACTATAAATTGCTTTGGATTTAAGGATCTGCCAAATGCATAAAAAACTAAAAAGTACAAAAATTGTTTTCATTGTAACACTATTGACATTGTTATTTTTGCTTCATTTTCACCAACAGGAAATCGTGAACTTCAACTGTCGTAAATTGGTGGCCACTATGCCCCTGTTTGCGAACGCGGACCCCAACTTCGTGACCGGAATGCTGAGTAAACTAAAGTTTGAAGTCTTCCAGCCCAATGATTACATCATTCGTGAGGGGACCGTGGGTAAAAAGATGTACTTCATTCAACATGGAGTGGCCAGCGTCATTACCAAATTCAACAAAGAGCTCAAACTCACCGATGGATCTTACTTTGGAGGTCAGTTGATAAATGCGGTCATCGTTTTACTTCAATCTACAAAGTCTGTGTCAAATTATTCCTTCATTACGGTTGGTTAAATTTGTTTAACCAGACATGGCAATCATCTGCTCTGCTAGCGGGAATGTGAAGATTGAATGCGAGAGTATTGCAGAACGAAACATTGAAACGTGTACTTTGTGTAATTGAAGTAATTTATTCCCAATCAAATATTTAGTGACCTATCCATTTAAAATGAACTTGTTTACACTACTAAATTGTCACCCATTGCTTGCTTTTTGTGAAATTACAGCAAGCAGATGTAGTCTAAAATATTATAGCAGATATTTTTTCACAACAGATGTCAAAATAAACTGAGAAAGAGAGAACACATCTTTATTAACATACAGCTAAATTGTATAAGTTTAAAAAGTTTATAAAGATGTAACACAAGTTTATTCCGTCTGTAGTACAGTTTAAGTTTGTTTTATTTGGCATGTCTATAAAAGTTCTTCTGAACATCCCAACTGAGTCTAGATCACAGTCACAAAGTGTTTTATAATTCAGCGATTATGTCGTAAATGACCTTGATGTTTTTTGGCACATATTATTCAGTGTTGCCTAAGCTGTACGAGTGTGGGAATGAAAACTGAAATCAAATCATATTTTTTTCTCACGATTCATGAAGGTTGTGCTTGCTCTACCGTGGTACACTGCGATCCTAACCACCTGCTCCGGTGGAAAACCATCTGCTCGTGGTATTTTGGCCTCTAGCAGGAACACTGCTGGTGTGTGTGTGTTTGTGCGCTGTCAGAAAATATCTTCCTCCTCACGGCGTTATGATAGAAACACATACACAACATACAAAAACATGCAGAAATGCACAATGTACACATTTATTGACACATTGACTTGAACTACACTAGTCAACATTTGAAGTGAATAAAAAAAAAATCAAAGCTGTCCTATGACAAGAACGGGTATTGGTAAAAATTTTATGAAAGGTTTTGATCCACTTCAAATGTTGACTAGTATAAATATCAAGGATAGAGTCTATGTCAGTGGTTCTCAAACTGGGGGGGGGGGGCGCGAGATGGTGCCAGGGGGCCCCAGTTTTATGACATTTTTAAAATACATTAATTTATCATGAATTCTGTGTAATTTAACCTAAAAAAAAAATAAGGCTATTAACCAACAGCACTACTTTGTATAATTTAATATGTTTTGTTTAATTAAAATGTTATGTTTTTTAGAATAAATTTGTCATACATTTTCTTCGGGGGGGGGCAGGCACAAAGGAATGCACCGTACACAAAGTGGGCCGCACGCTGAAAAAGTTTGAGAACCACTGGTCTATGTGATGTGGGTTTACCAAACAATGTTATTATCTAGAGAGCAAAGCGACCACCAGTGTTGTAGTCAATACCACCTAAACCAAGAGCAAGACAAGAACAAGACCAGAGGGTGTCAAAACCAAGACAAGACCAAGACTTTGAGGGACTGAGACCAAGACAACCCTGAGACCAAAGACAGTCAAGACCAAGACAAGACCAAGACAATAAAAAAATAGATGGAATTGCATATTGGATATTGTTGGCACAACAGTAATGAAAGAAATCAAATAAAAATTTGTCAATGTTTGCTTTCAAAGCCAGAAGTTTAACATCCAATCACAATAATGATGTTAACACGTAAATCAGACAATGGACCAGCAATTTAGTGCAATTCCTGCAGTTGTGGTCTTGACCAGTCTTGAAATAAAATCCTGAGACCACAAAGTCTAAGGGCCCTATTTTAACGATCTAAGCGCATTGTCTAAAGCGCACAACGCAACGTCTAAATGGGCGTGTCCAAATCCACTTTTGCTAATTTAACGACGGGAAAAATGGTTTTTGCGCCGAGCGCATGGTCGAAAAGGGTTGGTCCTATTGTAATGGGAGTATTTTGGGTGTAACGTTCAATAAACCAATGAGAGTCTCAGCTCTCATCCCCTTTAAAAGCCTGTTGCGCTGGCGCTATGTCTAATCCCTATTTAGATGACGGACTTTGTAAACTGAAAAACTAAGCGGAGGAAGAAGATCCCCAGTTTAAGATTAATGTTAAATAATTGTGTTGTTTTTTACATGTATTGAAATTGTTATTTTTTTATTAAAACCTTTAAAACCCGTTTTCTTTTAGTCATGGAAGTAAAAAGCAGGCTTTTAATTGCTTTAAATGTATGGCTATCCAATATCATCAAAACATAATTTACAGGTATCTAAGATAAGGTTTGTACTCTAAAAATACTTTATTTGTAACAAACAGGAGATAAAGAATTTACAAACGGCTCTCCCCACGTTTCAGCACTTTGGACAGCGGTTTTTTAGCAAAGACTTTTTTTAAGCATTACTTAAAAAATGTTTCTCATCTAACCATATCCACAGGTACATCATATACAATAAATCCGTGAGGTAGCATTAAAAAAAAAACATTTAAAAACAGATGCATTTGTTCAAAGCAAAGCATTTATTTTCTTACCAGGCTGCAGGTGAAGCAGCTCTTTGCGCCTTCTAACGTCTCATAATTAGTCCTCATTTATGTCCAAGAGATTCAATAATAATCTTTTACATTCAATCCTTTAATCTTTAATATTTAAAAGCATTTTTGTGCTGCTGCGCATTCATGTACTTTGTGATAAGCAAACCCGCGTTGTCCTCCCGTTTATAGGCGCATTTTACTAATGCGCTCTTTAAATAACATAAAACACAGTCTATTTTAGTTGCCTCAAAATAGCAACGCGCCAACAATGCGCCTGAACACACCTCATTTTCAGACCATGGGCGCAAAAGGGGGCGCAAATGCATTTGCTTTTTAAACAACGCGGCGCTAAACGTGAAAATTAGGGTGGAAACTAGCGAAAGACACTTGCGTCGCGCATTGCGCCGGGTGTAAGATAGAGCCCTAAGACCAAGACAAGACTGAGACCAAAGACAGTCAAGACCGAGACAAGACTGCTCTTGAATACTACAACTTTCATTGGCTTGCAACTGGGATATACTGTACGATATGGTCTAATGCCAAGTGTCATCTCCATTAACAGAGGCCCTGGAGGAAAGTGAGCTGATTGTACAGTTTTTCATTTGGGCAAGACAGACACCTTTACATATTTGCCAGCTTAGGTGCTAACTCGGCAGTCGTCCCCCCTTGACAGCAGGCCATTGATGTACATAGCAATACAGTTACTACTAGAAGTGAAAATTGCATAATGTTTGATCATGTTTTCTTTTTCATTTTCCTACACTGTCAATTAAGGTACAAAGCTGTCACTGGGGCAGTACCCTTTTCTAATATGTACCATTTAGGTAAAAATATGTATCTTTGAACTGCCAATATACATTTGAAGTACTAATATGCAGTTTTTGGGTACAAAGGTGTACCTTTTTGAAAGGGTGCTGTCCCAGTGACAACTTTTGTACCTTTATTTCTGAGAGTTTACAACCCCTCCTCATCTTCAAGTCTCAATCACTCCCCAACATTAAGCCCTTAGATGCACATTGCAGTGACATTTCAGCCTAATGAACCAATTAGAAAGAGAACAGTTGATGACAAGTAGTTTTGCCACCCTTACCTTTATACAGCACCGCATGGAGTGTTGGTGAAGCAAGAGATGGCACATTTTCATTAGAGTATTCCCAACACTGCCACCTTGAGTGTTGTTAGCATGTCCCGCTGGCTCCATGCAAACTTCTTCCAGTGTTTTTTCTTCGTCTGTCCAGGACGAAATGTCAGGGAATCTCTGAATAATGTTAGAAATCTCATTTTGTGTGCAGGATGTACAGTCCTACATTTACACCAAATGTATTTAATGATTTGGTAGTCGTATGTCATTCACGGCAATTTTAGATTAAGTAAATTGCATATAAAAGTGCCTCAAGGTGAGATGGATGGGTGATTTTCTTTAAGAACTAAGGACGTTTTTCCCCAGAGAGAGAGATTAAGACAAATTGTGGACAAGATAACACTGTCGGTGATCACTCTATATCGACAACTCTTTTAATCAATGTTTGCTTTAAAATCGTAGTCATAGACTGCCTTAAAAGCCTTACTTAAAGGGACAGTAAGTAGGGGTTTAAGTGTTTTACTAATCAAAATCAATGTCTTTATTCATAAATATGTCCTCGTTGGTGTCAAATGACCTCTGCCAGTGATCTGACTATTCTTGGTAAGCTTAACATTTCTTCTCTTTACTTACATTGAACGGGTAAGTCCAAGGAGGCTTCCATGTCGTTCAGCCGTATTGATAAACTATAATAGCAGAGAGGGACAAAAAGTACTAGCCTACCAACGCGTTTCCACAACGCATTTTCATTCAGAACACCTGAACTAGCTGAAACGGACCAGGAGATCAGTGATTACATAACGGCTACCGTAGTTGCAACACGCATTTGGAAAAGCGAGGCGCTAGAGCGCACTATTTGTTTGAATGCAAAATACAATTTCACCACTAGATGGGGGTAAATCCTACTTATTGTCCCTTTAAACATGTTTTTGGAGTCTTACCAATTATCCATTTCTCCATGATCATTTCATATGTGCTGTTCATATGGAGTCATGGGTGTCGAAAGCAACAAAATGTGGGTGGGTCCAAAACATTTACTGTAGTAGGGTCCATTTTCTTGTATTCTGGTGCCTTTTAAATAAACATGGTTTTATTGCCTAAAAGCTTTGTTTACTTTGAGTCGTGGCCCTCCCGGTACAGTTGGCGAAAGTAGTGAAAACACAAAATGGAGTTTAATTTATATGGATTCTATATGAGCCTAGTAAAATGGATTTGAGGAAGCAGCAGCATGGAGGTCAAGACTGTAGATGAAATGTGGAACAGTCTAGTGGGCAGTCTAGTGACAGATATATGCGCTAAATTATTTCTTTTTTTATTTATTCTTTACGCCATTCCAGCATCTATGGCTGTATTCATGGCAAGAACTGATTAATCCAAGTTGATCCACACAAGTTATCCATACACAGGTTGGGGAAGTGCAATTTGGTATCTACAATTCACCTAACTTGCATGTTTTTTGGCCTGTGGGAAAAACTGGACGCTGACATAGGAAGAACATGCAAATTTCACACAGAAAGGCCAGCTGACCTAGCCAGGACTCAAACCGGGGACCTTCTTGCTGTGCATATGGGCTAAATTATAGCCAAAGGGGTCCAATATCATTTGTCTTAAAAAGTGGTTCCCGATGCTCATGTATGGAGTACAGACCCTCAAACTGCTGTACAGTTTGCTTGTATGCTAATCTTTTCTTATATTTACGAATTCCTCCCCTACTATTCCAGGTAGCCTAATGAATGAACTATGATAAGTATGCAACATTATTTATAACATTTTCTGTTATATCTATTCTCAACAGAGATCTGCCTGTTGACAAAAGGTCGTCGTACGGCCAGCGTCCGTGCAGACACATATTGCCGACTTTTCTCCCTGTCTGTTGATCATTTCAACGAAGTCTTGGAGGAGTACCCCATGATGCGACGTGCTTTCGAGACCGTGGCTATCGACCGCTTGGACCGCATCGGTAAGACTACAACCTCAGCTCTTAATGCTTGTACATTGTGTGTTGTTGTGTGTCCGCTCTGTCCTTCATGGCACCTCAGTCATTTACTGTTGTGTTGCATGATGTGTATATCCTTCCTGGAAAATACAGCTACAATGATAGTTGTGTTTTGAAGCACAATCACTGGTTTGCAGATGGTCTAAGCTGGTTATTACTGTAGTTACTCAAAGCTGGTCAGTTGGTAAACCATCTCGGATTACCAGCTGAAGGTGGTCTTACTGAAGCTTTACCAACCAGCTTAGACCAGATACTAGTTTCATAGCAGAACTAAAAGCATTAGTTGGATTTTCCAGCAGGGCATGTTCTTTTTCTTATTTTCGTTTTTGTTTTCCAAATAAGATAAGATAAGTACATAAGATAAATAAATACCAACTGTTTTAATTGAGTGAGCTGTCGGTGTGCAATAGTGCATGTCGCTGCCTGGCACAGGGCCGAAGGCCCCGCTGGTTTTGGTTTGGTGTCATGGACGCATGGAGGGTGGACGGAGGCAAACCCTCATCAGCATGAGCCTCCGTTCCACCCCCCCACCTTGCACACCTGGGTATGAGCACCACCCCGTCCACCTTGGCCCTTGCAACAGCAAAGCGTCCCCATTGAGGGGATTTTAGCTGGTGCGCAAATGGGCAAGGACTCTCAATATTCAATTTGTTTATTTGTCAGTAATGACATACCAATTCACTTAGGACCAGTTCTTCACATGTTAGTGTAGCCCTTGTTTATTTTATTTTCCCAAACCACTGAAATTATTTTAATTATTATGTATTTAATTTAATTATTTATTTCCAAATGTGTCTTTTTTAAGTTACTTTGTGCAAAATTTCAACCAATCACAACATCCATTGATGGCATTGATGATAACATTAAAATCTTAAAGATCACATCTGACATTCTTCAGAAAAATCTGCAATTTCACCTATTTTATTCAATGTTTCTGTCCATGTTTTTACCGAATGTAGTATTTTGTATGATTTTAATAATAGTCATATATTATAGTAAATGCTATCTCATGGTAAGTTGTACCTATTTTAGCAGGTGGCTAATTTGTATTAATTTGTGTGACCACATTCGTACATTTTTGTATGATTTGCTTTTGGCCCTGTGATGTTGGGGTTAGCGGTGGGGTTTCTTTATTGTTTTTGTATGATCCATTTTGTATCAATTCATGTGAATTAGCCAACTCATAAAATATGTACAAATTGTCATAAGATCAGGCTAGTATAGAAGTACACTCTTAAAAATAAAATTGCTTCACAATGCCGTAGAAGAACTTAATTTTCGCAAAATGGTTGAAAAAAGTTATTTAGATACTAAAAGGGTATGAGAGTAATGGTTTCTTAGAGCAACCTTTGACCGAATGGTCCTTGAGGAACCAAAAATGGTTCTATTATGGCATCGCTGTGAAGAACCTTTTAAGCACCTTTATTTTTATAAGTGTACTGTATCTACAGTTTTATTGTGACAGTGATATAGATGATGTGCATTTCTGGGCATAACATCTCTACAACACACAAATCCATCATCACTCACACTTACTTTAAAGATTTAGATATATTTACAGTACTCATTTGAACAGCTTTAAAGGAACAATGGTGTCTTAAGTCACATCACAGCTGCAAAATTTAGTAATTTCATTCTTAAGATACAGACCACAGTTCATCATGAATTTGAATTGTGTGGAATTCAAATGTGAGCGAATACATCCTGAACATTTGGAGAACATCAGTCTGATGTTCAGCACCATCCAGCGGGTTTACTCTATGAGCTTGTCACTTGATTTAGATCGAACTATCAGCGAGTTTCCTTTTTACCTGACATCTTGTAGCTGAAGCAAAGCACCTTATATCTTAAATTGAGTGGTCACATCTAAATCTAACTTATATTTTTGAAAGGGGATGATATGATTAATAAATTAGTGAAAATGTGTATCTTTTGATTTCGCAGTTCGTAAGACAGAAGATAAGATAAGATGTGACCTGGAAAGTCAAAGTAAAATGTTTCTCCTTTAAGCATATGAATCGGTTATGGTTACTTATATATAGCATGAAGTGATGCATACTTTAAGTGCATGGAAAACAGTAGAAATTAAGAGTTTGGTTCCAAAACGTGATAAACGCATTTAAAAAAATAGTTACCACCAAAACAGGTATTGTATCTGGTCAGTATTAAAAAGTACAGAAATTCTTAATTTTACGCAAAATCCGATACCCGCCATGTTTTTCCGTCATCTATTCTCCCTTTTTTCCAACACTCTTAAAATGGCTGGGTTATTTTTGACCCATAATGGGTAAATATTGGACAGAACACACTGTTGGGTTAAAATTGACCAAATGCTAACCCAACTGCTGGGTTATTATACCAAGTGGTTGCATGACAACAACCCAACATTGGGTAATTTTTAACCCAGCAAGTGGTAATTTTTAACCCAGCATGTGTTCTGTACCATATTTTTAGAATGAAACCGCGACAAACGGCAGTCTTTATTATCTACAGAATGCAATAAATCCACTCAACAAATCACAGCGCACCATTCCACGCATTGTAAACAACAATGGCGGCGCGTTGAATACACACAGAATCCTAGTTTTCCTCATCTACTTTGTACATCATGATCAACAAACAAACAAAAACACAATAATACTTTTGTTGGCATTGATAAACCTGTGGTGGTTTTCTGTGGCGGGAAAGAAACGTAAGCCATCAAAATCAAATAATTTATGTGAGAGGCACTCGGTTGTAGTAAAAATGCCGGCTGTTGCTTGTTCTCCCGACGGCATCAAGCTTCTGTCATGCTAACACATTTACTCCAGGTGAACTTATGAAAAACATTCCATTATTTTACTCGAAGTCAACGAAAATCGAGCAGGACCAAAACATTTTACAGCTGATCGATGTGAAAAAAGTTCAGCGACAACGTCCCAAGGATGACAGCAGCAATGACAGTGTTCTTAATATGACAAAGTAAGTGTTTTTTATTAATGACATTAATGTTTATTTTTTAATCAGTGTATACAACTAGTCAACTAAATGAACGGCAAAGATGAATGTACATTTATAAATTGATTCAAACGATTTATAGCATTTTGAAAAAAAAAACTTTTAGCATTTTAGCAAGTTTTTATAATAAATCTTTGAAAATCAAAATATGGATTATAATTTGTAATGTTATTATAACCTAAAGATGCTATGTGAAAGTTTGTAACAGAAAATAGTGGTTTTCATCTTGTCACTTTCTTGGTGTAGAAAACACGTTTTTACCCAAATTAGTCAAAATGAATTTATTGCGTTTTGGAACCAAACTCTTCAAAATTACTTAAGTTTTATAAGAATATATAAAGTTTGACTTTTTTCCCTCTTGCCTGCATCCTGGCCCGTACGCTGTTTAATCGTTGAATATTGATTCACATATTTTTTCTGTTTCTTTTTCTAAATTCTGGCATGCTGCTATTGACTTGCCTTGCACTAAAAGTCAGATTGGATTGGTTTGAATCAATATGCCATCTTGACCTGCACGTCACAACCAATCAATAACAGATAAGATTTGACACGATCAGGCCAATCAAATCAAAGAGATGCCCGAAAAGACAGTATGCATAATGCTGCACCCATCTCTGTTTGTGGCTTCGATGTTATCACCCTTCAAATTTGATCAACGTCGGCCATAGCATGAGATGGTCGGTGTTAACAAAGCATTTGTCCATTCATGTGGAGAACAGGCTTGCTCTAGATTGTAACTTTTAGAAAACACACTTCTTCTTATGCAGAAGTGATTTGACATTAGTCAAACTAAAACAAGGGGTCTTGTCTCATACAAGGGAAAAATACGGACCGTGACATGATTGAGTCGTGCTCCATGTACCTTTCTTTGGACTGCAAATGCTTGTCTCGTCCTAACCGAAAGAATTTGAAAAAAAAACAAAGAAAAAAAAACAAAGCATTACCATGCATTAACCAGAATGACATGTCTGTACAATTGATGTATCTATCTTTATTCAAAAATTATTTGACCAGGAGCCCCTCTTGAGATGAGCTCATCTCGTTTTCAAGAGTGTCCTGGCCGACCAGTAGGCAGCAGGTAAATTCCACATGACGATCCAGATTTCCCCCCTCACATTTGAAATGATCCACAGGCTTTAATGCAGCCAGCATGCGTTCAGTGGACCTAAAATAAAAACAAAGCTGATAAAAATGCTATTGTTAGTAGATTTAAAGTTGCATGCTATTGTTAAAGTCAAGGCAAGTGATTTTAAGGTCTATTCCCTGTCATGTTATATCTGTCTTTAGGATGATCTATGCATGCAAAACACAATTGTAAAAGATAAACTGGTAACACTTTACAATATGGTTGTATTTGTTAACATTAGTAAATGCATAAGTATTAAGTTTAAATGTATCAGCCTTTAACAATCTTAGCTAATGCCAATGCATTAGCTCAAATTAAAATTAACATGAACTAAAATGAATAAATGTTGTAGAAGTATTGTTTATTGTTAGTTAATGCACTAACTAATGTTAACAAATACAACCTAATTGTAAAGTGTTACAGATGAACTTGACGCAGATGAAGCAAGACATAATGATGCAACTTTACTGCTTGTTATTGTAATGTTTCTATTCACTAAAGACTTCATTTTTTGTTTACTTATTTTTTTAAATAATCTTTAAAGGGTAGTTCATTCAAAAATAAAAAGTGTCTTTATTTACTCAGCCTCGTGTAATTTCAAACCTGTATGACTTTTATTCTTGAAACACTAAAGAGTAAAACTTGAAAAAAATTGCACTGCAAAAATTAACTTTCTAATTTAGTATTTTTGTCTCGTTTTAAATAAAGATGTATTTTCTTGATGAGCAAAATGATCTAAGAAAAAAGTCAAGTTTTAGACAAAAATATAAAATTTAAGTGAATTTGTGCCAATGGGGTGAGAATTTTGCTTGAATTAAGTGTTTAAAAAAATCTTATTTTAAGATTTTTTCTCTCACTCAATTGGCAGATATTTTTGCTTGTTTTAAGCACAAATTCACTTAAATTGTATATTTTTTCTCAAAACTAAACTTATTTTCCTAGGTCATTTTGCTCATCAAGTAAAAGCTTCTTAATTTAATAATTTTTTGATATTTCTACTGAAAACAAGACACAAAAGACTAAGTAAGAAGGTAATTTTTTGCAATGTGTTCTGGAGCTTTCAAGCCACAACACTGCAAAAAAAAAAAAAGATTTTCAAGAAAAATATTTCTTAGTATTTTTGTCTTGTTTTCAGTAAAAATATTTAAAAATTCTTAAATTAAGATGCTTTTTCTTGATTAGCAAAATGACCTAGGAAAATAAGTCTATTTTTTAGAACTAAAATATAAAATGTGATTTTGTGCATAAAACAAGCAAAAAATCAGCCAATGGAGTAAGCATTTTTTCTTGAATTTTTCTTGAATTTCGTTTTTTTTAAAGAAAATTTTTCGAGATTTTTTTTTTGCTTACCCCATTGGCAGATTTTTTGCTTGTTTTATTCACAAAATCACTTAAATTTGATATTTTTGGTCTAAAAACTAGACTTATTTTCTTGGGTCATTTTGCTCATCAAGAAAAGCATCTTAATTTAAGAATTTTTAGATAGTTTTACTTAAAACAAGACAAAAATACTTAGAATTTTTTCCTTGAAAATCATTTTTTGCAGTGAAAGAGTACTGCAAAAAAGTACTTTGTTACTTAGTAATTTTGTCTTGTTTTCTGTAAAAAATATCTTAAAATTCTTAAATTAAGATGTATTTTCTTAATAAGCAAAATGACCTAGAAAAATAAGCCTAGTTTTTGGACAAAAAAAAAAAAAAAATATATATATATATATATATATATATATATATATATATATATATATATATATATATATTAGGGGTGTAACGGTACGTGTATTCGAACCGGACCGTTTCGGTTCAGGGCTTTCGGTTCACCGAAAGGCCGAATGCATTTTGTGTGCGCCTGTGCGGAACATAATACGTGCGTTTCCGCACGAACTTATTAAGTGGCGGAAGTCTCCTCGTTCAGCGCAAGTCTTCTGTCAAACATATAACATAATTCGGCCCGCAGAAAGATTTTTATTTACTTAGTTGTATATCCGTTTGATTATTGATGTAAACGTTTACGTGTCGTATCTAAAAGCGCATGTTAAACGCGTGTCAACGCGCTGCTTTGTTCTTTCAAAAGTGAGTGAGAGGATGCACGTCTTTCGTTGCTACGCATTCATGAGACGCACTTTCTGTGACAGCAAGAATAAGGAATGCGTGATCAGATTTTTCATCTGCATATCACGTCAATCATATCATTGTCACAATGCGATCAGCTGGTCAGGACAGAGAAGAGCTGTAACCCGGGCTTACTCAGCTGTTACTCAGCTGCGGAGGGGTTCGTTAGTAAAGTCACAGGCAGCTTACATTGACAACACAAGCAAAGAATAGGAGAAACGTGCAAGATCAAAGATGGCTATGCATGCAACTAACTAATCTCAAAATGAGTGTATAATAAGTATATCATCATGTTGCTTGCTATGCAGTTACACATAGAGCAGTAATATTATTTTTATACAGAGATGGTACATAGCCAATTCAATACTGTGAGTTAAACAATCCAAAATAAATCAAAACAGAACATTTTTGGTGGCAAAAATGTAGGCTAATTGTTCATAAATGTATTCAGGAATTGAATTTGTTTGTTCAAGGTTTTAGTAGAAAAAGTTTAAGAGAAGGTTAAGAAAAGAGTTACCTTCTGTTATAAAATAATGTAAAAAAAAGAACTTTGCAGTAGTATTTTATTTATTATTTTTTCATTTTATATATATTTTATATGTTATATTTAATAAAAAGTGTTTAAAAAAGTGTAAACAAATTGTAAAAAAAGTTTATAGTAATAAACAACCTGCAGTTTAATGTTTGCATTTTTCCCTTACTGTACCGAAAATGAACCGAACCGTGGCTTCAAAACCGGGGTTCGCACCGAACCGTGATTTTTGCGTACCGTTACACCCCTAATATATATATATATATATATATATATATATATATATATATATACTTAAATTAGTACTTAAAACAAGCAAAAAAATCTGCCAATGGAATAAGAAATATTTTCTTGAAATAAGTTTACTTTTTTTCATAAACACTTTTTTCATAAACACATTTTTTGCTTGTTTTAAGCATAAATTCGCTTAAATGTGATATTTTTTGTCTAAAAAACGTTTGCTCATCAAAAATTATCGTAATTTAAGAATTTTTTGATATTTTTCCTGAAAACAAGACAAAATACTAAGTAACAAAGACTTTTTTTGCAGTGTAAAGTATGTTTAGAAAAAGATTAAACTCAAAATAATGATTTATTTACAAAGAACGAAAATTATGTGAATTTGGAATGAGGGTGTGTAATAAAAAACAATTTTCTAACTATTTTTTTTTAACTTAACAAAGCAATTCCACACCTACACTGTAAAAAAGGTCAAATGTACCCCAGCTGTCAATAGGGCAGTACTCTTACAAAAAGTTCACATTTGGACCTAAAGATTTCATATTGGAACCTCAAGGGTACATACAGTATTGGTACCAAATGTATATTTACCTAATGGTACGTATTAGGACTTTTTTAAAGGATACAGCCCCAATGACAGCATATTTTGACAATTTTTTTCTAACAGTGTAGTATTGAACAATGAATTTCAATTAGATTTTTGCAGTTATTTTTGTTTACAGATATAAAAATTATTCTAGAGATTAAACCTACTATGAGAACTTTCTTCTGGCTTCTATATCTTTATTGAAATATTTAAGAGTCGATGATAAAATCTATACTCACTATAACTATAAAAGGAAAGGTATTTTCAGGTTTTCATTGAATATGTGGATCCTGTCAACATAATTTACAGCCTAGATACATCCTAATATAATACATTAGCAGTAAAACATAAGCTTTTCTTTCGCATCCTATTTATAGCTGCGGTCCAAACGTCACCGCAGCCACCTGGCAAGGTGCTTGTGCTCAATGGGATGCTGCATTTACAGCTCACCGCATTCAGCACATTCATTAGAAAAGACAGACTGCAGGTTATTAGACGTCTTTAATGACACAGATACAGAAAATTTGAGCCCAGTATTCACATTCAGCACCAGATGAATGCAGGAGAGAGGGCTAATATCTCTTAGCTAATAGCACTTAAATTTCCATAGACATTCAATGGAACAGAACGTTCCATTCAAGTAGATTTACGTCTTTCTCCATACAAACTCTTGAATAGGTTTTGTTCTGAAACTTTTACTGAATGTACAGAAATTAATGTTGAATAAGTGTTCAGAATGAAGGTCTTTCTAAGACTTGCTCACAATCAGATGTTATTTTTCCTTTTCTCAATTTTTTTTATTAGATATTTATTTAAGTGAATAGTTCACCTGAAAATGATCCAAACTTTCTCAAACTTACCAATTTATCATAAATGTTTTGTAAACAAACCTCAGAAAAATAGCTTCATTAGTTAGTCTTATTTTTTCGATACATATCTAAAAATTCTTAAATCAAGATGTATTTTCTTGATGAGCAAAATGACCTAAGAAAATAAGTATTTAGACAAATACGTTTTAGACAAATAAAAAATATACAACTTAAGTGCAATGGGGTAAGACATTTTTTCTGGAATTTTTCTTTAATTAGTGTTTAAGAAAACAGTTTAAGATTTTTTCTTACCGCATTGCAGGGTTCCAAACTGCGAGTAAATATATTCGATGAAAGTGACTGCATTTACGCCCACTGAAATGCAAAAAAATGATTTTCAAGAAAAAAATTCTTAGTACTTTTGTCTTGTTTTCAGTAAAAATATCTAAAACTTCTTAAATTAAGGTGCTTTTTCTTGATGAGCAAAATGACCCGAGAAAATAAGTCTAGTTTTTAGTGATTTTGTGCATAAAACAAGCAAAAACATCTGCCAATGGGGTAAGCTAATTTTTCTTGAATTTTTTCTTGAATTTAGTGTTTAAGAAAAATGTTCAAGATTTTTTTGCCTAAATATAGCACTGAACACTGTGTGTGCGCCCTAGAAGTCAGAAAAAAATGTAAAACATTGTGCTTAGTACATTACATTAGAGTTGATTGAAAGTTTAATGGTTTACAGTAAGGCAAATATATGTTAAGAGTGTGGTAAAGTAAAAAAAAAATTATGTATATAAAGAAGAAATGTATCTGTATTTGTAATGAATTTATTAATGCATTAAACATGTTTATTGTAGTGTTTATTTTTTTACACCACCTAGTGACTGGTGCCACCAGATTGAGGCACAGTGCCACCAGCTGCACAACTTGGTGGCGCGAGTGCCACCTCTCTCAAATGTCATTTTACTCATCAAGAAAATGCATCTCAATCTAAGAATTTTAAGATATTTGTACTAAAAACAAGACCAAAGTAAAAAAGTGTATTGTATAATTTAATATGTTTTGTTTCATTCTTATTCTGAGTTTTGAGATTGTTTTATGTCATGAATTTTCTTTGGGGGCCCATAACGGGATGCACCCTACACGAGCGTGGGGCGCACGCCAAAAAACCACCAATGTAACCCAAGCTTTTATACATTTATTTTTTCCTATATAGATCTCTATAAACATGTAAACATGACAAAATGCTCAGAAAATTTAGCAGTCGACATCCCCAAAACCTGTTTAACCCTTAGAGACCGTGATCGTTGTAGATCTGGAGTTAGTGGTCTAGGCGCCTTTCCTCGATGGCCCTGTAAGAAATGAATAACATGATCAACTCCTCATTCACAGAATTCACGATTCCTCCATACATCTTTTCAAGCGACACGTAAGTCTGTAGTACAGTACAGTGTGTGTTCAATTAGAAGTAGACAGTTGTGTATTTGGATTTAATTGGATTGTATTCACCATGGCTGCCAGTAAATTACACATCATAGCTTTTGCCCTTGACAATGAAAGAGCCAAAGCAATTTTCTCAGTGTGGGTACCAAACATCAGCGGCAAACAGTCATCATTTCCCCTTGCCAAAATGCATCTTAGGTCTGCCTTTACAAAACTCACTTACGGTAGTCATGTTTACTGCTAATGGTATAGCAGTGCACAAGTGAGCAAGAATGCTGTGTGTAATTTGATATTCAAGAACAGATCAGGTTCGTAAAACCTCATTGAACTCTCAGAAGGTATTGAGATTATGTAAATAGTCAGAAAAATGGCCAGAATGATCCTAGGCTGTCAGTGGGGCAGTAGCTTACCCCTTTGAAAAGGTCCTAATATGTTCCACTTAGGTACAGATATGGTGCTGCATAGCACTAAAGGTGGTTTACTGCCTCATAATCATAGGGGGACCATTTTTAGTGCTAAACATCACCTGTGTAGAACCATATTGTGCTATGTTGAACCATAAGTGATGCTTTAGCACCACTTATGGTTTTACAGAGGTACTACATAGCAAAGTATGTGAGCGGAGCGGTGAATAATTTCACTCCCCGCTCACGTGGGTGTTCGCTAACTCCGCTTCACCACTCAAAGTCGTACCAAACCGCTTCGCTCAATTCCGCTCCCCGCTCACCTACAACTTCATCACGCTCCTGTGAAATCGCTCCTCGCTCGCTCAAATTAAAATTCCTGTGTATGCCTAACACCTGCCTATATTCTTGTGCATGCCCTAGACTCGTGGTGTTAGCGGTATCAGAGCGGAACCGGAGCGAGATCGATCTTGCCTTTGGATAAAAACCTGGTCTACGCTCTGACTATATTTCGCACACTCCGCTCCTCGCTCACTCCCTGCTCCGCTAAGATCACATGCTCTGCTACATAGGTGCTATGTTGCCCTAAAAATGGTTGCCCTATGACCACAAGCTTTTAGTACAATTTAGCACAACGTTTTAGAGTTTTGGCACCAATTTGTACTGCACTTTTGAGGTGCAAATATGTATATGTAAATAATGTTCTGACGCATTTTTCTGACTGTGTATGTTATTCCTGTGTGTCTTAATAATATCCAACTTTTTGTGAAACATATGTTTGCCATCCCAGATGTGTATGACTTTGTTTCTTTGGTTGAATATGAACAAATTATTTTATATTAAAATCCCATTGTTATCTTCCTATATGTGGCATATATGTCTTCTGAAGCGAAATGATATGTTTGTGCAAGAAAACTATTTTTTTTGTAATGCTTTATTTTACAGTGTCTTTGGTACAAAAGTTACATGTACTTACTATAGTAATAATGTGTAATTATGCATAATTACATGCACCTAACCCTAAACCAAACCCTTATCCTAACCCTAACCCTATAGTAAGTACATGTTGTTAATTTATATTACTTAGTATTTAATTATATAATTACACTGTAACACTGACACTGTAAAATAAAGTGTGACCCATTTTTTGTATAAATATTTAGCAATATGAACAAATTATTTTATATTAAAATGCCATTGTTATCTTCTTATATGTGGCATATATGTCTTCTGAAGCGAAATGATATGCTTGTGTGAGAATTTTTATTTTTTTTGTACACAAGGTACATGTACTTACTATAGTAATAATGTGTAATTATGCATAATTACATGCAACTAACCCTAAACCAAACCCTTATCCTAACCCTAACCCTATAGTAAGTACATGTTGTTACTTTATATTACTTAGTATTTAATTATATAATTACACTGTAACACTGACACTGTAAAATAAAGTGTGACCCATTTTTTGTATAAATATTTAGCAATATGAACAAATTATTTTATATTAAAATGCCATTGTTATCTTCTAATATGTGGCATATATGTCTTCTGAAGCGAAATGATATGCTTGTGTGAGAATTTTTATTTTTTTTGTACACAAGGTACATGTACTTACTATAGTAATAATGTTTAAAGTCGCCATGAAACGGAAGTAGCGATTGCCTTATTTTCCCCGTGGTGATGTATATCCGAATGAAACGGCTTTTGAGATGAAATAAGGCAGGGCTGGATTTGAATTTGTCCATCGAGATCTGATTGGATCGTTTGAAGTTGGGTCGTGTTGCTAATTGCTAATCGCTGCGATCTTCTCCCGGACCCCGCCCACCTGCCATACTTATGACCGGAAGTGAAGAGAGATCGTTTTGAGGAGGGGAGGAGATTTGCATTTTTGATTAAAGATTATGAGCACACACAAATTTTTTTAAAAATAATGAAGCTCACAGATAAGTCATTTGTTAATAATACCACAATATAAAAAATAGATATATAGTTTTTCATTTCAATTTCATTGCGACTTTAATTATGCATAATTACATGCAACTAACCCTAAACCAAACCCTGATCCTAACCCTAAACCTATAGTAAGTACATGTTGTTACTTTATAGATGGTTTCAGCAGTAACAACATAAACACGCGGCTTTCGTGGTCAGCACGTAACTTCCGGTAAACTCAGCTTAAAATAAATAACAACAAAGTCCTTTTAAAGTAGTTTATTTATATAACAAGCAAAATAAACAACACGTAGATTACATAGGAACCCAAAACATTTGTTATTTTCGACAAGGTATTTGTTTAAAAGGTTCAGTTTCAGCAACTAGTCAGACCATTAAACAAACAGAAACCGGAAGTAAAGTTTGGACCAGACGTGCGCCCGATGAAACGGTCTATATAACTTAATATTTAATTATATAATTACACTGTAACACAGACACTGTAAAATAAAGTGACTCATTTTTTGTAAAAATATTTAGCAATGGATATGTTGTGTATTATCATAAACATACAGATTAGTGGAGTAATATGGTGACGTGTCATAACATTGCATTTCATTGGTCCTTGACCTCACTGTAAGAACCAATGAGATTCGACATTATAGATGCTAATCACACGTCGAAAAAAATTGGGGCAGTACCCTTAACTCTTTTCTTGCCATTGACGAGTTATCTCACCAATTAATAGAAACATTTGCATAAAAACGTGTTCCTGATGAATTTTTATGTTTTATCCAAATTTATGAAAAAACTTTAGCCAAAACGTTATTTACAAATTTTAAACTCGGTTTTGAAAATCATTCTGAATCTGATCTCTAACAAAAATCCTTCACAAAAATGCCATTATTTCAGCTTTTGCTAAAAAAAGATTAAGTTATAATTAGACATTGTTCAATACCTTCATCTTGACAATAACTGTGTTTAGTTACCAAATGTTTATCTAAGTAGCAGATTACATTATTTAATTCAAACCAACATATATCCTCTGATTACAAAATTAGCGTAGCCAGGATTCACAATGTGGGTGGGCCCAGAAAAAATCAGGTGGGCCTTAACCAAAAAAGCATCTGTTATCAAAATATACAAACACACAACTACACCAGTTTCAATATATCACCGTTTAATAAGAACAAAAGCCTGTATGCCCTATTTTATAAACTGAGCAGAGGAAGAAGACCACCAGTTTAAGATTGATATTAAAAAATGCGTTGTTTTTATTTGTAATGAAATTGTTATTCTTTGGTATTAAAACCTTTAAAAGTCGTTTTCTTTCAGTCATGATCATTCAAGTAAAAATAGCAGGCTTTTAATTGCTGTAAATGTATTGATAGCCCAGATGATCCGTGTTATCTCAAAGAATAGTTTACAAATATGCAAGAAAAGCTTTAGGCCTACTTTAAAAATACTTTAAATAGTAGCTTAATTTGTTGGTATTTGAAAAGTTTCGTTGCAAAAGAAATCTCGTTTTTTGGTTGTGCATTCCAATTAAAATCAATTCAACTGCGGTTTGTTCTGATTAAAACCTTCATAACTTAAAAAATACAGCTAAGTAGCACTATAAAACAAAATAATAACATGATAACATAATAATAATTTGATAATTATTGTAAATGTATCAGGATAGCCTACATGATCAGTAATCTCAAAGAATAATTTACAAATATGCAAGAAAAGGTTTGTACTTTAAAAATAGTTTATTTACAACAATAAATAATTTATAAACGCAATTTCAGCACTAGAACAGCACTGTGGGTGTTTTGAAATGTAAGCATAACATAAAAACGGTTCTCATCTCATCATATCCACAGGTACAAAGTCATCATATATAATAAATCTTTGGGGTAGCATTAAAAATATTCTAAATAAATGCAATATTTGCATTTGTTTAAAGCAAAACATTTAATTACTTACCAGGCTACAGGTGAAGCAGCTTTTTACGCCTTCAAACGTCATAATCGGTCCTCATTTATGTTCAAGACACTCAATAATAATCTTTAAAACATTTTAACATTTTAATCCTTTGATTTTTCATATTTTAAATGTTTGTGTGCTGCCGCGCATCCATGTGATAAGCAAATGCACGTTGCCGTTTATAGGCGCAAATGCGCGTTGCCGTTTATAGGCGTGTATGCGCTCATTAAATAACAAAAGCAATATTTCTCCATTGGCATGTTTTAGTTGGTCAGTGGCTTAGGCTAGTCTATTTTATTTGCCTCAAAATAGCAAAGCACCAACAATGCGCCTGAACACACTTTCAGACCAGAAGGCTCATGGGCTGAAACTGCTGCTGAACCAACATCTCAGGTTCAGAAACCTCAACGGTAATGTTAAAGGGTGCACCATCAAGCTGTAATAAAGTCTTCTCACCGAAGGTCTTCGTGACCTTCATTCTAAGACAATGAAGCAGCGCAGCTTTCATTATTTCTTACGTGTCAGCCTTAAACCGGGTGTTAATTTCTATGATGTGGGGTGTAGGAGGGGCCAGGAGGCTGTTCGAAATGCGCTATTTATTGCATTACTATTTACAAAATTAACTTATTACTTATTATAATAGCAAACAAGAGTTTAAAAAAAAGATTTATTTTATAGGTCAAGTATAGTGATAAATGCAACATAATTTAGGATAACTAATGGACTTTACTGGATAGGCAGGTGGGTGGGCCTAGCTGACAGGTGGGTGGACCCAGGCCCACCCATAGCTACGCCACTGTTACAAATGTGTCTATTTATGTGATTTACTATAACATAGAGTTAGTAACAGCACATTCACACTGGGCGAAAGCGTTAAAGCTTGACGGAAGGCTTGTCTGAAGCGTGTCCAACAGCAAATGTTGGCCGAAACATATGCACCGGTCTTGCATAAACGTAATTGTCTGGCTTGCACTAGGTTATTTGCATAAGGCAATCTGATTGGCTGACACACGCGTTGGTGCTTGAAAAACTGATAAATGTTCAACTTCTGCCGCAGTGACGCTACGTTGACGGATCCACAATTCAGTGACTTCACCCATTAAAGTATGAAGCATTAATGCTTTCGCCCCGTGTGAATGTACCGTAAGATTCCTGTAGGTAAATTGGTAAAGCAATGCATTACCATCACCAAGGTTGTGGGTTCAATTCCCACATACTAATAAAATGTTTACCCTTGAATGTCGCTTTGGATAAAAACATCTGCCCAGTTTATAAATCTAAATGTAAGAATACCATGGCTAATAAAATGCATGACTAAAAATAAAACTGTAACAATGGGAAATAAAAATGATGCATGCTACTGACACTATGGAAACAAGACAGTAAATTTTTATTCGACCCTCATCAGTAAGGTCATAAAAATGTGTTTCACCTTGAATCGTAAAGATATTATACCATCCTTCCTACCACATTTGCTGTTGTGGCTTTGGCTAGGTGACTGATTTCTTATCGTTTATGCCTTTAGCTTATAAGCACAGCATTCAGTCAACTCATGTAACAACAGAGTTCTACCAAGCTATTGTGTACAAAAGTACTATTTAATAGGAAAATCAATACATTCTTTATTTTGGATTGAGAACAAGTGATGTAGGCTGTAGGCTGAAGAAAATAAATCAAACTGGAGAATAAAGAATAAAGTAAAACAAAATGGTCTCAAGCTGTCAGTGGGGCGGCACCATTTATAAAGGTACGGATATACATTTGGTACCAGTATGTACCTTTGAGGTAGCCTACTAATATGCACTTCCTTGGTAACAATATGTAACTACTACTAACTCTTTAGGTGCAAATGTATACTTTTTGAAAGGGTACCGCACCCCAGTGACAGCTACGGTACATATTTTCTGAATAGCACATAGCTGATTTGTTTTGCTAGCACTTTTAAAGCTTCAGTCGATGAGTGATCTTCTGTTTCTCGTTTTGCCTAACTTTATAGACGACAGCATTGATCTCACAGTAACCCACTAATGAAGGACCATTATTGTTGCGATCAATGGTCGTCTGTGTATTTCGATGCATTATTTGTAGACACACTAGCTCAGAGACCTAATATACATCATGTTAAAGGAATAGTCAATTTAATTTTCTTAAAAGAAAATTCCAGATAATTTACTCACCACCATGTCATCCAAAATGTTGATGTCTTTCTTTGTTCAGTCGAGAAGAAATTATGTTTTTTGAGGAAAACATTGCAGGATTTTTCTCATTTAAATGGACTTTAATGGACACCAACACTTAACACTTAACTCAACACGTAACAGTTTTTTTAACGGAGTTTCAAAGGACTATAAACGATCCCAAACGAGGGTCTTATCTAGCGAAACGATTGTCATTTTTGACAAGAAAAATAACAAATATGCACTTTCAAACCACAATTTCTCGTTTTCCTCCGGTCCTGAAAGTGTCAGCGTAACCTCACGCAACACGTCAAGAGGTCACAGAGGACGAACGCGAAACTCCGCCCCAGTGTTAACAAGTGTGTTGAAAGAGGACCACCTTTTCGTATAGGTCCGGTCCAGCGCGACCTAACGTAAATGCGTAGTGACGTAGGGAGGTCATGTGTTACATATAAAACGCACATTTGGGGACCATTGTAAACAATAAACTGACACAAAGATATTAATTAGTATCATTCCACATACAACAACGTCGGAATGGTCCTCTTTCAACACACTTGTAAACACTGGGGCGGAGTTTCGCATTCGTCTTCTGTGACCTCTTGACGTCATGACGTGTTGCGTGAGGTTACGCTTTCAGGACCGGAGGAAGACGAGAAATTGTGGTTTAAAAGTGTATATTTGTTATTTTTATTGTCAAAAATGACAATCGTTTCGCTAGATAAGACCCTTATGCCTCGTTTGGGATCGTTTAGAGTCCTTTGAAACTCCGTTGAAAAAAACTGTTATGTGTTGAGTTAAGTATTAATTGTTGGTGTCCATTAAAGTCTATTAAAATGGGAAAATCCTGCAATGTTTTCCTCAAAAAACATAATTTCTTCTGGACTGAACAAAGAAAGATATCAACATTTTGGATGACATGGTGGTGAGTAAATTATCTGGATGTTTCTTTTAAGAAAATTGACTATTCCTTTAAGTTTTCTCTGGATGGGCGGCAATTTTAAAATCCATTGTTTAAGAGGAATCCATTTTGTTATAAGAACTGCTTTTTGTATCGAAACAGAGCTCCTTTTTGCTGCTAATAAAAAACCTGAGGTGGTTAGTTGGTTTTAGATATGTGTTAGCTCAAGACCATCTAACACCAGCTGGTGACCAGCAAAGCACATTGGACTGGTTTAAAACATTTCCAAGCTTTCTAAATGAAAGATGCCAGGCGTGAATTTAATTCAAAGCTTGTCAAGCATGCTTATTGGATGTTCAAATCTATTCTCGGGGCTCAAATTAGCAAAATAATGTAGCTGGTAATCAGGTCATTAAAATTTATACACAGTAACAGAGAAAAGGACCATTTGCTAGTGATATGCATAGTTGTTTTATTATTAAGCAGCCCACTATTGCTTAGTCTGATACAAAAAAAATGTAGTATGCGTTCTATTATAATAGTATTAGAATATGAAACCGTTCCTGTGTGCTTTTATTTTGTAAAGGAACGAATGTGGTGTATTAGAAAATTGTGATGTTTTACAGTGTTTGTGTATTTGTTTTAGAAATAGATAACAATTAATAACAAATAGACTGTTAGAAAAAAATTCAAAATATTTACCCCGCTGTCACTGGGGCAGTGCCCTTTTAAAAGTCCTTAATATGTACCATTAGGTACAGGGAAGTATACATTTAGTACTAAATTTGAAAGGGTACCGCCCCATTGGCCGCTAGGGTACATATTTTGACCATTTTTTGACAGTGTAGATAACAATCTCTATAAATTGAGAGTTATTTGAGGCTCTGGTGTTGACGCCCAACATCTAAACCCATTAATTCTAATTACACTCTCTTTTGAGGAGTGACTAATCCACCCTTCAACATTTGAGATAACACTCCCTGATGTCTTAGCTCATTTTGTAAACTCTTATTCCTCTAAACCCCAACTCAAGCTAGGCTTTTGGTTTCCCCCCTAACAGGGAAGAAGAACTCACTCCTGCTCCAGAAGTTCCAGAAGGATCTGAACGCCGGCGTCTTCAACACGCAGGAGAACGAGCTGCTGAAGCAGATAATCCGGCAGGACCGGGAGATGGTAATGATGGTGGATCGGAAGCAATCGGTCACGGGGATGAATTCGACGCCGATGTCTGGAAACTCCATCATTAACTCCCCCGCTCAGCCACCCTTCGCCACGGCGACCGCTATTCTCGGGAACAACCAATTGCAGCAGGCCGCCATGCTAAGCTATAGCACCTCAGCAACCATCACCCCATCCAGTCGAGTTCCACCCTCACAGGGCGTCACGTTTTCGGCCCCCGGCGTTTCTCTCGGCAACACCTCTTCCCCAAATCCTCCCACGCCTTTACAGCAGCCGGCGTCGGCGATCATGTCCCCGTGTTCCTTTACCACGTCCGTATGCAGCCCCCCTGTGCAGACCCCAATAGCCGGCCGAACATTTCAATACGGATCGCCGACGGCCTCTCAGCTATCGCTTGTACAGCAAACCTTACCCCAGCAGTCCTTGCCCGCATCCATACCCCAACAGCAGCAGCCGACACAGGGGGCGTCCCCACAGCGGAGTGAGGTCCACAAGAGCACGCATGCCCTCCAGTCGGGCAGCCTGAGCCGAGACGTACGCCACCTCTCCGCCTCGCAGCCGTCGCTGCCCCACGAGACCTCATTGGCTGTCCGGGCGCACCCGACATCAGGCGAATCGCTCGCTTCCATTCCTCCACCCGTAGGATCCGCGGCAGGTGTTCAGGCACCGGGCTCCGCTCTGCAAAGCGGAATCCGCACCAACGTTCCACAGAGGGTCGCCCTTTTCAGGCAGATGTCATCGGGCGCGTTACCGCCGGTACGCGCGGCGCCTTCTAGTGGCCAGCACAGGGAATCCGCGGGCTCCAGAAGAGAGTCCGCAGTCTTAAGCAGTACAGAGACGGAACAAGACAAGATGCGATTCGCATCGAATTTATGATCCCATTTACTTTTTCCTGTTCATTTTTAAACAAAGAATTTTTTTGATTGATTTTTACGGAGATACAAAGAAGCGGGAAAAAACTTGAGTATTTTTTTCCACCAACTTCCTCTGAAAAAATAACCTCATAGCTATCCGTGTACAGAATTTCCTTGTACGATATTTTAGACGCACTTCCCCTTCAACTTAAGAATGTATATTATACAAAAATATATATATATATGTGCAAGTCCAACTAGAATATTTGGTATTGACCATATGGGAAAAACTATAGTATAAACAAGTCTTCCTCTAACATGTGACTTTAATGTGTCTGGAGTTGTTTATATTTCTTTTATGGTTTTTCGGTTTGTCGTCTTTGGTACAGGAATGCAACGTGTCTGGGAATGATGTTTTTGTGCTCTCTTTTCATGTTGAGAAGATGACAAAACAAGTCCAGCGATTCGCAGCTTTTAACATCACTGTGGAAAAACGTTTGCGCAACTGAACCAGGGAAAACCTGAAAATGTTTTAAAAGCACATCCGTAAACCGTACCCCACTGGAAAACAACGTCGGAAAAGCTTGGAGCATCGAACCAAGGTGTCGATATCTGCAATACTTCGTGTTGTGCGGTAACAACGTTGCGTTTCGAGACAGCATGTGTGCGTTAAATGTCTTTTCCGTTTCTCATATATCGAATGTTCGGTGGAGTCAGATGGGTTTTATTTTCTATATCGAAGTTTTCAATGAGATGGACATCACTGTACATTAACAATATTTATAAAACTAAAGATTATCACCATTATGCAATAGACTGTGATATAAAGATTACCTATATGTGTGTTGTACATAGTTTTGTAGATCTAGTATTTACAAAGTAATGTGTGGTGCATTTCTCAAACATGGCAAATGTCTTCTCTGTCAGCAGCCTGGGTAATGCCTATATATGCATATATATATATATATATATATATTTATATAGATATATATTCAAATGCTAATGTGTGACTACATCCAAAACAACCCTTAGAGAAAAACCTTAATGCAAACTATTAGTCCTGAATGCAATATTGAAACATATCATTACCGGGATAAAAAGGTAATGTAAACAATTGTATAGTGTTGTGGGGTAATACATCAATGTATATCATTCACAATGCACTTATGATTTTGCATACCACCTCCCTGCATACAGAAACACAACCAAATACTTGTTTGAATTGTGTTTTGCTTATGAATCAGTATTAATGGATGTACACACGAATCAATACCACTCCAACTCTGTGCAGTGCTTTATATCACACGGTTTGTTATTTTAGAAATAAGTTATTTATTTTCACTATATGTTGCATTACTAAAGCTCAATTTTACCTTGCATTACATTAGTAGTTTTAGAAAATGCACCTGATGTCTATGACGTGCAATACAGAAATCTGATTTTACTAAAAAGCCAGCAGATATTACTGTATTCCTGTTTTCTGTACCCAACAACATATCAAGAGATGATTCCCAAAATATCGCCATTTAAAGAAAAGCTGCTTGCATTAAGGTTTTTGTCTCATCATGTGATAATTCATCCAGCAGGGGGCTTGAGACTTTGAAACTTTGAAAATGGATCTAACAAGAGGTAACTAGCAGCTGTGGCTCATTTTGACTAGTTTATTTCTTCTTTCAATACTTTCAGCCTATCAGCTTCTTTCTGTGCTGCTTATCAAACGGAGCTTTAATGGTGGACGTTGGGTGCCATCCAAAGTCCATCTGCTGATATCAAAGCAAAGTCGCATTGAGGACAGATGCTGCGATTTGTGGATTTATACCCGACATCTGCAAAGTCTCAAAGCCCCCTGTACAATTTTATAAAAGGCTCCAATACTGCAGAAATCCATGTGTGTCTATGCCGTACCAGTGCAGTTCCCATACAGCCGCCCATAAGCGCATGCATCGTCACGAATACTTAAAAGAGAAACTATTTAAAAAATGTTGACGTTTAAATGTATTGTGAAGTTACGTTTTTTGTTTTTTGTCTGCCTAGACGTTGCGTATCGGAAATTTTCACAAAAAGGACATTCTTAAGTATTTGTGCCTAAACTATAGCCATGTTTCATCCTGTTCATTTTATGGGTGCGACTTGTGCGCGCGCGCACTCGTGCACACGTGTGTGTGTGTATGTGTGTGTAGACAAATGTACACGTGTATGTTCAATGTCGAGGAGATCAAAAGCAATGGCCAAACGTATCAGTTTAAAAACATACTAGTGAAAAGCATATTTTATATATGTGCAAAGATGAGACATATATTTGATATGCGAATAACATTTAACAAGCGAAACAGTATAGACTGAAATCACAATGTGTCTGAAATGGTGTGTAAAATGACGTCATAGCCACTGATGTTTCATTTGTTTAAGTGTAACGTGTTGCATTGAATGAAACTGGCCAAAGTGAAACATGAAAAGACTTATCATGAATTGCACTTTCATTTTAAAGAGAGAGAGAGAGAGAGAGAGAGAGACCGAGAAGTATAGAAGCAGAAAAAATACATTAATTAGTTGTGTAAGTTGTTCGGGGCTTTCAAAAGGTACCTAGATAGCGCAGGTACGTCTGTAAGATGTCTGCTAAAGATCTGCTGTGTAAACCCGATGTCTAAAATGTCTAAAAGCAGTTTTACATACATCTAAATGTCTATATGACATCTGTCAGGAAACGTCTCAGAGATGTATTGCAGAAATGCAGACATCAAATAGACGTCTCCGTGCGTTTGCTATCTGGATACCGTGTCTTTTATGCCTCCTGCTATGCCATAGTGTATAGAAACTAATGTACAGGTAGGATGGTCAGCGGTACTCTTGGTATCTGCGCTTTTTGATACTGTACTTGCCTTCAGAGGGAAATGCTTCTCATTCATGTGCTTTTTCCTCTCAGATTTAAGCACTGTTTAATTCTGGGCTTGGTAGATAAGGAGACGCCCATAACGCTACATTTAATGAATGCAGTCATTTTGAGGTCTTGGAGAAAACCAGCACATATCTTTGTTTTGTTTTTTCGTGTATGTTTGTGTTTATGTCATGGAAAATAAGAAATGCAAAGCGAAATGATGAGCGTCTTTGGAATAAAAGGGAAAAACCAAATGTTTGGTTCGCAGCTTCTACGATTCAGGTGAAATTATTTTGTTGGAAACATTTTACTGTAACGATGCAAGATTTCACAGATGGAAGACTCTGGAACAGGCCTCAAGCTCTTTTTAATCTCGGATGAGTTTTTCATTATGCTTGTTCATGTGCACCAACGCTTGGTTTAAAAAAAAACTAAAATAATAATAATAAAAAAGGGGGGAGAGACATATAACAATAAACAAACATGAACAATTATAGTTACTTGATCCAGAATAAAAAAGGTAAATGTATGCTTTCTTACACCTATATGCAGACAAACGGTGTTTGTCAAAAATTTTGTTTTTGTTTTATTTTGTTTCTTTGTAAATAATAAACCTTGAAAATATAGAGAAAAATAAAAGAACTATTGCCATTTACATCTAGGCTTGTGTCTTTTTTATAGCGGTTTGTCACTCCACAGAAAAATGTGTAATTAACCAACTAGCCAAGTTTGAATGATAATAAAACGGCAAATTAATAAAATAAGTTCTAAATAAGATAAACATTTTGAAAAAACAGGATTCTTTTCTCTCAAATGCTGGGGGCGTGTCCGCTTTTGGCGCTGAAACCATGCACACTTGTAGGAAAGCTTCTCTTTCAACTTTCAAATACCTACAACCTGAATGGATGCTCGCATTTGTGTTAGAGGCGGGCCATGTTCAGTGGCTCCAGCGCATCAACAAGCCATTTTTTTAGCCCCGCCCATACAGTGTTGGGGAAAGTTACTTTTAAAAGTAATGCATTACAATATTAAGTTACTTCCCAAAAAAGTAACTAATTGTGTTACTTAGTTACTTTTAACGGAAAGTAATACTTACGTTACATTTAGGTTACTTTTGCGCTACTTTTTTACTTGGCTGAGGCTTGATCTCTTTCTTTAATATTAATGTCTACATATATAAAATAATGCGTTATTTTACTGGTTACTTTAAAAAAGTAATATTATTACGTAATGCACAATACTTGTAATGCATTACCCCCAACACTGTGCCCGAATAATCCTGAACGGTGTAACTACACAATTCAATACTACACAATCTTTTTAACGTGTTTCAGAAATAAATTTCTAACATTTATAATGTGTTTAGAAACAATAATGACTTTACATGGACGTTAACTTTTGCTCTCTTTATTTTATTATTAGTGCTTTAACGTTTTTAAACTATTAAACTGAGCTATAACCTATAATGATATTTATTAGTCTTTGTTCATCCGAGCAGTGTTGCCAGTTTAGCAACGTTGCTAAAATTGCTAGACCAGTGGTCTCCAATGTTTTTGTGAGCAAGGGCTATCACAATAGATAAAAGAATCTGGAGGGTTACTTTTTTGATATAGTCTACTCAAAACTTTTTTTTACTTATTGATATTATTTAGTTTTACGTATTGATATGTTTTATCATTGCTTATTACACGGCTCTCTGGAATGCTTGATTCTGATTGGTCAGTTGAGACATTTGCAGGTTCGTTCTTTTCGAATAATAACCGCTCCAAAGTAATAACGCATAGCCAGTACTACTTGTACGAGTAGTACCCAATAAAGATCAACAAAGATTACTGTTTGGCGCCATCTTGTGACAAACACTGGACAACCACAATTAAAAATGGAAAATTTTGACATTAATTTTAACATGTACGGAAAAAAACAAAACATTTAAACAGTGGATAGAAGAACGAACAACGACAAGACACAGAGAGCTTACTGAGACTAAACTTGACAAAATAGAGCATGACAGCTACGAAGCCAACACACAAAAAATACAGAATGGCATTAAAACTTCTCAAAGACTGGCTAAAAGAGAAAAAAATGGAGACAGACAAGTATGAAGCAGAGGATCTTAATAAGGTATTACAATCATTTTATGCATCTGTGCAAAGTTTCGCAGAAGGATAAAAATATTAATTTAAAACAAATATGCCAATAAAATGTTTCATATTCATGTCCAGTTTTTTTTCTTATGTGGCAAGTAGCCGTGTAATAAGCGGGATAATGTAGAGGCAGCCGGTAGTTATCGGGAAATAATGCTGCGTTCCAGAGCCCATCCACACCAGTGGGATGTAGGACTTATCCTACCTCCAACTAGGAAAAGTGAACTGGAAGGCCTGTCGAAGTGGAACCTCCTACCGGCGAACTCGGGGGAGTTCGACCTACCCCGACTTCAAAAAAGTAAGTCGGAGGACAATGGCGGCGCCCATAGATCGCGTCGTCGTGAGAGGATATCTTCAAGGAATAGACTATAAATTGTACTTCTCTGCTTGTAGGGTCGTTTTAGACACTGTAATTTTAACACAACTTGTTTTTTTATAATATGGCGTGAAATTATGTCGTTATTATCTGTTATCATGAAAATACGGTAAAAAAATACCAAGTTAATTAGCGACATCAGCGCTTTTATATAATGGCTCCAGAACACTTTGTAAAGATGTTTAACTTGATGTTATACTGTAGTGTGAACTGCACAGTTCGGACCGACGTTTAAAAGTTATGTAGTCTGTACGAGCCTTAAGAAGACCGGTCGGTCGTCCATGTTTTCTGTTTACGTTCCACTTCAAATGCCTGGAACGCTTTGAAGTAAGAGCTAGGACACGTCAAGAAGGATAAGTCCCACGTCCCACTGGTTTGGATGGGCTCTGGAACGCAGCATAAGCCCCGACAGTGTGATCAGAACCCGACGCGAAGCGGCTGCCTCTACATTATCCCTTACTTAAAATGTTAAAATACATAAATATTTATTTGAATAAATAAATATTAAAATTGAGGCTATAATAGAATGTGCTTGGGCGGGCAACTTACAGACTTTGTGCGAGCAACCTGGTGTAACATGTTGGAGACCACTGCAGTGCACTCATCAACTTTAGACCCTTTTAGTGATTTATTTTTAATAAAAACACACTCGCATCAAATCTAGAGACTTTTGGAGAGCTTTGTCACCAGCCTGATCTCACGACAAATCATACATATTTTAAGAGTTGGCCTGTATCAATTCATACGAAGTGAATCATGCTAAATCGTACGATTCTCATTAAAAAAAAATGGACCCCCTAACCCAGCACCTAACCCCAACATCACAGGGGTCAAGGCAAATCGTACCAAAACTTACAAATGTGGTCGTATGAATTTATAAAAATTGACCAACTCATAAAATATACGAATTCTCGTGAGATAGCCTTGGTGTCACCAGTATACAGCCCAACAAGCGCAACGTACAAAACATTGATGTCATCTGGTGACATTTAGCAACTGCACAGGTTTCTCTAGCAAGCCTACAGGTACACTGAAAATAGTTGGCAGCACTGCTAGCAACACCCTGACAATCACTCACAACAGCCTAGCATGACAGTAAAAGCAAGATATATGCAGAAAAAAAAAAATATATATATATATATATATATATATATATATAAGTTTTATGCTGCCTCCCAGTTTGGATACTTATACTAGCACCTAAAAATGTGTACTGTTTTTGCTGTGGGCAAGTATATAGCGTGTAGCTAGAAAAGGTGCAAGTACTGGGACATATAATAAACTAACACATAACATAGGTGAACAATGTTGCCTAAACGAAACAATAGCACACATCAAAATGCAAATCTTTATTTTATTTCAGCCTTTCTTCATTATTGCCTATGCAATGTTTATTGCATTATTAATTCAGTGCTGCATTAATTAAGGATCGTTTCCAACTTGTAATTTAGAAGCGGGGTTATCCCTGAAATTAACCCAGGGTTATGAAACCCAGAATAACCAAGGGTTAACTATTTCCAGTGTGAAAAGCGTGTGATGACTTGCCCCAAAGTCATTGAGACAATTTTCCCCAAACTGACTAACTGACTGTGTGCTAATATTCACTAAATCTCAGGGTTGACTAACATAGCAAGTCAGCTAAAGTATTAAAAGACACATTATTGGGTGATTCTCGCAAAATTAGACTTATGAGGTGTCACAAAACATTTTGATTAAAATAAGTAAGAGTATCAAAATAAGAAGCATACAGTCACAAACATCTCGTCATGTACTATTTTGCACATGATTTCAAAAGACATCATACAAACCAATTTTGTTGTTTTTCCACATTTAAATGGAACATTTTCATTACCGCAACGTGTCCATGACTGGATTTGGGTTCTTTGACATTAAAATATATATATAATTAAAAAATCTAAAAAATAAAAAGCTTCAGTGCATGTTATACTATAAACATTTACAGTAAAGAAGGATGTGGTATTCGTTGATCATTGGTAAATGTAAGGACAATAATAAGAAATATAAATGTGTCTAAGAAAAATGTTCTCATCCTCCGCAACAATTTTCAATCATTGTTTAAGCTCTCAAGCAACTAACATTTTCAAAAAAACATTTGTTGGAAGGGACATAATTGACTGTGACACTCAAGATGGCTACCAGGTAAGCAGTTCTTACTTTTTCTCTCCAGATAAAAGTTGAATTTTTGTTTGTCATAATACCTAGACAACTTTTTAGTTCTCATTACCGAAACATGAGTTTGTAAATGCATATATTTAATGTAATTTCATGTTGCGGTAATGATAATTTTTGATAATGGTAATCTAAAAAATTTAAATAATTCTATAGGAAATATTTTTTAAATCCTCTAAAAATAATGGTTATAGTAAGTTCAGAGCAAAAAAATGCTCTGTCTTCAAAGGCTTTTAAAAACAAAATGATGCTGGGCACCTTTTAAGTCTGAAGTGAGAATCACCCTATTGTCTCCTCTATTTTGTGCAAAATAATATTTTTTAACATTCATACCTAACAAAGTTGCATTGCATAAAATGTAAAGTGCAACTTTTTTACTTTTAAGGCAAAATTGTGCTAAAGTCAGATTCGAGCAATCTTGACCAAATGTGAACACAAAGTTTACTATAGAAGAAGTTGTCACACAAAGCGGTTATAGATAGAGCCTCTAGTTGTGAACAGTGTGATGACTTACCCATGTGATAACTTACCCCGCACTCCCCTACTTTATGTGCCAATAGCAGTATCAAACAGACCTGAAATCTGAAATTGAACAGCTTAACTATAACTAGGCCATGACCATTGTCAAATGAAAGAGTAGGCTACTAGGATAAATGCCTCTGAGACTACTGAAACTTTGAAAGTTTGAAACTAGAAATCAATCAATATTAAAATAACTTTAACGACGTACATAGCTAGAATATATAAATATTTATACAACAGTTCTTTCTGGTTCTCGAATCTGATTGGCTAAGAGCTATGCGATATTGTGCTGATATCGGCACTGTAACCGCTTCACCTTTCGTATCATTCCGCCACCTAGTGAATGGAGGTCCTAAGCAGGCTCATCTCTGAATGGAAAAACACAGACGCCCTGTTTTGAATCACTCTCCGTTTGTCTCATTAGTTTACTAGCTCATAAATCAGTCTGTCAAAGATCAGCGCTCTTGGATGTTACGTTAAAGTTAATGGGAGAAATGGCTTGTCACATCGTGTGGACGATTAACACTTGGAAAGAGGAATATAAACACTCGTTTTTTTTCTGGAGCTATATTTCTCATCAGAACGCGAAAACACCGTGGAACTGCAGGTAAGCACCGCAGCTTTTAAATGTGGACATTGATCATTTACTTTATCGTGACCTGACTATTAAAACATGTTATGAGATATCGCCACTGGTATATTTATAAGCAGCATGCAAAAACATCTCTCTGACACTTATAAAAAAAACGTTTTATATAGTACTGACAGGAACAAAGTTTAATAATAATAATCGAGTGCTCGTATCACGTTAAGAATAAATGAGAAAGCAATAGTAACTTTATACAAGTATAGTTTTATTAACTTTTACCTCGCGCCAAAACAATAACAACACAAAAGACACTAAATATGAATTGAAAAACAAGTAATAGTTTGATCATGACACCAAATACTGCTGATTTGATCTCATTTTGACGATCATAAACAAACAAGGCCAACATGAGAGCCAGGGTATCTCTGTTAGAGGTGTAGCCCAGAGAGGGCGGTGGTCAGCGGGGCGAGTGAACACTGATGTCCGCTCATGCTTTGGTCCTCATTCGTACCGAATCTCACTAAGCAAACGTTCAAACACGCGCTATCTTTACTAATCGACTGCAGATTTAAATATAATACATATACATTCTCGACTGAACTAATCTTAAAACTACACTTTGTGACCACGAAACGGTAATATAAAGTAACGGCTTTTCCGTCCATTGAGTTGTTATGAGCTTCAAAGCAGCCGAAAGTTTTACCTGTCATTCTGGCCGCCCTCAAATCCGTGGCGGAAGAAGTAGTTCTCAAACAAAGAGGCTTTTAAAATAACTCCGTTGTTGTTTTCTAGTTTTCGTTTTTCAAACGTGTGCCGTCGAACTGTTGTATAAAAGCAATATCGCTCTCGGAGTCGTGTGATATAGCTCTATATCATCACGGCTGTGATTGCCTCCGGCACTCGGCCTACGGCCTCGTGCCTCTGGCCTAATCACAGCCGTGATGATATAGAGCTATATCACACTCCTACTCGAGCGATATTGCTTAAATAACAGCAAAAAATATCTTCTATTGGGCAGGAAGGAAAAAATATTTCTGTTGAGGTAAAGAGAAAAAGAGAGAGACAAAGTGACAGCAGGTGAAAGAACGACAGATAAAGATGAAGAGAGGCTCAGTGGCTCCGGTGGAGGAATGAAAAATGATGTCTATGGAATGGTCAGGGTTTTCATTTATTACCTTCAGATGCAGTTATCAGTCATGAAGTATTCATACATTACGACAGAAGCCTCTCGCTGTCAGATCAGATTAACAGAACACCAAGACCTGAAACTCTTACACGCTATATGAGAGAGATTCATAACTCATATTCAACAATACAGAATATTAAACTTCTGAATGCTTAATACGTCTGAGATATGAAACATCTGCATCTCTACATATGTCAATTCTCTACAGGCTTTATTAAAAACCCAGACTGGAAATTCATAACACAAACTTGTACAAGTCATTAATATGAGGATATGAATGCACCAGGAAGTGACATTTTCATTTTTCATAAATATGGTCAAAACTATGAAATAACAAAAATATACAGTAAAAATTTGAATTTTTTAGTTTTTAAGTAAAGGGACACTCATTTCCAGCTCCTTTAAAGTTGTAATCTATTCAGCCGATCTCCGAGTCGTCTGGCGGTACCACTTTTAGCATAGCTTAGCATAATCCATCTGATTAGACCATTAGCATCGCGCTAAAAAATAACCAAAGAGTTTTGATATTTTTCCTATTTGAAACTTGACTCTTAAGAAGTTACATTGTGTACTAAGACCGATAGAACATTAAAAGTTGCGATTTTCTGGGCTGATATGGCTAGGAACTATACTCTCAAACTGGCGTAATAATCAAGGACTTTGCTGCTGTAACCAAGGGGACAATTTTCGGGCAGTGCGTAATATCACTACGCCTGCTGCAGTCATGTTACGACAGCAAAGTCTTGTGAGCCGGAATGAGAATTCCTAGCCATATTAGCCTAGAAAATCGCAACTTTTAATTTTCCGTCAGTCTTAGTACACGATTTAACTACAGAGTCAAGTCTTAAATAGGAAAAATATTGAAACTCTTTGGTTATTTTTTAGCGGGATGCTAATGGTCTAATCAGATTCAATGGATTATGAGCTATGCTAAAAGTGGTACCGCCAGACCATGAGATCAGCTGAATGGATTCCAAAACGGTAAAAATGTTTAACTCTAGGGGAGCTGGAAAATATTTTCACAAAAAGTGGAGTGTCCCTTTAAGTTACCACTTTTTTCCTTATAGTTAACAGCTTTGACCATTACCTCAACCATCTTCATAAGATAATTTAATGAGCTGTGAGCACTGAGATCGCATATCTGCTAAATTTCTTATATTTTCAAAAGGAAAAAAGTGATAAGCCAGCAACTTTCAGTATTTGAAGACGAGCTTATGTATTACTTAACATGCAGAAGAAGCAAAGCGAAGAGTCTTGGGAAAACCTGACAAAATCCAAACCCATCTTTTTAGCAATCAGTTCCTTACGAAAAGATAACAGTGGAAAGACCACGACATGGAGATGAGATGGATAATAAAGATCTGATGATAAGTCACAGAAAAGCTGTGCATGTGTGATGTTACATCACTTTAAGACATGGCTTTAAAAACCAATATTAAGAAAAGGCTACATTTCAATTGATGTAAAATATAGGGCTTATGAAATAAGCACAGACAGCTCTATTTAAATTATATATTATATTTTTGCACAAAAATAATTCAACTTTGTTTTAAGAAGTTCATTGAACAACTTGAAAAGACTGCTGCCATTGGTGACATTTTATTTGAAGCATATCTCATCAGATCGAACAAACCGACCGACCTTCTGGACGTTACATTTGTGCAAGAACAGCAGGGTTTCACGTGACAGGAGATCAGCTAGTATTTCTATCATTGATAATAATGCCAATACAGCAATTTTACCATTCTATATTTATATTCAAAGAGTCACTGTAGAAAGCAGTAGTTACAAAACTGTATAAGAAAGGTCAAATGAATCTCCAATTCTTCGAAAGTAAATCAGTCGTTATGAAACAATGCGGATGTACTCTGAATCTGAAATGTATACAACCTAACATAAAAGTCACATAATAAGAGAAATTCACTTTTATATGTTGTTCGAACATATGTTTGTACACAACCAACCTGTAATGATATACATCGGCCCATCTGCCCTTTGTCTCAAATCCCCATAAAACATCAACAGTCTCATGGGACAAGTTTTCTGAGCATTACTTTGCGCAGGCCCCGCCCACAAACGTCCAAAGACCACTGTTAGGTCATCATTTTTATTTTAAATCTTCTTTACATATTTCATGACCACACGTTCATTATGAACAATGAAGTAAGAATCATTATTTGAAGAGTTTCGTTGCAAAACGAGATAAATCCATTTTTTTTTTACATTTTTGTCAAAACATGTTTATTATTATGTTATCATGTTATTATTTTGTTTTATGGTGCTACTTAGCTGTGTTTTTTAAGTTATGAAGGTTTAAATCAAAACAAACCAACTGCAGTTGAATTGAAATGAATTGGAATGCACAACCAAAAAGCAAGATTTCTGAACAATTAACAAAACGGTGGATATCTCGTTTTGCAACGAAACTCTTCATTTCTTATTAGAAACTTTGTATGTTTGCGGAAGGAAGCAGCAGCTAATTTGCATTTGAAGAGACACACACAAAAAACGCCATTTTCCCTCCACAGCCAAAAATGGTCCTTTTCAACATTGTATAATAAATGATCTATAGGACATTTGTATCCGAAACGTCACAGGCACATTCTGGAGACACTTAAGATTGCCATATTAGGTGAACTTTAAAGTAAATTTATTAACTTAGGCCTGGTGTCACAGACAAGGCTTAAGCCAGGACTAGGCCATAGTTAAATTAAGACTTAAAGGCGGAGTCCACGATGTTTGAAAGCCAATGTTGATATTTGAAATCACCTAAACAAACACGCCCCTACCCCAATAGAATCTGGACCTTCTGTTGATAGACCCGCCCCACACATACGCAACCCAGGCAACGATGACGGTTAGTAGACACGCTCCTTACTGCTGATTGGCTATAAGTGTTTTGGTAGTCGGCCCGTCTCCTTTTCCAAAGCGTTTTTCAAACATTGTGCACTCCGCCTTTAAGCATTTTAGAAACTAGAAAAATATGTTACTAGTGTGTTTTAACTCTTTCCCTGCCATTGATGAGGTTATCTCATCAATTAAGAGAAAACATTTGCATGAAAAAAACGTGTTCCTGGGGTGCTTTTATGGTTATCTCTAATACCGCGATTATCCACTAGATGGCACACTTACCCAATTTATAAAAAAACTGAGGCAAGAAAATATTTATTAATTTTATACTCCGTGTATGTTTTGATAATCCTTTTGAATCTGATCTCTAACAAAATTCTTTTCACAAAAATGTAATTATTTCAGCTTTTTGCAAAAAAATCTTTTGTATTTTTGAAGAAAAATACCCATATTTAGGAGTTGATAAGCAGAGAAAAAATATAGATAGGATGAAACGTTTTTTTTTCCCCTTTATGTTTGTTTGTTTGTTTTTTGTTTGTTTTAAAGCAGACTCTGTTCTTTCATTAGACATTTTTATGTTTATATTTTTTGGAAGAAAATTTTCCTGAAAATCACAAAAAATGCTGGCAGGCAACTTAAAAAAAAAAGGCTGGCGGGGAATGAGTTAAGATCTGTCAGTGCAAGTTATTGTCAGTTGAGACCGCTCAAACATGTGTTTTAGCCTAGGACTAGCCTTATGCCTTTTCTGTGAGGTTAAAGTGATAAAGTTAATTTTAGCATGAAATCAAATTTATCTCATTTACCCAATGCATGTTTCTGCAGATTATTCAAAAAAAGGAAATTTGTCTTCCTATCTTCCTATCAAAGTATAACATTTTATAACCTCCCCGCCTGCGTTCTCCATCCCAACATGCAGAACATACAAAGTACATGAGTTTCTTTATCCTAGGTATTTCCTCTGAATCAGTGTTAAATGTGAATCATCTCTAACATGATGTGAATCAGCGTTTGGTTTACAGCACTTGGCACAGCTGAAGGTTACCGCTGGGTGACAGAAGATCCAGGTCAGTAATCTTATGTCGAGTGCTTTTTTTGAAATTGCATTACTCTATAATGACTGTGCTATTGTAGATATCTGCTTATGATTTATACCTCTAGCTGGCTTTCTGCTCTACATATTTATTATCTGATTGCTTTTACATTGGAATAGGAGTGCCAGAACCTTGAGATCAATTTATACAACGTCTTCAAGCCAATCACATTATTAAGTTTATTGAACCATTAAAATGTTGCAACCATCTGAAGTTAAAATTTTAATCAAAATCTCTCACAAAGCATAAGACATTCACTTGCTCATTAACTGGGAGGTGTTATTGTATGCAATAAGTGTTAAGATACAGTGTTGACAATATGGATGTACATTTATATACATTTATACTAAACAATCAACAGCAGCAAGTTGAAATATTATTATAAAAACACAACAACAACTCAAATTGATACAATAAATGCAAGTTGGTTGCATTTAGGGGAGACCGGGGCTGGTTGTCTCACGGGTTGGTTGTCACACTGCTTATTCCAGACATACTACATGGCACTGTGGTACAACTTTGATATCAATTTGTTAGCCTTTAATAGCTTACTTATTTGCACTTGAAATTTTGCTGAGCAGACACAAAACATTGAGGTTAGGAGACAATTTTTAATTTTTATGGGTCAGAGTAAATTTTCATGTTGGTGTTGTTTTTGTGTTGAGATCTTGTAGGATATTAGTCATTCAAAAACAAAATACTCATTAAAAAGCTAAAAGTAGTAGCTTTATTTTGAGTCATCTTTTAGGAATCAAGTTAAAGCCGTGTGGCAGCTAGCTTAGCATGTTTGTCAAGAAGTCAGTTGGGGATGGTTGTCACATAGCTTGCGGGGTTGGTTGTCACATAAGAATATTGGACATGTAGACCTTTTAAGACTGTTTGTCTGTTTGTCTGTTTTTGTTTGCTGTTAAAATAAAATAAATAAAGCATTAAATAAAGAGGTTTTAACACAAAAAAATATTTCATTTTATTTCTCAACACAGTAGACAATAGGCTTTATGCCCAGCTGCACTACTTCCTGAACTTCAGCCAGCTTCTTGTTTCCTGTCTGCCATTATTGGACAAACAGATTAATCCAGGTGTGCCTGACCTCAGTAGTCACAACAACAATAATCATACACACCTGGATTAATCAGTTTGTCCAATAATGGCAGACAAGAAACAAGGAGCTGGCTGCAGTTCATAGTGCAGCTGGGCATAAAGCCTATTCAAGTAACTGATCACCCACTTTAATCCCATTGTTTAAACATAAGGGGCATTAATAACAACTATCATAGCGGTGGATTCATATTAAAACTTATTTGCAGTTTCTAGCTTAAAAAAATAAAAAGTTACACATTATCTTTTCAGATCTCAATTTATCATTGAAATCCTATAGAACCTCTATGGGGACAACCAACCCCATACCCTGTGACAACCAACCCCGTGATGGGGTTGGTTGTCACATTGTGTCAGAGTGTCTTTGATGGTTAATTACTTTCTGTTACAATACAATCGAAAAGTAAAAAGTATACACATTTAAAGCCAAGACTCCAAAGTTTCATTTCATGTAGGAATTACTGCTGAAAGATTTTTTGAAGATGAGCAATTCATGCATGAGTAAAAATTGTGACAACCAACCCCGGTCTCCCCTACTACTCTTGACAGAGATGTGATACGACTCTTGACATAGATGTGAGGGGTTGAGGTGTTAAATGTACAGTATGTGTTCATTAATCATTGTATAATTTTTGATGTAGGGGGCAAGAGGGTGGGGGGTTGGAACTGCTCAATTTAAATTTTGTTGATACCCCCCCCCCCCCCCCCCCCGCTTAAGAACTACAACCCTAAATTCAGACATGTTATCCTAAAACACAAGTAAAAAAATAAAGCACAACTTCAACATTGCCTGGAGTTCTCAAGGTGACATTTACTTCTGTTGCCTCGGCTCCAGTTGCTACCAGATATAGGCCATTTTGTTTGCTGTCCCACGGGGAAACTATGGTCTTTATGGGTCTTTATGTGCACACAGAGGGTAGATGAGATAAAATAGGTAGAGGCAGAGGACATCTGTGAAACAGAAAGGGGTGACTAGCACCTTGACCACCTAGGAAATATAGATATTAAAGGGGACATTCCAGCTAACACACAACGTCCAAGTTACGTAATTTATTGGTCATTTTTGGTAATTTCATGACTTACCAGCTGGCAACGTAACTGTTGCATCCAGTGTTGGGGAAAGTTACTTTTAAAAGTAATGCATTACAATATTAAGTTACTACCCCAAAAAAGTAACTCATTGCGTTGCTTAGTTACTTTTCATGGAAAGTAATGCTTACGCTACTTTTAAGTTACTTTTGCGTTACTTTTTCTTACTTGGCTGAAGTTCACGTTACTTTTTAAAAAAGACTCAAATATTAATGTGTACATTTTTAAAGTAATGCATTACTTTACTCGTTACTTCAAAAAAGTAATATTATTACGCAATGCACGTTACTTGTAATGCGTTACCCCCAACACTGGTTACGTCCTAGGGACGTAATTTAATTACCATTACAGTACCAAATCACTACGACGCCAGTACGGTCTCCTAATGCCGCGAGATAACCAAGTACGTTTCAGTTACGTAATACATTTGTACTATTTTGGTAATTTCATAACACACTGGCAACGTAACTGTTGTTTCATTACCATTACAATTATATTATATCATTTTCTAATTAGGTTAGCTTGTTAAAACTTTTCAGTCTCAAAGTTTCCCTTAAATAAGTTAAAAATAGAATAGATATTTAACCACCATGCGAGCTGCTCTTTACATGGGAAAAAAACAGCCGTGCACATTATGGCGTCTGACAGGACGAGTCCTTTCTCTGAACTGAGACCCAAACACAAAACTTACCAACACAAAACTTTTACGTGACCTCGATAGGCAGATTACGTTGTGAAGTTACGTCGAGGCGTCGAACCAAGGAGTTTGGCCATCATATTACATCGCCGTTACGTAACAGTTACGTATTTGTGTTAGCTGGGAAAATCAGTCTGAAAACTTTTTCATGTTTACGTGCTATAATTGGGTCCTCAGTGCTTGTATCAACCTAGAAAATATAAAAAAAAACAACCCAGTAACTTAGTTTTAGTAAACCATTCTCTGCAAGCATGTGAAAAAATAGGTCATTCAAATCAAATCAATGCTCCCCTTGTGATGTCAGAAGGGGATAATACCGCCCCTTAATCTGCACTAACCAACCACGGCACTGTCATTTAGTACAGAGATCAGCTCATTTGCATTTTATAGGACACACACATTTTTGATCACACCTACAAAGTGACATGTTATGATAAGTTATCTATATGGTATTTTGAGCTAAAACTTCACATACGTACTCTGGGGACACCAAAGATTTATTTGACATCTTAAAAACGTCTTGTAAAATGTCCCATTTACAAGGGAATATTTGAATGTATTGAGCAGCTCAAGCTTAATTATGAGCAGAAAATGAAAACTGAAGAGATTAAGATGAAGGTCAGTTCTTGAGCTTCCACAGATTAGCTCATATTTTAAGATTCTGTCCTACTCACTATTCAGTTACTCAAAGCCTTTGATTTAAGATTATCATGATTCATTACTATCTGCACACTGCAAGATAACAGGTTTTATCTCATCTGAAAGACAAAAATAGCATTAAAGGCAGAGAAAAGACCTTCATGACCTGCGTCTGTCGGAGATGCAACAACATCCAACAACAAACGTCCATGTAAATGCAACATTGTGTTGCAAACTAAAATCCAAATGTGATGGGCTGCATGCCTGGATAAAATAAAGGTTTTACAAATTGTATGCAATTCTGTTGAAGTTGAGATGTTTTAAGTCGCTGGGTCAAATAAATATGGGTTGAAAATGAGAGCATTTAAGTGACTTTCTGGATTTTAAACATCTTGATAATTATAACAATCTTCTCAATGAAGACTAGGAAGCATCTTCAAACAGCAAAGCTTCATGATCTTCAGCACTGAGGATCTCTTTTCTGTTCATCGTCAACCATTCATTTCATTTCGGCTCTAATGAGGTCGAAAGATGTTTCTGTGATCATTGACTTTATATGTCAGACTCATAAGTTTATTCCTAGAGATTTGCTCTGGTTATGAAAGGCGTCGCTACACTCTTCAAATCATCATATTTTACAGAAAAACAGCCAGAAACTAAATTATCAGACAAACATTAACCTTCGGGTTTTTTCAAGGATTGCCAAGCTGCTCGTTCAGTTTAACTTTCCATCACTAAGACACTAAAGTAAACATCATGATAACCATCGCTCATACATAAACAATAAAAAGTTTTATTTTAAACAACACAAAAGCAAATCACATGTTTAACATATGAAATTTCTGCTACTTGAACTTGAATTAGGAAGACAAATCCAAATTATTGATCCATATTTGGCAAATGTAAAATCTAAGCAATTCATTCAATAACCATGATGCCATAAATATGACCAACAATATCCCAGATCTCTACTGTAGCATCATGAAAAAAGTTTTGCATGATGAGATTTCACATTTACAGTAGAGAAACATCACGAATGTGCAGTATTTTTAGATGTATTTAAAATGCATATTATTTTAAATAAAAATATATTTTGTATTTGAAATGCTTTTGGAAAAAAATAATTTGTATTGGTGTATTTTAAATACATTTATTATAAGTATTTCTGTCTTTTCTGCACAGTATTTTGTATTTTAATAATTTTTCCACAGAGTATTTTGTATTTGTATTTTTCCACACTGTAAAAAATCTTTGTTGCCTTAAAATGTTTTGTTGAATCAACTCAAATGTCATTTTAACTTTCTATTATTTATCTTGACTAGAGATGAGTCACTTATAAAATATAGTTAAAAGAAGTCAACTTCATTTTATTCGTTGTAGCAACTCATCTCTTGTCAAGATAAATACTAGTAAGTTGACATGACTTGTGAATCCGAGTTGATTCAACTTAAAAATTTAAGGCAGCAAAAATGTTTTTACAGTGCATGAATTTGTGTCCATATCTGCATGTACTAATAAATATAAATTAGCCAACTAGTCAAATTCCTGTGAGATCAGATTGTACTATCACACTACTGACCATTGCTAAGGGGACTGGAAACGATCAGGGGTGGCCTAAAATATTAACAATCTACTCAACAGATTTCACACACACATTTCACTTCACCAGTGGAGACATTGAGTTTATCAGGTTCTTCGCAGGTCACATAGATCACCGAGCCTCTGATCTCTGTCTGATAATGAAGTCAACAGAGAGAGCGAGAGAGAAGAGAAAGTCAATAGTGTGAGACCCTTAGCAATGTGTGACAGGAGCTCCTCTCAGGGCTAACGGCGCATTCACACGGGGCGTAAGCGTTAACGCTTAACGGAAGGCTTGTCTGAAGCGTGGCCAACAGCCAATCACAGTGGCCGCTACACATGCTCCGTTCTTCCATAAACGTAATTGGCTGGCTCTGTCTAAATAATTTGCATAAGGCGATCTGATTGGCTGACGCACGCGTTGCCGCTTGAAATGTTGAGAAATGTTCAACTTCTGCCGCGAGCAATGGCACTGACGCAGCGCCGACGGATCCACAATTCAGTTCGGCAACGCATGACGTCACCCATTAAAAGTGAATGGGAAGCGTTAACGCTGACGCCCCGTGTGAATGCGCCGTAAGAGGACAGCTAAGGGTCAAGAGCTTTATTTGTGAAAGTAAAGTGACTTATGCACAAGCTACCATTAAAAGAGAAAATATTTAATGCAGACAATATATTTTATACATTTTATATATACAGGTACAATTTGTATCAAATTTTGAACACATCTACTTTTTTGGCTTGTCGCTCTTGCTTCTTTACCATTTAATCATACTAAAAAACTAAAATAATTAGTTTTGTAAAAGAATAAAGCTTTAGATCAAAAGGTTAGGACAGTGAGAAACAAATTCAGTCCAAAGCTTTGGTATTGTATGAGGGAGAAGGATGCCATTTATCTTGTTAGGTACTTAAAAGGAGCAACACACATCATTTAAGCTTTAATGAGATTCAAATTAACTTCAAAGAGCAAAGAAGGTTTTCATCTTTGCCAAGTAAACATGCAAAATGTGCACTAGGATTATGCTAAAATTAACACTTGTGAATCAAAATCGATTCAATTGCAAGTGTGAATTAATTTCTCTTGTCTAGTGGATATAGTGTTTCTGTCACCTTTACTATTGACATGGGTCACCTTAAGAGAAACTGACTTGTCTAAGACTTTTCCACTATTGTATTTTTTTCCAGTGCGTTATAAACTAAGCTCATTTTAGTCACTATAGGCAAAACTCTGTTGGAGTCATGGTTGCCTTTATTTAAATCATGGCTGATTTTGTTCATTGACAAATTGAAGACGTTAGATGTGTGATTGCTCTTTGCTTTTGTCAATGTCTATACAATAGACATTAGTGGGGGACATACAGTACATGCAGCGCCGAATATTTTGGTCCTCCCCAATGTTTAAGATGTGGTTACAGCCTTAAATGTATCTCATTAACATGCAACAGAAGTAGCATTTTTATTAATGTCGCCATAAAACAGAAGTAGCGATTGTCTTATTTTCCCCATGGTGACATATAAACAGCTTCTGAATTAAATAAAGGTAGGGCTTGAATTGAATTTGTCTATTGAGAACTGATTGGATTGATAAAGGTTAAGTCATGTTGCTATTTACTAATCGCTGTGATCTTTTCCCAGACCTTGCTCACCTGCCATACCAAATGACCATATAGAGAGATCGTTTCAAGAAGGGGAGGAGATTTGCGTTTTTGATTTAAGATTATGAGGGCACATGAATTTTTCAAATTAAAAATAATGAAGCTCACAGTACAAAATACCACAATATTTCAATAAAAATGACAGTTTTATTTCATTTCAATTTCATTGTGACTTTAAAAACAATCACTGCGGACAAAAGAGCATTTAATGTAATATTCAAAATGACATTTCATGAAAATAATAGCTGTCAGTAAGTACACAAGCCCAGCTTCTAACATTTTAAATAGAGAAACACAGTCATGTCTTTTAAGATTTTATTTTATTAAAACATTATAAATCAGCAATAAAATCTGACGTTGATGATATTATGCATTTTGCTCAATTCATTATATAATCATAGGTTTCACTGTCATTTTGGGACATTGGGTCTCAAGGGAATTTGTTTGTTGAATATTTTGTCACTCCCATAAATGTGACCCAGCTAAAGTTATCATATTTTTTGTGAATCTGTTTTCTAAATAAAATCATCCTAAATGTAAAGAACAATCTGTGAAAAGATCATCTTGATATCTTTAACTCCCGCCAACCATTTTCTGAAGAGTTGCCCGCCAGCATTTTTTGTGATTCCAAGAAAATTTTCTTCTGAAAATATATAAACATACAAATATATCAAATAAAAGAACAGTCTTCTGCTTTCAAACAAACAAAAACACAAAATGGGAAAAAAATGTCATCTTATATATATATATATATATATATATATATATATATATATATATATATATATATATTTATTTATTTATTTATTTATTTTTATTATTTATTTATTTATTTATTTTTTGCTTCAGTTATTTTATAAAAGTGGATAATCGCGGTATTACAGATTAACATAAAAACTCATCAGGAACAATTTTTTTATGCAAATGTTTTTTTTTAATTGAGGAGATCACTCGGGTCGTCAATAGCAGGGAAAGAGTTAATATTGACTGAGGTGATTTCAAAGATTGAAATCAATGTGAAATCAAACTTTGATGCTCTAATCTCATCATTGATACTTTAGCCTGAATTTTTCAGACAGAGTCACAAATAAGGTTACATTGTTGACATCTGGATATGACAGAGATAATTCTACCCTATTGCATTAACCTGATGGCTTTCTTTAGAGTAGATTGTATACGGCATCATGTGTGGCCTCAAAGCTAAATATGACAATTTATAAAGACAGCCAGTGAACCAGCATGGCAGCGTAGTGCTAACCGGCTGAATACCCCGAGGGCCAACTGGACCATTTTGCCTGCTATCGATTTATTTTTCAGTCCGTTCAGAGCCAAATGCAAGTAGAAGGACTGAAAATCAAGACAGCTTCTGCTAGAAGCAGTGATGAATGCTCAGGAAAACAATGAGTTTCATTTGAACATTTTTCAAACGCTAGGAGAATATACACTTCGATCTGTGGCTCATCTTTTCAGTATGTGAAATATAAAGCCTATTTCTCTTTATATTGCAACAAATCAAAGAAAAACTCAAGTCCAACCCGCCAAATCATTTTAAAATACTTTGTCTATTTTTTATCATCTCTGTTTCTCTGACCACATCAATGATCTTAAAATTTGGTTGCTTCCTATCTGAGCAGGTCCACAACAGCTGTTTTAATTTTTTTATGTTATGATTATTATTAATTTCCCTCATGTCTCTTGGCTATACGGAGGATTACACATCTGTTCTAGGCCGCAAGTCAATCCACATGGACCTAATCTCCAAAACATTAGTTTATACACACAGATAAAGGCATTTCAGTTGAATGTGTGCAAGATGTCCTTCATTTAGAAAGAGTTATGATGGACTGAGATCTCAAAATCTAAACCAGCAACTCACAGCACATCGCAAAGGCATTTTCAACGTGGCAAATTACTCAATACAGACTCCAAAAGTCTGAGATCACACTAAAAATCAGTGTAATGCCTTAAAATCTGTATAAAGTCCAATATTAAATGTGTTTTTAGTTTGTCACACCAAAGTAAAATGTGTTATTAACCACCCAGCCAAATGTGAATGATAAACAGGCAGCATTCTCTGCTCTCAAGCAGAGGGGGCGTGTCCAATGTCAGCGCAGAAACCACGCCCACTCGCTGGAAAGTTTTCTCTTAATATTAAAATACCCCTACAACCTGGATGGATGCTCGCGATTGTTTAGGGGTGGGGCCATGCTCAGTGGCTCCAGTGCGTCATCATGACACAGTTTTAGCTCCGCCCATACGTCAAATACATTTTTGGTGTCCTCACTGCCACTTTGTAGGTGTGAGCATCATGAAGGGCATCATGTGCCGTTTTTGGCTGTGTCCTTTTAAATGCAAATGAGCTGAACTCTGCACTAAATTGCAGTGCGTGTTGGATAGTGCATATTAAGGGGTGGTATTATCCCCTTCTGACATCACAAGGGGAGCCATTTTACAATTACCTATTTTTTCCACATGCTTGCAGAGAATGGTTTACTAAAACTAAGTTACCGGGATGATCTTTATCACTTTTCTAGGTTGGGGACCCAATTGTAGCACTTAAAAAAGTCAGATTTTTATGAAATGTCCCCTTTAAGATTCTGCATTATAAGATAGTTTGACCCCACATTCATATGCAAATACACAACACACTGTAGCAAGTTACAAAAATAGCCATACATAAATCCAACAAGATGCTACTTGCAGTGTGACCTGAAAAAAAATTCTTGCACACTTCATGCTGGCAGCAAAAACTATTACAGACTGAATAAATGCATCAAGCATCCATTTATTACCCAGTATGCAACAGAAGGGCATCAGTGCTGATATTAGACATCAGGATGAAATTGAAGGGGACACAGGAGTGAGCGGGGTTGCATGTATGCGTGTTGTGGACTTTAACTGCAGCATCTGTCTGGATTAAGCTGGCATCCGTACAGAAATAAAGGAACTGCTTGTACTGTCTGACCTAAAGTGCACCATTAAATACATGTGCAGGGTTTAGATCTGTTCTATCTCAACCTCACGACAGCAGTCTGAATCCATCTGGATTTGGTTCAAAAAGGATGCACGTGCAGAACAAGCTTAAATCTGTGAATGAACAGTTTATGGTTGACAAACAAGACAACTGAAGGTTGAATCGGTCTGAATCAGCAAAGTAAAAGGCGATAAAGGTTCAATGTGGGACTTTTAGAAGGATCTCTTTTGTCAGAAATGCAATATAACATCATTATTATCAGTGTGTAATGTGGGGTTGCTTTAAACAAAGCAAAGGAGAGTTGAATCCATGTGCAAAAGAGGTTTATTAAAGTAAATCCACAAAGGGCAGGCAAACACATCCAAAAGGGCAATCCAAAAGAATATAAAAAAAACAGGCAAATGGTCAGGGCAGGCAGAAAACAATCAATATCCAATGAAACAGGCAACAGGTCAAAAACAGGCAGATACAGGACAGGAAACAGGTAGGCTAAACAATAATCAGTGGAGAGTGAACAGATTTGAAGTGGCTTTATACAAAACAAACAGGAAGTGGGAAGTGAAGCATGGCATGATGTGATTTTTTAAATAAAAGTCAGAACAGAACAGGGCCTGGTTCCCCGATAACGTTCACTCTTAGCGTGCTAAGAAGACTCAAAAAGATATATCTTACCAAAGTTGTTTATGTTCCTAAGTGTGTTCCCCAAAGTGTCTCTTAGGAAGCTTCTTAACACGCTGCCTCTAAGTTCAACGTAACAATGGCGCTGTCCCAAGTGAAGGTGCTGAATTATTTGCGATCGATCGCTCAGGGATCGATTTTCCACTTCACGCGAAAGTGCATTAAGGCGTTAAGAAAGACAACACGCTCTATACAAATGGAACATTACTCAAATTATTCCAGTAACATTTATTTTAAGTTATCCGTAAAATTCTAGGTGCGTTCCATTCGACAGGGTCCCTGCGGAGTGTTCACTGCTCCCTACTCCCTGAGCACGGTATATCAGTTGAAGTGGACTTCACGGACAATAACCGCTCATTTGGAACGGCCTGCAAACGTCATCAAAGAAGTCAACGACGGGGTCGCGCAGATTGATATAACATAAATTTATATAGGACTACATTTCATATTTTAATTTTTATTTACTATCACATTTAAAATATGTACACTATACAATAAAAAAACATTGAGTACTACGTAATGAAAAACGTATGTTTATTATACAATTTAATTGACTACTGCTGCTATTACTTGACTATTAACAGAATTGAAGCCCTGCTGTAACTGTCATGCAAATATGAAAGTAAACTTTTATTTGGTTAATTATGTGTATATATGTGTTTTTAAACGATTGTCATATAATTGCATAGCGGTCTGACCGTTCTGACTGGTGATCACGTGATGCGCGCAATGACAGTTGGGTGATTATCGCTCTCCACTTCCTGTGAAGTGATGTATCGATGTTCCCTGATTCCCTATGCCGTGCGCAGTGCCCTTCGAACTGAACATGTTCGCTCCCTTCGGATTGGAATCTCACTTAAGATGGCGGAATACCCTGTGAAGTCCACTTCGCAGTCCACTTACGGTCGAATGGAACGCACCTATAGACTATTAATTAAATTATCAAATTGTCAGTAATACGGGTAGATGAACCTCGCTAATCATCCACCCTCCTTATCCCGTTGTGCCACTTGTGCCGCTTCTTGACATTGGTTTAACGACTTAAAAAATTATATAATACACTTTTACACTAATGGTAAGGTACTTAACAATCAGAATTACTTGGCAAGCAGCTGTAGTACTTCTGTTTAATGCGGTATTGCTTGCCATTAATGTTTTCAATAAAAAACAACCTATCTACAATAAACAGAGAGAGTTAGATAGAGAATATGGTCTGAGAAGATCTAGCAGCTCCATAATGAGTTGTCTTGGGAGGCGATTTTTTTTTATTTAGCCACGTCAGGCAAATTGTCAAAAGGTTTTAAGTGTTACAGAATAAAAAAAAATTGGCATGGACTAAACGGTTACGGGGTTACCGGTGTTGTGTGGAAGTCTGTTCCCCCTATGTTTCCCTTTAGTGTTTTTATAGCGTTTTATCACATTATACATTTATTCTTTATATACATTGAACGTTTTAATGGCTACTGAGATGTGTGTGTGTGCATTTATGTAATGTATCTTGATTGTTCTTGATTGTAAATTATTTTTACAGTATTACAGTATGAATCATATTATATGTATAATTTATTATGTATGGAAACATAACAGTTTTAAAACAAACAGTAGAGAAAAAAATGGAAAAAAGACAGGTTAAAAGATATAAAACTGTCAAATAAGAAATATTGAATAAATTGTATAATAGAATACATGACATTATTGCTTTTAGTATAACAAATTCAAATCTTTAATATTTCTAAATAAATTATAAATGTAAACGCTATAAACATAGAGGAAACAGACTTCGATGGGGAACAAACTTCAACACCGGCGCCATCTTTGATTCATTCTGATACCAAATAAAGTCCATTGCAAACATATTTTATTATAAGTCTTAAAATCATTGTCAGCATACCATAGTTTGACTTGTACTGCGCTGCGCTGATTTCTAAAGACTGTGGCGATAGCGTTTTGCGCTCAAACAACGCTAAGAGAGAGCTTACGAATGGTACAGACCAACCTTACGAAAGTGTGACTTACAGAAGATATACTTAGCGTACGAACGTTTTGGGAATCGTGCCATAGAGTTAAGAGAGAGGTTAAGGAATAGGTTAAGAACTACTTAGCGATAAGAACGTTTTGGGGAACCGGGCCCAGGGTGTTAAAATAAAAGTACAAAACACAACATAACACAGGACAAAACCCTTACACAGTGGTGTAAGACCTTACATGATGAACTGTATTGTTTTTATTACCTTACAATGAGCCGTTTTACCATCAAGTTTCTACAGTAGTCCTAAATGGACAAACTGGTCTATAGAGCGCATTTGTTACTACATTGTCTCAGATGTGTTTGCCCTGTGCTACCGTAGCTTCTCTATGCGTTTCAAAAGGGAGGGGTGAGCTGTTTCCCACATTGCACCTTTTACTCAATTTGCCTAAACCCACATCTGTACCATGAAAGGTAAGGTTGTGCAAACAGTTTATCCAATCAGAACTATTTATTTTTTATATTAGCTTCTATGCAAAAAAAATAAAATTCTTTGTTAGCTTTTGTCGCTTCTGTCTACTGTTGTCTTTTTAGTTGTTTTTGTATAATGTGACTAATAGATTGCTATACTATCTTCCCAGATTAATATTTTATGAATACATGAAGAGTCAAGCTGTTTATCCCCATCCCTGTTGCAATATTATCCAGCATGCATGAGCTGATCAGTTTAGAGATGTGACCGTAGTGCATTACAACATGAGAAGTTTGATTTGTTCAGCTTATATTGTGTTAATGCAGGCCTGCAGGTCCAGATCAACAGGAAAATTGGCCTGGAAGCTCTTGTGTTGACAGGGATTAAAAGGCACATGTTAGAATAAAAACAAAGGTGGGGCAAATAAACGCATTTCACGAAGATTAAAAAGATTACCAAAAACCTTAAATAATAGTATGCACTGCTTTTTATGTTAGCTTTTTTGCAGTCTGCGATGTTGGCTTTGCATAACATGAAAATATACATGTTTTATTTTTATTGTTTACTCTCAGAGAACTAGCCTATAAAATCAGAGTAAAGCCTTTTATAAGCAACGAGAGAAATTAAAAAAACTTTAATTATTGGCTTTACAAATCATTTCAGCCATTTTGACTAGTAATGAGTAATGAGTTTGACTAGTAATGAGTTTGTGTAACTTACAAAAAGTTAATTCATTCCCCCCTAGCCTTTTTTAAAAAGTTGCCCACCAGCATTTTTTTTTGTGATTTTCACAAACGTTTCACAAATCCCTTCCAGGATTTTTTCCCCCTATAAATATATAAACATACAAATATATTTAAATTGAAAGAACAGACCCTCTGTTTTCAAACAAACAAACAAAACTGATTTTTTTTATTGTTTTTAATAAATACAAAATTTTGAGCAAAAAGCTGAAATAATTGCATTTTTGTAAAGGACTTTTGATAGAGATTTAGAACACTGATCAAAAGATGATCGCAATGTTGTAGAGTTGATACTTAAGTTTTTATAAATTGGGCAAGAGCGCCACCTGGATAATAGCAGAATTAAAGAATACTGTAAAAACTAGTCAGGGAAGCGTCATTGGCAGGGAAATGTCTTCTCTTAATTGGCGAGATAACTCGTCAATGGCAGGAAAAGAGTTAAATTGCTTAACTGTTAATGTTGATGAGTAATGTAAAACATGTTGTCATTTCCAGGGTTTGCCATAGACAGATGTAAATAATGACATAATTTATTATTGCTTTAAACAATAAAATTAAAATACTTTGAACCAAAAAATAAATAAATAAATATTGTTAATATATCATTTTAGACACTACTTAATTGTATTATAATTAAAAATGTAACACATAAAATTATAAAGTATACCATATATGAAGACTTCAGATCCAAAACCCTCTATGTGCATCTGGCATGTTTTCTTGTAAATTAGCATTTTTTTATCAGGCTCTTATTTTTAAGTATTTTCATTTTTATGGCAATGAAAAGGTTATTAGTCAGTAATTTAAATGCCTTATTTTTAAAAATGCCACTTTAGTCATCTCATTAGTATTTAACAAACTTTACTGTCTTACAAAAAGTGCATGCAAAAATCTAAATGCATCTTTGCATCTGAGCTCTTCATATATTATTTTATATCATAATTTAATACCCTAGAAAATAGCGACAAGAAGCAATGAGATAACCCATAGGACATACACTTAAATATGCTCTAGATATTTGAAGTGAACTTATGTGAAACAGCACAATACAGTAGGCTGCAAATGCAAATGAATGTGCACATAATAACCCTCACTACTTTTTTATTTACTCTGAACACAGCCGAACAACTACTGATGCTCATCTAAGCCCCTGGACTCAATTTGCTTGTATTTTTTGCACAGATGTTGCTAGTAGGCGTACATAGAGTCAAGTACAGACTGCAGATCACTGACTGCACTCCCACTGTTTTATGCACAAAGACTTTCACAAGGTCATTTGCACAAAACTTGCAATAACGATGACAAATCCCAAGCACATACAGTACATAAAATACAAATTTATTTTCATTGCAAACTCAAACACTAAGGTTAAAAAGAATGATTTTAATGTGCAAAAATAGCAAATATTAGAGATTTTGCTTTAGTTCCCCTTGCAATCCACCCTTACCAGCATCCTCAATATGCTTGTGTACCTCTGTGTTAGCAAGGATAATATACTGTAGGTCACTTGTTTCAGGTCACTTGCATAAGTAGAGTATGGAAAGGTTACAGTAACTTCTTTACTAGAACCTAGCGGACCGCACTACTAAAACAAATCATGATAATATAAAGCTACAACTGCAAAGACATCAGCTTGTCTTGCACAGACGTGCATATGACTGACATCATTGCTAAAAATCTCATAGAAACATGCATGATAACACACCTAACAATACACCATTACATAGTGGAAGAACATCAGAGCAACACTGCTCATCAATGCACCGAGCTTTCATTTCTAGTCAAAGCACGTTGGAGTCACTGTGGTTAAGTTCAGTCTCAGGCCACCACAGTAAAGCTGCAGGTGCTCGCAGGTTGTTTGCATGCACGTATTCATGCGCCGCTGCGCTGATTTATGCATCCCGTGCAGGAGGTTCATTGTTCAAATATTGGTGAGCAGGCAGCTGTCTGGTCAGATATGCCATAAGAGATGAGAGCTTGGCTGAGAACATTATGAGCATGAATTCATCAATCTCTCATTCCTCCGATGAATTCAAAGCAAGTTTTGGGTGTGAAGCAGCTATTATATTTTCTCTTTCTTGTCATGACATTTTCCAGGAATGACAATGAGCGATGTTCACAAGACATGAGGAACCCCTATAAACACGGTGAAAGATGAATGCCAACCGGTGAGATCTGTGTCTTTGACCAATCACCTTTAAAACCTCCCAGATGCTGCACACCCCGAATTGAAGCTTCTCTGGGCAAAACACCTACTTTTAATAATATCAAATAAAAAAGATAATAAACTTGGGGTAGTGGTGTTGCAACCCCTTCAGTTTGAGTTCTACATCCTTTTTAAGAAGGGATACATTTATATCCTCTGTTAGAGTCAATTGTGTGCATGTTGGATTAATTGAAATTCAGGAGTCTTTCAAACTCTATCTTTAAAACAATGCTTGGGCACAGACCTATAAACTGACAAGTGTTGGCCTGTTGATTTCAAAAATAAAATTAGAAACTATTGACCCCACATATTTTGTTTTCCCAACTGCCCATTTTGGTATTTCCCCACCACCCAACCACCAGTTTCTATATTTCCCCACCACCTAACCACCTGTTTCGGTACCCCCCCACACACACTACCGATTTCGCTGTTTCACCACCATCCAACTATCAATTTTTATATATCCTCAGCATCCAACCACTTATTTCAATATTTCCCAGCCCCCCAAAACACACACACCATCCAACTGCCCATTTCGATATCTTTTGATTTTCCTGCCATCCAACCGCCTATTTTGGTATTGTCCCACCATCCAACTGCCCATTTCGATATCTTTTGATATTTTCTGCCATCCAACCACCCCATTTCAGTATTGTCCCACCATCCAATTGCCCATTTGGAAATTTCCTGCCATCCAACCACCCCGTTTTGGTATTTTCCCACCATCCAACTGCCCATTTTGAAATTTCCTGCCATTCAACCACCCCATTTCAGTATTTTTCCACCATCCAATTGCCCATTTTGAAATTTCCTGCCATCCAACCACCCTGTTTTGGTATTGTCCCACCATCCAACTGCCCATTTCGATATCTTTTGATATTTTCTGCCATCCAACCACCAATTTTGGTATTGTCCAACCCAACTGCCCATTTTGATATTTTCTGCCATCCAACCGCCCATTTTTTTATTTCCCCACCATCCAACCACCAGTTTCGATATTTCCTGCCATCCAACCGCCCCCTTTCGTTATTGTCCCACCATCCAATTGCCCATTTTGAAATTTCCTGCCATCCAACCACCCCATTTCAGTATTGTCCCACCATCCAATTGCCCATTTGGAAATTTCCTGCCATCCAACCACTCCGTTTTGGTATTTTCCCACCATCCAAATGCCCATTTTGAAATTTCCTGCCATTCAACCACCCCATTTCAGTATTTTCCCACCATCCAATTGCCCATTTTGAAATTTCCTGCCATCCAACCACCCTGTTTTGGTATTGTCCCACCATCCAACTGCCCATTTCGATATCTTTTGATATTTTTCTGCCATCCAACCACCAATTTTGGTATTGTCCAACCCAACTGCCCATTTTGATATTTCCTGCCATCCAACCGCCCATTTTTTTATTTCCCCACCATCCAACCACCAGTTTCGATATTTCCTGCCATCCAACCGCCCCTTTTCGTTATTGTCCCACCATCCAATTGCCCATTTTGAAATTTCCTGCCATCCAACCACCCCATTTCAGTATTGTCCCACCATCCAATTGCCCATTTGGAAATTTCCTGCCATCCAACCACCCCATTACAGTATTGTCCCACCATCCAATTGCCCATTTTGAAATTTCCTGCCATCCAACCGCCCCATTACAGTATTGTCCCACCATCCAATTGCCCATTTTGAAATTTCCTGCCATCCAACCGCCCCCTTTTGTTATTGTCCCACCATCCAACTGCCCATTTTGAAATTTCCTGCCATTCAACCACCCCATTTCAGTATTTTCCCACCATCCAATTGCCCATTTTGAAATTTCCTGCCATCCAACCACCCCATTGCAGTATTGTCCCACCATCCAACTGCCCATTTCGATATCTTTTGATATTTTTTTTGCCATCCAACCACCAATTTTGGTATTGTCCAACCCAACTGCCCATTTTGATATTTCCTGCCATCCAACCGCCCATTTTTTTATTTCCCCACCATCCAACCACCAGTTTCGATATTTCCTGCCATCCAACCGCCCCCTTTCGTTATTGTCCCACCATCCAATTGCCCATTTTGAAATTTCCTGCCATCCAACCACCCCATTTCAGTATTGTCCCACCATCCAATTGCCCATTTGGAAATTTCCTGCCATCCAACCACCCCGTTTTGGTATTTTCCCAGCATCCAACTGCCCATTTGGAAATTTCCTGCCATCCAACCACCCCATTTCAGTATTTTCCCACCATTCAATTGCCCATTTTAAAATTTCCTGCCATCCAACCACCCTGTTTTGGTATTGTCCCACCATCCAACTGCCCATTTCGATATTTCCTGCCATCAAACCGCTCATTTTGGTATTTCCCCAACATCCAACCACCTATTTCATTATTTCCCACAAACCAACCACTCATTTCAATTAGTGATGTTCGGAGAGAGAGAGAGAGAGAGAGAGAGAGAGAGAGAGAGAGAGAGAGGGAGAGAGAGGGAGAGAGAGGGAGAGGTCTTACAATGCAAACATGCATTTCATTAGTGGACTCTTAACACACGGGGTCTAAGAAATCTTTAGAGACATTGTAGGTTTTGTAAGCAAAGAAGATCAATATTAATCAGTAAGATGTCTCATTTGTAACACTCAGGGCTTTATCAGATAAGTTTTATCAAAGGCTCTGTGAATCCAGATGTCGCAAGCAGCACACACCAGACAAAAAGGTTTTCAGGAGAAATCGGTGTTGATATTAACAGCAATCAAAGAAATGGTGATGAAGGAAAGCTGAAGTTGAGGAGATCTGTGTCTGGATCTTCAATCGTTTTTTACTTGGATATCTCAGTTTGCATTTTTCCACTGGAGTAGATGGGATGAGTCATTTTCTATTGTATTTATAGCTCTGCTACTTGTTCAGCAACGTGTTTTTTCCTCAGTTGAGCTGGTACATATGTAAATCACATAACAAATGGCATTTGGTCCACGCTGCAAAATCTGTGCATGTGTTCTCATGTGATTACTTAACATTTTTATATACTAAAAGTTAATTGAATAACTTCATACATTAAAACATATCCAGATGTGTTGGCAGACAGGTACACTTTCAGCATTTTAAAGAGCCATTTAGGTACCTGGATCATAGTAGAGGACTTTGTCAAATCATAGTAATTTAATGTCCACAACCAAGCACTCAAACCTATACAAGACTGAGAACTGCACCGTGCAAACTGCATTCAGTACAGATTATGTGACTTTATGTGCAACATTATTTCTCAATTTCTGCAAAGGGAAAATAATTTTTAGTGTTTAATTTCTTCTAATTATTCTAAAAAAATGCAAATAGAGGGAACTATCATACACAATCACAATATGACTTCAATAAATGTTTAGTTTTTAGCTTTCTGTCAGTTGAAGAAGAACTCCATGTTTCATGATGGATGACTGCTGTCTTTGGAGAGAATATTATGCAAATGTAGGTCACAGACAAAATCTGTTATTGCTAAAGTTGCTGAAATTCACTTCTTTCTTTTTTTACACAAGTTGACTAAACATTAGTGATACAGCCTCTCATGGGTATGACATTGCATATATAAGGATTAGTGATGCGCGGGTCGTCTCGTAACCCACGGGCCCCACGTGTAACCCGCAGGTCGGGTTGAGGAAGGTAAAGAAATTGTAACTTTATTGCGGGGCGGGTCATTAAAAACAAAATTAAAAAAAACATGTATGTTGCATCTAATTTCCTGTGGCATATATTAAATATTTGGTAATATATATTTCATATTTTATTAGGTTCTTTGATAAGGTTAAATTACGTAGGCCTACGTGGCAACGTAACTTCCGCAACATAACTTGATATCCCCAAACCTTTGTCCTCACGTCACAGAAGCGCCAAGTAGCTCCCGCTGCCAGCCACAACAACAAAACAAACGGAGAATTAAAAGATAAAAGACAATCTGCAGGAGAAATTAATTTGTGAATAGAAAATACAAACGCTGCTTTGAAAATGTTGAAAATGTTTATCATTATCCTATCTCTATATTAATATGACCATGCTTGTTTCTATGGTTTATTCGCGTATGTTGTTGCCAATTTACAGGGCGATGTAATCTAATGTTTCCAAGGACTTTTAGGCTGAAATAAAGCCTCTTTTTATTTACATTACAAATGCCTAGTATGTCTATTTTAATGGTCGTAGGTGCAGGTTGTAAAAATAGATACAGTGGTGCGGGGCGGGTTGGTGCAGGCCAAATATTTCATAAAAGCGGGACCCACGGGTTGGAATAAATGCCAACCTAGGCATCTAAGGATGGTTGTATTTTACTACTGTAAATACTGTAAACTACACTGTCAGGAAACAAATGGTGTCAAGTTGTCACTGGGGCAGTAGCCTTTTAACTCTTTCCCCGCCAGCATTTAAAAAAAAGTTGCCAGCCAACGCCAGCATTTTTCATTATTGTCACAAAAGTTTAATGTCTTCCAGAAAATGTTCTTCTTTAAATATATAAACAAACAATAAATCAAATGAAAAAACAGACCCGCTGCTTTCAATCAAACAAAAAACGTTTCATCCTACCTTCAGAGGCGATTCTAGGGTCTATGGGGGCCCCAAGCAGAAAATTCCCTGTGTGCAAGAAGTGTGCAATACTTCTATACAATGTCCTTTGCTTAACCCACTATTCTACAGTGCAACAGTTACTGCGAAAGATACATATAATCCTCATCATACCTAACATTATTAACATGTTTGGATGCATAAATGGCATAACATGTTTGGAAATAATGACAGCAGAGAAATATTTTCTATTTTTCTATATTTTCCATATTTAAGAAACCAGTCATTTTATGACTGCTACTAAATAATCTCAGTCATAGTTACTGCTAACTGTTATGTAAGTTAGTGTCCTAGAGTTAAATATTAGTTTCATATCTGAAAATACAGAACAGTATAACACATACATCTGTTGATTTTCTCAGCAACAATGCAATTCTAAAGACTTGACAAGAGGTTTCCCTGAGATATTTCCTCTAATGTTTGAGACTTGACTGAGTAAGGATGTAGTTTGTCTTACCTCCCTTAACTCATCACCTCTCCTTTCTTCTTCCCTTTCCCTGCTTTGCACAAAACATTTTTGATGTCCATCTACAGAAGCCAATAGTGATCGACTCAAAATAAGATTAGCATTGTTATTTAGAAACTTCCTTTAGTCTCGTCATGTTTTCATAAGCTAACTCACTCGCGCGGCGTCTTTTGAATGGGGTTGTGCGCGAATGAACGCAAAGACGCGCGCGGACATGAATATGTGCGTGCACGCGTCATTGCGACTGTTTCGTCGCTTTTACAAGCGTAAATTGGGTAACTACATTGCATATAGATCCGTTTTGCCGCGATTGTCTTTGTAAAGGGTTGCACTAGTTAACTGTTAAAATTTAAACTTGAGATTTACACCAGGGCACAAAAGATTTACACTGGGGCACGTGCCTGACTGGAGCTGGACCGGACACATTAAACCACATGTGGGTACAGAAGGCTGCTCACTTTAGCGCCTTTTTGCGGTTAAATTGTTTTAAATCACTTGAGTGTTAGCATTTGCAAGCCTTTGAAACACGTGCAAATGATAAACTTTTCCTATTTAAATTTGCGTATTAATCTGGCAATCACATGCGAGCCAAACCGTGGGTTGTGATCCGTACGGATCAACTGCGACAGCACGACTGAACGATACAACGTCACCCATTCGCTACGTTCATTTTCGAAACTGGCAAGTTATTCACCTGGGTTGGATTTTGACTGGGCTAAGCCAATGTCAATCAACATTCCATCCAATCGGAATTTTGATATGCAGTCATGTTGAGTATCTATTTTCATCTACCGGGTGTTGCTGGCCATCCGAGAAACAAACTCGGGGGCCCTCTAGTGGCTCGGGGCTCCAAGCAGTTGCCTGCCTTGCCTGTTGACAAGGTGCGCCTCTGCCTACCTTCATTAGTTCTCTCTTTATCACCTCTCAAATATGGGTAGGTTTCTTCATAAACACCCAATTTTGAGCAAAAAGCTGAGATAATTCCATTTTGAAGGACTTTTGATAGAGATCAGATGCAGAGCGATCTTATACACTGAGTTCGTTCTCTTTCATGTGAGGTAGTACTTCCGGGTTGTATATGTAACAGGTACCGTAGCAACGGCACTGTAAAGAACAGATTAATTCCTGTAAAACAGGAGAGAAATGAGGAGACAGCGTTCAGGTTTGAGCTCTCTGCAGTAATCTATTTTCTGAATTTCCTTCAGCAAACACCTCTATTGTTAATAGTCATTTTATGTTTCACATATTACATATTCAGTGTCTCTTTAACATAACAATGAATTTTCAGTTTCTATATCATTACAAAATCCATAATAAAAGAAATCTCTTTGCACCAAATACATGTTCACTTACTCTTTGATCCTGTATTTTACTCTATTTATCAAAATGAAATGCAAAGACAATGGTAAAATCCACCAGCTATTTTTAAAGATACTTGGAATCTTTCACTCACAGTGTTTTATCAGTATCATGTTAATATAGTACTGCAAAATCATGCTCAAAGCTAATAAATTGATTAAAATGATAACTTTATACTTCATTTTTTAACTGTAAACATTTTTGTATAGACTTATTAAACAAAAACATTTTCAACCAATGGTGAAAAACTAACAAACAGTGAGTTAACCATGTCTGTTAACCTTACAAGCTCAAAAAACATCTTCATATGGTTTATGTACATGAGAAAGTGTGTGTTTTGAACTGACTCGTTTCAAACTCATTATAAACAAAATCATTAACAGACTCTGATGAAAATTATTTCACTAAAACAGTCCACCCTTATCCCATTTACATTTCAGCATGACCAAATTCTACACCTGATGTGTTTTTGTACATTTACCCACCTGTAAAACAGGAGAGAAATGAGGAGACAGCTTTCAGGTTTGAGCTCTCTGCAGTAATGAGAAACTCACAACTCACGCAGCTACAGTAAACCTGTCACCCGACACTGCCCCCTGCTGGCCTGGAGCAAACACTACTCGATTAACTTTAAAACAGGAAAAGTCACATAAAAATAGAACCCTTTGGATACTTATATTTTCTTTCTTTAAAAGAAATACAATAAACTGTTTTCAAATAAAAGACAATAGTTGTGAATATTCTTAAAAACACAAATACAACACTTTTGTGGTTGTCACATATAAGTTGCGGAAGTGCGCCCCCTGATGGATAATAGGGGTATTGCGGAAAGACGGAAATTCTCGTCATTGGCAGGGAAGCGTTTTCTCTTCAAATGACAAGTTATGTCAGGGAAAGAGTTAAAAAAAGTCCTAATATGATTTAGGGACAGATGTGTATACATTTGGTACCAACGTGCACCTTTTTGAGGTACTAATATTACATTTTATAGGTTCAAATGTGTACAGTGACAAATAATTCACATGAAGAATCAGCAGATTTGAAATCATTCAAATTAAGCTATTCTTTCTATTCCTTGAATGAGTTTGTGTCTTTCTAATCCAGTTAGAGTTTCCCTGTCAAGTTCTCTTACACAATAAAAAGATGAGTTATTTTCTCTCAGTCATGGTTGCAATTTATTTTATTGGTCAAGACATGTGCATGTTATTGCTCGGAGAAATAGGACTGCGGTTAATGCGTCCAAGTTTGAGAGAAAACAAACTAAAAGCTAAAAACAAAGGAATACATCAAAATATTTTCCAAATATTGAAATCAAAACAAATCCTCTCTTCTTTTATTTTTATTTGAAACGTGAAAGTCCCTTCTTTATAATACAACTGCATGGTTTTCTATGTGAGAAATAAGAAAGTGCCACTGCCAATTACATCAGCATCAGTATGGCAGTCATTCGATACCATAGTAATGCCACCTATTACCAGCACTGTACCATGTTACTGTGGCAGTACTTGTACTTTAAAGTTTGACATAATTTTAAACAGAAGAGCAAGCATATAGGCTACAGACAAGTGTAAGACAAGTACAATTTTTGAATTCCTTACTAATGCTCAACACTAACCAAACACTACTCAAAGACAGTCTTTCCCTTCAGATTGTCTTTCTTTATCACTTTGCCATTGTAATATTTGTACTGTCTGTACGTTCTGTGGTAAATTTTGATTTGTGTTTGCCTCTGGTGTGAAGTTTTAGGAGGACTGATGTAACAGATTAGACTCAAAGAGACACATAAAAAAGATAACATAGCGTTTGGCAAAACGTCAGCATTATATAATCACAGAAACGGAGAAAGAGGAAATAGGAAAGCCGGCAGCTCTGAACTTCAGCGCTTTTCTTAACCACCTTCCAACATCAAAGGATTTGCCGTATTACGTGAGCTTTGATTAAATCTGAGTGTTCTTCAAAATTTCATAAGGAAACATGAAGCATGTCTGCATTGGCTACGTGACTACATGTGAGCTTACTACATGAGAGAGTTTTGTATTTATTTTCTCTTATTGCTCTGGTCTTATCTAAGATTCATCCGTTCGTGATATTCTAGTGAAAAAAATCTTTATAATCTTTTATAACTTCTGCAACAAGACTTCCCATCGGATGACATCATCAAACCTGACTCTTAATGAAAGTCATATCTACATAGATCAAAATCTCACGTCAAATGCAAAGTAATCATTCATTTCAATCTATTTATGCCTGCATAATGCCATGCGTGAGAACATATGATCACTCTGTAGGGTGCATCAACACAACGCTATGTATGAAAATAAATGCAACAAGGTGTGATTTCCTGTTTTCTGTTACAGTAATTGGCTTTTGTAGGCTGTTGTATTCTTTTAATCTATTTATAATGTCTGTTCTGCTGTTTCATAAATGTATTATTGGTATATACCGGTGCTGGTCATTCGATTAGAATATCACCAAAAGTTGATTTATTTCTGTAATTCCATTCAAAAAGTGAAACTTGTATATTATATTCATTCATTACACACAGACTGATATATTTCAAATGTTTATTTATTTAATTTTGATGATTATAACTGACAACTAAGGAAAATCCCAAATTCAGTATTTCGGAAAATTAGGATATTACTTAAGACCAATACAAAAAGGATTTTTAGAAATCTGGGCCAGCTGAAAAGTATGAACATGAATAGTATGAGCATGTATAGCACTCAATACTTAGTTGGGGATCCTTTTGCCTGAATTACTGCAGAAATACGGCATGGCACGAAGTCAATCAGTCTGTGGCACTGCTCAGGTGTTATGAGAGCCCAGGTTGCTCTGATAGTGGCCTTCAGCTCTTCTGCATTGTTGGGTCTTGCATATCACATCTTCCTCTTCACAATACCCCATAGATTTTCTATAAGGTTAAGGTCAGGCCAGTTTGCTGGCTACCATGGTCCTTAACTCATTCCCCGCCATTGACTAGTTATCTCGTCAATTATAAGTTAATATTTAACTAATAAATATGCGTTTCTGGACGAATTTCAAAGTGAAAGTGTAATACCGCTTTTATCCACTGGATGGCGCCAAAACCGAATTTATCAAAAACGGAAGTTAAAAAGAAGTAATGATTTATTTTAACTGCCTTTATGTTTGATAGTCATTCTGAGTCTGATATCTAACATAAATTCCTTTACAAAAACGCAATTTTTAAGCTTTTTGCTCAAAATGTTGTATTTTTGAAGAGAAATATCCATATTTCAGTGGTTAAATTAAGTGGAAAAAGTAAATATATAATGAAACGTTTTTCCCCATTTTGTTTGTTTGTTTGTTTGTTTATTGTTTGTTTGAAAGCAAAGGGTGTGTTCTTTAATTTGATATAATTTGTATGTTTATATATTTATAGAAGATAATTTTTCCTGCAAGGAATTTTGTGAAACTTTTGTTAAAATCACAAAAATGCAGGTGGGCAACTTTTCTCAAAAAGGATGGCGGTGAATGAGTTAAACCAGGTACTGGTAGCTTTGGCACTAAGTGCAGGTGCCAAGTCTTGTTGGAAAATTAAATCTGCATCTCGATAAAGTTGGTCAGCAGCAGGAAGCATGAAGTGCTCTAAAACTTCCTGGTACATGGCTGCGTTGACCTTGGACCTCAGAAAACACAGTGGACCAACACCAGCAGACGACATGGCACCCCAAACGGTGAAAACTTTACACTGGACCTCAAGTAACGTGGATGATGTGCCTCTCCTCTCTTCCTCCAGACTCTGGGACCCTGATTTCCAAAGGAAATGCAACATTTACTTTCATCAGAGAACATAATTTTGCACCACTCGGCAGCAGTCCAGAATCGAGACGCTTCTAACGCTGTCTGTTGTTCAAGAGTGGCTTGACTCAAGGAATGCGACAGCTAAAACCCAGGTCTCTCCAGGGTGCGGTTATCCCTATTGCTTGTACACTTTTTTCTACCACATCTTTTCCATCCCTTCGCCTCTCTTTTAATGTGCCTGGACACGGCACAGAGCACTGTAAACAGCCAGCCTCTTTAGCAATGAGCTTTTGTGTCTTGCCCTATTAGGTGTAAGTGTATATGATTCCATACACTTACACCTAAACTTAACACCACTCTTTTTATTAACTCTTTCGCCGCCAGCGTTTTTTAAAAAAGTTGCCAGCCAGCGCCAGCGTTTTTCATGATTTTCACAAAAGTTTAATGCCTTCCAGAAAATTTTCTTTTTCAAATATATAAACAAACAATATACCAAATGAAAGAACAGACCCTCTGCTTTCAAACAAAAAAAACGTTTCATCCTACCTTCAGTAGTTCTTTTGTAATCAGCTTTTGAATATGGGTAGGTTTCTGCAAAAAACACCACATTTTGAGCAAAAAGCAGAGATAATTCCATTTTTGTGACGGACTTTTCATAGAGATCCCATTCAGAGCGATCTTTAAAACAGACACAGACATGCAGCAGCTTGCCATAGGGCAATACTTCCGGGTTTAAAATGTTGCCACCTAGAGGATAATAGCGGTATTGCGGAAAGGCGGAAATACTCGTCATTGGCAGCGAAGCGTTTTCTCTTGATTGACCAGATATCTCGTCAATGGCGGCGAAAGAGTTAAAGAGCCCCTATTACATTGCTAAAAACAAAAATTTTTTGTGTTTGTGTGGTTTTTGTGTGTTCAAAAACACATAATTTTCCACATGCGGTACATTATTGTTGCTCCTTTAAGCCCTGCCTCCCTGAAACGCATTGATTTTGTACAAAGTGTATCGTTCTGAAAAGCGAGTGTCCTCCAGTACGTTGTGATTGGCCTGAATACCTTTGATGTCAGCCGGAAATTTAACACTACTTACCATGTTTGGAAGATTAGCTCCCGCAATGCTGTCAGGAGTTAATATAGTCTTTACTACCTTATCAATATGAGCGAAATCTGATCAATCAACTTTACCAGCACGGCTTGAGCAGACAATAAGTAACCCCTTTGTTTAGCCAAAATAAACTTGAATTTGGTTACATGTCGTTTTTTGCCAAAATAATTTGCTAGATGAATGATAAACAATCATGTAATTACAAGGTGTTTGATTTATTGATTTATTTCATTAATTGTTGGCCTGGTTGCCTGAGGAAGATCAGACAATCGAAACGTTGCAACGCAACAATTTTTCTTTTTTTCAGCAATCAGATAGTGTGCGGGAATTGGTTTTTGTGTATGTTGCGAGACTTTTTGTCTTCCTATCCTACGCACCAATCAATTTACTTCAGGTGTGCGACGCTAATTTTTTTGATTAATTTTTGGCCTAACTTTGCATTTTTTTGTTGTCTTTTTTTAACCTAGACGTCTGGGCTGTATGACTATTAGACATCTTTTAAATGCAAAATTGTTTGCTACTGTAGGAATACTTAATCAGACTATAAGTTAAAAAACAAGATAATTTCTAAATGTTACTTTTTGATTTTTTTGTCAGATTCAACTTCTGGGAATAACGCAGTGTGACTAAAAGCAAAGGACACAATGTGACGCTGAAGTAGTAATGAGTTCAAAATGTTCTTTCCATCAGTGTGTGTTACCCTTTAACAGCACACAAACACACACGAGCACACACACACACACCCTGTAAATAAATAAAAACTCACTAACACCTATAACACTGACACAAAATACTTTTTTTAGCAGGTGGTTGATAAAACAAAAAATATAGAGTTTCTCCATGAGAGAGAGAGACACTGGAGACGTGGAGAAAAAATGACAACAAAGAACAACAGAGACAAAACAGTACAGCGAGTGAGTATGTGAGGAAAATAAAGAAATCAAAGCTTTCATGGCAGATATTCAAATAAAGCACGACAGCAAAGGGAATTAGAAAGCAATCTCACCCATCGCATTAAACTGTAATGCAAGAAACATCAGCTGCTGGAGGTCGCTTCATCACAATCATCAATCGACAGTGAGAAACGATTTGGTTTGAAGCGCATCTGCTGCAGAGAGCTGGAGTCTCATGAAGGTGATTTTTTTAACAGTGTGTTCTCATTCCTACTAATTTCATTACGCCGAGAGAGAAAATATTCAAAGACTGCAGGCACAACAACACAAGAGTGAACTGTGGAAAAAGCTGAGATGGCAAAGACATTTTATAAAGAGAAACCTGAGGAGTGTGGGTAACACACAGGCCCGGGGTTGGGTAATCGGGAGAATTCCCGGTGGGCCGCTTCACTTTTGGGCCGGTCGAGGTTTTTGTTTTTTACATTTGTCACATTTGTTTTTTTAAATGTTTTACAAAACTCCCGTGCTGAAAAGTGGCCCCACTCCGGCCCTGGTAACACATTGGTCATACTGAAGGTCTGGGAACCATGTCTGCTTTGAATGGCCAAGGACAGCCCAAGAGGCCATATAACAGACATGTAAAGCAACCAATAACATTTCGCTTTGTGCCACATCATGTTTAGGGGTGAAGAAATGTCTTCACAAAAGACCAGAGTGCAATGAGGAAATCATTCATTCATGAACGTCTCATAACAAAATGGCAAACATGTTAAAATATCTCTCTTAGATTCCACTAATCGAAACACTTGCTCGTCTTTTAAAGACTTTATGCCACGAACCTCGCAAGCTTGGGTTCGGGTTGTTTCCAAGTGGACCGTTAAAGAATGCAGCAAACGTCTCCTGGAATGCCTGTATAATTCAACCAATCAAAGGACAACGTTCGAAGCTGCTGAAGTGTCCAGAAAAGTGTGCCGTATGCATCAGACATTCAGCCGGTGGTTTAAGACTATAGGTAACACGTGACCAGGGGCATCATGCACCAATTTTTTTAAGGGGGCACAGTGTGCACAGCTCACAGAAATTTGTGCATACACTGACATCAAACGAAATATTATAGAGCTTTCAGTCTTTTCCATGGCACTCATGGCCGTAGCCAGCTATGAGGCCACAGAGGTCCGGACCTCGGTAATTTTTTCATATAAAAAATTAAATCTGAATGACTAATTTGTTTTTCAAAAAGAATCCGCATATAGTTTGGACAGTTTACTGTATAGTTTAGTGTAAAATGACGAAGATTGGTTTAAGCTGCAACAGCGCGGGTACAGAATTTGCACTGTTGCCAGATCCTATTGTTAAAAATCCTATTTAGACGTAGTGTTTTAGCAATTAATGTGACACTTTGACATTATCTATAAAGTGATTGTTAGGTGTAGGTTAGTATTAGCGATTTCTCTGATTTATTTCTGAAATACAAGGTTTGGACGAACTTTGTTTTTTAAGGCCAATTATTTTTGCTTGTTTTTCGTACTAATATCTGGAAACATGGAAACTGAAAGTTATCAAATAAGACGCATCATTCAGCGCGAGCAGGTTATTACTGATACATTCGGTAAGATAAAAGCAGTAATCATCATAATTATGTCTGTAAGAGTATCAACAACACTATCGAAAAACAGAAAATAACTCTGGTACAAAGATGTAGAAGAATTGGGTTTAAATAAAATATGCCAAATGTGTTAAAACACGTAGCGTAAAACGGTAAAGCTAATCTCAACAAAACATAATCATTAAGAATTCTGTTATTTCATTTAATTTAGAAGTTAACCTTAAACAAAGTCATGCTGAAAACAATAAGAGCACTAAACAAGTTCTTGTTTAAAATCTTGTAACATTTTTGTTATATAATATTGCTTATTAAACTGATTACAAAAATAAACATTGTTGCATGAAGAAGTAATAAATAATCCAGCAGTCCCAGTCCATCCCCCAAAACAGAGAGTGTGTACCCAAAGTGTAAAAAGGTTTAGACAGAATATTTTAGATCCCCAGAAATAAAGTATGCTTCAATGTACTTAAACCACTTAAATACTAGCAAGTACATTTGTAAGTAATGTAAAGTTATGCTACAAATATACTTATTAAAAGTAAAGTTGTACTTGTTCAGTACTTCAGTTTACCTGAAAAAGTAAGAATACCAGTACAAACTAGATTTTTATTGAAATAAATGATGTCTCAAAATAACCCTTAGATGTTCTTAACTTAATTTTAAGAAGTACCAAAATCAAATGTGATATATAAGCCACAAAATGAGTGCACGGAAATAGTACATTTACTAAGTGTACTTAAAAAGTGTATTTTATTTAAGTGCCCTATTTTCACCTGGGATAGCATTTGTTAAACTCTTAACACCCCACCCTGGACCTCTGTAATTTTCAAACCCTAGCTACAGCCATGATGGCACTTACATTTCTAACCATCTGAAAACCCTTGCTTTCATGCGAAAAACTCCAAAATAAAAGTGTTGACTTACTTTTATATCAAATACTATTCAATCGGAATAATGACATGTTGGTATCATATTTACATCTGAAAGAACATGTTTTGTTTATTTAAGTTTTAATAAATGACTTGTTTAATTGTGTCATTAATGCATTTTGCACAACAACTGCATTATCCTGTAAATTTAATGTAATTTTAAATCAATAAAGTATAACGATAATGACATAAGCTACAGCCATGTGATTGATTTTAATGTTCAATAATGATTTAAACAATTTGTAGATAAAATTATTAGAGGAACGCATTATTGCATCAAATTTTACCTCATATGTGAGCATGTGTGATTCCGCGCCCCCGTGAACTCTGGGGAACTTTGGTGTGTTCCAAGATTAATCTAGAAATCGAATAATATAACGTCGAGATGGTCACATTTTAAGCCATACATTTTCTAAACAGAGGAGGTTAACTGCACATTACCGTACTGGGGTTTGGAAATGTTGTGAGCGTTTCTTACACGTTTTAATTCCTCAGATAGCAAAATGCAGCAGCAACAGCAAAGAGCCCGTGAGCGCGCTCAGACGTTGATGACGTCTGCAACTATAAAAACGGCGAAAATCTCCGAAAAGTGACAAAGATGCAGCACAGAATTGATGATATTGTACATATTAAACAGATTAAAAGTCAAATAACAGATTAATGGACAATTCTTTGATTTTGAGGTTGCATACAAAATCCATTTGGTTAAAAAAAAACAAGGGGTCACGTGCCCCCTCAGTTTGAATGGGCATGATGCCTCTGCACGTGACTGACCTCTGACCAGTCAGAAGGGTCTATGACCCTGTCCCAAATGGCACCTTAAACACTCCACAAGTCCACAAGTCGGGAAGAAGTCTTCAGCCTCGGGAAAGTGCACATCAAGGGTGCATATCCAAAGTGACTTGCATTCAAGCATGACAATGCATTTAAGCAATGCATGTTTTCCGTCATCATGTGTATTTCTGGAAAAACAAACCTGCAACCTTTTGCGTTGCTCATGCAATTGTCCACCAACTGAGCTACAGGTACACATGTGACAAGCTTGTCAAGTATGCAACGCCGTTTGCTATACACTGGAAGTTAAAATCACACTAACTTATGACTTCCCTTGTACTGTATATAAGCACATATACCATCAAAGCAACCTCAATACACATCGCCGGAAGCTATATTTCAGACACATCTGAGTCAACCAGACAGGACAGTGAAGCGTTTGACTGGGATTGATGTGTTCAATTTTCAACTGAACAGAGAGTGACGGTCATCTCCGATCTTGGATCAGACCCACGGGCTTCAAAACTTTGTCATCCATGTACTGACAGCACCGTCACACTCCAAAACACTCTAGACAACAAAAGCTCACACACACACTTATACACACTCTTATCAAACCACTGAGTGATAGATGAAATATCTGAGGTTATCTGCTTTTTCGGAGACAAAAGACCACCCAACATAATCTCGAGGTTGACTCTCTTTTCCAAAGCGGATATTGTGCACTCTGCCTTTAAATCTAGCACACGCCAATATATATGCCAATATCAACCCCAGAAAACCTGTTCTTTCTCTTGCTCGCTCTCTCCATCACATATGTAATTGTAATTCAGTGACCTTTTCAGAATTCAGTTCAGTGCCTCTATTTCACACTTTCCAACAGAAAGTAACGCTGCAGATCAAGGAGATGCAAACTGAACCAGAGGTGAAAATAAAATCCTCTGACTCCATCTTTAACACAGTCATGTGATCTGTGGCTGACCATGAGGGTTGCTGAGGTCACAGTCATGGGCAGGAATTCTAATGACATCACAGGAAGTGACTCAGATCCCATAAAGTGATGCAAAAGAATGAGATATAGATGGAAAAAGTAAGAGCAATGAAGAAAACAAATGAGAGAAAAATAAGGAAATAAACTTCCTGCTTTGATCCCCTGGGAAATTCAGGCATGATACAGCTTTGGGAATTAATTAGACTAAAAGTATCACATCAGAGATTGAGCACACCCAAATAAAACAAATCTTTACAACCGTTCCCAAAAGGGAATTCATGGAAAACTGACACAAGCAGACGGAAAGTGAATAAACGAAATTGAAAGTCTGATTACAAAAGTCATTGCATATCATTTGAAATATTAAATCTGGCTGTAGCACAAATTCGAATGATGTCAAATATAATGGGGGGTACCCTAGTAAAGCCCCCCACCCCCGCCCTGTCTTTATGTGGTAGCTGTGATTTTCACAAAGAAGGTGTGATCTTGGATTTGTTGGTCCTGGATCAATGTTTTAATCAAAGAAACCCCAAGTTACCCAACTCAAACCCTTTTTGGGATTCGTTTTTGCGAAATTGAGACAATTAACGGACAGTTTCGTTTTGCATAAGAATTTTTTTATTCATGTATTATTTTAATTTTAATTAAATTTAGGGGACCCCCCTAATTTATATTTTTGTGGTTTATAGGGGGTCCCTCAATGCTTATAGGAGGTCCGGGTCCACCCCAGCCCCACTCAATTCGAGCACTGCACAAAGGGATTTGACTGGCATCATGTAAACATACATTATTATTAACATACTGTAACTGACATATTTTCTTATCAGTACACAAAAATCTCTAAGGAATATGTGTAGCAGTACTTGTAAACTGAGAAAATGATTTACAAGCCCACACGTAGATGCCAGCAGCAGTCAAGAGATAACAGGAAGAGTCATTAGTCAACATCAAGAGAATGACAAATGGAAACACAGAGCTATGAGAAGTCCGTAAGCACCTGTCAATCACTGCAGTAATGAAAGAGAAAGTGAAGAGAGGGAGGGGCTAAATACTGTAGCATGTATTTTATGCTTCTGTTTAGTTTCATTTGACTAAAATGTTTTACATGATGTTAAAAAACATTTTGATCTATGATGGCATTAAGGCATAAATTATGGGCTAATTTTCATTTCTGCAACTATTCCTGGCTTTATGCAAAGATGTTTTAAAGGATTAGTCCATTTTCTGTAAAAAAAAATCCAGATAATTTTCTCACCACCATGTCATCCAAAATGTTGATGTCTTTCTTTGTTCAGTTGAGAAAAAAATAATTTTTTGAGGATTTTTCTCATTTTAATGGACTTTAATAGAGCCCAACACTTAACAGTTTTAATACAGTTTAAATTAGCTGTTTCAAAAGACTCTAAACGATCCCAAACAAGGCCTAAGGGTCTTATCTAGCGAAACGATTGTCATTTTTGGCAAGAAAAATAAAAAATATGCACTTTTAAACCACAACTTCTCGTCTTCCTGCGGTCCTGTGAGACACCAGCGCGACCTCACGCAATACATCATCACGTCAAGAGGGCACGGATTACGTATGTGAAACTACGCCCCATTGTTTACAAGTGTGGAGAAAGAGGACCGTTAATGTCTTTGTGTCAGTTTATTGTTTAAATGGTCCGCAAATTTGCGTTTCATATGTGCAACACGTGACCTTTCGATGTCATTACGCAATTGCGTGAGGGCTTGCGCTGGCGTGTCGCAGGACCGGGGGAAGCTGAGAGGTTGTGGATTGGAGGTGCATGTTTTTTGTTTTTCTTGCCAAAAATGACAGTCGTTTCGCTAGATAAGACCCTTAGGCCGCGTTGGAGATCGTTTAGAGTCCTTTGAAACTGCAATTTTAAACTGCATTAAAACTGTTAAGAGTTGGGGTCCATTAAAGTCCATTAAAATAAGAAAAATCCTGGAATCTTTTCCTCAAAAAACATAATTTCTTCTCGACTAAACAAAGAAAGACATCAACATTTTGGATGACATGGTGGTGAGTAAATTATCTAGATTTTTTTTTACAGAAAATTGACTAATCCTTTAAGAATCAATAAAGCTAATCTGCTAGATATTCATTATTTACATCAAAATATGGCAAATCGACCAAACATGCTAGAAATGATGCAAAACTCAATGGTCCTGGTTCAAAAGTGCATCAATCAAGAAGAAACATTTCAGTGACATGAAGTAAAATATGGCTGAATCCAACATAAAGCACTGACGTGTGTTGCTTTGATAAGCAGAATGATATATAACGCTGGGACTATAAACAAATAAATTGTCAAGCACTAAAATAAATATACCATAACATACAGGTACGAGTACGTCTATTTCCAGCCCTCTGTGTATTCTCACCGCACCGGCTCTATAAATAAGATAAGAAGATCATTATGTATTCTGTGGGAATATAATTCTCACAGGGGAAACTAGCAGAAGTTGTAAATCTGCTCTGATCTGAGACCTGCGAGCTTGAATTTCTACACAAACACGGCCAGAGAACCGCTGTGAAGGCCCATTAAAAACACATTGCCATGTAGTAGAATTTTACAGAAAAATCACTGAATGAATCAAATGCGTTCTTGAATAGGAAACAGGAAAGAAAGGGCACTTTTGTTTGTGTGAAAGCAGCCGTGATCTACATCTGAATCGGTTTGAAAGTGGCAGTCTGGGTTCATGGGGTTCAGGTGAACTCCTGTTAAGATTCATAACTGGTAAGCAACCAAGGCGCACTTACAGAAGTGAAGCACTAATAATGATGCATAATTTTCCTCTCACACAGTAATTTCAAGCATTTATTATTACTAAAATGGCCTTCGGTGAGAAGATTGCATTAATTTGTGACTTGCATGGAAGTAAAAACAAAGGGATATAACAAAGTAGCTAGCTTTCCTCTCAACAAACTGGTGCAAAAGAAATATAATGCTGTATATCGAGAGCTTACAACAAAAAGGCTGTTAAAGGCGGGGTGCGTGATTTTTGAAGAATGCTTTGGAAAAGGAAGTCGGGCTGACTAACAAAACACAGCCAATAAGCAGTAAGGGGCCAATAAGCAGTAAGGGGCGTGCCTACTTACTGACATCGTTGGTTGCGTATATCTCTGTCTATAACATTATCTTTTAAAATTAAGTTTTTCTGAAAAATTGTACTTTTGCCCCCGCTCTCCCCTACTAACTGGAGTTTTGAGCCTTATACCTTAATTTAGAAAGGACAGTGAAGAGTGACTGGAGAGAGATAGGACGGCATTGGATCACATTTAAACTTTGGTCCCTTGTGAGTACTTGGCCCTGAAAACAACACACATGTTGCAGCACATGCTCACAGCGCCCCCTAATGTGTGCCTCAGATTCTTTATTTTTTAAATTTTCAATGTTTTTAGTTGCATCTTCAATGATTTTGCAGCTGTTTATGATGTCTTGTTTAAAGAAGTGTATTTTAAGAAGTGAAGGTTTTTGCCAAAAAGGCGTGCATGCACTTGGAGGGTTTTGCAGGTAAAGATAGACAAATTTGTTAAATGAGTCAGTGACAAAAACGGAAAACCAAAAACCAAAACTTTTTAAAAAAAACTTGTTTTAAAAGCACACAGGTTTATTTTAATGCACATGATGTATTTATATAAATTTTATGCAATAAAAAATTACATTTGCACCATTTTTTTTTATGAAAGTTAAGACTGAATGGACCGGAAAATGTCAAATGGTGTAACTGCCAATTGCACCAAAGAATGAGAAAAATTTTATATTTTACCCACCTTGATGGCATGTAAGCATAATCATTTAAAAAAAATAATTTAAAAATATAATTTTATTAGTTATTTCTAAATGTAAATTTTAATGCGTTTTTGTAATATTTGTCCTGACATATGCTGAAAACAGTTTTCCTTATAATTTTTGATAAATGATGTAAAAACGTATGTAAAAATCTTATTACACTAAAATAGATGATTATATTTTTATTAATATATTTATATTTTCACTTTAAAAAAAATACTAGTTACACCAATTGACACGGACCGGTTACACCACATTGACATTTTTGCAATTATCCCTCAAATATTCTTTCAAAATAAAATAAAACCAGATATTTTAGACTTATATAGGTCCTTAAAAAAGAGAATGTATCCAAGTAATCTGCAAATTTATTTTGAAATTTTAACCCTTTTACATTTAATTAAACCATACGGACACAAAATAATTAACTTCACGTTATTGACCCAAATACCAAAGTGAAATTTGGGAAAATAAGGCATTTCAATAACTGAATAACCTTTTCAGTGCCATTAAAGTGAAATTACTGAACCTAAACATAAGAGTAATTTACAAGAAAACACATCAGATACACAGAGAGGGTTTTGCATCTGAACTTTTCATATTTTTTTTTTTTTTTTTTTTTTTTTTTTTTTTATTGTTTTTTTAGATTTTTTACATTTATGTATACATACATCTTACGACCAACAAGACAAAACATAATAAGACCAACAAAGATTAAAGAAATAATAAAATAGTTGCCTAATTCTAATAATGACAATAAGTCATAATTGAAAATAAAATTATAAAATAAAATAATTATTGCTTTTAAAATATTTAATAAATAAAAACACAAAACATAAAAAAGAAAAAAAAACATACATAAAAAGGGTAAATAACATTTACAGTATCAATTCCAATACGCTGACCCCAATCAGTTTTTACAACATATTGCAGTCTATGCATGTGTTCCACATTCTTTCTAAATGCCTCTAAACATTAAATTCCTCCATTTTAAGAAATTGTACAAAAGGACTCCATATCTCCTCAAAAGTTTTATATTTATCCTTTAGAATGTAACATACTTTTTCCATGGACATAGTTGATGCCATCTCTTTAAGCCAGCGTCTTATGTCAGGAGCATTGACACATTTCCAGTGTAGAGAAATAAGCCGTTTAGCTTGTAATAAGCACATATCCAAAAAATAATATTCATTTTTTTTAAGTTTAACTTCCCCAGGGTACAAATGAAGTATAAAAGTCAAGGGTGTTAACAATATTTTCATGTCTAAAATTTTTTCAGCCATGACCTTTACATCTTTCCAGAATTGCTGTATATAGCTGCACTCCCAAATACAATGAAAAAAAGTGCCCTTAGCATTGTTACACCTTTGACACAGGTCCGGAATATTACTGTTCCATTTGTGCAAAATTACTGGAGTTACATAGGTCCGCATTAGCCATTTATATTGCAACAATTTCAATCGTGCACTCATTGTTTGAGTCTGGGTTTCTTTACATGCCTCCTTCCAATCACATGTTTCAATGTCCTCATTAACATCCATTCTCCAAGCCTGTAATTTTGTATCTGCTGATTCTTGTGAACCTGAGTTCACTAGTCCATATAGCAAAGATATTAATCCTTTACCAAAACAGTCTTTTGTGATTTCCTTTTCTAGAACGGACAAAGGTGGAATATTAAGGGCATTACTTTGTGACTTGTGTATAAAACTTCGTAATTGCAAGTATTTGTAAAAATGTTTTCTTGGTACATTATACTTATTGACAATATCCTCAAATGTCATTAAATTATTGTTAACATACAAATCCCCTATTTTCGAAATCCCCTTTTCGGCCCATGTCTTAAAACCTGCGTCACATCGTCCTGGAATAAACTTAGAATTGCCCCAGATGGGTGTAAAATAAGATAACCTGTTGGGGATTTTTAAGTATTGTTTTACATCAAACCATACTTTTATCATGTTTTCCACAATAGGATTTCCAATAGACTTTTTAAGATCTTTGAGGTCTGAGGAGTAAAGATGTAAATTTAATGGTAGACCTGATTTAACGGAACATGATTCTATATTCATCCACGGGGGGTGGTTCTGGGGTGAAAAATAAAACATAATTGTTCTAAGTTGGGTAGCCCAATAGTACCACTGTAAGTTAGGGCATTGAAGTCCTCCCCTATCATATGGGAGGTATAAAAGGGAGAGCCGGAGTCGTGGACGTCTATTGTTCCAAATAAATTTAGTAAAGCTTTTTGTGAGATTTTTAAAGAGGTTTGATGGAGGAGGCATTGGAATGTTTTGGAATAAATATAAAAACTTTGGCAAGATATTCATTTTTAAAATATTTATTCTACCAATTAGGGATATGGGTAAAGATGACCATCTTTTTATAGACTGAATTATATTGTCGTAAAGAGGGTTATAATTCACTTGAGGTATTTCATCTATCTTGGGTACAATATTAATGCCTAAATATGTAAAACATTCAGTTGGATTAAATGTTTTAACCAACCTGCTGGGACATTGTCTATCATTTTCGTTTAATAACATAATGGAACATTTGGATTTGTTAATTTTGTATCCTGAAATCTCCCCAAAAATTTCAATTAATTCTAATAATGCAGGTACAGATGAATCTAGTTTTTTTAAAAATAAAATAATATCGTCTGCAAATAAAGCAATCCTGTGTTCCTCCTGTCCAATTGTTATACCCTTTAGACCCACATGACTCTTTACAGCAAGAGCAAAGGGCTCTATAGAAATAGCAAAGAGGAGAGGTGAGAGGGGGCATCCCTGCCTACACCCCCTACCAATATTAAATGGTTTTGAGACCCTATCATTTGTCAGAACGGCTGCCATTGGTTTGTTATATAGTAACTTGATCCAACTTAGAAATTGTTTGCCAAACCCTAATCTTTCTAAAACTTCAAATAAATATGGCCATTCGACCCTATCAAAGGCCTTTTCTGCATCTAATGATAACAGGGCTGTATCTCTTTCTCCCCTTTGTTCATGAAGAATATTAAGAACTCTTCGAACATTGTGGAATCCCTGCCTTCGCTGTATGAAACCATTTTGGTCAATTCCTATCAGATCTGATAATTTTGATTCAAGTCTTCTTGCTAGAATTTTACATAATATTTTTGTGTCCGAATTTAAAAGACTAATTGGGCGCATATTTTCGCATCTTGTGTTTGTTTTTCCCGGTTTTGGTAATAGTGTAATTAGTGCTTCTCTCATCGAGACTGGAAGTATTCCTTCATGATATGCTTCTAAAATCATATCCAAAAAAGGTTGCGATAATTTTCCTTTAAATTTTTTATAAATGTCTATAGGAAGACCATCAAGGCCTGCTGCTTTCCCAGATGTCATAGAGTCAATGGCCTCCTCGATTTCCTGCACTGTTATAATTTCGTCTAAACTTTTGTAGGATTCCTCTGATATTTGGGGTAAATTTAAATTATCCAAGAATTGTGTTTGAATATCCAAATTAGCGGGGCGTTCTGAGCTATACAGATTCTTATAGTAATTACTAAATGCTTCGTTAATTTTTAATGGATCTACTATATTTTCCCCTGCACATTCTATAGTTATAATCGCACGTTCTGTTTGGCGCTGGCGAATGTGCCATGCAAGTAGTTTTCCCACTTTATCCCCCTGCTCGTAGAAGGCACTTTTTAGCTTTAAAACTTTCGCTGCTGCTCTATTTGCAGACAAATCATTATATCTGGATTTAAGCAAAAGCAATTGTTTATGAGTATCTTCTGAGTCTTTTGAGTTATGAATCACTTCTTTTTCTAACTTTTGGATCTTGTTCTCTAATTCTATCAATTTTTGTTTGGACCTTTTAGCTTTGGAACTACAGAATCCGATAATTTGACCACGAATGTAGGCTTTGAAAGCTTCCCATCTGACACAAGCTGATGTTTCAGTTTTATTGTATTCAAAAAAATAATCAATTTGTTTCCCCAAATACTCTATGAATGATGGGTCCCTGAGCCAGCCTATCTGAAGATGCCACCTAGGAGGTTCTTTTCTCCAGTTAGTGCAGCTGTATAGTAGTTCTACTGCTGCATGATCAGATATAACTATGCTGTGATATAGAACATCATCTATTCTATTCAACATTTGTGCTGATATTAAAAAATAATCAATACGAGCATATGTTTGGTGAGCACCTGAGTAACATGAATATGATACTTTTGCAGGATTGAGATGTCTCCAAATATCTAAAAGATTGAGGTCTTTCATAAAATTATGAAGTACTGACCTGGACTTAGTATGTGTATTATCAATACCAGTAGAGCGGTCTTTCAGCGGATCTATTGTACAGTTCATGTCCCCTCCCATAAGGATTTGTCCTGACAGATTAGCAACCAACAGGAATAAATTCTTGTAGAAGTTTGGGTTATCATCATTCGGTCCATAGACATTGATCAAGTTTATCTTTTCTGAAAACATAACACCTTGTAAAATAATATATCTTCCTGCTGTGTCTTTGATTACCTTCTGAACTTGTACTGGAATAGATTTATGGATTAATGTCATTACCCCTCTTGCACCCGATGTGTGACAGGCAGCAAACACTTGACCTGGCCATCTCCTCCTTATTCTAATTGTATCACCCATTACCATGTGGGTTTCCTGTAAAAAAACTATTTTTGCTTGTAAAAATTTAATTCTATCCATTACCTGCCTTATTTTTTTTATATTACCCAGCCCTCTGCAGTTCCATGTTACAAATGTTATTTTATTTATATCTCCCATTATTTTTATCTTTTAGTCTATGGAGTGCGTTTGGATTATCATGCATATACATATTTAGGTCCAAAATGTTTTTACCCAAAAAGAAAAAAAGACTACTAATAAAAAAATGACATTGACACTTAACATCGATCACACACAACATACATTTAAGGTTGACCAGTAACTTTTACACTCCTGAATCAACTCCCCCCTCCCTCTTATTCCCCTCCTTATATGGGTTTGCCTAATCCACACACCTGTGAGGAACTAACGTTATACGAACTCTACGAACTCTGTTGACGCAACCCATTCTGCTTTTCCATTCCTACGTATTTTGAACAACATCCAAACTTAAACTATCATAAACACAAATTAACAGATTTTTAACAAAGTACATTATCGTAACTTTTGTACAGCATCACTGGCCTGAGCCAAATACACCTTGTTTTCAAATATACTCCCATTTATGAACGAGAAGTGAGAGCCCAACAAATAAACAATAAAAATACTTTGGGAATATTGTTCCGGAAAATTCCTGCCCCTATTTTAATGGGCCTACCGTCAATCTTTGCTTAATGTTTCAATGAAGTTTTCCACCTCGGATGGGTTCTCAAACATTCTGGACCTGTCTCGATGAGTAACCAGAAGGCGTGATGGGAAGACGACCCTGTGTTTACTGATTCCCAGGTCTCTTAATTTCTTCCGAACTCCGTCGTATGCTCTCTGCTTCCTATGAACCTCGGCCGACACATCCAAGTAAAACCGGATACTTTGGTCCTTGTATTGAATTGAACCTTTGGCCCGTGCAGCTCTAAACACTTGCTCTTTTTGTTTGAAGTTCAAAAACCTCATAATAAGTGTTCTTGGTGGAGCTGAAGCATCTCGATTGCCATGGTTGTCTCCTTTGCCACGCATTTGCCCCACTCTGTGTGCTCGTTCTAGAGTCAGTGGCTCGTTTACATCCATTTCCAAAACTCTTGGAAGCCATTTCTCGAGAAACGCGCACGCATCATTGCCTTCCTCTTTTTCTGGCAGGCCCGTCAATCGCAAGTTGTTCCGTCGACTACGGTTTTCCAAATCGTCAGCCTTTTCTATTATTTTTTCCATTTGGGATTGTAGTATTTTAACATGACCCTTAAGTTGCACGATTTCGTCCTCCGCACCGGAGATACGCTCCTCGGCTTCTTTAACTCTCTCAGTCAGTTCTTTGATCACAGAAATAACCCCGTCGATTTTATTTGAGACTCGTTTCTCCATATCTTTGATAGCTTGTACAACATCGGCATTGCTAAAGCTGGAGTTGGATGATTTAACAGAGTCGCCGTCGCCATCCTCCTCCGTATCTCTCGTGTCGTCGTCAGTTTGACCCGAGCCCTGTTGCATATCTTGTACATCGTCTATTTTCCCATGCGACTTAGTCTTCCGTTTTGGTGACATTTTAACCCCACGTCTTTTTACACAAAATACTCTGCGAAACAGCACTGTTTTACGTAGGTTTTAAGGATTTATTTGCAAAAGTTGCAGGAGGGTTAACGCTCGCGTCTTCTCAGCACCACGCCATAACCGGAAGTCGCTGAACTTTTCATATTATGTATGAATAGGAAAAAACATAATTCTAATTATTTAATTTAAAGGTGCAGCATGTAACTTTTAGAAGGATATTTTGACAGAAATTCAATATAATATACACAACTATATTATCTATGGTGTATAAACGCCTTACATAATGTACTGTTATGTGTTATTACCTAAGAATGTTTTTATCTACATACAACGCCGGTCTCCTTACATGGAAGTCGCCATTTTGTGTCCCCATGTTTCTACAGTAGCCCTAAACGGACAAACTGCTTTACTGTCACTACTGTATTTTGTCTTAGATGACAACATGTTTGTCCTGTGGCAGCTACGGTAGCGTCTCTATGCATTTTGGTTGCAATTCACAATTTTACTACTAGATGGTGCTAAAATCTTCACACTGCACCTTTAACAGTGAAATCCAATCGCCTATTTGCTTACAATTTGCACAAAGAAACCATGGTCTTTGCCCATTCAAGTAGATAGAAGTTACATGACTGCAAATGGAGGTTTCTGTGACTGAAGACATTACGTCCCTTGAGGGACTTTACAGCGATGAGTCAAAAGTAGAGCCGGTTCAGAAGCCGTGAAAGACATGAGCAATGAATTCCAACTTTGTTGCACCAAGTGTGAAAACAGCCAAACTTGAATTGGGAAGAGAACTGAGAACTCCAAAATGACTTTTTAAGATAAACTAATGATGTGACATGAATATTAAACCTTATTTAAAGACTAAACTTGTCTAGATGACAGTGGATTTTGTGGTGGTTGCTGACTCATACATTGCTATTCTCGTAGCTCATATCTGCTGCTGTTGTGCTTGGATCTATAAGCAGATGATTCACCGATGCACATTCCTACAGATAAAACTGACATGCACACATATTAACCGTGTATACTCACATGTTGTGAGCATCGTCTCTGTGTGTGACAAAGATGACAATGCAGCTTGTAAACATTCGATTATGTGACCAGAGACGGTATCAAATCACCTGCGTCACAGCCAGCCCTGTTGCCTTGGAAACAATGACAATGATGTCACAAGGACATCACAGTTTACAGGTCTGACCCCTCATAGCATCATCCACTTGTGTTCTGTTTTCTAATCAAATCTGGATGGAGCTCGATTTTGACAATGCATGCAATCCTAAATATCCACATAACCCCTTTAAACTGCACCAATCAAATCCAATATAATTCAGAACAGCGTCAGGTCAATAGAAAACTAATGTACAGGGTAAGATTTATGGGATATAAACCTCAGAAATTTATTTTTAAACACTGCAAAACAACATCTGGTGGTATGAATGACTCCTTATATGCTGGGGGTAATTTTTTTTACTCTGTATAAATGGAAACTCACACAATTACAATTGCCCATGTGATATCAGAGTTTTTTATTGGTGTTATTTACTGTGATTTTTTGTATAACTTTACCTCTTTTGATGCTAACAGATTTGCTGTTTAGGGATTAGATATGGGTGATTCTCACGAAACCATTGAAACACCACGACACTAATGATTTTAGCTTTAAAATGTGTAATATAGTAACATTAAAAAGCATCAGAATTAACACAATACTGTGTTCTATCTTGCACAATGTGTGATTTCAACATAAGAATTTATAATTGTAAATTTTATCTCATTTTCTGCTGAAATTCTCATTACCGCAATGTGTCCGGCTGTGTTTGAACATGCGTTATGTTGTAATTTAATCAAATTAACACAAAAATATTAAGAAAAAAAATAAATGGATGTTTCGCTAGACTACTTTAGATGACAGAAAAAATATTTACTGAATATTCATGTATAATAATAATAATGAAGGAAAATGATGTGTCCATGCCTGATGTTCTCATCCTCCGCAACACTTTTTGAGAACAGTTTAAGCACACATACAGAATTTTAATCAAGTTTGATTTTGAGTGACCAAGCACATGGACCAGTTACTTCAAGATGGCTACCAGATAAGATCATTTTTTACAGTTAATTTGAAATATTGTCTTGTCAGAATGCTTACACGACATTTTGATTATCATTACCGCAACAGATGCTTATTAAATGTTAATTTAATTAATAGAAGCATAATACTTTGATTTTAAATGCATGTGCAGAATCTCCAAATTATGTTCTTTCAGGTTTGTCATGTCATTTTGAAAATATGTCAGTGTTGATGTTTTCTGACTGTTGAGGTAATGAGATTTTTTAGGACTAATTTTTTAAATTATGTTACAAAAAGTGTTAAATGATAAGTAAAAGTTTTTAAATTAATGTTCCCATTTACTCCAGACTTTGTTTTTCAATGTCTGGTGGGAAAAAAAGTAAATTTAAGCCATTTTTACATTTTCATGCTTGACATTTTTAAAACCAAGTTTTCGTGAGAATCATCCATACAGGTATTCAAATTAAGCATTAAGCCATGTCAATACTACACATTACTGTTCAAAAGTCAAAGGCACATAAAAAAAATAATTGTACATTGAAAATATTTGCAATAATACCATGCATGCTTTATTTTTTATAATTTTCTTTTTTTTTTCAATTTCACCGCTATCTCATTGAAAATTGTTCATATTATATGATGTGGTCAATTCGTATTAATTTGTATGACCACATATGTAAATTTGCGAATGAAGCAATATGGGTGGTGCGTTTATCGCAAAAACATTTGCTATTCGCCTCAAACGCGTCTTCGCCCAAATTGAAAATATTCAACTCGAGCGAAAAATTCACATGACACAAAGTTAAATCCCGTGAGTAATCTAGAGCGAGTAACACGCTGCCTCGCGTTTGGTGTGTACGTAGCATTAGAGTTTACTCGCTTCATTCACACGTGAAATTCTAGTCATCAAGACACTCACGCGGAAAATCGCATCATGGGTGGGGCTTCTGCGACTCCGCTCGCTTCCTGTAATCACGTCACTACTAGAGCAAAATTGGTTAACGTGCTGCCTTTTTCCGCCAAAGTTCAAAATTTTCAACTCGGCAACGATTAATTCGCACGAACTAGACACGTGAATGAGGCGGAATTGTGTATACTGCGGCGCTAAACGCCTTATTCGCACCGCAAGACCTCCAGACGCACGTCAACGCGTCTTCACATTGACTTAACATTGAAATCACTCGCGCTTGACGCCTCTACCGCGGCTGGTGTGAACACAGCACAAAACAAAAAATATAAATGTCTGAAAATCTATGATGTGATGTTTAATACTAACACTCGAGCATAAAAATCTACTAAACATAAAAAAACGAATGTGCATCTGTAGAGTCCTATATATTAAACTTGTATACTATACTTCTTTGTCTTTTAATGCACTTTGAGCTCAGCAGTAATATTTTGGTTTGACATTCTCCAATGGCCTTTCTAAATCTGTGCGCCGTGCCCGTGATAGATGAATGACCCCGAAAAACAGCACAGAGCTGATGATTTCACCGTCCCTGTACCAGCTGCAAGGCTGCTGACTGCTGCGGGAATCTTGCACAGGTATGGTGCGTGCATTAAACAGATGCCTAATAAGGTCAGCCGGCAGTATGTTTCCCCTTTACAGACAAACATGCCTGAGAAACGGGCTTCATGGATGCTGATTTAGCAAACGTCTCATACGGTACGTCACAGTGATGGTGCAATTAAGAGCGGTGTGGGAACATATACCAACAGAAACTAAACTTAACTTGGTGAAGATGGCCACTGGCATCGCTGGATGTAATACTAAACTATTTAATCTTTCTCATTAAAATTCTGGTTTGTTTCAACTTACTGGGTCAAAAAGGGACAAACCTAGCCATTCAGATAATTAACCCAGAAAACACATTTGACCATATGGGTTAAAACAACCCAGAATTATAAGTGTTGGGTTTGTCCACATTTCACCCAATCATGGGTTAAAACAATAATTTTTAGAGTAGCTCAATTGGTAGAGCATCTGCCAGTAACCAAGACGATGGATTTCATTTTTCTAGAGAATTGTGTATACATTTGTCTACATTTGTGTATATGCGTGTATGTATACTGAGCCCCTAAGGTGACATTGGAGTAAAACAATCGAAAGTTTAGTTTTATGTGCTCACGTGAAACTTTCATGTGCTCACGCAAAACTTTCGTGTGCAGACTGTTTTTTTAAGTTTAGTTTCGCGTGCGCACGTGAAACTATTGCTTGCACACGTGAAACTATCGCTTGCACACTTGAAGCGAAAGTTTCACGTGCGCAAGCGAAACTAAACACGATGGTTTCGCGTGAGCATGCGAAGCTGGACTTTATTTAATTTTTGCTCCATGTCCCCTTAGGGGCTCCGTATATGTATCTGTGATTGCAAAAAAAAGTAATCGAAAGTTTAGTTTCGTGTGCTCACGCGAAACCTTCGTGTGCAGATTATTTTTTTTAAAGTTTAGTTTCAAGTGCGCACGTGAAACTATTGCATGTGCACGTGAAACTGTTGCATGCGCACATGAAACTATTGCATGCGCACGCAAAACTATTGCATGCGCACGCAAAACTATTGCATGTGCACGTGAAAGTTTCACGTGCGCAAGCGATATTAAACGTGATAGTTTCATGTGAGCATGCGAAACTGGACTTTATTACATTTTTGCTCTATGTCCACTTAGGGCCTCCGTATACATATCTGTGATTGCAAAAAAAAGTAATCAAAAGTTTAGTTTCTTGTGCTCACATGAAACTTCTTTGTGTGCAGAATTTTTTTAAAAGTTTAGTTTCGTGTGCTCACGTGAAACTATCGGGTGTGCATGTGAAACTATCGTGTGCGCACGTGAAACTATCACATGCGCATGTGAAGCGAAAGTTTCACGTGCGCAAGCGATATTAAACGTGATAGTTTCATGTGAGCATGCGAAACTGAACTTTATTACATTTTTGCTCCATGTCCCTTTAGGGGCTCCGTATACGTATCTGTGATTGCAAAAAAAAGTAATCGAAAGTTTAGTTTCTTGTGCTCACATGAAACTTCTTTGTGTGCAGAATTTTTTTAAAAGTTTAGTTTCGTGTGCTCACGTGAAACTATCGGGTGTGCACGTGAAGCGAAAGTTTCACGTGCGTAAACGAAACTAAACGCAATAGTTTCACATGCGCAAGCAAAACTGAACTTTATTTAATTTTTGCTCCATGTCCCCTTAGGGGCTCCGTATATGTATCTGTGATTGCAAAAAAAGTAAATCGAAAGTTTAGTTTCGTGTGCTCACATGAAACTTCTTCGTGTGCAGATTTTTTTTTAAAGTTTAGTTTCGAATGCTCACGTGAAATTATAACGTGTGCACGTGAAAGTTTCACGTGAGCACGCAAAACTAAACTTTTTTTAAAAAAAATCTTGCTTTATTAAATTTTTGCTCCATGTTCCCTTAGGGGCTCTGTATACGTATCTGTGATTGCCAAAAAAAAAAAAAAAAAGGAGTGTGCTTATGGGAATTTTTGACCATTCCTCTAAAAACACATTTGTAGGGTAATAACATCTGAAAATGCCTAAAATGTAAAAATGATTTCTTTAAATAGGAAAACATGGATATTTAGTTGGTTGACTTGCTATAAATGTCTCAAAGAAAGCATTTTTTTAAACGTCACATTTAATGCCGATTATTGTAATATTTTTCTTTTTTGTTATGCCACCAAGTACATATTACTTTTAAATGGACTTCATTTTAGTGACATTGTTGTGGCACTACTGAACGGTTTCAACGTTCAGATAATACATTTAAATAAAAAAATAAAAATAAAAAACTGACCCTTATGACTGGTTTTGTGGTCCAAGGTCACATTTGAATGGATTTAGGTATTAATTGCAATGTTTATTTTTCTGAAAAGTGCAGGGATTTCTATTTTTGTCAGTAGAGTTGGAAAGCTGGCAAAATGATGCAATGTGTAGATCATGTCAAGATGAATGAAATGAAAAGAACCGAGCAAGTCAACAAGTCTCAACACAAAGTTTAATTTACAGTACAGTACTTCCATTTGAAGGGCCATCAAACGTCATACAGTTCATACAGTTGATGAAACTTCTTGAACCGTTCCTGTTTTTTATGGCTTAGTCTGAAATTAAAGCATTTGTAAACACTTTTATATTTAATAATCTTATTAAATAGCACTATCACAGCCTATTCATTTCAAAATTTCCTACATTTGTGTTCATTGTTAGACAAATTTTTGAGTATTTTGAAAATGAGCCAAGATGATTACATCTAAGGTTCGGGTTCTGAGTATCTGTAAATACTGCAGCGAGTAAGAGTTTATCTTGCTAAAGCGCAATGCACACAGTGTCATTTACAAATGGAGTTTTTCTCTCTTTCAACACAAAAGCTCACTCAGATAAATAATCCAAAAATAACTAACAATAATTTAGCAATACTGTAAACCACTGCATACATATATCATCAAATCTTCTACAGTAAAGTAGAAGGCGCTTTCACAATTTTACCACACGAGTACAAACAATCAAAACGTGTGGCATACAAACACACAAAAAATGTATCGGCATAACAAACCGAGTGTAAAGACCACCCGACACACAATCACCAAATTCATCCACACATTTCTTCACAGTTGCAAAAAGGCTAAAATTCAATAAACCCTATTTAATGTACAGCGAACCGTGTTTGGCAAATAAAAGTACTTTCGAGTGCACACATGCTCACGGCATTAGCAAGTATACATTCATTTAAGATACAAGCCTCATTTATGGACGCAAACGCACCACTCCCAAATATCGTGATTGCTCTACGGTGCGTTTTTTATATTAACAGCACTTTTGTTATTAACTCATTTGATTACATACAGTACGATAGTTTAAAAGCCTTTGGCATGAACTGGGACGCAAGGAAGCTAGCTGCCAAGTGCTCACGGCGACAAATCAAGCCGAACTTCCCTTCACTAACTAAGCAACCTTGTGACTTTTTTAGGCACAAGTATTATTATTATTTTTTCATTTTTAGGAAGTATCCTTGAACGTGAATACAATATATAAAAATGAATAAATAAATCATCCTGGTGGTAAAACTGGCTGCTGCAGTGCATTCTGGGTACTGTATGTACAGCACATGACACTTCATGAGTGAGAACTGTATTGCATGTTTGAATAAAAACACCAACCAAAGGTATACAGTACAGTATTAGATATGACAGAAGGGTTATTTTGTGTGCATTGAGAGTAACAACCAGCAGCGCTTCAGTATTCTGTATCAGACCCGTCGGCCGGGTCGGTGTTGCGAGACAGCATATAGTTGTCCATGTCTATAGATGGACAGTTGTGAATGGAATAGCGTAGGCGCTCGGCTAGTATTGCCTGGCTTGTGTAGGGAGGAAGGCGGAGCTGGAAGAAACAGGTCTGAGCTGTGGGGAGGCCGTTCACAGGCTGTTGAAAGAACATAAAGAAAATTTGCATACTGTTGAGAAGACTAAAATATCATAAAATTGCTTAACACCAGAGACCTATTTGTATGTAAAAATCTCTTGCATAAACTAAAAAAAAAACCCTCTAAAAGGTACCCCGACTATGAAGACTTGTATGCTTTAATACTTCATATTTGCATTCAATTAGAGGTTTTCACAGGTCCACTAATATCCAAAAAACCCGAGCGGGTTCGGGTCTAAAAGTTTAACGTGTGCCTCGGACACAGGTCGGGTATAATATTAAAGGAATAGTCTACTCATTTTCAATATTAAAATATGTTATTACCTTAACTAAGAATTGTTGATACATCCCTCTATCATCTGTGTGCGTGCACGTAAGCGCTGGAGCGCGCTGCGACGCTTCGATAGCATTTAGCTTAGCCCCATTCATTCAATGGTACCATTTAGAGATAAAGTTAGAAGTGACCAAACACATCAACGTTTTTCCTATTTAAGACGAGTAGTTATACGAGCAAGTTTGGTGGTACAAAATAAAACGTAGCGCTTTTCTAAGCGGATTTAAAAGAGTAACTATATTTTATTGCGTAATAGCACTTTTGGGAGTACTTCGACTCGCCTGAAAAGTCCGCTCCCCTTCTCACTCTCATAATGGGAGAGGGAGGGTGTTACTGCGCCGAGACAAAGTACTCCCAAAAGTGCTTTTACGCCATAAAATATAGTTCCTCTTTTAAATCCGCTTAGAAAAGCGCTACGTTTTATTTTGTACCACCAAACTTGCTCGTATAACTACTCGTCTTAAATAGGAAAAACGTATATGTGTTTGGTCACTTCTAACTTTATCTCTAAATGGTACCATTGAATGAATGGGGCTAAGCTAAATGCTATCGTAGCGTCGCAGCGCGCTCCAGCGCTTACGTGCACACACACAGATGATAGAGGAATGTATCAACAGTTCTTAGTTAAGGTAAAAACATATTTTAATATTGAAAATGAGTAGACTATTCCTTTAACGCCATTCTCAGGTCATTTAACATGAATGTGTTTTTGCCGAACAGACACAAGAAGACTTGAACTCGCGTGTGTGCATTGAGTCCTTTTTCAACCCCTGTAAAAGAGGGCTTGCGACAACGCGTGGCTGGCAGTAGGTTCATTTTCGTTGAGCCAGACCTGTCAATCAATTTTAAATGCACATTTTATCGGTTACCTTTAGTGTCGTTGTCAGATAACACGGAAAATTAATGGAGCATGGGGCCAAATTGGTTGCGATGCCACCAGGGTTTCTTTCTGCAGACTGCACACACGTTGGTGCAGGTTATATTCAGGTCCAGCCGGGTTTAAAAATTGCCACTTGTTCGGGACGGACTCTGGTTTAATTTTGTCGGGTTTGCCTTGGGTAGGGTCTTTAAAAAAAAAATGTATGCACAACGAGTTCAGGTAAAAAGTGATTCTGGTCATTTTCGGTCAGGTACATTTCTTTGGACCCTACCAGAGACCCATTTGTATGTTGTTACAAAAAATAACCCTTAAATAAAACCCACTTGCCTTCAACTACGGAAACTAATTGATAGAAACACATTAAATATTTTCAGTTCTTCAAAAAAAAAAAAACTACATGTAATACTCATTTTAACCTATGGAGGCCGTCATTATGTTTCATGTTCTGAAATTAATGACGTATAATGGTTGTTGTAAAATATTACTACACTCTATACTATGGTATCTTCTATAGTTTTTCATGTGAGATTTTTTTATTTCCCACTTACATATTCTTACCTCTCAGATCGCCTTTATTTTGATCTTCTTTCATAGTATGTTTTCTGTATTATTATTCCTTTTTTTCTGTATTATTCATATCTCTGTAAAGGGCTGAATAGAAGACCTGATGCTGTATTTTTAATGAAATGTGGACTAAATACCGCCACCTGCTGCCTGTGTGGGTGTTTAACTCTCATCTTCTGTTTCACATCATTTTCTAATCAACTGATTAAAGACTTGTTTAGAATGGGTTTTATTGCAACCATTTAACATCATGTATAGTGATGAAAAATCAAAATGGCAGCCTCTGATAAAAAATAGATTTTTTTTCACGTTTATTAAAACTGTGACATTTATATGTTTTTTATTTTCACATACAAATTGCCATAGTGTTTATCTATTAAATCATACATGTGTTTATAACCGGGGTAACTACACCTGGGATGCTCAAAAATGGCTTTGAGTTGTGTAATGTTGAGTTGTTCAAGCTAGTTTTCGAAGACAAATGATGCAATTTCAGAGACACTAGTGGTGCCAAACAAACTCATTTCCCGCCAATTTTTATAAAAAAGTTGCCCGCCAGCATTTTTTTTGTGATTTTCACAAAATGCTTTATAGGAAAATTGTATTCTATAAGTATATAAACATACAAATATTAATTAATGAAAAAAAAACGACCCTCTGCTTTTAAACAAACAAACAAACAAACAAACAAACAAACGATAACAGAAAATAAAAAATGTTTTATCCTATCTTCATTTGTTCTCCTTTTATTAACCTCTTTAATATGGTAGGTTTCTTTATTTTCTGAAATAATTGCATTTTTGTCAAGGAATTTTGTTAGAGATCAAATTCAGAATGATTATTAAAACATACATGAGTTAAAAATGTTGAAAATTTTTTTTGTTTCAATTTTTTACAAATTGTGTAAGAGCGCCATCTAGTGGATAATAGCAGAATTACAGATTCACGTAAAAACTTATTAGGAAAGCGTCATAAGCAGGGACATTTTTCTCTTAACTCTTTCCCCATTAAGAGAAAATGCTTCCCTGCCAATGAGGAGAATTTCCAGCTTTCCGCAATACCGCTATTATCCACCAGGTGGCACACTTCTGCAACTTTTACAACCCGGAAGTAATGCCTCACATGAAAGTGAAAGAACGCTGTGTATGTTTTAATCGCTCTGCATCTAAATCTGTATCAAAAGTCCTTTGTAAAAATTGAATTATCTCAAAATGTGGTGTTTTTAAAGAAATTTACCCATATTTGAGAGGTGATAAAAAGAGAACTAATGAAGGTAGGATGAAACTTTTTTTTTTTTAAGCAGAGGGTCTGTACTTTCATTTGATATATTTTATGTTTAGATATATAAAGAAGAACATTTTCTGGAAGGCATTAAACTATTGTGAAAATCCTGAAAAAAAGTTGGCGCTGACTGGCAACTTAAAAAAAAAAAAAACGCTGGTGGGGAATGAGTTAATTGACGAGATAACTCATCAATGGCAGGGAAAGAGTTAAAGTTTTCATTACAGCTTGAGACTAAATTTAATTTCTACGATGATAGCACAATATATCAAAATTATTGAAATAGCGTAAACATGCATACCTTTAAAGTTTGCAATAACAGAATGATTTTAATATTTAAGGTTATGTACAGTATTGTGAAAAATTTTAGCAAAGAGACTGGCACACAAATGTGACCCTGGAGCACAAAACCATTCATAAGCGTCAATTTTTTTTAAAATATTTGGCTGAGACTATTTAAGAATCTGGAATACGAGGGTGCAAAAATTCGAAATATTAAGAAAATTGCATATAAAGTTGTTCAATTTTTTAATATATATTTATGGTATGACATAAAATATCTTTATGGAACACGATCTTTACTTAATATCCTCATGATTTCTGGCATACAAAATCAATCATTTTAACCCCCATACATACACTTTTCATGTCCGTGCGTGCCGTAACTCTGTCTGAAGCACACACCGCTAGCTTAGCTTAGCACAAAGATTGGAAGTAAATGGCTCCAGCTAGCATACTGCTCCTCACCACAGGGATAGTATAGTAATAATATAGTTCCCAGTATGTATACGGTTATGTATTTGTATATGACCTTGTTATCTGTACACGCTGTGACTATATAAATCACATAGAAATAGGAAAATGTTGGCATTATTTTGTCACTTATTGGGAGCAGTATGCTAGCTGGAGCCATTTACTTCCAGTCTTTGTGCTAAGCTAGGCTAGCGGTGGGTGCTTCAGAGTTACAGCACGCACAAGATGAAAGGGGTATGTATAGACTTATCTAACTCTGGGGGATATGGTGAATAAGTCCTAAAAAGTCAGCGTGTTCCTTTAAGGGACATTTTATGGTGTTGTGCACCTTTGGGTCACTGTACAAACTGTACAAACAATGTATTTTTGGCTATTGCTACAAATATACCCATGCGACTGGTTTTGTGGTCCAGGGTCACCAATGTTATTGTTTCTGATGTATGGAAAATCAACAATCAACAATGTAAACATTGTTTAATGTAAAAATTTCTTTTTAATATTATGCAGCCCTAATTCCAACACCCAAAGATTTTCTTACCCGGTCAACTTTTATGATCTGAAACTTCTGCGTGATGTCTGCCGGATTGGACGGCAGCCTGGAACGTCCGGACACGAAGCGCAAGAACAAAACTCTCTCTTCATTGGTAAATTCCTCGAGGCTCTGCCACAGCCAGCCAATAAGCTGGTGGTTGTCGGTGATGTCACGATAACGCACCACCTTTTTCAGCATCTCCACAGAAACCTCAGGCAGGCCACATACCAGCTGCTCCAGCTGTCTCGCCGTGAGCAGGGAAAGCAATGGGACGGGAATGATGGACGACATGCCTTCCCGCACTGCCGCCACCTACAGGAACACATGCATATGTTGTACGTCAAAGCTGACAATGCTTTTAGCATATGAATTCAACATGAGAATTTTAGCAGTTTAATTATTAATAGTAGTACAGGATGCAAAGTTTATGATGTAGCTCCATCACAGTCAGTTCTCCAGAGGAGAATCGTGTTATGTGTACCTGTCTGTCCATCTCATGAAGTCTGTAGTTCAGGGCTCTCTCCACATACTCGTTTCTATTGGAGAAGGTCAGAGGAAGGTTGTGACCTCCGGGAACCACAGGAACCAACGTCCCATTGGCACTGTGGGCCACGAATGAGTACAGAGGGATCATCTATAAACAAAAAAAGTGCATGAGAACCAGACAGTAAAATCTCAGATACTGGCTTTGTAGATACTGTAGTGAAAGCAGAGATTTCAGTGCATTTGGTTAAAGTGTCTTAATGCTTTGAATGGATGACCCATGATGCACTCTTACCTCAAGGGATGCACCCCTAGGATAGGATTTTTTTTGGACGATATCAATTTTAACGGTAACACTTTACAATAAGGTTCATTAGTTAACATTAGTTAATGTATTAACTAACATGAACAAACCATGAGCAATACATTTGTTACAGTATTTATTAATCTTTGTTAATGTTAGTTAATAGAAATAAAGCTTTATTTGCTTGTTCATGTTAGTTCACAGTGCATTAATGTTAACAAAATTGTAATAAAAGTATTAGTAATTGTTGAAATTAACATTAACAAAGATGAATAAATGCTGTATAAGTGACGTTCGTTATTAGTTCATGTTAATTAATGTAGTTGGCTAGTGTTGACTGGTGAACCTTATTGTGAAGTGTTACCATTTTAACTAACAACCATTGGTGGATTCCAATATTTGTCACATGCTTATTTGAACATTTGTCATTAACTTTTTCCTTGCCATTGACGAGTTATCTCTTCAATAAAGAGGGAAAAAAATGCATAATAAACCTGATGAATTAATATGTTAATCTGTTATACGGCGATTATCCACTAGATCCAAATTTTTTTATCCATTTACCCAATTTATAAAAAAAAACTGAAGCAAAAAAATATATATATTTACTAATTTTAAACTGTGTATGTTTTGATAATCGTTCTGAATCCGATCTCTAACAAAATTCCTTCACAAAAACGCAATTATTTCAGCTTTTTGAAAAAAAATTTTTTTAAGAAAAATACCCATATTTAAGAGTTTATAAGCAGAGAAAATAAAAGAAACTTTTTCCCCTGTTTTGTTTGTTTGTTTCTTTGAAAGCAGAGGGTCTGTTCTATATATTTTTAGAAGAAAATTTTCGTGTAAGGGATTTTGTGAAACTTTTGTGATTACAAAATACAGAAAAAATTTTTTTTTTAAATTCTGGTGGGGAATCAGTTAAAAAGCTCAAAACAAAAAAAAGTTCAAAAACACATTCATTAAGGCAGCGTTTTTTAAACTGGGGTCCAGGAAAGCCCAGAAGGATCTTAGGGGTCCCCAGAAATTTTTAGAGAAAAAACACAAAGAAAAATTAGTAAAAATCTACTATATAGCCAATAATTTGAAAACAAAGCTGAATTTCCATTACCTATGTCCGGTATAATGTAGTGTAGTGATTTCATAAAAATTAATCAACAGCTGTTTAAATTGTAGTTTGCAGAGGCTTGGACCTGGAAACGGTATTCCTTACGTCACAAGTTACCAAGTGGATTACATTTTGATAAATGAAAACTAAAATTTAAAGCAACAAACAAAAATCCCTGATATTCCATGACTTGGACAAAATAATAAAAATCCCCTGACTTTCAACGTCTGGAATAGATCTTTAAAAATTCCATGACATGTGGGAACCCTGTATTTATCTAACAAAGTTTAAATGTTTTTATACAAAAATATATAAACGGAAATATAATTTAGGATGGGGTTCCTTGCATAAGGTTCATTATATTTGGGGGTCCTTGCCATCATAAAGTTTAAAAATCCATGCTTAAAGCCGTGTACACACCACAAGATATTTCCTGTTGTGTGCGGTGTTTAAAGAGAGGCTGAATCTGCTTGAAAGCACATCGGGGCCGCCCGATTGCAAATATTCAACATGTTGAATATTTAGGATCAGAAATCTTGTAGTTTGGGTTAAACCCCGAGGACAAATGCAATCACACGCTGTAGATTGTCACGTGAAATTAAACGATACCCAATCAGAAAGTGACCTGATGAAAGATAAAACCATAATGGTGGAACAGGCACAGTCCAAAGTGAGATGGACATCAGAGATGTAAAAATGCAGTCCATTGTATTAATGCCATTTCTTTTAAGCCCATTGTTCGCCATGTTTGTTTACTGTCAAGTCACGTTTGGCCGCAAGAAACATTGCAAGATCTCGCGGGATTTCCTGTGTTCCCAGTTAAGACCCGCGTTGCACACCACACACTATAGGAACAAACGTGTTAAATCATAATTTTTTTTCATCATGTTTGTGGTCTCTCACGTTTTGAAAATCTAATAAGATTTAACCCTTGTGCATCCTTGAGGACATTTTTGTCTTTTTCAGTTTTGTTTTTTTGATAACTGCGTTAATGCTAACTGCATAAAATTTGCCACAGGTGTGCATTTTTATTGGAATTTTAATATTTCACCTTCATTTCCTTTAAAAAAATCTATTTTTTACTAGGTACACAAAATACTTCCTCTCAGGACCTTTTGGACAAAAATGTCCCCATTGAAACCCATTAAAACTGCAATTTTTAATCCTGGTGCCATTCAACTATAAAATGATGCAATCTTTGTTAACAGGCTTTCATTCTGTTGGCAAGGCTTCAAAATTAACATTTTTACTATTTTTTACCAGATGGTGCCATTTTTTTAGGTTTGGCATACAAAGCAAATTATCGCTTTATTGTTGTTTTCTGCTTATGCATATTAAAAAGCCAATTACATATATTATGAAGCTTTAACTGTGTGGGTGTGTTGGTATGGATGTCAGAGTGTGGTTTGTATGTGTGTACTGAAAATGTTATGTGTGTGTGTGTGTGTGTGTGTGTACCTGGTAATTATCACGTTGTGGTGACCAATTGTCCCCACAAAGATAGGAATACCAGTATTTTTGTGACCTTGTGGGGACATTTTGAGGTCCACATGAGAAAACAAGCTTATAAATCAAACAGAATGATGTTTCTTGAAAATGTGAAGTAGTAGAAGGGTTTCTGTGATGGTTGGGGTTAGGGAATGGGGTAGGTAAGGGGAATAGAATATATAGTTTGTATGGTATAATTGCATTACGTCTATGAAATGTCCCCACAAAACATGGAAACCAGAATGTGCGTGTGTGTGCATGTGTGTGTGCATGTGCATGTGTGTGTGTGCGTGTGTAAACAGTTTGAATGAAAAAAAAATATTGTACTGGAAATCACAAGACTACAACCGCTGCAAAGGAGGTGTCGTTTTTTTTTCATAAAAACAACAGTGGCATTGTGTAAACAAACCAGCATTTAAAGGGTTAAAATATCTGAAAATTAATGAATGTTTGGTCATTGTGATTAGAGCTGATGCTGGTTAAAAAAATGGCATCAGTGAAAGTGGAAAAAAATATTAATCTATAATATTTTTATGACACTTTTTTGACATGGACATTTTTGTCCTTTATGGACCTGAGAGGTAATTTTTTTTTTAATCTGATACTGCATAAAAAATATGAATGCATAAAAATTAATGTTGTTGTTAATCATTGACATATCCAAGGCTGTAATACTCAAAGAAAAAAAATCTGCTTAGCATTTAGTAAATTGAAAATAATTACAATTTTTCTTTTTTTCATAAAAAAAACAGCAGTGGCATTGTGTAAACAAACCAGCATTTAAAGGGTTAAAATTCTGAAAATTAATAAATGTTTGGTCATTGTGATTAGAGCTGATGTTGGTTAAAAAAATGGCATCAGTGAAAGTGGAAAAAAATATTAATCTATAATATTTTTATGACACTTTTTGGACATGGACAGTTTTGTCCCCTGTGAACCTATGTGTAACTTTTTTTAATTGATGCACAAGGGTTAAAAAATCTTTTGGTTTGGCCTTTATTGCAGTTTATTGCTGCATCATCAATTTATTTTCAATGGAGATCCATTTACTGTAACATTCAACAGGCCAACCTTATAAAAGGCACAAAATAAAATGTTACAACTCAATGATTCAATAAACCCTTGAATCACACTACATACAGTATGTCAATAGTCAAAACTTGTCAAAAAAATACAGACCGCCGATACGTCGGTGCATCTCTACTCACCACTGTGAAGTTCTCTTCATTGATCACACTGTTGTCCAGGTGCAAGATGCCCTGAAGGGAGCGGTACGTGAGCAGATCCACCTCCTCCAGGTCGGCCGCTCCCAGAGGAATACAGCACATCTGTTTCCAAACCCACGGCGCCAGGTGCAGATCCAGGGGCTTTTTTGTTCGAATGGCCACGGCCATCAGAATACCCAAGAAACGAAACTGCACCATATGATCGTCTGAGGCAGCCGCTGGGTTCAGCAAGAATCTGGTCAAACAACCGAGGTTAGCGGAAAAAAAATCAATTGCATTGCTGTTTAAGGTAAAATTACATTGTGTAAATATTACCGAAAATAACCTACCTGTCCGTGTTGCTACCAACATCTGCGCTGCTGTTTGGAGTGTGAATGAGCAGGTCCACAACACCAGACTGCAACTCCTGAATACAAACAATACACAGTTTGAAATTTTGTTGTTCACAAACATCTAAATGAAAAGCAAATCCTGTTAAGTGATCGAACCTGGCACATTTCGGTGATGGTGTCGTCGAACACGCCCCCCGCATCGTCCGCACCTTCGCCCACCAACTTCACCTTCCATGCTCTGGAGGGCAAACGCAGTTCGGTGGGGTTCAGGTTCACCACTTGCTTGGCGATCTGTACAAAGATGGGCTTGCTAGAGCGCCCCCTGTGAACAGGAGGACAGACTTAGGTACTGTTCTGACGGTACTTCCTGTGCTTCTGCGAAATGATTGGTCCACTTAAAAGTACCTAGTAGAGATTCTCTTGACTGTGATCTGCGGGCCGTAGGTCTTTCCTTGGGTCATGGTTCTGCCGATAGTGCGAACGAGAGGAAGGGTGTTGACTTTTGGTGACAGCAGGCCTCGTAGCTGACCCTGCACGATGGCAGCCGTACCTGAGCTATACCGGGAAACGTTCACCTGGAGAGCAGCCAGAAAGAGATGCAGTCAGACGAAGATCTCGCTTGGATATCGACCAACACAAATCAATTTGTTTAGTGATAAAAACATGCTTGCTTAGTAAAAAATAGAAAGAGTTCTTGGCAGCAACTGAGATACCGTTTCGTTTCAGCGAAACATTATGCAGTCGTGTCTACTTTTGGAAGTAGCTGTGAAGCATAAATGCATGCGTTATTGATTGAACAAACCTGGCTGCAGGGGTCAAGGTTAAGAAGTCTCCAAGACTTGTACATGAGGTCAGAGAAGTGGTAGAGGACTCGGAGACGGGTGTTTAGCACCTCAGGGCTGCAGTCTTTCAGGGCGTTATACTGGGGCGGCACAGCCTGAGGCAGACCCAACTGTATCCCTGAACAACCTGCACAGTACATTAACATTATGCATTTGGCAAATGCTTTTATCCATTTATCCATTACATTTTATCAGTATGTGGGATCAAACCCGCTGCTACTGCTGAGCTACAGGAACATTAATACAGTCAGAGTCACTAGGATGATCGTGTAAGAAGCAGAAGTTTATATGAGCACTGCTTAATATAGTATTTTTTTGAAATGCTAAGTTAAAGGGACACTCCACTTTTTAAAAAAAAAATATGCTCATTTTCCAGCTCCCCTTAAAGGAATAGTCTACTCATTTTCAATATTAAAATATGTTATTACCTTAACTAAGAATTGTTGATACATCCCTCTATCATCTGTGTGCGTGCACGTAAGCGCTGGAGCGCGCTGCGACACTTCGATAGCATTTAGCTTAGCCCCATTCATTCAATGGTACCATTTACAGATAAAGTTAGAAGTGACCAAACACATCAACGTTTTTCCTATTTAAGACGAGTAGTTATACGAGCAAGTTTGGTGGTACAAAATAAAACGTAGCGCTTTTCTAAGCGGATTTAAAAGAGAAGCTACATTTTTTGGCGTAATAGCACTTTTGGGAGTACTTCGACTCGGCGCAGTAACACCCTCCCTCTCCCATTATGAGAGGGAGAAGGGGAGCGTACTTTTCAGGCGAGTCGAAGTACTCCCAAAAGTGCTATTACGCCATAAAATATAGTTCCTCTTTTAAATCCGCTTAGAAAAGCGCTACGTTTTATTTTGTACCACCAAACTTGCTCGTATAACCACTCGTCTTAAATATGAAAAACGTTGATGTGTTTGATCACTTCCAACTTCACCTCCAAATGGCACCACTGAATGAATGGGGCCAAGCCAAACGCCATCGAAGCGCCGCAGCGCGCTCCAGCGCCCACGCGCACACACACAGACGACAGAGGGATGTATCCACAATCTTAGTTAAGGTAATAACATATTTTAATATTGAAAATGAGTAGACTATTCCTTTAAGTTAAACATTTGATTCTTACCATTTTGAAATCCATTCAGCTGATCTCCGAGTTTGGCGCTACTACATTTAGCATAGCTTAGCATAATCTATTGAATCTGATTAGACCATTAGCATCGCACCTAAAAAATAACTAAAGAGTTTTAATATTTTTCCTATTTAAAACTTGACTCTGTAGTTACATTGTGTACTAAGACCGGCGGAAAATTAAAAATTGTGATTTTCTAGGCAGATATGGCTAGGACTATACTCTCATTCTGGCGTAATAATCAAGGACTTTGCTGCCGTAACATGACTGCAGGAGGTGTATTGATATTACGCAGCGCCCGGAAATAGTCCCCTGCTATTGAAAGATACTAAGGGGACTATTTTCAGCTGCTGCGTAATATCATTGCGCCTCCTGCAGCCATGTTACAGCAGCAAAGTCCTTGATTATTACGGCAGAATGAGAGTATAGTTCCTAGCCATATCTGCCTAGAAAATCACAACTTTTAATTTTCCGTCGGTCTTAGTACACGATGTAACTACAGAAGAGTCAAGTTTTAAATAGGAAAAACATCGAAACTTTCCGGTTATTCCTTTGCACTACGCTAATGGTCTAATCAGATTCAACGGACCACGCAAAGCCCCGCCAAAAGCAGCACCGCCAGACCCAGACACCAGCTGAATGGATTCCAAAATGGCAAAAATCAAATATCCAACTCTAGGGGAGCCGGAAAATGAGTCCATCTTCAAAAAAGTGGAGTGTCCCCTTAACCTGATCTATTTTTGCAGCTTCAGCAGAGGTTATACAAGAGATGTCAAGATTAATCTTAAAGAAAGAAAAAAAATGCACGTGTGCATATTCTGGTCTGCGAGTACATCTGACTTTATATGTTATAAGCGAGCTGCCTACCCAAGAAACAATTTTAGGCAATAAAGGCACAGAGTCTTTTTCAAACAGTAGGCAGTAATATTACGCTGTTTCGGAAATATTTCAAGGTAACGCTGAATGCATAATTCATCTGCAAGAAAATCCCAGAATGCATTGCACTGGGCACAACAAAACTGGAAATCCTGTCTGGATTTTACAGACAGGTTTATGTGTGTGTACCTGAAGTCCTGGTGGTCAGAGCTGGTGTGGTCCAGGCAGCGGTGTGGCATCGTCCAGCAGATATCTGTCTGATGTTTTTGCCTTGTAGAGTAGTAACCAGAGTGGGCTCCTTGACAGGGTTAGAGTGACCCAGACCCAGCTACATAAAAACATAAAAATGAAATTACAGTACAGAGTCCAAAAATCAAATTACAGGTGAAGAAGGGTGCCCATAAGGGTTTAGTTGAGTTTACCTGAGCCTCACAGTTGCAGCCCCATGCGTACACATCTCCAGTGTTGGAAAGAGCCAAAATGTGCTCACAACCAACAGCAATGTCTTCGATGAAAACGCCCTCCAAAGCGGGTATTATCTGTGGCCGGTTATGATTCTTCAGCATGGAGTCGGGCAGACCTATCAGACGCTCTGTGAAGAAAAATACACACATAAATCAGGGGCGTCTTTTATTTCAAAGGCCACTTGGCAACTATAAGTGCTTCCAAAAAAAAAAAACGTGGCCAATTTGATGTTTTTACAAGAAATATCTATCAAAGTAAAATCCACTGGGTTCTACCTTGGCCGAATGTGTACACGTGTCCATCTTTAGCCAGAACCACAGAGAAATGAGTTCCACATCCAATCTTTTTGATTCCCTTGTTACAGAGAGCCTCTACTTTCTATTAACCAATAGAAACACAAGACCATCAGCATATGACAAAATGCTCAGCCAATGAGATTTTGAGAAGTTCAAGACGTACCTGTGGGTAACACTTGACTGTACATGGTCCAATACCGAGTTTACCATAATCACCATCTCCAAAAGCCCATAGGTTCAAGCCATCTGATGACAGGACCAAAGTATGGTTGATACCACAAGACACCTGAGACAGTAAGAGGAAGATCTTTGTTTAATGCATCACATGACCATCAGTTTTTCAATAAAGTAAAGGTAAAAGAAATATTACTTGTCCTATGTGGAAGCCATCCAGTGCTGCAACTCGTTCTGGAACCATCTTGTTTGAAGTTGACCTCTGACCCAAGCGTCCTGAATCGCCGCTGCCAAACGTGAAAAGTTTTCCATCGGATGTCACGACAGCAGAATGTTTAAATCCACAAGCCAGCTGAAAAAAAAAAGTTGAAACTAGTACCTCATGTAAACCTCAAAGGTGTGTTTCTCTAAAGGGGCGGTAACACTGCAAATATGGGCAGGGAGCGCTTTGTCCATATTTGCTTTTTAGTAGAAAGAAAGGTCACACCGTGACTACCAAAAAAAGTTTGGTATGTAGCAAAATATCTTCGCACGAGCTTGTGTTTCCGGTCTGAAGCATTCGCATGCGTATGAGTAAAAGTAAATGGCACGTAAAGTGTAGTGTGACCGCCCCTTTATGTATTTTTCGTTAGCATTTTCCTTGTACCTGCACAACTTCCTCTCCCTGCAGAGCTTCAATTTGTTTGGGTCGCCTTTGCCTTTCACTGTTCCCATGACCCAGTTTCCCATAATCTCCATCACCCCAGCTGAACACCTCTCCAGTCTCCGTGAGAGCCAGAGAGTGACCATCCGACCCGTATGATGTCACCAGCTGTGTCACAACGTAACCTGTTAAACAAACAAAAAAGTCCATCAAATAAATACGAAGAGCTCAGATGCAAAACCCGCTAAATGCCACCTCCGTCAAAAATTATGATATTAACCGAATGCTCTCGGCACGTATTATAGGTTCATCAAATACTTTTGCTTCAAATCTGCTTAATCCCAGCCTCAAGCCATTAAAGGAATAGTCTACCCTTTTGCCATATTAAACTATGTTATTACCTCAACTTTGACGAATTATTACATATCTATCTTTTTTCAATGCGTGCACTGTACAGCGCGTCGTGAATGTGTTAGCATTTAGCCTAGCCCCATTCATTCCTGTGGTACCAAACAGGGAAGCCACCAAACACTTCCGTGTTTTCCCTATTTAAAGACTGTTACATGAGGAGTTATACCAGTAAGTATGGTGCCACAAAATAAAACTTTTTTTGGTACCATAGGAATGAATGGGGTTAGGCTAAATGCTAACACATTCACAACGCGCTGTACAGTGCACGCATTGAAAAAAGATAGGTATGTATTAAAGGCGGAGTCCACGATGTTTGAAAAACGGTTTGGAGAAGGAGACGGGCCGACTACCAAAACACACTTATAGCCAATCAAATCAAATCAAATGCCGGGTTGCGTATGTGTGGGGCGGGTCTATCAACAGAAGGTCCAGATTCTATTGGGGTAGGGGCGTGTTTGTTTAGGTGATTTCAAATATCAACATTGGCTTTCAAACATCATGGACTCCGCCTTTAATTCATCTATGTTGAGGTAATAACATAGTTTAATATGGCAAAAGGGTAGACTATTCCTTTAACCCTTTCCCCGCCAATGACGAGTTGTCTTGTCAATTACGAGAAAACATTTGCATGAAAAAATGTGTTCCTGCTGAGTTTTAATAATTATCTGTAATACCGCGATTATCCACTAGATGCCGCACTTACCCAATTAACAAAAAATACTGAAGCAAATTTTTTTTTATTCATTATACACTCCATGTACGTTTTGATAATCGTTCTGAATCTGTTCTCTAACAAAATTCCTTCACAAAAATGCAATTATTTCAGCCAATTAAAAATACCCACATTTAACAGTTTATAAACAGAGAAAAAAATATAGATAGGATGAAAAAATATTTCCCCCTGTTTTGTTTGTTTGTTTGTTGTTTGTTTGAAAGCAGAGGGACTGTTCTTTTTATTTGATATATTTGTATGTTTATGAAAATTTTCCTGGAAGGCATTTTGTGAAACTTCTGTAAAAATCACCAAAAAAATGCTGGCGGGCAACTTTTCAAAAAAAAAAAAAAAAGGCTGGCGGGGAATGAGTTAAGAAATATCGCTTTGTTGGCAGAATCCTTTAAACTCCACGCCGATTTTCAGTGATTTTTTAGTGAAGTGCACAAAAATACAATGACTAGTGGTGCGCATACTTTAAAGCAACACTATGTAGTTTCCATGTAAAAATGACTTACAGCTCCCCCATGTGGTTGAAAAGCGCAACAGTGCCTGGTATCAGACACTCTTCTGCAGGCGGGGGGAGCGGCAGGGTTGTGTGCTCTACCCTCCACCTCCACTTTCAGAGTGTGCTTGAAGCAGCTAGGAGGCTGCTCAGGTTGCAGCAACAGTACAATTTGTCCAGTTAAAAGTTGTTCTATCACTGAAATAATTTTAGAGACATTATTTAAAGGTAAAAAAACTACATAGTGTTGCTTCAATGTATTTTATCCGGTTAAAGTAGGTTTACCGAATATATTAGAATATTTTTTAGCTTTTATTCAAAAAAGACAGTGAAGAGTGGCTGAAGACTTTTTAGAAGTGAAAATTTTTGCATTTAACATTCTGGGGTCGACGGCGGCGCGGGCGCCGCAAAGTCTTTATTTTTCAATCACTCTGCAAAGAGAGTTAGATAACTCTGCTGATTTTGAACATACAGATATGATTTATACATCATTTAAAACGTTAAAGTGTCTAGTTTTTATCTGTCCACTCGCAATAAAAACAGAATGTTGTGCGTTTCGCAAAATTAAGAAAATAAACATGATGCGTGTTTTGTTCTCTCTCCCTCAGTGAAGTCTTTTCAGAAACACGTCAGAAAAATTAACTGTAACTTAACGAATACTTGTCATATAAACAAAAGATACATGTCTACATAATGCTTGGAATGTCTGCTTTTGGAAGATGTAAGTGAAATCGAAAACAAATATTGTAATTCGTTGTTAACTGTGTTAGAATAGGGAGATGTACCGTCTTTCTCGTGTTACTGCATTATCTATAATGAGCCACGCCCCGCTCCATTGAAGAGAAGAGCAGAGATCATCCATATTCATTAGTCAACCCCAGTCAATGGAGACTCCGTCTCTATAGCCATTCAGTGATGTGTTGAGTTTTTATCCAAGTGTTGGTGACATGACATCTACTTGTTTACTCAGACTGTAACTTAAGTTATCTCCAGACGCGAGTGTGTGTGCTTCATCAAACAGACGCGATCGACGTCCAAACGCACACACAAATACCTCATATTTGACGCGCTTTGTGGTATCGTTATAAAATATGCGATTGTAAACATCACATCTACTCATTTACTCGCGCCTAAAGTTATCTCCAAACAGACGCGAGTGTGTGTGCTTCGTCAGTGACGCGATGTCCAAACGCACACACAAACACGATGCCTCATATTTGACGCGCTTTGTGGTATTCTTATAAAAGGTGCGCTTGCAAACATCACATCTACTTGTTTACTCGCGCATACAGTTTCTCCAAACAGACGCGAGTGCGTGTGCTTCGTCAGTGACGCGATGTCCAAACGCACACACAAACACGATGCCTCATATTTGACGCGCTTTGTGGTATTCTTATAAAAGGTGCGATTGCAAATATCACATCTACTTGTTTACTCGCGCATAAAGTTATCTCCAAACAGACGCGAGTGTGTGCTTCGTCAGTGTGACGGGATCGATGTCCAAACGCAAACACAAACACACGATGCCTCATATTTGACGCGCTTTGTGGTAAATTTGTAAAATATGCTCTCTCGCCTGTAAATACAAGTTATCTCCAGGCGCTTTCTTTTTGCTTCCGTCAGACGCGGTCGACGGCCAAACGCACACACAATGTCTCATATTTGACGCACTTTTGTATTAAGACTCATCTAAACACATCTAAAACCCTGTTTGTTCGCGTATATCTCTGCACAGTAAGTTTATTTAACGCAGGATCACACATGGGAAGGCATTTCTTTTGTGTTGCTTTCACAAACAAACACGTAACAAGGCGTCGTCTTACTGCCTAAAGGCTCATTATGCCGCTCATTATGCAAGTGTTTTGTTCTTCAGCTGTCAATCACAGACTATTCAAGAGCTTCCAGCCTCCTTGCATATTGCCTTCCTAACCAAAAAGTGACTTTGAAATTGTAAATCAATATATTGTCTTATGTAAATGAGTAAGCAGAATGATTTTCACATCATTTTAAAGAAAAAACTCTAGACTACTAGATCCTGTGTTGAAAAGTCTTGGGAAAACATGTTTAGTATGGTTTTTTTTTGGACTTATATCAGTCACTTAAAAAATTAGCTTTTTCAAAAACCACGCATAAACATTTTTCTCTCAAAAATACAAACATGTACATACATGTTGATCATATAATATAGTAGCCCAGTTTGTGCTGAACACAGTGTTATAAGACTTTTGCCATTATTATGTTTTTAAGCAACTAAAAAAGCACAAATGTCAGGGCATGTCAAAACTTCTCCAGGGCCCCAAAAACCCCTTAGACCCCAGAGGGTTAAAAACAAGATTTTTAACGTACAAAGTTAAATTGTTCCCCATTTTTTCCTGCAAGCCTCAAATCTCTGAATATCAGTATATAACATCCATCTATTACTTGCATGATAGCGGTTTGCTGTGATTTGCATTACCTTGTAGAGCTGAGATGATAGTGGGTGCGTAGAGGTCATCTGAATTTCCCTGTCCGAGCCGACCGTAACTGCCTTCCCCTACAGCCAGTACCGTACCGTTAGCCTGAACCAAGAACGTGCAGTTCTGGCCACACACAACCTGAGCGAAATAGATGATAAAGCAAATAGATTCATCCTTCCTCTAAATAAATACACAATTGAATGATGAATCAATAATGTATAGTATTTATATGAGATGTTTGTGTCTAAGCTCTACCTGCTGAGTTTGAGAGAGCGAGGATGCAAGGGTGGGCACAGACGCGCTGGTTCCCGCATCCGCCAACTGCCCGTGACGTCCGTTACCCCACAGATATACCTCGCTTTTACCACCCTGCTGCCAGTCCTGATACCAAAAATGACAAAATGTGTGAATGCATCTTTACTAGACTGACAGAAAATATCAGTGATAGGCAGCTGTGCAACTACTTGGTTGTACATGTCATGCATACTGTAGCTCAGCCCTTAACCATTAGATACTCCGATATTGTTATGTGAAATAAAAAAATAAACAGACTGCAAATGGATGATTCTCGCGAAATTAGACTTATGAGGTGTCATGAAACATTTTGATAAAAAAAAGTAAATGCAAAGTAAGAGTATCAAATTAAAAAGTATACAGTTACAAACATCTCTTCACCTACAATTTGGCACATGATTTCAAATGACATTATACAAACCATTTTGTTGTTTTTTCCACATTTAAGGGGAAAATTTTCATTACCGCAACGTGTCCATGACTGGATTTGGGTTCTTTGACATGGAAATATTTATAATTAAAAAATCTAAATAATAATAAGCTTCAGTGCATGAAATACTATAAACATTAAAGGGATAGTTCACTTTAAAATAAAAATTCTGTCATCATTTACTCATCCTCATGTTGTTCTTAACCTTCTGATGAACACAAAAAAAAATATTTTGAGAAATAATGGTAAACACACAGCAGTAAGTGACCATTGACTTCCATAGTAGGAACAATATTTTGGAAGTATTGTGATAAATGACTAAGAAAATGTTTTGATAAATGATGGTAAGCACACAGTTGAGGGTACCTATTAAATTCCATCATATTTTTTAAGCCTACTATGGAAGTTAATGGTCACTTTCTGCTGTGTGTTTACCATCATTTTTCAAAATATCTTCTTTTGTGTTCATCAGAAAAAAGAAATTCATACAGGTTTAGAACAACATGAGGAGGAGAAAATGATGACAGAATTTTCATTTTAAAGTGAACTATCCCTTTAACAGTAAAGAAACATGTGGTATTTGGTGATCATTGGTAAATGTAGAGACAATAATAAGGAATATAAATGTGTCCAAGACCAATTTTCTCATCCTCCGCAACAATTTTCAATCATTGTTTAAGCACTCAAGGAACTAAAATTGTTGGAAGGGACATAATTGACTGTGACACTCAAGATGGCTACCAGGTTAGCAGTTCTTGTTTTTCTCTCCAGATAAAAGTTGAAATTTTGTTTGTCATAGTACCTAGACAACTTTTTGGTTCTCATTACCGAAACATAAGTTTGTAAATGCATATATTTAATGTAATATCATGTTGCGGTAATAATAATTTTAGATAATCATAATCTAAAAAATTTAAATAATTCTATAGAAATTTTTTTTTAAATCCTCTAAAAATAATGGTTATAGTAAGTTCAGACTTTAATCTTATAAAAAAAATGGCTTCAAGGGCTTTTTAAAAATTCTGATGCTGACACCTTCTAAATCTGGATTTTGTGAGAATCACCCAAATGTTTTGATAACACACTCCCCCTTTAACACACAATAGATATAAAAACTTTATTCTGAAAATATATTATTGAACAAGGACAATTTCAATTTACTTCATTCACGTTTTAGCTAGTTTTCAATGACAGGATTTGTGTGAGTCAGGACGCAGCTTTAATGCAAAGCAGAGTTAGGATTTGTGCGTTTGTGTGAGGTCATTATAAACTGAGTATTTTATAAAAGCTGAATATGAGAAACACACGAAGAGTGATAATAATCTGCCATGGAGCACAGTGTGCTAAACACAGACTACACTGACACTGAAAAATTGGGCAGAAAAGTTTCACATTTCTGCAAAATTTCACACACATTTAACCACATGCATAGACAACATAAAGACACACATAATAACAGACACACAATGACTTACTTCAGGCCTGCTGGTAGCCCAGGACATGAGCTGTTCATCCATCATAAATGTCCATTTACTGTTGTCCTGGACATATCGTAAAGCAGAGGTATCACTTTAAATGATCTTTTACTTCAAAGAAAATAACATGCTTTGAAAATAAGAAACATAACTAAACTTGTAGTGGTATAGTCACAAAATATTTTGCTCATTTATCCGTGTCATTGTCAAGGATCTCCGCATTTTTCCGTGTCCGTACCACAGACTTTCTTTTACGTGTCAGTTTCACGTACTGGTTACTCAATTGTTTTTCCTATTTTTAAACCATAGTCGCATGGGTTTGGGGTTAGATTTGGGTGTAGGGTTAGGATGTCACTTTAAGTATTGGTTTATAAAAAAAAAACAGATTTTTAAACATTTGTCACCTGACGTTAGGGTTAGATTTGGGTTAGGATGTCATTTTATGTAACAGAAAGTCATTCTAACCCCAAACCCAAGCGACAATGGTAAGAAAACAAACAGGAAAAACAATTGAGTAACCAATACGTGAAACTGACACAAAAAAGAAAGTCTGTAGTACGGACACGGAAAAATGCGGAGATCCGTGACAATGACACGGATAAATGAGCAAAATAACACGGAGATTCAAAAGTTTCCTGGGTATTGAACCTACAACACCTTGTGTTTTCAGCTCTCACCAGTGGTTTGGTGAACTCTGTGGTGCTAGGCTGAAGGAACTCGGGTACAGTGAAGGATTCTGGGAAGGGAGCACCCCGTGCAAAGGCCTCTGCGCTCTTCACTGTGGTGGAGTAAGTAGCGAGCCAGTTCCACTCTGAGGGGCAGGAAGATCCAGGAGGATCTTGATCTGGCCCCGTCATGATATGGTGAGGTGGTTTGGCCTGACGACACAACAACTGATCCAAGAACAGACCCACGGCCAATGCAGCCAAACTCTGAAGGAAGGCACTGTGGGTCAGCTGATCTCCTGCCATCACGTGACTCTGAAGAGCAATACAAACACTATTAGAAAAACAGCAATAATAAATACAGACATTTAAAATTGTTTACCATATTTAATTATGTTGCAGTTCCAAATTAAAATTATATTATAAAATTTAACACCATGTAGCAAATGGCTCGGAGTCAGATTGAGGCCATTTGGCGTCTGGATCGTAAACAGCCCTAAAATTGTGACTTTAGATAACCCTGTGTCCTGATAACACAATCACCCAGATATCTACCACCTATCAAGGCTGTAAAGTGGGCGACAATTAAAACAAATGCAGTCTTCAAAGGAGCTTCAAAGGAAACCCACCAGAGAAACCTGAGAGCCGTTCGTTCGACGATCGCCAGAGACACAGCTGGGGTCACAGACTATACGTCTGTGATTAAACCACATTCAAAGATCACAATGAGCTGTTTAAATGTATATATATGTTATATCCCTTTACTGCATGATCATGTATGTGTGATGTAACTGTGCGTTAACACTTTAGTTAGATTTTATTCACTGTAGCATGGTTCATATCTTAGGTATGAAATTACTATTCAACGTGATCTTAAACCAATGTCTTGTCTAGTATCAAATTAATCTACTCTTTATTTCCCAATCATTTCTATGTATCATATTACCATAAGCCGCATCAATGTCATTTAATATCGATTTGAAGAGTTATGGGAACAAACTTGTATCATTATGCAATTACGCAAATGTGTTGTCTGAAAGAACAAAGGCTTGTTTCCCCGCGCAATCGAACACTTCACACATTGGCCGTACACCCAAAATGGGCTGGGCGTGTGAAAGGTCAAAACGGCCTATCGCCCAAGCCATCATAGCTCATAGCTCATTTGCTCATTGATCATCGCTCAATAGCTCAAATCGCTGATTCGCTCAGTATCTCAGTCAGTGGCTTAGTTCACTCATGAGCGCTCAATCGCCCGGTTACTTAGGTAACCCGCCAGCGCAGTTTGGAAACTCGCTGAGACTCAACCAGAGTCCCTCGGATTCATCATCTTTTCTCTGAGCCCCGTCTTTCTTCGGGACAGTCTTGCCTGGCTTGCACTTTGCGCTAGAGTTCGGAAAACCCCGCTGACCAATCCGCCCTACGAAACAACTTAACGGACTCCTTCATCTTACACGAACGCACCTGGACTTTCTCTCTCTCTCTCTCCTTGCTCGCACCGCGTGCAGCAGAAACTTCGCAACGCAACACCAAGAGCCAAATGCAAGTATAAACTTGTTTTACTCGCTGATGTTTAAGCTTTACCCCTTATGAAAATTAAGGCGCTACTTAGAGATTTTCCAATGGTTTGTGCAGATGTTAAGCAATAGTGCTTCGCCAATCTTTTACTCTCTCTCTCTCTAGCTTTTTCAATCTTTACTTTCTCATCTGTGTTTTATGTTATTGAATGTGTGTATGTTTAGTTAGTCGATATGTGTACTTCATTTTATAGTTAATAAACCGGTTTGCATTTTCACAATTGAATTGTTTCTGTGTTCAATGCTCATGAAAGTAAAGTCACTATCTCTGCCTTTTGATCCAGCTACACGCTGCGAGTAGCACTGAATATCAGTGAGAAGGTTAATTTTAAAGGCCATGAAATTTACATTTCTTAGACGTTAATATACGATTATGGATATATGTCTTCGGTGGACGAACATATTAATTAATTGTTATTATTAATTCTGCTACGCCAGGTAAAACCTGATAAACTTGTATAATTAATTAAAGTTAATTATACATATTCCCTTTTGAGCTAAAATCTAAGATTCCCTTGGGAATCCCCGTAGTGTTTCGGTCGGAGGTTCATAGTGTTTCAAATAACGTTATTTCCCTCCTCCCGCAAATTCGCTACATATAATGGTGGAGAACGCGCGGGCAGATTTAAACATTATTTTCTGAGCAAACCAGTTACAAATCAAATGTGTTTTTGCATTGTGTGAATGAAAAAGAACTATCAGCTATAACTGATTTCGTTCTTTATTTGTATGAATGAAAATGTATTTTCCTGTATCATTTTCAGGACGTAACAGACTCGCGCCCCTGTTATGTATATTTAACTGCAGTCTTTAAGGTAACCGTATTAAAAAACCCTTTAATACGCTGCATTACCGTCTGATTCCGCCTAATAAAGAGTAGAATTCCTTTATTTAGAGCGAAGCGGTGGTCGAGTGAATACTCCCATCTGATAAGGCCTTTTTGTTAAATCTCCAGGAAATGATTTACAATTAGAGAAGCTGTCTATTGTATTTTTCCATTTTATTCACGTACGTGGATTTTTAAAATTGTGAGCACCGAGGGTAAGACTTTTCAATTTTAACTGTTAAAGGAGATGAAAACTTGATCAAGTATTTATAGTCACAACGTATGATAAAGCACGTTGGACTCTCGTTTATTGCGTGTCCCGGTAACATTAAGCCCAAAAGAGGCACCGGCTGAACACGAGCGAATTACATCCGTCGTCTTAGCAACGCAGCGGCCGCCGATGTAACTACTGTATAGAAGCAAATCTTTGTCAGTTTAAAGCGTACTACCTAGTTCTAACACTAAATGTCAGTCTTGAGTGTCTAACACTTCTCCTTTTCCATTACTCTACGTCTGACTTCCGCTTTCTTTGTTTGTTGGGCGAAATATCGCCATCTAGTGGGAAAAGCTCGTTTGGTCCTCTCATAAACTCTTTTGGGAGTATATGACAGGAATCAAACTTGGATTTTTGACCTTACTTCAATAACTAGGTTATTCTACTACTTTGTAGTTTTATTTCCTACATATTGAATGTTATGGTCTTAAATTATAAATAATAATTAATATTGCTGTGGCATTTATTTTGATTTATTTTATTTTTATTTTATTTCATTTTTTTTGCTGGTCTCTCTCACTCCTTACTCTCATGTTCTCTTTTCTATTGTAGAGATTGTATTTTAATTAAGTTTAAATTTAAATTCAATGCAGTTTGATTTATTTAAAATTTTAATTGAATCAATTCTTTACTGTGAATAGAATTCAGCCCCATAAGTCCCATTCTCAGTGAATTAATTTATGTTTTAACTGGTGCAATAGGATAAGCCCCTGTGCATCTCTTGAAAGCTACCATTTGAAATGTTTGACAAATGTAAATTATGCCTATTAAATCACTGTAATGCACATCCTCTTGTTCCTTTGTTGGAAAACTAGCGTAAACAGAAAGTTTTAATATATTTTGGCTGTTTTCAAAAGCTCCGATTAAATAAAAAACAACATCTCTTGTTGATCCAGAGAGCAGCATTTCATGTATCAAAGCAGATGCTAAGAACATTTGAAACCAAAAACACTGCAGTGCGAGAGTTTGCCGGGTCTCTGGACAGCGGGAGCTCTCTGCTGTTTATCAGAGTACAGTAATGAGCTGATAATGGAGCAAAACTCTGCAGCAGAACCGGGAGAAGAGCCAATGAACAGAGAGAACAAGCTCAGCACAGTTTCTATGTAGACTGGGTCAGAACTGAGCCAATTATATGCGTGCATGAGTGTGTGTCAGGTTTTCTAATGGATTAAATCAAGAGGCATTGTGCTATTTCTAGTCTTCTAAAGTACTTCGAGAGTCAAGAGTTTGGAGGTTTTTTTTAAACCAAGCACATTTTTGTTGTATGGACATTTTAGCCGCAGGCAGATTTTAGTTAAAGCTAATTTTTTTGTAATTTATATTTATGCATTTGGCAAAAGATACAACTGGTTTAATCACTGTGGGGCAGTTTCCCAGACAGGGATTAGACTAGTCCTAGACTAAAATAAATGTGAGAGCTGTCCAAACTGAAAACAACTAATGTTTTTAGTTTAGTAAGGCATGTTGGTTTAAACTAGTTATATTTCCTAATTAAACTAAGGCTTAGTCATGAATTTTGTTAGAGATCAGATCCAGATGATTATCAAAACATACACAGAGTTTAAAATGAGTAAATAACATTTTGGCTTTAGTTTTTTCATAAATTGGGTATCTAGTCTAGTGGATAATTGCGGTATTGCAGATTAACATAAAATTCATCAGGAACACGTTTTATTTTTTATGCACATGTTTTCTCTTAACTGACGAGAAAACTCGTCAATGGCGGGGAAAAAGTTAAAAAGTGTGCTTTTATTTATTTCAAGCGATCAAATTTACGACGGGGATGGGCTGATTAATGGGAAATCACTCTTTAAAGGAATATTCCATTTTCTTAAAAGAAAAATCCAGATAATTTACTCACCACCATGTCATCCAAAATGTTGATGTCTTTCTTTGTTCAGTCCAGAAGAAATTATGTTTTTTGAGGAAAACATTGCAGGATTTTTCTCATTTTAATGGACTTTAATAGACACCAATTAACACTTAACTCAACACGTAACAGTTTTTTTCAACGGAGTTTCAAAGGACTGTAAACGATCCCAAACGAGGCATAAGGGTCTTATCTAGCAAAACGATTGTTATTTTTGACAAGAAAATAACAAATATACACTTTTAAAGCACAACTTCTCGTCTAGATCCGGTCCAGCGCGACCTAACGTAAATGCGTAGTGACGTAGGGAGGTCACGTGTTACATACATAAGACGCACATTTGCGGACCATTGTAAACAATATACTGACACAAAGACATTAATTAGTATCAGTTGACATACAACAACGTAGGAATGGTCCTCTTTCAACACATTTGTAAACACTGGGGCGGAGTTTCGTGTTCGTCCTCTGTGACCTCTTGACGTCATGACGTATTGCGTGGGGTCACCTGGCGCATCACGACCGGATCTAGACGAGAAGTTGTGCTTTTAAGGTGTATGTTTGTTATTTTTCTTGTCAAAAATGACAGTCGTTTTGCTGGATGGGACCCTTGTGCCTCGTTTGGGATCGTTTGTAGTCCTTTGAAACTCCGTTGAAAAAAACTGTTGCGTGTTGAGTTGGGTGTTGATTGTTGGTGTCTATTGGGGTCCATTGGAATGGGAAAGATCCTGCAATGTTTTCCTCAGGGAACATGGTTTCTTCTCGACTGAGCAAAGAGGGACATGGACATTTTGGATGACATGGTGGTGAGTAAATTATCTGGATTTTTCTGGGGATGGGCAGGGCCAGACAGAATCTGCAGACTTTTTTTTCTTTTTCTGCTAATTTTTTTTTCTTTTTTTTGAAAAAATTTGCGACATTTGCGGAATTGCATCTAAAATAATTCCTTTTTAAAGGCTTACAATGAAAATGAATACACCATACCAATGAATCCTCTAAATTAAACTAGACCAACATGAACCAGATAATGTGCATGTCAAGATAGAATTATAGTTTGTATCTAAAATTGCATTTATTATTGTTTATAGTGTTATATATTACAGCAGAATAAAAAAGCGTGTGTTAATACGTTCTCATTATGAATTTAGCACGTATGAAGATAATTTCATCACTTTTACAATGCAATGTAAACTTTATATTAAAGATAACAAGAGCATTTGTCTTGTAAAGGGATTTGAAATGAATATGTGCTGACTGTCGTGCGTCACATAGATGACAGAGTCAAGTGAGATCTGCTTAACTCAGCTGTAAGTTTTTTTTAATCTCAAATATCAAATGGTTCGTGCTCTTTTTTTATTAAAAACAGTCAAAGCAAACAGCAAACGCAGAGTTAATGTACTTATCAATGAAGGCTCACAAAGGCGTGGGATAGGCTATGTATGTGTGCTTGTTGTCAATGACGGTTACTGGTCACAAACACGCTCAAGCGCAGGGTACGTGTGCTTGTCAATAACCTGATTCTTTAGAAAACAAATTCATGAGCCAAAATTGTAAACAATATATGTGCATAATAAGCCTATAAACATATCAAACCTTTGGTTAAGTGTCAAACTGCTTTTGGAGCTTTTAGCTTTATGTTTAGGCTTTTATTGCAGATGTGATAACTTGACTACCTTCTCATAGCTGTACTGCTCCTGCAGCAGCGTGGGAAGTCGCTCAAGAAAGACGGCCATGCAGGGAGCACGGTTCAATCCCAGAATGCCATGACTGCGGAAGACAGATCGACAGGATGCCAGAACATGATTCTGAGAGATCCAGTCAGGAGTACAGCGAATTAACAAAACATCCTGAAAGAGAGAAAGAGATAAAGCATAAATAAAGCATACAACTTTGTGTTGCACATCAGAATTAAAATTCTGGTTTGGTACCTTTGATCTACCAGAGCAGGCAGCCACCCCTATGTGTGGTATCCAGGTGGTACAAACCACTGAGCCCATTCCAGTAACTACAGTCTGCAGGACTGAACCATCCTAGAAAAGAGGGTGTGTTTATTGCCAAAAAGAAGAGATCCACTAATAAAACAAACATTTGTAATAACTTGCAACTCACCCGCAAAGACCAGATGTTCAACACACCTCCAATTCCCCCAGACACAAGGGCAAGTCCACTGGGACAAAATGACAGTGTTTTTACCGCGGTAATGTGCCCACTCAGTCGGAATACACATTTAGCATTACCCCTCTGAAACACACAAACATGTACTAAACTGGCGCAAACAAATTTGAGAGAACATCTTTGTCACAATCTGTCTCTTATAAGATGAAGTAAATTAAAAGATAAGAGGATAATCATGTAATAAATAAGAAAGTCTCATTTACTATAATTAAATTATTCTCTCAAATGAATAAATAAATAAACAGATAATGAAATCTGACCTTGCTGGCACTGCTCTTGTCTTGGCTGGTAGAAGGGGTGAGGAAATTGGGCACTGATACACTAGTGCCCCCTTGAGGAAGAGTCCACACATACAGGAGGCCATTTTGACATCCACTGAGGAAATCAACAAAACTGAAAACTTTAGCTGCACTTGAAGGATATAATAATTTTATATGCACACATTCATATGGTAGATGAATATATACATATTACAGTATGTCTACAAAAATTTCCCTTTAAAATATCATTAAAACTTTCCATACTCACACAGCCATCATAAGACGAGGCTCCGCCCCTTGCCCAGGCAGTGGGCACCACTCAGCTGTGTTGACGGTGCCCGCGTGGAAAAGAGAATGAAGGGTCACCCAGGCGCCGTTGGCCCGACCCCAAATCTTCACCACGTCGGAACGGCCAACAGAGAGAAGAAGATGACCTGTGGGATCCCACCTGAGCCCACTAACACTCTCCTGTAAACATAAAAAGAGTCTTTATGCATGGTTCAGATTTTAACTTAAACGTTTTGTTTATGTGGGGGTGTGCAGAATTGGAGTCATGTTAGTCTCAGCCTCAGACGTCATGCCCACAGAATGTTGGCTAAACGTCTGATGTGTATTGTAAACTTAACTGGAAACCCTGTGGGAATGTCCAAGTCGTCTTCTGATTTGTTGAAATTAAACGGATTTCCGGTCGCAATTTTTTGGTCCCTCTGGAAACAAAGCTCTGTTGTTCGATCGAGGAAGCGCATCAGTTATTTAAGTGGCTAATAATGAGCAATTATCGTGATCAGCTGAACGCCAAATACGTTTCCTATCGCTTGGGTTTTGTTAGGAGATAGAGAGTAATGAGCCATTGATTGGCACTTTTGCAACGTTCGCTAAAATTACACACTACTTGTTCCATCTATTGACTTGTTGCACGCCGGCCTGTAATTTTGGTGAGACTTCCAAGACCCAAAACGTGATGCTAGACAAAACAAACTGTGATTGGTTGTTCCCTTGTGGGTGGGCACTGGCCAAAGAAAAAATGGAAAAACACCAGACCTTCAGTATTGAAGGTCTGGCTACGTAAGACTAGAGTCATGTTAGAAATTCTGGTCTTTCATATGGTTTATTCAATCAACTGGTTAAAGGTGCAGTATGTACATTTTAGGAAGATCTCTTGACAGAAATGCAATATAATATACATTAGTATATTTTTAGGGCTGTGTATTGGCAAGAATCTGACGATTCGTATCACAGTACAAAGGTCACGGTATGGTGCGATATACTGTGATATTGTATGCCAGGTGATATACTGGGATAGGGGTGGGCGATAAACCGGTAGACATGATTAACCGGTAGAAATTTGTCAACCGGTAGAGATTTTGGACTATCGTCTCTATCGAGGTTACGAAGCCCACGTCACGCTCTTGTGCGCGTGCTCACGAAAACGCAACGTTTGTACACGTAATTAAGCACCGCAGTTTTAAAACAAGCTATTTTAAGCCATTAAAACATAAACCACAGATCTATATGCGTGCACTCTTTCTGTCTGTGAGGAGCGCGCAAGTCACGCAACCGCTGCTCATTAAGCTCGTGAGCATTTTTGCCACTTTATTAGCCTTAAATATTACATATATGCGTCAAAATTCCCGTCTTTGCAAGTATCCTCATAAACACGACCATTTAGGGCTTAAGAGAAAGCTAAAGATCCGGAATTTGGTCTTTAAGGGGAAGATACCTATTTTTGCTCCTGTCTGTCACTCATGTTTATTGAAACGGCATTAAGAGAAAATTTCTCACTGCTCTTAACTAAATCACTTTTTTTACCTTAAATAAAATAAAATATATAAATATATATACATAATTATTTATTATCATTCCTTTATTTAGTTTTGTTTGTTTTTATCTTCTTTTTATGCTTGTATAAGGTTTTTGTGAGAATTATAAACATTTCTATGGTATTAAAACATTAAAAAAACATACCGTTATCATGATATAAAATGAATCCTATCTAGGGATGCACCGATAGGATTTTTTTGGGCCGATACCGATTTAAACGGACAACTTCTGGCCGATACCGATGCCGATATTAAACACTTGTATACAATACTATACAGTTGGTCTATTAGCTAGTTTTTTACTGCATCAAATTATTTTTACTGAACATGGATTGGATCTAATTAATATTCAACTGACCAACATAATAAGAGAGGCACAAATTAAGCTAAAACAAATATAATAAGACAGCATGACAACCTTCAAAGGTGGTTTTAGCTATTCAGCATTTATTTTATTAACAACATTAACACATTTTTTACATATAATGGATTTCTTTATGCAGTTAATTAATAAACAATCGGTATCGGCCTTTCTCGTGCTATTGCCGATATGCCGATGGTTTCAAATTCATCAAATATCGGCCAATTAATATCGGCGGCCGATACATCGGTGCATCACTAATCCTATCGTGATAGAAGATTTTGGTCATATAGCCCACCCCTATACTGGGATATTTCTTATTTTGGGAATAGAATAGGATATAAATCATATGCAAACCGTAGCCAAAAAATATTCAACTTGTGTGAAACTGTGAGTTAAGAACTGACCCGGTCCGGGTCCAACTTTAATGTAATACCCCATGCCATAAATCTAATACCCAAACCCCTATTTTTTGATAGATGGACCAGGTCAGCACATATTACACATCACATTGCTATTAAATCAGTAAACAAGTTGTAAAATAAAACATTGTCTTAATTTACAAACAGTGTCAGACCCGTGCCCCGAAGTAATTAAACTGACCAATAAAAACATGTCCTCTACCTGGGTCTTCCATAAAAATCTTTACTTTCTTCCACTCTGTAAGTTTAAAAACTGCCATCTAGCGGTCGGGGTGTAAACTGAAAACGAAAAAACTGCCATGAATCTTATATGGAAAAAAAAACTGTGTTTTTGGGAATCAATGCAGTATTGGCAAACAAAATATCCCAATACACACGTGTATCGAAATTTTCTTACACCCCTAATATTTTCATTGGTGTATACATATTTTATTATTTTAGAATGAGTCATTTTTATCTACATACACCGCGGGTCCTCTTACATGGAAGGACTAAACAATTGGTTGCAATTCACAATCTCACCCCTAGATGCTACTAAAAATCTACACACTGCACCTTTAGACTTCTTTTTTAAATTTATCACTAAAATGTTTTTTTTTAACAACCTCCACATTACATCTTTTTTGTAATTATTAAAATATTTTACCATTATTATCACCTTTATTGTTAAACTATATTGATTTTTTTTCTTTATTAGTAATAAGTATTTGCTTTCCAGCAAAGTCTTTTTTGTACCATAAACACAAAATTTTGAGGTCCACACTCTCCGGAAATGCAGTCAAAAGAATGGACGGCTCCGTTTCGTAGCTTTCTGCCGCTGCTAGGAGAATTTTGCCATCCGGATATCCCACAGCAAAGGGCTTATCTACGCTGTACCAAGCAACACACTGAGGTGCTAAACAGAGAAACAATACAAATATAAAGCTTCCAGTTCAATCACACAACAACTACTATTTAAGGCCCAATCCCATTTCTCTGTCTTACCCCTACAACTTAGTTTTGCACATTCATGTAAGCGTAAGGACCAATTGGGATAGCCCTTACTCTCACGTAAACGTGGCAAACTAAGGGGTAGGGGTAAGGGGTAAGACAGAGAATATTGTATTTATATGCACGCACCCTCTTTCCTGTGGCAGTGTGCGAGTTCAGTGCTCTCCACTTTTAAGTCCTCTGTGACCTCCAACCAGCAGAGGGAGCCATCGAGCCGACCCACCAGCAAACTCTCCGGAGCGTTCGCCTGGCTGCAGGCTTCCTGGCTGAGGAACGGAGTGGACGTCTGGACCCACGATAGCGCCGTGACCCAGGAGGATTGAGCTTCGAGGTGTGCCCGAGAACCTGCGGGAAACATCAACGCCAATCATTTTTGAAGTACACCTGCTCAGTTAAACAGATGATTTGTCACCTGTTTGTGGTGTGACTGTGTATGTTGATGGTCTGACCATTTATGGTCCAGATGTTGATGAATTTGTTCTGGAAGGCAGCCAGCAGTGTTCCCCCTGCACTCCATGACACAGGGGACAGCAGATGAGACCCCATGGAGCCATCTGAGCACGGAGTATCCTCACTGCAAAGACACACACAGGTTTACATAGCTTCTATAATAAAGACATACAATGAATCTCGATTGTTTTGTAAAGCGTTTTCGTGAAGAAAGTAAGTTATTTATGTATCATTTTTCCAAGGAGATGTTTTCACTTCTGGGTACAATGTTGTCCTTAAGGTTTAGCTAAATATCCACAAAAACATGTGCAATTTTGCCCGTGTATGTAGCCGGATACATTTCAATCATATTCTACATGGGATACAGTTTCCAAATGACAGATTACTTGTAATTTCCCACCTATGAAACATTTGGAGTCCCTAATTTCTTATCAAAAGAGTCTCCCCCATAGACTGTAAAAAACAAACAAAATGGACGACGCGACGCCGCTTCCTTCCATTGTAATTAACTGAATGTAAAATGTACGACGATGGGCGCTGACATGTTACGCAGTCAGTTTGGAGCCAGGGCATGCGCAGAAGGAATCGTCTGTGGAGCCCGGAGGTGGAGCCGCGTTATCAAACTTCTTGCACCCAATTCAACCACGCCCCTTGAATGTCTCATTGGACTGGCTTACTAAAATAAGGTAGGTTAAATACAACTCATTTTGTCGGTGTGAAATAACACAAAAATTGAAAATTAATAGTTAATATCTTTAAAGGAATAGTCTACTCATTTTCAATATCAAAATATGTTATCACCTCAACCAAGAATTGCTGACACATCCCTCCACCATCCGTGCGCGCGCACGCAAGCGCCGGAGCGCGCCGCGACGCCTCGACAGCATCCAGCCCAGCCCCCCTCATTCAACTGTACCATTTAGAGACAAAGCCAGAAGTGACCAAACGCATCAACGTTTTTCCTATTTGAGACGAGTAGTTGTACGAGCAAGTTTGGTGGTACAAAATAAAACGTAGCGCTTTTCCAAGCGGATCCAAAAGAGGAACTATATTTTATGGCGTAATAGCACTTTTGTGAGTACTTCGAGTCGCCTGAAAAGTCCGCACCCCTTCTCACTCTCATAATGGGAGAGGGAGGGTGTTACTGCGCCGAGTCGAAAGTACTCCCAAAAGTGCTATTACGCCATAAAATATAGTTCCTCTTTTAAATCCGCTTAGAAAAGCGCTACGTTTTATTTTGTACCACCAAACTTGCTCGTATAACTACTCGTCTTAAAAACGTTGATGTGTTTGGTCACTTCTAACTTACGTGCACGGACACAGATGATAGAGGGATATATCAACAGTTCTTAGTTAAGGTAATAACATATTTTAATATTGAAAACGAGTAGACTATTCCTTTAATCTTCCCTTGAAGTTCAGAGAGTCCACAAAGAGAAGCTATCAATCTAACAACACGTCCCGTTTCTATAGCATCAAATTACTAGCTAAAATGAAACTTAAATCACAAAAATTAACAATTGAACATTAATAATTGAACATATAAGCGTGAAAACAGCTACTTTAAGAACGAAGTGATTTACATAAGTCAATGCAAAGACGCGAATAGGCATCCTGCGTTAACCAATCAGGAAGAAGTCGCAGAAGCCCCTCCCATGATGCAAATTTCCATGTGAATGTCTCGAATTACTAGAATTTTACGCGCGAATGTAGCGATTAAACTCAAAATGAACTTACTGTTTTATCATGAAAAATTAAGTACTTAATCCAGTCTAGTCTACTAGTATGCACTGTCACAGTATGTGATTTCGGATACAGGGCGAGTGCTTGTAAACAGACTGTTGGCTCAGTGTGTGTTTGTCTCACCTGACGCTGCAGGTGAGTGTATGCTGCAGTTCTGCTGTGTTTGGTGAGATGTTCCACAGTCGAGCGGTTGCATCCTGTGAACTGGTGGCCAACAAACCCTGCTCTGCGTTCCAGACACAGCTGCTCACCTACAAACACAACAGCCAATTAGAAACGAGTCCAGCTCATACTCACTGACAACCATTTGTGATGCCTGGGATGAATGAGAACATTCACATGCAGAACCACGGGTATATATGTGATAATGATTACACTGGCCATATATATAGTATGTTCCTGTAGCTCAGAGCATTGCTTTAGCGATGGGTTTAAAGCATAGGGATTGAACATACTGATGTATACATAGACAAAATGTATATACTGAATGCACTGTAAGCCACTTTGGATAGAAGCATCTGCCAAATGCATAAATGGTAAATTTATGGGAACTCAATGCTCTACCAACTAAGCTACAGGAACACAAATACATATATTATGCTTCACTTCAAATATATTACTGTAATATGACCAATTTGTTGAATAACTTTGTTTTATTGTGATCTGCATTTCTGTAGCTCACTTGGTAGAGCACTGATTTAGTGACACAGAGGTCATAGGTTTAATCCCAGTGATCACACATACCGATAAAATATATAGAGAGTTTGGTTCCAAAACGCGATAAAAGCCATTCTTTTTAAAAATGAGTTTCCACCAAAATCAGTATTGAATCAGGTCAGTATTAAAATGTAAATTCTTAATTTTCCACAAAATCCAATATCTGCTGTGTTATTCTGTAATTTTTTCTCCCTTTTTTCCCAAAATGCAATAAATGCCAGTCCTCCTTCTCTGCAGATTGCAATAAATCCGCTCAACAAATCACAGCGCACCATTCCACGCATTGTAAACAACAATGGTGGCGCAGAATACACACAAAATCCTAGTTTTCCTCTTTTACTTTGTAGTTCATGATCAACAAACAAACAAAAACAATATAATACTTTTGATGGCATTAATAAACCTGTGGTGGTTTTCTGTGACGGGAAGAAACGTAAACCACCAAAAACTGATAATTTACACGAGAGGCACTCGGAAGACGGAAAAATGCCGGCTGTTGCTTGTTCTCCCGACAGCATCAAGCTTCGGTCATGCTAACACATTGACCCCGGGGATCTTATGATAAACTTTCCGTCATTTTACTCGAAGTCAACGAAAATCGAGCAGGACCAAAACATTTTACAGCTGATCGCTGTCAAAAAGTTCAGCGACAACGTCCCAAGGATGACAGCAGCAATGACAGTGTTCTTAATATCACAAAGTAAGTGTTTTTTATTAATGACATTAATGTTTATATTTTTAATTAGTGTGTACAACTAGTCAACTAAATGAATATAACATGGCAAAGATGAATGCACATTTATATATTGATTCAATAGATTTATAGCATTTTGAAAAAAAACCTTTTGGATTTATTGCATTTTGTGGAAAAAATAATAATAAACCTTTGAAAATCAAATTATGGATTTGAATATTTTATGTTTTTTATAACCTAAAGATGCTATGTGAAAGTTTGTAACAGAAAATAGTGGTTTTCATCTTGTCACTTTCTTGGTATAGAAAACACGTTTATACCGAAATGAGTAAAAATGGATTTATTGCGTTTTGGAACCAAACTTTTCATATATAAACTTTAATGCACTGTAAATATTTTGGTTAAAAGTATGCATAAAATAAAAATGTACTGTCAATGTTTTCTCTATAAAAATGCACAACTTGGATTAAAGCATCAAATCCATTTTTTATATACACTTTTGTATCTAACCAATCAGATGTATTTTTGTATGTTTCTTTGTATGTTAGTTAGTATCATCATCCTCTTTACCCTGTTCTGATGTCCTTCAAGTTTTCTGATGGAGCACTTGCGCAGATCTCCGGCCATGTCACTGTATGTTTGGGGCCTGACGCTGTTGTCTTTCTCAGAGACCGCCAGGGCTTGAACAAGCTGCTGTGCTGCCCATTGGCGGTGTCTGCTGGTCAACCTGGCCGACAGGGCGCAGGCGGCCAATGCATTAGCCAGTTCCAGTGGACCGACCCGCACACCCGCATGAGACATGGAAGGTCCGGAGGCTGGAGGGCTTCCTCCTTCTGTCCAAAATAACAGAGTTGAGATCATTTTAGTTTTAAAATTTGATTCATGGATGTTAAACAACAGAATAATAATGTGTACTTATGAATTTTATAAAAAATGTATATGCATACTGAACTATTGACATTTTGTCTGTACTGCCTGTACTAATATCTATACTGCTAAGCTACTTTGTAACCATGCAAATTGTGAAAAGCGCTATAGAAATAAATTTGAACTGAATTTGGAGTAAGATTTTGACCAATGTGACTAAATATAAAAAGTGTGTGCAGATCTTGTTAGGACAGCTAACAGGTTAGTATGATTTTTACCCTTTAATTCAGTAGATTCGCTTCTTTCCGCGCTGTAACGATAACGGATGCCCTTCTCCGTCAGCAGAGACACCAGACTCTGTGTGACGAGAAAAGTGGGCGGGGTCAGCTCCCTAGGCTCCTGTGCCGCCCTTTTAAGGGCGGAGCTTTTCTTCCTCCTCTGCTGTGGATCAGTAATGGCGCTGACGTTTATTCCTGTAGCTGCAGCCATGAGATCCTAAGAAGAGAGAACGAGAAGACAGGATGATTAAACGAGGAGAGAATAAGAAAATGATGAGGACTGTTGCGAACATAATGAGATGAGAAAGATCAGTGAGGCAAAAAGTAGGATGACAGCTCGAGAGAAAAAAAAGAGAAAATGTACCTGAGTGCAGATGTCTACCAATTCTCTGTAAGCTGCAGGACTGTGGGATACTAAACTGCCAATGGCTGAGCTGAGGAAGGATAGGAAGGCGGAGCCTGTGCGATCGCTCACACAGCCACGCCCCATCCCCTGCTGGTCCACGCCCATGTGAACACGCCCCCCTGCTGCTAGACACATCAGTCGCACTAAGATACGAATGTCAGCCAAACCCAGAGCCTCCAGACCATTGGACTGATTACATCCTGAACTACTGAAAGACACAAAAACAGAGACTTTAAAAAATGTTATAAAAAGACCCAAATTTTGTTTTGTACTCATTTCCAACAACTGTCCTACTGTAACTATACCTATAGAGTAAGGTTAATGTGTGACAAATTGCATGTCCAAAATAATGCTCAACGTGACGCTACCCTGTCACTGCAATAGTTATTGTGTACTACTAAAGGAGGTCAGGTGTATGTGTTTGTGTGTGTGTGTTACCTTGATGAGGTTTGGGAGAGTGCTCTCATCACCATGCTATAGGCCAGCAGGATCTGAGCAGTGGAGGTGACTCTCCTCAAAGCCAGCAGTCTCTCCTGGGGCTCCCGCAGAGACGCTGCCTGCTCTCCAAGACTCAGAGGAACAGAAGAGCTCTTCAGCTCCGTGCTCACCACACCTGCACAAACACCAACAACAATGTGCTGTATAGTATACCAGTCAGAGAGGAATAAAGACAATGGGTCTCATTCACTAAGCATGCGTAAGCCCAGATTTGTGCATAAAGATGTTTTCACGAACATATATATTTGTTAAATATTTGTTAACGCATCCAATATTTCTTTAATGTTAGCCCGGTCGGTAGACCGCACTAGCTTCCTCCAGCGACAGCAAAACCCCCCAAATAAAAAATGCAAAGCAAAACTGAACTTTACCAATAATAAATATGCGCACTTTTGCTTCTATGACAAACTGCTCAAAACATTTTCTGTGGACCAGCGCTGGTTTGGGTGTTTTTACTGCAGTCACGTGACTTTAGTCTCGTGCATGCGATTCACAACAGAACCAGAAGAGAAGACAATGCTGAATAAAGTCGTAATTTTTGTGATTTTTGGACCAAAATGTATTTTCGATGCTTCAACACATTCTAACTGACCTACTTTGATGATGTTTTTATTACCTTTCTGGACATGGACAGTATACAGTTAATAGATTTTCACTGAAGGGTCAGCAAGCATCTGAGACTAAATCTAACATCTTAACTGTGTTCCTAAGATGAACGGAGGCTTACGAGTTTGGAACGACATGAGGGTGAGTCATTAATGACATTATTTTCATTTATGGGTGAACTATCCCTTTAAACAATAACAAAGTCAGATCAGTCTTTTCACACAAACATTATGGAAAATACCTGCATCAGAAATTATTCCGGAATCATTTGATTATTGGGTTCTTCACTTTGCCAATGATTTTCCGAAATCTGCATGTGCATTCATACACAAGCCGTAGTCTGAAGTTTGCTTATTTTCCGTGATTTCTCTTTCAAGAAAACATGCATGTGCATTTTTGTTTATGATAAGATCATAAAGTAGTGTCAGGGTTCCTTCACAATTTTCATTTAAAAATGTTATGTTTTTCCAGACTCAAATTTCCAGACTTCCCTGTAGATTTTTCCAACCATATTTAACTTGTTTTAAGAAATTGTTTTAAAATTCAACTGCTAACAAGTATGTTACATTCTAAACACTTAGTATTTGTGTTTTTGCCCTTTATTAGGATAGGAAAGTAGCTAGACAAGAAGTGAGGTGGGGGAGAGAGGGGGCGGGATGGGGAAAAGTCCATGAGCCAGGACTCGAACTCAGGTTTCCCGAAGCACAACAGCGCTAAATGGCAACTCACTTACCCACAATGCTATCGGCGCCGACTAGTATGTTACACTCTGGGTCAAAACCTCTATGTAGGCTATCATGCTAAATTTGTAAATATAGAAACAGAAGGGATGTTCATACAATTAACCAGAAAATTTAAAAATAGAGCTGAAGTCAAATGACAATGCTTAAAGGCGGAGTCCACGATGTTTGAAAGCCAATGTTGATATTTGAAATCACCTAAACAAACACGCCCCTACCCCAATAGAATCTGGACTTTCTGTTGATAGACCCGCCCCACACATACGCAACCCGGCATTTGATTTGATTTGATTGGCTATAAGTGTGTTTTGGTAGTCGCCCCATCTCCTAGTCCAACGCGTTTTTCAAAAATTATGGACTCCCCCTTTAATTGGCTGTTAGGTACAGCAAACTTGAAAAGACTGTTTAAACCAGGGGTGTCAAACATGTGGCCCACGGGCCGCATACGGCCCGCAAAGTTGTCCAATCCGGCCCGCATGATGATTTATACAGTTTTATTAAATATTAAATACATATTTAAAAAACCCTTTCAGGCGGGTGTCTAGTTCGTTTTTAATATAAGAGACTTGCGGAAAGCAGCAAAACGCGGAACATAGACTAAACACGGTGCCCAAAAATCTTGCCGTTTTATTGTTACCGCTCCGCTAAAGATCCACTGATTCCGACGATCCACTTCGTGTCTTCCCGACCGCTCCGCAGTATCTCTGTGACGGTGTTCACTCTCTGCCTGGAGAGCGAAGACGACAGTTTCCGAAGTTCGTTGCATTAACAGGTAGATTCATTACATTATATCAGTTGTTAAACCGCAGAATTAGTAATTTGTACGTTTGTTTATGTATTTCTTCCGGTAATGATTTGTTGTCGGTGTTCTAAAAGTGCTAACAACTTAGCAAGCAAACAACAACAAAATATTCACATTCTTAGTATTAACATTACAATGCTTGTCTAATCGATTTAATGTTCCCGATCAGATCTAAGTTAATATAAACACTAATTTTGCTGTTGTTGGCAAACTTTGTAGAAAAAAAATACAAAAAACACCAATGCCTTCACAAAATAATGACAAAGAACGGAAAGAGAGGCTGCTAAAGGCAGTTCAACATTGCAAACATGGATTCAAAGCTCCATCAAGCCAACAGGTAAATCATATTGAATGTTTAGCAGACTTTAATTCTTGTTATTATATTTCCCATTATAATCACTTTTCTAAGTTGATGCTAGTAATATAACACATCATATTTATAACACTTCATTAAAACCATAATAATAGTACCACCCCCCATAGTGCACTTTTTGCTTTTGGGCCACTGCCCCCTCTAGCATTTTCATTTTCTAAATGACTCTTCTCATTACAAAGAAAAGTGAATGGTTTATAAATAATTTTGGCATTAAGGCAAAATAAGTTAAATTAAAGCTTTTCAACCTAAGGCCAGTGGGTTTTGTACAGATGTAAATTTGTATGTATAATATGTACAAAATGAGTGTGACTTATGAAATGTAGTTTTCACAGAGCTGTGTGTTTCTCTGGTTTTCTTGCTAAACAAACTAATTAATTGGTTTGTTTAGTTAATTTTAAGACAATTATCAGCACACTAAGGTTTAAAAAATTATCCGGCCCTCACTTTGTGGCGTTATTTACCATCCGGCCCTCAGCCTAAAATGAGTTTGACACCCCTGGTTTAAACAATAGGCTAATTATAAATAAAATATTTAGAAATTCTATATTAAAATATTGCATTTTGTGACCTTAACGAACAAAATGCTAAATCAGTCACAATTTTTAAAGGGTTATTCATTTACCCAAAAATGAAATTTCTATCATCATTAACTTACCCTCATGTCATTCTAAACTAATAAGATCAAGTGTAAAAACGATCTTATAAAACGGCTCGTTCTGGTTCTTCATGATTGGTTGAAACGCGTTCTAAGCCGTGATAAAATACCCCGGTAAACCCACGGTTCAGACCGCATCACAAGTATCACTGCGCCACTGTTGCTGGCTGCGTACTGATTTATGAAAATAAACACCACAGTCTTTAATCATTTTTTAATTTTTCTACCTTTGCACAATTATGGCGATATCCAGATAAATGTCAATAAATAAAACATTTCGTCAATAAAGAGAAAACGTTCTCTGAGGTTTTTTTTGTCTTATTGATATTTCCGCTATTATCCACAAGATGGCAATCTTACCCAACTTAAACACTGAGGCATTCACTCGACACAACAGCGTTGTGGTGGATTTAGCGTGACGTGTGTTTTGATCAGGCTCTGAATCTGATCTCTTACAAAGTTCTTCACAAAAATTGAATTATCTCCGCATTTAGCTGAAAATTTGAGAGGTGATAACTGATAAGAGAACAAATTAAGGTAGGATGAAACGTTTTTTGATGTTGTTGGAAAGCGGATGGTCTGTTCTTTCATTGATATTTTATGTTTATTTAAAGAAGATATTTTTTCTGTAAGGCATTCAACTAAAACTGGGTGGCAACTTAAAAAAAAACGCTGAGGGGAAAGAGTTAATCATGCTTCCAAGCATATTTGATCATCACTTCAACAGTTGCACGATATAAATGTTAATGTATATTTTAGATGAATGTTGATATATAAAAATAAACACCATAGTCTTTAATCATATGTTCATTGTCTCTTTGCTGCGTCTGTGTTGTTTGTGAACTGCGCTCTGTTGCAGCCACACTTGATTCTGAGGAACTACTTTGTTTGGCGGAAAAGTAATATTTGTACTAATATAATTACAACCTATTTGTGTTTTATTTTATAAAATCCCGCTAACGTTATGCATATGAAGTAACCGTTTTATAAACGCAATAAACCCCTCGAAGCGTTGGGTTACCAGTGCATTTTATAACAGCTCCGCTTCGCGTCGTGCCTAACAACGCCCCTTAGCTGTTATAAAATGCACTGGTAACCCACTGCTTCTTGGGGTTTATTGCTTTATTTTGGCAGTACTGGCAGACTGATCCAATCAAAATCCAATCCAATCAATTTTTTCTTAATTTTATATTTAGAAAACGAAATAGGGACAATAGTCTGGAAATGTAAATATTTTTCCATACTCCGGTTTATTTTTTCCATACTTTTCCAGACCTGGAAATTACTCAAATCAAATTCCATACTTTTTCAAACCCCGTAGGAACCCTGTATGCTGGTGAATTATATCAGCTTCAGAGTGAATATTTGACAAGATCTCTGCTTCAATTTGCAGACATTTCTAATCGTGAATGTTAATGTGCATTTAACTCTTTCACCGCCAACGTTTTTTTTTTTAAAAGTTGCCAGCCAGCGCCAGCGTTTTTCATGATTTTCACCAAAGTTTAATGCCTTCCAGAAAATGTTCTTCTTCAAATATATAAACATACAATATAACAAATGAAAGAACAGACCCTCTGCTTTCAAACAAAAAAAAAAAGTTTCATCCTACCTTTAGAAGTTCTTTTGTAATCAGCTTTTGAATATGGGTAGGTTTCTGCAAAAACACCACATTTTGAGCAAAAAGCAGAGATAATTCCATATTTTGTGACGGACTTTTCATAGAGATCCCATTCACAGCGATCTTTAAAACAGACATGGACGTGCAGCAGCTTGCCATAGGGCAATACTTCCGGTTTTAAAAAGTTGTGGAAGGGCGCCACCTAGTGGATAATAGCGGTATTGCGGAAAGACGGAAATACTCGTCATTGGCGGGGAAGCGTTTTCTCGAGATTGACGAGAAGGGCGGTGGAATTGCTGTTATTTTTAAAAATATGTTTAAATGTAGACTCTTACCAATTGACAGTTATGATAGTTTTGAGTCCATGCTATGTAAAGTTGAACTCCCATGTCCTCTTGTCATTGCAGTGATTTATAGACCACCAAACGCAAAAAGTGACTTTTTGAAAGATTTCTCTGATTTTTTATCGGTTATTGTCACTAGAGGAGATAATCTTTTAATTGTTGGTGATTTTAATATTCATCTGTGTTGTCCCTCAAGGCCTCTTGTAAGTGAGTTTCTACAGCTTATTGACTCTTTTAACCTTAAGCAATCAGTATCAGGCCCCACACACAAGTTAGGGCATACACTTGATCTTGTACTTTCTTCCGGGTTTTCCATCAAAGACATTTATGCAAGGGATTCCGGTCTGTCTGATCATTGGCCTGTTGTTTTCGACAGTGAGTTTGCATGCTGTCTCCCTGTATATCAGCCATCTACTTATTTTGTTCGCCCTGTAAATTCATCTACTGCTATGTATTTTAAGGATTTGTTCTTAGCTTCAGTACCTGGAAATACCACACAGGTATCACATGGCATGGATGTTGAGGACATGGTCATTAATTTCAATACCACTTGTACTGATGTATTAAATGCAGTTGCTCCTCTTAAAGTAAAGAAAACTAAACGGGAAAAACAGCCCTGGCTGAATGAAGATACTAAATCTATTAGAAAAACATGCAGAAAAGCAGAAAGAATATGGAAACGGGACAAACTGCAAATATCGTACCAACTTTTGCAAGCTTGTCTGTCTCAATATCAGGAAGCTGTCTCTTTATCAAGGGCCAACTATTTCTCCAGTTTAGTTTCAAAAAATTCTCACTGTCCGAAGACTTTATTTTCCACCTTAAATTCTGTGCTTAATCCTCAAAACTCACTTGGTTTAGTACCAAGTGTAGCTCTGTGTGAGAAGTTTTGTAGCTTCTTTATAGACAAGATTGTGGGTATTAGATCACAGATATCATCATCTTCATTTAATAGTTATGAAACTGTACAGACTAGTTCTGTTAGTTTTTACGATTTTCAGGCCATATCCTACCCTGAATTGTTGGCTTTGGTTTCAAATATGAAACTAACTACTTGTTCTCTTGATATTATTCCTGCTGCCCTTTTTAAGGAGGTATTGGATGCTGTACTACCTAGTGTACTCTCTGTCATAAATGCCTCCCTGCATAACAGTACTGTGCCATCCTGCTTAAAACATGCTGTGGTTCACCCCTTGTTGAAAAAACAAATCTTGATTCTTCCGAACTTCAAAATTACAGACCAATCTCCAAATTGCCCTTTTTGTTAAAAGTTCTGGAAAAAGTGGTTTTAGGTCAACTTACATCTTATTTAATCTCAAATAACATCCTGGATCCTTTTCAGTCCGCATTTAGGGCCAAACACAGCACCGAGTCTGCTCTATTAAGAGTGACAAATGACATTCTGTTATCAGTCGACTCTGGAAATTGTGCAGTACTTGTACTCTTGGACCTAAGTGCAGCTTTTGACACGGTGGACCATCGTATTTTGTTGAAAAGATTACACTCTGAGGTTGGTATTTGTGGTGCGGCCTTAGATTGGTTTGAGTCCTACCTCTCAAATAGAACAATATCTGTAGAAATTGGAGAATTTTCATCATCATCAGTACCAATTACTTGTGGGGTGCCTCAGGGTTCAATTCTGGGTCCAGTTTTATTTTCTCTTTATATGCTTCCACTGCGTTTAATCTTTGAACGTTATAAGATCTCTTATCACATCTATGCAGATGATACCCAGCTCTATTTACCACTAGACTTGGGTGGTGATTCTGTTTGTTCTTTGTTAGCATGTTTAAAGGACATAAAAGGATGGATGGATGAAAATTTTCTGCAGTTAAATGAAAACAAGAGAGAGGTTATCTTGTTTGGCTCTAAGCTACAGATTGAAAATCATAGTAAAACCTTGAGTCATCTCCAGTCAAAACATCATGCATATGTTAAAAATCTAGGGGTTATCTTTGATTCTGATATGAAGTTTGACAAACAAATAAACTCTGTGGTCAGAGCTAGTTTTTTCCAGCTAAAGCGGCTCAAAAAATTAAAGCAAATCCTTTGCTTTAAGGATCTGGAGATTGTTATTCACGCATTTATATCTTCAAGGTTTGACTATTGTAATGCCCTGTACGCTGGAATTAGTCAGTCATCTCTATCACGTCTACAAATTGTCCAAAATGCTGCTGCTCGCTTTTTGACGGGAACCAAAAAGCGAGAACACATTTCACAAATTCAGGCCTCTCTTCATTGGCTCCCTGTGAAACAAAGAATTGATTTTAAAGTTCTTATTTACTTGTTTAAAGCTCTACATGGACTTGCCCCTATTTATATATCGGAACTTTTATGTTTTTATTCGCCTCAGAGATCACTTCGATCTTCATTTCAGCTACTTTTAAATGTTCCGAAATCGCGCCTGAAAACAAGAGGAGACAGATCTTTTTCAGTTTACGCCCCAAAACTTTGGAACGCACTTCCAGTTACAATCAGAGCCACTCCCACATTAAATGCTTTCAAAGCATCAATTAAAACCTACCTTTTTTCTCAGGCCTACTCATAGACAGGTTTTATATTGTAGATTACTTTTATACGCTATAAGCTGTGGTATTACTATGTATACATGATTGTGTTTTGTTCTGTTTTTATCTAACTTACATAGCTTTTTAAATTTTTTGCACTGTTGTTTTGCTTGTGAAGCACTTTGGTCAACATTCGTGTTGTGTAAAGGTGCTATATAAATAAAAAACCTTGACCTTGACCTTGATATCTCGTCAATGGCGGGGAAAGAGTTAAAAACTCTGTTTTAAAGCAACACTATGTAGTTTCCATGTTAAAATGACTTACAGCTCCCCCATGTGGTTGAAAAGCGCAACAGTGCCTGGTATCAGACACTCTTCTGCAGGCAGGGGGAGGGGCGGGGCTGTGTTTCCTACCCTCCACCGCCACTTTCAGAGTGTGCTTGTAGCAGCTAGGAGGCTGCTCAGGTTGCAGCAACAGTACAATTTGTCCAGTTAAAAGTTGTTCTATCACTGAAATAATTTTAGAGACATTATTTAAAGGTAAAAAAAATACATAGTGTTGCTTTAAAGGGAACATTTCATGAAAATCCATGTTTTTCCATGTTTAAAGGACAAGTTCGGTATTTTACACTTAAAGCCCTGTTTTCAGATTGTTTATGATGAAATAGAACGGTTTTGACTGAAATTTCAACATATGCGGCTGCCCCGAGAAGTTTGGGGTGTTTGTGTTTTACCTCCCACCTTTACAATGGGTTTAATGGTGCACTGGAACAATCCTTCCTAAAATGCATTAAACTTTTGTTTACAAAGACGTGGAACTCACCGAGTGGTCAGGGGTGTTCACTGGTATGCTCACACAAAAATCGCTGCAAAATACGCATTCCAACAGGTTTTATCGTAGTTTTTGACAACTCCATTGACTTGTATTAGATGTCCTGTGAGGTATGATATTACTCCCACCGGGAACTTTGTTTCTATTCTTGCAATTGGTAAAGGCGGATTAGCGCCACCACCTGGGCTGGAGTGTCTATTATTCAAGCTCTAAGCGGAAGAATGTACAGGTGTGAGGCGTTTGGAAAAATAGGTCCACAAGTTAACAATGCTAAAACACCTGTTGGAAAGCAGCGATTTTTTTGTGAGCATATCAGTGAACACCCCTGACCACTCGGTGAGTTTCACGTCTTTGTAAACGAAAGTTTAATGCATTTTAAGAAGGATTGTTCCAGTGCACCATTAAACCCATTGTAGAGGTATGAGGTGAGAAACAAACACTATTCGTTCTATTTCATCATAAACAATCTGAAAACAGGGCTTTAAGTGTAAAATACCGAACTTGTCCTTTAAGTGCTAAAATTGGGTCCCCAGTGCTTCTATCAACCTAGAAAATGTGTAAAAGAACAACCCAATCACTTAAGTAAACCATTCTCTGAAAGCATGTGAAAACAGTGTTGAACCATAACTTCTTGTTGCGATGAAGTCCCTTACGACATTGTTTCTGTCTTTGTTCACACACAACGCTTTTCAGATATGTTACTAGGTCCCCTTTATGGGAGTCAGGGCTCCAGGCTAACTTTTTTCACTAGGAGCACAGTGGCCCCCAACAAAAATTTTTAGGGGCGCAACCAGAAAATTTAGGGGCACACACCATAAATCAACATGCTAACCAAATATTTACATTTCTACTAATTTCCACTGTATTACTAATAAATATTTTAATGATAGATGCAGAAAGTACAATGTGCTGTTTCAAATTCAGTGTCACATCACAAAAAAAAGGTCTAATTTAGTGGTGGCACATGTTCAGTAGCACACACTCAAATTTTGGTGGCAGTCTGGAGCCCTAGGGAGCAATCCCAGAACATATAAGGGACGTGTTTGTTTTCACACAGAAGCCTCTCTGACAATTTTACCTAAATTGTGCTGTGTGAATGGGTTATGGTGTTACCTTTGTAAAGCAGACTGCTGTCCCCTCTTACAGAGCCGCTGGCCAGAGCTCCGAGCGGGTCGTGTTCCGAGAAGGGAATGGGGTCAGGAACTGGCTTCTTCTCACTCAGACCCAGAGGTCGCAGAAGAGTCCCAAAATCCTCCAAACCCGTCAGCCTGTCCGAGTCCAAATCCTCCTGGTTCCCGGGATCCCACTCATCTAACATACAAACACACTGAAATCATTACACATTTGTCCTCATAATTTTCATTATTTATTTTATTACTAAGAACAGCACATAGGGGACATCTGCATTCACTTTAATACAAAACAAACATTTGTTTAGGTAAATTTAACAGCTAAAGACAAACATACCATCTGATGTACTGTCCAGCTGACCAATCAGATCAGACACCAAACCCCTTCCCCTGAAAAAACACCACATGCGTTGTCATAAGTGATGTAGCTATTACACACATTCTCATCTAAACCATATTCAATCAAATCCTTACCTGTCCTGTTTAGAGCTCATCCCGCCCAGGTTGGCGGACAGATACTTTTCCCTGCATATGCTGCACAAGAGATAGTACGGGCTGCCCGATCCGCATTCACCACCAAACCATCCGTCCACATAAGCCCCATTGCTGCGGTAACCACGGCGACCAGCGCTTTGACCGCATCCGGGGTGATGTCTCTTCATGTGGTTGTTGAATTGCAGAGTGAGAGTGTTGCAGAGTTCACACTCCACCATCTCATGAGCTTCTGGGTGTTCCTCTCGTCCCTGAGAGCATAAGAGAGACTTCATACAAAACTGACAGAGTATACTGAAGGTGAAATTACAATAGCAATTAAGGTACCTCTGCCATCCAAAGCGTGTCCCTCTCAGAGGTGATGAACTCCGGGGTGAGAAGCTCCTCGTAGGGTTCCTCATGATAAGGGTCATCCATGTAGCCCAGCTCGGATTCCTCTTCGGCCGCAAACGGGTGCGTTTCAGCCCGCTCGGGCCACTCTGACACACCTGCGTCTTGTCTGTACAGTGTTGGCACAGGACTGGGAGAAGGGGAATCTGAAACCAGCACAACATATGACTGTTTGATTTTAAACTGTATTCTCATTGGATCACCAATCGCTGTGGTTGAGTGAGTCTAACCTGCTCTCCTAAACGAAGTCCTCTGGCTCACTCCAGATCTCTGTCTGCGTGCGGGTGGAGGTCTGTTTCTGGTCAAGTGGACATCTAAAAAGTTCTCTCTCTCCACTAGGTCCAAACCAGCTAACAGACTGGTAAAATAAAACCCATAGATCAGAATATAAGCAAACAATAAGTGCTGATACTGCTGCAACAAGTGTTTATACTTCTACACACCAAAACGATTGTTATTGCTAAATAATGACATATTTGCAGATTGTTCATGTGTTTTCCAGTTTGTTATAAAATGTTTCTCTATTAAATTATCAGTTTAACTCTTCAGTTTAACTTTCCCGTCATTGACGAGTTATCTATATTTGGATAAAAAAATGTGTTCCTGATTAGGTTTTATGACCAAATTTATATAAAAACTGAAGCAATTTTTTTTTTAACTAATTTTAAACTGTGTGTATGTTTTGATAATCGTTCTGAATCTGATCTCTTACAAAATTCCTTCACAAAAATGCAATTATTTCAGCTTTTTGATCATTTTTTTTATTTAAAAAAATACCCATATTTAAGAGTTTATAGGCAGAGAAAAAATTGGTTAGGATGAAACTTTTTTCCCATTTTGTTTGTTTGTTTGAAAGCAGAGGGTCTGTTCTTTCATTTGATATATTTGTATGTTTATATATTTTTAGAAGAAAATTTTCCTGAAAGGCATTTTGTGAAACTTTTGTGAAAGTCACAAAAAATGCTGGTGGTCAACTTTTCAAAAAACGGCTTACAAAACGGCTTAGTTAAATGGCTAACAAAAATTGCATGCAAGTAACCAGCTAAGATAGGAACACATGAAATGGTTTATTACTAATTGCCTGCATAGCAAAATAACTAAATAAATGAATTTAAAAAATCTTTCTATTCTATTATAATAATTTTATTTTGAAGCCAACACAGCCAACACTTATTAAAAGTCATTCAAAAACAAAAATCTAAATAAATTTTTTATTCTTTTATTTATTTATTTTTGTCGTCTAATGTACCTTGGTACAAAAAAATTATTTTGTTAAAAGTGTGCTATATAAACCTTAGTATACTCTTGGCTTTATTTAGCTAAAAATCACACAAAATGCTGGTGGGTAAAAGCAGCATTAAAATAAACTGGTGACACGTTACAACTAGGTTGTATATGCATTAGCTAACATGAACTCGCAATGAACAATGTAGTTTATCAGCATTTATTAATCTTTGTTGAATGTTAGTTTATGCCAATAATATATATATATATATATATATATATATATATATATATATATATATATATATATATATATATATATATATATATATATATATATATATATATATATATATATATATATATATATATATATATATATATATAATGTTATAATGCTAACATATACAACTTAAAAAGTTATTATAAAATGTATTATTCATGTTAGCTTATGCATTTACTGATGTTAACAAATACAACTTTTTGTAAAGTGTTACACAAAAAAATTAACTTCATCCTTACTAAGGGAATGTGAAAAGTTTTTAGAAACAAGTTTAACACATTTAACACGATGTAAACTGAAAATTTCACAGATTTATTGCTGGCTGATAAACTGTTGTGTGGTGCAAGTATTTTAGATACAAATGTGCAAAATCATGTTTAATTTAGTGAGAGGCATCCAAAAAACATCAGATATAGAAGCAGACATTACATGTTTGTACGTTTTTAAGACACCATATGTTAGTATTCACCTCTCGTTGGGCTCCTGGCTTTCATGCAGAGTCAGTGGGGCAGGAGACTCGGGGCACTGCACGGTCTCAGGACCGTCAGATGTGGGTGTATCAGTGGCGCCCCCTGCTGATGAACCCTCTCCCACCTGCTGTTCTTCAGTCAAAGGGTGTTCCAGCATCCAGCTCGCCAGCACCTCAATCATACGAGAGTCCACCTCACCCGTCACCCCTGAGAGAAAGGTAACAAAACATCAATACACTAACACACTAACAATACACTACACTCTAAAAACAAACGGTGCTATATAGCACCAAAAGTGGTTCTTTGCTCGTAATCATAGAAGAACCGTTTTTAGTGCCATATAGCACCGGTGAAGCACCAGTGAAGCACCTGTGTAGAACCAAATAGGGGCCATATAGCACCACATATGGTTCTACATAGCACTATTTGGTTCTACACAGGTGCTTCACTGGTGCTATATGGCACTAAAAACGGTTCTTCTATGATTATGAGCAAAGAACCACTTTTGGTGCTATATAGCACCGTTTGTTTTTAGAGTGTAATATTCAAAATACTGCACTCCCCTAACTAAACTTTCTAAACTTTTTTTAAATGTACAAAGTAACGTATACTTTTTAATGGCATGGACCCCCACATTAGATAAATTTGGCAAGGAACCCTTTTCCTAAAACATTTATCCATAGATTTTATAAAAAAAAACATACTGTATTAGTGAGCTATTCCTTTAAGACTTTGTTGTGTAGTTTCTTTTAAATGGCTAACAAAAATTGCATGCAAGTATCCAGCAAACATAGGAACACCTGAAATGGTTTTATTACTAATTGCCTGCATAGCAAATAAATAAATAAATAAATAAATATAATGACTTTAAAAATTCTATTAAAGGTGCAGTGTGTAATTTTTAGAAGGATCTCTTGACAGAAATGCAAAATAATTTACAAAACTATATTAACAGTGGTGTATAAAGACCTTTCATAATGAAGTGTTATGTGTTTATTACCTTAGAATAAGACATTTTTATCTACATCTACGAGGGTCCCCCTACATGGAAGTCGCCATTTTGTGCCGACATTTTCCTACAGAAGCCCTTAACGGACAACATTTTTTTACCAAGTTGTCTCTGACGATGACATGTTTTTCTGGTGGCGGCCACCGTAGCTTCCTTTATGCGTTTCAAAAGCGAGGGGTGAGCAGTGGACTAAGCCATTGGTTGCAATTCGCAACCTCACCACTAGATGCCGCTGAAATTTACACACTGCACCTTTAAGTGCAGTCAACACTTATTAAAAGTTAAATCAACAAATAAACTAAATTCAATTTTATTATTTTATTTATTTATTTTTACTGTCACTTATACCTTGGTACAAAGAAATTTATTTGGTAAACGTGTGGTATATGAACCTTAGTATACTCTTGGCTTTATATAATTTTGAATAACATTCATAACACATTTAACACATAACATTCAAAAGACTTCATGCAGTGCTCCAATAATATTTTGCATAATTCATCTGAGTGCTCCAGTATAGAAGAGCATAAATTAAATCAGTGTCTTAGAGGGAAAATGTAATAAATGAATTTGGTGCAATAACAGCATTCAATGAATCAGCAATCGACACTAAACAATTAAATCACAAAGTGAGACAAGACCCAACATAATGACCTATTATTGATATTTATATCGGTGAATAACTGAATTGGCATCGTTTCACAGCAGCTTTCCGTTTCCTAATTGTTTCCTAATTTAATCTGACTTTTGTTACACTGTTAGAGCAGTTGAACAGCAAATGCACATAATGGTCTTCTTGACTCAATAAGTCTGGTTTAATGTTGGAAGCACTGGCAAGTACCTGCTGCCTCCATGGCTCTGTAGATGTGTCTCATTGAAAAGCCCATTTCGAGCAAACGAACAGGGACAAACATTTGGGGCTGTTCTAAAGGACAGAAATAATAAAGTTAAATGTTCACTCAGTTCGTGTCAGGGATGCGTGTTCTGCTCTAGACTAAGAAGAAAAAATGAGGAGCTCAAATGCAAAAGCCTCTAAAGCCTTCTCTCAAATATAAGATAATGGTATTAACCAAATGCTTTCAACCCAGATTATACATTAATCAAAAATTTTCATTTCAAATATGCTTAATCCCACCCTCAAATCATTCAGAAATACCAGTTTGTTAGTAAGAGTCTAATAAAAAATAAGGGATGCACCCATATGATATTTTGGGGAGCGATACAGATCTAAACAGACAACTATTGGTCAACACCTATATCAATATTAAACTTTTGTATACACTAGTATAAAGTTGGCCTATTAGCTAGTTTATATCTGCATCAAATAATTTTTACTGAACATGGTTTGGATCTATTTAACATTCAACTGACAAACACAAAAAGAGAGGCACAAAGTCAGATAAAATTTTGGCGTTTTTTGGTCTTTTTACGAGATTTTGAAAAAGATCAAACTGCAGACTTAAGGAGTGATTAACTATGTGATTTACTATTTTCCGCCATCGATTTGTACAGATTTAATTTTGTTTTGTAAAGTATTTGATTATTTTACCGATATGCACATAGAGGGTTTTGCATTTGAACTCCAATTTGATGATTTATTAATACAAAATTACAACAAAATTTTGTAAACATTTGTGACCCTGGACCACAAAACCAGTCATAAAGGTATTTTTAATTGATTTTAACATTACCTGGTTTGTTAGAATAGGACAACATTTGGCCGAGGTAACTATATTTGAAAATCTGGAATCGGAGGGTGCAAAAAAAATCTAAATATTAAGAAATTGCTTTTAAAGTTGTCCAAATAAAGGCCTTAGCAACTGTATCCACTCACAAAAAAATAAAGTTTTAATATATTTACAGTAGGATATTTACAAATATGTTTATGGAAAATGATCTTTACTTATCCTAATTTTTTTGGTACCGATAATTTGACCCCAACAATGTATTGTTGGCTATTGCTAAAAATATACCAATGTGACCCATGACTGGTTTTGTGATCCAGGGTCACATTAATGCATTCGGCTGATGCTTTTATGCAAAGTGACTAACATGGCATTGCAATGTACATATTTCTTTTAGCACATAAACAAATATATGTAATATTGCAATATATGCATTTAAGGGACTGTAAGTGGGATTTTAAGTGTTTTACTAATCAAAATCAATGTCTTTATTCATAAATATGTCCTCATTGGTATCAAATGACCCCTGCCAGTGATCGGACTTTTCTTTGTAAGCTTAGAATTTCTTCTCTTTACTTACATTGAACGGGTAAGTCCAAGAAGGCTTTCATGTCGCTCCGCCGTATTGATAAACTATAATAGCAGAGAGGGACAAAAAGCACTAGCCTACAGCAACGCGTTTTCATTCAGAATACGTGAACTAGATGAAACTGACAAGGAGATCAGTGATTATAATGGCTACCGTAGTTGCAACACGCATTTGGAAAAGCGAGGCACTAGAGAGCACTTTTCGTTTGAATGCAAAATACTATTTCACCACTAGATGGGGTGAATCCTACTTACAGTCCCTTTAACTCATTTGTACAAAAGGTCAGATTTGCTCATATACAGACTACTGTATATAATTTTAATACAATTTTTCATTAGTGGTCTCAGACTTATTAGACAGTATAAATATATCAAGAGTTTGGTTCCAAAACAAGATAACTCGTAATTTTTTTGTCAAAACATGTTTATTATTATGTTATCATGTTTTTATTGTGCTACTTAGCTGTATTTGTTTTAATTATGAAGGCAAACCAACTGCATTGATTGATATTAATTGCAATGCACAAAAAAACAAGAATTTTTGGAGTTATCTTGTTTTGGAACCAAACTCTTCATATATTTTCACATATAAGCAACTTTAAAAATAAGTTGATGCCATTCAGTAGAGTGTAATTGTGCAAGAAAACCTAACAAATTTCTTGCTACGAGTGAGTATGTGACACACCAAAACATTCACAAGTACAAAACATGCACACATTGTCTATTAGAAGAAACAAAACCACACCTGTTGCTACATAAACTGACATTAGTTTATTAGGACGAATCAAAAACAGATGCCATATGCTTGACATCATTCACATATTCACAAGTAAATGGTCATTTTTGAATGAACTGTGACTTGTTTTGACATTATTAAAGCATATTCTCAGGGTCAGTCTTACCCACGGGTGTCCTGGTCTGGCCGCAGGGCTCGAGGAAGCTGGTTTGCTGCTCAGTAAACCCCTCACAGGATGCTGAGCTAGTCAGACTGAGCCCGGGGGGCAGAACCGGACTGTGGACAAGACCTGCCAATGTGGGAAAACGTGCCAGAACCATCCGCCTAGAGGAGCCAAGCCACACACAACCACACAGAAACAAGAAAACAGAGACATTTCATGGCACTTAATGCACATGCGTTATGTTGACCATGTTAATGACTCTCTTGTCATGCTTTGTTTTAGAAAGGTACACACGCACGCAGTCACAGGTGTACACAAACACACACTCACCTGTGTTATCACTCGTGCTTTGAGTGACCTGCTGTGTGTGAGTGTTTGTCTCATTTGACAGCGATCTGAATCAACAATATTTATGTAAGAAGCATAACTTAATGACTTCTTAAAAATGCTATGTGGTTTAATGTTTTGTTACATAATGCAAAGAAATTCATACAATTAAAAAGGGCGTTAGTTCACCCAAGAAAGAAAATTTTGCTCATCCTCACACCCTCCCAGATATATTAAGACTTTATTCCTTCAGCTGAACACAAATTATTTTTATTAAAAAGCTATCATGTTATCTTCTTATATGGCGGTCAATAAGGCGAAGCACCAACCATATACACCTTAATGTTATTCAAATGACTTGAGTGGGTTAATATATGCCTTCAAAAGTGATACATTGTGAGAAAAAATGATTAATATTTTAAGCTTATTTATTTAGTGATCGATAAGTCATATAGCCAGATCAGCACAATAAGTTCAAATATAGTGGCAGGGTCAGATCTCATTGCTTCTGACTAGGGATGCATACCGATTAATCGCGATTAATCTATAGCAGAATAAAAGTTTTGTTTACATCATATATGTGTGTGAACTGCGTATAATAATTATTTATATATAAATATGTACTCATGCATGTATAATTTTAATATATATATATATATATATATATATTAAGTATTAATATTTATATATAATATAAAATATACATAAATATACAAATGTATATACACATGTAAACATTTATTATATAATACATGCATGTGTGCGCATTTATCTATACAAAGTTGTTATACACAGTTCACACACACATATAATACATACAAAAACTTTTATTCTGCTATAGATTAATCGCGATTAATTGGTATGCACCCTTATAACAAAACACATGACAACTATTAACAGGACCCAAATTATGAGAGAATTTTCATATTTGGGGGAACTGATGGGTGTCTAAATACTTTTTAAGACCACTGTACCTTTAAGAAGGATAACACAATGTTTAACTGCATTAACCTCAACTCACTATTTAACAATGCCATTGCACTTTAATCAAAGTCAGATTTTATCTATCAAACAAACATTATCCATCAAACTTGTCTGGAGAAAGTAAATAATTTCATTTGTGTATGTTCTTGAGGCATTGAAATCATATATAATGAATCTGATATTAAACTCACTGCAGTAGGTTGATGGGCAGAAAAGGATTAAAGTTTTCCAGGCCGTCAACGTGCAGGGCAGTGAGAAGGGAAGCTGTGAGGTCATTGGTGGAGGGAGAACCTGCCTGGCCGAAGATGGCCGTCCCCTCAGAGCCGTTGCTGTACAGCGAGACAGAGCTTGAAGATTTGGACACAGGTTGAGATGAAGAGTTCCCTGCAGAATCTAAATACACACACGTGAACAAATCTGGTTACATCACAAATCTGCATATCAATAGCAAACATGGGCATTAACTTACTATAACAACAACTATTGATAGAGATATTGTGAATGTTTAACTCTTTCCCCGCCATTGACGGCTTATCTCGTCAATAGTGTTGGGCGATATGCCTCATTTTGAGATTGTCCTATCGTCAGCCTGTGAGATCGGCGATACACGAAAGTATCGGGGGGCGAGGCAGTAGTTTACTCATTTATTTATTAGTACATTTTTTGCTCATTTATGACAAGCCACTTGATTGGTGGACAAAAAAGAATCAAGGGCAACACTGTCATGACCGCAACCTTCTTAAAACTGATGCCATTAATCCGAGTGCGTCATTACGCTCTAAAATTTCTTGCGTGCAAGGGAGCGTGAACCACACACTCGCTGGTTTTAAACCCCTACGCTCCTAACAACCTATCTAGTGCAAGAAAATGTCTGAGTCACGCGTGTTACAAGCTCATGTGCAAGGAAGAGTCCGAATCATGCGCATTACAAGTTCAGGTGCTAGAAGAACTCCATGCCGTGTGCATTCAAGTCCAAGCAAGAGTCCATGATGCGTGCATTAAGTTCAGGTGCTTGCGAGAAGGAATCCGTACGCGTTAAAAACTCTCGCGCGCAAAGTGAAGCCCACAAACCCTCTCATGCGAGGAAAAGCACGCAATGCCCATGTTAATTTGAAACTATTATGATGATAATAATAACCATCGCCAACTATCGTCATGAAAGCCTGCTATTGGCAATATGTCAGACGATCATCAATACACGACACTATCGTCCGTCGGCACAACCCTACTCGTACATTAAGAGATAATGCTTCTCTGCCAATAACATGTTTATACAGCAATCCATATTTCCGCTATTATCCACTAGGGGGTGCTCTTACCCAACTTATAAAACACTTCACATCCACCGATCCACAAACAGTAAAAACCCATATTTGAGAGGTTATAACAAACAAATGAAGATTTGATGAAACTTTTTTGTTTGGTCTGTTCTTTCATTTCATATACCATATTTTTCAGTCTATAGACGGTTTCAGCAGTAACAACATAAACAAGCCTCTGTCACGGTCCGCATGTAACTTCCGGTAAACTCCGCTAAGAATAAATACCAACAAAAGTTCTTTAAACTTAGTTTATTTATATAACAAGCAAAAAACAACACATAGATTACCTAGGAAACCAAAACATTTGTTATTTTTGACGAGGCATTTCAAGAGATCAGTTTAGCAACTAGTCAGACCATTAAAAAAACGCAACCGGAAGTAAGGTTCGGATCCAGACGTGTATCACGTGCATCCGAAGAAACAGTCTATAAGCCACGTTTTTTTTTATATCTGGCTGGTGCTGCGTCTTACAGTCAGGTGCGCCTTGCAAGTCAGTATGAATTAATTTTGACATTTATGAAACAATTGCCGTCTACGGCCGCGAGTAAATGCTGCTTCTGTATTTATGTAATTCAATGAATTCTGTAATGTGGAATGATGAGTATGCAAACTTCAAGCTAGTTGGCTTGTTCTGTTATTTAGCCTATTCAACCTTCCAGGTAAGTTCTGTATGCTATGGTTTATCGTTTAAATAACTGATAATATTACTTTAACGTACAGACATCTATTCAGCCTGCTGTTCTGTCTGCTATGGTTTAGTTGAATAACTTGCCTTTCCAGATTAAATGTCTGTTCTTCGGCTTGGATTTTGTGAAATAATTTTCTAAATACACGCGACGTATAGTCCACTGTAACTTATATATGTTATTTCATCTTAATGACGCATTTTTGAATGATGCGGCTTACACTCCAGTGCGTCTTATTGTCCGGAAAATACAGTAATGTATGTTTATATTTTATTTAGTTTATATAGTTTATTTTCTGGAAGCCTTAAAACTTTTGTGAAAATCATAAAAAATGCTGGCGCTGGCTGGCAACTTTTTTTTAAAACAGTGGCAGGGAAAGAGTTAATTCGTAAGAATGTTGTATTTTATCAAAAAAAGATTTTATTTAGAGTACGTCTATAAACGGTTTCATCGGACGCACGTGATACACGTCTGGATCCGAACTTTACTTCCGGTTTAATTTTTTTTTAATGGTCTGACTAGTTGCTAAACTGATCTCTCGAACAAATGCCTCGTTGAAAATAACAAATGTTTTGGTTTCCTCGGTAATCTATGTGTTGTTGTTTTTTATTGTTATATAAATAAACTACGTTTAAAGTACTTTGTGGTTATTTATTATTAGCGGAGTTTACCGGAAGTTACGTGCAGACCGCGACAGCCGCTTGTTTATGTTGTTACTGCTGAAACGGTCTATACATAATAGGGCTGGGCGAAAATTTTTTTTTTTCGATTAATAGTTTTTTTACGTGGTCGATTCAAAATCGATTCTCACAGGCCATGAATCAATTTTTTTTTTAAATGAAATAACCTGATCCAGTTTGATCAAGGAATGCGACTGTTCTCACTTTTTTCAGCATACATTTGCCATCTTGCATCAAAATTGTATTGTATTTAACATAATTGTATGCATTTGAAAATTAGAGATGGGTTCTGTTTTAATGTACCCAAGTGTACCTAAAATAAAAGAGATTAATATACAGGTTTGTGGCTATTAATTTCTTTTGATTACCCACTTGTAAACTTATGTTCACTGTTCTTTTTATAAATATAGTATTTGTATTAAATCTATATTCATTGAGTTTAATCGAGAATCAAGTATAAAAATCGATCCGAGAATCGGAATCGTAAATCAAACCGAGAATCGAAATTGAATCGATTTGATAGCTTATGAATCGAAATCGATTTGATCTGGAACATCTGAATCGATACCCAGCCCTAATACATAATACATCAAACTCTTAAAGGGATAGTCATTCTGTCATTTACTCACCCTTATGTTGTTACAAGCCTGTGTACATTTCTTTGTTCTGCTGAATACAAAGGAAGATATTTGTAATCAAGCAGGAAACACAAGCACCACTGACTTCCATAGTAGGAAAAAATCCTATTATGGAAGTCAATGGTCCTCAAAAGCGGTTTGTTACAAACATTGCTGAAAATATCTCCCTTTGTGTTCAGCAGAAAAAAATATTACAGATAAATGATGACAGAATTCTCATATTGGGTGAATAATTACTTAAATTCAACACACCAAACAAAATGTTATGGAATATACACAACTTAGCATGCAATTTTCCTTAAATCTTTGTATAAATGCATTGCATACAACACTATGGGGGGTTTCCTGGACAGAGATTAGCATAAGCCAGGACTAGGCCTTAGTTTAATTAGGAAATGTAACTAGTTTTAACTATCAGGCCTTACTAAAAACATTACTGGTGTGCGTTTTGAGGCAAAACAAAGGGCACTGAAATATTTTAAGATATGTCAGTGCGAGTTGTTTTCAGTTTTGAAAGCTCTCTCTAGTCTAAGACTAGTCTAATCCCTATCCAGGAAACCGCCCCTAAAAGTAACAATAAATAAAAAACACTCTGGATTCTAGCTCGGTAGAAAAACAAAGTACAAACCCTTGTGTTCCTGGTTTCCATCGCCGTGCAGCCTGCTCAGCGCACCTTTAAAGATGATGATCTGAGCCCTTTCGAGATCTGACAAAGCCACGGCCTGTTTGATCGGACAGGGTCTGACAGCCCACTTCACCATGCTCCGTACAACAAACTGCAGCACAGAGCGCAGCTCGCCGTTTTCCTCCTCGCCCGCAGAGGTCCTCACCGGCTCAGGTCTAGTTACACTGACCCCTGCCTCCGATTTGGGAATCGGACGAAGATCCGAGAACTTCCCACAGTTCAGAATGACAGCCAAAGACTTTAGGGCACCCAGCAAAAGGTAGGAAATGCGTATCGCGCGAAGTTCCAGTGCAAAGAAGTCCGCACGGGGTTGTAGTGCAAGTATCGGTGGACAGGGGGCGCCACCGCAGTTTTCATTTGATTGCTTGAGGGATCCGAACGCTTCATCTTGGTTCTCCTCTTTCTTCTCCGCGTCCACCGGACAAGCCACTCCGTCTTCGTCCATCATAATGCGGGCGATATCCTCGTCCAATCGTCTCTCCAGCTCGCTGCGTGGGCCGCCCTCCGAACTGATCCTATTCCGGGGCAATCCGGAAGGTGTCTCTTGCTCTTCCAAGATGCCGGTCATCAGGATGAGGTCGAAGAGCACGGATGGCGTAAGGCCGCAGCAGCGAGACATGTCCAACTGGGGGACATCGCACGGCTCCAGCGAGGAGAGAGGGGTGTCACTAGGTGACCAAGAATTCAGGAAGCTTTGGGTTAGTGGGACCACAGCAGGTCACAAGCAGTATGAAGATGAGAAGAGGTGAAACGAAGGGGATAAGACAGAAAAAAGGGTGGAAAGGAAAGGATACAATGATTAGAAAAAAACAAAGAGAAAGGACAGAAGACACACATGAGACAGGGGAAGTGAAGAAATATTGAAAAGGAAACAGACCCAGACATGCAACTGGCAAAAAGAACAGGATAGATACAACACACATACAACAATTACGATGGCATATTAATGACAATGCTGGAAAAAGCCGTCAGTTACCAGGACTTTACCCATCTACCTTCACGTTAAACTTAACACACATTTTTTTTAATATTTAAGCAAAAAACTAAAATATTTCCTTTTTATTCTTTCATTAATAACTCTTTCCCCGCCGTTAACGAGTTATCTCAAAAACATTTGCAAAAAAAAGTGTTCCTGATGAATTTTTATGTTAATCTGCAATACCGTGATTATCCACTAGATGGTGATTATCCACTAAATGACTTACCCAATTTATTTACAAAAACTGAAGCCAAAATGTTATTTACAAATTTTAAACTCTGTGTATGTTTTGATTATCGTTCTGAATCTGATCTCTTAATAAAATTCCTTCACAAAAATGCAATTTTTTTTTAGCTTTTTGCTAAAAACATTTTTTTAAATGCCCATAATTAAAGGTGCAGTGTGTAATTTTTAGAAGGATCTCTTGACAGAAAAGCAAAATAATAAACAAAACTATATTATCAGGGGTGTATAAAGACCTTTCATAATGAACTGTTATGTATTTATTACCTCAGAATGAGACGTTTTTATCTACATACACTGAGGGTCCCCTTACATGGAAGTCGCCATTTTGTGCCACCGTGTTTCTATAAAAGCCCTTAACGGAAAACTTTTTTACTAAGTTGTCTCTGACGATGACATGATTGTCTGGTGGCGGCTACCGTAGCTTCTCTATGTGCTTCAAAAGTGAGGGGTGAGCCTTGGACTGAGCCGTTGGTTGCAAATTCGCAACCTCACCACTAGATGCTGCTAAAATTTACACACTGCACCTTTAAGGGTTTTTCCCGCTTTGTTTGTTTGTTTGTTTATTGTTTTGTTTTTTTTTAAAGCAGAGGGTCTGTTATTTCATTTGATATATTTGTATGTTTATATATTTTTAGAAGAAAATTTCCCTGGAAGGCATTTTGTGAAACTTTTGTAAAAAATGGTGACGGGCAACTTTTTAAAAAATGGCTGGCGGGGAATGAGTTAAAAAAAATCTGCAATGAATTATTTCTAAATATTTCTAAACCAACTGAGTTTCTATTCAACTACTATACACTATTATATACTACTATGTAATTAATAAACAAAAACATTAATATTTTAAACTTGTGAATGACTTTATAAAGAGCTTATGTGCTTACCTCACAGTAAAATCCGTTTCCTCCCACTGTAGCTTGGCCAGCGGGCTTCCCTCTTTCAACACCCCGAGAAGAGTCGCCCGTCGCCCGCTGGGTTTGTGCTGGCAAGTTCCTCCAGCACGCAGGCCGCTGTCCACCCCTCCGATGAGTGCCATGACCGGCCAGACCTCCGTGCACAAGACGCTCAGCTGGGTGTCAGAGAGACCCGCCGGACCGGAGAGGTGATCTGTAGATGTCCACACATCTGCCCAAGCAAACCCCCTCTCTCTGTTCACCCCACATTTATCACCCGACTCCTTACTGGTAGAGCCTAATACCAGATAACAGAATACATTCATCTTTATCTTAGACAATAATAGTGAACTCCATTATACTTTACAAGTCCCAAACATTTCAAAGTGACATACAGTAAACATTTCCAAAGTAGTATGCGACTATCAAGCAACCAAACAGACCATCAAAGTCTACTTACCGACTTTGCCGTGCGCTCCCTCCCTCATGAGTGGATGGATAAGCTGTAGTTTGTTCGAAATGTGCTGGTTGATATGTTGAACCCAGTCGTCATTAACATACAGTCGTCTCAGTAGCTGAATGGTGGACTCCAGCAGGACCGTTGCCCGCGGGCTGCACAGAGGTTCACCCGGCAGAAGATCACTCGGCATCCCACGCATTTGCAGGTCGCACAGTGCCACCTAAAGTCCAGAGGGGGAACATATATGTATATACGGTTCAAAATAATGATTATTTTTGATTAAGCTATTGGTGTGTTGAATTCAAAGATCAACCTTTTCTCCTGGGTTGCTGCTGTAGAATAAAACACAGGGGTAGAGCTCCGTCGCATCCACACCTTCAAAAGCCAACTTTGGTTCCTAGTAATACATCCACACAGAAGCATGAATGCAAAACCTTGGTTAGATTGTCAGATCATATATAAAAAAATATGTAAATTATGGACCCTTAACTCATTCCCCGCCAGCCTTTTTTTTTTTAAAGTTGCCGCCTGCATTTTTTGCGATTTACACAAAAGTTTCACAAAATGCCTTCCAGGAAAATTTTCTTTGAAAAATATATAAACAAATATATCAAATGAAAGAACAGACCCTCTGCTTTCAAACAAACAATAAACAAAAAAAGCAAAATTTTTTTTTTATCATATCGTTATGTTTTCTGTTTATAAACTCTTAAATAAGGGTATTTTTCTTAAAAAAATAAAAAAAATTCAGATGAAAGTACACTGCAGAAGCTATTTATACTTGTAAACATAGGCGGAAATCCCGGGGGGGTCGGGGGGGACAGGACCCCCCCATCTGAGGGTTGTCCCCCCCCTAAAATATCATTAAAATATGTGTATTGAAAATTATTTTCATGATTTATAATACTTAAAATAGTTGTGTAAGAAGTAAAACAATACAAATGCAAACGGAGCAACAACAAAAAAACGTTGTAAACATTTGGATTCCCCCTCCCTTGCCTCACAGTGGTTTGGTCCACTGCCAGCGCCACACAGTCGGGTGGTTGAGAAGTGTACGAAGCCGACGCGTTAATCAACTATATACCTACAAACCAACGTTTCCCACCACTTATCAGTTTATCCTCATGTGTTTTAAAACTGGTCTATTTGGACATATAAACATGAACATATTTCGTTTTATGAGAACAGAAGCAGATAAAGGAACAAGAAAACATTGTTATGCATTCATGCAGAGGTGAGGCAGAGCTGAAAGTAACAAATTACATTTACTCACGTTGCTGTAATTGGGGTTTTTTGAATGTACTTTAAAATCTGTACTTTAACTTTAACTTAAGTATGTTTTGCTTAAAGTATTGTAGGCTACTTCGCTACATTTTAAATCATATCCGTTACTGAGTAAAAATAAAACAAAAAAGCAAGAAGCGCCACGGATGATTGATTGATGTGCGGGGGAACGCGCAGAAAGAGCCATGGAGAGGGACGAGACAGGCGCGGGCTAATGCAGACCCTCAATTCAATTCTTATGAAAGAAACCCCTGGCCATTGACGCGAAGCGATTGTTTCATTCAAGCTCTTGAATTGCCGACCGGGTTTTTAGCGCTAATTTGCAAGACGCGTTTTTAATACATGCGCATTATCCTTCGAGGTCTAGCAGCTTCGCGTCAAGTCAAACAACTTAAGAACGTCCTCGGGAATGCGCAGGTAATTAGACATTCCAGAGAGAGAGAGACAGAGAGAGAGAGAGACAGAGAGAGACAGAGAGAGAGCGAGAGATTGAAAGACATCGGGTACACAGGTCAGGGAAGCTACAATAAACATGTAAAGGATAAAAGTATATTATGGCACTCATCTCATGATATGCTCATTTAAACTAGGTATATATTTTAATAAAATAATGTATGTTACCAGCAATACATCAATTACAACCTTACTATAGTGATTGTATTTACTAGCTGCTGACCACCTTCAAAAGTGCATAACTCACATGTAAAAATCATTAAATAATTCCATAACTGTTTCTTAGTTATAAAAAAGCTTTTTATTTTATTACCTTTTTGTTATTGCACTTTAATTGTAAAGATGTTCCTACAATAAAAAACAACTAGTTTGAGATTTATATTTCCTTGTCTTTTTTGAACTATACTAGAAACCTCTCCCCGCTGTAAAAAAGTAACTTTTTACTCTGAGTAAAATTAAAATGACTTACTATTTACTTTTACATGAGTATTTTTAGACCAGTAACTTTACTTTTACTTAAGTAAAATATTATTAAAGTAACTTTACTTAAATATTTTATTACTCTTTCCACCTCTGAATTTATGTGTATTAAAATTACATTTGTGTCCGTTCATAGCGAAAGAGAAACGTTTTCTATCTGTACACGTTTCCTTGCAAGTACAATTTTGCCTGTATTATTGGTGTCCCCTTCAAAAATTGTTCTTGAAAAATTTTATGTTTATTGTCCCCCCCAACATTTAGATGAGATTTTCGCCCCTGCTTGTAAAATGTTTTTTTTTGTGTGTGTGTGTGTGTGTGTGTGTGTGTGTAACCTTTAACTAACATTATATAAGTAAAAAAATATGTCAATTATGAACACTTAACTCATTCCCCGCCAGCCTTTATATATATTTTTTTTTAAGTTGCCCGCCTGCATTTTTTGTGATTTACACAAAAGTTTCACAAACTGCCTTTCAGGAATTTTTTTTTTCCGAAAAATATAAACAAATATATCAAATGAAAGAAGAGACCCTCTGCTTTCAAACAAACAAAAAGCAAAAAACTGCTTCATCATATCTTTATTTTTTTCTCTGTTTATAAACTCTTAAATATGGGTATTTTTCTTCAAAAATACAAATTTCTTAGCAAAAAGCTGAAATAATAGCATTTTTGTGAAGGAATTTTTTAGAGATCAGATTCAGAACGATTGACAAGATAACTCGTCAATGGCGGGGAAAGAGTTAAAAACATAATTGACTGTCCTTGGAAATGCAGAGTCCAGGATACATTTTTTGGGGGGGGGGGTCCACCTTTTACCAGATACATCATTGAGAATATTTACTCCTGCCCTTATCACAGGGTCCTGGGCAACATTTTGGATGTATATTGTCATAAGGAAATTTAAGGCTAGGGTGCTCTTCAATTCTGCAAATACATACCCTGTTGTTTTTGGCAAAAGAGACGGTTCTAGCCTCCATGTCTAGTATGCAGGTGATGGTATCCCCCTGGGTAAAGGAAGGCAGGGCTCGACCCAGTTCGCCACCGTGATACAGGCTTCCGCTGTAGGCCCGGTATAACCACATGTCAGTGGTGGTCCGATGGTTGTAGTCGCGAATGGGCCAGCGGGAGACTCCGATGCACGTCCCTTCATTCCCCCTGTTCTCTTTGGTGATGTAGAACTGATGGAGATCATGGATCAAAAAAAGCAATTACATACAGATTTTTTGTCAGCCGAACCCCACTTGACCCAAATTATTTACTTGAAGTATCACCTAAATATTTTTATAAATAAATATTTGAATAGTTTAGGGATAGTTCGGCCAAAAACGATATTAGACCCATTATTTACTCACCCCCAAGCGGTCCAAGTTGCATATGTCCATCGTTTTTCAGACAAACACATTTTCGGATATTTTAGAAAATATTTTAGATCTTTCTGTTGATTAAATGTAATGTTACGGGGTCCAGCAATAGTCCACGACCTTCAAGTCCAAAAAAGTGCGTCCATCCTTCACAAATTAAATCCAAACGGCTCCAGGATGATAAACAAAGGTCTTCTGAGGGTAATCCGTGCGGTGTTGTTGTAGAAATATCCATATTTAAAATTGTATTAACGTAATGAACTAGCTTCCGGTAGCGCCGCCATCTTAGACTCAGGAGAGAGTATTAGCGTAGTGTACGCACTTTTCTTAGTGACGTATGACAAATTCGGAGGGCGGGGGACAGAGCAGCAGCAGAGAAACCGCTGTATGCTGCGTAAGCGCTCATCCTGAATGCGGATGACTCTAAGATGGCGGCGCTACCGGAAGGTAGTTAATTACGTTAAATATGGATATTTCTACAACAACACCGCACGGATTACCCTCAGAAGACCTTTGTTTATCATCCTGGAGCCGTTTGGATTTAATTTGTGAAGGATGGACGCACTTTTTTTGGACTTGAAGGTCGTGGACTATTGCTGGACCCCGTAACATTACATTTAATCAACAGAAAGATCGAAAATATTTTCTAAAATATCCAAAAATGTGTTTGTCTGAAAAACGATGGACATATGCAACTCGGACGGCTTGGGGGTGAGTGAATCATGGGTTTGATGTCGTTTTTGGCCGAACTATCCCTTTAATAACACATTTCCATGCTTAACTTCAGAAATATTTATTTTTCATTTGTTTAAAGTATTTATTAGTAGTATTTAACATGGTAATTAATATTATTATTACGTATTATTGGACCTCCATCTGGTAATCTTTTATTTATACATCTGTCCATTTTTGGAGGAGTTCTCAGTTTTTTGATAAATTTTAGTGTTATGTAATGGTTACATGGCATTCAGATTAAACAAATAAAATATATCTACTTTATTATGTGTTTTGTTAAGATATTGGAAAACCCCGTCTTACTGCGCGTTCACACCAGACGCGGCAGAGGTGGCAAAATGCGCTATTCGCACGTAGTTGGACGCTTGAACTTTTTGGGTTTACTCGCTTCATTTGAGCGTGAAAGCCGCACGTAAAATTCTAGTCATTCGAGACATTCATGCGGAAATTCGTGTCATGGGAGGGGCTTCTGCGACTCCGCTTGCTTCCTGTAATCACATCACTACTAGAGCAAGCTCCTGATTGGTTAATGCGGCACGTTTTTTCCGCCAAAGTTCAGATTTTTCAACTCATGCGTTTCCCGCAGCAAATTTGCGTCATTTGTGTGAACTAGATGCGCGAATAAGTCAGATTCGCATCTACCGCGCTAAACGCCTCATTTGCACCGCGAGAACTCCAGACGTGCGAAAACGAGCCTTTACATTGACTTAACATTGAAATCATTTGCGCTAGACACTCTACTCGCGTTTGGTGTGAACGCAGCATTAAAGAGCACCTATTTAATTGCTAAAAACGTTATTTTGTATAATACAATGTGTTCGCGTGGTTTATGAATCAAAAAACACATTATTTTCCACATACCATAAATTTTACCGTATTGTTGTAGTCCAAAAAAAGAGATTTACGTTGGAGACAATAACTCGCGTCATCGTTTACTTTAGAATATGTACCTTTTGCATATTGTTTTGCATACTGTTATTGTACTAATACACACTTACACACCAAAGGAAATTTAAAAACATGAATCGGGCAATAGGTGCTCTTTAAAGATAGTTTCAAAGCTCAGAAAGAGATTGGAAAATTCATGTAAACTGTTTTTTATGTTGTTGTTTTTTTTACTGACATTGACCAACATTAAAAATAAAAAAATTATAGCTAATGGTCCCTATAAAAACATACTTGACTGTCAGGTTTGTCACTGAAATATACAGAGCTCAGGATACAATTTTATGGGTGGATTCACTTTTTACCAAAGCCCGATTGGTAAGATATACCTTCTGGAGGTCAGCCCTGTTTATTGTCATAATGAAAGTTAAAGCTTGTGCCAATGACTGTATTTGATTTGTTACCTTCCAAATAAAGCACCCAGATGTAATTGCAGTGGTGGCCAGTCCGTACCCCTTCCCACCTGACCCGTGAGACAGAACATTCCCACTCTCCAGGGAACAACAAATTAGCTTATGAGGATCAAAAGAGAAATCACCAATCGGAATACACTCATCTTCACTTTCGCCCTGTGGGAATACACACAAACACATGCCTACAGTATACTGTGACTGTTACGGTGTATAATTCAAGTGATACATGGATCGAGATGAGTTTATATACCTTGTTTGAGATCTCTGAAGCTTTTTCTTGATGTTTTCTCAAGGCAACTGGTTCATCCCACATGTACGTGGATAAAAGGCTAAACAACTGATCCACAATCTGAAAGAAAACAACAAATGACTTATAAAATACTTTGGATCAACATTTAATAGTTGGCAGTGAAACACTTCCTGTCGTACCTGTTTCATCACGGCAGGGTCTGAACACGCCGGCAACAGAGCTTCTAAAATATGAAATGCCAGCAGTTTTGTCCGCAGATTGTAAAAACGAGGATTTCCTGAATTGCACTTATATGAGATGATGGTCATCAGTGGATCAATCCACTTGACAAACGCTGAGACTCTTTTAGCAACCCTTAGCGACAAAATGCGTCGTAGGAAGACCAGAAAGTCAGCGAGCTGGGATTCCACAACTCTGCTACTACGAACTACACCTACGGTCATAAAAACAATAAATATATCAATAAAACGACCACACAAATATCTCACGTTAAACCACAGATGGCTTTAATCTTACTCTCTTGTTTGGTCGTCTCCTCTTGCATGTCATCTGTGGAGTCTTTTTCTAGCACCTCCTGCTGGTAAACTGCATGTAACAAACCTTGTAACTGCTCGCTCATTACATCCATAAGAGCCTGGGACACCTCCAATGGCAAAGCATCCTCACAGGAACTGGATGTGTACACACACACACACACACACACACAGTTTTATTTATAATATACTGTATTTGAGTGTAAATGTCTACATAACCAATAGGCCAACTCAGACAACGTGTCCATAATCTCACCTGGCGGCTATGGCAAATATCTGCAGGTGTCTGGCCGCGGCCAGCTTCACCGCTCCGCCCAGCTGCATGTGACCTGACATGGATGCGGCCAGCCAGCGCTGGTTCACCAACACGCATGTGTTATCGGTCAACGTGGACAAGATCTCCAAGACGCCAGATTTAATAATCACCACCAGATCCACAGGCTGATAGTGGAAGTTTAAAGCAAAGACCGTAGCTAACACCAGGTGCTGGCATGAGCCTGGAAAGACACAGACAAATACGTAGATATAATTTGGATGTTTTGTTTAATTTTTTTTAAGAACTGCAGGCATCAGTGACAAGCATCACCAACCTGTTTGTTCTCTCTCTAGCGCCGCCTTCTGTCTAAGCACACGCACCAGCTGCTGGTACAACGTATGAGCCGCAGACTGCAACTCTCTCTGAACACTTATAGGAGCCGACTGACTCCCAGCCGTGTGCACAAACACACAAACACAAAGTCTTAAGGGCAATTTACAGTCGTGCGTAGGTTCTACGGCGTAGCTACGGCTATCCGTAGCCTGACGCGCACCTCGCAAAATTTTTAACAGTGCGTCAGATCTACGCGGACCGCAAGCGCTGTGAATGGTCCACCAGAACCCCTCCCGTCAGGTAAAAAAAACTGCGTCATAGGTATTTCCCTTTGTGACGGTGAAAACAAAGATGAGCCAAGTTGAGGAGTGATTTAACTCAAACTGCAACAGAAGACGTTGTTTATTTACTTCCATCATTGCTGGTCTTCTAAAATTATACACAACAAGTTGCTGTTTCTTCTTCGTTTGTGGGTAAACTTGCTAAGCTGCTTCTTCTCTGACGGTCGTGCTGCTACTGTGGTTACATGCGTGGTTACTGCCTACCAGCGGTCTGCACGTGTTTGCACGTCGACGCGGACGACGACGGAAAAATATAAATGAAAACCGACGCAGAACCTACGCCGTCGTGGCTACGCCGTAGGACCTACGCACAACTATAACGAGCCCTTTAGCCTGGATTTCACAGACAAGGTCGCATATTTGATGTTTATATCATATTTATCTTACCGTGTAATGTTGAATCTTGTTGTTAGGTGCAGACAGACTGCCAGTGATTGGTGCTCCCAGACCGAAGCATCCGGAGAGGAACTGCAGCTGCACTGACTGCAGTAGACCAGGGAACCGTGGGGGCGCTAGAGAGCTGGTGCTCTTCTCCTCCATCTCCAATAGGAATGAAGAAATCTGACGCAACGCCTCCAAACGCACCTAAAAGCACAATACATAAACGACTGCAGTGACTCTAAACCAATAGTAGAGGTGCGCGGGGCAAAAACTAACGTGGGGTTTGTTGTAACACGGACTGTTTACATTGTTGCATAAGGTTGAGCATTTTGCTTTTGAGGTATTTTTTCACGCTGCCAAAAGACCATCTCCCGCAAATAATTGGAAATGTATAATGTTTTTTATTCATTTAATTTAAAGGTATAGCGGAAGATTTTCGTTTTCCGGGTGGATCATCAAGACTATTGGTCATCCCAGATGTCAATCATTCTGATTATATGTTGACGTATAACCGTCGTACGTGCTTGCCTCTAGGTTCACTTGCTGCACATGCGCACTTTCACGTGTATGTGTGTTGTGCTACGGTTTCAACCATTCATTGAAGCTTGCATTCTCGCTGTTTTTTTTTTCAAAATGTCTGAGGGTCGCAAGAGAAAAAGGGTCTACGAATTGTATGACAAGAAGAGAAAGGACTATAAAGAAAGAAACAAGACCAGAATGTTTATGGGAGACTATTTCACACGCTGGCGTGAGCTAAAAGGACAGGTTGGGCTTCCCACGCGAAGTTTCTACTGGAAAGGTACATTTTGTCATGCTATTTGGAGAATCCATTTAAAATCACTGCTCGTAAAAGTTGATGATTAGCGATGCTAGCCCTGGCACAAGTCACGAACCGCACAGACACGGTAAACATGCCGACAGAAACTTGTAAACAGAGCGAAGAGAAGAACTGAGCTCCTGCATGCTCTCTCTCTGTCTCGTGCACGCGTTTAACAGGCGGTCCCTCTCGGGAGGGAGAGTGTTGCGTGTGCATTTTTTTTTTAAATATCGAGGGGCGGTTCTTTTAAATAATTCGGGAAAATCTTCCGCTATACCTTTCATTAATGAACGAGTGTTTTGGTGGCATGCAAGTACATTTTTTTTGCATTTTTTTTCGGTTTCTAAGTTGAGTGTGCAAGATACCAAATCCAATGCTATGTCATATTAATCAGTGTCTTGTTGACTAAAACATAGCATCATTTTGAAAAATGTCTGCAGCTCTCAGCAAGTTTTTTGGTGGTTTTGAAAATATTTTGACCCAGTGGGGTTAATTGTAACGCTGTTTTACAACTAACCCCTCAGCACTTACGATATGAAAACTGCTAGCGTTAGCGTAATTCTTGACGTTGTTTTAAATAGTCTACACATGAATGATTGCTGGCTGCCAACAAAATAAATTTGCCTGTCTTATCAAAAATCGTGTGTCAAAATTATTTTTTGTTCACATCTTTAATATTGATTGAATAAGGTCACGTCAAATATTGAAATCATAATGAAATGAATAGCTAAAATCAGACTTTGATGCTTATTATCTCAGAATTTGATTTTGAAACTGTAGCGTGGTTATTACAGACTGGGTCACATATAAAAAAAAATGTTTTGTCATAATTGTGCTGCTTTTTCTCACATATTTAGACATTTGTGTCCATTTATAATTGAACTATTGTTAGAAAAGGCCTGGATGAATGAATACAGTGTGGATACCTGTCTTTTATAGACAGATATATAAACAATACCCACTTCAAGTATATAGACAAAATAGTATTGAAATATTTCCCTGCAAACTTAATTTGTAGCTAGTGTCACAACTAACCCCCTGCCTGTTACAATCGACCCCACCTATGGGGGGTTGTAACGTTTACACTTCTGTCACGTTTGGTGTAATTGTTCAAGAATGGTAAGTAATAGAAACAAACTTCAAATGTTCATTTGTAGCAAAGATGTGTGTGTTGCTTATGTAAAAATGTAGTCAATCAAATTCAAATATTTTTTTAATGATTGAGCCAAAACCAAAAAGCGTTAGGTTGTGCCCCGCTCTCCCCTACATTTGTTACGCCAGCTAAGCTTTTCTTACCTGGGCTCTTTGGTGTTGCTGAGCCATGGCAACAGTAATGGCTTTTGGGTCGGCCTGCGCCCCTACATCTTTGTCTCCCAGAGCGGATGTTCGGAGGAGACCCCCACACAAAAAATGGAAGACTTGTCCCAGGATTGGGGTGCCACCTCCACCCGGGCACAGCACAGTGGTGGGGCTGATGCACTGCCGCAATCGCTCCCAGGCATCTTTCATAATGCCTAGAGAACACAGAGGCAGACCTGCAGTGAGAGAGAGAGAGAGGGAGAGAGAGACATCAGATGTCAAAAGGATATGCGAGATCCGACATGTGGGATCAGATATGCATGATAAGAAGTGTAATAATAAAGGGGACCCACCCATTTTATTCTTGAACGAACCTGAGGAACTTCTAGAGTTATCGGTTAGCTTGAAAAAGATACAAAAAATACCAATGAAAAGTCAAAATATCCACAATTAAAAGAACGATTCATATAATTTTTTTTAAAGGAGATAAATCCTTAGTAAATACCTCTCTCTCACTAAATCTTCGCTCAGATGGCGACTGTAACTCCATCTTTGTGCCAAGTCCCTCATAGTAGGGTGGAGACCTGTAGAGAAAGAGGTACAGTTTACATTAACAACTTTTTACATTGCACAGTGTGTATACACACACAGATGTATACACATATACAGACCTGGCTGTACCGCTCTCAGTATGTGCCTGTGACGTGACGCTCTCCTCCTGCCAGGCAGCTCTGACTCCCAGCAACAGGAACAGACAGCGTGACACCAGCAGGTGGCAGGCAGCGGGGAAGGACAGACCCTGACTGGTGGCGCTGTGGTGGTCCCAGGGTCGTTGTGGGGTCTCTCTGTCAGGGGTTCCGGGGCTCTCGGTGCTGCTGGGTAACGTGCTGGTACCAGACGATTCATACACGGTCTCATTCTGCTGGAGCTGCATGGCCTCCCGTGTGGCCAGAAAACACTGCAGCACTTCTGTGGGTGAACACACACATGCACTGTTTGCAATACACCACAAGAGGGGAGTTTGTTATTGGAAATAACACCACATAACTGATATGTTGGTATTCATAAACTTGCCTGAAAGTAGTACCCTTGGTTACTTTCAAAAGCAGGGGACTATTTTAAGGCGCTGCGTAATACCATTGTGCCTGCTGCAGCCATGTTACAACCCCAAAGTCCTTGATTATTACGCCAGAATGAGAGTATAGTTCCTTGCCATATCGGCCTAGAAAATCGCAACTTTTAATTTTCCGTCGGTCTTAGTACACGATGTAACTACAGAAGAGTCAAGTTTTAAATAGGAAAAATATCAAAACTCTTTGGTCATTTTTCAGCATGATGCTAATGGTCTAATCAGATTCAATGGAATATGCTAAGTTATGCTAAAAGTGGAAGCGCCAGACCCAGAGATCAGCTGAATGGATTCTGAAAAAAAGTGGAGTGTCCCTTTAACAGATTCTTTATTTTTATTTTGGGTGTTTAGCCCACACTCGCTGTGTAAGAAACACAGAAAGCAGTGTGTTTACCCGGCAGGTACATACTGCTGATGCTGGGTGTCTCCTCTTCTAATGGATCGTCCTGGTTATGTTCAGCCGTGTGGGGCGTCTGGATGCTGGGATCTGCATCTCTTCCTGATGATTCTCCCGAGCTCCCCGCCTCCTGCCTCTCCTCACTGGGGCTCTGAGATCCCAGCGACGCCTTAAAGTAGAACAAAGAGGAACAGGAAGTTCCACATTAATAAGCGTAACACATAGGTATATCTTGTGCCCAAGCCTGTTATTGAGTTAATTTTTCCCCATTACAACAATCTATATTGATTTGTTCACTTGTTTATTGATGTGTTTACCTGTTTGGGGGCGGTTGTAGGCTGTGCACTGCTTGCGTTTCCAACACTCTCTTTATAGGACATGAGGGTGGTGCGGATTTTATACACCACCTGATATATCTCGATCAGAACTTCACAGGGCTCATTTCTACACACACACACACACACACACACACACAAACGAGTTTAATAGCAGCTTTACTCCAATGCTTCAGACCTGAACTGAAAAAAACACTTCTAAGGTTTTACAGCTGTCAGTTTCTATTCACTAAACTCTCACAAATAAGCCATCACAGCTAAGTCATTTATCATGTGAGATTTAAAACAGCACAGACACGACAGACCAATACTTAAGAGTAAGAGAGACAGAGGGAGAGAGAGTGAGCGAGTGACAAGCGAGAGAGAGCAAGTGTGTGTGTGTGAGTGAGTGAGTGAGTGAGTGAGTAATCAAGAAAGTAAGTGAGTGAATAAACAAGAGAGTGAGTGGGCGAGCAAAAGTGAGACTGAATGAGCAAGAGAGTGAGTGAGAGAGCTAGCAAAAAAATAAATGAAGGAGTGTGCAAGAGAGTGAGAAACTGAGCGGGTGAGTGAGTGAGCAAGAGTGTGAGTAAGTGAGCAAAAGAGTGAGTAAGTGAGCGAGTGAGTGAGTGAGTGAGTGAGTGAGTGAGCGAGCAAGAGCGTAAGTGAGCGAGCAAGAGGGTCAGCAAGTGAGCGAGCGAGCAAGAGAGTGAATAAGTGAGCAAGAGAGTGAATGAGTAAGCAAAAAATAAGTGAGTGAGTGAGCAAGAGAGTGAGTGAGTGAGTGAGTGAGCAAGAGAGTGAGTGAGTGAGTGAGTAAGCAAAAAATAAGTGAGTGAGCAAGAGAGTGGGTAAGTGAGTGAGTGAGTGAGTGAGCAAGAGAGTAAGTAAGTGAGCGAGTGAGTATGCAAGAGAGTGAGTGAGTAACAAAAAATAAGTGAGTGAGCAAGAGAGTGAGGTAGTGAGCAAGAGTGAGACTTAACGAGTAAGAGAGTGAGTGAGTGAGCGAGCAAGAGAGTGAGTGAGTAAGCAAGTGAGTGAGTGAGTGAGTGAGTGAGCAAGAGAGTGAGTGAGTAAGCAAGAGAGTGAGTAAGTGAGCGAGTTAGTGAGTGAGTGAGTGAGTGAGCAAGAGTGAGAATGAATGAGCAAGAGAGTGAGTAAGTAAGCAAGAGAGTGAGTAAGTGAGCAAAATAGTGAGTGAGTGAGTGAGTGAGTGAGTGAGTGAGTGAGTGAGTGAGTGAGTGAGTGAGTAAGCAAAAAATAAGTGAGTGAGTGATCAAGAGAGTGAGTGAGTGAGTAAGCAAAAAAATAAGTGAGTGAGCAAGAGAGTGAGTAAGTGAGCAAAAGAGTGAGTGAGTGAGTGAGTAAGCAAAAAATAAGTGAGTGAGTGAGCAAGAGAGTGAGTGAGTGAGTAAGCAAAAAAATAAGTGAGTGAGCAAGAGAGTGAGTAAGTGAACAAGTGAGGAAGAAGTGAGGAAGAGAGTGAGTGAGCAAGAGAGTGAGTGAGTGAGTGAGTGAGTGAGTGAGTGAGTGAGTGAGTGAGTGAGTGAGTGAGTGAGTGAGTGAGTAAGCAAACAATAAGTGAGTGAGCAAGAGAGTGAATAAGTGAGCAAGTGAGCGAGCAAGAGAGTGAGTAAGTGAGCGAGTGAGTGAGCAAGCAAGAGAGTGAGTGAGAGAGTAAGTAAGCAAAAAATAAGTGAGTGAGCAAGAGAGTGAGGTAGTGAGCAAGAGTGAGACTTAACGAGCAAGAGAGTGAGTGAGTGAGCGAGCAAGAGAGTGGGTGAATGAGTAAGCAAAAAATAAGTGAGTGAGCAAGCGAGTGAGTGAGTGAGCAAGAGTGAGAATGAACGAGCAAGAGAGTGAGTAAGCAAGATAGTGAGTAAGTGAGCAAAAGAGTGAGTGAGTGAATGAGCAAGCAAGAGAGTGAGGGAGTGAGCAAGAGTGAGAATGAACAAGCAAGAGAGTGAGTAAGCAAGAGAGTGAGTAAGTGAGCAAAAGAGTGAGTGAGTGAGTGTGTGAACAAGAGTGAATGAGTGAGCAAGCAAGAGAGTGAGCAAGCAGAGAGAGTGTGTGTAAAAGAGAGAAAGGAACTGACATTGTTGCTCACATAATAGAATATATATTTAATCTAGGTCAACTAATTACAGAAAGAAGACATGGGGTGAGAGGTGTAAAAGAAAGAGAAGAGAGACAGGGTGTGGTGTGGGTCTCACTTACTTATCTTGCCAATAAGCTTCATGAAGACCAGCATGTTTGAGCAAAGCTGCCAAACTGCAACGGCACACTGTTTCTAATAAACAATCTCCTGTTGATCCGCCATTGTCCCAGTCTGCACAAATACAGGTCAATACTGTATGTTAAACACTATAACTGCTTATATTGATTTGATTTGTCATAGCATCTTTCCCTTAAAATCTAAAATTAATCTTTCTTTTAATTCTTCCTTTTCAGAAAACTTGAAAAATAATGCACTCATGTTTTTTACCCTCCCTCCTCACCTCTACTGGCTGCATAATCTTTCATCTTCCTCCAGAGGGCGCTGGCAGGTTCTCGTGGGGATCCGAGAGCAAGTTCCACCAGCGTTGTGTTCTCTTCAGACAGACGCAGATCGGCTAACCTGACGTCAACACAGCTCATGAACACAGCCTCGGTCAGCCAACCCATCGACCAATCTGAAAGGAAACAATTCATTTAATATATTTGTTCATTTGTTTGTGATCATACACTGTTGCCCCATAATGTCAGGTCATTACCAAGCTGTTCAAAGTCCATCTCCAGCCCGTTTCTCAAGAGCGGGTTACATAACCAGAACTCTGCCATCCTCTCCTGGATGGAAGAGGGCGGGCCCTGCAGCATACCTCCGAGACATCTGCCAATGGCAAGAGCCACAGACCTCTCCAGGTCCAGAAGCCACGCCCAGTCCTCAGATTCAGGCACCAGGACTGGTTCAGTGGTTTCAGACACTTCTGTTATGAGATGAGTATATGACTTAAACTGCTGATGTCACAGAGGATATCTGATTATGTTCAATGGGGATTGAGAGTGTGTTATGTTCACCTTGTGGGATTCCTTCCAGTTCCATGTCCTCCAGATGTGAAGTGTTGGGCAGGTAACAGTTGAGCTCATTCAGGTGTTCCAGCAGTGTAAACAGGTGAGGGAGGAGGGGCCTAACGACAGCCAATGGCAGCAGAAGCAGAGAGTAGATCACCTGACACAGCAGACTGCCCGCAACTGAGCCAAAGAGCACAGCTACAAACAAATACACACATGTAAATGTAAAAAGAATTGATAAAAGGGGATTTGATAAATGGATGCAGAAGTGGATGGATGAATGGATTTACAAATGGGTGGAATGTTGGATGGGTAGTGGATAAATGGATGCACAAGTGGATGGATGGATGAATGGCAGTTGATAAATGGATGGATGAATTCACAAATGGGTGGAAGGATGGATGGGTAATGGGTAAAAGGATGCACAAGTAAATGGATGTATGGAAATGGATGTGACTGTGAAAGGATGGATAATTGGGTAGTGGGTAAATGGATGCTTAAGTGGATGCATGCATAGTTAGATATATGGCAGATGATACATGGATGCAAAAATGGATGGGTGAATGTATGGTGGTTGATAAATCGATGCAAAAGTTGATGAGTAGATGGACAGGTGCATGGGTGGGTGAATGTATGGCGGTTGCAAGTGGATGGATGGATTCACAAGCGAGTGGAAGGATGGATGAGTAGTGGATAAACGCATTCAATGAATGGACACAATGAACACAATTCAGTGAATGGATGGAAATTAATGTGCATTTGAAAGGATGACTAGATGGATAGATGATAAATGGATGAACTGATGGATAAATGCACAGGTTGGGGTTAGATAGAAGCAAACAAATGCACAGAGATGAACTGTAAAAATGAACATGCACCTGCGACTAACTGTGTGTGCTCTTACTGTGCAGTTTCTTGATGACATGCTTGTCCAGTGTACTCTCTTCCAGCAGTATGGTGGACCTCCTGAAGGTCTCAGCCGCATACGGCAATAGCAGGCACAGGTGTTTGTGAAGCAGGACAACGCTGCTGTCATCCTACACAAACCCATACACCCAAATTCATTAAACAACTTTCCCCTCCAACTCCAGCATTAGGACACAAGCAAATACTGAGAATGTCAATACTTAAGTGCTACAAGCGGCTTTTGTATAAGTGAAAAATGTCTGCTACATTATCTTCCTGATGATTTTAAATAGGTGTGATGGAAAAGGCTAGATGTACCTCAGCACCCGTGTGGATGTAGCAGTGAGCCAGCAGGTGTCTGTGGAGAGCAGACAGCAAGTGGTGGAAGTGTGAAGGAGCTTCAGTCTGCTTCTGAGATTGACTAAACCTCTGTTTATCACTGTTCTTCTCCAGTTCACCAAACGCACGCTCCTAGATGAACAAAGTATCACACATATTAACTCTTTCGCAGCCAGCGTTTTGTAAAAAAAGTTGCCAGACAAGCCGGAAAGCCGGATATACTCGTCATTGGCAGGGAAGCGTTTTCTCTTAATTGACGAGTTAACTCGTTAATGGCGAGGAAAGAGTTTAATGTCTGATGTTCCTATCAACTGTACATGAGGACATTTGTTGGACTGACCGTATAGAAACCGATGCTGAGCAGCAGGGTCTTCAGGAGAACCTCTGCCAGATGGAGATGATCTGGAGCTTCTGAGTTGGAGCTTACACTTCCTGTGGGTCGATCAGGGGTGGGCGGCAGGGCCAAACCTGTACTCAGTTCTCCGGGTGAGCTGTACCCAAGTAGAGACGCCACGTGACTCTGTTCCTGTAGGCTATTTAGCACCATGTCCAGCTGTAAACGCTGTGGAGGTGGGCAAGTTAGTTTATGAGAATGAGAATTTATAAGACAATTCATATCTAGAGCATTTGCCTTAGTAAATGAATGACTTCAGCAGGGTTTTCAGTTTTCTACAAAATAAATTATTCTACATAATTTAAAGAACATTCTGTGATAAAAATTACCTTGATATCTTGAATATTGACTGAGCAAGGCCATGTCATGGGTGTGATAGAAATCTATCTATCTATTTTTCTACAATACATATCCATATCTGCATATAAGTCAAAACACTCTTGATCTAGGCCTGCATATACTGTAGATCAAAAATGACATTCAGGCCTTTACATCAAATTGTATGTTTGTATTTGCGTTTACCTGTCCTTTGGAGAGACTGTCCCAGCTCTCTGGGCCCTGAGGTAACAGCGAGTGGAGTAGCTCTGTTCTCTCCCTGAGAGGAGGCAGCAACAGAGACGCTCCAATGGACAGCGTGCTCATCACCGCCTAAACACACAAACACAGTTTCATAGGCACGACATGACTCACTTTCTGGCATTCTGACAGATTACTCGGTTACACTGAGCTCCTAAATGTATTAAAGTTATTAAAAGTGTCCTCTACAAACTCCCTCAAAAATAAAATGTGTATTAAAGCTATACTCCAGCGAAAAAAGAAAATTACCCCCATGATTTACTCAACCCCACGCCACCCGAGATACATAAGACCATCTTCTTTTAAAAGAACACAATCAAAGTTATATTAATGTCCTTGCTTTTCCAAGCTTTATAATGGTAATAAACAAGGATTAGGGAACAACTTCTTACTTTAAAGCCCAAAAAAGTGAAAACATCTTTGACAAAAGTAATCCACACGGCTCCATGAGGTTCATAAAGGTCTTCTGGTGGTAATCATTGCAATTTTGTAAGAAAAATATCCATACTTATAAACTATAATAACTAGCTTCTGTTAGTAGCCAATGCACATTTTTCAACATAGGACAATGCGTAGTGACGAACGCGTAGACACAGAGCACAGTCACGAATAAGAAGTCGTCTAAACAAATTATTTTAAAGAAAAATGACCGATATAAGACCAGAAGATATGGGTATTTCGAATATTGGGAATCAGCTGGCATTAGCTTAACTTAAACTTTTTTCTATGTGTTACATTAAAGCGACACCATGTAATTTTTCAACCTTCATAGTACATTTTCAAGACCCTTGTGATAGTACATTGACTTTAAATAGGTTGAATGACATGTCTACCATAGCCTGGTGGGGTCTGTATCATTTTTACTCATACTTTAAAACTTAGGGTTTCTGGTACTAACCAGAGCACAAAAAAAAACTACAAAATTCGACTGCTTTACGGCATACGTCACTTCCTCCACACAATTTTTTTTTTAACGTGAATTTTGCTGGAGGCTACTTAAGAAGTGTAGAGAGCAACTTCTATTATGTGATTCTGTGGCACTGTGTTAGTGTCACGGACCTATAACACGGGCGACCCGGGTTCAATCCCCTTTAAGGCAATTTTTTATATAAACTCACGATCTTGATTCATACATAAATGCGATCTTCTTTATAAATGACGGCGATTATCTTGCATATAGTTCCCTGTATTCAGATGCTGCATTCACGTGTTCACATATTTACCTTTCTTTTACTGTCTATAGTATTTACATTACAATCCAGGATGCTATAGCAGTCAAACTTGCTCAAACTCACACAGTGTAAAACCAAACCCTATTCATTCACCAATCAAATCTGAGCGTTTCTCTCTTTTCTCTTCCTCATTTGCTGCGTTCCGCTGTCACTCGCGTGACGTAGTACAAAGCGGCAGACCTAAACACATTGGTTTACTTGGATTTGGAGCGACAATTTTCATAAAAGAGAGGAAATACGAGCGCCATTGCGGAAAATCCTGGTGGCAAGGGAGAGAGAGAGACGATGCAACAATATTTGTTTGGAAAAAGGCAAGGAAATACTTCTGGTCGTTTCTCAATTGGAAGGCTGCAGCCTCTGGAGGTCAAATATGCAGGCTGCATACGTCATCAAGCCTGGTTTATTAAGGTAAATGAGCATTACATTCGCAAGTCATAATCATACTGCAACAATTTACGATTAACTAAGTATAACAGTCAACCTTATAATTGTTAATATTCTGAAATAAGACAGTCTTGATGACGTATGCAGCTTAGAAATACGACATCCGGAGGCTGCAACCTTCAGATTGAGAAATGGCTTCTGCCACGAGTTCCTCATGACTGTGTTTCTCCCTGATGCCTCAAAATGTTGTTCGTTTAGCGTTTTAAAGGTTTAGTTTTTAGTTTAGTTTTAAGGTTGGCCAGTTCTTTTCCTTTGAGACAGTGCTGCGGCGTTTGTGGCCTCTAGGGGCGCTAGGCGTGAAAAATACATGTCTAGCACCCCCTAGTGGCCAAAAAGATCCGTGGTGTGCCTTTAATACTCTGCTCACTAGTATGTATTAATCTTAGTCTTAGTTGTTGTCCTCTGATTTTTCTATGTTTTCCCTTTTTTTCATTAATAATGTAAAGCTGCTTTGGAACAATTAAACAAGTGTGAAAAGCACAATATAAATAAAATAAAATATAAATAAATTGAATTGATATTGAGTTATCCTCCGTAGCTAAAATAACTCACAACAAGTGGTTCTCGTGAGAATCTTTTCTCACCAGATCTTAAGCATTATACGCTATCTGGTGAATGCATTTTGGATGTTACCAGAAGCTAGTTATTATAGTTTATATTTTTTTAAATATGAATATTTTTCTTACAAAATCACATTGATTACCCTCAGAAGTCCTTTAGTAACACATTGGAGTTACATTGGGTGAGTAAATCATGGAGTGATTTTCATTATATGCCGAAGTATCCCTTTAAACAACACACAGTCCCAGAGTCCATAATTTTGAACTTGGATGATACACAAAAGTTGTACGTTTGATTCGTAGGCAATAAACATACTAAAAAATATGCAAACACACCTGTTGTATGGATTCTGGTACGTTGGAATCAATGAGTCTGAAAAGGAGGTTCCTGAGGGGCCGACCTTGAGCTCCCAAAACTGTGGCCCCTGTTCCACCTGCATGGGCCAGCGACAGGTGAATGGACAGCAGCTTCATACACAACAACACAAACTGATGATGTTCCCTCTTAGAGGAGAGAAAAAGATAGAGAAATGTTTGAAGTATGAAGTGACCTTCAAAGTGTGCCAGGCCATATGCTTCTCTGACCCCACCCCTGTGGATATGTTGATGATGGTTGTGGGTTTGTGCCAGTTACCCTGTGGATGTGTGTCACACCCCTGCCATTAGAGAAGGAATTAATTCGAGAGGAAGCCATGCTAACACTAAAATATCAAAATATCAAGTGCAACTAAAATCACTTTTATTCACACAGTTATGGTTTTATGTGTGAACATGGACCCGTTGTGGTTCTTCCTGTAGCCTAACAGATAAAGTGACTGTTAAGACACTCTGTTTTCTGTCTGTCTCTTTGGAGATAAAGCAACAAAGATTTAAAGGGAAACTTCACCCATTTGCATTAAGCTTTGTACCGTTAGAACCCCAGTCATGTTTTTGAATGGTCGTGCACCATTCCCTCAGTTTCCCCTGAGAGGGGAGAAATACTGATTTCAGTGAGGCACTTCCTTCTTTCAATGCTGTAAAAATCGTCATTTTTCGTCATTGAAATAATGAAATCCTGTATCTCTATTGAGTTTGAAAGACTACAGACACTCATTCCTCATTTTTCCAAGGTGGGGGCTATGGGTGGGACCCACTCACGCTTCAGACCAATTACAGATAAGTGGGTGGGACTTACGAAAATATACGAACACAGACCGAAAAAAAACGACCAGCCGCCATCTTTATGCTAAGCTAAGCTAAACAGAAGTTGTGGAGCGAGCCAGAATTCATGTTACAATAACAGTGGAAGTTTATCAATATTACATGGAAGAGGGTGATTTTACAAGCGTGATGCTCTAATCCGCTGTACATTGCACCTTTATGAGCCACAATACTGCAAAGAGCTGAGGCAGATGTAGGAACAGAAGCCCGAGGAGTAGGCCGGAGCCTGGGCGTCGGCTGGGTAGAGGAGCCCGGTGAAGAAGCAGCAACCATCGGCCTCTGCTGCGTAGAGAAGCTTGCCTGTTCTCTCGCTGTGTGGCTTCTTTATAACATTTCTGCATCAGATAAGGATATGGACGTTTGTTTGGTGAAGGTTTCTATGCAAGAGAGGAAGTTTGCGCGCGTTTGGAACGTTTATTTCACGGACATGTTTCGGTTTACGAGCAGACGCGCTGCGGAGTATATAAGCTTGGACGGACTCGCGCCGTTTGCTTTCGGTTTAACATTTCTGGATCAGATAAGGATATGGACGTTTGTTTTGTGAATGTTTCTGGTCGCGTGCTTATTTCAAAGACGTGTTTCGGTTTACGAGCACAAGCTCCAAGAGCTGAGGCAGCGCGTCTGTGGAGATATTATGCAGGGGACGCGTTTGTGTGGAGGATGCAGGGACAAACGGACGTCTGACTAAAGTGAGTGTTTATATTTTCGTTGTTATACTAACGTGGCATTTATGTACACAATAGCATATCTGAGCGGTGTTTTATATGTCTATATTGTGAGAGCAGTGAGGCCAATAATAACACAAATGTAATTACAGTAAACGAGAGACAAAAAGAAAATTGGTAAAACTAAATAAACATTTAAATTGCATACACTTTTTTTAAGTACTTGGAAAGACATTTGTACTGCGGATCTGAAACCGCACGTTACTGTTTGAATAAGACTTTGCTACACACCAGGCCAGAGTGTTATTGTGTGTACCACAATGTAACATCACGTTTAAAAGTAAATCATGATTGGTGTCAGTTAGACACAGTGGTGGTGGCTATTTTCTTTGTTTTACTAACGTGGCATTTATGTACATAATAGCATGTCTGAGCCGTGTTCCGAGTAATGGGAGTGGCTTGCAGAGCTGTGCATTGTGGTGCATAGTGGCAGTTGTAGTTTTTCATACAAATGTGCTCTAAAGTCACATTTTGTCTTTTCTCTGTCAAATAGGCACAAAATTCTACATTTATGTTACATTTTGACTACAAATATGACTCACTTTCCATAAAGATTAATGTTCCTATCGGTGAAATGGCCCTTTAAATGCTTTGACCTTGAGGTTAACTATGCATCGTTTACCAGCTTGTAGCATCAGCAGAAATATTATATAATCTATATAACAGCTTTTATGTAATCTTACAGCTTGCAGTCTACAATCCTACTGTACAATCATACTGACATTTTACAAGGTACAGTTTAATCTTTATGGTTCACTAAACAAGTATAAATAAGAAGTAAAAATATAGAATATACAGTAAAACATTACATTACAAAATAATATAAGCAAAAAAAAATGAATAAGGTCAAATCACATACATTTTTATATAACACATCAAATCAATTTAAATTAGAGCTGTCAAAAGATGAATCGCATACAAAATAAAAGTTTTTTTGCATAATATATGTTTGTGCACTGTGTGTTATTATGTTGTATATAAAAATACACACACACACACACACACGCATGTGTGTATGTGTATTAAGAGTGTAAATCGTACAGTTCATTACAATTCGATACAAAATAGATTTTTCTCCACAAGTGATTTTTGCCGATACACGATACACCAAACACTTCTTCGATGCGATTACGGTTCGTTCCGGTATGATTAATTTATTAATATTTTTTATATTATGTGCCAAGTAAGGCAGTTACATTTTTACTTACAAATGCAACCAAAATATATAACATGAACATTTAATTAAACTCTTTGAAAATGGCACATTCTTCCAATAGAACATTTATAACAACAAACAAACAAAAATACACTTTTTTATATAAAGAAAAATTACTAATGAGTCACATCAAAATAAAATCAAACTTATGATGGCAACAGTCAAAGTCTTTCAGTATTTTGTGCCAAAATGTGCAATAGTGACAATCACTGACGTAGTTTTTGAAAAAAAATTAATTACATTGAAAAACAAATTAATTAAAAAAAAATAAAGCTCTTAAACTTAAGCAGAGTGTCAAAATATACCGTAGGTACCTCAACTCGATTTTTTTTTAATGAATATATATATATATGTGTGTGTGTGTGTGTGTCTCCCTGTTTTTTGTTGCGTTCCTTGACAAAGAAGAACCATAACAATATTTATATTTATTTATATATTTAGATTTTGCTATATTTTATATTATATATAAATTTAAGAAAATATATACATAACTAACATTTTTCTTAAATTGATGTGTCTATTTATATATTCATAATAATTATACACAATTCACAAAAATATATTATGCAAACAAAAACTTTTATTGTGTATGCGTTCAATCGGGATTTAATCTTTTGACAGCACTAAATAGAATTATTTTAATTTATAAGATTTTAAAATGGCCAATAAAATCACATGCTATAACCCCAATACTGCGTTGTTATATAATCTTTACAAAATGCTTCAAATCGCTTTCACACGATTGAAATGAAGTGAGAAGACTCACACTTGTTCGTCATTAAGAAAACTTATCAGACTGCATGCAATAGCTGATGTCCAACAAACAACCACTTGCACAATGACAGCTTTTTTTCTGTTTGTTAAAAAAAGATAAAATTGAAGTATTTCCTCAAGTGTGTCTTTCACCTCACCCACCATAGTGTCTGGCACACAAATGAATGATATCCAAAAAACCCACCAACATGCAGAAAATCATATTTGGATGGTGGTGGTGATATTTTTCCACACTTCCAAATCCACCCACCTGTTGCCAAATCCAAGATCCTCTAAGATTGCATATAATCTACATAAAACTGATCTATCATTTGTAAAATATTAAACAGTAGGGCAGAATTTGTTCATTTAGACAATAGTGAGGTAGTGCAGGTGTATTTTTACCTCTTAGAGGGGAAAGGAGCGGGTGGTGTGTCTCCACTGATGCTGTCAGAGTAACGCTCCAAAAAACTGCGGAGGTAGGTGAAAGTGCTTTCCTCGAGATCAACACAAAATGGCCGGTGCCAAGCCACCAACTGTCTGTCAATCACACACACACACACACACACAGAACGATCAATTATTCACAGGGGAAAATGCCAAGACAAACTGTCCAAACTAAACAGAAAATGTAAATGCTATTATGTTAATGCACTCAAGGTCTGAATGATAAACTGCGGGTCCTGATTTGCATAATGAAATTGTTGTTTGTTTCCCAAAGGCACATCTTTCACTTCAGGTTAAATGGCTCTGGTGTGGTTTTGGATTTATTTAGAGGCAGGAAGCATTTTCTATCATATGAATTGTAGCACAGGCTCTGTTTTGTTTCTTCAAAGATTTCTTGCTTCTTAAAGGATTAGTCAATTTTCTTAAGAAATCCAGATAATTTACTCACCACCATGTCATCCAAAATGTTGATGTCTTTGTTCAGTCAAGAAGAAATTATGTTTTTTGAGGAAAACATTCCAGGATTTTTCTCATTTTAATGGACTTTAATGGACCCCAACACTTATTAGTTTTAATGCAGTTTAAAATTGCAGTTTCAAAGGACTCTAAACGATCCCAAACGAGGCATAGGGGTCTTATCTAGCGAAACGATTGTTATTTTTAGCAAGAAAAAAATGCACTTTTAAACCACAACTTCACGTTGTCTTCCGGTCGTGTGATATATAGATATGTATAAAGGCTAGATGTCTTGCCCGCGCTGCTGGCCAATTGAGTGTTTTTGGCGGCCATCTTACCACAGGGCGCCCGCTCACTTGTAGCATTGAGTTTTAATGGTGCGGGTACTTTTAAATGACCATAACTTGGTTAATTTTTTTACCGATTTTCAAACAGTTTGGTTTGTTATAAACGTCAAAGATGTACTTATGAGACTGCTAGGGGTGGCACGGTTCACAAAACCCTCGGTTCGGTTCGTATCACGGTTTTATGGTCACGGTTCTCGGTTCAGTACGGTTCTTGTTGTTATTTTTTCTATTAATTTTTAACACTCCAGAAATGTATTATCTTATTAATGTATTAATTATCCATAATTTAGGATACAGTATTAAAAAAGTTATATCATGTAATCATGCACAAACTGAATTTGACTTTAAGCACATTATTGGGACCATCCCTGAGGAAAGCCAGATGAGATTTTGATACAGCAAGAGGGAAGACATTGATGATTTCAACATGCTTTTCATTTATTTGGCAAAAAAGAGAATGTGTATTGCCATCTACATGAACTTATGTGCCTTTTTCAGCACACAAAGATAACTTGCATTTATCAAAATGCCAACTTCAGTGTAGGTCTAAGATTTATTACTGAGAGGCTGCTTTTTTACTGCAGAGAGTATATGTGGACGAGAGAGAAACATAACATTTACACCTGTTATATTTAAATCCGTCTCTTTTGTACACTTTTGACTACTTCTGTCCTGATTACTTTAAAGGGATACTTCACCGATTTAGCATTCAGCTTTGTATCTGTAGAAACCCGGCAGTATTACTGAATGACCATGTTTCCCTCCATCATTTCCCCCTGAGAGAAGAGATATCTGCATTTTGGTTCTGCAAAAAAGTCCTCCGATGATGCAAAAATCGTCATATTACATCATCGGAGGACTTTTTTGCAGAACCAAAATGCAGATATCTCTCCTCTCAGGGGGAAATGAGGGAGGGAAACATGGTCATTCAGTAATACTGCCGGGTTTCTACAGATACAAAGCTGAATGCTAAATCGGTGAAGTATCCCTTTAAGGGGCAGTTTATGAAATAAGATCGCGCAACTTTCACACGGTAGCAAAATGAAACTACGCGGAAATCAGCCGCTTTCGTTTTATCAATGAAAGGCTAAAAATAGCGCTGAATACGAAAAGACGTAAAACATTGTGTTCAGTACCTCAGATTAAATGGTCGGAGAGAAGGCTGTCTCTGTGTCTGCTCGAACACATTCAACCCATAGCCTGCAGTTCTATCTATTGTTTTATTTCCGCTGTCATCATAGGTAACATGAAATAAAAACTGTTTCCACACACCAAACTTATACGACGCTGGGGCATCCTCCAACTGCGGGCAGACTTCCTTTTCTCTCCCTCTTGCCATTTCTACACGTAACATGACCGGCAGCACTCACTCTCCACAGCAGTCACCTCTTCTTTCGCGCTATTCGCGAAAGGGAAACACGCTATCTGGGGTCACATACAGGGCACGAGGCTACATTGCGCATGCCATGAACCGTTGAACCGTACGGCACACACGCGCTCCGAACCGAGACAAGCGAACCGAACGGTTCGGATTTTTTTCATGAACCGTGCCACCCCTAGAGACTGCATACTTATACAAAAAAAAAAAAAATTTCATGAAACAAGTTAAAGCATCCGTAATTATAGCCACATTAATAACGTTTGTAAGAAACCAAACCGTTTGAAAATTGGTAGAAAATTGAGCAAGTTTAAAAGTACCTGCACCATTAAGCTCAATGCTACGAGTGAGCGAGCGCCCTGTGGTAAGATGGCCGCCAGGTGATGACGTTAGAGACTCTGCTGTAAGACATCTATCCTTCATACATATCTATGGTGTGATGCGTCAGCGCAACCTCATACGTCATCACGTCAAGAGGTCACGGATGATGTATGCGAAACTACACCTTAGTGTTTACAAGTGTGGAGAAAGAGGACCGTTCCGACGTTGTTGTGTGTCAAATGATACTAATTAATGTCTTTGTGTCAGTTTATTGTTTAAAATGGTCCGCAAATGTGCGTTTCAAATATGGAACACGTGACCTTTCCACATCATTACGCAATTACGTGAGGTCGCGCTGGCTCGTCACACAGCCGGAGAAAGAAGATAAGTTATGGTTTAAAAGTGCATATTTTTTATTTTTTATTGCCAAAAATGACAATTGTTTCGCTAGATAAGACCCTTATGCCTCGTTTGGGATCGTTTAGAGCCTTTTTAAACTGCAATTTTAAACTGCATTAAATCTGTTAAGTGTTGGGGTCCATTAAAGTCCATTAAAATGAAAAAAATCCTGCAATGATTTCCTCAAAAACTTAATTTTTTTCTCGACTAAACAAAGAAAGACATCAACATTTTGGATGACATGGTGGTGAGTACATTTTCTGGATTTTTTAAGAAAATTGACTAACCCTTTAACATAGAGAAGATCAGTGTTTGTGACCCTTATAAAATAACTTCAGCTTATAAAAACCAAAAACAAACATATTTGAAGTCATTCACTTCTTTCTCTCCTCACCTGTCTGTAGGGACAGCTGTCCAAGCTAGGCTGTGGGATGTGCCTGCGGTAATCTGCTGTATTGACACTCCTTCTAGACCAATCACCTTCTTGGGTTTGGTGACTGGCGTCGAGGTGTGGCCCTGACCACACTGTCCCATGGCATTGTTACCCCAAGCAAACACTTCATTTTCTATAACACAAACAGTTTGAAATAGTGTAATCAGCCATATTAGGGATAAGATTTCAGGTTTATTTGATACCAAAGGCAATGTGTGAATATTTAGGTTTTGCAAGGTTCTGCGTAATATCATTGCACCTCTCGCAGCCATTATACGGCAGCAAAGTCCTTGATTATTACCCCAGAATGAGAGTATAATTCCTAGCCATATCTGCCTATTAGCGTGATGCTAATGGTCTAATCAGATTCAATGGATTATGCTAAGCTATGCTAAAAGTGGTACCGCCAGACCCGAAGATCAGCTAAATGAATTCCAAAACGGTAAAAATAAAATGTAAACTCGAAAAAAAAAGTGGAGTGTCCCTTTAAGCACTATCATGCCAAAGCCTTCCCAAAAGATAGCCAAAAACATGTCACGAAAGTGAAATATTGGATTGACTATCACAGTGGACACACCAAACGCGAAGCATCACGTTCCTTGCTCTAGATTAGTAGTGTGATTTAACTTTGTGTCATGCAAATTTTCGCTTGAGTTGAATATTTGTAACTTGCGAAGAAGAAGCGTTCTAAGCGAATAGCGCATGTTTGTGACAATCGTGCCGCCCTGTTCGTGTTATTCGCATTTTCACACGCAAATTTACATCTATTTGTGTCTTTGCATTGACTTTGTATGTAATCTACTAGCGCAAATAATAAAATTTGCTTCTGGTGTGTACGCAGTATTATACAACAGTTCTTTCTGGTTCTCGAATCTGATTGGCTAAGAGCCATACGATATTGTGCTGATAACAGCACTGTAACCTCTTCACCTTTCGTATTATTCCGCCACCTAGTGAATGGAGGTCCTAAGCAGGCTCATCTCTGAATGGAAAAACACAGACGCGCTGTTTGAATCACGCTCCGTGTGTCTCATTAGTTGGCTCATAAATCAGTCTGAATCCCCAATCAGAAGTATTATTCCGTCAAAGATCAGCGCTCTTGGATGTTACGTTACAGTTAATGGGAGTAATGTCTTGTCACATCGTGTGGATGATTAACACTTGGAAAGAGGAATATAAACACTCGTTTTTTTTCTGGAGCTATATTTCTTATCAGAACGCGAAAACACCGTGGAACTGCAGGTAAGCCCCGCAGCTTTTAAATGTGGACATTGATCATTTACTTTATCGTGACGTGACTATTAAAACATGTTATGAGATATCGCCACTGATATATTTATAAGCAGCATGCAAAAACATCTCTCTGACACTTATAAAAAACAGTTTTATATAGTACTGACAAGAACAAAGTTTAATAATAATAATCGAGTGCTCGTATCACGTTAAGAATAAATGAGAACGCAATAGTAACGTTATACAAATAGTTTTATTAACTTTTACCTCGCGCCAAAACAATAACAACACAAAGGACACTAAATATGAATTAAAAAACAAGTAATAGTTTGATCATGACACCAAATACTGCTGATTTGATCTCATTTTGACGATCATAAACAAACAAGGCCAACATGAGAGCCAGGGTATCTCTTTCAGAAATGTAGCCCAGAGAGGGCGGTGGTCAGCGGGGCGAGTGAACACTGATGTCCGCTCATGCTTTGGTTCTCATTCGTACCGAATCTCACTAAGCAAACGTTCAAACAGGCGCTATCTTTACTAATCGACTGCAGATTTAAATATAATACATATACATTCTCGACTGAACTAATCTTAAAACTACACTTTGTGACCAAGAAACGGTAATATAAAGTAACGGCTTTTCTGTCCATTGAGTTGTTATGAGCTTCAAAGCAGCCGAAAGTGTTACCTGTCATTCTGGCCGCCCTCAAATCCGTGGCGGAAGACGTAGTTCTCAAACAAAGAGGCTTTTAAAATAACTCCGTTGTTGTTTTCTAGTTTTCGTTTGTCAAACGTGTGCCGTCGAACTGTTGTATAAAAGCAATATCGCTCTCGGAGTCGTGCGATACAGCTCTATATCATCACGGCTGTGACTGCCTCCGGCACTCGGCCTGCGGCCTCGTGCCTCTGGCCTAATCACAGCCGTGATGATATAGAGCTATATCACACTCCTACTCGAGCGATATTGCTTAATTAGATCTCGTGTGAAATCATTACTTTAGCCTACGGTGTGTAGTCTCGCAGTCTGGTGGAATAATCTAGTAAGTGCGTTCATGTATTATAGTATTAAAAATCTATCGAAACTTTCCCATGTGGAAAATCAAATAAAATCTCATTCTCCATCTCTCTCACCGTGAGACAGGGCGAGACAGTGACTGTCTCCGCAAGAAATGTCAATGATCTTGGTGATGCTCAGTTCCTCTATCAGTCGAGGTCGGAGTGAGGTGCTTTCAGATGATCCACAGCCAAGACACGAGCCACAGCCCCACGCAAACACCTGAATCACACACACATACACACAGTTTAGAGTCACGAGAATTTTTATGGGCATAGAAGAGTACATATTTACTGTCTCGGTTAATGTTAACAGCCAAGGGTGTGTGTTTATACCTGGCCAGCAGATGTCAAAGCCAGTGACGACTGGCTTCCTGCACAGACTTTCCTGATAATGAAACCATGCAGGGCTTCAACTACTTTAGGTCTGTACACACGATTCGTGTCCCCATGTCCTAGTTTACCTGTGATGAAAACGCATATTATAAAAAAAATTTGTTCATTTCCTAACCTTACGTTCCCAAGTATGTTCCCTCTGTAAATCTGCATACCATTATCACCTCCTCCAAAAGACCAAACAATTCGACCGTCCTGTGCCACAGCGATGGTGTGAGAGCTTCCGCAGGCCACCTGACCCACCCCACTGATGTCCTTCACCAAAGTGGGCATGTTGCGACTGTGACTGTCACTGTGTCCTATATAACAGGCAGACAGATAAAAACTTAGACAGAAAAAGAGACCCTCTTCAGGGATCAGGCGACTGTCTGAAAAGTTATTTCTTACTGGATGAAAAATATAAACACTCACACAGCTGTGATATAAGAAATAAAAACCACCCCAAAAAATCAATACAAGATCGTATTTCACTGACAACTCTATATGTGCGAAGAGACGCTGCGTGTGTTTATTGATGTAGAGGGTCAAGAAAGGAAGAAAGTAATGTACCGAGCCGACCGAAGTCTCCCTCTCCCCAAGTGTAGAGCTCTCCATCATTAGTGACCGCAGCGCTGTGTCTGTATCCAGCAGACACACAAACCACCACCTGCCAAATACAACCAGAAAACACACACAAACAAACAGTTTTACAAATCCAATGGAAACACAAAACAGCTGTACATTTAAGAAATGGATTTTGAGCACCGTTTGGACATGTAACAGAATGGCATTGTAAAAAGTACCATGTACCAGTGATGCGTTAGTTGCTCCAAAACGAGCACCCGCTGTTACGAGTCATCCAAAAATATTTTTAATGATATTCGGGTCACGGTCGGTCGAGTCGTTTGAAATATAAATGCCAATTAAACCTTTGTAATTTCTATACACACCCTGGACCCCTAGTTCATATGTCTATGGCCAAATAATGCTACAATGAGCATTTACTACTTTAAAAAAATGCGGGCCAGGAAGCGGGTCGGTTACAATATATTTTTTGTGGTCCGAGTTGCGTGCGGGTTAGTTATAAAACGCCGGTCGGGTTGTTTATACATTGACCCGCGCATCACTGGTATTTACTACTTTAAAAAAATGCGGGCCAGGAAGCGGGTCGGGTACAATAGTTTATTTTTTCGGCCCGTGTTGCGGGCGGGTTAGTTATAAAACGTCGGTCGGGTGCGGGTTGTTTATACATTGACCCGCACATCACAGGCATTTACTACTTTAAAAAAGTGCGGGCCAGGAAGCGGATCGGGTACAATATTTTATTTTTTGCGGTAAGAGTTGCGGGCCGGTTAGTTATAAAACGTTGGTCGGGTGCGGGTTGTTTATACATTGACCCGCGCATCACTGGCATTTTCTACTTTTAAAAAATGCAGGCCAGGAAGCGGGACGGGTACAATATTTTATTTTTTTGCGGTCCGAGTTGCGGGCGGGTTAGTTATAAAACGTTGGTCGGGTGCGTGTTGTTTATACATTGACCCGCGCATTACTGGCATTTAATACTTTTAAAAAAATGCAGGCCAGGAAGCGGGTTGAGTACAATATTTTATTTTTTAGCGGTCCGAGTTCAGGCGGGTTAGTTATAAACGTTGGTTGGGTGCGGGTTGTTTATACATTGACCCGCACATCAGTTGCGGGTGGGTTAGTTATAAAATGTCTGTCGGGTGCGGGTTGTTTATATATGACCCACGCATCACTGGCATTTACTACTTTAAAAAAAATGGGGGCCAGGAAGCAGGTTGAGTACAATTTTTTTTGCTGTCTGAGTTGCAGGCGGGTTAGTTATAAACGCTGGTCGGGTGTGGGTTGTTTATACATTGACCCGTGCATCACTGGCATTTAATACTTTTAAACAATGCGGGCCAGGAAGCAGGTCGGGTACAATAGATTTTTTTTTGCGATCCTAGTGGCGGGCTTGTTATTTATAAAACGTCAGTCAGGTGCGGGTTGTTTATATTTTGAGTGGCGCATCACTCATTTACTACTTTAAAAAAATGCGGGCCAGGAAGCGGATCGGGAAATTTTTTTTTGCGGTCTGAGTTGCGGGCGGGTTAGTTATAAACGTTGGTTGGGTGCGGGTTGTTTATACATTGACCCGCACATCAGTTGCGGGCGGGTTAGTTATAAAATGTCTGTCGGGTGCGGGTTGTTTATACATTGACCCGCGCATCACTGCCATTTACTACTTTAAAAAAATGGGGGCCAGGAAGCAGGTCGAGTACAATTTTTCTTGCTGTCTGAGTTGCGGGTGAGTTAGTTATAAGTGCGGGTTGTTTATACATTGACCCGTGCATCACTGGCATTTAATACTTTTAAAAAATGCGGGCCAGGAAGCAGGTCGGGTACAATAGAATTTTTTTTGCGATCCGAGTGGCGGGCGGGTTATTTATAAAACGTCAGTCAGGTGCGGGTTGTTTATATTTTGAGTGGCGCATCACTCATTTACTACTTTAAAAAAATGCGGGCCAGGAAGCGGATCGGGTAATTTTTTTTTGCGGTCTGAGTTGCGGGCGGGTTAGTTATAAACGTTGGTTGGGTGCGGTTTGTTTATACATTGACCAGTGCATCACTGGCATTTACTATAAAAAAATGTGAGCCAGGAAGCGGGACAGGTACACATTTTTATTTTTTGCGGTAAGAGTTGCGGGCCGGTTAGTTATAAAACGTTGGTCGGGTGCGGGTTGTTTTTACATTGACCCGCGCATCACTGACATTTTCTACTTTAAAAAAATGCAGGCCAGGAAGCGGGACGGGTACAATATTTTATTTTTTTGCGGTCCGAGTTGCGGGCGGGTTAGTTATAAAACGTTGGTCGGGTGCGTGTTGTTTATACATTGACCCGCGCATTACTGGCATTTAATACTTTTAAAAAAATGCAGGCCAGGAAGCGGGTTGAGTACAATATTTTATTTTTTAGCGGTCCGAGTTCAGGCGGGTTAGTTATAAACGTTGGTTGGGTGCGGGTTGTTTATACATTGACCCGCAGATCACTGCCATGTACACACTGTGGAACAAGCATATGGTAATTGTTCAGTAACATGTATATCAACGAACGACAATATTACTATTACTTATCTGATATTATCACTGTACCAATACAAAACACACAACAATACAAATTATTCCTGCAGCTCACTTATTAGACGTTAGCATTAGCAGCACAAAGATCATGGGTGAACTATCGCTTTAACCCCCAGGGAACGTACAGTTGTGTTCAAAATTATTCAACCCCCAATGCTGTTAAGGGTTTTAGGGAATTTAGTGTACATTTGTAATTGTATTCAGAATGAAATCCTACAATGACTTCTTAAAGAACCATATGCAACTAAAATGACATCAATTGGTTTTGTAATATAGTAGTAAATGTTTCTTTTGTGAATTCTTCATTGACACAATTATTCAACCCCTTAAAGAACTACCACTCTGAAGAACAGAGGTTCATTGAAGTGTTTTCAATCAGGTATTGAAAACACCTATGGATGTCAGGGAACAGCAATAAAGCCTAATAAGCACCAATTAGGCAGCTTTAAAATGACTGTGATACTCAACTCCTTCTAAACATTTACTGGTGTGGTTACAAACATGGTGAAGTCAAAAGAATGGTCCAGGAAGACAAAAGAAGAGGTGATTAATCTTCACAGGAAGGGCAATGGCTATAAGAAGATTGCAAAGATGTTAAACATACCAAGAGACACCATAGGAAGCATCATTCGCAAATTCAAGGCAAAGGGCACTGTTGAAACGCTTCCTGGTTGTGGCAGAAAAAAGATGCTAACTGCGACTGCTGTGCGCTATCTGAAGCGTAGAGTGGAAAAAAGTCCCCGTGTGACTGCTGAGGAACTGAGAAAAGATTTGTCAGATGTGGGTACTGAAGTTTCTGCTCAGACAATACGGCGCACCCTGCGTACTGAAGGCCTCCATGCCAGAACTCCCAGGCGCACCCCCTTGCTGTGTCCAAAGAATAAGAAGAGTCGACTGCAGTATGCCAAAAGTCATGTGGACAAACCACAGAAGTTTTGGGATAGTGTTCTGTGGAAAATTAGAACTGTTTGGGCCCATGGATCAACGCTATGTTTGGAGGAGGAAAAACAAGGCTTATGAAGAAAAGAACACCTTGCCTACTGTGAAGCATGGTGGGGGGTCAATCATGCTTTGGGGCTGTTTTGCTTCTGCAGGTACAGGGAAACTTCAGCGTGTGCAAGGTACCATGAATTCTCTTCAGTACCAGGAGATATTGGATGACAATGTGTTGCAGTCCGTCACAAACCTGAGGCTTGGGAGACGTTGGACCTTTCAACAGGACAATGATCCCAAGCATACCTCCAAATCCACTAGAGCATGGTTGCAGAAAAAAGGCTGGAACATTTTGAAGTGGCCATCGCAGTCACCAGACTTAAATCCGATTGAGAACCTCTGGTGGGACTTAAAGAAAGCAGTTGCAGTGCGCAAGCCTAAGAATGTGACTGAACTGGAGGCTTTTGCCCATGATGAATGGGCGAAGATACCCGTAGATCGCTGCAAGACACTTGTGTCAAGCTATGCTTCACGTTTAAAAGCTGTTTTAACTGTAAAAGGATGTTGTACTAAGTACTAAGATTGAATGTCACTTGGGGGTTGAATAAAACTGAAAATGATGTGAGCACAGAAAAGACATTTGTGGTTATTTCATAATAAATGTTATGTTATATTTGTCTGACCTACACATGCCTCTTTGATGTAATTGTGAGCAGGATGACTGAATGATCAAAATCAATGTCAAACCGGCCAAAACAATCAATTTCAGTTGGGGTTGAATCATTTTGAACACAACTGTATATAAATGTATACGGTGAACGCACTGTAAGTCACTTTGGATAAAAGCACGCACCAAACAATGTAAATGATTTCCTCTCACCTTCCCCAAAAGAGGCCCCTGTATAATCTTGGGATATTTCTGAGTGGCGCTGTTCCCGTGGCCCAGTTTGCCATAATCTCCATCTCCCCAGCTGAACACCTCACCCTCAGCGGTGACGGCCAGCGTGTGTCCATCAGAGCCCTTGGAAGATGACACTTTCCTCATGGTGCGGGGTGGTTCAAGCACCAACTTCTTGGGCATAGACTGATTATTCGAGTCCCCAAGGCCCAGACGCCCATAACTTCCCTTCCCACAAGCCTTTACAGCGCCATCAGCAGATACAGAGAAGGTGCAGTACTGTCCTGCCTCAATCTACAGGATAAAGAAAAGTAAAAGCTGAATACTACAACCCTTATACAGTAAGCTACATAATAATAACCCTACTGTCGTTTCACTCATTTTTCAACAGACTCCTTCGCAGAAAAACACATACCATCTGTGCATCGCTGAAGCCCTGAGCTAGTTTGGGTTGTAAAATCTTCTCCAGTGTTCCTTCGGCAAGCTGATGGCTGCTGTTGCTGCCCCACACGTACACCATAACAACGTCATTCTCTGAGCCGGTGGATGGAGATGAACCCGTGCTACATGAGCACAGGCAGTTCGAGGCCAGGGTACAGATCTACAACACACAGATAAAAGATTTACCTGTGAAAACAGACAGCTAAATATAGCCAAAAGTTTCCAGAGTCTTCCCTTGTTGGTAAACGCTTTTTACATTAACCCTGCCCACCAAAGCCTGGTTGGACCACAAGTTTAAAAAGGCTGAGAAGTTTTAAAACAAAAAAATGTCTTGACAATTTGTAGGCAAGAAACACATCAAAATGCACACACCTCTTCAAAGAGGCAGAGAGCAGCATGTGAGAGGCTACAAAGTCCATCTGCATCTTTCTTCAACACCTGAGTATTGGCCGATTCCCCCCGGACAGCCGTGTAACAGCAAACAATTAATAAACCAGATAAAATACACAAATCACTACAATAGCTTGTGTTGTTTGACATCAAATTAGATGTTCTATTGTAGTAATCTCTTTTCATTATCCAGAAATAAATTACAGCATTTACAACAGGAAAGTTGTAGAAAGACTGTGTTACCAGACATCCCACCCTGTAAAAATTCATTTTAAGGAGGTAGCTCACTGACCCCCCCAAAAGAAAACTATCATAAATTATATATCAATATAATTTATACATAATTATATGACATTGTTATATTATGACTTCAATAGCGTAGCTCTTTTAACAGCTAGTCAGCTTTGCCATTGAAACAAATGACACATAAAAACTCATTCTTTTTACACATTGTTAAAGTAAGACGCCGACTTTTGGGGATTTTAGCTTATTCACTATATCCCCCAACGTTAGATAAGTCCATAAATACCTTTTTAATCTCCGTGTGTAACACCGTCTGACGCACCCACCGGTAGCCTAGCTTAGCACAAAGGCTGGAAGTAAATGGCTCCAGCTGGCATGCTGCTCCCATTAAGTGACAAAATAACGCCAACATTTTCCTATTTATATGTTGTTATTTGTATAGTCACATTGTGTACAAATAACAAGGTTATATGAGACACAGCCATCTTTTAACAGTATACATACTGTAAACTATATTCTCAGAAGGCGAAGCACTGCTACTCACTCCGCCCAATGTTGCCGTTATTTTGTCACTTATAGGGAGCAGTATGCTAGCTGGAGTAGTGATGGACAGTAATTTACATGTTATTGTCATTATGCATCTCGTCAATGAAGCCGGTTTCGTGATTAGAAGTAAATCGCCATCACCTGCTTTCAGATGGAGCGGCATTTACTACACAAAGTCGTAGATCACTGACAATCGGGGCAATTTCGCATTAATTATTGCGGACATATCGCCTGCAATATGTATGCGATATGGCCCAGCTTGTCAGTGAACTACGACTTTGTGTAGTAAATGCTGCTCCATCTGAATAGCAGGTGATGGCGATGTACTACTAATCAAGGAACCGGCTTTACTGACGAGATGCACATGATACTGCATGCAAATTATCGCCCATCCCTAAGCTGGAGCTATTTACTTCCAGTCTTTGTGCTAAGCTAGGCTAGCGGGGGGTGGGTCAGACAGAGTTACGGCACGCACAGGGATGAAAAAGGTACTATGTATGGACTTATCTAACTATAGGGGATACAGTGAATTAGCTAAAATCCCAAAAAGTCAGTGTGTGCCGTTTAGCACGAGTACATGTTAGTGTATTTAAAATGTTATTAATGCAGTATTTTTTATTTGGAGACTGTCATTTACACTACATTGAACAGAAAAAAGAGAGAAAGATTGATTGTAAGCCCACCCCTAGTAAAAACTGAAAAAAAAGAGATGTCATCTCTTCACTCGCTATGTCAGTCAATTTAGACTGAAACCAGGTCAAAATTATTTCAACCTGACCTCTTAAACTCACACTTTCTCAAAGAATAGATTTTCAGGATTTTTACATAATTTGCGGGAATCAGCGAGTTGCTGTCAATATGCGGGAGACAATGTCCTGGAGAGGTGGGATGTCTGCATTACCTACCAGTGCCTAAACACATACCTGTATTTCTCTATGACTGTGTGATGCTGACTAAAAAAAAAAGAGCAGTGCGACGCGGCTTTTCATATTGCTAAGCAACCACCGAGTCAGCTGTCTTGTCAATCAAATATTGAAGCGTGAGCGCTCTTTTGCTGTTAACTGTCATATTAGCAGAAACTTTAAAAAGAGGGCGTTTACTCTGACCTTGTTTGAGGGTGAGAGGTGCACAAACACGCAGGAGAGAGTGAGCGAGTGGTGTCCGGTTCTTCAAAGCAACTGTAAACTTCCCTCACCACAACGTAAGGCCCGCCTCTCCCCTCATTCGATTGGACAATGAAAGACGCGAATGACGTCGGGCGCTTCTCCGCTCTCAGCGTTCCTTCAAAAACGCGTGCGCGGCAGGCGGCAAAAAACCGCAAGGCGCTCAGCGCGCATAAACAGCGCACAAACGCGCCCTGCCCATAGAATATCATTCAAAAAAGGTGCCTGCAACTGCCATAAACGCTTTTGGTGTGACTGGCCCCTTAGTCCTTGATTATTACACCAAAATGAAAGTAGCCATATTGGCCTAAAAAAACTCAACTTTTAATTTTCCGTCAGTCTTAGTACACAATGTAACTACAGAAAAATATTAAAACTCTTTGGTTATTTTTTAGCGCGATGCTAATGGTCTAAACAGATTCAATGGATTATGCTAAGCTATGCTAAAAGTGGTACCACCAGACACGGAGATCAGCTGAATGGATTCCAAAACAGTAAAAGTCTCATTTTTAAGTCTAGGGGAGCTGGAAAATTCATATTTTCAAAAAAAGTGGAGTGTCCCTTTAAGTGGCATGGTTGCAATGAAAACAAGGCTACAAATACTTATAATTTGTACTGATAAATAAATAATGCACGATCAATCAGATCTTGAACATGTATTAATAAAGAAACGGTCAATTTGAAATTGATTTTAACAGATTTTAAAAACTGAGGACAAATTATCAATGTAGAGGAATGAACATATTAATAGTGGATTAAGTGTGTTGCTGAACTTCAAGCAGAAACACCTTGAAGCAGAGACACATTTGGCAATGATGAGACATGAATAAATGAGAGTGCGGCACATTGTGGGTCTGTCCTGTCTGGAAAACAGCCTAAAGCTGGCGGTCGAATGAAAGCCACAGTCTGATTTAGAGCTGGATGAAATATATATGATGTTCCTGCTCTTCATGTCAGGAATACAGAATCAAGGCTGGCCAAATTCAAATACTGACAGTGATTTTGCTAACAATATAAATAGCAATGTTGTGAATATTGCAATCATTTGGCCATCAAGAATAATTTTGTAATATTTTCTCATTCCGTGCATTTCACAGTTTTAAAAATTAATATTTAGAGAGTCACTTTCTATCAATTGAATGAATCGCTTTGACTGTGCATCATGCATCAAGCAACTGTATGGTTAAAGGTACAGTGTGTAAATTTTTAGTGGCTTCTAGTGGTGCTCCACTGCTCCCCCCTGGCTTTTGAAACACATAGAGAAGCTACGGTAGCTGCCACCGGACAAACATGTCATCGTCGGAGACAACTTAGTAAAAAAATTGTCAGTTAAGGGCTTCTGTAGAAAAAGGCGGCACAAAATGGCGACTTCCATGTAAGGGGACCCTCAGTGTATGTAGATAAAAAGGTCTCGTTTTAAGGTAATAAACACATAACGGTTCATTATGAAAGGTCTTTATACACCCCTGAAAACATAGTCTTGTATATTATTTTGCATTTCTGTCAAGAGATCCTTCGAAAAATTACACACTGTGCCTTTAAACTTATGCTTTCTTTGACTGAAAGCAAAAACACTTTCAAGTCATTTCATTAGAAAAAACATCCAGCCCAGCCCTACAGAATAACACAAGATTCTGTTAAACTACCATCCTGGCGACAGTGGTACTGTATTATCAGTAACAATTAGCAATAGCACTTTCCTTTAAGTGCTTGAAACACTGATGTAAGACGAACAAATAGAGAAGACAGCTTGTGCTGTAACTCAATCCTCAGTGTGAAAGAGGCACAGCTTTCTATATTAGTGCCCATTACCCAATACCATTACTGTATATTACTTCACTCATGCTATTAACATGACTGCTGGGTCAACCGCACAGCGTAGGAAGGAACACACCGTGTGCTGGCGCATCTGTTGCAACGTCTGATGGATCAGCTCGTAGCCCACCCCAACGGTCTCCGAGGATGATGGGGATGCAGAGGAAGCAGAGGCAGCCAACGCCACCTCCACCCACTCCAGAAGGAAGCGCAGGGATCCTCTTTGCAGTGCGAGAGAGAGCAGGAGCTCCAGAGCTAACCTTCGACCCGCCCTATCTGCCCCGGACCCGCTAACCGCGGTCTTCTTCAAGAAGTCTCCGACCTGGGTGAGGCAGTCAAGTCCTACTGTCGGGATTTTGTTCTCGTTGGCCAATGAGAGAGGAGGCAGCGCGGCCAGGACAGAGGAAGCGGTGGCCAGTACTTCATTGCACAGAGCAACGTCTGGAGGGTTCTCAAGACTCCCACGTTGCCAACTCTGCCTTAACAGGGCAAAAAGCAGACTCAACCCAGTCCGGACGCCCATCTCTATGAGAACATCCGTGCCCGATTTCGTACGGGAGCTACCTGTTGACCAAGGTTCCGAGATGGACTCCGGAGCGCCTCCTTCCGCGCTGGAGGATGAAGGTTGGGGAGGCAGAGGAGCACGGAAACGGTCGTGATACTTGCTGTGGAGGGCGTAGAAGACCCTCTGGAGAACTATCAGCCTGTGGTGAACAGATAGGGCAAAGGGGGTCCGTGCCAGCATGCGGTGGGCCAGGCAGCGCTGGCTATGAAGCAGGGCAGACAGGTATTCCTCTTTCTCCTCCTCAGCGCTGGATTCATACTGGAAGTCGGGCAGACGCGGACCCATCAGGTCTTGCACGGGCTGGGCCAAGCCTACAACCTCCTTGTTGTAGAGAAGTTTTGCATAGAGAGCGGCAGCTCCATGACGCGTGGCCGTCTGAACGCTGTCCTCGGTGGCCCACGAGCCGTTCAGGTGCTCTTGCCACTTGAGCATCACGTGTGTCTGAGAAGGCACCATTACTTAACATCATTCACACACACATGAGGCCGAAAGCTGGAGAGAGAGAAAGAGAAAGCAAGAATTTTATTCATAATCAAGTCTTTAAGAAATAAAATTCAGGAACACTGACATATAGTATAAAAACAAAAATACATTTTATTATCATTTAAAATTAATTCAGTGCCATGTAATCAACAGGGCTATTTTTAATGGTAAACAGAAAATAATAGAGTAAACAATACTCATAAAAAATGTATACCTTGAATGCACTGTAAGTGGTTTTGGATTAAGTGTGCCAAGTGCATTAATATAAATTAAGACAGTTTTAATACACTTGATACACAAACAGATGCTGACGGGTTTCCATACAAGTCAAGGAGAAGAATATCTGTTAAACATGTCTGAATAAAAACATTGAATATTTGTATTATAAACAGTGCATGTTTATAATACAAATATTTGTGTGTCAATCTTGTATAAATAAAAATTTAAATTTGTGACCCTGCCTGTGAACACTCTCAGTCATTTTGGTGATCTACTGTTTTCTACATAAAATCATCCTACATAATGTAAAAAACATTCTGTGAGAATATAACCTTGATATCTTTAAGGTAATGTAAAAGATTGAAATCAATGTAAAATCAAGGTAAAATTGATGACTGAAATCAACCTTTTCTGTTCCAAAACTCATTATCAGATTATATGCTTTAATCTTAAAGGGGACATGTCATGAAAATCAGACTTTTCCACGTTTAAGTGCTATAATTGGGTCCCTAGTAGGGCTGCAACGATTAATCATGCAAATGCGCGTTTTCTCACTGAATGAATTTAATGAATTGCGCTCTCGTGCAGAAACTCCCTTTGTGCCACAGAAGTATAGCAGCATTACAAACGCTATTCCAGGAAATGTCTATAGGAATATTTATATCACTGTTCTTCAAATTGTTTCAGGTATTTTCATGATAATAAAAAATATTTTGAATGATGTTGTTTAACGAGTGTTGCTGTTTTAAAAGCACGCTATAAACGACTCCAACTCATAATGATTTTAGATTGATAAGGACCCACTGACCAAATTCCGTAGTAAACACACAAGCTGTGAATGAAAAACATCGATTTCAGAGGCATTTTTAGTCCCTAGTGCTTTTATCAACCTAGAAAATGTGAAAAAGATCAACCCAGTAACTTAATTTTGGTAAACCATTCCCTGCAAGCATGTGAAAAAATAGGTCATTGAAATTTGGCTCCCCTTATGATGTCAAAAGGGGATAATACTGCCCCTTAATCTGCACTATCCAACCACGGCACTGCTATTTATTGCAAAGATCAGCTCATTTGCATTTAAATTACACATCCAAAAATGGCACAGTGCACAGTTTTGCTCAAACCTACAAAGAGGCAATTTCAACACATTATAATAAACTATCTATATGATATCTTGAGCTAGAACTTCAAATACGTACTCTGAGGACACCAAAGATTTATTTCAAAGTCTTGTGAAATGTCCCCTTTAATTTCATAAATGGGGTTACATTCATTTGTTTTTGTTTTTAAATAAAGTAAAAAAGATTTACGAGGCAGACAGAATAATGTGACATGAAAACCTATCATACAGTATGAATGACTAGAGTATAAATGTGAATTCTCAATTGATTACTTTTGGTAATGGAGACCTTACAAACAGATGTCATTAGTTATGCTTGGCTGTACCTTTAATTGTTTTCTGCAGTCGACCATGAGCCCTGTACGCTGTAACACAAACACTCTTGAGCTAAAAGTTGCACAGCAGAATGACTCATCATGAGACCTCAGTTTTTACTCACAGTGCCTGTGTCCAAATTTGACAGTGATTGCAGACCTTCACACTCACACAGGAAAGCTTGACTTATGAAACAAATGAAAAGCCAAGCAAACTATAATGCCAGGGGGGTTAAAGGGGTCCCATTATGCCCTTCGACAATATCTTGATTTATGCCGCTTTTTAATTGCACAGTACCCCATTTGGAGCATAGTATTCTCCAAATCCTCGATTAGATGACTTTTTTTCGATTCTAAGGTCACAATTCGATTTTCGATTTTTAATGCTATGCCATTTTTATACTAGACTTTTATGAAATATAATATCTGACCTTGAACCCAGAGATACCATGTTAGTCATGCTGCTAGTGGAAAAATTTGGTACACGCTAGGCCTGGGCGAAAAATCGATTTAATGAATTAATTCGAATTTTTTGTTGTGGGCAATTTAAAAAATAAGTAATTCGATTTTTTTGTAATGGCGCATTTTTGGCTGCCCGGGGCTTCCGTAGCATTATTATAGCAACATCAACAACATCATAGCACACGTAAAACACAGCTGGGACTTTGATTCCAAGAGGGTGTTTATTTATTTATTATTCATCTCATAAATTGGGGTTACATTTGTCTTGCTTTTGATTAAATAAAAGCAAAATTTGCTTTAAGTTGTCTGCCATTTGTACTTATTGCTTTTCTTAATAAGTGGGGGGGGGAATCGGAAAAAATCGGAAGTCGAATTAAAAAAAATAAAATCGGAGATTTTATTTTTAGGCCAAATCGCCCAGCACTAGTACACGCATATACCTGATAAAACTAATCTTCCGTCAGATGAACATTCCTGTGAATACTTTGCACCTTAAAAACGTGTTTTTCCCACTTGGCAAGCCGACCGGACGTGACATGGGGGCGTGGCAGCATCGATGATTCCTTTTTTTAATTCGAAGTTCGAGTTGTGACTTAATTTCGATGTGACACCCTTAGTCGTTATATTTGCACTGACTACTGCTGTGACATAATACAAAAAGTGGGAAACGAGCATCGTTGGGATGCAGTGTTTCCCATACATTCATTTATTTGTCAGTTTGCTACAAAATTACAATTTACCACCACAAATAGATATTTGCACATCACGTTTGTCATTATGCCTCTGTCTCACATGACAGTTTCTGTACAAACACCCATGGCGTCAGTCGACGCACTCCGCTCTGTTGCACAAATGCCGTGCAGACATGCGCGTCTCGGATGTGCTGCCAGAAACTGCAAGGAAAACACTGGTATGGTGTTCCTAATTATCAGCCTGTGGATGTTTTTCACCACTAGAAGGGAGTTTGGGAAAGTACAACAAAGCACAGAGAACAACAGGTTTGCTTGAAACAGCTTCTCGATGCGTTTCGAAAGAGAGGTGTAAGCTGTGGACTGAGCCGTTGGTTGCAATTAAGAGTCTCACCACTAGATGCTGCTAAAAATGTACACCGTGGACCTTTAAATGAGTGAAATTGTGATGTTAGATTTTTATGGAAGAATTGAGTTGTTTTCCCATCAAGCCTTTGTTCTTGAAGTGTTTTTTTATCATTTACAGAAAATATCTTTCTTTGAAATGGATTTTGAGCTTTGTAACTTTGCAGACCTTTGTTATGTTCAAACATCAACACTACAGAATAGATAAAGTAAAAATGTGAAAAGGTGTAATTTGTCAATTCTGCACCACGTGCGTCACCAAATAGAAAATAATAAAACTATTCACAAAAATCTGTTTTGCACTTAGTTAGGGATTTATCCTACAAATGGCTTATTTTCCTAAATTAGTAGCGATCCTGTATACTTGTTGGGTACTTCTTGTTGTGCTGAATTTTCTGGGCATGGAAAAACACATTCAGTTTTATAATCCTTTATAATCCATAACAACCTTAAAGCCTTGGCATCTCTGTTTGAAACTAAAAATTGGAATTAATGTGCAGTTATTTACTTTTCATGGATGGATGTGAAACTGACCTATCATACCCAGCAGCTTTTATAAATCACTATGAGAAGTGTACCATGTGAATCAGGTTAAAGTAAGGAGACAGTTTTGAACACAGATGTTTTTCTGCACTTAAACTAAATTAAAATAAAAAAACAGATTGTAGCATTCATTTTCTAATACTACTTCTAGTTAATAAGATGTACTATTGGGTCAAGGTAAAATGACATTTCAAGGCTAAAATCTTCAGACCACAAACCAGACATGAGCAGCCTGGGAATTGAGCAACCTGGACCCATGCCTGGTCTTGGCTTGAAAAGTCTTGAGTCAGTTAAACCCAGTGGCCTTCGTTCCTTTAAGCTACCACCCCCAACCCCCCCCCCCCCCCCCCCCACTGGTCAACGTCCACATGCGAAATGACCCAGCACTTCTTTGGCTGCCCAAAGATCAGCCATACACCCCAGAATTTATTACGCCCAGGCCCAGCTACCTATACAGTTTCATGGTGTATAAAAATAAAAACGATGCATCTGAAGGCTGTTTCACAGTTATGTAAGAGGCAATATGGGACCAAGTGTCAAATTTCCCAAGAAGACCCTAACTAATTTTTCAAACCCACAACAAGGACTTCATAAAATGATGACCATGGCCTATGTAGAGAGAGTTTACACGCTGAAGTGTTTACTGGATTACAACATTTTGTCTTCATTATATTGTGTAGGGTGTAAATCCAGACAACTTAAGGTTGCATGTTGCTATTAATAATGAGAAAGAGGGAGTTATACATCCAAATAGTCATTTAAATTTTTTTTTTAAAAATAGCGCAACAGAATATACAATTATTATTAGAGATGCACCGATCGACCGGCCAGAGACCAGAAATGGCCCTTTATGACCTGTACCAGAGTCATATAAAGAGAGAGTTACGAAACGCTTTGATCTCGCCGCCGCGCGGTCACGTGATTCATGTAACGTTCTACAGTTCCTAACCAAGTAGGGCTTGGTTTTAGGTTTTCAGCTATTTTAGGTAAATATTAGCTTGTAATGTGAATTGATCACTATACTTACTATGTTTATAACGTTTTTTTTTTACTAGGGAGTAATGGAAATACAGTAAATCAGTTAATAAAGATAAACAGTTAATGATGACCCAAAGATAACTGTGGTTATCTATACCAACTACAGCAACACAGTTTATCTTTTATTTTTATAGCAAAAATATGGCTATATAAATGGCTATCAATCTGCTAAAAACATAATTCCTACACTTTTACTATATTAAAATCACAAAAAAGATCGCCAACGGCCAACGCGGTTATTTGTAACAGTGAAGCATAACAGAAACACACTAAATTCATATTTAATTGTATTTATAGTACACATTAAATGTTAATATAATTATACATGATTTTCGAGGATACATCACTCGTATTACTTACCAAACACAATGAAACACACAGCAGCATTGTGAAGCAGTGTGACTTTCTTATAAGGCATTTAGCTTGTCGCTGTTGCCCCCTAGTGTTACTCGTAATATATAAAAAAAGATAAGTATAAAGAAGATGGCCACCAGTAATAAAATATTAAACCATTAAATCTATATCATTCACACATTATACACAACTCATTAAAATATAAAAAAAAATCTAGTTATTATTAACGATAATCATTACCTACAGCAGCGTTCATAAAATATCACTGTTGACTATATTCATAAAATGTCCGAAAATGTAAAGAGAAACGGTAATTTCATCGATTTACCAGCAGGTGTCATTGAAATGAATGGGCTTCAGTGCTGCGTTTGGAACTATGCGTCACTACATGACACGCTGTTACTTCCGCATTCCATTCTTACAACGGTCGTCTATGTGAGTGTCGTAACTCTATTTTTATACGACTCTGACCTGTACTACCTGGTCAGTCTCACAACATTTCAATTCAGAGACAGTAATTTTTATCTTGTTCACACTGTCAGTCCAAATCCAATTTTGGTGCATATCCATTTTGACAGACTTACTGTCCGTATTGTGTATCACAACTGTTCAGATCCGATCGGTCCGTCCTGTTGCGTTCTGCCTTGTTCCGGATAATCTATGTTTCTATAGCAATGATGTTGTGCTTGGGAATGGGATGGGCGATAATTTGCATGTGATTGTCATTGTGCATCTCGTCAGTGAAGCCGGTTACGTGATTAGAAGTATATCGCCATCACCTGCTTTCAGATGGAGTGGCATTTACTACACAAAGCTGTTGTTCACTGACAATCGAGGCAATTTTGCAGTAATTATCGCGGACATATTGCCTGTGATATGTATGCGATATGGCCCAGCTTGTCAGTAAACTATGGCTGAGTAGTAAATGCTGCTCCATCTGAATAGCAGGTGATGGCGATTTACTTCTAATCAAGGAACCGGCTTTACTGATGGGATGCACATAATATCGCATGTAAATTATCGCCAATCCCTACGTCTCGCTGGCACAACAATCTGCCTCAACGTCTGACGTTATAGAAACCATATTCCCCAATACATGGACTTTCCCAAACACCCCTATCAATTTGTCAGAAATGCACTGTTCCAACGTTCTCGATGGGGTTGCGCTTACATGACATGACAGCATTACGTAACCAAAAAGCTACACAAATACGATCAGAACGGTCAGACTAAAATGGATTTTCGGAAATGCGATTTAAAACGGATTCCAAACCACCTCTGGATGTAGTCTGAAACGGATTAGAATTTGTCGAATTTGATTTGTTTTTGGCCGTTCACATGTTCTAATGTGATTGGATTCCAGTCGGATGTGCACCAAAATTAAATTTGGACTGACAGTGTGAACAAGGTCTTTGTTGCCAGTGGCACAAGGAATAATGTCACCGCCACACGCACACTCGCAGTGAAAGCTGCATTCCACCTTTATCCAACAGCAGCATTAATTTAGCTCTGTACCCGGAAACATAATCAATTTGACATAAAGATGAGCCGCCCTCACAAATCGCACCGTAATTAGAAACCCTCAGACTGTAAACAAAAATAAGACTTTTAAAAACACTTGCCTTTCAGCGTTTACGAAAACAAGTCAAAATGCTCTCGGGTTTTAGACCCGCAGTACTCCCGTGCCTGCCTATTCCTGCCCCGCATCCACACCGCAAATGCAGTTCGGGCGCCCGCCTAAGCTGGGAAATCCTACTGCCTTAACTAGGTTGTCCCCGCAAAAAAAATAGCTGCACAAAAGGCCGTCAAGTGCATCTCGGAGAATAGTGCGGACACGCTTTACACCGCGAGCGGGCACGCGCGCCACACGGCCGAAATAAGAGAAAGACGTGGTCCGGACTGTCACTGTCTGAAGGATAACTAGCCAGTTGATAAAACATCTCGAAGAATAGCCCGGACGCGCTTTGCACCATGAGCATGCACGCGCCCCACACGGCCAAAATGGTTCGTCACATTGACTTTCTTGGAGGATAGCCAGTTGATAAAATATGTGTCCGTGAGAACTGTTAGTGGACTTATGTTTTGGGTTTATTTAAGCCTGTTATTGTATTAGTCTATAGTTCTGCTTTAGTTGTGTTTATTAACCCTTTCATTTCACTTCATCATGCAGCTATTCCTATTAGAGGTAAAACATTTCATTCATTAATAATCTAGTGTGTGTTGTTTTTCTGTAATAGTTTCTTTAAAATTAAGTTTTATTTGAGTGTTTTAAATACAATATTTTAATTTTCATCATGCCGCGTACACCCCGCCCCTTTGATTGCCAACCCTACCACCTTAACTGACACATTTTCTGCAGGAAACCCTTAAATGACAAGATGATATGCAGGACTCTTCTCTGGATGACCTCTGATCTCCAGGCAGAGGCTTCAGAAATCTGATAAACTTCCTCAGCCCAACTCGAAAGTTGAGTTTTCCCGATTTGTTTAATCTCGTGTCTTATTACTAGGGATTGGGATGTGCCAGGATTTCACCGTAATTCATTTAATCGTTGCAGCCCTACTTAATACACATGCAGCCATTTACAAGCTGATCCTAAAGCAGCAATCAGTTTCACAACTGATATTTGGACATCTAACATAATGGCTTGACTGGTGAGAGCACTTTATTTAGAGATTTGTTCAAATGAAAAAAAGATCCTTTAATTTAATGCAGTTTGTGTGAAAGTGCCATGTTTTATCATTTATTTTATGATGATTTTTTTATGAAGGAAAAGTGGATTTTGTTTGTAGCCTATATGATCTAAATTATAGTTCTTTGAAAGAAAATCGGAATTCAGCAAAAATTGGTATCAGCAGGTCACACCTAGAGAAAAATCGGCCAGGAAAATTGCAATCGGTGCATCTCTAATTATTAGCAGTGTTTTTTCATAGCTCAGGTGTGCGTTTTAACCATAGACTGTAAAAAATAAGGATGTACTAGTGCCTGTGATTTAATCCATAGGTTTGTGAAGAGCTTTTTTGAAGTCAATAGTTGCCGTAACGATATACTACTAACCCCGGATTTCCACCGACTGCGGAGCGGCTGCAGATCGGCTACGCTGCGTTACGGCTCCGCACTCGGCCGTCCGTCAATAACCACCAGTTCCGTATTTGTTGCAGAGCGGCTGCGTGCTGAAGTGACGAGGACCCATGAGGTCTCGCAAATTCACGTGTTGATCGTGCGATAACCTAGTTCTGTCTCTGCCCATTATGCCGTTGAATTATGACGTTTTTACAAACCAGCCCAGATCACAACACGAGATCTCGCGTAGACAGAGCAGTACATCAAATCCATCCAAAATTCAAAAAATAAGAAGGCTGCTAAAACATTTATTTATGCTCTATCTTTAATGTATTTATTTGAAACTCCCCCAGGCTCTGTTCTTGTCTATTATTTGTTGTTTCTGTATTAATGACTTTATTTGTGTGTGTGTGTTTGTAATGTTTGTATTGCAAAGATTTAATAAAAAAAACATGAATTCTCGCGAATTCAGGTATGATCACGCGATAAAGTCATTGCTCCGCCCTGCGGAGCTGTCCGGCATCCTTTAAAAATAGAAGCTATGCGTATTTATGCCGGAGGGCTGCGGATGGCCGGAGCTGTGACGGATTCGGAGCGCAGTCAGTGGAAATACACACATTGACTTGAATGGAAACCGATTGACTCCGCCGCCGTTCCGCAGCGGATCCGCAGCCGCGCTGAGTCGGTGGAAATCCGGGGTAACAGTTACGTCTAGAGTACCGAAAAAGTGCTTTAACTAGCCGTTGTTTATGTTTGTTATTTTGGTAATGTTGTTCACTTTGTACTGCAAAGTTTTCTCACTGGTGAATGAGACATGAGATGTGGACGTCTGGTCTGTGCGTGTTCATGTGTTTTGAAGGAGGCGGGGCTTTGGATGACGATTTGAATGGAGGGTGAGATCATGATTTCGGTGCTAGTAGGCTACCGTTAGCATTTTTCAAAATCAGATACCCTGCCTTTAACTTACAAAATGGCAAAAACTACTATGTTGAGGAGGACAAAACAAAAGAAGGGTCATTCTTACAAAACAGTACATTTTCACGTCCCATCTTACAGGATCTTTCTTAATTTACTTTGCATCATTTGTTGATTTATAAAATGCATTTTTTTTATTAAAAATTTTATATTAATAACTAAGTAATTACCACAATTAAGCAAGTAAACAAAGGAATTAAAAATTATTTACTTTAAAAAATTGTTAAACTGAAAGAAAAAAAACTTCAGTAGGGAACCAACATGGAATCGCAGGGTCATTCCCAATGAAGAATGACGCTTGAATCAAGTCAGACACGCGTACAGCCAGACAGCCAAGTTTTTTCCACCACCAGCTGCCTATCACTGTTGACCTTGTGTTGAAGTTGAACCCAAAAAGACAAGAGACGTGAATACAAACCAACCAGTCAGAATAGCCCGAGCGGCTGACTAATCTGAAGCAACTGTGACAACTAAAGCTTTGGGACAGCGTGAGCTGCTCGCGTTTCAGACACCAGACTTTAAAATATCAAACACATGTCAGTGGTTTCTGTGCCAAGGAAAGGCAATATATGTGATGTACTTGTCTGTGGAGCTCATCTTATGTGGGTTCGTGAAAAACATATCAGAGAGCCAAATATCTTCTAATCCTTAACCTTGCAATACTGTACATGCTTGCTGTTAGCAATGAGTTGTATACAGTCTAAACATTGCCATTACAAAAGCAGGGCAAGTGTTGAAGCACAATATTTGAATGCATGCAAATGTGACACATGAAAGTCATCATTTCTATAACCTTTTTTTAGCTAAACAGCCACATAAAGTATCATAAACAAAATTCTGCTTAAAAATGGTGTTGCATAAAAAAATATTTCATAAAATGACATAAGGGTGAGGGAAATAACAAACTAGCCCTTTAAATGTCGCTCTCAAAAACCCAGTGATGATAATTCATGAATTCGAGACCATAACCAATTGGTTTACCAGCCCACCTTAACCACTAGCTTACCCAAACTGCCATCTTTATACTGTAAGCGTGGTGGACCCGAGGAGACCAGAATGTATCAGATCAGATCCTACAGACAACAGATGCATCTGATCTCACCTCACCCTGCACAAGCATGCGTTCAGACACGTTGTAACAATCCGCAACACGGCGTTAACCCCTGTCAGATCTGTTACCACAGCAACATACATGTACTGTAGTGTTACTTGGGCAAGAGTAACATTGTTGCATCAGCTGGTGCTCGTGAAGATACAAAAATAGCTGACATCTATACGAGGACAACTGTTTAATGGTCCAGAATTGTATATTGTCCAAATAAATACAAAGGATTCAGTGTATGTAAGCTTACCAAATGATCCGTTCCTCTCTCTTCCTTATGTCATTCACGCCCAGTGTCAACTGCCCCCCGCGAGGCGCTTCAAACCTACCGGTATGGACGAAAATCCTCTGCTTTATTATAAAACATATCCCTTGTCTACATCTAAAAATATACACTAAAATGAAACCATAAACTAGTATCGATAACTAAACAGCACCAGGAGTAAATAAGTTGCGCAATGCGAGGACGAAACGCCGGTTAATCTCGAGCTGGAGGCTGTTTATAGTAGGTTACCGCTCCGCAAGCTGTGTGCTGTTGTTGCCATGAAAAACACAAGCGTAGGGATTCGTGAATAGACGTTCAGCGGAGGAATCTACGCATTCAGCGTAATATCGTGACGTCACGACGTTTTAAAGGGTCCGTTATGTTGCAAGCACTGAATTGATTACTCATGTTGGTTTTGTCAGGGTGAAAAACACGTATCTTTCCATTGTATACATACAAAGATGTGTTGGGTTGAATTGGATTAAAAAAATAAACGGAACATTGTTTTACAGCTAACTGGATTGGACATATTGGAATATACTTTATCGATCAAACACTTGATAAAGAAAAGGAATATCTTATTCAAATGTTGATTTTACTGGGGAAATTTAATATTCATAAAGTAAAATGGTCTGACTCCAAACCAAATTTCTCTAATTTTAAAGGGGCCATGGCACAAAACCTTTTTAAGATGTCAAATAAATCTTTGGTGTCCACAGAGCACATATGTGAAGTTTTAGCTCAAAATACCATATAGATAATTTATTATAACATGTTAAAATTGACACTTTGTTGGTGTGTGCAAAAATGTGCCGTGTTGGGTGTGTCTTTTAAAATGCAAATGAGCTGATGACGTGCAAACACTGATCACAATGATGGTTGTTTGTTGCAATTGAAACTCAATTTTTTTCTCTCTCTTTTTTATTCTGCACTAAATGGCAGTGATGTGATTGGATAATGCATATTAAGGGGGCAGTATTATTCTAATAAGAGCTCCTTATGACATCATAAAGAGGGCCAAATTTCAACTACCTTTTTTTGTATGTGCGTGTAGAGAATGGTTTACCGAAACTAAGTTAATGGGTTGATCTTTTTCACATTTTCTAGGTTGATAGAAGCGCTGGGGACCCAATTATAGCACTTAAACATGGAAAAGGTCTCATTTTCATGCCATGACCCCTTTAAAAATGAGCTTAAGAATTATTGTACTATGATAAAGAACCATAACAGTATAAAATCAGGTACAGCTTACAAGATTACAAGCAAATATGACATTACATCATTTTTTATTAGTTTTTTAAATTTATTTTGTATTAACTCTGGCTTGTTGTTTGTGTAATAATTGTATACTTTTGTTTAATTGCAATCTTTCTTATTGTACTGTTGTATTATGGCAAAAAAAAAATATGAAGCAGTTTATTTATTTTTATTTTTATTTAGGAAAGTAGTATAGGCTACATAAAAAGATGTGGTCTCATGCAAAACATTTAGTTTAACTTCTTATTCGGAAAACTAAACACTGAAAACGTAATGTTTAAAAACCACAACAATTTATGCAAAACTGATTTTTTAAATTTTATTTTCTGGCACATGTTAGGCCTAATGTGACAGTAGGTCTACCTCTTGTGTCACTTAATAATAATAATAAATGTACTGATAATTAGTTGTACGATTTGTGTCTATTTTAAATATATCTATATAATTTATCATAATTTTACTGTTTTTATCATTTAAAATTAAATTGAAATGAACAATAAACTAAATAAGAACAATATAAACATATTTCATATGTATTTAGGCTATAATAGATGTATCATCGTTTTATATGTTTTGATGCTTCTTTACTTCGTGTTAAAAATATAGATGTAGATTTTTTGCATAAATATTTGCGTATTTTCATTTCTGGCCAGACTGTAAACCTGGTTGTCCCGGTTAGCAATTTAATCGAAAACCAATCTTTATTGCAACGAGAGGACTTTTGTGCTGTCTTCAATAGCGTCTACCCCACCTAGTGGTGAATAAACCCTTTGCAGTTTTTCATTAGCTCAAAGTACCACGTTTTGTGGCATGGTGCCATTGTGATGCCATGCATTCTTTTAGCACCCTTTGCTTGATTAGCTTTAAATACATTGGCCATTTCCTCAACCAGCGTCACTGTTGACTTTTGATGCTTTTTAAACAATATTTAAAGAGCCATGATGGATATTTGTCAGACGACAATGTCTAAATGTTAAACATTTAAGCCTATATGCTTTAAGATCAAGAGGATTGTCGTGAATTTTGACAGGTCGTGTTATTGTACCAACATATGATACAATCAAGCATCATTTAGGACTTTAGGGTAGAGGCGAGAAATTTCTATAAATTAGATATAAATAAGAGTTAATTTCTCCATTTGTGAAATTGTGTTATACACGGGTCAGAACAGGAGCCAGGAACCGCCGGGGTCACGGAGGGCATCTTCAAACAAACAACTCCAGAATTGAAATGACATCATTATGCACGAATTTCAATTCCTGGATGGCAGCACAGCTCTAATTCCACTTCCACGCCGGATCTCTAAAACAAGAAAGAGGGGGAGACTGGCAAATAGACAACAACACCGGATTGAGGAAATTGACGATGGCATTCAATGTGCAAAACAAACTTGTTTAAAGCTGACAGCAATGCAGCCCGGCCTGCCTAATTCCCAATCACATCTAAGAAGAGCGCAGCTCCTCCCCGGTGCGCAACAGATCAGGATCGCACACAGTGTGTTGAGTATCGAATTAAGTCATGCATTTATACGCAATTACAGTGTTTGTCTTCTTGATGCTCAGAGATGCTGACGCTTGGGGTCTGGCTGGTAAATACGCAGTGAACTGTCCGGAGAAATGTAACGCGGCCATGTGCGGCTCGACGCAGCGCTGCAGGCGCACGGTGTTGGATGACTGCGGATGCTGCCAGGTCTGCGCCGCGGGACGGGGAGAACACTGTTACCGAACCGTGTCCGGGATGCACGGAGTCAAGTGCGGACCGGGGCTCTTCTGTGACTTCTACAAAGATGAGGATGATTATGGAGATGAATATGGCATCTGTAAAGGTAGCGTGAGAAAATCTAATGCACCTGCTGTTAGAATAGATCGTGATCTTATTGAATGAAATCAATAATATTTAAATCACTTAATATTCAGCTCAACCTTTCACACAAATTATATAAAAAATGCATCATATTTACGATTTTGTCGTGGTGTAACTAAACTTTTGGTAGTGAGACCAAGACCAAGATAATATAAAATATAAAAATATTATATATTATTGGTAAACCATTTTTGGGGGGGTTCTCTTTAAGAAACCAAACATCCATTACTTACCTTTTAGTCTGAAGAACCTTTCTTCAATACAAAGAACATTTGTATTGAAAAGTTCTTTAGAAAGTTCTTTATGGAACCATAGAGACCAATAAAAACCTTTTTAGGAACCTTTATTTTTAAGAATGTAAGGGTGTATATAGATTAAAGTTTAAATAAAACTTTGGTTTTGGCACCATATAGACTAATGAAGACGCAACTCCTGAGTGCCTTTTCTGCAGGACCCCTTAAATTATTGCCTAATGTATTATGTAAGATCAACGTGAGATGGTAAATGAACAGTCATTGCTTTGTATTAGGGAAACACACTGTTTACACACCAATTATACACAGTCTAGCATTTAATTGTGCGTTTACGGCAACTTCTAAGTGCATTTAAGATCTGAATTAACTTTTCAGATCCTTTTACTTTAATGGGATGCACATTTAAAACACTGGATAAAAAATTAAGCATATTTTTAAGTACTACGACTGGTAATGACTTGAACCCTGAATGAAAGTCACAGTGATTATCTGCAACAAATTAGCCAAATCCTGTAACTAAGTTGTTAAATGAACCATGAAATCCTGGGTGACGTGTTTGGGTTTCTCTCAACAGACTGCATGTATGGAACGTACGGTATCGAATGCAGAAAAACATGCAACTGTAAAGCAGGTGGACTCTGTGACAGAGAAACTGGAGCTTGTTTGTCGTTTAAATTTTTGGCTAAAATGGCCAAAGTTAAATCCCAGGCAAGCGAAGGTAAGCTTTTTGTTATAAAAGTTTTTGTGTATAAACAAGTGTAAAAATTAGGGCTGTCAAAAGATTAATCACGATTAATCGCATACAAAATAAAGATTTGTGTTTGCAAAATATATTTATGTGTAATTATAATGTATATATAAATACACACATACATTTATAAAATGTTTATGTAGTGTTTATATAATATAAAATATCAAAATATATACATGTAAATGTTTCTTAAGTACATACATGCATTTATATATGCAAAATAATTTCACACAGTGCACACACATATCACAAACTTTTATTTTGTATGCGATTAATCGTGATTAATGTTTTTACAGCCCTAAAAATGTAAATATAGTTAAATATGTTATTGATTTTGTTTTATATGACAGTTAATGAGCTGGGCTCAGGTGACTCCAGATCAGATACCAACAGCGACAGATCATCCGCTCGTAATTTCCTCACCCCTCGCTGACAGCAATTCACTAATCTTCATTTAAACAGTGTACATGTAGCAAAATAAATTAAAGGACCAAACTGATATATTTTAATATGTTTTAAATAGCAGAAGATGATGATTATATTGTTTTATTTGGTATATCTTACAGATATATTTTAAAGACATGTTATGTCTTCAATCCAAAGCGTTTCCAGCATGCATTGTGATGCAGATGTATACTCTCATGCACATGCCTACATGAATTACACACCGGTTTAGACTGGTCTTACAGGATAGTCATCCAATATTTTTCTTCATAAGTTATAACTTTTTAGGTAAATTGGTCTAATTTGAATCTGAAAAGTCACTGCTAGTTTGATACTTCATGACTATATTACAAATCAACATTTAACAGTATTTATATAATCATATTTAATGACAAAATCATTTATGTATGAGGCTCAAAGCAAAGGATGAACATTAGGGTCACTGTTTTTTTTACTGATATGACATCACACATTTGACCACATGGCTCTGTATCATTTGTATTAAGGAGATGATTTTAAGTTATGTACTGTATATTTTAATCTGTGTTGTATTATGAGGTGATGTTTTGATGGACATAATATTAATTCTTATTTCTGTTTATATGATATTTAAATTAAAGAGATATCATTCTAAGAAAAAGACACAATCTGTTGGTTTCTTTCTTTCACAGTAATAATGGATGGATGACTCTTTGTGTAAAGAAAAGTTTTGCCACATTTGGGTGTGTAAGCTGTCCAAAGGGGTGCTGATTTGGGAAGTTTATTTAAAACACAATCTAAAGTGAAAAAAGGCAATTGCAAAAGGAAGCGCAAAAGGTCATGGGTTCAAACCCAGGAAATACACACATACTGATAAAAAAAATTATACATTGTAAGTCATTTTGGATAAAAGTTTCTGCAAAATGTGTATATTGAAATGATTAAACAGTATAACATTACACTACAAAATGTGACAAAACTGCCCAGACCTCTCATTTATGAGAAATATCTGTCCTATAATTACACAGTTTAATGTTTCAGTCAAATATGCTTTATTTCTGTAGTCGCCTATTGCCTAAATGTATGTTTATTCTATTGTCCTTTATGGCTATTACAAAATTACTATACTAAAGAAAAATATTAGTTACAGACACAATAGTTACAGACACAATTTTACAACAACTATGAGAAAACAAGCATGAGAAAAATGTTCAATGAACAGTTGAGAAAACAAGCCTTTATTCAATGACATGAAAAGCGTTGTGATAACAAGCCCCAAGCACATTAGGCAATGGCTTGTATTAAACACCTAATTAAAGCATATTTTTTAAGATCATGTGAAAACATATTTTATGTTCAAAGTTGCTTCAGTTAAATCTGTATCTAAACATCTCATCTTCATCCTGAGCAAATGCACTTCAACACAAGCGCTCTGAAAATATCCATAGCATACTATTAATAACCATCAGATCCTCACCTCAGAGTTCTCATATGAGGCTGTTTCCCAGCATCCCATGTGTTTATTTCCTGTGTTTCCTGACACCTGTGAAAATTGCCTTTCTTCCTGTTGTTGTTGTGTCTGCCCCTGGGACAGGATTCAAAAACGGCTGGAATTTGTCAACCGATACACGTCACTGCGGGACAGGCTTTAGGAAAACTATTCGCCTCCGTCACCATCATAATATGGTTCACTAAACTTTAGCCCTGGTGCAAAAAATAAATAAAATAAAACATGACATTCATGACAATATGTTTTCATGTTAACCTTTTCTGAATCAACTTACTTAATGGTGAATAAAAATTGGTGAAATTTCTTTATCTAATAGATTATTACAAAAATTTAGTGCTATATAAAAATTATTAAAGGTGATGCTTGGAATCTGATTTTCATGTGGGTCATTAAAGGAAATAAAACAGCATAAATTCAGTCATTTCCACCTAGTATTTGTATGGACAGAAGTCTTCCTGTCAGTGCTTATTTTTGGAGACCCATTCATGAGTTTTTCTTAAGGATTTTCCTTCTTTTTTTATGCATTGTTTCCTCAACAGGCAAAGAGATTCTTTCCTTCGTAGGCCAGAATGAGCTCTTGTATGAGACATCTTTGACTTCATGGCTTGGCCTTTGACTCTCATTAAAAACTCAAGTGTTTTATGATTTATTATTTTATGTGACCCTGTCTGTAAAATCCAAGCTGAAAGTATCATAATCTAATATTAAATAATGAATACATCTCACTCATTGATTTCGATCTTTGGCCTTACTCAGTCAATATTAAAGACATCAGTGAAATATTTTCACATAATGTTCTTTAAATTATAGGAGGATGTAGAAAACAGTATCACAAAAAATGACTTTATCTTGTTTTTTACCGCCTTAATTCGAAGAATCTGGTAAGAATTTTACACAATACTTTGCCATAATAACACATTTTAACAAATTGTTTTTTAGGAAAGTTTATATGTTTTAGTAAAAGTGTATGAGTTTACCATCTGGCCTGAAGAAATAGGTCTTGTACTCAGTGGCGGCCGGTGACTTCTTTTTTCGAGTGCGCACGATGTGAAGTTCGTCAAAACATATGTAGCCCATCGTGTGTGGTTCGTCAATTTAAAATATGCGCATTAAGTGATCCTATGTGCATCATGTGGCTTTGCAAAAATAAGTGCCTGCTGCAGACGCGTCTAAAGGGTTTATGATAAAAAAAGACGTTGCCAGATACTTGCCTCATATCATGCGTAATCAGAGTTTACTGTTAAGTGAGTGTCTTGCGTGTATTTTGTGAACGTGAGCGTCTCTTTTATCATAAACGGTTTTGATGCGTGTGCAGCAGGCACATATTTTGAAAACACGAGCGACACACATGACACTCCAAACATATGTGATTGGACTTTGCGCCCCTCGGAAGAACAGTCACCAGCCGTCACTGCTTGGACTGTATAGGCTGAGTTGGGTATTAAAAATTCATTATAGTACTGCATTGTGTGAAGTGATTAATGTTCTCACACACCTTAGCTGTTATATGTTATACCAATACTAATACTAATACTAATAAGCTATTATACAAGTTTTGCACATTTGTAACCCTGGACCACGTCATGTGTCATGTGTAAATATTAAAATTTTGTGCTGCATCCTACTGCGCAGGATCACACATGATCAAATATGAGGTAAAATTTAATGCAATAATGCGTTCCTCTAATAATTTAATCTAAACATATTTTTTTTAAATCATTATTGAACATTAAAATCAATCACGTGGCTATAGCTTATGTCATTTTCGTTTATGGATTTAAAATTACATTAATTTCATAGGATAATGCAATTGTTGTGCAAAATGCATTAATGACACAATTAAACAAGTCATTAAACAAAATGTAAATAAACAAAACATGCCGTTTCAGATGTAAATATGATGCCAATAATATGTCATAGTATTTGATATAAAAGTTATTTTGCATGAAGGTGGGGCGCTCAGATTGTTAGAAATGTAGGTGCCATGGAAAAGACTGAAAGCTCTATATATTTCGTTTGATGTAGTGATGCACCGATGTATCGGCCGCTGATATTTATCGGCCGACTTTTGATGAATTTGAAACCAACGGCATATCGACAATAGCACCAGAAAGGCAGATACCGATTGTTTATTAATTAACTGCATAAAGAAATCCATATATGTAAAAAATGAGTTAATGTTGTTTATCAAATAAATGCTAAGTAGCAAAAACCACCTTTGAAGGTTGTCATGCTGTCTTATTATATTTGTTTTAGCTTAATTTGTGCCTCTCTTATTATGTTGGTCAATTGAATGTTAATTAGATCCAATCCATGTTCAGTAAAAATAATTTGATGCAGAAATAAACTAGCTAATAGACCAAACTGTATAGTATTGTATACAAGTGTTTAATATTGCTATCGGCATCGGTTTCGGCCAGAAGTTGTCTGTTTAAATCGGCATCGGTATCGGCTCAAACAAATCCTATCGGTGCATCCCTAGTTTGATGACTGTGTATGCACAAATTTCGAAAGCTGTGCACACTGTGTCCCCTTAAAAAAAGTTGGTGCATGACGCCCCTGCACTCCCTTAACGGTAAACTCTGATTACGCATGAGATTATGTGAGTATCTGGCAAACACGAGCGTCTCTTTTATCATAAACCCTTTGGGCGCGTCTGCAGCAGGCACTTATTTTGACGGGACACGTGATGCACATAGGATCACTCGATGTGCAGAACACATATTTTGAAATTACGAACCACACACATGACGGCTACATGCATGTTGTGACAAACTTCGCATTGAGTGCCTTCCAAAAAAGAAGTCACCAGCCGCCACTGCTTATGACTGGTTTTGTGGTTCAGGGTCACTTTATGCATTTGACAGATGCCAAAGTGACTTACAATGCATTTAATCTATACACTGTAAAAAATACTTTGCTGCCTTAAAATTGTTTGTTAAATCAACTGAGATTTACAACTCATGTCAACAGAGATGAGTTGTCACAACTTCTAAAATATAGTTGAAAAAAGTCAACTTAATTTTATAAGTTATAACAACTCACCTGTAGTTACAACAACTCATCTCTAGTCAAGATAAATAATAGTAAGTTGAAATGACTTGTAAATCAGTGTTTATTCAACAAAAAATTTTAAGGCAGCAAAGTATTTTTTACAGTGTACATATTATCATTATGTGTGTTCCCTATAATAAAAAAATGGTACTAAAAGAACTAAAAGCTTGCAATCATAGGGAACCATTTTAAGCGCTACATAGTACCTCTGTAGAACCAAGTGGTACTAAAACAAGACTATAGATACACTTATGGTTCAATATATGGTAAACTACATAAGTGATGTTTAGCACTAAAAATGGTTCCCTTATGATTATGAACAAGTGAACTTTTAGTGCACCATTTTTTTAGAGTGTAGGATTTAAACTCACAACCATCTGCACTGCTAACGCAATGTTTTACCAATTGAGCTATGGGAACACTAGGAACTAATTTCATTGCAATTAGTTATTTTTGGAACTAAAGTTGAATATTTCTCACACTTCTATAATACGATAAATTTGTCATTGTTCTTTTCTTCACATGGGTGACCATGACCTGAGCAGCACACAAAAGCATGGTGAGATAGAGGGAGAGAGAGACCTAGAATGAGTGAAAGAGAGAGAGGTTTCTGATAACAGGGATCTGCTCCGTGCGTCTCTCAGGCACGAATCCTCATCACTCCCTTGAGAACCGTGGAGCTGGGAGTCTTGCGACCAAACAAAGACCTCGTTTGGAAAAACAGGAAGGAGCTGGTGAGAATCTGACTCCCTGAACACGTCAACAACGCTCTTCAGAAACAAAGGTGCTTAAAGCACCTTGTAAATAGGCCTGATTTACGACAACCGACCGTGTTGATATTACTGCAACAGGTTGTTTACTACAGGTTGTTGAACGGAGTGCATAACGCCAAGCAGAACAAGTGTCAGGTCAAGACCTTCAGGGAAATTAAGCGACGTCTGGGTCCTGCGCTTGGACAACAATGAATCGGATGTCTAAATTTAGGAATAAACACGCAGGCGACAAATTGATTAGATGTTTGGAATTCCAAAGGCCTACAGAGTCGCGAAACGCCCTCCAATAATATCTTGACATTGCTTTGAAGGTGACATATGCGCACACACTTTACAGATTGATTCAGTCCCAGCTGAGCACTTTGTACGGCTGATGCATGCAGTAATTGCTCTCCTATAATACAGTAAGGAATTAAAAAGGTGTTAAGGTGCATGTGAAGTGCGTTCGGGTGTTCTGAACTGTAGTCAGTTCACACAAAATGTTCCTCTGGTGGCTCTCTGTCTTTTTAATAAAACTATATCTAATGTAACAAATGTGACCTTCCAAACACTGTTCTGGGTATATTAAAAGAATACAAAGCTTAAGTCTTATCTAGCATAATTAAGGTTGATGCAATATATATCCTCTGGTCTTTCCTTACCCTTTGGTTTTAGACATTGTAAGGTAGGTCAAATGATTAATATCATTTATATAAAATAAAAGTTTGTGTTTGCATAATTTATGTGTACTGTGTATAATGATGGTACAGGCCACCACCACCAGACTTGTTGTTTTATAACTTTTATTGTCCATCCATATTTATTTTTTCAATCTTTTTTTATTGATATTGATAATAGATTATGCAGGAAATATGTACAATAAATAAATAAATAAATAATTTAATGACTAAATGTCTTAGGCATCGTCTGTGTTTAGTGTGACCTCTCTTGGCACTAAAAACATCTTGAGCGTTTTTGAGCAGAATGAAGCAAAAGACTAATTTCTTTAAAATTCGAAATTAGGATTTAATTTTATTTAGGTTTAAGAAATCCTGCAGTTTCCTGGAAGGGGAGTTTACCCCAAAAACTTGACACATCAGTTTTCTTATACAGTTTTTAATACTATATACACATTTCCTGAATGTATTCTATTAAAGAGACTGAGAAACATTTATATATTCAATTCAATCAATTATTCAAATTAATTTAATTTAATTTTTTATTTTTATTTTATTATATATGATCACTATAACATTGCAAAAACAACAAATGTAATTATGGCATGGTAGCCTAAGACTTTTGCACAACACTGTATATATGTATGTACAAATAAAATATTATATATATTATTATTACATAATAATTACACAGTACAAACACAAATATATTATGCATACACAAAAGTTTTACTTTGTATGCGATCGATCGCAATTAATCGTTTGACAGCTCTAAATTCAACACTATCTCATTGCAATTTTGATGTATTTTCGTAGAAAATCGTACGACCAAATTCGTAAGTTACTGTTCGCTGTCAAAAAAAGAAAATGCAGCATGAAGTTAAAACAACTTGGTTTTGCAAGTCAATTCAACCTACTATTTAGAGTTATGACCTGTGATAAGTTGACATAACATAAAAACAAATTGAAATTGTTTAAGTTAAAGTAACATAAAAAAATTATTTGACAAAAATGCTGCTTTTTTTAGATGGTACTATTTCCTTTTGCCCCTGTGACGTTGGGTTTAGGGGTGGGTTTAGAGATGTGGTACCATTATTGTTTTATTTTCTAATAATTGTATGTAAAATAACTTTGTACGAATTCATACACTGTAAAAAATGCTTTGCTGCCTTAATTTTTTTGTTAAATCAATTCGGATTTATAAGTCATTTCAACTTATTATTATTTATCTTGACTAGAGATGAGTTGTTATAACTACAGGTGAGTTGTTATAACTTATAAATTCAAGTTGACTTTTCTCAACTATATTTTATAAGTTGTGACAACTAATCTCTGTTGACATGACTTGTAAATCTGAGTTGATTTAATAACAAAATTTTTTTTTACAGTGTACAAATTAGTCAATTCGTAAAATACTTTCAGCACGAATTCCTGTGAGTGTTATGACCTAGTTTCTTTCTCTCTCTTTCTCTTCATTCTTTTACACACACACACACATTCACTCACTCATTAGCCGCTCTCATTACCTACAGCCGCAGCTGTTTCCACTCTCTCCTCTCTCCACCTGTCTCTCATCATCTCTCATTAACTTTGGCTTTATCTATCGTGCTCTGTCTTTGTCTCATTGTCAGATTGTTAATTCAGTGTGAACTTGTTTTACAAGTCGAGCAGTTACGCTAAATATTGTCTTCAGTCCTATCGTGTCGTGTCGTGTCCTGTCTGGAGTATTTTGTCATCTGTTTGCTGTCAATTCATTGGTGTTACCTTGCATCCTCTATCGTGTGCTATTACAGAACTCTGGCGAGTGTGGTGTCTAAGAGGTACCTGTGAGGGGTGCTCGTTTGCCTCCTGCCTCGCCATCACCTGTACCAGCTGCCCTGTGAAGCCTTGCTGCCACTTTCATTGTTACTCTGCCACAGAGGACTTTATGTGACCCCTTTGCCAGCCATCTGGATATTTTTCTGTTCGTCTGAGTTTGTGTTGATGCCGTTATTTTGCCTGTGGTCAGCTCCATTAAACTGTGAACTATTATTCTGCTATTTCCTGCATTTGAGTCCTTCATTTCCATAACAGAACAATCTGACCAAGCATGGACTCAGCGGGTAGCAGCCCCTTCCAAGCAGCCGGTCCTTTTCAGGTAGCCGTCGAGCATCAGGGTGCCCTTCTAGGTCGGCACGAGGAGGACATCACCGCTGCCAGACATGCGGTTGAGACGCTTGCAGCCCAGATGTCTGACCTCTCGCAGCAGGTCCATCATATCCGCCAGCCGCGGGTCTCTTCACCGGAAGCTCATGTTCTGCCAGAGCCGCGTATAAACAACCCTCCTGTCTATTCGGGTGAGCCCACTCAGTGTCGTGCCTTCCTGACCCAGTGTGAGGTGGTTTTCTCTCTTCAGCCGGTGACTTATGCCAGGGAGCAAGCGAGGGTCGCCTATGTCATCTCTCTCCTCGCTGGCCGCGCTTGTGAATGGGGTACGGCTAACTGGCAGGCGGATTCGGATTGCGTCCTCAGCTTTGCTCAGTTCAAGGAGGAGATGATCCGGGTTTTTGACCGTTCTGCTCACGGCGCCGAGGCATCGCGTCAGCTGTCCGTTCTTCGTCAGGGCAGGAGCTCTGTTTCGGATTTCTCCATAGAGTTCCGTACTCTCTCTACTACCAGTGGCTGGAATGAGCCGGCTCTCATCGCCCGATTCCTGGAGGGTCTTAATCCTGAGATCAGGGAGGAGATTTTCATTCGGGAGGTTCCCGCTTCGCTCGATGACCTCATTGCCCTGGCTATTCGGGTCGAGAGACGTTTCGATCTACGACGCAGTGCCCGTCGCATGGAAACTACTTTCCCCTCTACTTCTTCTGTCAGAACTCTCCCCGTTACTGCTGGAGTTGAGCCCGAGCCCATGCAGTCGGGAGGTCTACGCATCTCTCCTAAGGAGCGAGAGAGAAGGATCACTAACCGTTTGTGTATGTACTGTGCAGCTGATAATCATTATGTTTCTACCTGCCCAGTAAAAGCCAGCGCTCGTCGGTAGGTGGAGGGTTACTGGCGAGCGCCATCACACGGAAAACCCCTTCCAGGTCTTGCACGTCACTTCCAGTCATGCTTCATTGGTCCGCTTCATCGGTTGCCAGTTCTGCCTTAATCGACTCTGGGGCAGAGGGAAATTTTATTGATGAGGATTGGGCTCTACAACAAGGTATTCCCCTCATGCATTTAAGTGACAGTACTCCTTTATTTGCCTTAGATGGCAGTTCACTACCCAAGGTACAGAAGGAGACTGTTCCCTTGACTCTTACCGTATCTGGTAACCATAGAGAGACAATTTCTTTTTTAATTTTTCGTTCTCCTTTTACCCCCATTGTCCTGGGTCATCCTTGGCTTAAACGCCATAGTCCTCATATTGATTGGTCTAAGGGTTCTGTTGTGTCTTGGGGATTGTCTTGTCATGTTGAGTGTTTAGTATCTGCTGTCCCTCCTGTCTCGTCTGTTTCTGTGTTTCAGGAAGAGCCTGGTGATTTGTCTGGAGTCCCGGAGGAGTATCACGATCTGCGGGAGGTTTTCAGTCGTTCACGGGCCACCTCTCTCCCTCCTCATCGTCCATATGACTGCGCCATTGATCTCTTGCCGGGGACCACGCCCCCTAGGGGTAGACTCTATTCTCTGTCGGCTCCTGAACGGGAGGCGCTAGAGAATTATCTTTCTGATTCACTTAGTGCGGGTACCATTGTTCCGTCGTCTTCTCCCGCTGGTGCGGGGTTTTTCTTCGTAAAGAAGAAAGACGGATCGCTCCGTCCCTGCATAGATTATCGAGGGCTGAATGACATCACTGTTAAGAATCGGTATCCTTTGCCATTGATGTCTTCAGCCTTCGAGATCCTGCAGGGAGCTAAGATTTTTACCAAGCTCGATCTCCGCAACGCATACCATTTGGTGCGTATTAAAGAGGGAGACGAGTGGAAGACCGCCTTTAACACGCCCCTCGGTCATTTTGAATATCGGGTCCTCCCTTTCGGTCTAGTCAACGCCCCCTCCGTGTTTCAGGCTCTTGTCAATGATGTTCTCCGTGACATGCTTAACATTTTTGTGTTTGTCTATATTGACGACATACTAATCTTCTCCCCGTCTCTCCAGGTTCATGTCCAGCATGTACGCCGCGTTCTTCAACGCTTACGTGAGAACCGGCTATTTGTCAAAGCAGAGAAGTGTTCGTTTCACGTATCTTCGGTCACGTTTCTGGGTTCAGTAATCTCGGCAGAGGGGATTAGTATGGATCCTTCAAAGGTTCAAGCGGTGGTAGATTGGCCGGCTCCCGATTCTCGCGTCTCGTTACAACGCTTCATTGGTTTTGCAAATTTTTATCGCCGCTTTATCCGAAACTTTAGTCAGGTAGCCGCCCCTCTCACCGCTCTAACATCTGTCAAGTCTCGCTTTGAATGGTCAGAATCCGCTCAAAGGGCTTTTGATCATTTAAAGTCTCTTTTCACCACCGCACCGATTCTTATTACGCCTGATGTCACTAAACAGTTCATAGTCGAGGTTGATGCGTCTGAGGTAGGGGTGGGTGCTGTTCTATCACAGCGATCTGCAGCTGATGGAAAGATCCACCCGTGCGCCTATTATTCCCATCGTCTTTCGCCTGCAGAACGTAATTACGATGTCGGCAACCGGGAGTTGCTCGCCATACGCTTAGCGCTCGGCGAGTGGCGTCATTGGTTGGAGGGTTCTTCTATTCCCTTTATTGTTTGGACCGACCATCGTAATTTAGAATATATCCGCTCCGCTAAGAGATTAAATGCGCGTCAGGCTCGTTGGGCTTTATTTTTTACGCGCTTTGATTTCTCTATCTCTTACCGCCCCGGTTCCAAGAACGTTAAGCCGGATGCATTGTCTCGGCTCTTTGATTCCTCGACCCCCTCCACGTCACAGAGGGAAATTATTTCTCCTGGTCTCGTGGTGGGGGCCGCAGGATGGGGAATTGAAGGACAGGTTAAGCGCTCATTGTCTCGCGTTGCCGTGCCACGAAATTGCCCTAAGGGCTTACTCTTTGTTCCAGTGCCCACACGCTTGGCGGTCCTCCAATGGGGACACGCTTCTAAATTATCTGCTCATCCCGGTGTTCGGGGCACACTTGCGGCGATCCGCCAGCGTTTTTGGTGGCCTACCCTAGATCGCGATGCTCGCCGTTTTATTGCTTCGTGTACCGTTTGTGCTCAGACCAAGGCTGGTAATGCCCCACCTGCGGGTCTGCTTCGTCCGTTACCCGTACCCACTCGCCCATGGTCTCACATTGCGCTCGACTTTATCACCGGTCTTCCCCCGTCAGATGGTAACACGGTCATTTTGACGGTGGTTGATCGGTTTTCTAAGTCTGCACACTTTATACCGCTCACTAAACTCCCCTCTGCCAAGGAGACCGCCCAGATTGTTGTCAATCATGTATTCAAATTACATGGTCTACCCTCTGAAGTAGTTTCTGACAGAGGACCACAATTTTCCTCTCTATTCTGGAGAGAGTTTTGTCGCCTCATTGGTGCTACTGCCAATCTCTCGTCGGGCTTTCACCCCCAAACTTGTGGCCAGGCTGAACGAGCCAACCAGATCATAGGCCGGCTCTTACGTAGTCTCGCATTTCGTAACCCATCATCTTGGTCAGAGCAGCTCCCGTGGGCAGAGTATGCCCATAATTCGCTCCCATCCTCTGCCACGGGACTGTCTCCATTTCAGTGCTGCCTCGGGTACCAGCCTCCTTTATTCTCATCTCAAGAGGTTGATTCTAGATGCCCGAGCGTGCAGACATTTATTTCTCGCTGTAAACGAACCTGGAGAAAGGTGAGATCCGCTCTTTGTCGCTCACGTAGACGCATGTGCATTACAGCCAATAAACGTCGGATTAAAAGCCCCCGCTATTTGCCGGGTCAGAAAGTGTGGTTATCCACAGCTAATTTACCTCTCCAGTTTGAATCTCGTAAATTGGCTCCTCGATTTATCGGACCTTTCCCCATCACTAAGATTATTAATCCTGTCGCTGTCAAGCTCCGTCTCCCATCTAATCTTCGCCGGGTACACCCCGTTTTTCACGTCTCGTGCATTAAGCCTGCCACCCGTTCGTCCCCTCGCTCTGCGCTTTCCGCTATTCGTATCGAGGGGTCGCCCGTTTACAAGGTCCGCAAGATTTTGGACATGCGTCGTCGGGGGCGTGGGCATCAGTACTTGGTCGATTGGGAGGGATATGGTCCTGAGGAGAGGAGTTGGGTTTCCCCCCGGGACGTCTTGGATCCTTCGCTCATTGATGATTTCCTCCGGTCTCGTCGGGCTTCCCCCTTGGGAGCGCCAGGGGGCGCTCTTTAGTGGGGGGGCACTGTTATGACCTAGTTTCTTTCTCTCTCTTTCTCTTCATTCTTTTACACACACACACACATTCACTCACTCATTAGCCGCTCTCATTACCTACAGCCGCAGCTGTTTCCACTCTCTCCTCTCTCATCATCTCTCATTAACTTTGGCTTTGTCTATCGTGCTCTGTCTTTGTCTCATTGTCAGATTGTTAATTCAGTGTGAACTTGTTTTACAAGTCGAGCAGTTACGCTAAATATTGTCTTCAGTCCTATCGTGTCGTGTCGTGTCCTGTCTGGAGTATTTTGTCATCTGTGTTTGCTGCCAATTCATTGGTGTTACCTTGCATCCTCTATCGTGTGCTATTACAGAACTCTGGCGAGTGTGGTGTCTAAGAGGTACCTGTGAGGGGTGCTCGTTTGCCTCCTGCCTCGCCATCACCTGTACCAGCTGCCCTGTGAAGCCTTGCTGCCACTTTCATTGTTACTCTGCCACAGAGGACTTTATGTGACCCCTTTGCCAGCCATCTGGATATTTTTCTGTTCGTCTGAGTTTGTGTTGATGCCGTTATTTTGCCTGTGGTCAGCTCCATTAAACTGTGAACTATTATTCTGCTATTTCCTGCATTTGAGTCCTTCATTTCCATAACAGTGAGATCATGATGGACAATTTTATCACAATATAAATATATTTTTTTGTTAAGTTAGTTATTTAGCATTTTTTATTATTTTAAAAACAATATATTTTTTTGTTGTGGTATTACAGTACAATTTTGTTTTCAGTCTCCATTTTGTCTGTTCTTAACATGGGTTATTTAAACCCCCCCATCATATTTCACACAGAACTCAGCTAATATTAACACTTTGGTAGCATACAGTCATTAAAAACTGTGTGGCACAGGTTCAATGTGAATAAAAGCAGCTCTCTATTAGGCTTGTTCATGTTTTTGTTTATATTATAGAAATATTTCTTATCACTGCTTGGCCAGATTGGTATATTGTTGCGTGTGCGTCATCATCGCCACATTAAAACTGCTCATTATTTCAGTGTTGATCTTTTTTGTGTGCGAGAGACAATGAAGGTACCTGTTGTTGTTCACATCAGCGGCTGTTATCTCAGGAAAGAAAACAGAATCATCTCACACAAATAACTCATGTGTGAGGGGGAAAACGTTGAAACAAATCAGAGCAAAACAGGATAAGATACAATTATAAATCTAGTTGACATGCACTGCAGCGTGACATGCAATCTAAAACAAAATTTTTGACTTATTTAGAATTATTACGCATAAAGCTTATAAATGCAGCATTGGAACCAACAGGTATAACCTAAACTAAAAGACAATGAATATCTTTACTTTTAGAAATTCATTTAACAATGCACTCTGTTAAATGAACAAAAGAAGGGAAAAATGTAATTTAAAATGTGAAAAAAATAAAAAAAAACTGGGGATGAGTTAAAGGACCTAATATCTACACCGTGGCTGTGCCAACCACTGCATACAATGCATTTTGCATACCCAACTACATAAAATAAATTTACTTGCAATATATGCCATTTAAAGATTTGGTGCATTTGCCAATAGCATGCTGAATGATACAGTAAAAAATAGAAAGAACAGTAAAAAAACATAACACTTTTGTTATGCTCTGTGAAAAAAATACCAGGTCTTCAAGTACCTTAAATGGGTTTCCTTAGATCTTATAGAAAGTTTATAGCGAACACTGTCTCAAATACTGGGTGCTTTTACAGCAGAAGGTTAGAATTTATTAAGAAAAGTCAACACACATGTTGTTGCTGTGCAAATCCGAACAGGCTACAAAATTCAAATGATTTTATGTACGTTTCCTTTTCTGACCTCTAGGGGGCACAAATGTCTAAAAATTACTATTCCTTCATTTTCATTTTGTGGGTCGGACTAATAGGCCTGTAAGCTTAAGTCCAGTAATTTATATAAAGATTTGCGTGTTCCTCTTCATATTCATAAAAAATTGCTTGATATTATTTTGTCTTAAGGACTACTGTTTATGAATGTACCTCGTAGCTAATACATACAAACTGATTTCTTAGTTTTAGCCTGGTGTGATTTGAAGAATGCTATATCACTGTCAGTTTTATAATACATGATAATAATGTTTTTCTGACCTGTGACAGCACCAACATGATCTTACGGAAAGTCGTGTTATAGTCACGAAAAAATGTAATTAATTTATGTCCATGGCACGAAATTCAGCCTTTTTACGTGCCTTGAGCACGAATGTTATTTTCATATCACTCGCACAAATTGTTATAAATAGTTTTCCGTGGGCATGGCTCGACTTTCTTCTTCATGCATTTTATGTATTGTTTTCAATTTTTTTTTTAAATCATTCTTGCCTGGAGTTGGGGTTTTGGTTAGGATGTCTAAAAATGTAGCAGAAAGTGATTCTAACCCCAAGCGACAATGGTAAGAAAATAGAAGCAATGAGAAACAATACATAAAATGACATAAAAAAGAAAGTTGTGCTTATGGCACGTAAAAAAGCTGAATTTCGTGCCATGGACATGAATCAATTAATGACATTTTTCATTACTATAACACACTTATCTGTGAGATCAGTCTTGACAGCATGGCCAAATCTCTCGGTTGATACACATCTCTGATACAGAAAATGTTCTCATCCAAATGTTTATATTCAAAGGAAACACCACAGTTCTTCAATGTTTTACTATGTTCTTACCTCAACTTTTTTATATTACCTCAGCAAATGTATACAGTACCTAACTTTTTTAATGCCCGCGTCGTGAATGTGTTAGCATTTAGCCTAGCCCTATTCATTACTCAGGATCCAAACAGGGATGAATTTAGAATCCAACAAACACTTATGATGCATTCACCGCGGTAGAGGCGGCGAAAACGTGCCATTCGCGCGTAGTTGGAGCTTGAACATTTGAGTTTACTCGCTTCATTCGCGTGTGAAAGCCGCGCATGAAATTCGAGACATTCGCGTCATGGGAGGGGCTTCTGCAACTCTGCTGAGACTCCGCTCGCTTCCTGTAATCACGTCACTACTACAACAAGGTCCTGATTGGTTAACGCGGTGCGGAGTTCAGATTTTTCAACTTGTGCATTTCCCGCGGCAACGCTCAATAGACCTTTCTCACAACTTCCGTATTTATGACCGGAAATACGCAATCGTCGCGGAAATCTACTTCCTCCGCAGTCAAGGCAATGTAAAAAGCCGTATCTGTTCCATTAATTCCCTGTTGATGGTGAAGTTAGACAGAAGTGGATTCAGGCTATCCAGCGAGATTAAGGACCTAACTTCACCATAAGAAAGGGGAGCACTTATGTATGCAGCAGACAGTTCACTAAAGACGACTATATTTTAGGGCTCACTGGTCGCCGCTTGCAACCAAATGCTGTCTCTACCCTTTTTTCTTGGAACGAGTTCACCCCGACACACAAACATACAATCACAGACATTACCAGACAAAAATCTTAACTAATAATAATAGCTTCCGGCTAACGTTATTGTTGCTACACACAAGACGTTCACTTGGACAATCATAGGCAGTAATTGAAGGTACTTGGTACCATAATGATTCATTCAAAGCAGACTATAATGTTTTAGTAAGGTAGTCTATATCATCTACTATACATACATTATGTGTAAGTGGACACGCTAATAATGTGTCATTTTAGTTAACAGTTCAGTAACGGTTAGACTTGCTCTCTACTTACCTAGAAATGTATGGACAAATTCTTCATGGAAAAAGTTTTCCTCCATTAGTCGTGTCACATCAGCAAATGTAATATTTGGCAAATCCGTTAACGAAGTTGTGTAGACTCTTTGATCCATTTTAAACTTGCCCAGGTTTATGTTTTTCTAGCGTGTTTACGCTTGACAGGAACTCCGCTTTCACGACGATTACGTATTTCCGGTTACTGTGAGAAAGGTCTATTCGTGTGGAACGCGCCGCAGGATGCCTAATCGCGTCTTTGCATTGACTTAACATGTAAATCACTCGCATTTGCCGCCTCTACCACGTCTGGTGTGAACCCTGCATTAGAAGAGCACTTAGTTTGTAGCACTTCAACCTCAACTTTCATCAATATTACTGCACCTAAGGGTCAAAGTGCTGCAAACTAAGGGCTCTTCGGCCATACAATAGTTCTTATTTTTTATCAGCTTAAAAAATCCCCACGTTTTATTTTGTGTCACCATACTTACTCATGTAACAGTCTTGGAAGTGTTTGGGGGCTGCTAAATTCATCCCTGTTTGGATCGTAGGGAATGAATCGGGCTAGGCTAAATGCTAACACATTCCCTATTCGCTGTACAAAGATTAAAAGTGCACACATTGAATAAAGATAGCTATGTATTGCTAAGTTGAGGTGAGAACATAATAAAATATTAGAAAATGGTGGTGTTTTCCTTTAAAGCTTAAATCTGAGGGTCTGAATTGCAATTAAATATTCATTATGTTAAACGTAAAAAAAATGCCAAACTAGTATTTTAGTCAAATTTATTGCGTCATCAGTTGCACTCTGTTCGGACAGACTTCATAGGCAGCGTAATGGAATTCTGTTTGAAATATAAACATAGAGTGCCTTTGTGATAACTAATCCCATATTTGAAAACTACAATAATAATTTCTCACTAGAAATGCAATTAAAAAGTACCAAAAAATTATTTTTACCCTGATTTTGTGCTCCAGCTGCTTTCTTGGGTGCCATTTTTTTTTTACTCTTCCAGGTTCGCCGCACACATAGAGTTGTGCTTTTATCCAAAGTAACTTACAGTAATTGCAATCATTTATCAGCAGTTTTTGTGTGTTCCCTTCGGCTCAAACCCATGACCTAACATCTACCAACTCAGCTACAAGGACATATTATTAATATATGAGTATAATGTCAGTGTTGATTTTCCACACAACACAGTCTGTCATCTGATTTGCCTGTCAAGGCAAAATCGGCCTCAGGAACATTGGAATGTGTCAACAGAGAAACTATCACCAAACAAGCAGATTCCTCTTTACTCCCAGCTTGGGTAAACATGGAGTCTTGGAAGTTCATCTTGTAGGGACAAACATCTCTTAGGGACTTGAATCTCAAACGTCTTTTCTCCTATACTGTTCTCTTAAACAATTTATATGGGCTAGTGACCCCTAACCTGACCTGACCCCCGTCTCTGACCCACCCACGAGGTTACTGCTTTTAAAACTTTTAAGTTTGTGAGAAACATCTACAGACAGACATGTACATGCAGGAAAACATTTGCACATGGGAATAGTGACAGTATTAGTAATGTTTACAGATGGAACAGATGTTTATGGTTTTACGTCAAACCGGCAAGGCCCCGGGTTTGTCAGTATATGGAAAGACTGTCTTCCAAAAATCACACTCTTACTGGTTGGATGGACATCATGCAACATGTTTTTCCAGAAAAAAATCTGTTTCTTAACACCAGTGCTGTACAAAAATCATAATGTAATCATTGGATTGTATTTCGAATAGGATTGGTCCACAGGATATTGAATTGTATTGAGTAGCCAAAACACGAAAGTTTAATTTTAAATGTGCATAACCCTGCTAGAGACACCAGTCCAGCTGCCATGCTTGACTGATTGGGTTGCACGGATGCATGTTATTTCAGCATTCAATTACAAAGAGACATGCCCTGAATAAACATGCCATGGGTTTGCCTGCCCACCCGCCATCCTGTCACAAACACAGGGAGGTTATTAAACCTGACCAACTGTTCTGGACACCTCATCCTCCTCGATTAAATCAGTCTCTCTCTCTCGGCTGTACATGCGCTTCAGTTTATAGGGCTGGTGTGCTGTATAAATTTACTGCTCTTTCACTGTAGTGGACAGAAGAGGCCTGTGGGGCATCATTATGAGCTTGAAGGGAGAACAAACTTGTTAAGCTTGATAGATGAGAAGATCTAAGCTTATTGGTCCACTTACTCTTCATCAAGATCAATATGTGCCATACATTTTCTAGATTGGTTGCTAGGGTGTTGCCAGGGTGAATGTTACCTGGTATTGGTTAAAAAATGATATCTATAGATATGCAATTTCTGTGATTTTTTAAAAAGTGACTTACTCTGCAAGTGAGCTATACAACAAAACATTTTCCAGCAGGTGGAAATTATATTTTAACCCTTTAATGCATAAACAGTGCAGTACCTCAGGTCTTTAGAGACCCAGGATGTCAGTAGTGCATAATTTTAACATTGTATATTTTTAGAATCTATTTGATGACAAATAAAATGTCAAAATGTATTGACATATGATTTATTTTTTCATTCTGTAATTGTTAATGGAGTATAGGTCATTTTATACTAATACACTGCAAAAAAATAGCTTTCTTACTTAGTATTTTTGGCTTATTTTCAGTAGAAATATTATGTATTTTCTTGATGAGCAAAATGACCTAAGAGAATGAGTCTAGTTTTTAGACAAAAATATACAATTTAAGTCAATTTGTGCTTAATACAAGCAAAATTATCTGCCAATGGGGTGAGAAAATTTCGCTTAAATTAAGTGTTTAAGAAAAAATAAATCTTATTTCATAACTTTTTTTCTCACCCCATTGGCAGATTTTTAAGGACAATTTCACTTAAATTGTATATTTTTGGCTAAAAACTAGACTTATTTTCTTAGGTCATTTTGCTTATCAATAAAAAAACATCTTAATTTAAGAATTTTTAGATATTTCTATTGAAAACAAGGCAAAAATACTAAGTAAGAAAGTCATTTTTTGCAGTGTAGAAATTGGCATTATACATTCCGGGATGATAAACACCCAAATATGTAATGATTGATGAAACATTCATGCATTTTAACCCTTACTATATCCAGAATCTTAAAATATTGCCAAAGTCTCAAATAGTCAAGAATTGTTGTTTACACACGATGCATTTTCATCCTAACACTAGATGGCACCATAGAGAGTCCATTGCATAGTGCATGAGTGTATTTATAGATGCATACAAAATAGGTTGAAAATACAATGAATCTTTGTAGCGCAAAAATGTTAAACCTCCATCACAAGTCAAACTTTCCAGTTGCCGGATTAAAAGGGAGGGGTCACCACGGCAACAGTTTGATGTTCCCAGTATGTTTAGTGACCTCTGTCTCTCCTTGTGCATTGTGGGAAATAAAGTATCGGCAGCTGTTGCACAGTGTGTGACCCGTGCACCGCATCCAGCATGACTGGCCGACGTAACCATAGTGATTCATTATGACACAGGGTTCTGGATCCTTTCGGATATAATGGAGTATATTTTCATTTTGGTACAGCGAGAAAAGCTCCTATTGCTAACAGCAACCATCATGATAAGACTGTTTATGCTATTTATTACACACACAGTTAAAGTCAATAAAACTTAATTGAACTGAATCAGAATCCTCTGTCATGAGAGCTGTAAAATACATTTTAATTCTGGAGCGTCTGTGTTTAATATGTTGATAACATTTAGGGCTATAGCAAATGGGCCATAAAAGCAACTAATAATTGTAACCAGACGTTTGGTTGGATAGAGAAGACTGCTTAGCTCGTTACAAAAGCTGAATATATATCAAACATATTTGCATGCTGTAAATAAAACATGCTAGACATAGAAACCTTAAAATTTTGTATATATTTTGCACTGTTAAAAAAATCCGTAGAAATTGCAGCTGGGTTGCCGGTAACTTTCCGTAGATTTATATTTATGTTATTTACTGGCAACATTTTGTTCAAAGTTAAATGAACATTAAACATTTACAAGTCTTTGTCTTTACAGAGTAAAACTAAAAAAACAGCATCAAGCAAAACATTCTGGGAAACAAAATCTGAAGCAAAAAAACAGAAAAAGGTTGATGATGATATCTGGTTCCCAGAATGCTTTGCATGAGGCTGTTATTGTATAGTTTTATCCTGTAAAGATAAAGACTTGTTAATATTTAAAATTTATTTAACTTTGAACAAAAACTTGCCAGTAAATAACATAAATTTAAATCTACTGTAAATTACCGGCAACCCAGCTGCAATAACATTGCAATTTCTTGGAATTTTTTACAGTGTATAGTCTTATACCGTTACGTTAAAAACTGACTATTAAAAAAGTGGGGAATGTGCAAGTATAAACGTCTTGTAGAGACAGGGCAGATGTCTTATTTATCAATGTTTTAGCAGACGTCTCCGTAAAGTGCAGTCTGGGTAAAGAATTATATAAATTTAAATCCCTTGTTTTAGTCAGATTTGTATTAAGGCGTTTAGTTCGGTTCTCTTTGTTCTTTTGGTCTGGACTAAAAATGAAAAAAAAATATCCTGTTTTTAGTGTTGACACTGCCACTTTTTACAGCAAACCGAACACTGTAAAAAAAATCCGTAGAAATTTGCTGCTGGGTTGCCGGTAACTTACCGTAGATTTAAATTTATGTTATTACTGGCAACATTTTGTTCAAAGTTAAATGAACATTAAACATTTACAAGTCTTTGTCTTTACAGAATAAAACTAGAAAAACAGCATCAAGCAAAACATTCTGGGAAACAAAATCTGAAGAAAAACCAAAAAAAGGTTGATGATGATTTCTGGTTCCCAGAATGCTTTGCATGAGGCTTTTATTGTATAGTTTTATTCTGTAAAGATAAAGACTTGTTAATATTTAAAATTTATTCAACTTTGAACAAACTCTTGCCAGTAAATAACATAAATTGAAATCTACGGTAATTTACCGGCAACCCAGCTGCAATAACATTGTAATTTCTTGGAATTTTTTACAGTGTAGTCTTATACCGTTACGTTAAAAACTGACTATTAAAAAAGTGGGGAATGTGCAAGTATAGACGTCTTGTAGAGACAGGGCAGATGTCTTATTTATCAATGTTTTAGCAGACGTCTCCGTAAATTGCAGTCTGGGTAAAGATTTATATAAATTTAAATCCCTTGTTTTAGTCAGATTTGTATTAAGGGATGTTCAGTTTGGTCCTCTTTGTTCTTTTGGTCTGGACTAAAAATGAAAAAAAAAATCCTGTTTTTAGTGTTGACACTGCCACTATTTACAGCAAACCGAACACTGTAAAAACATTTCATAGAAATTTGCTGCTGGGTTGCCGGTAACTTACCGTAGATTTAAATTTATGTTATTATTGGCAACATTTTGTTCAAAGTTAAATGAACATTAAACATTTACAAGTCTTTGTCTTTACAGATAGAAACTAGAAAAACAGCATCAAGCAAAACATTCTGGGAAACAAAATCTGAAGCAAAAACCAAAAAAAGGTTGATGATGATTTCTGGTTCCCAGAATGCTTTGTATGAGGCTGTTATTGTATAGTTAATATGTACTTGTTAATATTTAAAATGTATTCAACTTTGAACAAACTCTTGCCAGTAAATAACATAAATTCAAATCCACGGCAATTTACCGGCAACCCAGCTGCAATAACATTGTAATTTCTTGGAATTTTTTTACAGTGTAGTCTTATACCATACGTTAAAAACTGACTATTAAAAAAGTGGGGAATGTGCAAGTATAGACGTCTTGTGGAGACAGGGCAGATGTCTTATTTATCAATGTTTTAGCAGACATCTGCGTAAATTGCAGTCTGGGTAAAGATTTATATAAATTTAAATCCCTTGTTTTAGTCAGATTTGTATTAAGGCGTGTTCAGTTTGGTTCTCTTTGTTCTTTTGGTCCAGACTAAAAATGAAAAAAAAAAAAATCCTGTTTTTAGTGTTGACACTGCCACTATTTACAGCAAACCGAACACTGTAAAAACATTTCGTAGAAATTTGCTGCTGGGTTGCCGGTAACTACCGTAGATTTAAATTTATGTTATTACTGGCAACATTTTGTTCAAAGTTAAATGAACATTAAACATTTACAAGTCTTTGTCTTTACAGAATAAAACTAGAAAAACAACATCAAGCAAAACATTCTGGGAAACAAAATCTGAAGAAAAAACAAAAAAAGGTTGATGATGATTTCTGGTTCCCAGAATGCTTTGTATGAGGCTGTTATTGTATAGTTAATATGTATAAAGACTTGTTGATGTTTGGAATTTATTCAACTTTGAACAAACTCTTGCCAGTAAATAGCATGGATTTAGGTGTGCGGTAGTTTACCAGCAACCCAGCTGCAATACCATTGTAATTTCTACTAATTTTTTTTGAACCTAAAGGCATATAAGGTAACAACCTTTTTGGTTGGCTTTTATGACATGTATTTAGCGACAGATTTTGCAGACCATCCAAAATCAATGCTGTGTGCTATGAGAGTATTTTTTTAAATGGAAATAAAATCAAAAACAAAACACAATTGTATTTTACCAGTAAAAAAAAAGTGCCAGAAATTCCTCCAGACAACGCTCTTCTAAATGCAAAATTGTGTGATTTTTGGGGTCACATCTTATCACTTCCTGTTTCCAGCTGGTTAAGATGTCTTTGGTTTTGTGAAGCGGACAGAAACCGCTGAAAAGGTACGTGGGTCTCGGTCCGCTTCACAAAACCAATACGCTTCTTTGGAGCGTATAAAGGTTCGGGTGGCAGCGCTCACACTTACTCAAATGATCTACACCAGCTAAACAACCACATCAACGAATTTTAATCAAATTACGTGTGAACACATCCTAAGATTACAATCAAAATATGATAAAGCTGATATGTTACTCTTGATTTGGCCATACCTGTAGTTCATGATGCACTTGCTCTGAAACAAAAGTATTAGACATTCAAAAATGTAAACATGGCTCTTTTTTATGATTTTAAATAAACATTGAGTTTAGTACCTGAAAGCTTTGGAAGATCTCAATAACTCACACCAGCCGTACTTCATACTGCCCAACTCCATCAACTTAACACTGAATCCTGTTGAAAGTACCGCAGAGGCTCCAATAAGATTTATAAAAACCATCACAGTCAACAGAAAGTAGCCTATCCTGATATAAAGAAGCTCATTTACAGGTTTGTGTTTTTGGAAAAGTAAACTTTGGTGTATGAAATACAGGAAACGGAATGGGACAAACACATTAACGGAAGATTCCACTTTCATTAAAAAATGTTTTCCTAAAAAAAAACGTAATTTCTTTTCGACTGAAGAAAGAAGGACATAAACATATTTGATGACATGGGGGCGAGTTACTTTAAAAATGAGGAGTATTCCTTTAACCCTTGAAAATCCAACCACATTCAATCTTATGTACGCACTTTGCCCACACATTTTCTGGCCAGCTTCATTCATTTCAAGAAAATCTTCTTCCCTAAACGACACTTGATTTATTTTACTTTGACATTTTCTCATTTCCAGTGCTGATATTGTTTTCCAACCTTGGATACCTTGGATTATAGTGCCTTTTCCATAAATTATCCCAGGATATTCAGGGAATCCAGCAAGGTCTTTGTTTGATGATGACGCATAGATCTCGAAATCAAACCCCAATTCAGATAGAATACTAAAGAGTATCATTTAGTCAAAATACTGTAGGGAGTTTTTGGTCAAATATATTGACAACAAAGTCTGATATCTAAAGTCTGATAAAATACATTTAACTGATTCAGCCAAAATTATATTTATTCAAATACATGGTTTGGCGAGCCAGTAAACGGTCTCAGGAAAAGCTGTCCAGTTCACATTTTAAAGGGGACATTTCACAAGACTTTTTTAAGTGTCTCCAGAGTACGTATGTGAAGTTCTAGATCAAAACATCATATAGATAATTTATTACATTAAAATTGCCACTTTGTAAGTGTGAGCAAAAAATGTGCCATTTTTAGGGGGTTCTTTAAAATGCAAATGAGCTGATCTCTGCACTAAATGGCAGTGCCGTGGTTGGATAGTGCAGATTAACTCTTTCGCCGCCATTGACGAGATAACTCGTCAATTAAGAGAAAACGCTTCTCGGCTTTCCGCAATACCGCTTTTATCTGGTAAGTAACTTCCGCAACTTATACAACCCGGAAGTAGCACCTCATGTGAAAGAGAAAGAACTCTCTGGAAAGATTTTCTGGAAGGGATTAAACTTTTGTGAAAATCATGAAAAATGCTGGTGCTGGCTGGCAACTTTTTTTAAAAAAACACTGTCTGGGAAAGAGTTAAGAGGCAGCATTAATCCCTTCTGACATCACAAGGGGAGCCAAATTTCAATTACCTATTTTTTTACATGCAGAGAATGGTTTACCAAAACTAATCTACTGGGTTGCAGGGTCGTAGCACAAGGTCCCGGGCCCTATGCATAGGCAGTCCTGATGGGCCCCCCATTTTAGTTTTCTAATCACTACATAAACAAACTGTATGATAACCAAGCAAGATATTTTATTTTGCTGAATGAACAAGACATTACATTTTTACATTACTTAGAACATTTATTTGTATTATGCGTTATTACTTTGAGGCATAAATTAAATCTTAAATATGCCATTTTAGTTTTGTACATTAACAAAAAGCTCCATTCATAATAAAAGACAAACAAAACTTGTCACTAGTCATTTTTATTTGGAGACAAAAGGCAAAACGAAACAAATGCTATTGCTTACATGCTATAGCTTCCTCAAATGTATAGCTTATACTAACACCAGTCGCTCAACTAACATAAACAAAATGCGCATGCAGATGGACTAAACCATTTGGCGCATTAGCAAGGGGTGGGACTGTGAGACTTTAGATTTTTTAGGTTTTTTTGTACAAAATGTAGTCAGTCAAACAATTATTCAGCCAATACACCCACTTTACATTTCATTTGACATTCATTATGAAATTTAATTAGCAAATGAAAATGTTCAGGTAAAATAAAACATATTTCAGACTTTTCAAGGGCCCCTCTTTCCTTGGGGCCCTGGTAATCAGTACTGGTTTTACCCCCAGTCCGACGCCACTGCTGGGTTGATCTTATTCACATTTTAGGTAAGCACTGGGGACCCAATTATAGCACTTAAACATGGAAAAAGTCACACTTGGTAATCTAATGGAATTAAACTGTTGACATGAATCATAAAGATTTTAAAATGTGCTTGTTTTATTAAGACATCCTTACTTTTCATCCTGTATAGCTGTATGTGTCAGTTTTATCTGATCAGTAAGGATGTCTTTCGTCGTGTTGTTTTCGTCAGGTTCTCTGCTGATATTGATAGATAAGTATGTTGCTGGCGGTTAGTATCTGCTCTTCTTACTGCTCATGATAATATTTGTCCCCTTTTGATGAAATCTACGAAGCATGCTTGAGTTTTATCTACACCTGACTCTTTCTTCATCTGTTTTTAGTGCCTGACTAACAGCATAGGTTTGCACAATTGTATGTGTTGCGTGTTTGTTGATGTTTGTTTGTAAGTTGACGGGTGTTATCACATCACACATTGACATTTGTCTGTGTTTAAAACTATTTAATATTATTGTGAATTACAATGTCAACATTGGACAGTCATAAGGCTTTGGATTGACATGATAGTATCGGACATGTTATGTGTGGTTTTTGCGTCATATAAGTTGCTATACTTTATTTTGCATGTGAGTGTTTATCTATATCTGCATGTGAGGAAGCACACTGTGTTTTTGTGGTTTGTAGATAGAGCATGTGTGGACTGTATATAGACAGAGAGAGAGAGAGAGAGAGAGCATGCATATGCGTGTGGAATCTGAAACTAAGCTCCTCTCACACTTCTTGAACCAATCTCTCTCACCCAATCTCTCTCTCTCTCTCACCCAATCTCTCTCTCTCTTTCTCTCTCAGAGGTCGCTCGCAGTAGTCTGCGGTGTGTGAGAGAGAGAGAGACAGCATTATCGGCAGGGCTCATGTAGTATGTGTATGTAAAGACTCTCTTGTTAGCATTCGGCAGTCGTGTGTGTGTTTTGTGTATGTTTAGGGGTTGAGCTCAGAGCCCCCGTGGATGTCCTGAGAACGAAGGGAGGCTGTGGTTTCCCCCAGAGACCCCTGCATGCAGATGGTGTGAGCAGTCAGGGGAAAAGTTTATGACAGTTCTGTATTCTGTTCACGACTGCCCCATGGATCTCAGTGATTTTATGGATACAGCGGCAGACTTTTTATCGGGCTGTTTTTCTTTGATTCAGTAATGCACTGGTGTTGGACTGGATTGAATCTTGGAGTCACAGTGTGAATCTTGGATTTTCTTCCTTTTGCCGGATCTGTCTTGGATCTCATTTTTAAGGGTAAGAGTAAGGTCATGTTTTCAGTATTTTGTGTAATGTTTATGTTGATATAAAGTTGGCTGTTTGTATGCAAGTGTTTCCCATAATTAATGTGTCTGTGTTTCTGTGTGCGCGTGTTTTGTCAGGCTGTCATCATGTAAAGATTAGTTTGCTTTAAAGAACATGTTTCTCATCATTTGTAACTGATGTGGATCCAGAGATCTTGCGTATGTATGTGTTCATGTCTGCCATAGCCACTAAACACATAATTAAATATAATCATTGTGTGTGTGCTGTAGTTAAATCTTATTTTTGTTTTATCAGTCACTTTTTCTATTTCTGTTGTAAACACGCTGGTTGCCATTTAAGCCACCCAATATAAACCATGAATTATCATTTATGTACAGAAAATATCAATCATTGCAACATTCGAAATATTATACTGTATTTGTATATCATATTGTATGTTGTAGATGTGCTTTTTATGATCGTACCTGTATATGTGATTACAAAGCAAGGAAAAATTACTAATAATTAAAAGAAATTTAAGTATTAGTATTCCCTCATTTATTTAACTTAATAATTAGGGCATGGTATTCGTCAGCTAATGTATTTGTGTAAATCCAAATGCTTGCCCAAATGCCATAGACTTCACTGGCCGACAAAACAAGGGTCACATTTCTACAGCTGTTCTTAATAGGATGAAGAAATTTGCAGAAGTGTTGCTGGTTTCTCGGAGAACTGTTAAAATAGCACAGATGTTCCTCTTTTGCATTCAAGCGCAGAGCGTCTTTTTGTTAAAACACTTGTGGGCATCCGGAGGAAAATGTTTATCAGATGTTATCTCAGGTGATTTAATGGAGTTCTCGGTTATGTTTTCAGTGCCAAATTTGTCTCTAGTTCCTCTTTAGGAGAAATAAAAAGGCACCAAGGCAACAATTTAATTGGGTGTCTTGGCAAATCTGAGCACAAGTTAATTTCTTGAGCTCCCTTTAACAATTTTCAAAAAGGCACATGAGATTACAAGTATATTTAGTTTCTGCATAGTCATCAGACTATTTATTATGTCGTTTGAAACCTCTTTCTTTTTCTTAATAAAAACCAAATGCAGTATTTTTTAAAAAGTGTTGAAAGCAGAAGAGTAAATGTCCTCAGGACAATCAAAATATATGACACAAGTCGAGTGGAGTTATTTATTTAACACATTCGGGTAATTTTAAAGCTTGGGTCACCATTATAGGTCACCACTCCCATAATAACCAGAAAACCCCAACACTAAAAATGTGCATTTGGGTTATGAAGAACAAAGAAATGCATTGGGGGTTCATTTCACTTCAAGAAAAGGTTCTTCACAGCAATTTCATAGAAGAACCATTTTTTTGGTTCCTCAAAGAACCATTCAGTCAAAGGTCATAGACGAACCATTTCTTTCTTACCTTTAAATAATTTAAGGAACTTTTTTAAGTATATTTAGTTTCTGCATAGTCATCACACTATTTACTCACCCTTACATCGTTTACAACCTCTTTCTTTTTCTTCAGAAACCAAATGCAGTTTTTTTAAGTGTTGTCTCTCTTTCACAACGTAAAAGTAGAAGGGTATAAATGTCCTCAGGACAATCAAAATATATGACACAAGTCAAGTAGAGTTATTTATTTAAAGGAACAGAATGTAGGATTGTAGCCAAAACTGGTATTGCAATCACAAAACTTGTGGCTAAAACTGGTTCTGCAATCACACAACTAGTGGCCAATACACAACATGACAACATAAACATCAGTTGAGGGCTGCAACTCCACTTTTTAAATGACAATATCCTGGCCATAACACTGTTGTCAGTGGTATAAGTATTTGAAATGAAAATGATTTCTTAATGTCTAGTGACATATCAGGGCCATTTTATGATTCATTGATATAAATTTCTTACATACTGTTCCTTTAACACATTTGGGTCATTTTAAAGCTTGAACATTTTTCTGGCAACTATGGGTCCACCTCGGTCACCAATATGGGTCACCACTCCCATAATAACCAGAAAACCCCAGCACTAGAAAATGGACACTAAATTTGGGTTCATTTGGGTTATGAAGAACAAAGAAATGCATTGGGGGTTCAAACAACATGAGAATGAGTTTTAATATTTCAGTGAACTATATCTTTAAGTAAAGTTTATTCGTGAAAGTTCTTGTCTGTGTATAAATATATCCTTCTTATACTGATTCAGTTCATTGCTTTTGAATCTAATGTGTTATCTGAGGAGAGAGAGAGAGAGAGAGAGAGAGAGAGAGAGGAGAGATGATGAGATTATAGACTTTGAGATGCATATACAGTACAGGGGTGTGAAAAAGTGTTGGCCCCCTTCCTTATTTTTTTATTTAGTTATTTTTTGCATGTTTGTCACATTTTAAAGTTTCAGATCATCAAACAAATTTAAATATTAATCAAAGATAACACAACATGTAGTTTTTAAATGAAGGTTTTTATTTTGAAGGAAAAACAATATCCAAACCCACATGGCCATGTGTGAAAAAGTGCTTGCTCCCTAAATCTAATAATTGGTTGGGTCACCATTTGCAGCAACAACTGCAAACAAGTGTATACGATAACTTGAAATGAGTTTGTTACATTATTGTAATTCAGCCACATTGGAGGGTTTTCGAGCATGAACCGCCTTTTTAAGGTCATGCCATAGCATCTCAATAGGATTGAGGTCAGGAACACACAGTTCAGAAAGCCATTGGATGATGATGTATCCTATGTTCTGTATGTCTGTGACTGTATCAGTTTTACTTTTGGGGGACTTTACTATAGACCCCCAGGTGCTCTAAGTGAATTCACGCATTTTAGACCATAAAACATTTTTTGTTACATACAACAAACATCATCTCACTATCTGCTTGCTGCCTGTCCGCTGATCAAACTGTAATAAAACGCAATCTCTGTAACCAGCCCAGGCTCCACAAACTGCAATAAAAACAAAGTGACCAAACCAAACAGAAACTGTAACAAAGTGTTCCATCCAATTAACGACAAGAATGATTTAAGGTTGGGTTTGGGCGCGTTCATGAAAGCACGGAAGGGAGGGGGAGAAGTTAGCTACGCTCCGTTTGTTTGAAAACAGTTCAAACATCAACAAAAAGTGACGTCTCACAGATTCGCTTAGAGCGCCTTTAATTATTTAATTATCAAACTTAGAATTAACCCCAGAGGTTTCTCCTATAATACTTTAAAGATAAGGTTTTGTAATAAAACTCATACATTTCCGATTAATATGGTTACTAAATTGGGTTTCAATTTGCATACACCGTATTTTTCGCTCTATAAGCCGCGTTTTTTTCATAACTTGGCTGGTGCTGCGTCTTATAGTCAGGTGTGCCTTTTAAGTCAGTATAAATTAATTTTGACATTTATGAGGCAAGAGACAACATTACTGTCTACAGCCGCAAGAGTCCGCCATATGCTGCGCCTGTATTTTTGTAATTCAATGGATTCTGAATTGTGGAATGACGAGTCTGCGAACTTCACGCTAGTTGGCTTGTTCGGTTAATTTAGCCTATTCAACCTTCCAGGTAAGTTCTGTATGCTATGATTTATCGTTTAAAAAACTGATAATATTACTTTAACGTACAGACATCTATTCAGCCTGCTGTTCTGTCTGCTATTGTTTAGTTGAATAACTTGTCTTTCCAGATTAAATGTCTGTTCTTCGGCTTGGATTTTGTGAAATAATTTCCTAAATAAATGCAACGTATGGTCCACTGTGACTTATATATGTTATTTTGTCTTATTTTAATGACGCATTTTTGAATGACTTTGGTGCAGCTTATAGTCCGGAAAGTAAGGCACTTTTAAAAAGAAAGGTGCTTAAAAGGTTCCTCACAGCAATATCATATAAAAACCATCCAGTCAAAGGTCATAGAAGAACCATTTCTTACTTACCTTTGAATAATTTAAGGAACTTTTTTTACTATTTTTTGAAACAGAAAGGTTCTTTAGATGTTAAATGTTTATTTATGGAACTATGCAGCCAAAAATGGTTCTTATTTGGCATGAAGAATCTTCATTTTAAATATATGTGTAAATACTGTGATACAGTATCTTGCTGTCTATTAACTATTGGAGACTTTCTGATTTTACTTTTAAGTGCTTTTTATAGTCAAGGTCAAACCCAGCAGTGAATATATAAACCCAATCAGAAATTCTATTCATTACAGGTTGCCACTACAGTAGGTTTTCTATTTATATCGACCGTTGTCTCTCCATGAGATGCCCCTGTGGATTACAGTAGCAGGCACTTCTGTTGAAATTTCCCTGAATGAGTCAGAAAATCATATGCCCACATGTGGTTTTGCACAGATGTTGGATCATACGAGGGGATTTTATATAAAAAATGTGTTGTCAACAGGTCTTACAAAGAAAACAACTCATTCATTTCTATACATAGTTTATCCAAAATAATACTTTACTGTTGTTGTTTTTTTAGATCTTCCCAACAAAAAACAAATTCTAAAAATGCTGGTTTGGTTCAACCCATGGTTGGGTCAAAAAAAGACATTTTATAGGCCAACAGTTGGGTTTGTCCACATCCATACTGTATTTTACCCAGCCATGGGTTGAAACAACCACAGCCCAGCATTTTTTTTTAAGATTGCGGGTAGTACATGATAAAACACCATCTAAATATACATCTCTCTAAATAGCTGCTGTAGTGAAACAAAATGAATGCAAAGACTTTGGAAATGGAAGTATTTGTTTTGAAACGGGCTCCCTGATGTCATCGCGAGCTGATTGGACAGTGTGTGTTATTATGACATCACAATCACATGACAGGGCGGTGTGTTTCACGCTCAGTTTGGTTGACTGCTGCCCTCAGCATTACAGACGCCGGTAGCAGTCAGGAGTCGCAGACCAACAGCTGTCAGACATACAGACAGACAGATGGCAGGAGTAATGCCTCAGACGTGCTTGTTTTAGATCACACATATGGACACACACACATAAACCTACTGAAAACTGCTGATTAATGATGCACTGATCTTAACACTTGTTTGATAAATAAATGAGAGTCAGAAAAATGGTCCCTAGCTGTCACTGGGTCAGTACCCTTTCAAAAACTACACATTTGCGCCAAAAGAGTTCATATTATACCTCAAAATTGCATATTGATACCGCATGCATATCTGTACCTAAATGATACATGGTTTTATGACGTGACGCTAATTATTTTGTGTCCGTATTGTTCAATTAAATTTAAAACTTGCATACATTCTCTTTTTGGAGGACCAAATCTAAAATTTCTGGTTTTATTTCGTTTTGAAAGAATATTTGGGGGATAATTGCAAAAATGTCAATGTGGTGTAACCGGTCTGGTTTAACTATTTTTTTTTTATTAAAATATACATATATTCATAAATTTTTTTGGATCTATCTAGTTTAGTGTATGATTTTTTTACCTACATTTTTACATAATTTTTCAAAGATTTTTCAAAGAGTTGTTTTCAGCATATGTCAGGACAAATATTACAAAACTTTACATTATAAAAAATATTTTATTACATTATAAAATATTATAACAATTTATTTAAAAATAAATAAATAAATAAATAAATAAATAAATATATATATAAATAAATATATATATATATATATATATATATATATATATATATATATATATATATATATATATATTGATATATATATATATTGATATATATATATATATATATATATATATATTGATATATATATATATATTGATTTATTTATTTATTTTATATATATATATATATATATATATATATATATATATATATATATATATATATATATATATATATATATATATATATATATATATATATATATATATATATATATATATATATTAGTATTATTTTTTATGATTACGCTTACATGCCATCAAGGTTGAAAAATATTTAAAGGTGCTATTTGTAAGATATTTGCAGTAAAATGTCCAAAAACCACTATTGACACGGGGCAGTGCAGTCTCCTGTCAATGATGACGTTAATATCCACGTTACCCTTTGTCACCGACTTTACTGACGTAAAAACCACATGACAACAGTGGTCGAGTTCGAAAAAATAAAATGGCGGCCAAGGAAGCGACTGGAGAACAAATTTTGTGTAAATAAAGGTATATTTTCACTTTTTACACATTTTATTTGCATTTCTAGGAAGAAATTAGTATTGTAGTTTTCAAATATGTGATTAGTTATCACAAAGGCGCTCTCTGTTTATATTTCAAACACGCTGCCTTTGAAGTGCGTCCGAAAGCCTTTCTCTGAGCTGCCTTCATGCCTCGGAAGTCATTTTCTCATGAGGCAGTGAGGCAACAAGTCACTGGCTTGAGTTTTCGGACGCAGCCAGTGTCGTGGACAAATGCGGAACTATGCGTTATCGCCTGTCGGGCTACGCGCTTGCTTATGGACTTATGGATTACTCTTTACCGTCTGCCGCTGGTTGTGTCAGCAAAGACAGCTCACGTAAGCGGGCCAACCAAACGACCCAAGAAGAGTTTGGAACAAAACGAGAAAAAGAACGAGGATCAATTTGGTGTTGCATTATCTGGATGGAGAGAGCTTCGCGACAACATTTAACTAGACAGAGATTCTGATCCTGCTTGTGTTTTTACGCGATGGGTGAGTGGTTTTGATTCGTAACCCTTCAAAAAACGTATGCTATATATTGATCACAACATTAGCGTGTAGACTGTAATCAGCGCGTCTTCCCGCGGACGATATGCACATCAAAGGTATTGTACAGCAATATAAATGGTAATTTTAAGACACTTCACAATAAGATTTGTACTGTCAATACATTATGTGAAAAATCATTGTAGATTGTAAGTTGAATACCTAATTCTGTTCTATGTTAACCATCGAATTTGGACTAATACTTTAACATCTATGACTAACAATTTCGTTCTGAACATCACATATAAACTTACATAATGAAATAAACAATGTCATCAAACATTTATAAAAAATCAACATTTATAAGACTTGATTACCTTATCCGTCAACGTGATTTCTCGTTCGCGTCTGATTGATGGCCATCAGCGGTTGAGTTAAAGACTTCAAATCCCATAATTCCACGCTGCTTCAGAGCATCATTAAACAACGTCATTTGATGTTATTGTGTTTTGGCGCCTACGAAATTCTACAAATTCCACCTTTAATAATTATTATTCTTTGGCACAATTGGTGGTTACACCATTTAACATTTTCAGGTCCATTCAGTCTTAACTTTCATAAAAATGGTGCAAATGTAATTTTTTATTGCATAAAATTAACATAAATACACCATGTGCATTCAAATAACCCTGATGCGTGATTTTAAGAAGATTTTTGAATTCTCATTTTGCCAAACCATTTTTGTCACTGACCCACATATTAGGACCTTTATAAAGAGTATAAGGTGCACTTCACATTTCACGTCTAAAACGCGACCACGCCGCTTTCCTCCTTCTTTCCAAAATGCTTGGGTGCTCCCGTAGCGTCTGCCGTTGCTAAGCAACCTAAGCGTTGTGAGACAAATCTGCAAAACATGGCCTACCATCATGTTTGTAACAGTCTTTGTATTAGGAACACACCCATAATCCCTAAAACATTGCTAAGGTGGGCAGCTCTCTGCTTTATGTATAGATGAATTGGGGAAAGTGGTGGGAACACAAACCCTTTAAAGCTGTAAAAGGGGCAAACAAAGCCATGTCAAACACGGAGGCCTGATCTGTGTGCCCAGCCCCATCGCATTCCCATGTAGAGAGTAAACACACAATGCAAGCAAAAAGACCTGGAGCTGACTAGATGCTAAATTAAGCTAACAGGTAGAGGAACGCTCACAATGGAGGGCAGAGGAATGCTCAGTTACTCTTTTTGTCTAGCTTAACAAAAGCTCATCATTCATGTCAGCGCAAAATGCAACTTTAAAGAAAGTTAAGGCTTCTTATTTAAACAGTGGATGTGAATTAAAGTAACCATGCATTGTCTTCGTTTGCATCCTATGGAAGAATGATGGTAGTGATGGCAGAAATGTCATTTTTGAAAGGACCGCTCATTTTTTGCTTCTTTTATGGCTTTGGTGCCCAAGGAAAAACTTTATAAATGTGATTGAAGTGCCTGTTACAGAAAACTACTGTGATGTATTCCTCAGTTTAGTGCCAGCAAGCACTACCAGCCAAACATTGTCATAAACATCCCGATTTCAATTAGACATGAAAGCAGACCTGAGCAGAATGTTCAAATCGTGTTTCAGTGCATGATCGATACTGGCATACATCCATGTTTAAGCAAGAACATTTCTGTCCGTTTTGATGAAAGCCAGTGACTAGAAGCATCTGCCAAGTCGATCTTTACATCGACCAACAGAATAAATGCCATTGTTTACTTGTTCTCATCTAGAAAGGCTTATTTCCTCTCCGAGATTGATCGGGAATGATTAATGAAGTGTGTGTCATTGGCTGAAGTCTGCGGTGGTGACTGGATCTGCATTTTAATGTCAGAGTTAGAGAAACTTTATTGCTTTCTTAGTCCTGCTGCAGTTTCTGTAGGGAACGCAGAGGAACAGACGGCTTTAACACATATAGCAGCAAAGACAACACAGGTGTCCAGGTCATACATTTCAGATGATCTGTGAATATAAGGAGTTATTTTATACATGATTTATCAAAACGCTGGATCTCTGCTTGAAAATGGACATATAGTTCATAGAAATAATGAACGTTATTTACTCAACCCGCAGGCTGCCTGAGATATACTGTATGTGACATTTTCTTTTTAGTATATATAGTAAAAATGATTTTTAGCTGAAACCCATGATCCCCGATGATTCATAAAATTCATAAAAAGTAAAAAAAATGCAGATACAAGCAGCACAAAATGAATCCCTGTGGCTCCAGGTTATAATGTTGCAAATAATGTTTAGTTTCTTGCACAGGCTGATCATTTTACTTTATAAAATAGGAGGTCAGGAGCCGTAGGGATTAGTTTTGTGTTGGCTGATCTGCTTTTTATGACTCAAAGAACTCACACCTCTGGACTTGAATATTACGAATAACCAAGTAACACGGTTTCAGCTAAAAATAGAAAAATATATAGTCAGATATACAGATTTTGTAGCTTTATTTCTAAGAGTGTGAATGAGAAAATTATAAGCAAATTTTCATTTTGTGTAAATTATCCCATAAGGAATAAACATTATCTGTAGATTTGACTCTCAAATGAACTGTAAGTCTGTAATTTCTTCACTTGTTTATCCAACTGCTTAAAAAAGTAAGAAGGAACTATGTTTTTCTGATAAAAACAGGAACCACGGTCCTGGATTACTAGCAGGCTTTTGAATTATCTGCAACTGTTTTGGAGAATGTGCACGTTAATCTTGGAATACCCGAAGGGCTTGAAGATATGAAACTTTAGAGAAGGATCATAAATGTAGGAAAATTGACCTTTAGAAAAAATGTAGCATTCATACATTATAAGCCAAAAATTGTCACAAAAGGGCATTGAAATGTTTTAATGTTTCATCTGAGATTCTGAAATATCTCAACTATGGTTTTGCCATAAATACCATGGTTTTATCATTCAGGGATGCATATTTGCATATTGATACCGCATGCATATCTGTACCTAAATGATACATGGTTTTATGACGTGACGCTAATTATTTTGTGTCCGTATTGTTCAATTAAATTTAAAACTTGCATACATTCTCTTTTTGGAGGACCAAATCTAAAATTTCTGGTTTTATTTCGTTTTGAAAGAATATTTGGGGGATAATTGCAAAAATGTCAATGTGGTGTAACCGGTCTGGTTTAACTATTTTTTTTTTATTAAAATATACATATATTCATAAATTTTTTTGGATCTATCTAGTTTAGTGTATGATTTTTTTACCTACATTTTTACATAATTTTTCAAAGATTTTTCAAAGAGTTGTTTTCAGCATATGTCAGGACAAATATTACAAAACTTTACATTATAAAAAATATTTTATTACATTATAAAATATTATAACAATTTATTTAAAAATAAATAAATAAATAAATAAATAAATAAATATATATATAAATAAATATATATATATATATATATATATATATATATATATATATATATATATATATATATATATATATATTGATATATATATATATTGATATATATATATATATATATATATATATATATATATATATATTGATATATATATATATATTGATTTATTTATTTATTTTATATATATATATATATATATATATATATATATATATATATATATATATATATATATATATATATATATATATATATATATATATATATATATTAGTATTATTTTTTATGATTACGCTTACATGCCATCAAGGTTGAAAAATATTTAAAGGTGCTATTTGTAAGATATTTGCAGTAAAATGTCCAAAAACCACTATTGACACGGGGCAGTGCAGTCTCCTGTCAATGATGACGTTAATATCCACGTTACCCTTTGTCACCGACTTTACTGACGTAAAAACCACATGACAACAGTGGTCGAGTTCGAAAAAATAAAATGGCGGCCAAGGAAGCGACTGGAGAACAAATTTTGTGTAAATAAAGGTATATTTTCACTTTTTACACATTTTATTTGCATTTCTAGGAAGAAATTAGTATTGTAGTTTTCAAATATGTGATTAGTTATCACAAAGGCGCTCTCTGTTTATATTTCAAACACGCTGCCTTTGAAGTGCGTCCGAAAGCCTTTCTCTGAGCTGCCTTCATGCCTCGGAAGTCATTTTCTCATGAGGCAGTGAGGCAACAAGTCACTGGCTTGAGTTTTCGGACGCAGCCAGTGTCGTGGACAAATGCGGAACTATGCGTTAGCGCCTGTCGGGCTACGCGCTTGCTTATGGACTTATGGATTACTCTTTACCGTCTGCCGCTGGTTGTGTCAGCAAAGACAGCTCCCGTAAGCGGGCCAACCAAACGACCCAAGAAGAGTTTGGAACAAAACGAGAAAAAGAACGAGGATCAATTTGGTGTTGCATTATCTGGATGGAGAGAGCTTCGCGACAACATTTAACTAGACAGAGATTCTGATCCTGCTTGTGTTTTTACGCGATGGGTGAGTGGTTTTGATTCGTAACCCTTCAAAAAACGTATGCTATATATTGATCACAACATTAGCGTGTAGACTGTAATCAGCGCGTCTTCCCGCGGACGATATGCACATCAAAGGTATTGTACAGCAATATAAATGGTAATTTTAAGACACTTCACAATAAGATTTGTACTGTCAATACATTATGTGAAAAATCATTGTAGATTGTAAGTTGAATACCTAATTCTGTTCTATGTTAACCATCGAATTTGGACTAATACTTTAACATCTATGACTAACAATTTCGTTCTGAACATCACATATAAACTTACATAATGAAATAAACAATGTCATCAAACATTTATAAAAAATCAACATTTATAAGACTTGATTACCTTATCCGTCAACGTGATTTCTCGTTCGCGTCTGATTGATGGCCATCAGCGGTTGAGTTAAAGACTTCAAATCCCATAATTCCACGCTGCTTCAGAGCATCATTAAACAACGTCATTTGATGTTATTGTGTTTTGGCGCCTACGAAATTCTACAAATTCCACCTTTAATAATTATTATTCTTTGGCACAATTGGTGGTTACACCATTTAACATTTTCAGGTCCATTCAGTCTTAACTTTCATAAAAATGGTGCAAATGTAATTTTTTATTGCATAAAATTAACATAAATACACCATGTGCATTCAAATAACCCTGATGCGTGATTTTAAGAAGATTTTTGAATTCTCATTTTGCCAAACCATTTTTGTCACTGACCCACATATTAGGACCTTTATAAAGAGTATAAGGTGCACTTCACATTTCACGTCTAAAACGCGACCACGCCGCTTTCCTCCTTCTTTCCAAAATGCTTGGGTGCTCCCGTAGCGTCTGCCGTTGCTAAGCAACCTAAGCGTTGTGAGACAAATCTGCAAAACATGGCCTACCATCATGTTTGTAACAGTCTTTGTATTAGGAACACACCCATAATCCCTAAAACATTGCTAAGGTGGGCAGCTCTCTGCTTTATGTATAGATGAATTGGGGAAAGTGGTGGGAACACAAACCCTTTAAAGCTGTAAAAGGGGCAAACAAAGCCATGTCAAACACGGAGGCCTGATCTGTGTGCCCAGCCCCATCGCATTCCCATGTAGAGAGTAAACACACAATGCAAGCAAAAAGACCTGGAGCTGACTAGATGCTAAATTAAGCTAACAGGTAGAGGAACGCTCACAATGGAGGGCAGAGGAATGCTCAGTTACTCTTTTTGTCTAGCTTAACAAAAGCTCATCATTCATGTCAGCGCAAAATGCAACTTTAAAGAAAGTTAAGGCTTCTTATTTAAACAGTGGATGTGAATTAAAGTAACCATGCATTGTCTTCGTTTGCATCCTATGGAAGAATGATGGTAGTGATGGCAGAAATGTCATTTTTGAAAGGACCGCTCATTTTTTGCTTCTTTTATGGCTTTGGTGCCCAAGGAAAAACTTTATAAATGTGATTGAAGTGCCTGTTACAGAAAACTACTGTGATGTATTCCTCAGTTTAGTGCCAGCAAGCACTACCAGCCAAACATTGTCATAAACATCCCGATTTCAATTAGACATGAAAGCAGACCTGAGCAGAATGTTCAAATCGTGTTTCAGTGCATGATCGATACTGGCATACATCCATGTTTAAGCAAGAACATTTCTGTCCGTTTTGATGAAAGCCAGTGACTAGAAGCATCTGCCAAGTCGATCTTTACATCGACCAACAGAATAAATGCCATTGTTTACTTGTTCTCATCTAGAAAGGCTTATTTCCTCTCCGAGATTGATCGGGAATGATTAATGAAGTGTGTGTCATTGGCTGAAGTCTGCGGTGGTGACTGGATCTGCATTTTAATGTCAGAGTTAGAGAAACTTTATTGCTTTCTTAGTCCTGCTGCAGTTTCTGTAGGGAACGCAGAGGAACAGACGGCTTTAACACATATAGCAGCAAAGACAACACAGGTGTCCAGGTCATACATTTCAGATGATCTGTGAATATAAGGAGTTATTTTATACATGATTTATCAAAACGCTGGATCTCTGCTTGAAAATGGACATATAGTTCATAGAAATAATGAACGTTATTTACTCAACCCGCAGGCTGCCTGAGATATACTGTATGTGACATTTTCTTTTTAGTATATATAGTAAAAATGATTTTTAGCTGAAACCCATGATCCCCGATGATTCATAAAATTCATAAAAAGTAAAAAAAATGCAGATACAAGCAGCACAAAATGAATCCCTGTGGCTCCAGGTTATAATGTTGCAAATAATGTTTAGTTTCTTGCACAGGCTGATCATTTTACTTTATAAAATAGGAGGTCAGGAGCCGTAGGGATTAGTTTTGTGTTGGCTGATCTGCTTTTTATGACTCAAAGAACTCACACCTCTGGACTTGAATATTACGAATAACCAAGTAACACGGTTTCAGCTAAAAATAGAAAAATATATAGTCAGATATACAGATTTTGTAGCTTTATTTCTAAGAGTGTGAATGAGAAAATTATAAGCAAATTTTCATTTTGTGTAAATTATCCCATAAGGAATAAACATTATCTGTAGATTTGACTCTCAAATGAACTGTAAGTCTGTAATTTCTTCACTTGTTTATCCAACTGCTTAAAAAAGTAAGAAGGAACTATGTTTTTCTGATAAAAACAGGAACCACGGTCCTGGATTACTAGCAGGCTTTTGAATTATCTGCAACTGTTTTGGAGAATGTGCACGTTAATCTTGGAATACCCGAAGGGCTTGAAGATATGAAACTTTAGAGAAGGATCATAAATGTAGGAAAATTGACCTTTAGAAAAAATGTAGCATTCATACATTATAAGCCAAAAATTGTCACAAAAGGGCATTGAAATGTTTTAATGTTTCATCTGAGATTCTGAAATATCTCAACTATGGTTTTGCCATAAATACCATGGTTTTATCATTCAGGGATGTGTCAGGCAATATATATATTTATACAACAGTTATTTCTGGTTCTCGAATCTGATTGGCTAAGAGCTATGCGATATTGTACTGATAACGGCACAGTAACCGCTTCACCTTTCGTATCATTCCGCCACCTAGTGAATGGAGGTCCTAAACAGGCTCATCTCTGAATGGAAAAACACAGACGCCCTGTTTTGAATCACTCTCCGTGTGTCTCATTAGTTCACTAGCTCGTAAATCAGTCTGTGAATCCCCAATCGGAAGTTATTATTCCGTCAAAGATCAGCGCTCTTGGATGTTACGTTAAGGTTAATGGGAGTAATGTCTTGTCACATCGTGTGGACGATTTACACTTGGAAAGAGGAATGTAAACACTCATTTTTTTCTGGAGCTATATCTCTTATCAAAACGCGAAAACACCGTGGAACTGCAGGTAAGCACCGCAGCTTTTAAATGTGGACATTGATAATTTATTTAATCGCGACGTGACTATTAAAACATGTTATGAGATATGGCCACTGGTATATTTATAAGCAGCATGCAAAAACATCTCTCTGACACTTATAAAAAAACTGTTTTATATAGTACTGACAAGAACAAAGTCTAATAATAATCGTGTGCTCGTATCGCGTTAAAATGAAATGGTAAACCAATAGTAACATTATAGAAGTATAGTTTTATTAACTTTTACCTTGCGCCAAAACAATAACAACACAAAAGACACTAAATATGAATAAGAAAACAAGTAATAGTTTCATCATGACACCAAATACTGGTGATTTTATCAAATTTTTGACCATTAGGCCAACATGAGAGCCAGGGAATCCCTGTCAGAGATGTAGCCCAGAGAGGGCGGTGGTCAGCGGGGCGAGTGAACACTGACGTCCGCTCATGCTTTGGTTCTCATACGTACCGAATCTCACTAAGCAAACGTTCAAACAGGCGCTATCTTTACGATTGAACTAATCTTAAAACTACACTTTGTGACCAAAAAATTGTAATATTTAAAAACGGCAAATCTGTCCATTGAGTTAATATGAGATTCAAAGCAGCCGAAAGTGTTACCTGTCATTCTGGCCGCCCTCAAATCCGTGGCGGAAGAAGTAGTTCTCAAACAAAGAGGCTTTTAAAATTACTCCGTTGTTGTTTTCTAGTTTCGTTTTTCAAGCGTGTGCCGTCGAACTGTTGTATAAAAGCAATATCGCTCTCGGAGTTGTGTGATATAGCACAGTGTTTTTCACACAACTGACTTATCTGCCCTTACGAAAATTAACCATGGTTTTACTACAGTTAAAACCAAAAAACCATGGTTACTGTAGTAAAATTATAGTAGCCTAACTACAAAATTACCATGGTTTTGACAACCATGGTTTTCAAAAACCATAGTTAAACCATGGTTAGTGTAGTAAAACCATGGTTTTGCTGATAGTAATCAATACACCAAAAAACCATGGTTACTACACTTTTACCATAATAATAGAATCATGGTTAATTTTCGTAAGGGTGTATACTGCTGTTTTCACTGTCCTCAAAACAGGCTGATGTCTTCCTAAGTCCCTCCTTCAGAAATACGTAATGAGTTCTGATTGTGTAGTTTGTTTAGTGTGTTGTGATTCGATAGCAGCTTAGCTTAGCTGGTGACTGACGTATTCCTGTGGGCAGAGTTTAGTCAATAAACTGTCATTAAAGCAGAAAGTAGAGGGCTGTAGTCCAAACCAGCCATTTGCTGCTTTGAAAGGTGAATTCTGTTAAAGAAAATATATCGCCTGGCAGTGAACTTTGAGCTTTATCATTTTACAGGTATTATTTATTCCATTATAGCAACATTACACACTAACTAGGGTTTAAAAATGAGACCAGAAAGAACATGAACTTTAAAAAATAAAGGTGCCATATAGGTATCTAACCATTTTTGGCTGTATGGTTTCATAAAAAACCTTTAAAGGGGATATTTGACAATACTTGTGAAAGTATAGATGTAAAATTATTCTTTGGTGTCCCCAGAGTACGTATGTGTAGTTTTTGCTCAAAATACCCCACAGATAATTAATTATAGCATGTTAAAATTGCCACTTTGTAGGTGAGCGAAAATGAGTGAAAAAAGTTTGAGCTGATGAAATGTTAACACTAATCGCCATAATGGTGGTTTGTTGAAATCAAAACTTAATTGTGCTGTCAATTATTTTCTTTCTCTCTCTCTCTCTCTCTTTCTCTTTCTCTCTGCACTAAATTGCAGTGCCGAGGTTGGATATTGCAGATTAAGGGGTGGTATTTTTATAATAAGATCCCCTTGTGATGTCACACATTTTAATGGCCTATATTTTTACATGCTTGCAGAGAATGGTTTACAGAAGCGCTGGGGACCAAATTATACCTATTTCATTGCTAAAAACAACATTACTTTGTGTATTTGGTGTAATACAATGTGTTTGCGTGATTTATGGTTAAAAACAAATTTTTTTCCACATACTATGCATTTTTGTTGCTCCAGATATCCTGCCTTCCTCAAACGCGTTGATTTTGTACAAAACTCATGGATTTGAAAAGCTCTGTGTCCCTGATTGGCTAATTTGTACATTGTGATTGGCCTAAATACCTCTGATGTCAGCCGGAAATGTGACGCTCCTTACCATGTTTGATATATTCGCTCACAATGCAATGCTGACAGGAGTTATATGCTACGTAGACACCAAACGCGAGGGATCGCGTTACTCGCTTTAGATTACTCGCGGGACTTAACTTCGTGTCATGCAAATTTTCAACTTGGGGAAAGACGCGTTTGAGGCGAATAGCGCATGTTTTTGCGACAAATGCGCCGGCCAAATTGCATAATTCGCATCGATCCACACGAGGACGCATCTGATCACGTCTTTTCATTGACTTTGTATGTAATCTACTTGCGCAAATCGTTGACCCCATGTCTGGTGTGAACCCACAGTCACAGGCTGTGAGTCAAAGCGGAAGGAATTATGATAACGATCGTCGTGTCCACGTCAACAGGCCCAGGAAGTAAACTGTTGCCTACAATCCGTGTGTTTGTTGTAGTTCAAGAAAAGAGATTTACTTGATAACTTGCATCATCATTTACCTTCCGGTTTGTACCTTTTGCATATCGTTAACATGTACTAATACACACATACACATCAAAGGAAATGTAAAATCGTGAATCGGACTGTATTTGCTCTTTAAACATGGAAATGTCAGATTTTCACAAAATGTCCCCTTTTACACCCGAAGAACCTTTCTTTTTCACAAAATGTTTTTGTGGTGAAAAAAATTATTCCGATTATTAAAAGGAAAGAAAGATGTTTATTTTAAAGAGTGCAAAGTTGCATTGTGGACTAAGGAGTCATTCATGGTTTTAATCTGGTCTTTACTACAAATATGGCTCTGTGAGATACTTCTTCACATGTTAGAGAAGAGAAAAGATGATTGTTTTCCAGTCAGAGCTCATGCAACCCTGCTCAAAATTTTTATATCCTCCCCAGATTCTCTATCTTATGCATGTTTCTGTTATCAGACATTGTTCTCATATTCCCACAACACACACACACACAAGCAGATGCTCCCAAGGTCAAAGAGTGTGAGACATTCAGCATTGGAATTCAGTAAATAAGCAAATAAACACATGCATTTAAAGCATATTAATGTACTAATAGACCAAACACAATTTCATCCCAAATTCATCAGCATTATTATTTTCTTATTTACCTATTTCTAATTTATTCCTTTTGTGTAATATTTTGCTTACAGTAATTTTCAAACTACAAAATGCTGGTATTATTAAAATGAGGATTAATAATACATTTCAATTCAGCTGCAGTGCATAATTCATAAACCTCATCAATAAACTCCTTCATGCCAGACAAAGTGACTGTTGAGGACGCATGTGTCTCATCATCAGAGGACTTAAAAGCCCCTTTTTGTCTGGGGATCTCTTTTGGAGCCCTGGGCTCCAATATCTAATTTAAACAACACAGCTAAACTGAGTTGAGTCTCACTCAAAAAAAAAGAAAAGAAAAAAAGCTGGGATATTTTCAACCAAGCGTTGGGTTAATTTTTTTTATATTTGACCGAACAATGGGTTAAAACAATCCAGCATAGGTTAAATTACAACCCAACGAGTTGGGTTTGTCCCTTTTTGATGAAAATAGATTGTACCAAAAAAGCAGTTTCTGGAGTGTGTAACAGTTCCTTTCCAATGAATCTCGCCACCACAATGTGTGGCGGGTGGTTACCAGAGTGTATATTTGTGGTTGCAAGGGTGTTACTCTGGGTGGAGCCGCCCACCCCAAGTCTCTACGCTATTTTGCACTGTAGATCCACTCCTTCCTTTGTTTATACCCGTTTATCTAACTGCTTTAAAAAAGTTATTGAACTCAATATGCTGCATGATAATGAGATTTAATGTCTGTAGCATTTACATTTGCAGTTATTCATTTTTGAAGATCCATTTATCCAAAGTTACTGCAAACAAAGATGTTACAAGTTTAACACTTGGGGATGGGGGGTGTTTAAATCCCTAACACTAATTTGAGCAACAGTATTTCTGTGATTCTTTAATGGGGATTGTTGTGGTGTAGGTCTGTCTTTGATGTTTTGGGCATCAGTGTCTCCTTCACAGCTGTTCTTGAGGTTATAGATGGAAACTTGTGCGACGCCTCACATTGCGGCACCCGCAGACAGCATTAATATATCACACGGCTATAAACTTGGCACAGGGTCCTTTCACAAGGAAAAATACACTCTTCTGGTGAAAGACACACGCAAGGGTCTCATGCAGCCTATGTGAGTTTGATCTAACACAAAACATTATCTAATCAGTCCCGGGCCCATATGCAAAAAAAATGTACGGGCCCCCTTAACCCAAAGCCCCCTCAACCTTGCCCGTTGGCATTGTTAACTGTGCAGGTCTGTTAACAACATATACTAATAAGGTAGTCAAATATTTTTACTTTACTTTTTACTTTAAAGGGTAGATTTAAATAAAGAAAAACAAAATGTTTTGGGTCGTTTTTGACTAGTGACTAACTTCTCTGCCTTCTCTTTTCTCTTTTAGGCCCCACTTTTATGTTTATATTTGTCCATCCTTAATGTTCATGTAGATAGCCGCTATAGTAACCTCTCACACTGTGTTTTTTTTTTGGCACGGCGATGCGTCATGTAAAAAAATTATGACGTAGTAGTCTACGGCAGCCATGCAAAAAGAGTGCAAAAAATAAACGCAAACAAGAAATGACGGAGAAATTAGACATTACGGAGAAATAAGGAATCACTACAAATGATATGCATACAAAAATATATTTATTGCCGCCACAAATAAAAATTAAATTGAAATTTTTTTTTTATTAAAAGCTGAGGCGGGCCCCCTATCGGCACGGGCCCATTTGCACGTGCATGCCCAGACGCTGCCCAAAAATGAAAATTCTGTCATCATTTACTCACCCTTAAGTTGTTTTAAACCTTTATTCTGTTAAACACAAAAGAAGATATTTTGATAAATGATGGTAAGCACACAGTTGACGGCACCGACTGACTTCCATAGTATTTGTTAATGTTTCTCCTACTATGGTACCGTCAACTGTGTTCTTACCATCAATTTATCATTTATACATTACTGTACCATATGTGTGTTCCCTGGGATCGAACCCATGACCTAGTTTGCCTTTCTAATTCAATGCACTCCCAACTGAGCCAGAGGAACATTAGTAGTATTGCATGTACTGTATCAATGACTAAATGCTGTCCAGTTAGATATAGTAAGTGTTGGCATCTGATCAGACAATGAGTCAAAAAATCACTTATCTGATATTCTGGGGCATTCATCACAGTGGAAATGGAGCATGTATTGCATTGTGGGAGTTTCCATGCAGTAATGCATAGTTTGTGTGCTGCATACTTTGGCAACTGGATTAGGTCATCTAGGTAGGTTTTCATTCAAGATTCACATACTGTGTACAGTATACAGCTAAGGTGTTAATTAGCTATGTTATATGGTAGTATCATATGCAGATCTGCTCTGGTATTGGTTAAGGCTGTAACTATTGGCAGATTTGTGTGCAATGGCAGTACATCAGAGCGATTGGCAGGGTCTCTCCGCTCCGCAGTCATGCACTTGCTAAGCAGATGACAATTGTTGGACAGAATGCTAAAGCAACACATCTGGAGTTTATTGGAGCCCATGCACACACATCCTGTCATTTCAATGCCTATGACAGCGTGGCAGTGCTGCTTTCTCGCTGTGAAATTACTTTTCTAGACAATAACACTATAAGATACTGAAGTACAGCTGGTCACAGAACAAGAACTGCTTTTAAATTGCTTTCTTCAAAGAAGACTGATAATCACTGCACATCACCTGCACAAGTTGTGCTGTGTTATTGTCTAAACCATGAATTAAAAATGTTTTACATTTGCATTATTAATGCATAATACTGGTTTATTGTGCACAAGTCAAAAGAAAAAAAAAATGCTCAAAAAAGTCAACCAGGAGAGGAAAGTTTCTGCGTGTCCCTGTTTGAACCGTTTTTCAGGTCTCCGGTGCTGGCAGCCATTGTAAAAAAACATCATCTGTGTTCTTTTCCGAAGCCTGGGGATGAAATGAAATGCAGAGGCGGTATTTTTGTAGCCCGTCTGAATCATTAATGAGACCGTGGTAAAACAAAGGAGGAGAAAAATAAGCTATATGACCTATAAATATAACAGGAACAAGAAGATTACCGCTGTAACTCTTTCATTTGCATGTTAACTTTTTCTTCTGTATGCGAGCTTGTAGCTCACTGTCACATTGTAAATCCTCAAGCAATGTACTCAGGGCCATGAATGACAATGGAGATGAAGAGAGATGTTTAGGGGTTCATGGTGAGAATTTTTCGGCTCTGTTCGAAACCCCGTTGAGGTGCCTTGCTGTATACTATCCACACAGTGATTTTTAAAGGGAAATTTACTCTGAAACACAATTTGGAGATACAAAGCAATTAAAATTCACTGTTTACCCTTATGAAAATAAACCATGGTTTTACTACAGTTAAAACCAAAATAACATGGTTAGTAGTAAAACCATGGTAACCACAATGGAGATTTGTGGGAGGGCACGAAGCTCCCGTTCCACTACATCCTAAAGATGCTCTATTGGGTTGAGATCTGGTGACTGTGAGGGCAATTTTAGTAGAGTGAACTCATTGTCATGTTCAAGAAACCAATTTGAAATGATTCAAGCTTTGTGACATGGTGCATTATCCTGCTGGAAATAGACATTAGAGGATGGGTACATGGTGGTCATAAAGAGATGGACATGGTCAGAAACAATGCTCAGGTAGGCCGTGGCATTTAAACGATGCCCAATTGGCACTAAGGGGCCTAAAGTGTGCCAAGAAAACATCCTCCACACCATTACACCACCACCACTAGCATGCACAGTGGTAACAAGGCATGATGGATCCATGTTCTCATTCTGTTTACGCCCAATTCTGACTCTACCATCTGAATGTCTCAACAGAAATCAAGACTTATCAGACCAGGCAACATTTTTCCAGTCTTCAACTTTCCAATTTTGGTGAGCTCATGCAAATTGCAGCCTCTTTTTCCTATTTGTAGTGGAGATGAGTGGTACCCGGTAGGGTCTTCTGCTGTTGTAGCCCATCCGCCTCAGGGTTGTGCTTCACAAATGCTTTGCTGCATACCTCGGTTGCAACGAGTGGTTATTTCAGTCAAAGTTGCTCTTCTATCAGCTTGAATCGGCCCATTCTCCTCTGATGTCTAGCATCAACAAGGCATTTTCGCCCACATCACTGCCGCATACTGGATGTTTTTCCCTTTTTCACACCATTCTTTGTAAACCCTAGAAATGGTTGTGCTTGAAAATCCCAGTAACTGAGCAGATTGTGAAATACACAGAGCGGCCCGTCTGGCACCAACAACCATGCCACGATCAAAATTGCTTAAATCATATTTCTTTCCCATTCTGACATTCAGTTTGGAGTTCAGGAGATTGTCTTGACCGAGACCACACCCCTAAATGCATTGAAGCAAGTGCCATGTGATTGTTTGATTAGATAATTGCATTAATGAGAAATTGAACAGGTGTTCTTAATAATCCTTTAGCAGTAAGGGGCGTGTCTACCGACACCGTTGTCTGGGTTGCGTGGAGCGGGTCTATCAACAGAAGGTCCAGATTCAAATGTCAACATTGGCTTTCGGAGATCATGGACCCTGCCTTTAAAATCTTATGGTTGCTTATAAAGTATAAAAGTAGCTTTCAAAACCCCTGGGCTAGATATGTCAGATAACCAGCAGACAATCTTAGACTGGTTTAATATATTTATTCCTCATAGTGGTTGTCAATAATACTCTCTTTATCATAAATAAGAGTTTATGGCATCACAAACTTCTTTATAAAGTAGTCATCATAAACCCTCTACAAAGGCGGTGACCGTAGACAGTAGATTGACATCATTTTATTGCTTGTCACAGTGCATTCTGGGATTGCAGTACTGTCATAAATTTAGGCCAAAACTAGATATTGTTTTTTGCACAGTTTTTGATGGCAGGAACACACAAGCCAAAATGTTGTTTAGGAAGGAAGCTAACTGGCATTTAAAACTGATCTCTTGTTCACAAGAGAGATGGATTTTACTTACAAAATCTTACTTGCTGTGACAGGAGCAAGAAGTGTGCCAGCAGGCCCCAGGTGTGCCAAGTACACAGGATTTAAAAGACAAATGAGAAAAACAAAGATAACTTACAGAAATGAAAACTTACACACAAACAGTGAATGGTGATGTGCTGAAGCAGCGAGAAGCAGATGTGCACTGACAGGCATGTAATTGATATCTCCTGTTATTGATATCTCCATGAGCATTAACACGAACATTCTGGACCAGCTTCATCCGGCCTGGCAGCAATTTTGCCCATCTTTCTCTAAAATGAATGAAAATATGTTTGCATAAAACACTTTTATGATTTCGCAACTTTTAATGTATTTACTTTTTAAAATAGTTTGTCATGGACCCTGTCCCCTGACTGTATGTGTTGCACTGAATTTAATCTTTTTAACAGTGTGTTATTGTCAAAGTCCCCATAGACTCGTCGAAAAAAAAATCTGATTTTATTCCGACTGCAAACAGCATCTGCTTTTTCTTTAAAGGGGGTGAAAGAGAGAAAGTCAATGAATATTCAGGGAAATGTTTACTGCAGGTTCTTCATCCTCGATGACCACAGATGTGCTGAGTTGTTTATTTACACCTCAGCCTGAACTCCCAAAGAGAGCTTAATAAAAACACCATTGTGCTCATTGTGGGTGTTATTGTCTTAAAATGAGTTTAATACACAGTATAGAGGTATTACCGTTTTGTGACCTTTACAGTATGTGCTGATAAATTGTATTAATTTAAAAATAAATAAATAAATAAATAAGGCAGCAACTTCGTACAGAATGTAACAGTACAATCCTAAAAGTAAGCGTGCGTGACAGACTTTTCCCATTTTCTAATTTTTCCACAATTCGCCTTCTTGTTTCCTTCCACACACAAGAAGATTTATGTTTCACTCTATTGCTAATACGGAATAATGCAAATTAAATTTTTTTGTTATTCATCTTCTTTCCAGGAAGGTCTGCTGGTTTGGTCATGGAAGAGCAGGCTGGAAGTGCGGGCAGCAGTCCGCAGCACAGTCGCGGGGCGGGCAGACAGGACGTCCTCCGCTGCGGTTGGCTCCGGAAGCAAGGAGGCTTCGTGAAGACCTGGCACACGCGTTGGTTTGTCCTTCGAGGAGATCAGCTACACTATTACAAGGATGAAGATGAGACCAAGGCACTGGGAGTTAAAGAAGTATATTTGTCCATTGGTAAGAGACTTCCACTGTTATATTAAAGGTCACACTCATTACTTCAGAAAATTAATATTATTACGTAATGCAAGTTACTTGTAATGCGTTACCCCCAACACTGATGCTGGCTTCATTAGGAAGCTGAAAAATCTTAAATTTCCCTCACAAACAAAAACACACTCTTTGGTAGGGGTGGAACAATACATGTATTCGTTTCGAACCGAATCGGTACGGGGGTCACGGTTCGGTGCATGAATTTAAACGGAGAATACACGGTATGAAAATAAAAAAACTTGCGTGCAAAATAATTAATGTAATGCGGAACTACTGTTAGATACGCGGGTTATTTATGGACAGCTAATCTGTTGCCCCGCTTTAGCTCTGAAGCTCTGATTGGCAGCCGAGCTCCGCCTATGTATGCGCTCTATCAGAGCCCGTCTACATTCTCTGGCACTCTGCATTTTTTTGTCACGTCGACGTCGGTTCAGTCAGTGAATGAGCAGCCGACAGCGAGTATGGCAAGTGGTGTTCCACCAGAGTCTCTTTCCGCCAGCCTCTTTAAGATCGCAAGTTTGGCAAAACTTCAGTTTTCCAGTCAGTTACAATAGTACAGGCGAGAGAGTGGTGGAAAAGACGAGGACTTTGCATCGGCGTTGTTCAGCAGTCGTTAGGTATGTGAGTGGAAACACATCTAATCAGGGCTCTCAAGTCTCACGCATTCACCTTGACAAACACGCATTTCAGTCAGTTCAAACGGCACACTTTGTATTTCTCACGCCGAGAAGTAGGAGATAAATTGTCCTGCTATATACAACAGGCATACGCAGGGCAGTTCTGTCGAGTTCAGCTGCTTTCAGTTTTTTAAGTGTGCTATACTTTACGCAGCGCCATCAGCGTCAGAGTACCGCGAGAAATCTTGCGGAGGAGGCTGATTTCAAATCGCTCTCGCGTTACTCTGACGTCATCCACTTGTGGTTTCTTGCAGCCCCTCGTGAAGTCGTACACACCTATTAATTCATCCTACAAGCCTATTTTTTTGTTCTTTAGTACATTAATATGAAATAAGGCCAAAATGTAATTTTAAAATGTATTTAGGTAACACTTGTAATACATTTGAACCCATATTTGTATGAAAGATGAGTACAAGATTACTTAAAGAGGTATACATTTTTGAAATACGAGATAGTATGTTAAATGCATTTCAGTTCATATTCATGACATCTGAAAATAACACTGATAAGGACACCTATGTTTTTAAGATTAGCTTAAGTACTAAAAAAAATGCCTTCTTCATTTTTGTTTTGCTTTTCCCTCAATTGTACCGAAAGTGAATCGAACCGTGGCGCCTGAACCGAGGTACGAACCGAACCGGGACTTCTGTGTACCGTTCCACCCCTACTCTTTGGTAATGTTGATTTCATGTCAGCTCTTGGTTGGTGTGCATGCACTATTCTGGGTTAAGTGCCCATATAAGGACTTCCACTGTACTTCCTGCACTGAAACTGCCCATAAATGAAATAAAGCAAGATTGTTATGTATGAATCTTTTAGAAATTTGTATGACAAAGTGGCTCTGGCAAAGTGCTTTCAGCACAGACAGTCTTTAACAGTGTTAATAAGTCAGAAATAGCATTAGACACCCCCTTTAACTCTTTCACCGCCATTGACGAGATATTTCGTCAATTAAGAGAAAACGCTTCCCCGCCAATGACGAGATTTTCCGTCTTTCCGCAATACCGCTATTATCCACTCGCCTGAAAAGTCCGCTCCCCTTCCCACTCTCATAATGGGAGAGGGAGGGTGTTACTGCGCCGAGTCAAAGTACTCCCAAAAGTGCTATTACGCCATAAAATATAGTTCCTCTTTTAAATCCGCTTAGAAAAGCTACGTTTTATTTTGTACCACCAAACTTGCTCGTATAACTACTCGTCTTAAATAGGAAAAACGTTGATGTGTTTGGTCACTTCTTACTTTATCTCTAAATGGTACCATTGAATGAATGGGGCTAAGCTAAATGCTATCGAAGCGTCGCAGCGCGCTCCAGCGCTTACGTGCACGCACACAGATGATAGAGGGATGTAACAACAATTCTTAGTTAAGGTAATAACATATTTTAATATTGAAAATGGGTAGACTATTCCTTTAAGTAATAGAGAAATTTGCTGGCCGATTGAAATGATTTATTGGCTGATGCCGATAATAAAAATTCAAAATATCGGCATCTGCAATATATTATCCTATCACTCATTTCAATCATTGATTTTAATCTTTGACATGACCTTGCTTTATCATTATTAAAGTAATCAAGTTTATATTTCCATAGAATATTCTTTACATGCAAATTCTTTACATAAATTCTTTAAATTATAAAAAACAGTAAATCACAAAAAATGACTCGGGTCTATTTGGATGTACTATTCCTTTAACTGAAGTTTTTTTTCTTTAACGGAAGTTTTGCGTCTTTACACGCAAACACGCCCGCAGATGTTCATATTGTTTACACGCTTCACATTGTATAAGTCATAAGCCGCTGCTTAGCCTTCAACAAGACATCAGAGACCACACAAACACACACACACACGCATTCCAATTCTCTAAGTTCACCTCTCACACCAAAACACAAACAAGACAGGTGAGAAGAGAATGACCTGTTTCCCACCTCTACACAATATTGACTGAATGATGACCTGTCACTATTCAACTATTAAGGTTTTATCCTCAGGGTAGCACAGGTGGTCTTAAGAGAACGGGCAGAAGTGTTTACTATGGAATCCGGCAGGAATTTGAGAACTTTCCAATTCCATCAATCTTTAAAACCCATTTTAAAATCAAAGCTACATTATCATTTCAGCCTAAAGGAATGTTACATTTATATCTTTATGTTCAGGTTCTAGGGTTCATCTCCCTTTTTAACTTTAATTTTCATGTTTAATGTACTGCTCAAGCTTGCCATGGGTTGTCAGCAGTGAAATATCAAATATCAAGGGAAGACAGCATCTCCGTTTGGAGTCACAGAGCTTTCAAAAGACACTGAATACCCCCATTAAAGAATGAAAAGACTTTGATGTTTTTCAAAAGATGACGGAGACACATTTTTTGGTTGTTAAATACTTAGAGAGACATGAGAGATGTCTTAACTAAACAGACAAGCCTTGACCCCAGGGCACTAAAGGAAATGCTGAAAAAACATTGAACTAATGAATTGACTTGTTGGTAACACTTTGTAACTGTTTGCAAAAGGGGAAATGTACTCCCCCCATTAATCAGAAATGGCCAAATCACCCCCCCCACACACACACACATTTTTGATGTTTTTAACCCTTATGGGTTGTTAAGGCCATTTTTGTCCTTTTTTGTCTTAATTTGGTCACAACTTTCTCCGTGTTTCAGCAAATGTAATGATTTTGGTGACTTTTTTTTCAAAAACTCAATAATATAAATTTACTACCCTTTCGGGTTGTTTGTGTACAAAAAAGCCACTAAATGAAATGGCTGTAAAAATGTATCAATTTTTTTTTTTTTTTTTTTGCATAAATCTGTTAATCACCCTCAGTACTGATCAAAACAACCAAATGTTTACAAAATGTCCATGATTTTAACTCTTTAATTGCCAAGTTCATAAGTGATGTCACTGATTTGAAGAAAAATACACAAAATAACAGATTTTTAATATAAAAAGTGATTGTGGATTTTTTTACTTTTTCACAGTCCTGGGCTTGCCAAAGATTGGAAAAAACATTGGTTTTGATGCATTCTTAGTTTTTTCTCCCCATTTATTGTTCGTGGCTTTTTTTGTCCATTGACTTCCATTATAACGACATTTTTTGATTGCAAAGCCATGACACCTAATTATCATGCATTGTTGACTTTTGCCGGATTTTCATTTTGCTAAGAGGTAAAATTTGTCATTTTTACTGTTGAACACCATGTGGCACAATTAACCCTTTAGTAGGCCTTTTACAGCCTTTTAATTTAGTGGCTTTTTTGTACATGAACAACCCGAAAGTGTAGTGAATTTGAACAACCCACAAGGGTTAAACATACATAATAGCACAAAATGTTTTGGTCTCCCCAATGGTCAGGGTGTGGTTACAGCCTCTATTTGTACAACCGTTTCTTTAACATATTCTGCCATTCAAAGTCGCCCGGTCGGCACAGGTTGTGAATCAAGAGTACAAAGATTTCCCCCAAACATGTTGAATTGATGATTGATTTTCATGTTTGACTTTAATCTCCTGCTGTGTTTGAACCGAGACATTTAGAGAGAGCATTGTGTGCAAATGTTTACATGCACATAATATGAGAGATTGAATGAAGTCAGACATGTTTTACACAATAAAGCAAATCCAAATCTGAGTTCCCAAAAACAGATGGCATGCAAAACTAAAGACCTCCGATGACCCAGTAACATCAAAAAACAAACTCTTGTTTAAGATGTATTTTTCCGTAGTGTCTCAAGACTACTGGAAAGGCAAACGTGAGTCACGACTGCTATGACTGTTGTTGACACAATAACCAGACGTTTCAACATAAAAGTGCGGCTTTGGTTTTTCTCTGTTTGTATTGTATATCATCAGCATAAACTCTTCCATATGAGCGGCACTAGTCAAAATAGCTAGTGCGCTGACCTCATCTCTCATCTCCATGGCAACCGCTTGCCGTGTCGCAAAAAAAAGCTGAAGGGAAAGCCAATGACACAGCATGTGATGTGAAGATTCAGATCATGTTTTGACTGGCTGTGTTGAAAGACAACCATCCAGCATTTCTAGCTGTAGTGCAGCTACTTTCCAACAGTAACGATCAAATGGCTTTAATGGGAATGATCTCAGTTCTTAGCATGATGTGATATTGATATTGTTTCTACTGTATGAACTTGTCCTGCATGATTTTTATCTATCTAAAAAACTAAATTTAGCATGCCTGCACACGAAAAACAGCTTAAGAAGACATGGTTAGTTCATCCCATATCGGTCTTTCAGCTTGGCACATTGCGTAAATACAGTATTTCAAAGATGCATTATTATATTAAATATATATTAAATTAATTATTTAAGACTTTTTGTCTTTCCGAGCTCTTGCAAAGAGACTTCCTATAAATGTTGAATATAATGCATGTAAATATGAATTGATGGGTTTCGTTATGTATTTATAAAAAAATCACCCTTTCAAAAAGTACACATTTGCACCTAAAGATGTCATATTAGTACCTCAGAGGTACATTTATATACCAAATGTATACACATCAGTATAAGGACTTTTTAAAGGCTACTGCCCCAGTGCAGTGTGAGACCGTTTTTTGACAATTTTTTCCAACAGTGTATTATTAAACTTTGATATCTGGTCTCCTGGTAGCTTGCACAACAACCATTTTCACTTCTGTATGGCCTATTGACTCAGCCAGACACTGTGAGCGAAACGTTCCTGAAAAGTTCAATGCCTCTGAGTCATTTGAACATGCTGTCATTTTGTTCAAGTCTCTAAAAAAAGTTTGTAAAAGTCCTACAGGTTTGCCTTATATCACCCCACCAGCATCTTCAACAAATACACAAGCCAAGAGCAAATCTCTACTAGAAAATATAACACCAAAATGACAGGAGCTGAAAGTTTCTTAGATTAATCTTCCTTCCCACGATGCACCTCTGTTTGACATGCAGACACAAAGAAAATGTACCAGAAATGCTTTTTGGGTGAATTTTGACATATATTTAAGCAGCACATCTGCAGAAATACCATTTAACATTTGAAATATTGATGAGAATCACAGAGGAGGTCACATGTCAAGTTCAGCCTTGTCAGTCATTCAGCTTTTCCAATGCTGCTCTCTGTGTTTTCTGTGTCTAAGTTTGTGTGTTCAAGATTGGCTATACGTGTGAAGGCCTAAGTGTTAGGGACAGCTGTGTTTCAATTAAAAAATTGCACAAAACGTTAGCATTATTTTCTAAATGTTGACAAAAAACTATTGCGAAATGACAGCCTTTCCATTAACCGATGTCATGTGACTAAAATGTAAGTTTGTTGTCATTCCAGAAAGCATGGTGCCGGCTGAATTCGACTTCATACAGTACTGCGCAGACCAGTGTTACTCATTGCGCAGCTCGCGAGCCACATGCGGCTCGGCAAGCTTTAATTTGTGGCTAGCATGACGGTAAATAATACAGTTATATGATCACGCAGGCATGCGCTTTTTCTGTATTTTCTGCTCTGGACGTTAACTTTGTTAGAAAACCATACCCGTTATATCAAGACGCACATTGATAAGCCTGTTCAATCGTATGCACATATGACATCAAAGTACCGTGAGATCAGACTGCTTGTTATGCTTTCAAATTGCTCTCACGGCACGGTAATGCCACTTGCCAACCGTTCTTTGCAGAGATGCATAAAATTAAGACAAAGATGGCCCCCTAGTGGTTCGGAGTTACACTGTATATGCATATTATAACTGTGCTTTCACACTGCCACCAGCAAGAGCGTCAATAAAAGCTCTGGCTGCCCTGCTAACGACGCTATAGAAAAGGTGTAGTGGATGCTCTGACACTGTAATGCATTCTCTGGAATCCTCTAAAGCGGAGGTTTCTGCCTTCTGATTGGTTGCCAGCGAACGTTTCCACCTTCCGATTGGTTGCCGCCTAACCACATCATAGCTCATTACCATAAAGTTGAGCTGATTTCAAATCTTCTCGACGCTCACGCCGTACATGACGCACCGCTGCCTGACGGAGCTCGCGCCGGCTTTTATTGAAAATAAATGACTTCCGGCCACTTTGACGCTCTCGCCGGTGGAGGTATGAAAGCACAGTAAGAATGCTATGCATTAAAATCCTGTTTTTGTCATTAAGGGAAATCATCTTGTCTCATTACAAATGATAAAGAATGATTTGCCCTCAAATTTCTTGCATTCACAGATTGACAGAATGATAAGCAGACATGCTTTTTATGATTGGATTACTTTTGGATTACTTTTGATACTTTGCGGTACATGCTGCTCTCCTATTGACTCTGACTTATCAGTGTGGCTCTAATGGATTTGATGTCATGCGCTTGTCGGTTCTTGTGACGCAACGTTAAGTCGAACACACCTCTTCTGTCTTGTCATCTAACCCCACCATATTTATAAAGAATCATGTGACTTTAAAGCAACACTAAAGAACTCTGGCTCTTTGCTCCCCCTACAGGTTAGAAGCGAAATTGTTCATTACCACTGTCGTAAATACTGCAGCATAGCTGGCTCTGATTGGATTGTAGGTCTGCTGTAAAGCAAGTTTTTGTAGTTTTCACTCGAACTACAGGACCGCTACCCGACGGTAGTGCGGTTTTGGCCGATAGAGGGCTGCAAAGCGAATGTGAAAGTGCCATTCACCCTGTTTTGTGTGGATGAACCACTGAAACTTTTTGGAAACGTTATTTTAAGGTAAAAAAAACTATTTGGTGTTGCTTTAACGCATGTCAGGTGACCTGTAAATGCGAAAAACATCATTGCCATTTTCGCAATATATACCTTTTTCGCCTAAAAATCTACCTACATGTAAATACGTTTTTGCTGTATATGGGAGTTTAGTAAATTGGTGTGTTTTCATTGGATGCATTTTCAATTCGCTGATTCAATTTTGAAGGGTAATGGAAACGTAGCTGTTAAATGTTTTCTGATTTCCTAAATAAATAACTGTAATGTAATGTAAAGGTAAAATAGTCATAAATTGCACACGTTACTATAAATCTGCACAAGTTTGAGCAAGGCTTTGAAAATAAAAAATAATACAAATCTAGTGAAGACATCTATGCACTAATAAACTAAAATAAATCTTTGTGTGTGTCTGTAGTTTCAGTTCTAGTCTCACAGCCCATAGGTTAGGCGTCGAGTAAAAGGAAGCTAGGACACGAGTAGAAAGAAAGAAAGACCCACAATTCATCTGTTGTTCTGCTTGACTGTTTCATGAATGAGATCCCTTATAGACTCCCAAGTCATGGAGTATTCTGAATGCAGCCAGAAAATTTCTTATTCAGGGGAGGAAATAAAAGAAGACATGGTGTGAATTTTGTGTTTTTTAATGTTCCATACTATTACTGTAAGTCTAAATACAAAAATAATACCACTGTGAAATATCATCGGTCACCACATTACTGCATATTAAATCAAATAAGCAGAAGTTGTGGTTTGGACACACACATTGCTTGTTACTGGAAACTACTTGTTGTGGTGGTAAATTTAAACAGACTGGTCTGCTTTCATCATAACCACCCTTAATCATAATCATGAATTTCTGTTTTTTTCTAGCATAGTTTTTATAAATGGTCTAGTTGCAGTGGCTTGTCAGGGTTTCCCGCAGAAATTTTGTTAGTTAAGGTGGGCGTACGCGTCATGATGAAAGTTAAAATATTTTTATTTAAAACACTTAAATAGAACTTAATTTTGAAGAAACTATGACAGAAAATGAATAAGATTATTAATAAAAAAGATTATTAATGAATTAAAATGTTTTTAACAGATACCTTAGCTGCGTGATGAAGTGAAACTAAAGGGTTAGTAAACAGATGAAACTGAAGCAGATTTGTAGAACGTCTGGCGAACAATGATAGATAGCGTGAAGATTGTAAAAACTGATTATTTCCCACAATTAACGCTCGCGCTCATGCTCGCAGTGTGAAGCGTGTCCGCGCTATTCTCTGAGATGCACTTGACAGCCTTTTGTGCACCTTTTTTTTGACGACCTAGTTAAGGCGGTAGGGTTTCCCAGTTTAGGCGGGCCGCCCGAACTGCAAAGTGCTCCGGGAAACCCTGCTTGTACTAATCCTAACTATGAATCTTCACCTGATGCCACATACTGTAGATGCTTAAAGAGATACTCCAGAATACTGACGGGCCGTTGAATTATTTGAAAATAATGCACACCCAAGGTGGTAATGCGCCGTTACACCTCGGGTGTGCATTATTTTCAAATAATTCAAAGGACTGGAGTCAATTTTTCCTCTTATATCACGGTTACCACAAACATTGCTCTGGTGATTATTTTAAGACATTTGACAGGTCAGGTGTGCGTTTATTGAAAAATAATCAACAATTCTTTGAACATTTCTCAACCAGAAATAAAGCATTCAACAGGTCCGTGGTATAATGAAAATCACCCCATAATTTACTCACCCTCAAGCCATTCTTGATGTAAATGTTTCTCAAATTTTTTATCCAATTCCCCACTTTGGAGGTAGGGAAGGATTTCGAGCCCCACCTGGCCCCAATCGCCCCAACACAATTTTAATCAAGTAGGCTTTTAGTTTAACTCTTGAAATTTATATTACATTAAACACTTACAATAGAGAAAAAAAACATGCAAATTTATTATCACTTTGCAAGGAATAAGACTTTGTTGAAAAGTTAATAATAACAATGCAATGCTGTCTGTCTTGGTTTTCTTTGCTGGTGCCGAATCTTCAGTTTCCTTTTCATTATGTGTCACAAACTTATTTATTGTTAACTTTTATAACGCTACCGCCTATAACGCCTCTCAACGTTAACGTTTTGTTCTGCTTTAATTAACATTCAGACATTAATTTATTCTTGTAGGCTCGTTTCGTGTGACATTTTCTTCACAGTCTGATGTTGTTTTAAGTTACAATTATATTTTAATGTGTTGTTTTGAGTGTATGGTCAATAAATAAAGAAATTAATATGGGCACAAAAATTACCAAATTTGCTCCCATTTGTCACGCCCCACTTATAATGTTTCTATTCCCCACCAGTGGGGCCCGCCCCACACTTTGAAAAACACTGATGTACATGATCATTTATCAGATGAACACAATCAAAGTTATATTAGAAAATGTCTAATATAACGGACGAGGTGCATCCATTCTTCATAATCACACATCAACATAATCCACACAGGTTGATGTGATAATGTAAGAAAAATATCTTTATTTAAAACTTCTTAAACTTTAATAACTAGCTTCTGGTAAACGGCCAATGCGTATTCACTAGAGAGTATCGGCATAGGACTTCAATTTGTAATATTTGTACAGGGCCCATAATGTTTTGGTCATGCACCAAATAAGATGCATACACGGATGGCTTGCAAAATCTTCTGAAAAGGTTAAAATAAATCATCATAATGTTAGTTAGTATATTATTTTTACATGCATGACCAAGAATGCTGTCAGAATAAATCTAGAAATTCGCCAATTTGAGGTTAAGGAGTAAACTGTAATTATGACTTCCCACACAGAGAGGTGATGAGACTCTATCATTAATGTGACTATTAATTAGCATCTTCATTCAAAGTGATAGCTTCATTACTTACCTGCCTCATTAGCTTAATTGCTGTGTCTCATTCTGGTGCATGAGCATCTGCCCCCTAATGTTACCCAGGGAGACACAGACCGGGTCATATTCACGGAGAAAGAAACCTTTTGGCCGCATAGAGATGAATTTATTTAACTTGAAATATAGAGGCTCTTTGTGAGCTGGCGTCAACAGGGTGACGTTACGCGTGCAGGGCTTGATGTTGTGTGCGTTTGTCATGTTGGGAATGCACAGAGCGGCCGCTGAAAGGGTCAGGGGGCAGCTGCGGGACATTCAGAAGACATTCTGAATGTAAGACATTCAGAAGTTTTTACGCTCTCGTATGCAAAAGAAAGAATTTTGTTTAGCTGTGTGATTTGCAGAATAATTGTAATTCAAAATGCTGTTTGGAGACAGTGAACCCCTTTGTTTATTATATAGCTTTTGAACTGGTATTTGATCAACACTGTTGAGTTAAAAAATACGACATGACACTTAATACATTTTAATGTATTGTTGAATAACTTTCAATGGGAGATTTATTTGCATTACAATGCAACTATAAAACGTATAATCTAAATCTTAAAAGACCCACTGAAATGTCTTGAAATGTGCAGCTTTGTTTGATGCATCAACATAATTTAAATTGAAACAGGAAGATAGGGTGGGACATACTAAGTGGCCCCTCCCTCTTTTAAAACAGCCAATATGGTTTATTTTTACCTCACAGCCTGGAATCTGATTAGAAGCTGAAGTGCAGAATGATGTCATAAAAATAATTGATCTGTATTTGTAGAAGTAAGAGACTGTAAGTTTGAAGCCTTATTTCATCTAAATGTGAAATTGAACAATGTTTCATAGGACACTAGTTTACTTAAAGGAAAACATCACAGTTTTTCAATATTTTACTATGTTCTTACCTCAACTTAGACAAATTAATACATTCCTATCCTTTTCAATGCATGCACTTAATCTTTGTACAGCGCGTCGTGAATGTGTTAGCATTTAGCCTAGCCCCATTCATTCCTTAGGATCCAAACAGGGATGAATTTAGAAGCCACCAACACTTCCTCGATTTTGATGCCTGACACGCGGTTGGTGTAAGCGCAGCATAAGCAAGTCATTCAGGCCATTAAAAGCCTTTTAAAGGAAAACATCACCGTTTTTCAGTATTTTACTATGTTCTTACCTCAACTTAGATGAATTAATACATACCTTTCTTTGTACAGCGCTTCATGAATGTGCTAGCATTTAGCCTAGCCCCATTCATTCCTATGGCTCCAAACAAAAGTTTTCTTTTGTGCCACCATACTTACTCGTGTAACTACTCATGTAATTGTCTATAAAAAGGAAAAACATGAAAGTGGTTGGTGGCTTCTAAATTCATCCCTGTTTGGAGCCATAGGATTGAATGGGGCTAGGCTAAATGCTAACACATTCACGAGGCGCTGTACAAAGATTAAGTGGACGCATTGAAAAAAGATAGGTATGTATTAATTCGTCTAAGTTGAGGTAAGAACATAGTAAAATATTGAAAAACTGTGGTGTTTTCCTTTAAGAACCCGCATTTATAAGAATGAATGACGTAGTTGATCTGCACTTGTAGTCTGACAGGTTTACTCTTTAATCATGCGGTTGTCCTTGAATACAGATGGATCAAGACCAAAACTAACATCCAGATGCAAGATACAAAAGTAACCGCTTTCTTAATCTCTCTTTCATCATAGTTCTCTCCGGTTCATCAGTCCACAGATTTGAAACAGATGTATAATGAACATCTGAATATCCCCCTTTCTTTCTCTTACTCGCTCTCTCTCGAGTCTGGTATGTGACAAGAAGATATTTAGTATTCCAAGCAGCAAGAAGGTTGTGTCATTATGCCACCGCTATAACTTTTACGCCTTATGTCTGTAATCTCCCCTTAAATCTTTTGTTCTTTATCCATCCTCCAATGTGTGACACTATAACTTTACTGTACTGTTTCTCACACATCATAAAAGGACAAAGATAATTCTCTGTTAAAAAGCAATATATAAGTATAGGTTGCACAGACAAACAGCTGTTGGCCATATAAATAAACGTTTGTTGTGTCGTCGTGTTCATCGTTCTACTGTGGATGCACCGTGTGTTTTCAATGAATATTCAGGTAATGCATGTTGCAATACTCTTATTGCATACATAACATAGGCTTGTTTGTGGCACAGTCGACCTGAGTCAAGCGTTAAAACTCAAATTTTGAAAAAAAAATACAGCCTATGTTATGAAACGGCAAATGTGTCAAAATCGTCAGCAAAAGCAATCTAAAATGTTTGGTAACATTCCTTCTTGGATGTATAAAGTAACCTATTACGTAAATGCACAGTGTCTATTACACTGTCTTCAATACACTGTTTATTTTGTATATTGTGCATCGCTCACAAGATAAGGTCATGTGGAATTGGTGTGGAACAATGTGCTCCTGTAGTCTTGCATTAGCAATGCAAATGTCATGAGTTTAATTTTCAGGAAATATACAGTACATTATATGTTTACTGAGGTAAAGTCCAAGTCTCATGTCTTTGCTCACGAGTCGAAATGAAACCCCAAGTCTTTAAGATATGTTTCTGTTTGACGTCTGGGTCTAAAGAATTCATCTCTGCTATTTATACTGAAAAAAATGATTAATTGAATTTAATCAATTTTTTTAAGGTAAGTGGTTGCAATCAATTTATTGAAGCTACATTTAAACAAAAGTTTTATATTTTATTTTACTTTACTAATCTTTTTTGTTTACATGTAGCTTAAATAAATTGATTGCAACCACTTACCTTAAAAAAATTGATTAAATTCAATGAATAATTTTTTTTCAGTGTAGTAAATATAAGTATTTCAGTATTTTGAAGATTTGTGTATTTTTGCATTGTATTAGCATTGACTGTTGAGTCATCATTAGTCATAACATCAGCAAAATGCTAATGTTGGTCTCTGTTGTGTTTTAACTGAGGTTTCGGTTCACTTATGATGCAGCTTGGAGAAGCTATGAAGCTTTAAGACAGCGAGGCAGTTTCACAACAAGTAGACAGCAAGTTTCAGAGCAAAGCTGTAGACTTTAAATAGCCTGTGCTTTAGGAAGCAGAGGTGCAAAAACATGTCAAGCACTTGTCAGAATTTCTCAAACACTGTTATTTAACATCCAAAAGTTGCAATATACTGTATGAAAGGTATAGCCAACCCATTTAACCCTCTGAGATGTTGCTGTATATTGTTGGGCATCGCTGCTGTTTTTGGCCCTGAGCTCTGAAAAGATAAGATTCAACCGAAACAAATTCATGTTTAGATTGAATTTGTACCTCACTGAACAGAACAAAAACAATGCCAGAGATCAGAGATATTGTGTAGCACAGTTCCCTTGTGTTTAGATGCAGTATGTTTTCATCCTCAAAGCTCTGTAAGAGAACTGAATTCACAATGAGCCGTCTCTTTTTCCTGAATAAAGAAGTGAAATACACTGAAAAAAAATATTCATGTAATTTAATAATTTTTTTAAGGTAAGTGGTTGCAATCAATTTATTTAAGCTACATTTAAACAAAAGTTTTATATTTTATTTGACTTCACTAATCTTTTTGTTTAAATGTAGCTTAAATACATTGATTGCAACCACTTACCTTAAAAAATTGATTAAATTCAATGAATCATTTTTATAGCCTGTGATAAGTGATTTTCAATCTTTAGTTAAAAAAAGATCATCAATGTTAAATGTTCAAATTAATAGTCAATGTAGTTTTTGTTTTAATTTGTACCATGCAGTGGCGGCCGGTGACTTCTTTTTTCGAGGGCTCTCGATGCAAAGTTCGTCACAACATGTATGTAGTTCGCCATGTGTGTGGTTCCTTTTTCCAAAATGTGTGTTTTGCGCGTCGAGTGATCCTGTGTGCATCACGTGTCTTGTCAAAATAAGTGCCTGCTGCAGATGCGTCCAAAGGGCTTATCTCACGTTTGCCGTAGCAGTTCTAGACAAATTTCACTAGGGGGGCCAAGGAGGGGCCAGTGTTTTACCAGAGGGGCACACAAAAAATGGCAAGAAATTATTTTTAAAGATAATAGGGGTGCTTACAGGAATTAGTTTAAGACAGGACTAGGCCTTATAGTTTAATTAGGAAATATAACTAGTTTAACAATCATGCCTTACTAAATACATTACTTGTGTGCATTTTGAAGCAAAACAAAAAGCACTGGTGTATTTTAAGATATGGCATTGCAAGTTGTTTTCAGATTGGACAGCTCTTACATTTATTTTAGTCTAGGACTAGTCTAATCCCTTTCCGGGAAACTGCCCCGTAAACTTTATTTTACTTTACAATCATATAAATATGTATTTAATACAAGAGTGAGTGCAGGTGCAAAAGGGGAGCTTGGCTCTTTTCTAAAGCCCCCCAACCGATAATCATGCGAGCCTACTCAATAAACTTTATGAAATGCAAACTTTTATAAAGACAAACGTTTGTTTTAGTTTACATATAAACACACATTGCTAGACAGTTAGGGACCACAATCTAATCAGTATTTTAAATTGTAAACATTTTTATATGTAACATTTAATTAAATTCCTCCAATTGTATGGACGTATATGTAAGAGCATAATTACAGCGCTTTTTACAATGTGTAAACTTTAAAAAGTTAGCGAGATGTTGGTTTTACCGGTTGTTGATGAGTAACAGCTGTGAATGATCACCGCATTTAAGCAGCCACGTCACAGGAGAAAAAGTGAACAGTGTCCCAATGTCAAGTCAGCTAGAGTCCTTACCAGTGCGCAAACCTGCATACACATTCACAACATCGGGAGATTGGGGACAAATTCGCCGAGCATCACCCGCAGCCACCTACAGTGATTGGGAGCGCCGCTCTAATTTGCCCGTGTAGACGTTGCGTCGCATTAGTTCCGCTTTTGGCGCTCGCATGTAAAATCTAAATAATTTATACTTTTTTATTTGGTCAGCACGGGGTGGCCACAGGGGTGGCCAGGGACATGTCTACAGAGGCACGGGCCACCCTTGGCCTCCGTGTAGAACCGCCACTGCCAGATACTCGCATAGTAAAATAAAAGTTTACTGTTAAAGCGACACCATGTAGTTTTTCAACCTTCATAATACATTTTCAAGACCCTTGTGATAGTACATCGATTTTAAATAGGCATACCTCACTTCCTTATCTTCCTCAACACATTTTTTTTTTACGTGAATTTTGCTGGAGGCTACTTAAGGACAGTAGAGAGCAACTTCTATTATGTGATTCTGTGGCACTGTGTTAGTGTCACGGACCTATGACACAGGCGACCCGGGTTTGAATCCCCTTTAAGGCAATTTTTTAATATAAACTCACAACCTTGATTCATACATAAATGCGATCTTCTTTATAAATGACGGCGATTATATATATCAGATTTTAATTGAAATGTAAGCCTAACTGTAATAACGTTTACTACTTATTAGTTACTATAAAGTTTTCCAAAACCTCAAATGATAAATCAAACCTACATTATAATAGAAGCTTCCAGTTTATACTGGATTTGGTTTTATTACATAACAGACTGCAGTCAGTGCCTGACAATAAACTTTTTTATGCTGGTCTGTTTATTCGAAATATTGCAAAACATATATTTTCTGCCAGTGCGAGCTTTTAGTTAATAGTCCGAAGGTTGTACTAATGTAGTAGATTTAATGTACTCTCTATTAACTCTCTGCTGGAAGACAATATATAAACCTTGGCCTTGTTAGGAAAACCTTAAGGGGTGGTTTCCCAGACAGGGATTAGCTTAAGCAAGGACTTGGCCTTAGTTTAATTAGGGATATTACTAGTTTTAACAAACATGCTTTTTGTGTGCATTTTGAGGCAAAAGAAAGGGAACTGATGTATTTTAAGATATGTCAGTGCAAGTCAGTGTATCTATCAATCGTGTAATTTTATATTTTGTTTTCTCATCGTTGTTTTCTATTTTTTGACCATTGTCGCTTGGGGTTTGGGTTAGAATCAATTTCTGCGACTTCCGAACCCAAACCCCAACTCCAGGTGAGAATAGTTTTAAAAGCGGACGAAAAACATAAAATTACATCCTAACGCAATCCCCGAATGTAACCCTAACCCCAAGCTACAATGATTAGGAAAGAACAATGAGGGAAAAATTACACGATAAAGAAAGCCATGCCACAGGCACGAACAGCCATTGATAGAAATTCGTGCTGGGAAGGACGAAAAAGACATTAGTCTCCAGACACATGAAAAACAGTGAAAATTCGTGTCATCAAATACGAATAAATTAATCAAAATTTCTGTTACTATAACACAACTTGCCGTGAGACTGTGTTGCACATACAGAACACACACAAAGTATGCAGTCAATATCTCTGCTCCCAGATATTCCAGGGCATCTCTTTTGGGAAAATAATACATTGTTCTGAACATAAGTAATGGAAAGTTGAAGTTAATCACATTGTTGACCTGCTGCAGTCTGGCTGCGATCTCTCCAGGTACTGTATGCCAGACGCTAAACCCGAATCCATTTCCCAAATGTCTGCTATAGCAGCATTTATAATATTACTGCCAGTAATTACAGTAGGTTTAGTCGTCTCGGCTTGAGTGGCACGAACAAATTTCAGCAAACAGAGAAACACGTTTGGCATGGAAGTAAATCTTGACCTCTCAGAACGAGTGGATAGATGTTGATAGATGTCCATTTCAGAATTAGATTTTGATTTAAACTCTTGGCAGTCTAGCTCATTTCCCACCTGTGTTATACTAAATTAAATTCAGTGAATATAATTATTTTTTGTAGAGACCCTGCAAAATAGTGGCAGGTATCTGCATTTGCCAGATGGAGTTTTTTATTGACTTCTACACTATGAGTTTCACCGATAATTAACTGTTCAAGCAACATATTTCCCATAAGCAAACTGTGTTGAAAAAAGTCACAGTGGTGACAGATTGAGTTTGGATCTATAACGGCATGGTTACTAGCCCAGGGTTTGGGGATAAAGTTACCTGTTACATAAGCAGATTTCATTTTCAAAGTAACAGATTCACTGACAGAAAAAAATGGTCACTGGGATGGTATCTTTTACAAAAGTACACATTTGCACCCAAAGAGTTGATTTTTAGTATCTCAGAGGTACATATTGGTACCAAATGTATACATAATCTGTACCTAAATTGTACTCTACACATCCTCACCCCCATGGCGTCAATATTTGACGCGCTTGGCCATGCGTCAGTGTGTTGCGCGGGGGGTGTGCCTTTCGCGTCATTTTTTGACGAACTGGGGACTTGGATACTGTTGCGTCCGTTGCATTCTCTTTCCTATTTTCTTGCCATTTTCGCGTCGGTTTAGGGTTAGATTTACATAATGACATCCCTACCCAAACCTAACTCTAACCCCAACGCCAGGTGACAACTAACTCTAACCCCAACGCCAGGTGACAACTGTTTAATTTCGCATACACTATTTAATTTTGCATATAAGGACCTTTTTAAAGGGTACTGCTCTAGTGACAGCTAGAACCATTTTTTTCTGACAGTGTACTTGTTGATTGCCCATTTAACCAATTTCCCTTTCCAATAAGCATGTTGCTTTTCTAATTATTTAAAGTCAACACAAAATCAAATCAAAACTGACCATGTTGATTTTTTTATAAAGTTTGCAAGTGTGCAGGATTCAGCATGCATCATTTTTCAAAAACATGACAAAGGCCAGTACAATGCAATGGATTAGCAAATATTCTACATTTTAATTTACACCTTATAAAATCTGACTTTTACGCCTGCAGCCGGCGTATGTTTTCAATGGTTTCCAATGGTTTTCCAGGCGGGTTTCTCCGCTCTGCAGCGAGTGTCCACTTATTAAAACAAGTTGAAATTACTTTACTTGATTTGTAAAGTTAATGTAAAAATATGTTGATATTCCTTTTTGGGAACATTTTACTTGAAGTGGTGTTCATAAGACTGACATGACACCTTCATAATCATGACATGACGTGATTTTATGCATGTTTATGACAACTGTCATTAAGTGTCATTTGTTCAATTATGTCATTTTTAATGCAAAAATTACATTGTTTGAGATGTCTTGACATAAACCAATACATCATAACTTGTCATAAATATGATATAGCAGAATAATTATCAAACTTAAGAAACTAGCTTTATGGGTTAACATTATATTAATCTGTCATTAAAATATCATTAAGTGTTAATACTAATAGTATCAAATAGTTTTATAACAGCATCATGAATATTTTTCTTCTCAACTACAGTGGAAAAAATTAACTTGTCATTAAAATGTCAATAAGTGTTAATACTATGTCAAATAATTTAAATACCTTAAAAAAAATGCAACAGATATGTCAAAAGATTATACTTAACTTTTTTGATTATGCACAATACAAAAAACTGACAACTAACAGAACTTGTTCTTCCTCACACAGAGGGTTTTGAAATTTACTGACATAGAAGAAAAAGCGAACAAAACATTTCATTAATTTAATGTAATTAACTGTTTTAGCCTGATATGTTTTCATATGGCCCCAACGCTGAATGGCTTAACCCATCATTGTACTGTTTTCATTGAATTTTAGGTGAATCAGTGTCCAAGTGTAATAAAATATAATTGTATCAATTTTAATTATTTTTATTGGTTGATTGTTTTTATTTCTCTAACACCTGGAAGAAATGTAAAAAAACATGTTGAAGAATATTCATGATATTGTTATAAAACTATTTGACATTTTAATGACAAATTATATTTGTACCACTGTAGTTGAGGTCAAGAAAAATATTCATGACGCTGTTTTAAAACTATTTGACAGAGTATTAATACTTAATGACATTTAAGTGACAAATGATATTTGTACCACTGTAGTTGAGGTCAAGAAAAATATTCACGACGCAGTTATAAAGCTATTTGACAGAGTATTAACAATTAATGACATTTTGATGACAAATTATATTTGTACCACTGTAGTTGAGGTCAAGAAAAATATTCATGATGCTGTTATGAAGCTATTTGACAGAGAATTAACACTTAATGACATTTTAATGACAAATTATATTTGTACCACTGTAGTTGAGGTCAAGAAAAATATTCATGACGCTGTTATAAAACTATTTGACAGAGTATTAACACTTAATGACTTTTCAATGACAAATTATATTTGTACCACTGTAGTTGAGGTCAAGAAAAATATTCATGACGCCGTTATAAAACCATTTGACAGCGTATTAACACTTAATGACATTTCAATGACAAATTATATTTGTACCACTGTAGTTGAGGTCAAGAAAAATATTCATGACGCCGTTATAAAACCATTTGACAGAGTATTAACACTTAATGACATTTCAATGACAAATTATATTTGTACCACTGTAGTTGAGGTCAAGAAAAATATTAATGACGCTGTTATAAAGCTATTTGACAGAGTATTAATACTTAATGACATTTAAGTGACAAATTATATTTGTACCACTGTAGTTGAGGTCAAGAAAAATATTTATAACGCTGTTTTAAAACTATTTGACAGAGTATTAACACTTAATGACATTTTAATGACAAGTTCAATTTGTATCACTTGTAAAAAGTGGTCAGTTATGTTGTCTTGGTAATGTCAAGTTATCATGACAAGTTATGATGTATTGGTTAATGTCAAGTTAACATAACAAAGACATCAAAAACAATGTCATATTTGCATTAAAAATGACATAACTGAACAAATGACACTTAATGACAGTTGTCATAAACGTGCATAAAATCTCCTTCATGTTCATAGCACATGTCATGTCAGGATTATGAAGGTGTCATAAGTAAAGTAAAGTGTTACAGACTTATTAATCACATGTTTTTTTACAGTGTTTACATACTTTATGTTTTTCTTGCTAAATGTCATTAAAATCAAAAGCCTGTTCATTTCTAAAGCTCTTTTGACCTTCTTCTCAGATCTGCCTGAGAAAAAGCTATGATTAAAAATAGCATTTTTCACCTGAATATGAGCGCACTCCTTGTACTCACAGTGCATGCAGACAAATACTGCATATTAAAAACCCGAAGAATGGCAGAAGGGCCTCCAAGTGTGAAAAGTGCTGCAGGACAGATAGGAGCCACTATAGACCAAAACCACAGGCCCCTGAGGGACGTCAAGGTTAAATGTTCAAACATTCACCAAATGTGTCCATTACATAGCGAATGGCTTTCCTAATTAATACCATGGGAGCAGTAAAGACTTAAAAACCCAAGTACTGGGCCGCCCTCTGGTTGTTTTACTCCTCCTGTTCGCTTGAGTCGTCCACTATCAATCTCCTGAGGTTGATAAACAGAAGCAAAGAGCCTCTTTGATCCCATCTTGAACTAGATTTTGCTTCTCTATGGGGGATTTCCACATACCCGCCAGCTCTGTCTATGCAAGGTCCTGAAAAACTAACTTCATTTTGGCACCGTGGGGACTGAAATCTAATTAAAGATAAATACCAGTGACATAACAAATCACTTTTTACCTTTGTTCTGCCTCTGCATTTTTCCTTCATGCAGGGAGGGAAATTCCTGAGATTATGTTATATTAAGTTAACCTGTGCTTTAGCTGAATGTACCGTAGCAGTCTGAGGTGATGGATTTGATACATTTCCTCCTCCACGGTTTCTATTTTTATGCTGTCCAGATCACCCACAAGGACTTGTGTCATGTCTTTAATGCATCTTGTGTTTTCCCATGTTATCTCAAAATGTCTTCTCATATACCATATTAAGGCAGAATGTCATTTCCAATCCTACACTCTTGAAAATTAAAGTGCTTTAAAGGTTTTTCACAGTGATGCCAAAGAAGAACCATTATTGCTTGAAATAACCTAACATGAGTTAAATTGCAACCCACCGGGTTGGGTTTGTCTCTTTTCACCCTTTTCATAACTTCAGTTAGTAACGCCTAAAAAAGTGATGCTGTCATTCACTTTAAGTAAAAAATAAAGTTGGAAATATTTTAGGTGTTATCAATTTTAGTTCTTTTTTAAGTACATTTTTTCACTTAGGGAATTGACACACAAAGACGTTTACGGCAGCAGCCGGCATATGTTTTTAACTCTTTCCCCACCATTGATGAGTTACCTCGTCAATTAAAGGATTAGTCCATTTTCTTAAAAAAAATCCAGATAATTTACACAATTTTGATGTCTTTCTCATATGAAAAAAATGTTTTTTGAGGAAAACAATTTAGGATTTTTTTTTTTTCATTTTAATGGACCCCAACACAAAACAGATTTAATGCAGTTTAAACTTGCAGTTTCATTGGAGTTTCAAAGGACTCTAATCGATCCCAAACGTTGCATAAGGGTCTTATCTAGCGAAACCATTGTCATTTTTGACAAGAAAAATAAAAAAATGCACTTTTAAACCACAACTTCTCGTCTATCTCTGGTCCTGTGATGCGCCAGTACGACCTCATGTAATTGCGTAATGCCGTGGAAAGGTCACGTGTTACATATATGAAACACACATTTACGGACCATTTTAAACAATAAACTGACACAAAGACATGAATTAGTATCATTCCACATACAACGTCAGAACGGTCCTCTTTCTCCACACTTGTAAACACTGGGGCGGAGTTTCGCATTCGTCATTCGTGACCTCTTGATGTGATGACGTATTACGTGAGGTCACGCTGGCTCGTCACAGGACCGGAGATAAACGAGAAGTTGTGGTTTAAAAGTGCATATTTTTATTGTCAAAAATGACAATCGTTTCGCTAGATAAGACCCTTATGCCTCGTTTGGGATCGATTAGAGTGCTTTGAAATTCCCTTGAAACTGCAAGTTTAAACTGCATTAAATCTGTTACGTGTTTGGGTCCATTAAAATGAGAAAAATCCTGGAATTTTTTTCTCAAAAAACATAATTTCTTCTCGACTGAACAAAGAAAGACATCAACATTTTGGATGACATGGTGGTAAGTAAATTATCTGGAATTTTTTTTGACTAAAAATTGACTAATCCTTTAAGCGAAAAACATTGGCATAAAAACGTTATTTACTAATTTTAAACTCTGTGTATGTTTTGATAATTGTTCTGAATCTGATCTCTATCAAAATTCCTTCACAAAAAAATGCAATTATTTCAGCTTTTTGCTAAAAAATGTAAAAATACCCATATTTAAGAGGTTATAAGCAGAGAAAAAAATATAGATAATATGAAAGTTTTTCCCGTTTTGTTTGTTTGTTTGTTGTTTGTTTGAAAGCAGATGGTCTGTTCTTTCATTTTATATATTTGTATGTTTATATATTTGGTAAATTTGGTAACACTTTCTATGAAGCCCATGCTTATAATGAATTATTCTATAAATATATTTATAAAGACACAACAACATGTATACCCCATTATAAGCATTTCAATGCGCATGCTCATAATCCACTTTACACTTATAAGTAATAACTACTCAGTCATATACATCCATGAGGGTATTTATAAAGGTGCAGCCTGCATTGCTATAATGTCATTATTATAGTTACGACATAATTAATCATGCAGATTTAGTTCTATTTCAAATAACTGATTTGATTTATATTGTTATAACCATGTTATAAGTTACTTATTATAAGTCATAATACAGTTATTAACCTCTATAAATGCATAATTGATGGCTTTAAGTAAAGTGAACTCAAATGTTATAGGAAAACTGTATTCTATGCTTTCACTTTACTTAAAGCCATCAGTAATGCATTTATAGAGGTTAATAACTGCATTATGACTCATAATAAGTAACTTATAACATAGTTAAAACAATATAAATCAAATCAGTTATTTGTTGTTATTTTTTAAATACTTTAGAAGTGAATCTGCATGATTAAGTAACTAGTAACTATAATATAATGACATTATAGGAATGCAGGCTGCATTTTTATAAATCAGTGTATTACTAGCATACCCATGGGCGGAAATCCCGGGGGGGTCGGGGGGGACAGGACCCCCCCTATCTGAGGGTTGTCCCCCCTAAAATATCATTAAAATATGTGTATTGAAAATAATGTAATGATTTATAACACTTAAAATAGTTGTGTAAGAAGTGAAACAATACAAATGCAAACGGAGCAACAAAAACGTTTTAAACATTTTGATTCCCCCTCCCTTGCCTCACAGTGGTTTGGTCCACTGCCCGCGCCCCTTTTACCTCACTACTGACACACAGGCCGGTGGTAGAGAAGTGTACGGAGCCGACGCGAATACAACGTTTCCCATCATCACTTATCAGTTTATCCTCATATGTTTTAAAACTGGACTATTTTGACATATAAACATGAACATATTTCGTTTTCTGAGAACAGAAGCAGATAAACGATCAAGAAAAAAATTTTATGCATTCATGCAGAGGTGAAAGTAACAAATCACATTTACTCACCTTGGTGTAACTGAGTTTTTTTTGTGTACTTTTACTTTGAGTAGTTTTTAAAATCTGTACTTTACTTTTACTTAAGTATGTTTAAAGTATTGAAGACTACTTTGCAACATGTTAAATCATATCCGTTACTGAGTAAAAATAAATAAAAAAGTAAGGTGATAAAGACCAGAGGCGCACCTTGTCAACAGGCAAGGCAGGCAACTGCTTGGAGCCCCGAGCCACTAGAGGGCCCCCAAGTTTGTTTCTCGGATGGCCAGCTACACCCAGTAGATGAAAATAGATACTCAACATGACTGCATATCAAAATTCTGATTGGATGGAATGTTGATTGACATGGCTTAGCCCAGTCAAAATCCAACCCAGGTGGATAACTTGCCAGTTTCGAAAATGAACGTAGCGAATGGGTGACGGTAGCCGTTTCTCAATGTCAAGGATACTTCCTTGGCAGGACTAGTCCTTACAAGTCACTTCCTTCAGATTCTAGGCGAGGCTCCTTTTAAGCATTCGGAGAACACGTTAAATGGAACAGGCTAGCAAGTGCACGTCATTACGTCATTGCGTGATTGAAAGGTGTGCTTTCGGTGCTGCGCGCATAGGATTGTGGGTGATTTCCGCGCGTGAAGAGCGCGAAGGATACAAATTTGCATCCTTTCCTGTACACAGAGGCGCACCTTGTCAACAGGCAAGGCAGGCAACTGCTTGGAGCCCCGAGCCACTAGAGGGCCCCCAAGTTTGTTTCTCGGATGGCCAGCTACACCCAGTAGATGAAAGTAGATACTCAACATGACTGCATATCAAAATTCCGATTGGATGGAATGTTGATTGACATGGCTTAGCCCAGTCAAAATCCAACCCAGGTGGATAACTTGCCAGTTTCGAAAATGAACGTAGCGAATGGGTGACGGTAGCCGTTTCTCAATGTCAAGGATACTTCCTTGGCAGGACTAGTCCATACAAGTCACTTCCTTCAGATTCTATGCGAGGCTCCTTTTAAGCATTAGGAGAACACGATAAATGGAACAGGCTAGCAAGTGCACGTCATTACGTCATTGCGTGATTGAAAGGTGTGCTTTCGGTGCTGCGCGCATAGGATTGTGGGTGATTTCCGCGGGTGAAGAGCGCGAAGGATACAAATTTGCATCCTTTCCTGTACATGGGATATTTCTCGAACGAAGGACTCAGTCCTTGGCTGAAATTTCAAGGATCCTCGACATTGGAACAGTCCTTAGACGGACGTCGATGACGTAGCATCCTCGAAATTTTAGCTTCCGAGGATCCTTCCTTGACATTGAGAAACGGCTCATGTATCGTTCAGTAGTGCTGTCGCAGTTGATCCGTACGGATCACGACCCATGGTTCGGCTCGCATGTGATTCCCAGATTAATACGCAAATTTAAATAGGAAAGGTTTATCATTTGCACGTGTTTCAAAGGCTTGCAAATGCTAAAACAATTTAACTACAAAAAGGCGCTAAAGTGAGCAGCTTTCTGTATGCACATGTAGTTTAATGTGTCCGGTCCAGCTCCAGTCAGGCACTTGCCCACGTGTAAATCTTTTGTGCCCCAGTGTAAATCTCAAGTTTAAATTTTAGCAGTTAACTATTGCAATCCTTTACAAAGACAATCGCGGCAAAAACGGATCTATATGCAACGTAGTTACCCAATTTTACGTTTGTAAAAGCGACAAAGCAGTCGCAATCACGCGTGCACGCACGTATTCATGTCCGCGCGCGTCTTTGCGTTCATTCGCGCACAACCGCAATCAAAAAACACCACGCGAGTGAGTTAGCTTATGAAAACATGACGAGACTAAAGGAAGTTTCTAAATAACAATGCTTATCTTATTTTGACTCGATCTGATCATTATTGGCTTCTGAAGATGTACATCAGAAATGTTTTGTGCAAAGCAGGGAAAGGGAAGAAGAACGGAGAGATGATGAGATTAATAAGGGAGGTAAGACAAACTACATCCTCACCCTGTCAGGTCTCAAACATTATCAAACAAATCTCGGGAAAACCTTTTGTCAAGTCTATAGAATTGCATTGTTGCTGAGAAAATCAACAGATGTAACTTATGTGTTATACTGTTCTGTATTTTCAGATATATGAAATTAATATTTAGTTTACTAATATTTAACTCTAGGACACTAACTTACATACCAGTTAGCAGTAACTATGACTAAGAATATTTAGTATAGCTTCATAAAATGACTGGTTTCTTAAAATATTCTTGTAAAAATATTCTTGTAAAAATAAGTTATGAATCATTGCTATCATTGTATAATGTAGAAAATATTTCTCTGCTGTCAATATTATTTCCAAACACGTTATGCTATTTATGCATCCAAACATGTTAATAATGTTGGGTATGATGATGATTACACTTGTATATATGTATCTTTCGCAGTAACTGTTGCACTGTAGAATAGTGGGTTAAGCAAAGGACATTGTATAGAAGTTTTGCAGACTTCTTGCACACAGTGAATTTTCTGCTTGGGGCCCCCATAGACCCTAGAATCGCCTCTGATAAAGACGCGCCACGGATGATTGATTGATGGGCGGGGGAACGCGCAAAAAGAACCATGGAGAGGGACGAGACAGGCGCGGGCTAATACAGACCCTCAATTCAATTCTTATGAAAGAAACCCCTGGCCATTGACGCAAAGCGATTGTTTCATTCAGGTAGGGTTCATGCTCTTGAGTACAGAGTTTGAGAATTGCCGACCGGGTTTTAACCGCTAATTTGCACGACGCGTTTTTAATACATGCGCATTATCTTCCGAGGTCTAGCAGCTTCGCGTAAAGTCAAACAACTTAAGAACGTCCTCGAGAATGCGCATGTCATTAGACATTGCAGAGAGAGAGAGAGAGAGCGAGAGAGAGAGAGAGAGAGAGCGAGAGCGAGAGATTGAAAGACATCAGGTACACACAGAGCCGGCCCTAGACCTTCGGGGGCCCTAAGCACAATTTGGTCGGGGGCCCATTTGACCGCAGTAAGGCCTAAAGAAAAGAAATGAGTACCTTATAGCTATACTGTACATATTATATCTACTATGTTTTTTTTATTTTGTTTTTAAATTATGTTTTTTAATTATTCTATGTATACTGTATGTTAATGATCTTTTTTACGCTGCTGGTCCTGAGTACGTTCTTATGTGGCAACATGTAGCCTACAAAAAAGACCTTGGGGTGGTTCCGGACAGGGATTATCTTAAGCCAGGACTCTGCCTTAGTTTAATTAGAAAACATAACCAATTTTTACAAACATGCCTTACTAAAAACATTATTTGTGTGCATTTTGAGGCAAAACAAAGGGCACTGGTGTATTTTAAGATATGTCAGTGCAAGCTTTTTTCAATTTGGACAGCTCTTAGCCTACTTATATTTTAGTCCATGACTAGTTAAATTTTTGTCAGGAAAACTGCCCCCTTGAGATCTTGATTTGAGTTCCATGTTTGATGTCTAACAGGAAAAATATAATACCACTGACTGAACTGAATAGCAGTGCAGTGCAACGAACACACCCTGATGAACTTGCTGAATAAAAAGACGCATAAAGTTATTTTCACTGACCATCAAAGAAACATCTTTAATTGACACCAGAGTTTAAGAGGCACAAACAACAGCCTACATATAATTTGAATGAAATAGAGTAAATAAAATAACATTTAAATAAAATATTATATAAAATAATAAATAGAACACTTAAATGTTTACATTTTTCAAATAAACAACATTAACCATAATATCTAAAACACCACAAACAAGATTAAAAGTTGCTAACATTCGATATAACAACCGCCTAACTATATATTATCTCTTACGTAAATAGCATAACAAAAGTTAATAGGCTTGTTTGATATGAGCTAAATCTGCGCATAACCGATCACCGGTGATCAGCGCGAGATGCGTTTTTCTTGACTTATGACATTCATATTTTTTTATTAATTCCTTTAAACTTTTGTATTGGTGTTGGATTAGTTGTACTGTGAGCTGTTTATATTTTACACAAAAACGAATTTAGACTTATCTTTGTTGATTCTCCTTATAAACATCTTAATGTAAATGCATTTGTTGGTATTTCAGTTGCATCTATTTAATCCGCGATAAAATACGCGAACGCGATCTCTTCCATTGCTGAAGTTTGCAGTCCACAACAAAGCGAGATTCATGAAGCGTCCGGCTTGCCTACAGTTTTTTCACTCCTCACCTTACTGCAGCCGTCTGCGCTCGTCTAAATTCCAGGCAAGGCAAGCTGCATCTCAAACAAGCGTCTGACAGACAATGATCAGGTGATGAGTGACATCATAGGGTCAGTCAGGGTCAAGATTAGCGGGGAACTCGCCATAATAAAGAACTAAATAAAAACAACTGTGCTTATTATGATGCCCGATAAAGAGCGCTGTAGATCCATTTCTTTTTATTTATTTTATGTTACTTTTGATGTATAATTTTTTTTCAACCACTAGCTGGCAGTGACTCTATGGGGCCCTCTGCTGGCCACGGGGCCCTTTGCAATCGCAAGGGCTGTTTAGTGGCTGGGCCGGCTCTGGGTACACAGGTCTGGGAAACAAGAATACAATAAACGTGTAAAGGCTGTATAGTGTATAGCCATGGCACTCATCTCATTATATGCTCATTTATGTATATAGTTTAATAACATAATGTATGTTACCAGCAATACATCAATTACAACCTTACTATAATGATTGTATTTACTGCTGACCTCATATTATTTTTGCTTCAAAAGTGCATAACTCACCTGTAAAAATCATTAAATAATTCCATAAATGTTTCTTAGTTATAAAAAAGCTTTTTATTTTATTAACTTTTTGTTATTGCACTTTAATTGTAAAGATGTTAACAATTAAAAACATAGTTTGAGATGTATATATCCTTCCTTTTTGAACTATACTAGAAACCTCTCCCCGCTGTAAAAAAGTAACTTTAAAATGACTTACTTTTTACTTGAGTAGATTTTTAGACCAGTAACTTTACTTTTACTTAAGTAAAATATTATTAAAGTAACTTTACTCTTACTTAAGTAGAATATTTTATTACTCTTTTCACCTCTGCATTCATGTGTATTACAATTAAATTTGCATCCGTTCATAGAGAAAGAGAAACGTTTTCTATCTGTACACATTTCCTTGCAAGTACAATTTTGCCTGTATTATTGGTGTCCCCTTCAAAAATTGTTCTTGAAAAATGTTATGTTTATTGTCCCCCCCCAACATTTAGATGAAATTTTCGCCCCTGAGCATACCCATTGAAATGCAAATGCATCATTTATAAGTAATGAATGAATGAATGAGTTTATTTTTTACATACTTAATCAGGGACAATGCACAGGGAACATTAATCTTCATATCATGATTTACAGGAATTATAAAAAACTCTCACATCATAAAAAAACTATACTTGGATAAACATATTATAAACGTAACTATACTGTTCTTATAATGGGGTATACGTGTTGTTGTGTCTTTATAAATATATTTATAGAATAGTAAAACCGGCCTATAAATAATTATTTATCATTTATATAATTCATTATAAGCATGGGCTTCATAGAAAGTGTAACCAAAAATTTTCCTGGAAGGAATTTTGTGAAACTTTTGTGAAAATCACAAAAAATGCTGGTGGGAAATTTTTCAAAAAAGACCAGCGGGAAATGAGTTAATTGTTTCAAATGGAAGTGCCGCGCTTTTTAAAAACGCCAACAGCTGGTGGCACTCTGGGATTTTTTTGTGTACATCGCTGAGAGTTAAAAAATGTTTAACTTTGGGTAATGCTCAGCTTGTCAAAGTCATTTTTTACTTGACTTTCCAATCACAACGGAAGAGGAGTGGGACACATATCATAACAACCAATCGGTGAATCGTTCAACACAAATAAAAAAAAAATTGCCTTTTGATGCTGTGTCTTTCTATGTTTTCCTCATGGATAGCCTCTGGGGGCTTTAAATGAAAGCTTTACATCTCAAGCAACACACCGTTTCTAAAAGCAGTCCCAAACTTCTGCCCACATCAAACCAGTGACATGCCTCATTGTGGGTTGAAGTTGTCGCTATTTTCATGAGCACTGTGTAGCAGGTAAAGGTTAAGAAGCTTGAATTTAACTTTATCAGAAATGTGCTGTCAGCAGGAAGCTCTAGTAAAGGTTTATTATGTTTCGACAGAGGTAAGTCATTGCACCACATGCAGTGATTTTAAAACCCTGAGGAGACAGACGTTGTGTAATGATCGTCATGTGTAGCTGCTTTATACTTACTTTCACAATGATTATATTACAGGCACCACTTATGTGCAGGAACCCTACAATCCAGACCAAGTATTTTTATAAGGTCTTGTTTAGCCCAGGTTATATCATAGTAAACATACCCTAATGGTTTAAAGACTCCGTGAAGTCTAGAAAAAGACAACTTGTTTGTGGCATTTACAGATGCTGTAGTATGTTTATGACTTCTCCAAAGTCGCACAACTTCAGACTTGCTGCCTAGTTATTAGTGGTGCTTGCTTAGGTTGTATACTAAGGGTTAGGGATTGAAATAAACAAGCATATATTAAACTCGACCTGGTTTCAGTAGCTCAGTTGGTGGAAAAATTGCATCAGCAGCACAAAGGTTGTGGGTTTCTTCCCAGTGAACGCACATACTGATAAATGTTTATCCAATATATATTGCCTGCCAAATGCATGTGAATGCATGATGAAAATATAATATGATAGACTTACATTGCAACTCCAGGCCTCATTCTAATATTGCCATGTAACCAAATCTTCAGTGTAATGATTTTATTATATCAGTTACTATGTACTCTGAATCATAAAAGTTCTCACTGTATCAAGGGACGTCATGTGCCGGACACCAGATACCGAGCACATGCGCAGATATTTGATAAGGATGTAACTAAGCTTTCTCTCCTCCACACCCCCAATGAAAACGTGCCATTTTAGGCTCCTGTGTATCACAGATATGAGACACTCCACCGCAAAGGTGACTAGTTTAGACCTCAGCAGTTGTTCCTCCGCATACCGTAAATGAGTCTGCTGGTGAATACAGTACAATACTGCTACTGTAAAGACCTGTGCAAACATTGCTAAGCCATGTTTTATTAAAGGCATTGAATGTGTTATGCTAGCCATAGACCATGTGTGACTGTCAGTTATGCAGGTTTTAAAATATAAATACCAGGATGTACACCTGGTGCATACGGTGGGAAATCCCCTGAACCCTTTTCGTACCCTTGTGATTTTGGCTACAAAACATCATTTGCGTATAGATTACAGATTGTGTGAATAGTTTTGCATTTTATTTCCGAAGTACAACTTTCCAAAGTTTATTCTCATATCTTAAGTCGCCAAATATATTTGCTTTAATATATTTTCCTTTGGTCCCAAAATCTGTTTTGCACTTTAATGCACCTGGGCTCCTTTCTTACTGTGATTTATTCTTGCATTCCTCAGCGGTTTGTGTCTTAGCATTTTGTTTCTGTCTTATTTTTTGCCTGCTCCAGGGAGCCATTTTTCTACCTGGCAACAGAGTCGCTGAACATCCCAGCAGTGGAGATGAAGGTGGAAAGTTCCTGTTTGAAGTCATCCCAGGTAAGAGAAAATGTCTGTTTTTACAATAAACCCCATCCCTTAGCGTTCATGAGGGGACTGTGGTGAATTCATTCATGGAGGAAAGGTCTTCAAAGACATCCATCAGAGATAATAAGAAGATCTGTAGGCATCTCGCTGACAAATGCAGCTAAATTTAGCCTTTTCTGGAATGCAGATCAATTTTGATTGACAACATGTCACAGAACAAAGGTGGACAAAGTGAATTTACATGAGTATTTGTAGAAAGTTCTCTTTTATGAAAATTTTTAATTTAGAAACTTGAAAACATCAGCTCAGGATTTGGGGTTTTCAACCTTTACCGATCTTTACAGCAGTGGCGGCCAGTGACTTATTTTTTCAAGGACGCACGATGCGAAGTTCATCACAACATGTATGGGTGATTCTCACGAAAACTTGGTTTTAAAAATGTAAAGCATGAAAATGTAAAAATCGCTTAAATTTACTTTTTTTCCCACCAGATATTGAAAAACAAAGTCTTGAGTAAATGGGAACATTAATTTAAAAACTTTTACTTATCATTTAACACTTTTTGTAACATAATTTAAAAAATTAGTCCTAAAAAATCTCATTACCGCAACAGTCAGAAAACATCAACACTGACATATTTTCAAAATGACATGACAAACATGAAAGAAAATAATTTGGAGATTCTGAACATGCATTTAAAATCAAAGTATTATGCTTCTATTAATTAAATTAACATTTAATAAGCATCTGTTGCGGTAATGATAATCAAAATGTCGTGTAAGCATTCTGACAAGACAATATTTCAAATTAACTTTAAAAAAATGATCTTACCTGGTAGCCATCTTGAAGTAACTGGTCCATGTGCTTGGTCACTCAAAATCAAACTTTATTAAAATTCTGTATGTGTGCTTAAACTGTTCTCAAAAAGTGTTGCGGAGGATGAGAACATCAGGCATGGACACATCATTTTCCTAATTTTTCTTCATTATTATTATACATGAATATTCAGTAAATATTTTTTCTGTCATCTAAAGTAGTCTAGCAAAACATCCATTTATTTTTTTCTTAATATTTATATGTTAATTTGATTAAATTACAACATAATGCATGTTCAAACACAGCCGGACACATTGCGGTAATGAGAATTTCAGCAGAAAATGAGATAAAATTTACAATTATAAATTCTTATGTTGAAATCACACATTGTGCAAGGTAGAACACAGTATTGTGTTAATTCTGATGCTTTTTAATGTTACTATATTACACATTTTAAAGCTAAAATCATTAGTGCCGTGGTGTTTCAATGGTTTCGTGAGAATCACACGTATGTAGCCCATCATGTGTTTGGTTCGTAATTTCAAAATATGTGTTTTGCGCATCGAGAGATCCTGTGTGCATCACGTGTCTTAGTCAAAATAAGTGCGTGCTGCGGATGAGTTTAAAGGGTTTATGATAAAAGAGATGCTTGCGTTTGCCAGATACTCGCATAATCTCATGAGTTTACTGTTTAGTGAGTGTCTTGCATGTATTTTGTTAACGTGAGCATTTCTTTTACCGTAAACGGTTTTGACGCGTGTGCAGCAGGCACTTATTTTAAAGCATAAAGCTTCAATTTGTATCTTTTGCTTCTCTATCGCCATCTCTGTCTGAAGCTAAAATTGCAGGTTACTGCATTACATGGGTTAAAGTCACACGAAGTCAAACTAACATCCAAAATTGGATCTGACAGCTCAAATTATAAATCATTATATAATAACGCATTATATAGCATTTTTGATTACTTACTTGTACTTGTTAATAACAGATTTATGTTTCATTTTAACCAAAAAAGTTATGGATTGCAGCTTTGGTCTATCGTAGGTTTTAAAGTTAAAATGAATAGTTAGAAAATATTTTATGAAAATGTAAAACAGTTCTATCTTTTATAAATATTTTCTGTAGAGATGCTCCAGGGGTCTACAAACTCCTGTTTGAAAACCCTGCTGTTGAACATATTGTTATTATAAACACTGCCATGTGTTTTTTTTTAATGGATGTCTTTCAAAATTTGTGGGTGATTAGTTTTTGTTAATGTAGATTAGTGTTGAATGTTGGTGTTAGATTCGCTACCTGCTGTCATCGCAGATTTGCATCTTGCCTCTTTTTTAGGTTTTGGGTGTGTTAAGATATGGTTGAGATAAACACAGATGTCTCGCTCTCGCTCTATGATTCACTAAGGACATGTGGGTGTTTAAGAGGTGCAACAAAACTGGATTGCTGCTTCCTGTTTAGCTCTGGGCACGACTCTGACACTATATACAAATTAAGTAAACCACAGAAGGAAAGAACAGTATTTGCAAATGTCACCATACAACCGTAAAAAGAACTGTTTATTCAGAAATTAAAATTTGGTCACATGTCGTCCAAACTGTCTGGTTACACTTTATTCCGATAATACACATTAGACTTTCTACTAACTATAAGTAACTTTGCAACTGCATGTCATCTAACTCTCATTAGAGTATTAGCTTTGTTTGCGCGACAACAGTGTAATGAAAAGCTAAAAGTTTTTTCTATTGCGTTTATGACAAATTTCACTAACATGTGACAACGCTGTCAAAGAGATCTATGTTTGCACGGATACACAAATACGACTAAATCGCTGTATTAAGTATGCCAGGTCAGTAGATGGCGATGTTACCTTGTAAAGATACACTGCAAGCCTGCGCACAGACACATTTGTCTAAAGTTGGCTTTATACTTTTTTGTCGATTGTATGGCAAGAGGGACAATGATCGGTGAAAAATGACGTTGCTGGATGTGTAAATGAAAACTGACGTGGGGTCTTCAACTATTCTTCTTTGAAGGCCAGATTTTTAAAATCGTAAATATGATACAGGCTTCTACCCCTATTTTTACCTTTTATATATTTTTTTACTTTTACCTACTATTATATATATATATGAAGAGTTTGGTTCCAAAATGCAATAAATACATTTTGACAAATTTCGGTAAAAACGTGTTTTCTATACCAAGAAAGTGACGAGATGAAAACCACTATTTTCTGTTACAAACTTTCACATAGCATCTTTAGGTTATTAAAAAACATAAAAAATTCAAATCCATAACTTGATTTTCAAAGATTTATTATAAAAACAAATTATTTTTTACACAAAATGCAATAAATCCATGACAGTTTTTTATTTCAAAATGCTATTATAATCTATTAAATCAATGTATAAATGTGCATTCATCTTTACCATTTTATATTTATTTAGTTGACTAGTGGTATACAATGATTAAAAAATATACATTAATGGCATTAACCAAAACACTTAGTTTGTTATATTAAGAACACTGTCATTGCAGCGGTTATACTTGATGTCGTCTCTTTACATTTTCACAGCGATCAGCTGTAAAATGTTTTGGTCCTGCTCGATTTTCGTTGACTTTGAGTAAAATAATGTAAAGTTTTCATAAGATCCTCTGGGGTCAATGTTGTAGCATGAGAAGCTTGATGCTGTCGGGAGAACAAGCGGTCGTCGCCCGAGTGCCTCTCGCGGAAATTATTAGATGTTGATGGCTTACGTTTCTTTCCCGTCACAGAAAACCATCACAGGTTTATCAATGCAATTAAAGTATATTTTTGTTTTGTTTGTTGATCACGAAGTACAAAGTAGATGAGGAAAACTAGATTCTGTGTACTCAGCGCGCCGCCATTGTTTGTTTACATTGCGTGACTGGTGGACTGTAATTTGTGGAGTGGATTTATTGCCTTCTGTAAAAAAGGAGGAGTGGCGTTTATCGCAATTTGGGAAAAAAGGTAGAAAAGATGACAGAATAACACGGCGGTTATTGTATTTTGCATAAAATATATATATTATAGCTATATATAACCGCCTTTCCATTGTACACTACATCTGGACAATTTTCACCTTGCACACAGTGTTTTGACTGGAACACACCGACATACATCACTTCCGGTCGGCGTGTCACATGCAATGTAGTGGCACAAGTTTCTTTTTTTAAATGCATCCAAAGCTCAAATTGGATTCAATAATTATGCACCCGCAGATGGTTGGCACTCCAAGCAGCCCTTTTCCGACTCTCTTTCCATTTTTTCGGCCGTCATTTGTCATGAACAGTGGAAATGTAAAAGTAACCATGCTGATTTTAAATGAGACAAAGATGACCGGCGGGCCTAATATAGATGATTGGAGGGCCATATTTGGCCCATCGGCTGCCAGTTGACTAGCCCTGGCCTACAGGCTACGGCGTAGGTCCTACACAAAAGTATAAATTACGCTTTAAGGGATATATATAATACAAGACGGTAAAAGAATTAAACAGTTTTATTTAGACAGACAACGAGGTAAGTTAATTATTACATTTGACCATGTGGACTATAAAGCAACAAAATTTTGGAAACTTTGTTTGAGAAGCATTAATAATCTCCTATAGGCCGGCACTGCTGTCAATATTATCAGATTCACGTTTACGTAGTTTTCGACAAGGCTTCGTTTTCAAAAAGTTTTCATTTTCATGACCTCAAAATGCCTTTCTTGTGTAAATGAAAAGCCAAGACAAATAAAACTTTGCTGTTCATGGTTGAAATCATTGTCGTGTAAACGGTCGGTAGACAGTCAATGGTAGGGTTAGGGCAGTGGTTTTCAATTCCAGTCCTCGGGCCCCCCCTCCCAGAATGTTTTAGATGTCTCCTTATATAAAACACCTGATTTCACTCATCGGCTCCTTAATTAACACACTAACGAGCTGATGATCTGAATCAGGTGTTTTTATATAAGGAGACATCTAAAATGTTCTGGGAGGGGGGGCCCGAGGACTGGAATTGAAAACCACTGGGTTAGGGGAATGAAGGCCTTTACAGGCTGGCTCTGGCACAGGTATACTTAAAAACTTCACGTTTGGGATAAAGTTGTCTGTTGATGGGTCATCACAATAAAATGATAGCAGATATAAGCAGACAGTCCAATAATACTGTAATGACTGGTAGTTGACAAGAAGGTGCAAAGTTACCTTTACAGTGGTTAATAAAATGTCTATAATTGACTGTGAAAACAAGGTGTTTTTTCCTGTTTAATGTGCTTTGAAACAGTATTGTCCTTACCGCTGCCAGCATTTCATAGTTTTATTCCAGTGGTCATAAACACATCATGACTCGGGGCATAGTTGTCTGAAATATTGATTTAATTTTCTTTTTCATTTGCAGTATAGTGTTTGAATTACTGAGCAGAGCTTTAGATCCTAAGTAGGTGTAGTTTAGGGTCATTTTTCCAGACTGTTGCTGAGAAAACAAAGAGCAGTAGAGAACATCTTATCAGAGGCAGACCTCTGTAACACAGAGACTTTCAGGTGGGCCTACAAGAGCACACGACTCCGGTCTGATCTGCTTGTTCTAGCATGACAGCAGACAGGATGATAACAATTATCTTGACAACATTGTATGCGACTTTGTTCTTTATCCACCTCCCTCAGCTCTCCATCATACATTCTTTTAAATGTCTGTTGAAGTTAACAGTTTCGCACTTGCATATTGGCACCCCTAAAAATAAAATTGCTAAAAAGTTTCTTTACAGTGAATGCCATAGAAAGATCAGTTTTGTTTCCCCAAAAAACATTTCAGTCAAATGCTCTTAGAAGGAACAGTATGTAAGAGATGTATATAAATTAATGATAAAATGGCCCTGATATGTCACTAGACATTCATTTCAAATACTTATATCACTGACAACAGTGGTCTGGCCAGGATATTGTCATTTAAAAAGTGGAGTTGCAGCCCTCAACTGATGTTCATGTTGTCATTTTGTGTATTGGCCACCAGTTGTGTGATTGCAGTACCAGTTTTAGCCACAAGTTGTATGATTGAAATACCAGTTTTGGCCACAATCCTACATACTGTTCCTTTAACTCATTCCCCGTCAGCCATTTTTTTTTTAAGTTGCCCGCCAGCATTTTTTGTGAATTTCACTAAAGTTTCACAAAATACCGGGACATTTTCTTCTAAAAATATATAAACATACAAATATATCTAATGAAAAAACAGACCCTCTGCCTTCAAACAAACAATAATCAATCAAACAAACAAATAAAACAGGAAAAAATGTTTCATTTTATCTATATATTTTTCTCTGCTTATAAACTCTTAAATACGTTTTTTTTTTTTTTTTTGCAAAAAGCTGAAATAATTGCATTTTTGTGAAGGAATTTTCTTAGAGATCAGATTCACAATGATTATCAAAACATACATAGAGTTTAAAATTAGTAAATCATTTTTTCTTTCAGTTTTTTATAAATGAAGTAAGTGCGCCATCTAGTGGATAATCACGGCATTACAGATTAACATAAAACCTCACCAGGAGCACAATTTAATTCAGATAATTCGTCAATGGTGGGAAAAAGTTAAAGGGATATTTTACCCAAAATTGAAAATTTGCTGTTTATCTAAAGATTCCAGAAAAACGTTATCAGTGTAAATGAACTAAAATCAAATCCTGGAGCATTTTCCATTTTTTATTTTGTAATCTGTGTGTGCAAAGGAGTTTCTTGAGTTTAAAAAGCAGATATATGCAATACAAAAGTAATGTTGACATCTTAAGCGATCTTCTTCTTGTGGTGTTTGGTGGCAGTTGGCTCATGTTTAGCAAAGGCTTTGCATAACTCTTTCCCACCCGCATTTAAAAAAAAAAAAGTTGCCTGCCAATGGAAAGCATTTTTTATCATTTTCACAAAACATACACTAAGTTTGAACTGTTTGACCTGAGGGGTTGCCTCAGGTTTTATAGGTTGATTAAGAGCGCCATCTGGTGGATAATAGCGGAAATATGGATTGCCGGAAAAACTCGCCATTGGCAGGGAAGCGTTTTCTCTTTTGGCGAGAAAATAGTTGTAGGAAAAGAAAAGCTCTTTAATATCTCAATTGTTTATTTAAAGGTCACGTTCTTCCTGATACCATTTTTTAAACCCTAGTTAGTGTGTAATGTTGCTATAATAGCATAAATAATTCCTGTAAAATGATAAAGCTCAAATTTCACTGCCAGGCAATATATTTTCTTCAATAGAATTCCTCTTTAAAAGCCTACAACGAACGGCCGGTTTGGACTACAGCCCTGTATTTCCTGGTTTAATGACGTCAGTAAAACAGTTCGTTGACTAAACTCCGCCCACAGGAATATGTCAGTCACCAGCTTTGGCTCAAACGGCTCTGCTAAACTAAGCTGCTATCGAGTCACAGCACACTAAACAAACTACACAATCAGAACTAGATACGTATTTCTGAAGGAGGGACTTCACATAACAAGGAAGACATCAGCCTGTTTTGAGCACAGTGAAAACAGCGCTATACAGATAAGTAAATTGTGTGAAAAAATACCACGTTTTTTTACACGTGAAACATGAACACATGTTATATTGCCCACTATAAACACAATCAAAGCTTCAAAATCATAGACAGAACAGGAGCTAGATCGCAATAGTAACTAGAGGTTAAAGTGTGTGATCTCTTGCCAATGATGATACTCCATAGGCTGCTTGCCAGTATGAATTATAAAATTATATACAATTTAGTAGGATAAACACATTGTTTAATGGTCATTCCCTTCACCATAGTATCTCTATATGGCGATTTTGGGCAGCATTTGCACCCCCGGGAAACAAGTTACACCTAATTTCGAGGTATGTTCTTACAGAGCTTTCAACCTTCTCAAATATGGTAACCCACACGTTTCTGTGAAATCCTCAGATTCGGCAAAGTCCGTGGGAATATTGGCAGTTTGTCCGTGGGAAGTCCGATCCCTTAGAAAAAATAGAGCAACCAAGTTCAGATCAGTCTGAAGACTCATGCAAAGCATTCTGAAACCAGAAATCCTAATCAAGCTTTTTTCTGATTTTGGTTCCCAGAAACGCTTTGCATGATGCTGTTATTTTATAATTTTATTTTGTAAAGAAAAGGGCTATTTAATGTTATTTTTTTCACAAACTGCCAGTAGATAACATATTTTTCAATCTACAGTAAGTTATTTGCAAACTTCTGCCGGTAATACTGTAATTTCTACAAAAGTGTACGCATGCGAATGATGTCATCGTTTTCACAAATTAGCTTTTTTGTCATTACAGAAGGTCAATAATTAAAATTTTTAAAAACATGCAAAACAGTTTCCAAGTTTGCATTTTCAGGGCCCAAAATGGTTAGTTGAAAATGATGATGTGTAAACGGCCCCTTAATATATATCAACAATTAAGATGCTAAAGTCTCTAAACGCCACCTCTGTCAAAAATTAGATAATGATATTAAACGACAACACGTATTATACGTTCATCAAATACTTTTGCTTAAATGCGCTTAACCCCAGGCCATTTGTTTGCAGAATCCATTAAAGGTCTGATATAAAAAATGGTCACTTACAAGAAAACATGTCAGACTCGAAGGTTTTGCATCTGAGCTCTTCAAATGTCTTATTTGTGGTTGTTCGCAGTAGTGGGCACAGTGAGTGCCTATGATGTCAACCTTGACATTCATGTTATCTTAACTTGAATATACCCAGTGGTGTCTGGAGAGGAAAAGTGAGCACACTGCATCTTTGTTTCACAGATTTTGTGACTTTGTATAAGGTCTTAAAAATCTTGTGAGGTATTTGGCATTTACATGAATAGGGGCTTTTCACAGAGTAGATTAATATAACACACATCATGGGCTGTTGACGCTGTCATCTGTATCTACTTTTACTGACGCAGGTGAAATATAGCCTGTAAATGCCACGTCACCAATATCATCACTACCACAAATGAGTTCCCATAATGCACCTGGGGAGTGCGTATACATATTTTTCTGTTTCCTCCTGCATATATCAACAGAAGTGTCATCTCCATGCATGCAAAAAAAACTGATTTATTGCAAATTTTTAGCTGTTTGGAAACAGAACGGCTCCAAGTGTTCTGCTAGTGGACTGTGAAAAACCCATCACCATTGTTTAACACATCAGTCTCATTAGTCTTACGTGATGGCATTCACGAGTGATTCAGTCCTTACGTGCACTTTTCTAGAGTTTTATCATCTTTATGCTATTTATTTCATTGTGAGTCTCAGCAATATTTTGAGCATGGCTTTTTCACATTGCTACAGACGCTACGAAGTCACTTGTCCTTGAAAAAGGCTTTTGGAGGTAATGCTGTAAAACTCATGTTCATAAAAATGGGGTCGTAAAATTGCATTTAATTTTATCTCGTCTTACGTAAATTTCAAAGGGGGTGTTTAGTTTAGGCATAACATGCACTGAATTTCAATTGATCACTAGAGGAAAAGTTTTCACTCATTTGGTTTCTAAAGGTGCAGTGTGTAACTTTTAGAAGAATCTCTTGACAGAAATGCAATATCATTTACATAACTATATTATCAGGGGTGTATAAAGGCCTCAAATAATGAACAATTATGTTTTAATTACCTTATTAGCATAATACGTTTTTATATACAGTACATACTTTGCGGGTCCACTTACATAAAATCCACCATTTTGTGTCACTATGTTTCTACAGAAGCCCTTAACGGACAAACTTTGTTTAATAAGTTGCCTCTGATGTAGACATGTTGTCCTGTGGCATCTACCGTAGCTTCTCTATACGTTTCAAAAGCGTGGGGTCAGCTGTGGACGAGCCGTTGGTTGCAATTTGCAACCTCACCACTAGATGCCGCAAAAATTTACACACTGCACCTTTAAAAGAAATGAAGTACAGATTGTGAGAAACACATACTGTATAAGATTGCTATGGTCTGTTTTTGAGTGGATAAGTGAGAAAAGCACTATTAACTCTGCATTCAGTCTCATCGATGAAATTTTTGTGTTTTTTTGAACATCTTTCAGACATTTTAGACTTCGGAGTATATTGTAAATACTGTACCAAGGGACTGATAGCAACTGCATAGCAACACGCAGTTTTGCTGCTGCATAGGAACAAGCCAAGCACAAGCAAGCATCGCTCACAGTTTTTTTAAAGCTGCATAAAAAACCTTTTTATATTTTTTATGTGGTATCTCCCCAGTAAAGGTATCCTTTAAATCCCTCCATCTGTTAGTACTTTAGTGAGAGAAGAGCCAGCAAAATAAAGTCGTCCAACACCTTCTTTCTGGAAGATATGAGGCAGAGAAATAATTCATTCTCAAATTTATTATGCATTCTTGGCCTCATTTTTTACCATTACAGAAGCATTTATCAACGTAAATGAAATCTGTCATTAACTTGGAGCTGTTCCTGTAGCTAGTCTGTTGGTGGAGCATTGCACGAGCAGGGCAAAGGTTGAAAGTTCAATTCCCAGGAAACACACTAGTTTTAAAAAGTATACAGTCCATTTGGATAAAAGCGTCTGCCAAATGCATACAGTAAATGTAATTATTGATTTAGCTTTTTTATAAATGGATAATAGGAATTGGAATTCATTTTTAATCTTTAAACCTTTAATGTGTGTTATTTTATATTCACTCCATCTGTTGCTGCGACCCAACTGTTCATAATATGTCTGTATCGTGCAGATAAACCTTATGTCATAATAAAGTGAAAAATGACCCTGAACAGCAGAATTAAACATCAGTTCTGGTTTCAGGGGGTGTGATGGTACCAGCATTATGAGCAGAATCGTAAGCAAGTTAAAACAGACTAAAGGCTGACATGAACTCAAATAAATGGACCGCTATTTATTCACTTACAGTATCATTTGTTTATCAATGTTTAATTTATTCATGGCATCACAATAAATTCTTATAATAATGATGGTTTTAGATGAGAAGAGGCCTGTGAGGTTGTGTAATACTGTAGATGCTACAGTTCATGCTTCAAAAGTTTGTGGGTTGTTAACTCTGAAATTGTTGGGGTTTAGTTTGTATCTGTGAATATTTTGAGGCCATGAAAGAAAGATGCTTTTGTTGTATTGACATGAGTGGGAGTCCAGTTAAGAGTCTGCAGTCTTAAAAACCTGCAGATTTAAGGAACTAACTCTACAGTGTATGTGTGTGGTTTTAATGTGCAGAGAACAACACCTGCAGAATAAAAAAAAACAAAAAACACCCACAAAAACCATAAGAGTACTCTGCACACTTTCTTTAGTTTTTTCCTCATTCTTTCTGTTCATTGTTTTTTTTTGTCATTCTTAAGGCAGGAAAGAATAATAAGACAAATGCAAAAAATAATGACAGGAAGGAATGACAGAAAAAAGACAGAAATAATGAATAAACATCTCTTTCGATTGTTCGTTTGATCGTTCGTTCATTTTTTATTATTTTTGTCATTCATTAATTCATTCATTATTTTTACTTTCTATCTTTCTGTTGTTTGTTCTCGGTCATTCCTTCGATCTTTTTGGCCGTTGTTCTTTCTTTCTTTCTTTCTTTCTTTCTTTCTTTCTTTCTTTCTTTTCTTTTTTTTCTTTCCTAAAGAAAGACAGTAAAGAACAACTGGAAAAATGACAAAGAAAGACTGACAGGAAGAAATGACAGTAAGAAAAACAAAAATAACAAAGTAATGAAACATCTCTTTTCGTTCGTTTGTTAGTTTTTTATTCTGTCATTTGCTTTTTTGTCATTCTTTCCGTCATTCATTAATTCTTCCTTACTTTCAATCTTTTCTTTCCTAAAGAAGGACGGGAAAGAACAATGGGAATTGGGGAAAATGACAAAGAAAGATTGACAGGAAGGAAAGACAGTATGACGATTTTTATTCTTTCTGACATTTGTTCTCTGTCATTTCTTCCATCTTTCTTCGCCGTTGTTGTTCTTTCTTTCTTTCTTTCTTTCTTTCTTTCTTTCTTTCTTTCTTTCTTTCTTTCTTTCTTTCTTTCTTTCTTTCTTTCGTTTTACTTTTGTTCGTTTTTTATTCATTCTGTCTCTTTATCATTCTTTCCGTCATTCATTAATTCTTTCTTACTTTCTATCTTTCTGTTGTTTGTTTTTATCATTCCTTCCATCTTTTTTGCCGTTGTTCTTTCTTTCTTTCGTTCGTTCGTTCGTTCGTTCGTTCATTCGTTATTTGTTTTGTTCGTTCTTTCTTTCTTTCTTTCTTTCTTTCTTTCTTTCTTTCTTTCTTTCTTTCTTTCTTTCTTTCTTTCTTTCTTTCGTTCGTTCGTTCGTTCGTTCGTTCTGTCTTTCTTTCTTTCTTTCTTTCTTTCTTTCTTTCTTTCTTTCTTTCTTTCTTTCTTTCTTTCTTTCTTTCTTTCCTTAAGAAAGACAGGAAAGAACAATGGAAAAAATGACAAAGAAAGATTGACAGGAAGGAATGACAGTAAGAAGACAGAAAGAACAAAATAATGAAAAAAATCTCTTTTTTCTTTCTTTCATTTATTTTTTATTCATTCTGTCATTTGCTCTTTGTCATTCTTTCCGTAATTCATTAATTATTTCTTTCTTTCTCTTTTCTGTTGTTTGTTCTTTGTCATTCCTTCCATCTTTTTACCATGTTGTTATTTCTTCTTTCATTTCTTCTTTCTGTCGTTCGTTTCGTCATTTTTTGTCGCTCTTTCTTTCTCTTGTTTCTTCTTCCCTTAGTTTTTTCATTATTTTTTTAATTCTTTCCATCGTTCTTTCCCGTCTTCCTTTTGGTCACTCATTCTTTCTGACGTTTCTTTTGTCATTATATATGTCGTTCTTTCTTTCTTTCTTTCTTTCTTTCTTTCTTTCTTTCTTTCTGTCTGTCTGTCTGTCTGTCTGTCTGTCTGTCTGTCTGTCTTTCTGTCTGTCTGTGTGTCTGTCTGTCTGTCTGTCTGTCTGTCTGTCTGTCTGTCTGTCTGTCTGTCATTCATTCATTCATTCATTCATTCATTCATTCATTCATTCTGTAATTTTTCTATATTATTTCTGTCATTTTTCTGATGTTTTATTTTTCTGTCTTTCTTTCTTTTTGTATTTCTTTATTCCTGTCATTATTTATTGCTTTCTTTCGTTTGTCCACTTGTTTCGTTGTTTATTCGTTTGTTTTTCATTTCATGTCTATTCTTCTTTTCATTGGGACATTCTTTTGGTCATTCATTCTTTCTTTTTCTCGTTCTCTCTCTCTGCATTTATCTGGATGATATCAGTGAGTGAATAATGGAGCTAACTGCCGAATCTCCTGCGGCAGGCCATTATTCTCACTTTTACTGTGACTTAATTACAGCACAAATCATGTCTCCCTCTTTTCGTTCTTTCTCCCTCTCTCACTCCCTCTCTTTCATCTCTCCTCGGCTGTATATCCATTCACAAACACAGGCTCACACAGGCAGCCCACTGAGACCACAGGACACCGGGTCATTACTGCAGCACCAGGGCGAATGAACAACCAAATATATCAAGGTGGAAAGCTGGAGGAAGCAATAAAAAATGTCTTGCAGATTAAACCGTAAACATCAGTTTGACTTGCATTTATATTCTCACATTCAAAGACATCACAGTGGATCATTATGTTTATTAAAGTTCTTCAAAATGTCATTGGTAGGTCTTTGAAGTTCTTCCAAAAGAGTTTTGTTGTCATCCTCTCTCTTTCTGGGTCTCATTTGACATGAACCCGTGTAGAATTACATGCGCAGTTAATCAGGGTTTTAATTGGACGGCGCTCATCAGGAGGCCTGAGGTTTAGTGAGAAATCCAGGGGCTTTTGTCTGAAGGTCATCGCTCTTCTGTTCGTGATGTTTATTTACGCTGTTGCTGCTGTTTGATTCGCTTTATGTTTTGTCCTTTCATTTACCTCCAACTGTTCAGATGTTTTCTTGCGCTTGATCGCCGGCAATTTGCAATTTATTTAACATTTAGATTCATCTTCCCACCAGGAAGGTCCTTATGAAAAGAGAATAACAAACAAGCCCAATTAAATGAATGCTCTCTGCGTCAGATCTGAGTCACCAGCTCAAATTATTTAAGTAGCAAAAGTGGTTCTTCTATGGCACCTTTATTTTTAAAAGTGTAGTTTTTTTGACAGGGTGTGTAAAGCACACGATAAAAGCTAGGGGCTTACTCGACTCAAACTTTTTTACTCTTAATCTGTCATGCCTCTTAGGGGTAACCTAACCCTTTTGCTCTGGCAGGTGAGGGAGAGAAAGAGCTATAGATTTAAATCTACTCTGTTATCATGCAATGTCACTCTGACCGCTCCTCGCATGTCTTGCATGCTTTAAGAAACATGATCCACATGGGCATCTCGCAACAGGCTTACATATATAATCATAGAGGGGGTGAAAGGTTAGTCTGCAGTCAGCGCGATCACGGCATAGCTGACATGTGGAAAATGTTTGCGAAAGATACAAATATGTTTGTTCATAAAGTGTACGGTGGTTTGAGGAATGTTGTTTTATTATAGCCAAAGATAGCACAGGGAGACTTTATAACCAATGTCCAAGCAAGCAATTTTGCATTTAAAAGATGTCCAATAACTGTCCAAACAGCCCAGACATCTATGCTAAAATAAGGCAAAATTTGTGCTGTTAGTATAGACGTTTAATCATTGCCCAAAAATAAATGAAATAAAATAAATGAATGAAACCAAACACCTTTCAATCACTGTCGACTCTGCTTACATGATGAAATATGTCTGATATCTCACAAGTTATTTTGGCATGTAAGCAAATTCAAGTTTATTTCGGCTAGAAGAGGGTTACTCACAGATGGACTAGGCCAGTGGTTCCCAAACTTATTCAGCGTGCGGCCCCCTTGTGTACGGTGCATTCCTTCGCGGCCCCCCAAAGAAAATTTGTGACACAAGACTGTTCTAAAACTCAACATTTTAATAAAAGAAAACATTAAATTATACAAAAAGTAGTGCTTTTGGTTAGTAGCCTTATTTTTTTAGGGTTAATTACACATAATTCATGATAAATGAATGTATTTCATAAAATGTCGTAAAACTGGGGCCCCCCTGGCACCATGTCGCAGCCCCCCTGTGAGTTTGAAAACCACTGGACTAGGCTATATCAGGTCTATAGTTAACCTAGATGGTGAAATGATGACTATTGCTTGCTGGGATGTTTTACAAAAATAAACAACAAAAGATGTTTAATTTAAAATATTTTGAAATCTAAGGTTATTAAGTCCATAGTTAATTTAATGCATTACACCTGTACAGTATGAATTTTAATACACGTTTGTCTTTATGTCCACCTAAAATGACCTTGAGACCAAAAAAGTTAATTCACAAAAATTGCTCAGAAATATTCATTTGCATATGACACTTGAGTTGTGTGTTAGTGTTTTCCTATATAATGCAATGACATTTTTTACATTTGTTAAGTGTTCAGGTTTAATGCTAAATTGTTTTGGGGCCTCTGTTAAAGGATTAGTCCATTTTCTTAAAAAATCCAGATAACTTACTCACCACCATGTCATCCAAAATGTTGATGTCTTTCTTTGTTCAGTCGAGAAGAAATTACAGGAAAACATTCCATGATTTTTCTCATTTTAATGGACTGTAATGGACCTCAATACTTAACAGTGATAATGCAGTTTAAAATTGCAGTTTCAAAGGACTCAAAGGAAAAAATATGCACTTTTAAACCACAACTTCTCATCTTCCTCTTATCCTGTGATGCGCCAGGGCGACCTCACATCATACGTCAACATGTCAAGAGGTCGCGGATGGCTTATCGAAACTACGACCCTAGTGTTTACAAGTGTGGAAAAAGAGGACCGTTTCGACGTTGTTGTATGTGGAATGATGCTAATTAATGTCTTTGTGTCAGTTTATTGTTTAAAATGGTCAGCAAATGTGTGTTTCATATATGTAACACGTGACCTTTCGACGTCATTACGCAATTACGTGAGGTCGCGCTGGCTCGTCACAGTATCGGAGATAGACGAGAAGTTGTGGTTTAACAGTGCATATTTTTAATTTTCTTGCCAAAAATTACAATCGTTTAGCTAGATAAGACCCTTATGCCTCGTTTGAGATCATTTAGAGTCCTTTGAAACTGCAATTTTAAACTGCATTATAACAGTTCATTAGGTCCATTAAAGTTCTTAGAATGTTTTCCTCAAAAAACATAATTTCTTCTCGACTGAACAAAGAAAGACATCAACATTTTGGATGACATGGTGGTGAGTAAATTATCTGGATTTTAACCCAGCATGTGTTCTGTCCAATATTTACCCATTATGGGTCAAAGTAACACCCAGCCAGTGTACATATTATCGGCAGACAGCACAGATCATTGTGTCACTTTGTTAAACAATGCCTGTAACAAAAATGTTAAGGCCACCTATTATACTTTTGTTTCTTGGCTTTATTCAATAGATACTCCACTGGATGAAGTCTGCAGAAAAGTGTTGAGTATGTACATGATTGAATAAAAGATTTTGTAACTTTTTAATGCAGTTTAATACAGGCAACTAGGTGCTGTAATAAAAAATAAAACAGATAAATGAGCAGTGTGCCACAATTCGAGCCACCGTATTTGAATGAATGTTTCTATTTTTAAAAATACAGAAATGGATCTTCAAGATACACAGCAAACTCATAAAGAAATATGCTAATCTACCTCTATATAGGATTTTCATATGTATTATTTATACAAAACCTAATCTTATCAGTGATATGCTTTACTCTGGAAAATTCACAGTAGTCATATTCAGAGATAAGTCATCTAGCTGTCAGGTACACTGGGCTATTTTTATATAGATTAAAAGTTCATGTTCATGTAGGACAAACTATGTGTACACATATATGTTTCAAACCCTCTACGTGCCAAACAGAGTTACATGCTGAAGATTTCAATGACCTTGGTGTTTGATGAAAAAATGGCCATCTGGATATCTCACGGCTGTTAGAGAGAGAATGTCTCGGCATATTTCTGAAGTCAAAAATGATTGCATGGTCTTTCATGACATTTTGTCCCTTTCAAGCTGATGCAAAATAAGAATCAAAGTTATAAAAGACCCCAAAGAGAACCAGCAAGAAAATCAAACAATTTCCCGAAAGCTAAATCTGTCCTGCAGTACACCATGAAGCAGACACTCCAATATGGCTCAAGTCAGAACAAAGCTCTCTATTGTTGTGAATAAGCAGACTGGCCTGTGTCCAGGTGTGTGCGCGGACAGCCAAAGATTGTGTGAGGGAGTTCATTTTGGGTGTAAAACAATGCAAAGCATATTCATATTGAATGATCTTGGTCCATGTGTCCCCAATAAAGCTACTTGCTAACTGCTCCTCTATATTGGACCATTTTTTGTGCAACTAGGAACTGCACAACATGATCTCATGGCAAGTTGTGTCACAAAAAATGTGATTAATTTATTTGTGTCCATGGCACGAAATTGTCTTTTTCGTGTCGCTCAGCACGAATTTCTATAGGTGGTTTTTCGTGTCTGTGGCACGACTTTCTTTTTTTGTGTCAGTTTATGTATTGTTTTCTCATTTTTTTCCTATTTTTAAATTATTGTCGCCTGGGGTTAGATTTGGGGTTTGGATGTACTTTTATGTATTGGTTTCGAAATGTCTTTCTTCTGCTTTTAAAACTAATCTCACCTGGAGTTGGGGTTAGAGTTGGGGTTTGGGTTAGGATGTCTAAAAATGTAACAGAAAGTGATTCTAACCCCAACCGCAAGCGACAATGGTAAGAAAATAGGATAATCAATGAGAAAACAATACGTAAAATGACACAAAAAAGAAAGTTGTGCCACGGACATGATACAAAAAAGTGACACAAAAAAGACATTCGTGCTCAAGGCATGAAAAAAGCTTAATTTTGTGCCATGCACACAAATAAATTAATAACATTTTTCGTGAGACTTTTTGTGAGATCAGTCTGGAACTGGAAGTCCACTGCCTAGTTAGTTAGGTCTACCAAAACCATTCATGACATTTTAAGTTAATTTCCTTCTTACAAATTGAAGTGGATTATACATGAAAAAGTTAAGTTGAATTGATTAATAATGTGTTCATTTAAAATTACTCACATTTTATGTTATTATTAACTGAAATTTTGATTTAAACACTGGAATACATTTCTTTAATAGAGAGTTAACTCATTTTATTTTGTTAATTCTATTAAGGCACATAATCATTTTTGCAGTTTTTAACTGGTTCTTCTGTATATTTGATTTGTGGCATGATGGTTTGTATCATAAGGTGACCAGATTTTTCAAATGAAAAGAGATGATTGGCACCCGGTGCGGTCTTCTGCTGTTGTAGCCCATCCGCCTCAAGGTTGTGTGTGTTGTGGCTTCACAAATGCTTTGCTGCATACCTCGGTTGTAAAGAGTGGTTATTTCAGTCAAAGTTGCTCTTCCATTAGCTTGAATCAGTCGGCCCATTTTCCTCTGACCTCTAGCATCAACAAGGCATTTTGCCCGCACTTTGCTCACTTTTCACACCATGCTTTGTAAACTCTAGAAATGGTTGTGCGTAAAAAAAATCTCAGTAACTGAGCAGATTGTGAAATACTAAGACCGGCCCGTCTGGCACCAATAACCATGCCACGCTCAAAATTGCTTAAAGGTGCAGTGTGTACATTTTAGCGGCATCTAGTGGTGAGGTTGCGAACTGCAAATAACGGCGTAGTCCACTGCTCACCCCTCGCTTTTGAAACACACAGAGAAGCTATAGTAGCCGCAACCGGACAAACATGTCATCGTCAGAGACAACTTTAATAAAAAAAATTGTCTGTTAAGGGCTTCTGTAGAAAAATGGCAGCACAAAATGGCGACTTCCATGTAAGGGGATTTTTACATGATAAAAAGTTCTCATTCTAAGGTAATAAACACATAACAGTTCATTATGAAAGGTTTTTATACACCCCTGATAATATAGTTTTGTATATTTGCATTTCTGTCAAAATATCCTTCTAAAAATTACACACTGCACCTTTAAATCACCTTTCTTTCCCATTCTGACATTCAGTTTGGAGTTCAGAATATTGTCTTAACCAGGACCACACACCCTCAGTGCATTGAAGCAACTGCCATATGATTGGTTGATTCGATAATTGCGTTAATGAGAAACTGAACAGGTGTTCCTAATAGTCCTTTAGGTGAAGTCATTTGTAAACAAAATACCCAAATATAAACATTTTTCATTTCAATTTCATTGCGATTTTAAAGATTGTTAGTGATTGTTAAATAACAGGTTCAGATCCAGCAAGGAGCGATCCATAAACTCTGTAGCACTTAACCAAGTTAAACAGTCTCTAGACGTGTGCCGTTTGCTGCTATAGATAAAACATTTAAACTGTTAAAAACAAATTAAAAAGTTCAATGAAACTGTCCACACAATATATTACCGTATTAAACATTTTACAGCCTCATAAATACAAACCCTACAACAAAGCTATCTCACCAGAATACATCATTTTATCTATATGCAACTTTGTTTCAGTGTGATTTAGTTATATTAAGTATTGTTTATTTACAAAGAAAATTGCATTGATGAAGTTAGTTGCTTAAAGGTTGGCATTATTATCCGTCTCTCCAGATGGAGCGAATGCGGCGTGACGTAGCCTACTGTAGATGTTTGGTTTGTTTTGATGGGTTCGCATGTGCAGCTCATGCTGAAACATGTGCACGGGATGTAGCCTTGGTTTTCCTTTAGGCAACATTCTTTCTGTGTTTTGGATATTGTGTATACACGCATGAAAGGATGTTACAATAATTAAAGTGAATGAAATCAGGAAACGTTTTAATTTGCCTTTTATCATTAAAGGTTGGTGCTACTGAACAGTACATTCATTGGAGGAAGCATAATGCATTTCATTTACACTTTTACCCAAAGCAACTTATAGTGCACATATTTTTAGTATTCCTGGGATCAAACCCTTCACCTTTGCACTGGTAATACTAACTAAGCTACAGGAACACTGTATGTTTTGCAATGGAGTGTTTAAACATGAATTAGAAATGATAAGTAATAAAACTATGATTTACACAACATCACAGCCCATAACACACACTTTTATAGAAAGAGGTGTAAAGCATTTTTGTTTTGAAACCCTCTGGAGTGCACTGCCATATAGACTTACATTACAGCAGACCATTTCATTAGCTCTTATAACCCAAACTGTTTTTAGCTTTTGCTTCAAGAACACGTTTTCTTCCTTTCTTTCAAAACCGCAGATCTACGCCAAGGTGTATGAATCTCTTTCTCTCGCTCTCTCTCGCTCGCTCTCTCGTAAAGTGGATTTTGTTTAAATGAACATAAATTGACTGCAACCCATTTCACTGACTCATTCATTAGCTGTGAATAATCCGAACCCGACACAGAGCCCACGGAGAGCAAAACAACACTTTTGATTTGTTAAATAGGTGAAGAAATGATATATTCGTTTCTGAAGGCTTTTTCTAATCAGTTCTGTTCACTTCAAAATGATTGTACGACTCAGGAGCATGTGAATTATATTGAAAGAGTGGACTATATTATGATGATGAAATAGTATAGGCTTGTTTTCTTTGTTTTAATGCAAATTAGTAAATCAATGAAAATGGGTGGACCTCAAACAGCAGCAACATTGAGGTCTTACAACTCATAATATCTCTTATACAGAACAAGAATAGCTTTCTTATACAGAACATTCTGAAACTTTCCATCTTAAAGTTTTTCCAAAGTGTCTCACATCAGGTAAACCTGACAACACATTGTCAGTTTTGTGACAGTGTCAAATCTTAATGGCATATTTTTTATATGATTTTACATATAGTGTCTCAAATAGATGAGTCTGGTGCCCCCAAGTGGTCACTTGTGAATTTTTATTAGTCATACACTTACATCAATTCAAGAGCATCATTGTCATAGATCAATAACTATTCATATGTACTATAAGGAATAAATTGCCATGGATAATCCTTCAAGGGACTACACAACAGGTTTTAGTCATCATGACTCCTTGAAGTGATTAAAGTGTAATTGGTAACTTTTTATGGTTTATTATTTGTAAAGGCAAGGGAAAAAAAATGCATAATATGATTAGAAAGGAAAGGAAATTATGAATGGACAGCTATTACAGTGGCACTGATTGCTTTAGATAAGAAATGTCAATATTTACTTCAATTGCATCATCTTATCTGGATTAGGATTAGTACAGACTGTCAGATAAATGTCTTAAATGTATAATAGAAACATGTCAGTTTGGCCATTTTGTGATACGTTTGGAAACTGGTTTTTGAAAATGTGTGTATTATTGTGTATGACTGGATGAATAGAGTGCAAATGTTTTTATGTTTTCATGTTGATTCAAAATAAAGCAACTTTGCACCTTATGTGCAACAGTCTGGCAACCGAAGTAGATCAGAAAACAATCATGTTTGCAAGATTTGTTGTCTTTCTGACACATTTTGGTAATATTTCTTATTAGTCTGTACCTCCATGGGTCACTGTACCTCCAAACATTCCTGAATGCTTTCCAATCAGCATTCCTGCTGTGTGTATCTGAGTGTGCATGCAATTTACATTAAACGGTCTTTCAGACTACATCTTATTTGCATAGTAATTTGATTCAAATATGTAATTTTACCTCTGCCATAAAAATGTTTAACACTCTAAAAAAAAATGCTGGGTTATTTTCAACCCAGTTGATCTAAAAGGGATGAGCTCAACTGTTGGGTTAAATTAATCTAGAAAAAAATGATATTTGACCCAACAATGGGTTATAACAACTAAACATTTTAAGTTGAAACAACGGAGGTGCTGGGCTTGTCCCTTTTTGACCCAACACTGGGTAAAAAATAACCCAGCATATTTAAGTGTCTACCCTTTTGTTGTTTTAAATATAAACAGAAAATATTGAACATTGTAAATATTGAACAGAAACAGCTGTTGGGTTATGAATAAACCTATGTTGGGTTGTTTCAAACTGTGGTTGGGCAACAACAATTCAGCATAGGTTTGTTTATAACTAGTATTTATAGCCACCAGGTTAAAACAACGGTGTAAACAAAAATAAAGTAACATTTTGCCTCATAGTCATAAGTCTTTTAAATTGCTTAAAGCATAGTGTCATACAGTTGTGTTCAAAATTATTCAACCCCCCAATGCTGTTAAGGGTTTTAGGGAATTTAGTGTACATTTGTAATTGTATTCAGAATGAAATCCTACAATGACTTCTTAAAGAACCATATGCAACTAAAATGACATCAATTGGTTTTGTAATATAGTAGTAAATGTTTCTTTTGTGAATTCTTCATTGACACAATTATTCAACCCCTTAAAGAACTACCACTCTGAAGAACAGAGGTTCATTGAAGTGTTTTCAATCAGGTATTGAAAACACCTGTGGATATCAGGGAACAGCAATAAAGCCTAATAAGCACCAATTAGGCAGCTTTAAAATGACTGTGATACTCAACTCCTTCTAAACATTTACTGGTGTGGTTACAAACATGGTGAAGTCAAAAGAATGGTCCAGGAAGACAAGAGAAGAGGTGATTAATCTTCACAGGAAGGGCAATGGCTATAAAAAGATTGCAAAGATGTTAAACATACCAAGAGACACCATAGGAAGCATCATTCGCAAATTCAAGGCAAAGGGCACTGTTGAAACGCTTCCTGGTCGTGGCAGAAAAAAGATGCTAACTGCGACTGCTGTGCGCTATCTGAAGCGTAGAGTGGAAAAAAGTCCCCGTGTGACTGCTGAGGAACTGAGAAAAGATTTGTCAGATGTGGGTACTGAAGTTTCTGCTCAGACAATACGGCGCACCCTGCGTACTGAAGGCCTCCATGCCAGAACTCCCAGGCGCACCCCCTTGCTGTTTCCAAAGAATAAGAAGAGTCGACTGCAGTATGCCAAAAGTCATGTGGACAAACCACAGAAGTTTTGGGATAGTGTTCTGTGGACTGATGAAACAAAATTAGAACTGTTTGGGCCCATGGATCAACGCTATGTTTGGAGGAGGAAAAACAAGGCCTATGAAGAAAAGAACACCTTGCCTACTGTGAAGCATGGTGGGGGGTCAATCATGCTTTGGGGCTGTTTTGCTTCTGCAGGTACAGGGAAACTTCAGCGTGTGCAAGGTACCATGAATTCTCTTCAGTACCAGGAGATATTGGATGACAATGTGTTGCAGTCCGTCACAAACCTGAGGCTTGGGAGACGTTGGACCTTTCAACAGGACAATGATCCCAAGCATACCTCCAAATCCACTAGAGCATGGTTGCAGAAAAAAGGCTGGAACATTTTGAAGTGGCCATCGCAGTCACCAGACTTAAATCCGATTGAGAACCTCTGGTGGGACTTAAAGAAAGCAGTTGCAGTGCGCAAGCCTAAGAATGTGACTGAACTGGAGGCTTTTGCCCATGATGAATGGGCGAAGATACCCGTAGATCGCTGCAAGACACTTGTGTCAAGCTATGCTTCACGTTTAAAAGCTGTTTTAACTGTAAAAGGATGTTGTACTAAGTACTAAGATTGAATGTCACTTGGGGGTTGAATAAAACTGATAATGATGTGAGCACAGAAAAGACATTTGTGGTTATTTCATTATAAATGTTATGTTATATTTGTCTGACCTACACATGCCTCTTTGATGTAATTGTAAGCAGGATGACTGAATGATCAAAATCAATGTCAAACCGGCCAAAACAATCAATTTCAGTTGGGGTTGAATAATTTTGAACACAACTGTATTGTCTAGCTTGTTAATCGTCCCAACCCAAAGGTCAGAATCAGCAGCCCAAACTTCAGAAAATGGGACAAATCCGTCATTATAATATCTGTGAATCATGATCCAAACTACTGTAAAACCATGAAGACAAACCAAGAGTAAGAAATCTTTTTAAAGTCTGCCACCTTGTGGTGAGGCATAAATTAAAATGATCAAGAAAAAATACCTTGCCTCTTGTAGATATAATAAAGTTAATAAAATTGTTTTAATATAATAATATTGATACTGAAGAAATACTGGTCTTATTCTATTCGGTCGTTACACACCTGATTTTAGATCAGTTTGACTGGCAGTAGATTAACCACTAATAAATCTTAACACGCCCCCCACACCAATCAGGGTAGTAAACCCTATAGGACTCTTGTAAGTTAAATAAGTCTTTAGTAATAGATGAGCATCATGATGAAACTGGGAGGAAAATGTGTGTCTGATAAGTATGAAATGTAAGCATTATAGAAAGAAAAAAGCATGAATTAAGATTATGGGTTCTGGTAGCATATTTATTTGTTTAAAGGTGCAGTGTGTAATTTTTAAAATGATCTTTTTACACAAATGCAAAATAATATACAAAACTTTATAATCTGGGGTGTATAAAAACCTTTCATAATGAACCGTTATGTGTTTATTACCTTAGAACGAGACCTTTTTATCTACATACACCGAGGGCCCCCATTGGAAGTCACCATTTTGTGCTGCCATTTTTCTACAGAAGCTCTTAAAGGATAATTTTTTTACTAAGTTGTCTCCAACGATGGCATGTTTTTCCGGTGGCGGCTACCGTAGCTTTTCTATGTGTTTCAAAAGCGAGGGGTAAGCCGTGGACTAAGCCGTTGGTTGCAATTCGCAACCTCACCACTAGATGCCGCTAAAATTTACACACTGCACCTTTAAAAGGTCCTAATATGTACCATTTAGGTAAAGGTATGTGGTACCAATATGTACCTCTGAGGTAACAATATTAACTCTTTAGGTGCAAAGGTGTACTTTTTGAAAGAGTACCGCCCCCATGATTTTTTTTACCATTTCTTTAACCGTGCAGGAAATGTTAATATTGGTTTGTTATTGGATGTCCGGCCACACTCCAAATAGTTCAACACAGAGTCATGTTTTCCCCTTATTGTCATTTCTAACCTCTAGTAATTTGATATTATAATTTTACTACCTTTTTTGTCCATTTTGCCCCCTTTTGTGGGTGTCATGGTGTTACTGACTTTTGATCTGTGACACCTGTTATATTATGTTTTTAAAACTTGCAATAAAGATGGCAATATATGATAATTCATTTACATTTATTCATTTAGCAGACAGTTTTATTCAAAGTGACTTAGACAAGAGATAGCGTTTAACATTTTGTCCAGGGAACCAACATCAAGTGGAGGTCACAATTTATTTGGAAAATTGTTTTTTTTTTTGTCTCTAATTTCATATTTTCCTTTATCCACTGAGACTTATAAGATTTGAGACCTAAAATATTGTATAGCTGTGGACAATTATAATATCAAATTATACCCAATGATATTGTCTCACTGGCAGTCTTCACCGTATTACCATACAAACTTTACATCTCTTAGATAATATGCCGCTACCAAAAAAGATGCACGTGCAGTTATCATGCATTGAGCAGTTATGTTTTATTTGACCTTCACAGAATGCATTGAATGAGCATCTGTGTGCGTTTTTCATCATGGGGTTTAAAGACTTTTATTTAATCTCACACAAGTCACCCTTAAGCACCTTAAAACATGAATTACACTGCACTTTGTGGTTCAATTTCATCGAGTAGTTACTGAACCTGGCTGGCTGCGGGCATTTCTTTCAATCTGCCTGTTATACATAATTTAAGAGCAGCGTACAAATCCATTCCTTTTGCTTCACTGCTTCTGGTTGAAGTTTTCATGTGATGCCATTGTAGGCCCTTGCTTATCTCCGCTATATTATTAGTGATATAACAACACTGATTTCAGTTCAGGGTTAAGAATGCATCACATTGTTTTTGTACGTTTTGTAATATGATGAGTTGGCTCTGTCCTGGTGCCTTTATTTATGGGTTCATCTTCGTGTCAGCATGATTTATATTTATCAGTGTGTGTTTAATAAAAATAGAGCTCAGATGCTTTGCCCGAAGTGAGATATGGCCGTTAGTATGAAGTGAAGCAGTGAGCAGATTATGCTTAAATATATGGACGCACCTTTATGGCAGGCTGGAGTGATGTTTGCATTTCATTAACAGTAGTGAGATCTTCCTGTAAGTTATAGAGAATGTGTTTGCTTTTGAATAAAAATAACCTCAGGTTTATGAATCTCTTTCCACAGAGAGAAAGGGAGAGAAGAGAGAAATCGCTCTAGGTTTTAGTCAGCTGTCATTTTTTATGCCAGTCTTTTCTGAAGATTATCGTATCCTGAGTCTCATGATTTATAAGAGAATGTGCTTTTAACATTTATGCATTGAATATGCGTTAATATAATTGAGCATCTTAATTCATCACATATTCAAAATGTGTAGTGTTGAAAAATACCAAAAAAATGTATGTTGGTAATCGTGTTTTCATACAGTGCGTGTCCCTCATCCTCTCATTTCTTATATTTGTAGCCTGAGGGAGGAGAGGAAGAGTTTTTATCGTTCGCTTCATTTATGTGCCATTAATCCCCGTCTCTCTCCACTTATACTGGACTCTCATAAGCCACCGATCTCGTGTGGCAGTGGTCATGGCTCCAGGAAGTTATAATTCTTAAATCGAAAGTGCCTGCAAGGTTGCTGATAGCAGAATCAGGAACCCAAGTCTACTGGACCTGATTGAGAGCAGTGCAGTTTACGGATGAAAAGAGTGACATTTCAGGAGGTTCTGAAAAGAAATCAGTGGCGTAGCGTCTGGGCATGCAGGGTATGCACGTGCAAATGGGCCCGGGCCAATAGGGGGCCCGGCCCTGGGCCTGCCCCAGCTTTTAATAAAAAAAAAATTGTGTAGTAATTTCTTATTTCTCCGTAATGTCTAATTTCTCCGTCATTTCTTGTTTGCGTTTATTTTTTTTTTTGCACTCCGCGGCTGCCGTAGACTACTACGCCATCATTTTTTTACATGACGCATCGCCGGGCAAAAGAAAAAGAAAACACAGTGTGACTGGTTACTATAGCGGCTATCTACATGAACATTAAAGATGGACAAATATAAACATAAAGGTGGGGCCTTAAAGCAACACCAAAGAGGTTTTTTTACCTTAAAATAACGTTTCCAAAAAAGTTTCAGTAGTTCATCCACTCAAAACAGGGTGAATTGCACTTTCACATTCGCTTTGCAGCCCTCTATCGGTCAAAACCGCACTAAAGAAGTTTCCAACCGTCGGGTAGTGGTTCTGTAGTTCGAGTGAAAACTACAAAAACTTGCTTTACGGCATACCTACAATCCAATCAGAGCCAGCTATGCTGCAGTATTTATGACAGTGGTAATGGACAATTACGCTTCTAACCTGTAGGGGGAGCAAAGAGCAATATGTCTTTAGTGTTGCTTTAAAGAGAAAAGAGAAGGTGGAGAAGTTAGTCACGAGTCAAAAACTACCAAAACCATTTCGTTTTTTTTATTTAAATCTACCCTTTAAAGTAAAAAAGTAAAGTAAAACTATTTGACTACCTTATTAAAAGTATATGTTGTTAACAGACCTGCTCCCCACAGTTAACAGTGCCAACGGGCAAGGTTGGGGGGGCTTTGGCTTAAGGGAACCCGTCATTTTTTTTTTTGCATATGGGCCCGGGACTGACTTGCTACGCCACTGAAAGAAATGCATTCGAAAGGTCTGCATCCAGTTTTATTAATGAATATTAAATGATGTTAAATGATGGAAAATGTATTGTTTATTTGGTTAGGTTATAACTAAATGTATATCAAATGAAAACGAACCAGTTGATATGATTGTGCTTCTCTTGGAAAATGAGCACAGCTTGGGTTTGCATTGATAATCAATGTATGCATAGACGTGCAGACAGCATACATAAGAATTACCAATTAAAAGCCAAATGCTTATAAAATCGCAACACTATGGTAATATTCCTTGCAAGAACTCATAGACAAAAACAAAATCCCAGTTTGTGTTGATGTGGTTTTGTAATAGGTGCAGTTTGACAGGGAGACGGATGGACTGACATCATCTTATATGAGATGAGTTAGAAAACCTTTTTTAAAGGGAAAATGTTAATCTTGTTAAAATTCCCTTTTTTGAGTTGAGAAAAAATTAGGTACCTTGAAAATGAGGTGAAGTTATGAGGTTAAGTCCTTTTTAAACGTTAAGGCTTCAGTCAGCGCTGACGGTGTAAATACTCCTCTGATGGGTGTTTAGGTTCACCAGACTTATATTGCGAGAGGTAGTGAAGATACAAGTTTATTTTCTTCCCATCTGCACGTCAACCATCTTTATGGTTTCCAGATGTCACAACCACTCGTAAATGGACTGAACTTGGCCCGTGCAATATTGTGTTTATGTCCAATTTTAAATGCAATGCTGTTTTAACGCCTCAGCTCGTAATTCTTTATGCAAATAAGCTGAAGGACATCAAAATGTTTTACATTTTTAGCTGCTACATCAGCAAACGATCTTTAGAGAACAGGATTATGTTTTGTAATAAATGTTTTTTTATCTACAAAGGTGTTGCCTTCAGCCAGATGAATATTCATGAGAAAACACTCCTCTGGGTTACTTGTATACTTGATATACACATAGAAACACTGAATGTTTGCTAATAACCATCAGTGTTCATTATTCTAAACATTTATTAATTTATTTAAACACATCATTTATCATCATTCAGGCATTTTGAGAGTTAGGTTTAGGTCAAGGAAAGCGATCTATTAAAGCTCAGGGAAATGTATTTGTATACCATTTTTTAGTTCACTGTAAAAATACTTTGCTGGCTTAATTTTTTTTTTTTGTTGAATCAACTCGGATTAACAAGTCATTTTAACTTAATATTATTTATCTTGACTAGAGATGAGTTGTTATAACTACTGGTAAGTTGTTATAACTTTTAAAATTAAGTTGACTTTTCTCAACTATATTTTATAAGTTGTGACAAACCATCTCTGTTGACATGACCTTTAAATCTGAGTTCATTTGACAAAAAAATTTTAAGGCAGCAAAGTTTTTTTACAGTGTACTGTGATACAGTAAAACAGTGAGAAATACAAAGACTGATCTCTTGGAAAGTCATGTTATAGTAACCCAAAATTTGATTTAATTTTATTCGTGTCCATGGCATGAAATTCAGCTTTTTTGTGTCTTGAGCACAAATGTCTTTTTCATGTCACTCTCACTTTCATGTTTCTCAGTTTTTTTTTTTTTCTTACCATTGTCCCTTGGGGTTGGGGTTAGAATCACTTTGTTAAATTTTTAGACATCCAAACCCCAACTTTAACCCCAACTCTAGGCGAGAATAGTTGTAGCCTCTTATGGAACGGCTGAAATGGGGGCATATTTGTTCCTCAGATGTTCCACAATAAACGTGACATCCAAATATATTCATTATAAATCGTGAATGAAAAGTGAGATTCGAAACGAATGTCCGTTAGTGAACTAATTTTATACACTATCGTAATTCGATCAGAAACGTCAAGATTGTGAGATGAACAAATCGTTTTGGATTAAAAAAGGCTTGGATATTCCATTTCCTGGGACTTTTGGGGATTTATGAACAATTTGTTTTGGACAATTTCACTGAAGCGGATAAAGGGAAGATTTTGAAGGTAAGTAAATATCCTAAATCAGCGCTGCCCGGTTCAGGTAACTAACAACCAGATTACAGTTTTATGACTGCTAAAAATCATATTATGCTTTGTGTGTGCGCTTAATGGAAAACCCGAAAGTCTAAGCTTTAAAACGATGTGCCGCATGACCGTATATTTTGAAGATTTAATGCTTCAAAGTTACAATGACGTAATGCAGCCTCACGTGCAAGAGAGGGGGTGTACCGTGTACGGCACAGTGTGCCTTATCAGGTTAAAGCGGAAGAAAAACATGTAGAAACCAATACATAAAAGTACATCCTAACCCAAACCCCAAATCTAACCACAAGTGACAATGATTTAAAAATAGGGGGGGGGGTGAGAAAACAATACATAAAATGACACGAAAAAGAAAGTTGTGCCACGGACATGAAAAACTATTTATCGGTGGCACGAAACAGACATTCATGCTCAACGCACGAAAAAAGGTGAATTTCGTGCCATGGACACAAATAAAATAATACAAATTTTCGTGACTATCACATGACTGATCATTTTGGAAATACAACGATACTGAAATGAATGTGTCATGATATTCATGCTGGTATGAAACAATATCCAAAATACTATAGTAGTACAATGGTACTTTATTTACTATTACTATTGTACATTTAGTCATTTATCTATCAATTTGGGAATGTTTTATAGGAGTTAAGTTTATTCTAATCTCACTTACAATATAAAGACTAATATATATCTTTCCTCAACCTGGACTGTGATCTAGTGATACTGAGCTGACCTAAGCACAGAAAAGTAATTGATGGCACCTGAGATTGAAAACAGCAGCCACTATAACATGAGGGAAGAGCTGATATCCCATAATGCTTTGGGTGTGGGTTATGTCTAGTGTGCTCAGTGTGATTGAAATGACAGAGAGAAGTCATATGAGAGTTTGCCACATGTACACATGCGCACACAGGAAAAAAAGGAAAGCAGTGTGAGTATCAGATGGTAAAATTGTGATAAATACAATAACATGATTATGAATGTGCCATATACAGTGTTTTTGTGCTTCATATACCTTTAGTCCTTTAGCAGGTGCTTTAATTTTAATTTGTGGTACTGTTTTGTAAAGTTCAAGTTTCTCCCATTTTAATAGCTATAGTATTTTTATTTATGAAATACGAATGCAGAATACAGAATTTGTATTTAAATGTTTGCATGGCTATAAATGCAGTCTTGGCACGTACATTTTCAGTCATGCATTCCGCACGATGAAATGTTTGTGTTTCCCAGTGAGAATAATGCGGCACATGTCTGGCGTTTGTCCACAAAGTTTTGTCATTGCTGTCAAGAGATAAACTTAGGTCAGACGTCACCACATAACACTTGAGCTCGGATTATATATGAGAGATTTAAAGCAGCCATCTAAAAGAGTGTGTGCGCGTGCGTGCGTGTGTGTGTGTGTGTGTGTGTGTGTGTGTGTGTGTGTGTGTGTGTACTAAATCCTTTAAAAAAACTAATTTCTGCTGCCCGTATATTACCTACATATGATGATTTTTCCATAGAGGACATTAGGTATCTATTTAGATAAGCAAGTAACTGTGTGAGGTGCAGCTACTAAAGACAAAACAGGATACAGACACTTACATAACATGGTAACGGTTGGGTGGTCTGGCTGTCATAGCAAACTTCCAGTCTCCCTAAATACTTGCACATACTGGCAGCACAGATCAGGTTAAGATTTACATTGAACCTTTGACGTCTACGGTCTGTGTAAGTGAACACTGTGTTGACCCATTTACACCCCTGACATATCCTATACAGCAGATATAACGAGAATACATGGCAGTTTCACGTTCTCACAGTGTCAGCAAATGTTACAAGTATGTCTTCAGACACCGTGTGCTATAAAACTATTGGAGGAACCTTCATTTAAAGGGTTAACTAAACAAACAATTATAGTTTTGCCATTCAAACCAATATGACTTTCTTCTGTTGTACACAATAGAAATGCTAGGTTTTATATTCGCATTTCTTTTTAAATACTCTGTGAAACAATGATTCATTTGCATTTAACAGATGCTTTAAAGAGCACCTATTTCATTGCTAAAAAACAACAACGTTATTTTGTGTATTTGGTATAATAAAATGTGTTTGCGTGGTTTATGGTTAAAAAACACATTATTTCCCACATACTGTACATTTTTGTAGCTCCAGATTTCCCTCTTTTACTGAACCCAGGGTTTTGAAAAGCTCTGCATCCCTGATTGGCTAGCTAATCTGTACGTTGTGATTGGTCTGAATATCTCTGACGTCAGCCGGAAATGTGATTCTCCTTACCATGTTTGAAAGATTTGAGCAAAATGCAATGCTAACAGGGGTTAATTTATAGGCTATGGGTCCGGGAGGAATTATGATAATGTCGGTCTTGTCTACATCACCAATTTTATGAAGTACAGTTGCCTAATCCGTGTGTTTGTAGTCCAAGAAAAGAAATTTACGCTGGAGACGTAAAACTCTGGAAAACTCGCGTCATTGTTTATTTTGAGGTACCTTTTGCATATCCTGAACATGTACTAATACAGTGGTTCCCAAACTTTTTCAGCGTGCGGCCCCCCTTGTGTAAGGTACATTCCTTCACGGCCCCCCAAAGAAAATTTGTGACAAAAAACTTTCTAAAACTCAAAATTTTAATTAAAAAAAACATTAAATTATACAAAAAGTAGTGCTTTTGGTTAGTAGCCTTATTTTTTTAGATTTAATTACACAGAATTCATGATAAATTAATGTATTTCATAAAATGTCATAAAACCCCCCTGGCACCATCTCGTGGCCCCCAGTTTGAAAACCACTGTAAAGGAAATTTAAAATCATGAATCAGACCATTGGTGCTCTTTAATCCAAAAGTGAGGAAAACAATAATGCAATAAATCTCAGGTTGTATGAACAAAAGGTTTGAGAGCTATGTGCTGTAAAGATTTTCAGGCATTAACAAAGTAAAGTATGGTCCTTGCACGAAGACTATTTGAATTCAAAATACACTCTTAGATAGAAGGTACGAAAGGTGGCACCCATCAAAAACTAAAGGGTTCATATTAGTACCTAAAAGATACACATTGGTATCTCAAAGGTACATAAAACAATGCTGGGTTGAAATGAACCCATAAAATGTTTATATTTGACCCAACATTGGGTTAAAACAACTCAGCATTTTTGGATTAAAACAACCCAGCATTTTGGGTTGAAACAAACCAACATGGGTTAAATTACAACCCAGCCAGCTGGGCTCATCCCTTTTTGACACAATGTTGGATTGAAAATCCAAATATTTTTTTGCGTATAGGCTATATCTGTTAGTACATATTAGGAGGGTACCATGATCCCAGTAACAGCTTTGGTACCTTTTTCTGACAATGGCAAAGTTCTGCAGCATTTTCATTTACTTTTTACTTTATCAAAAACAACATCATAATTATATTCTTCCTATCATCTTCATTTCTGTTCCCAAGAATAAAGTGAGCCGAACAGGTTTTAAAAGATCTAGATGGATTTATCGAAGTTAAACAAAGAGATAACACTAAGCAACGGCTTTCCTAGCCGTACCAGCCTCAGCAGCTCTTACTGTATATTTATAGAGCTCCGAAAGGAGCCAGGCTGTTTGGCGGGGTGCCCGCTTTTCGATCGGCAAATTTAAAGGACGGGGCAAGACCCCTTAAAGCCTCAGTGATCATGATTTACGAGACACACTCTTTCGCTAGATCGCCACATTGCACGATTGAATGCTGCTCTGATTCGGAACAGCAGGATCTCTTCGGGTTACCCTGGGGAGGAACAAAATAAAGAAATAACCTGCTGGTGTAAACCATCTCTTTCCTGATGGTTTGACTCCGTAACCACCAAGCATGGTGTGAGATAAGAGACCTCTTGTAATGCACAGATGAGATGAGTGGATCAAGTTTTTGTGTTATTGTTGGGTAGAGCTCGAACACCATTATGGACTTAAACTACAACCCAGGTGGGTGGCATGAAAATGAGTCAATCAGATGGCTCAGGGGAAATGTTTGATTGGACCAAACAGAGAGAGCGTGAGGAGAGTAAATCGGATGGTTATTACTAATGTTTATATTTGGTTTGGGTTTTCAAAGAGGTAAATTAGCGCATAACTTTCAGTACTGGCTATAACTTGTGCTCATTATTGATAACTTTAGATGTATCGTCTTTATTGCATTTATTGTATTGCTTTATTGGATTTTATCTGCTTGTGTGAATCAGTCCAAGCTTTAGTGAGATGTCTTCTGTCTGTTTTGCATTCTTGGAGCGATTTCAAGCCAGTTCAGACGTTTTTGCACAGTTTGTTTGATCGGTAGAACTGACGTTGCATTTTTAAGCTGTCAGTGTTTTAATGTTCTCTAATGGTTTCTTGTGTAAGACTCTTTAAAATGCAGAACAATGTTCAATCTATCATTCTAACACTTCTGGTCATGCACGTCATTCATAAATGCCTTTTTGCACTTTCTTGTATATCAGTTGTGCATAACAGGAATATAAATCAGTACAAATGACTTCCCCGGTCATGTGTCTTGGTAATGGTGCATTTCAGCCCACATAATGGAGCCCTTCCAGATTTTATTTCACAACTCGTGGCCAAAACATCTGGCTCCTGAGAGGATATATGCAGACAGTATGTCCACCGGTCAAGAACGTAAAGCAGTTTCATATTATCAAAATGGGCATGCAGTTACCATGTCTTTCTCATGGTTTAATGGCTGGGCAAGACAGGAGAGTATACAGACATGTCTTACTCTATATATCCTGTTCACCAGAGAACCTGTAGTCTATATTAGATTAGCAGATGTCAAGATTTTATCTCATAATGAGAACTGTCAATGCCACTTGGCACTTACATTGTCCTGCAGAGATTTACCCTCCATTTTAACTGTCAAAGTCAGATAGATGGAAAGAGAGAGAAAGCTATTCTTACAAGACATATGTCTCGGATCCAGAGAGAGAGAGAGAGAGAAAGAGAGATTTGGTGGGAACGGTCGTAATGTCAAATCGGTGGCTGTGATTGGTTCAAATAAAGCTTAAGCACTTTCCCTGTCAAGGACCCTTCATGAGGGTTTCAGGAAGCAACTAAAATGTGAGACTTCGTTGTTACATAAAAGAACAGCTTAATGAATTTTTATTCTTATGAATATGTTTTTGACGTTTAAAGGGCCATTTCACCGGTAGAAACATTAATCTTTATTGAAAGTGGGTAATATTTGTAGTCGAAATGTAATATAAATTTAGAATTTTGTGCCTATTTGACAGAGAAAAGACAGGACGTGACTTGAGAGCGCATTTATATGGAAAACTACAACTCCCACAATGCACCACAATGCACAGCTTTGCAAGCCACTCCCATTAATCGAAACACCGCTCAGATATGCTGTTGTGTACATAAATGCCACCAAACACTCACTTTATAGTCAGCTCACCCCTTTTTTTCGAAACGCATAGAGAAGCTACGGTAGCCGCCACAGGACAAATGTCATTGCCTCAGACAATGTAGTGATGAAACACGCTCTGTAGATCTATCTATCTATCTATCATCTATCAAATCTACTTCATGTCCTGTAGCAGGACGAGGGTACCGTCAGTAAGTGTCAAACTTTGATCAAGGCGATGTGATCTTCTGTTCTCTCTCTCACTGTCTCTTTGAATCTTCTTTATAGTTTTTCTTTTTTCTCTTATAGTTCATGAAGTCAAGTTACAGCATTTGTAACATTACTCCTCTAAATTCACATTCTGAGACCAAGCCAAAAGTCACATGGAGCCCTTGGCTTCATCCAAAGTTGGTGTCATTCGCCATCACACAGCTGGTTGGCCTGTGGCCCAGCATGATGAAAGATGTAATACAGTAAATAAAATGCGTGGTGTTTTTCTATTAATTTTTTTGTTTGCAACACTAAATGAGTCAATTTTTCTTGGTTTAAAAACATACCAGATTTTACAACATTGCTTAAAGCAGGGCTTTGAACCAGGTTTTTTTCCCAATTGGTTTGTTCTGAACAGAAACCCTAAAATTGACGTTCCTGAACCGGCTGATCATTAGGGCATAAAACTTAAATTATTAGTCTACATAATTTTCCTTAGGTCTCTATCTTGTCCTCAAACATTAATAAAGGCTACAGTATGTAAGCGACATAACTTTAATTCTGACATGCCTACATTTGTTGAGTGCACTTAAACATGCGCGCGCACACACACAGACGGAGGACGAATTCCAAATGGCTCTTCGGTAAGAAGATGCAGCATAAACAGTAGCGCAACTCTCTCTCAAGTTTATACATCAAGAGTTCTGATCTTTGAAGGGCATATGGATAATCACGTTTGATTGGAGTTGGACAGGACACATTTAACGCATGTGCATCTGTGCGTACAGAAAATTGCTCACTTTAGTGCCTTTTTGCAGTTAAATTTTTTAAAATCACTTAAGTGTTAACATTTGCAAGCCATTGAAACACGTGCAAATGATCAACTTTCACCCTATTTAAAGTTGCGTATTAATCAGCGAAATCGCATGCGAGCCGAACCGTGGTTTGTGATCTGTACGGATCATCAACTGCGATCCGTTACACCACTATTAAGTATTAAAAAAACAAACATCTTGAGATACTTGGTAGCCTACAATATTATATATTAGAGACTTGGGCTTGAGTATGCTACTTGCTGGTGGCAAGCTTCTCATTTCTCCGATGAGTCAACGAGTCACGACGACTGGAAGTGAACTTCACCGAGTCATATTAGACAGAAATCTTGTCAAAGAATGAAAAAAATAACGGTATTAACCGTTTACCATTGTTTTAAATAAACGTTTCTGTTCTGGAACAAATGATTTTATCAGCAAAACTGTATTTGCATGAAAAGACTACAGTACTATAGGGGTGACCTCGACTAAGGATTTACATATTCGAATCAGAATTGTCGAATCTTTCCATAGTCGACCGATAGTCGAATCATCTATGTGTGTGTGTGCATGGGTTGGGAGGGGGTCAGACCAGGTACAAATTGGTAACTTTTATTTTCTTACACAAGCAGCACACATAAACAACTTTCTGATAAAGTGACCAAAACTGTATTTCAAGTTATGAACGGAGACAAAACTGACGATGCATTTATATATTTTTAAGGTAAAATGTAAGGCAACATTTGTTTAATTATTCATAACATTTTAAAGCCACGATCTACAGAACATCACACAAAAAAAACTTTTTGATAACTAAACCTAAAAATATACCGCAAAGGTGATCCTGTCTTGGAAACCCCGGCTACAATTCAGTGTTTTTATTTAATTTGGAGATTTAGCGCATCAAAGCAGTCATGACCCCCCCCCCCCCAAAAAAAAAACGACAAATGAGAGATGACAAATAATTTGTGATTGTTACTGCAAATGATAAAAACGAAGCTTAAATATACAATTCATTAAACGTTAATTTATAACAAGAAAAACACTGAAATTAATGATTATAGACCCTACGCGTATTATTTGAAATACCTGCTTGCTTGCTTTGACTTTGATCATCTCTTTATTCACTTTAGATACAAAAAAGACCTGATGATATTATTTATTTCAGGAATCTCTTTGCTATCATTTGAAAGTGAACACCGAATATTAAATCACAAGAAAGACAGTCGTGTCAGGCATAAATATAGGTTCGGTCAGGTGCAGATATTTTCCGTTTCATCACCGAAATTTAAAGAAACGGCTTACCTGTTTTGTAGTTTAACTTTTGACAAGATAACCACTATGTTCTAAATACATTTTAAAAACTTATACCCGTCGAAAAACATCCGTTTTTTAATGTTTAGTTTGATGAACTCCTAAATATGAGACGCAGATCACCTAGCACGTTCGGCTAAATTGCATGCGCAAGCATGGCCAGCACGCAATAGCACAACATCGATACAACGAAAAGCAATCCAAAATGTACAGACTTAAATTAGATCAGAATTTACGTTTGTAATAAATACTTTTTTTTTTTTTATAAAATAAGGTCAGAAGGAACAAGTGCAGAACAAATGTGCAAAATGCCTCAAGTGCACGAAAACAAAACACAAGCCAAATAGATAAATCAGATAAAGCAGAGTGATTTATAAATAAAATAAAATAAAGAAATTATTAAAAGAACGAAAGTATAGCCAGAATTGCCAGCTTTGTCTTTTAAATGTAGAAACAAAAAGGCAATGGTGTATTAACATAGGAAGCTCTTTTTGGACCTATAGTCCTGTCACAGGGATTGTTGGATTTATTAACGCATTTTTAAAAATATCTATAGAAAGCTGCTACTTCACACATTATTTTCAGGATTATAATAATATGCTGTATATTAATATATTGGTAGAAAGCTGTTATATGTGAAATCAGATAATGTGTGCACCCATATGGCCAAAATTGAAGGATCCTCATTTCATAACACATCTGCGACGATTCGACTGTGAGATTGGTAGTCGAATCAGGCTTCTCCTATCGATGCATCGAATCTTCGACTATTCGGGGTCACCCCTACAGTACTAGTGTACACTCCTGAAAATAAAGGTTTTACACAATGCCAAAGAAGAACCTTTTGGCTGTATGGCCCTTAAAGAACCTTTAACATCTTTCAAAGTTTCTTTGTATAGAAGAAGGTTATTTAGATGATTAAAAGGTAAGAAACTTTGTCTGAATAGGTCTTTGGGAACTAAAAATGGTTCTTCTGTGACATCGCTTTGAAAAACATTTTGTCCCAACTTTTTTGTAAAAATTTGTAAAAAAAATTTGTAAAGTCCCACTGTATTGAAAATCACGTTTTTATTGTTGTTTGAATGTCTATGTGGTGTTTTCAAGACAACCCATGTGGAAATTAAAGTGGAGCTTAATCGCTGTGCGGTTAAGTAGAGGTGGGCATTCATTTGCATAATCATATTTATATACTAAATGAGGGAATTACATTCAAGCTGTTTTAAAGCATGTAGAAATTACTGTCACTGGAAAAACTTATACATATCCAATTATGATGCTCAAAGATGAGTTCAAAGTGATAAAATGATCAACTACAGGGAGACTTTAAAGTTTATTTGTCATGCTGTATGGTTCTTTCTGCTGTCTTACAGACTATAAAAGGTTCTTTGGGGAATTGCATTCAGCTTTGTTATTACTGCAAAGAACCCTCATAGCACCTGAGACAGAATGAGGTAATGACATTACAGGGTGTTTTCTAAAGCCCAAATCTACAATTGTCAGCATTTTCTCACCAGCTCTATCTCACTTCAGTTCTCAATCCCACAATCCCCTTTGTTCACATCAGGCTCTGCGTTCTGGCAGCTTGTATGGGCCAGCAGCTTTGCCAGAGCAAACAAGCTATATCTGGGACGGTAAAGCGAACAGAAGCACTTTGGGCTCTCAATACAGACATTCTTATCTGCGCTGTCTGATCGCTTTTGGGCCGGACGGAGCATAAGAACTGTCATAATAATCTGATCTGAGCCAGCTGCCTGTGCGTGCGTGCGTGTGTGCGTGTGTGTGTGTGTGTGTTTCATGGCAGTCGCTGCAACCTTTTAGAATGAGGTTTTAACATAACACACCATACAGAAGTAAGATTTAACAATATTATTGTCAGTGATGGGGTAACGCATTAATGTGCATTACGTAATAATATTACTTTTCTGAAGTAACAAGTAAAGTAATGCATTACGTTTTAAATGTACACAATATTTGAGTTACTTTTTTCAAAAAGTAATGCAAGTTACTTTTTTGTTTAATTAATTCGATAAGAAAAAAGTTTGCACTATGCATTATGCACTCTATCCGTACACACACCTGTGTGGGAACACTGAGAGAACACTGTCAGAAACGGAGATGGCAGGCCAAAGCTCAACATTTTTGTGATAAAATACAGTATGTAATTTCTGAATGCCGAACTTTTCAGTCATAAAAAACACCTGCAAGGGCTGGAAGAGATCAAGCCTCAGCCAAGAAAAAGTAACGCAAAAGTAACTAAAAATGACGTAAGCATTACTTTCCACGAAAAGTAACTAAGTAACGCAATTAGTTACTTTTTTGGGAGTAACTTAATATTGTAATGCATTACTTTTAAAAGTAACTTTCCCCAACACTGATTATTTTCTACTAATTTATCAAAACAAACATGTTACATATATTTTTTATGCAAATATTATTTATGGCACTCTTTATTCTGCATCTTGGTGGATAAAGGTCCACTCTGTAGATTTAAGCATCATCTAATGGTGGTGTTGTAAATTGCAACAAACAGCTCAGTCCACAGCTCACCCCTCCCTTTAAAAAAAAAAAATGCGAAGAAAAGCTACAGTAGCTACCACAGGACAAACATGTTGGGTTAGTGTTAGAAACATGGCGGCACGAAATGTGGATTTCCATTTAAGGGGACCCATGTTGTATGTAGATAAAAACGGCTCATTCTAAGATAACAAAACAATACAGTTTATTTTGTAAGGTCTTTATATACCACTGAAAATGATGTGTTATATTACATAGATCCTCCTAAAAGTTACACAGTGCACCTTTAATGGTGAAAAGTTACAGCGGCAATTGATTTGAAATTCAACTTAACCTGCCTCTGTTGTCTGAGATACAATATTTAATATTCTCCACATTTTTTTATTTCAAGGGCCCTATTGATTTGAAAAAAAAAAACATTTTGGAAACATCCAGGGCCATAACTCAGAGAATTTGGTTATCAGCATCAGTTGTGTATTAAAATTCAGTTTACTGCCTACAGGTGTCGTTTTGACATTGATAAATCACAAATTACAGATGCTCATGTAACATCCACACTCACACACACACACACACTATACACGGCTGTCTTTTCAGTCATTTCAAAGATATTTGTCTCATATCGATTTGCCGTTGTATTTGGGGCTGAATCGCATCGGAAACTGTCTGATAGATTGATGTTCGTAGTCAGATTGTTGCTCGAGGGCGTACAGAGGAAATGGGAACGTTGAAAATCAATGCAAAATGAAATGTTTATGATTGTCTGAATAATGATCGCTTTTGATTTAGGCCAAGAACCAACCACGCTGAAAGGATGACAGCCACCATATATGGAAATACTTGAATATTATTGGCTCAATAAACACTTTGGTTCTAGTGAGAAATCAAAAACAATTTTAAGTTTAAGTTTGGCATGAAGAGAAAGCACATTGTTTTCATAAGGTGTAAAAATGTATAAGATGTATATTGTCGGATTATGAGCATACATTACATTTCCATTTCTTATTTAAACATACTGTACATAAAATGTCAAACTACTTGATATCTGTTTTATTCCTTGATATTAGATTAAGATGGTCCTCTGTCATTTCTGTTTGACACAAAATCTCAGATTTCTGTCTTATACATTATATATCATCTCAGGAGATACTGCGGTTACTGACACACCATGTGCTGTAACAGGTGTTTAATATGTTATCTGTTGAATTCTGCTCTGGGTTTCCTTTAGAAAGTCCCGTCTGTTACACAGGAATTATCATCTGTCTTCCTGACCCTGGGAAATGAGTCTCTTCCGATGACTTAAACAGTTCTCTACACATAAATGCACTATATAAATATGTGTTGAATACATTTAACTGCAGTGATATTAAAATCCTTTCAAGCAAACAATGCATGAAGGGTTCAAATGAGTTTTGTGGACAATAAATTGTGCATGCATAATCACCCAGAGGAACATTTTATTGCTTTTTTATAGCCCAGGAGATTTGGAGTTCAGTTTGTTTCATTTTTCATTCTTCTAAAATTGCTTGAATAAAATAAAAATTTTAGATACATTTTTAGATACATATTTACTTTTGACTTTTAATTTTAGATGTGGCAAATCTGAGCTCAGTTTGTGACACCGAAATCTCCTCTTAAACTCTTCTGCATACAAATGAGATTTCTGTCTCTTTTTAGTTGGCGATGTAAGTCAATGATTCAGTTTACACTGATTTAATTTATTTCACTGTCTATGAGAAATAATTATGATTATTTATAAAGTTTTTGTGAATGGGTGAGTTGACTGTACCCAGGTGTGCCTCATACATCTTTAAAAGTGAACCCGATGGCTCTTTGATCGCCCCCTGGTGGCTGGCTGCAGTACAAGTTATAAACCCCGCTCTCTCCATGCAAAATTTACACTTTCAATAAAACTTTCCGAAAGATGGTTTTGGTTCTTTAAGGTAGTTGTTATCACGCTGATATATGTTAAATTGTTTATTTTTGTGATAAGTTTCATTTTAGCTAGTATTTTGATGCTGTAGAAATGGGGCGTGTCTTTATGATTGGCGTTGTTGAATTGGGCGCAAGAGCGTTTGGGCGGAAGTTTGATACCACGGATCCATCTCTAGCTTCACGGACGATTTCTTCTGCGCATGCCCTGGCTCCAAACTGACATTTTTTGTAACATGGCGGCGCCCATGGTTGGACATTTTTGGCTTTAACTCATTGTGGAAGGAAGCAACATTGTGTCGTCCATTTTTTTTTTACAATCTATGACTGAATCTAAATATATTAGGAACTTTTTGAAGGGTACTGCCCTTGGGACAATTTTGGCCATTTTTTCGGACATTGTACTGAATAATTCATTGATTTTTCTTATGTATAATTTTTGGTGCAAATGTGTACTTTTTGAAGGGGTACCACCCATGTGACAGGATCATTTTTTTTCTTGATCATTTTTCTGACGGTTTATGAATCTTTTTTAATCTCAAGATGCACCTCATGAAACTGGGTGATGAAATGCTTTTAAGATGACTTTGAAGAAGCTAAAATAAGTTTTTGAAAGATTTATGAATGATTTATGAGTTGGAGAGTGGGTTGTAAAGTTATTGCTGACAAATAAACACCTTTTCCTAGCAAATACTCACAAACTGTTTTCCAATTGTGAGTCCTCGGGTTATGACACGTGTGCTGTGTTATATTAGAAACCGCTATTGATTTTATATTGTGCTTTTATATCGGTAGCACCAATTTTCGATTCCCCTAGAGTACAATATAAATGTGCTCCTGACATATACATTAACTCTGTCTTTGGGCTAAAAAACATATAGTGGAGAAGATGTGATTCACCCCAACCTCCGGCGGTCAGACAAACAGGCCTGGGGGAGATGATGTTTTAGTTTAATTTACTGTCATGGGTGGATGTGTCAAATAGAGTGAATTTATTATTTGGTTTACAGATTGTTCAATTACCTGTGCTCTGTAACCTTGGTGATTTGCAGTGACACATGGAGATGAATCACTCTGATACCCAAACCTCCATTTCAACCTTGTTCCCCTGCAGCATCGAGCGGAGTGTCATCCGTCTAACAGCTTGGAAATAAAGCGACGCGCTGGAGGGAAAATTAAAACCGCTGAGTTTTATTAACTTCCCAGGCTCAGTGGGCTTAGATGAATAAACTCTAGCTTCGGTTGTTTGTCTAAATCTCATTAGTACGAGCTGTTAGCGTCACACTAGAACTTAAAATCTATGTTCATATTAAAGTTGCTCACTTGGGCATCAGTATTACAATTGTCTATAGTGTAATGCCGAGTTCAAACTGCATGATTTCCAAACTAGTCTGGTCACAGATCTTTTCACATCTGGTGTAGCGTTCAGTCGCTGCTGTTTTCAGACTGCATAATGGATTGGTGACAGGGGGTTTCACACTGCATGACTTTACCATAGGAAGAATCGCAGACAACTGCGGCAAACTACATCTCACAACCACACGCACGCGAGAAGTTACGTGAAGGAAACAACACGAGGTCACGCGTGCAAGACCGGAGTTCTCATGCGAGTTCTCACATTCAAACAGATTACCATTGTCATGTGGACGTTCATGTGGTCGAATGCCACAAAAGACCGCCTGCTATTTGCCTATTAAATGTGTGATGTACCAAGCACAATGTTTTTACATCGGTCTTGACTTCTAGCGCAAACCCACAGTCTTCGGCGTAATGTTTAGACTATCATTATAAAACTAATGCTGGGTACACATAAAAAGATTTTTTACATCTTATAAGATTTTTAAAATGTGATAGATCACAAACACGAGGATAAAAAAACGTTTTGCACCTATAGTGTGTGGTGTGCCATGATGGGTCAAATACAGCACAGCACACACAAACAGATTTTCAACCAGAGTCTCGACTGTTAACACAGGAAATCTCGCAAGACTCCAGAATAAGTACGGCTGACGATATGCAGGAAGAAATTTCAATGATAGAGTTTGGAATGATTTTCAAAAAAAATTCAAGGAAAATAAAGAAAAGGGTTTGGGTAAAGTCGTGAAGACAGCAGGAACATGGTCTGTAGAAGTTCACTTTGCATCAACTTCACTTTGGGTCGCCGTGATTTCAGGAAGTAAGATGTGATCCTGGATCAACATCTTTTGTTGATCCTAGATCAACGTTTTAATCAAAGATACCCCAACCTACCTCAAACCCTAACCCTTTTTAAACCCTCAAATTAGTGTGAAATAATAGTTTGAGGAGTATGTCTTAAAAGCCCCTAACCCAATCCTAAATCTAACATACACACTAATCCTAATCCTGCAATCTTATTGGTTAATGAAAATGTTGATCCAGGACCGACAATGGTGTTGATCCAGGATCACATCTTACTTGGTGAAATCACGTTCACCCTGCGGCATTACTGCTTCCGTCTTCCATCATCTCGCTTTCTGGTTGGATATTGTTTTGTTTCACGTGATAGTCTCAAGAGCGTGCACGCATTTGTCCTCGGGGTTCCCCACACACATCAACATGTTAATATTTTACGATTTGTGATTGAGGTGGCTCCGACATTCTTCCGATCAGGTTCGGACAGTCTTAACACACCTCACACCGAAAGAAAATCTGATAGAACCAATCTGGAGAACCATCAAGATAATGGGGACATAGCTAGGATTGACCAGCCCATAGACCAGGGGTGTCCAAAGTCGGTCCTGGAGGGCCTGTGTCCTGCAGAGTTTAGCTAAAACTTCCCTCAACACACCTGCCTCAAAGTATCTAGTCTGCCTAGTAAGACCTTGATTAGCTGGATCAGGTGTGTTTGATTAGGGTTGGAATAAAACTCTGCAGAGACACCGGCCCTCCAGGAGCAGGAGTGGACACCCCTGCCATAGACCATCCCCTTGAAGTTATCAGGAGTTGTAGAAAGTACACAAAACTTATTTTACATTGAGTATGAAACTGGGTTTTCAATATTTTAAAAGTGCAGCTGTATGATTTTTGCTTTAACTAGTTCAGGAGATGAATAGAAAGCTGAAGGGATAGCCTAATGTAATTTTGTGGCCAACCTGAAAGTTGGCTTTACAAGGGTTCCCTCACCAAAAGTACACATTTTTTCTGACAGGGTATATGAGAAAGTATTTTAACCTGATTATAAACATACTATAGCTGCTGACTCAGTTTATCCCATGAAGTAACATCTGAATAAACAGGACCTCTAGTTCAGCTCCATTACAATCGAGATTGGCGTCTGTCTGTACAGGTGAGTTTGTACGTCTGCTCTCCAGTGCACTTAACTGTGCGCTGTGTGCAGGGCAAGATTGCTTTCACATACTTACTAAGTTACAGTCATGAACCTTGTGGCCACGTAACCATACACTGCACACCGTACTCCCCCCGTAATTAACATTGAGGTGCACTAAGTGGTGTCATGTTGTAATGTCAGTGTCTAAAAAACCTTCACATCATGGTAGTTTTTTAAGAAATGTATAGAGTAACCTTTCACCTTTGCTCTGACCTGGTCTTTTCAACCTCAGTCTCAGTGGATATCAAATCTAGATGAGGCTCCTTTGCTACTGGAGACAAGCACAGCTTCACACAATGGCTGATGGGTGGTTTAGAGATATAGGCGGAGTCCATGAGTCGATGGTGGAGCAGATAACTCCCACTTTCTCCTTCTCTATTACTCCACATACCTCTGTGGGGGGTTTTGAAACCAGACCTGAGACCTGCAACAGTAGAGTTGGAGATATGTGGCTCATTGTTCAAAGAGAGTTGAAATGTTTATCTGCAACCACCCCAGTTCAAACCCAGGTATCATCAACCTGAAGATACTGTAGGTCTTCATCAGTGACCTCAGCTTTAAACTCATGTTATCTTAAGCAAACTTTTGAAAGTTCTCCATTGATCTTCTCTTGGTTAATGATGATATCAGCCAAAATTGTGTAGTGTGCTCTGACCTTCTGACTTGTGATGGAAACCATTAATTCGGGTTATATTCAGCAAAAATCCCACATTAACAAGGTGGTTTGATTATTGGTGTTGACTGGATTGGCATATTATCCTATGTATATTAATATTTTAGTTTGAGGAGTGGTGAGCGGTGACTTCTTTTTCGAGGGTGCACAATGCGAAGCTCGTCACAAAAAGTATTTTGCCCGTCATGTGTGTGGCTCATCATGTCAAACTCTGTGTTCGGCATGTCATGTGAACCATGTGCATCATGCATCTTGTCATCTTGCGTTTGCCAGATACTCACTTAATCTCATGTGTATCAGAGTTTACTGTTAACCCAGCCAACATTGACATGTGGGCCCCACGTGGGTCCCATCTGGGCAGCATGGGTTACATGTGGGCATGGGCTTCACATGGGCAATATATGTGGGTCCCATGTGGGTTTCCTATGTGGGCCCCATATGGGTTTGCCCATGTGGGATAATAATGTGGGCCCCTCATGGCACCTATGTGGGCAAAACATTTTTATGCTTGAAATACATATTTATACATTTACAATCTTAAAATAATAACTTTTGGTTGATTGTGACTTTTAAACAAATAGCAAATAATATAACAGATATGATTTGATCAGTATAAAACATTTTAAATAAAAATGCATTACTTTTTACATTTAATTAACATTGATATGTGGGCCCCACATGGGTCCCATATGGGCAACATGGGTTTCATGTGGCCATGGGCTTAACATGGGCAATATATATGGGTCCCATGTGGGTTGACAATGTGGGTCCCATGTGGGTTTCCCTATGTGGGCCCCATATAGGTTTGCCCATGTGGGATAATAATGTGGGGCCCTCATGGCACCTATGTGGGCAAAACATTTTTATGCTTGAAATATATCTTTATACATTTACAATCTTAAAATAATAACTTTTGGTTGATTGTGACTTTTAAACAAATAGCAAATAATATAACAGATATGATTTGATCAGTATAAAACATTTTAAATAAAAATGCATTATTTTTTACATTTAATTAACATTGATATGTGGGCCCCACATGGGTCCCATATGGGCAACATGGGTTTCATGTGGCCATGGGCTTAACATGGGCAATATAAATGGGTCCCATGTGGGTTGACTATGTGGGTCCCATGTGGGTTTCCCTATGTGGGCCCCATATAGGTTTGCCCATGTGGGATAATAATGTGGGGCCCTCATGGCACCTATGTGGGCAAAACATTTTATGCTTAAAATACATTTTATATACATTTATTATTACTTTTGGTTTATAGTCACTTTTATACAAAGAGCAAATAATATCACAGATAGGATATGATCAGTATAAAACATTTTAAATAAAAATGCATTATTGTTAACATTTATTTGTGATATTTGTAATGTTTACCTGCCAATTATTAATTTTAATTTGCACAGCTGAGCATGAGTGAAAATAATAAATGTCCGAAAGTTCATCAGTTTGTTGTGTTAATTAAAGAAATGTTTCAAACATTCTGAAAGGAGTCTGATTATTGGAGTCAGGTGTTTCATATAAGGAGACCTCATTACGATCTGCTCACTGCAACGACACATTACGCTTGACAAAGTAGTCCTGCTTCAAATGTTTTTAATTGTGATTTTTATCACATAATATAATATAATATTTTAAATAATCTTTGCTAAAATAGGCAGACTTTTAAAATTACAACTACAAAGATGATAAACATTTAAACTACAAGAATTTCCGCTCAGGCGCAAGGATACGGTTTCTATCAGAGCAGCAGGAGTCTCTCACAACTGTTACACTTGTAATTTATCCTGAGTTGTGTTTTTAGAAAATGTAATACTACGGTACAAGTTCACGGACTGCACAGGGATGAATCAAAGCAAACGTGCAAGGACATTTAATGAGTTTGGCTGTGGATGCTTTGGAAGTTCTTCATAAAACGTTTGAGCAAAGATTAATTGATGATCAGAATTAAGACCTCCAGAAGAGTGAGCAATGTTTGTGTTGTTTTTGAGTTCGAAGTATTTTAAGAGTTTGACTTCTTTCAATGCTTATTTTAAGTGTTATGTTAAATTGTTAGTCATTACCTGCCTTAGCAGTTTTGAAATGTTCATGATTATTTTAGCATTGTATTGTTATAAATGGACAATAAAGTATTTTGATATATTGAACCTTTACAGTTTTTTAATTTGATTTCTCATATTGCACCTCCTTAATGTTTTGTGATGTTACAGATGAATGAACTGTTGAATATTTATGCTGAAATCTGATATTTACCGAACTGAAATGATTTGCTTTTATCGGTTTTCAATTTAAAACAAATATATTATTTAAGTAAATTACAATTAAGCATTAAAAGTATAATTATTTCATAATAACGGACCAGTCCAGTACCCATTAAAAATCCATTCTGGGCCCTGATATGTAACGTGGGCTTCATTACGTGGGTGCAATATGGGCCCTATGTGTGTTGCCCACATGGGCCCCACATAGGCCCCACTCAGTTTCTATATCAAATTCATGTGGGCAACCCAGGTGGGGCCACAGTGGAACCCATGGACAAACCCATGTACAGCCCACATTGGAAGCCCAGCTGGGCCCCACATAAGCCCCACTCAGTTTCTATATCAAATTCATGTGGGCAACCCACGTGGGGCCATAGTGGAACCCATGGACAAACCCATATAGGGCCCACATAGGAAGCCCATATGGGGCCCACATGGGCCCCACCTTGCAATGTTGGCTGGGAAGTGAGTGTCTTGCGAGTATTTTGTGAACGTGAGCGTCTCTTTTATAATAAATCCTTTCGACACGTGTGCAGCAGGTACGTATTTTGGCGCATGATGCACATGGGTCACGGTCCACCTGAAGCCCTGAACACATATTTTGATAATGATGAGCAACACGCATGACACTCCGAACACATATTTAGATTTCGCGCCCCTCGGAAGAGAAGTCACCAGCCGCAAGTGGGTTAGAGTTGAAATTATTTTATTATATAAACAGAAATAGAGTGCATTTACATAGACAGAATAAACGGATAACTATCAAAAATCTGCTTTTACATACAAATCAATAAACCGTCTATGGAAAAAACTGCGTTTTTGTCAGGTTTCTCACAGGCAGTGACGTCACCGCCTATAGTACACAATAGTCGTTCAAAAAGCCGAAGACATATGTGTCTTACCAGCCGCGTTTGAGGTGTCAAATTCACTTCTACCGCGTCTAGTTTGCTGCTTGAACATTTTGAGTTTACTCGCTTCATTCACACGTGAAATTCTAGTCATAGAGAGGAAGGTTCTTCTGCGACTCCACTCGCATCCTGTAATCACTCACTACTAGAGCAAGCTCCTGATTGGTTAACCCATCAATTTGCAATTCGCGCCATTCGCGTGAACTAGACGTGCGAATGAGGCAGAATCGCGTCTACCGTGCCGCGCTAAGTGTCTCATTCGCTCCGCGAGACCTCCAGACGCGCGTCAACGCGTCTTCACATTGACTTAACATTGAAATCACCTCTACCGCGGCTGGTGTGAACACAGCATTAAGCTATACTGTTGTGTCTCTTCTCGTGTCTGTAGTTTCTCTGTCAACTGTTTCAGTTGAGAGGAGACTTTTATTTGTTACTTTGTGCTTACTTCCGCACACATGAACAAAAGAGTGAGAAAGCCGGTTAAGGTGTTTACATGCCATGCGAAATCGGGGTAATGAGCAAAAAAGTACCTGTGCCGATCGATTTTTGCTTACGCCGTGTTAATGGGCTTTACCCGATAAAAGAAAATCGTTTTACACATTTACATGACCCCACACGTCATCAGTTTATTACGCATAATCGGCATAAGACTGTGCATGTAAACGCACTCATTGACCATGAATTGTTATGAGAGACATAAGCATTATCAAAAATGGTTAAAAAAGGCTGTTATTGTATAGTTTTATTCTGTAAAGTTAAAGACTTGTTAATATTTAACATTTATTTTACTTTGAACAAACGCTTGCAAAGTAAATAACATAAATTTAAATCTACGGTAAATTACCGGCAACCCAGCTGCAATACCATTGCAATTTCTACGAATTTTTTTTACAGTGTATATACTGTATGAAGAGTTTGGTTCCAAAACGCGATAAACGCCATTTTTGAAAAAAATGAGTTACTGCCAAAATCAGTATTATATCAGATCAGTAGTTAAAAGTAAATTCTAAATTTTACGCAAAATCCAATACCCGCCGTGATATTCTGTCATCTTTTCTCCCTTTTTTCCCAAAATGCAACAAACGCCACTCCTCCTTTTTTACAGATTGCAATAAATCTATTCCTGATATTACAGCCCACCAGTCACGCAATTTAAACAAACAATGGCGGCGCGCTGAGTACACGGAGTCCTAGTTTTCCTCATCTACTTTGTACTTCGTGATCAACAAACAAAACAAAATAATACTTTAATTGCATTGCTAAACCTGTGATGGTTTTCTGTGACGGGAAAGAAACGTAAGCCATCAACATCTAATAATTTCCGCGAGAGGCACTCGGTTGCTTGTTCTCCAGACAGCATCAAGCTTCTCATGCTAAAACATTGACCCCAGAGGATCTTATGAAAACTTTACATTATTTTACTCAAAGTCAACGAAAATCGAGCGGGACCAAAACATTTTACAGCTGATCGCTGTGAAAAATGTAAAGAGACAACGTCAAGTATAACCGCAGCAATGTGTTCTTAATATAACAAAGTAAGTGTTTTGGTTAATGCCATTAATGTTTATTTTTTAATTATTGTATACCACTAGTCAACTAAATAAATATAAAATGGTAAAGATGAATGCACATTTATACATTGATGTAATAGATTTATAGCATTTTGGAATAAAAAACTGTCATGGATTTATTGCATTTTGTGGAAAAAAGAATTAGTTTTTATAATAAATCTTTGAAAATCAAGTTATGGATTTGAATTTTTTATGTTTTTATAACCTAAAGATGCTATGTGATAGTTTGTAACAGAAAATAGTGGTTTTCATCTTGTCACTTTCTTGGTATAGAAAACACTTTTTTACCGAAATTTGTCAAAATTGATTTATTGCGTTTTGGAACCAAACTCTTCATATATATTTTTTATTCCTACTAAGTCAATGGTCACTATCTGCTGTGTATTTACCATCATTTCCCAAACTATCTTAATTTTATTGTTCATCAGAAAAAAGAAATTCATACAGGTTTAGAACAACATGAGGATAAGAAAATTATGACCGAATTTTCATTTTAAGGTGAACTATCCCTTTAAAAAACTCTTTGCTTCCTTACATTTTTTAGTCATGTCAAGTTACTATTATAAGAGATTAGTTGCTACATCTTATAAAATAAAATATTGTTGAAAGAAGTCAACTTCATTTTATAAGTTATAACAACTCATCTCTAGTCAAGAAAAATAATAGTAAATTATAAAATAGTGACTTGTAAATCTGAGCTGATTCAAATAATTTTTACAGTGTACTTTGTGCTGCGCTTATGCAAAAGTTGCCGGTTCATGTCCCACCTGCATAGACTGCAAATTGCAAAATGCATCTCTACCGCTCATTTTCCAAGCTGGGTTAAAGGGCTTTCATTTCTATTGTTAGAAACAAAGCAATCTTTGCCATTTTCTGCTTTATGTAATGTACTTATATTAGTGCATAAATGACCAGGGCATAAATGACATAGGGACTAAGTGAAAAAATGCTATAAATAGTCACTACATGATAGCAGGCCTCATGAAATGAGTGACTTTCCCCATGAAATGATTTATTCAAATGTTTGACTGACAGACCCTCTAAAGAAAGGGCCATTTTTCTTTTCACTTTAAAGAGCTGAGACTCCATATTGTTCACTGTGCAGAAAGAGGGTGGATGGGTGTACCTCACCCCCTCCCCTTTCTCTTACTTTGGACCATGTCAACCAAGATCACAGGCCCATAGTCTCCCAAAAGACCAAGCCTCCTTCCAGCTCTTCCTCAATTCAGAGGGATTTTTACTGGGATAGGTAGATCAGAAAGCTTTCTGATCATGGAGGTGGTACATCAGTTGTCTCCATTTGGGATATCAGAACGTCTGTCTGCAGGTAATATATCGCTCTTAAAACTTTCAGTATTGTCTAGTAACTGATTTGACGATTTATAGTTTCGGGTTCTTGTCATTTGTTTTATTAGCCTATAGTTTTATACGGGTGTTTATAGACACACTGAGTGTCATTTTACATTCAGCTCCTGGAGTTATGTGTCATAATTCATATTAAATGTGGCAATTTAATATTTCAAAGCCATCATTTTCTGCATCCCATCTGTGTCAACTCAAAATAAACGCTAGTGTTCACAGATGCTGGTTTGGGTTATTTGTAATACACTTCTGGGCCCTTTGTGTATTACTGAAACGGATATTAGTTATGAGTTTATAGTTTCTCAGACAATTTCATGAACAATTAGTCACAGTGAATTACCTTGCCGTTCTCTTGCTCCATTTCTGCGTTTCTTTATCAAAACATTCTGACATACACAGTCCTACTTTCAATGTTTCATCATGACATCTTCAGATGTTTTGATAGGCGACGTCAGATACTCTCTTAGCAGCATGCATTGTGCAACTCGCATTGAAGTGTCTGTTTAAATCGTTCAAACCCATTAATATTTGCATGAGATCTCTTTGTGGTTCCAGATGTTTTTTAGTGGTTCCCTTCAGACCTTAAAAAACAGTCTCACAGTAGCGGAGAGTTGAAGCTTGACCAGGATGTATGAATTATGTTATGTCTGGGTAAACAATGCTATGCGCCAATTGTCCCTTTTCCTGCCAACCTCTGGAGCTTCCTTAGTTTGGAGTGAGCATTTAAATCAAATGTTTGTGGTTACAACAACAGTTTTAATGTTTAAAAAATCTGTCTTCGTCCTGCATTGTTCAAGTTATTCTCAAGTAATGATAAGCTGTTATTTACAGAAGAAATCGGGGTGGATTTTTTATTAAATCTTGGAATTAGTAAGACATTTTAGTATAATGGAGCGTTTAAGGGTGAGGGGCGTGGCTAAAGAAGGTATGTGACAGTAATTACTGAACACTATAACCCTTTGTTTGGTTCCACCTGGTTTGGGCCGTCTTATGGCTGTGGTCACTCATTAAAGTAGTTATAGCTCATATCTAACAGGTGATCTGAGTACGGACACATAAAACATAGGAAGATATATACAAGACAATGCATACCTCAACCTATAAGCATGCATTTTGCATTGATGTCGTATCCTTCATGTGATGCTATGCCCCGTAGAGTCTGTAATCTACACAGATGTGTCTGACTGCAGTTATGACCCTTCAATTTCACTGTAGTCTGAGACAGACACTTAAAGACTTTAATTAGAGGACTGTCGAGGAAGACTTCCCTTATCCTTTGATCTTATATTAGCTTAAAACATCTATTACCTTTGTCCTTAATATTGTGAACAATTGTGGGATCTAAGATGTGTGTGATACCTGGGTGAGATATCCGTTTCCACCTCTCACTATCTACAAAATATACTTTTTGTTAGAATGCATTGCTGCTTTTTGAATAGGTTTTTGGCTGCATAATGGTGTAATTTCAGCATCTACCAGCAGGGGCAACCTCATCATATGGGAATTTGTACGTATTTTATGAGTTGGCTTATGAATCATACAAAAATGTACGATTATATGAATAAAAACAGTGATGATGTCCCACCCCTAAATATCACTGGGACAAAAGCAGTTTGGATCGAAATGTACAAATTTAATAGATGAATACGAAGTGCCGTGAAATTGTGTTGGCAGGGGTTAACTGGCCATGCCAACCTGACAAATGTTAGGCATTGTGCCCTTACTGGCTATAAAACCATATAAAATTTAACTTGATTACTATGGCATGTCCAATCCATCAAAATGAATTTTAATGGCAACACTATTTTTTTAGATTGTATTTGCATAGTCACGACGATAGTGTCTATGGAGAATACTGGCATTCAGTTTGGATTAGTGAAGATGGCCACCTTTGGAGATATAATCTTGTTTGTTGATCAAATCTTAAGTTCTGACAAGCATACAGTCTTCTTGCTTTCTTGCTGTTTTCACTCTCGTTTTCAATGTTTGTTTTGCTTATCTCATACAGTGTATTCACAGAGAGTAGTTTGAGATTGACATAGTGCAGTTGATTGGATTTACTGATGAAAAACAATGATCATGTTATCTAAGTATCTGATTGGTGGAAAGTATTGACTGGTTTTAGCCAAGCACCCAAACTCAACAATTCACCTTATCTGTTCTTATCTGTTGTTGTGCAAATCAGTTCATTCACTTTCACCAGCAGTAAATAATAGAGTCATTTGATGTTGCAATTTAAATAAATAATAATTATTTAAATAATGATAATCATTTAATAATAATATTAATTTAAATTGCAACAAAAATATTAGTTGCATAGTTGTCTATATAATCAGTCCCTCCAAAAACGTGATTATGCGATGACATGATTCAATGCAAGATAAGTCTTCATATTTATGGGGGGGTCGCATTTATCAAATACGCCAAACTTTTTGCTGCATAAATTACAGATTTCCGCTTGCATGATTACATAATCCTTGTATTTTTTGTAGCAAAAAGTCACATATATCTTAGCAGAAAGTTGAAAAATGTTGCATTTACTTCACACAAGCACAGCCATGTCCCCTGTTGCCGTGGGAACGTTATGAAGTGACGTGATTATGTGACATGAACATCATTGAAAAGCTGCAAACAGTTTTTCCCACAGTTTTTGAAAGTTCCTGCAATTTTTGCAAGTTCACGCAATTTCATCGCATACAATTGCATAAATATTCTGCATATTCCAAATGTGCCGCAAGATCAAGGATTTTTTCCTGCAACAATCACAAAAAAAATCTGCGTTTTTCTGGAAGGATAATGTATGTATTCCATGTTAAAATGCTTGCACACTGGTTTGTTCATAAAACAAGTGTTTTCAATTGTTTCCAATGGAAGCGGCTGGAGGGTTTTGTCCACGCTGAGCCTCGACACTCGGCGGTGAAACGCTTAGCTTAGCAACTTTGGGTGAAACGCTTAGCTCGTCGATTGTCACTTTTCTCTCAGCCGTCCAATCACAATGAAGGAGGGGCGGGACAAATATCACAACAACCAACCGGCACATCATTTAATGACTGATAATCAAAGCAGAAGTATTATAGCAACCAAAGCGCTCAGCTGAAAAAAGCTGGCAAGCGCCTACACTGTAAAAAATACTTTGTTGCCTTAAAATGTTTTGTTGAATCAACTCGGATTTACAAGTCATTTCAACTTACTATTATTTATCTTGACTAGAGATGAGCTGTTATAACTACAGGTGAGTTGTTATAACTTATAGTTGAGAAAAGTCAACTTAATTTTAATTTTATATTTTATAAGTTGTAACAACTCATCTCTGTTGACATGACTTGTAAATCTGAGTTGATTTAACAAAAAATTTTAAGGCAGCAAAGTATTTTTTAGCGTACAGTTGGCGTCCTGCTGGCATTTTTTTAGTCACGTTTAAACACTTTGATGTACACGCCCCCTTAGAGGGTTTTGCGTCTGAGCTCTTTATATTCATCCATAAGTCTTCCAGTTCTTCATGGCTTTCTGAGATCTAGTTTCAAAACAGGAATGTCATCTTCAAACAGCTACATTGGACAGGAAATCCATCAATTTCCCATCAAGTACATTATATATTTATCATTACTGATTCCAAAACGTTCTGCCTTTGGTTTTGTAAGCTAGTGAAAAAAGAGGGTGGTCCCCAATGATAAAGCTTTCATATCCTAATGCATATACATTAAACATATTTATTATTGGGCATCCATGTTTTACGTGCTTCAGGGAATGTAGCTGTGTTTTGCCGTGTAAGGCCACTTGATTTGAATTGGTTTGTAAATCTAACATTAAACTGTGAGTAATTGAATATCCTCATGCCTTTATTCCTACCAAGATGTCTCTGTTTTTACAAATGTTGCAATTTGCGATTGCAGTAGCTTTATTATATTGGCATAATTCTGAATTATCTGCTGCAGTGTGCACTAGAGCGAAACGATAGCTGTATGAAAGCAACAAGAATTGATTCAGTATGTCACCGGAGTTACTTTCTTTACAACAACATCAATCTTTCATGGCACATTAGCAGTAGGAGATGCTGGAGTTCGTCCCTTCGAGCTCTTATGCATTGATGTGTGACTGAGACTTGGAGAGAAAGAGATGAGATACATAAGAAGACAGGAATTGAAAAATCGTAAAAGATGGACGATGTGACATGAGCATGACAATATCTGTTTGTTTGCAGGAGTTGTGTAACTGCTAGTTGTCCAGCGACATACTTGGCTTAAAACAAGGCATCTCATTCATTTGCCACACCAACAGTCTCTGTCAATAGACAAAATGTACCAGCAAATTAAATGCATTGCCAAAAGCACCATTAGCAGGGTCCAAAATTAACAATGTGCTATGCTTGGCAATGCTGTGTGTTATTTTTGACATTATTTAGCTGTGCTTCTTTCTATATTAATGTTGTTGTTTAGCCTTTATGAGATTAGCATAAGTTCCAGTGATGTTTTTAAACATCAAAAGTTGTTGGAAGATCAACCGATGCCCCATTTGGGTGATTCTCACGAAACCATTGAAACACCACGGCACTAATGATTTTAGCTTTAAAATGTGTAATATAGTAACATTAAAAAGCATCAGAATTAACACAATACTGTGTTCTACCTTGCATAATGTGTGATTTCAACATAAGAATTTATAATTGTAAATGTTATCTCATTTTCTGCTGAAATTCTCATGACCGCAATGTGTCCGGCTGTGTTTGAACATGCGTTATGTTGTAATTTAATCAAATTAACACAAAAATATTAAGAAAAAAATGGATGTTTTGCTAGACTACTTTAGATGACAGAAAAAATATTTACTGAATATTCATGTATAATAATAATGAAGAAAAATTAGGAAAATGATGTGTCCATGCCTGATGTTCTCATCCTCCGCAAAACACTTTTTGAGAACAGTTTAAGCACACATACAGAATTTTAATAAAGTTTGATTTTGAGTGACCAAGCACATGGACTAGTTACTTCAAGATGGCTACCAGATAAGATCATTTTTTACAGTTAATTTGAAATATTGTCTTGTCAGAATGCTTACACAACATTTTGATTATCATTACCGCAACAGATGCTTATTAAATGTTAATTTAATTAATAGAAGCATAATACTTTGATTTTAAATGCATGTGCAGAATCTCCAAATTATGTTCTTTCAGGTTTGTCATGTCATTTTGAAAATATGTCAGTGTTGATGTTTTCTGACTGTTGCGGTAATGAGATTTTTTAAGACTAATTTTTTAAATTATGTTACAAAAAGTGTTAAATGATAAGTAAAAGTTTTTAAATTAATGTTCCCATTTACTCCAGACTTTGTTTTTCAATGTCTGGTGGGAAAAAAGTAAATTTAAGCAATTTTTACATTTTCATGCTTGACATTTTTAAAACCAAGTTTTTGTGAGAATCACCCATTTATGTGCCAAGTATATTCAGGAAGTGAATGATTTGCCTTTTGGTGGTAGCACAACACCCACACCGCACGTCTGGTCCATCCTGGACATTGTGAAGGAAAAAACAGGAAGTGTTGGAGGAAATAAGGTCACTTTGTTTGCTACTTCTGTTGTTACATTAGGAAGCCAAGCTTTACCTTCCTCTTACTCATGGCTACAAAGTGTGGTGACCCGCTCTTAAAAGAAACAGACGGAGCGAATTGGTTACAGCTCTGCCTGTTTGTGATGCAGTGAGAGCACAGAAGACTCTTTTGGGAGTCGCAGCGTGTTTGCATAACAATCTGTTCACACAGCGCAGCCTGGAAATGCCTGGAGACAGCTGCAGCAAGCATGCTTCCTGCAACCAGTGACATTGCAGTGTGAATAAAGACCTTCGGTTGATTATGTCAGTGCAGTTGGTTAAATCAGCTCAATGCCTCAAGCATGTGCCACAGACGTAAGATCTCAGATTTACTCATACCAACATCTTGAGTGTCCCATTAAAATGAATGAGATGAATGAGGGTTTGTCTAACTGACTTACAGAACAGGAAAGACACATGGCGCACACAGACGCGCTCCTCCGTGAGCAACTGCTGAGGAAAATATTGCTAATCGGTTTACTCATGTTGATTTTAAAGATGACTAATCCTAAAAACACTGAAGCAGTTGTTCGGGGTATGCTGAAGGGTGTGTGTTTCTGAATGAAGTCAACGGGAAAAATGTTGAGAATGATGTAGAGATGGCAAAACTGGGAGTGTGTGTGTACAGAATGACTAATATGGTTTTTAATAATGCAATCTAAAGTATGCAACATTAAGGGAGGTTATTAAATACTTTGTTTGGATGTAACAATTCTGCCTTATTCCCTAAATCAGTGGTTTTCAAACTGGGGGCCGCGAGATGGTGCCAGGGGGGCCCCAGTTTTATGACATTTTATGAAATACATTAATTTATCATGAATTCTGTGTAGTTAAACCTAAAAAAATAAGACTACTAACCAAAAGCAATACTTTTTTGTATAATTTAATGTTTTTTTTTTATTAAAATGTTGAGTTTTACAACAGTTTTTTGTCACAAATTTTCTTTTGGGGGCCGCGAAGGAATGCACCGTACACAAGGGGGGCCGCACGCTGAAAAAGTTTGGGAACCACTGCCCTAAATTAATAACCAGAAAAAAGAGCAATTGTATCATTTATTTATGTATATTTTAATGTCAGTATTGATTTCCTTTTAATAAACATTGGCTTATTTAGTCCTGTATACCTCTTCTTAAGCATGTGTATCATGCCATATCCAGATTTTAAAATAAAGCCCTGTTTGTTTGTTTTTGATATCACCTAAAATACACAAACGCTCACATAATTTATAAAATATCTAATCTAGCTGGAGATTTATAGCAGTTGCACACTGAAAGCCAAACAGGTTAATATGTGCACATGACGCATGCGTGGTCTATGTGACGCCACACAAATTAAAGTGCAAGCCCCTGGCTTTACGTGTTCATTGTATTATTGTGTTATTTTGACTATGTCTACCTTGGTCATATGTAAATTAATTTAATAAAAATAGTAGCAAAAAGCTGGGGTGTATGATAGGAATTTGTGTATTTGTTGTGCTTTTTATTTTTATTGTATATGTATTATTTTATTAGGAAAATACCATAAACATGAAAAGAAAACAGCTCTTTGCAAATCAATGTAATAAATGATTTGTAAAGAATACATAAACTTTTTGGAATACATTAAAAACATTTTGGCACCGACCGCCCGTGAGGGGAGGGTCGCACGCGCGCGCGCACACACGCACCCACCCGCAAATCCTATTGTGTCTCGCGCAGCCGGTGCTCGAGGTGCTAGTGCGCGAGGAGACTCTTTTCTGTGGGATTTATTTCTGCACTACTTTGAGTTTCTACGAATGTAACAACCACATGCAACTGGATCCCAAAAGGTTTGTATGCTACAGAATTTATATATGTGCTGCTGCTGCTGCTGGACGGATGTTTGCTTTCGGTTCTCATCGACTTGCTGTTTTGTGGATGAGGATTTATGGTCTCATTTCAGTAGGTTTATGTAGCAATTTGGACATTAAATATGCATGAGAACAATGTAAAATGTCCAGACGAAGACTCTTGATTTATTGTGTCAATTCAGTTGTATCTTGACAGCTTAAACTTTACAGAGAAACATTATTAATCTTTATCATGTTTATTTTTAAAATGCTTTAGTGTTTGTGTATGTGAAGGATTGTTTTTAGTAGACCGGGGAGCCATAGCGTCTGACGCGCGTTGATAAATACACCGAGCACGAGAGGAATGTGTGTGCGCGCGCGTCTCCTGCTCATTCATATGTTGTTTATTGCAGACATATGCACTGATGATTCACGTCCAGGCTATACACTCATTACACTGTGCAAACCCCGTTGCAAGAATTTAAATACGCTATCAGAAACCTGCTTTACAGAAATGTACTCCTTACAGTGTGGTGTGTTTATTTTGCGTTATAGCTGTGTGAGATGTCCAAGTTAACACTGCCTTGACATCTTGATTTAATGCATCTTGTCACTAAGCCTTTTAATGCTGGTTTAAGCTTTAATTGGAATAAAGACTCACCTTATGTGTGTGTAACATGTATTTGGCAACATGTATTTTTTCCAAAGCAACTTGCAGTGCATTCCAGGTACACATTTTTATCAATATTTGTGTTAACTGTGAGTCGAACCCATGACCTGTGCGATGCAAATGAGCTCCAGGAGCACTACAGTATATAAATAAATCAATTTTTGAATAAGTATTGAATGCTTGCTATATTTGGAAACTTGTGGAAAGCATGAACATTGTAAAGCATATTATGATGCAATATTTAGCAATATAATGTTAACATTAACATATTAACCTTAATTGTAGGAGATCTGTATATCACCATTAGCACTGACATTGTCCTTGGCCTGCTATGTTCTAACTGGCTTAACTGTGCCCTGGTCGTAAGATTTGTGGTTGTTGAATACTGGGCACAATGGGATCTCGCTAGCTGTGTGTGTGTGTGATCTGGCACCAGGATCAGTGGCGAAGGGCTTGTGAAAAGCCGGTTCATAATGAATCCCTGAGGGCCAATGAGTCACTAGCTGGGAGATAGAGAGGCAATCCAAAGCTCGGGAAGACGGACACTGTACTGTATGTGTGGGGTCTGCCTGATTATTACCTGCTAACACTGATCTGAGACCTGCAAAGCTCTCCTTGTTGTTGTGGTTAAAATAATAGTTGTGCCAGGTGCACTGATCCTTATGTCACTTATGTCATGGAAAGAGATTTAGAGAGGACCTATCAGTGCGGCTTAATGTTAATGTACAGCCAGGTGAATGGTGGGGGGGTGTATGTGTTTGAAGGTAAGTAAGGTCATCTTTTACGGAGTATACTAGGGTGATTCTCTCGAAAACTTGGTTTTAAAAATGAAAATGTAAAAATTGCTTAAATTTACTTTTTTTCCCACCAGACATTGAAAAACAAAGTCTGGAGTAAATGGGAACATTAATTTAAAAACTTTTACTTATCATTTAACACTTTTTGTAACATAATTAAAAAAAATTCTCATTACCGCAACAGTCAGAAAACATCAACACTGACATATTTTCAAAATGACATGACAAACCTGAAACAAAGTATTATGATTCTATTAATTAAATTAACATTTAATAAGCATCTGTTGCGGTAATGATAATCAAAATGTCATGTAAGCATTCTGACAAGACAATATTTCAAATTAACTGTAAAAAAATTATCTTACCTGGTAGCCATCTTGAAGTAACTGGTCCATGTGCTTGGTCACTCAAAATCAAACTTTATTAAAATTCTGTATGTGTGCTTAAACTGTTCTCAAAAAGTGTTGCGGAGGATGAGAACATCAGGCATGGACACATCATTTTCCTAATTTTTCTTCATTATTATTATACATGAATATTCAGTAAATATTTTTTCTGTCATCTAAAGTAGTCTAGCAAAACATCCATTTATTTTTTTTCTTAATATTTTTGTGTTAATTTGATTAATTGACAACACAACGCATGTTCAAACACAGCCGGACACATTGCGGTAATGAGAATTTCAGCAGAAAATGAGATAAAATTTACAATTATAAATTCTTATGTTGAAATCACACATTGTGCAAGGTAGAACACAGTATTGTGTTAATTCTGATGCTTTTTAATGTTACTATATTACACATTTTAAAGCTAAAATCATTAGTGCCGTGGTGTTTTAATGGTTTCATGAGAATCACCCAGTAATCTATTAAAATAGTAAGAGTGAAATCACGTGACTCTTTAGTTACTGTTAAAATTGATGGGGTTAATAGCAATGCTGACATGGTGAGAGTAAAAATTTTTACTTGTATTTTCTTTAACAAAGCTCCAGGGTTAATAGGTGTACAGGTCTTGCTGACAGAGAACGAGAGAGACTTTCCTTCTCTTGATCCGGTGTGACCTCTGCACATGTTTGTATTTGTGCTTAATAGTGTGTAGCAGATGGTGTTTAAAGTGTGTTTAATACAGACCCCTGCAGCCAAAGGGCATTTCTTTTGTCGCATGTTTGCATCCTATGTGCGCAGGGGAGTGCATGTGCCATCACATTTTAGTTTTGGCTTGGTTTGCTGTCATTTTACCCCCCGTTTATCTCCAGCCTCAGGCGGTGGTCTGCAGCTCAACATTCCTGCCTTTGTTTCCCACATTTCCATTTGTAAAACAGGTGTGGATACCAGCAAACAAAAGCATGCTTCTAGGATGTAAATGGGGGTCTTTTTGCCACAGATGTTGGTGTTTTAGTAAATGAAATATTACAGGTGATATGATACATACACAGTAGGGCTGTCACGGTTATGAAATTTGGCTGACGGTTAATTGACTAATAAATTGTGACTATTATGACAATTAATTGGCTGTATTAGTGCTTTGACAATTATTATGACAATTAATTGTCTGTTTTATTGCTTTGACATTTAATTCTCATAATTTTTTTTGTTTATTTATGAAATAATTTTTACACATTGTTGTGATTGTTTAAATTAAATATTTTGCAAGGTTTAAATGGCAGTAAATATTAATACACAACACACATTTAAAAGTAATCTGATGACGTCTCATTTACACAGGCGCTGCAGCTCCCCCTTGTGTGTTTTAAAGAGATGTGCAATCATTTTGGTGATCTGAAATCATCGCGATGAGACGATTATTTAATCATTGTGACAGCCCTAATATACAGTGGCACTAAATGTATTTGGATACTTAAAGCACAATGTTATTTTGTCCTTTTTCTTAAACATGTCTTTGCATTTGTTTATTATGTAAAACAATAGATGGACACTTTCTGGTTGTTAAATTGTATTATAATGTGGTGGACAACACTAGTGGTAGTTTACGGTAACTGACTTCATATCTTGAAAACTTATGAATTTATAATCATGCTTGTATTTTATGATAAATTACAAAGTTTACAATAAAATGTCTATATTTTTTGAAGCAACTTCTATAAACAAAAGCTTATTGAATTTTAAGGTTTGCACTTTATTTGTGTTGAGAACAAAATAATTAATCTCCGCCATTTTTACATTTGACTTTTGTTGGACTGTTTCCTCCAGATGGTTGAATTTGCGCAAACATGTTTTTGTAAACAATTTTCATTGATTTGTGTGATATGCAATCTTCTTAATTCTAGATACTTGAATGAATTTAGTCATGCATAAACAGTTTTTATATTTGTCTGGAACTAAAGTTTATTGGGCTAACCTCTGAGTCGTAATAATCTGGTCAACTCTTGTTTGTACATGCACACTGTTAAGTGGATCTGTCAATCTCTATAGTGTGAAGCTTTAGAGCGGTCAGTCTCCCGTTGTTGCTCCTTCAACGATTTCCATCTGCTTCACTTCTCGACAGTCTATAAATACATTTTTAATGGCTGCTAGGTGATCTCATTGCAGACGAAATCAATGACCAAGACCGTGGCAAACTCCTGGAGAACCGCAAGGCAGAACTGTACGAATTAAAGCAATGAATAATTGAATCTTTCAGACTAATCATATCTCCGTTAAAACTCCACCTCACTGTGGACATGTCAGACTGAGCTTTTAAAAACTGGTAATCATCTCTCTTCATACGGTCAAGAGCAGATGATGAGATGCATCCTGTATTGATCAGATCTCTTTCTCCTGCTCCCACTTTGTGTTTGTGTGTTTTATGAATGCTCTCAACAAATCTAAAAATAATACCAAATGCATTTTGTACAGCCTAATAACCATTTTAAGCATTAGAAATGTCTTTATATTCCCTTGTTGTTTAAGAAACCACACTGCAAAAAAATACTTACATAGTATTTCTGTCTTGTTTTCAGTAAAAATATCTAAAAATTCTTAAATTAAGATCTATTTTCTTGATGAGCAAAATTACCTTGGAAAATAAGTTTTTTAGACAAAAAAGTTAAACTTTAAGTAAGTTGGTGCTTATTACAAGCAAAAAAAAAAAAACTGCTAATGGAATAAGAAAAAAAATCTTAAAATAAGTTTACTTTTTTTTCATAAACACCTAATTCAAAAAATGTTTTCTTGTTCCATTGGCAGATTTTTTTTTGCTTGTTTTAAGCACAAATTCTCCTAAATTGTATATTTTTGTTTAAAACCCAGACTTATCTTCCTAGGTCGTTTTGCTCATCAAGAAAATACATCTTAATTTAAGAATTTTTAGATATTCTTACTGAAAACAAGCCAAAAATACTAAGTAAGAGCGTCTTTTTTTTTGCAGTGCATTGACTCTTTATGTTTCAGTTCAATTCTAATTGATTTCTTAAGAGGTTTTCACAGTTGTGCAATGTTGCTGCTGTAATCCTATAAAAGTGATTGTCTGTAAGATTGTAATTGGTTTATAAATAGAAATTTGACTGAAGTGATGGCAACTATAAAACTAAACAATTTAAAGACCTGGATGTGTGTCAGAATTGACTCACTGCCACTCGATCTGAATGCTTGTACCTACATGGTCAGAAAAAAATGGTAAAAAAATCCCAAGCTGTTACTTACCCTTTAAAAGGTCCTAATATGCATTTATTTATAGATATGTATACAATTGCTACCAATATGTACCTTTTGAGGTACTAATATGAACTCTTTTGTTTCCTGGACAGAGTTTAGATTAAGCAATGAATAGGCCCCAGTTATATGAGGACAAACATACCTTACAAAAAAAAAAACATTACTGATGTGAATCTTGAGACCAAACAATGGGCACTGATATATTTTAAGATATGTTAGTGCAAGCTGTTTAAAGTTAAGACATCTTAAATAAGCATTTTAGTCTGGGAATACCATAAGTCCTGTCTGGAAAACTGGTTAATATGTGCAAAGGTGTATTTTTTCAAAGGATACAGTACCGCCCCAGTGACAGCTAGGGGTCTTTTTTTCGGACAGGGCCAAATAAAGAGGAAACAATGTAAAACAGGAACATTATAATATACTGTACATGAAAAATTTGCAATAATAAAATGTAAAGAAAATGTATATTAGCATTACTCACTCAAGGAATAATAATAACGTTAAGATCAGACATAAGAGACTTCTGAAAACACGTGGTTTTATCTGGGTCTTTAAAAGGTTGCAAGTTTTGTCGATTAATGATCATTTTTAACTCATTTCCCGCCAGCCATTTTTTTGTGATTTTTCACAAAAGTTTCACAAAATGCCTTCCAGGAAAAATTTATTCTAAAAATATATAAACATACAAATATATCAAATGAAAGAACAGACCCTCTGCTTTCAAACAAACAAACAAAACTGGAAGAAAACATCATGTGTAACATATCTATATTTTTTCTCTACTTATAAACTCTTAAATATGGGTATTTTTCTTTAAAAATACATTTTTTTTTTTGCAAAAAGCTGAAATAATTGCATTTTTGTGAAGGAATTTTGTTAGAGATCAGAATCAGAACGATTATCAAAACATACACATAATTTAAAATTAGTAAATAACATTTTGGCTTCAGTTTTTTTTATAAATTGGGTAAGTACTGTGTTGCAGATTACCATAAAAATTCATCAAGAACACATTTTTTATGCAAATATTTTCTCTTCATTGACGAGATAACTTGTCAATGGCAGGGAAAGAGTTAATGGTTGATATTACAATTACAGTTTTAAATTTACAGTATAATGTCATTTGAATTGGCAGTATGCAGTTACATTAACTAATTTCATCGCTTTCTCTTCAGGGGGCGACAGGGAGCGAATGACATCCAATCATGAGACGTACCTTCTTATGGCCAGTACACAGAATGACATGGAGGATTGGGTGAAAAGCATTCGTAGGGTCATATGGGCTCCGTTTGGAGGAGGTGAGTTTAATGTCACCTGCCAACCGCTGGCTGTCTGAACAAGCTAACTTTGGTTAATGGTTTGAAACACACCGGTCACTGTTTAACTGTGCTTTGAACTCATAATTGCTATAGGTTGCCGTTCTCTATAAGGACCACACTTTAAAGGGATAGTTCTCCCCAAAATGAAAATTCTGTCATCATTTACTCATGGGGCTTCTGATCGGTTTGGTTACAAACATTGCTCAAAATATCTTCCTTCGTGTTTATCAGAACAAAGAAATGTATACAGGTTTGTAACAACATGAGAGTCAGTAAAAAAGACAGATTTTTCATTTTTGGATGAACTATCCCTTTGAAGTGTTTACACAAGTTGAATTATATTCGAATTATGCATTGGGATCTTAGACATGACCTTACTTAGTCAATATCAAATATATCAAGGTTATATTTTCACAGAATGTTCTTTACATCATGTAATTGTATAAAGAAAACAGACTGGGTCACATATTTGAACCTCTTCCAATGTTAGTGGCGCTAAACAATAAATCCCAAATGAACTACAGTACATGACTAAGGCTAGAGAAGACTCTGCTGTTATTACTTTGTGTATTAATAAGGGGTTTAGGGGCTGTGACGGTGGTAGGTTTTTACTACCGCAATGGTAAATAGGCCAATATGATATCAGTTGGCTTCCCTTACAAATAGCGCCCTAACTCCGAGTTTGCTGGCCGTTTGCGTTTGCGCGGTGGTTATGACAACCGTCACAGGAGTTTAACTATAAAACCTGTGTTATAGATTAGATGTTACTTTTCAGAGCAGAACCTTGACAGTTCTGGATAAAATCTGTGTTTCATGTTTAATGGTGCAAATACTGTTATCTGTATAAATGAGTGGTCTCGTCTCGTCTCGTTCATTGCTGTGTATGTGTGTTTTAAATGCATGCGCACACTAACCTCATTAGATTGATCACATATTGAATCGTGATTTAGGATACTGTGTTTTAGCTTAAAAGCTTTTTCTCTGGTGTGTCAGTATGGCTCATCCTCTCATGGCCATCTGAATCATTCACTTTGTGTGGGCAGTGAGGTCCAAGATCCATTCATCCGCAGTAATGAGGTGGATGTGTAACCGTACGTCAGCATTGAAGGAACACAGCATTAGACTTAGACAGGCATCCATTGTTGCCAATTCTATAATTGTCCTACATAAAGTTGCATCAGTTTGACCTTTGTGCTTGAGAAATTGCTTTTTGGTTATAAATACACAATATTGGTTTTGATGTTTAGCGGAATTGAAATCTAAATAAGAAATAAGAAAATCATTTTTTATTAAAAAAACATATATATTTAAATAATAACTAAATGTTTCTGTGGTGTCCATGATGGTTTTTTGCACATGAGAATCAGACTGACTCATATTAGTTCTGGTTTAGATGGTGGAGCATTAAAACTGGCACATAATTTAGGGTTTAAATCATGGTTTTAAGGATTTAATATTGTGGGAAGTCAACTGGTTTACTGCATTTTGACAAAAATTTTCTGTTTTTTTTTTGTGGCCACACTGGACCACCACACACTTATACAGAGACAAAACCAATTCATTCCTCAATTTGTGAAGTGTAGGATTAAGATTCCTCAGGAATCTCGGGAAAATCGTTTATAGTTGCAAAACTGGAATTTCCTCCCACAGTCACCTGATTTATCCTATAGGTGAAAGGTCACTGAGGTCAGACAGTGTACAATATCCAAAGTCATGTAGGGATTCTGTGTCATGGCCACCCAGTTGCAGCACACAGACTCTTGTTTCTTGTTGGCCATTGAGCTCTCAGTATTGGATGTGTGTGTTCAGATGCAAGCGGATCTTATTTGTGTTTCATAATCATATCAGGTGAAATCAGATTCTGGATCGCTTTGCATTGTGCAATGAGCTCTTTTGGGTTTTAAACTGTGACATTTAGGTGACTGCTTTGTAGTTAATGCAGTATTGAATGTGCCTTTGTTTCAGAGCCAAGAACAGAACAACGATATATCCAAGACTGCATAACAGTTTAAAAGTTCACGTTCCATCAACTTTATTGTGACCTGTGGGTCCCAAATCTCAGCACAAACATGTCCAATATAAAATTTCACAGACAGGGCTCTACGTTTCGTCCTATCTAGACCAAAACAATCTCATGGCAATTAATAACTATTTTTACAAGGTGGCTAATTAATACAAATCCATGCGTTGAGGAAACATTGGATTCGACCGTGCCTTGATGCCTGTATTTTTTTATATATACATCATATACATTTATATCCTTTTTAGGGGCTACTGTCCCAGTGACGGCTACAGACCATTTTTTCTGACAGTGTACGCTGTGTCATAATATATGAAAAGTTCAGATGCAAAAGCCGCTTAACGTCACCTCTATCAAAAATTTTGATAATAAAGATAATGATAGTAACCAAATGCTTTCGACACATACTATACACTTATCAGATACTTTCGCAACAAATACGCTTAATCCTGCCCTCAGACCATTCAAAAATAAAAATTTTAGGCAAAATCCATGATGAGTCTGATAAAAAAATTAATTAACAAAAATCATGTCAAACACACTTGTTTGTGGGTTTTTGCATTTGAGCTGTTTAAAATGAAAATATTTTAGTAGAGAGTATTTGACTGGCATAACTCTAAGAAAAACCTGTACACTTAGATCCAATTAGATTAGAGCATGCTAGATTGAAATAACACTTAACGGTATAGCGTGTAAAATGCATTAGAGAGTTTGTAAAGGAACTCTGGGCATTCCGAGCGAGTGAAACTGAGATTTTCCTGACACGAATGAGTAAACCAGTGCCTGAAGTTGTGGCCCCTAAAGGGGTCTTGACTGTGCTGAACTTTAATGAAGTCACATATTTGCAGCTGTTGACATGTCTAATCTCCCCTCTGTCTTGGGGCGAAGGCTAACTCTATCATGTTTTACTGTAAGGCGTATTTTCTTCTAAATTAGAAACTCCTAGAGTTCATAAAATACCAAGCTTACTGTTCCGGTGTAAATTTGAATGGATCTGTTTCACTTGTTAATCCTTGCCTACAGGCTTAATCACGCAAGGAATAATCATTCAATATTTAAAAGGGCTTTTATGTTTCATTCAGGAAGATTTAAACAATTTGCCTTTAATCTTTTATTTGCCATTGAATCGGATGAACTCTGAGAGGGAGAGTCACTAGCCTGGAGCTATTGTGGAGTTGTGTGTGAACTGTTGTTGATGGAGTTTCCGCACAACACACTGGTGTGGAGTGCAAGAATGAGGGCAGAGGGCTGGGAACCAACACAACAGATGATTACACAGCTAAGAGCTTAGCAGTTTTTTTAAGCTAACCTTGGGGAATTGTTTTGGCCCTGATATAGTTTCTGCTGGAGTATAGGTCAAGTCTGAGCTAAAGATGGATGGAGCCGTGTTTCTCCTCCCCTTGGATACCACCCTCCTGCTCCTTAAAGACTGTGACTCCAGAGTTCATTTCTGACTGGAGTGTTTACTTGAAGACTTTTTAATGTAAGTGATTAGAGAGAGACAGAAGCAAAGGTATGATAGCCAAATAGATTGTGAAGGTGTAAAAGCCAGCGAGAAGATGCAAGAAAAGACAAGACCAAATGAGAAGAGCTCCAAGCTATAAAATGAAACGAGGAAAAATAGATCTTGGAGGTACAAAAGTGGTGAGAAGAGACTGGAGGAAAGGAGAAGAGAGGAGGCAAGGACAAAGGAGAGGAGAGAGGAAGCGAGAGGGGGCAAGGTTAGAGGAAAGGAAGATAGGTGAGAGGAGGCAAGATGAGAAGAGGTGAAGAGGCAGGAGGAGAGACAAGAGGAGGCAAGACAAGAGGAGGCTAGAAGAGAGAAGGTGAGAGGAGAGGAGTCGAGAAGAGAGGAGGTGAGACAAGACGAGAGGAGGCGAGACAAGAGGAAAGGAGGCGAGACAAGAGGAAAGGAGGCAAGACAAGAGGAAAGGAGGCAAGACAAAAGGAAAGGAAGCAAGACAAGAGGAGAGGAGGGGAGACAAGAGAAGAGGCGGCGAGACAAAAGGGGAGGAGGTGAGACAAGAGGAGAGGAGGTGAGACAAGAGGAGAGGAGCTAAGAAGAGAGGAGGAGAGATGAGAGGAGACCAGAGGAGAGGAGGCAAGACAAGAGGAGAGGAGACGCGACAAGAGGAGAGGTGGTGAGGAGGAGAGACAAGAGAAGGCAAGACGAGAGGAGGTGAGACAAGAGAAGGCGAGACAAGAGGAGAGGAGAGGAGGCGAGACAAGAAGAGAGGAGGCGAGAGGAGAGACAAGAGGAGAGTAGACGAGAGAAAAGGCTAGAAGAGAGGAGAGGAGGCTAGATGAGAGGAGGGAAGACGAGAGAAGATGCTAGAAGAGACGAGAGGAGGCTAGACGAGAGGAGGCTAAACGAGAGGAGGTGAGACAAGAGGAGGGGAGACAAGAGGAGGCAAGAAGAGAGGAGGAGAGAAGAGAGAAGGGACTAGAAGAGAGGAGGGGAGGCGAGACAAGAGGAGAGGAGCTGAGATGAGAGGAGGCAAGAGGAGAGGGGGCAAGAGAAGAGGCTAGAAGAGAGAAGGCGAGACAAGAGGAGAGGAGGAGAGACAAGAGGAGGAAAGACGGGAGGAGGCGAGACAAGAGGAGAAGAGGGAGGACAAGAGGAGAGGAGACGAGAGAAGGGACTAGAAGAGAAGAGGCTAGATGAGGTGAGGAGGCGAGAAGAGATTGGACAAAACAAGAAGATAAAAACAAAACTAGAACGGAATAGCCCAGAACTATAAGATGAGGAAAAAGGCTACACCATAAAGGTTTCAGAAAGTAAGAACAGAAGACACAACAAGCCACGAGAAGAGACAGTATGAGAAGAACAGAAGGATAAAACCAGACAGAGGAAAACAGAAACAAAACTAGAAGAGAGCAGTGCAGAGCTATGAGACAAGACAACAATGAGAAGAGACGAGACAAGAAGAATTGAGATACTAACCAAATGAGAGGAGCTCCAAGGTATATGTAAGATAGGGAAAAGAGTGAAATATACCTTAGGGGTGCAAGACAATGAAAAGAGACGAGAAGACAAGAAAGACAAAACTAAAAGAAATGAGTGTGAATGTATGATATGAGGAAAAGAGCCAAATAGACCTCTGAGGAAGAGCAGAGAATTTTTTGTAGAGCTGGTTTATTTTTTTAGGATAAGTCTCACAGCAGCACACTGTGTGTGAATACACGTGGTTGACAGAAAAGCCTTGGACAGGCCGGACAGCACCTGCATAACTGTGTGGAGTATAGTATAGTGAGTTTCTGTGTGATGCTGTTCATTCTGTAGTCAACCCAGAGGACCTGATGATGTCAAAGCCCTAAGGATTATTTCACAATCATTCACACTAAATACTTACAAGAACTCAAGGTTCAGGAAGTTCACACCAGAGCAACTTGCTGTAAGAAAAGGACATCCATCAGGAGATTGTGTTTGGCTAGAAACACAAGACTTACTCTTCGTATGTTTCTCTGATTCTCTCAGTTTTTTCCAAGGAATAGGAAACAGAGAAACTAATGTAAGCTGCTGCATAAATCATCATCTGAGCAACATCTCTATTTAATGCTTTCTGGTCTTGTTTCAATGTTTTAGCCAAAACACAGCCAAGTCTTTTACCTGTGTGGTCACCATTCATAACAGACATCGCCTGTCCAGATGTATTATGGGATTAATATGTTTATGCACACACAGGACCACTCAACATTCCTACTCCGGAAATGGGACGCCAAAAAGTAGCTGCTTGGAAACATGCAAACCACTTCATATGGGAATATTCTGGAAAGTGACTCGTAACTACACGTTATTTAATATAAAAACAAGGTTTCCGTGAGAAGATTCAATCATTTTCAGATATTCTCAAAACTTTCCTCAAGTTAAAACTCAAAAATGACTGTCTAGCACATTAGTAGGTTTTGGATTTCTCGTGGTTGTGACTGGTTGCTCATATTGTCCTCAACTCTGTTTAAGATTGCATACTTTTTGTTACAGTGTCATGCACAGAAACATCTTCAGTAAAATTAAAATTTGCATCGGCTCCAAACGTGGTGAGTGACACCTTTTAGATATTAATGCCGTCTTTCTCTGTTACCCAAAGAAATCTGACCTATTTTCATCAGTTCAGACAGGGATGAGTGTTAAAGTCGTTGCTGTCCTATAGATTTAGATGAATTTGTACCATGGCGTCTGTGTCCGGAGATCCGGAAAGCTCAGCTGATCCAAAGCTTCCAGGAAGAGCTAATCCTCTCATACGCATGCCACATGTGAATCACGTTTGTTTTCAACCCGAATGCAGACAAAAGAACAGGGGAAGGAGAGGAAGCATACGATTTTCTGCTTTAAGTGTGTGAAATGTAAAGGAAAAGCGTTTAGTTTGCTGGATTAGATCGGAAATCAAGCTCTCTTGTTGTTGATAAATTATGAGTGATAGGTGTGTTGTCATTATGGCTTAAGTTAACTAATCTTAAAGTTTTAACATGATTTATTAGAAGACTTCTCAGACTGATATTAAAATAGCGCACCAAGTGTAAATACACAGACTTATTTATAATGTATAATTCACAAATTGTCAATTAAGAATTAACATAATACCAAAAGTATATATATACAATTTGATCCAACTGGATCTTCTTTTGAGAAACGGTCAAATGGATATAAATTTATTTTTATAACTTTTTACATTTATATTAATGCGTTTGGCAGACACTTTTATATGAAGGCTTTCAGTGAAGTCTAGGTACCCATTTTATCAGTATGTGTATTGGGATTGAACCATGACCTTTGTGTTGCTAATGCAATGCTCAGTTACCTTCATTCTGTTTCACTTTTTAATGAGCTGTGATCGCACTAACCTCACCTGCTTATTCTGTTTGTATAAAAAAGGTTCTGTCTTAAATTATATAATAAGAAATGTTATGTAGATGTGTAATTTCAGTACATGTGAATATGACAAAAAATAGGGAATCTGCACACATTTAAAATATAAAACCATTTCATTGAGAAAAATATTTATTTAAAATATTTTAAAATAATTTATGATTCATAAAGCATGTGATAAAGAACAGTGCACTAAAAGGTGACTATACAACGTGACTTATAAACGTTTTAATTTATTTGGACTATTATCTTATCCAACAGGCAAAGTTGAATATCATTGCTGTCCTTATTTAACCAAACAAAGCATTAAAAAAGTATTAGACAACACAGTGTGTAATCATTTAAAAGTACAGTGTTTTTTCAGTTTCTTGAAAAAGATTGAATTTGGACATACAAGATTTCGGAAGGACCGCAATGATATAAAAATTACATATACTGTAAATATTCTCGTTCTTGGGATATCTAAAGGGGTCCCCCAGGGGTCTATTTTAGGACCTATTCTATTATTTTCTGTATTTTTATAAAAGTCGCTTACTTACCATTGCATTCTTTATGATCTGGTGGGTTGGACATCAGTGACCACCTGCAGAAAACAGCATTGGTATATTTGTATATATAAAGTCATGTTAGGTAAACTTTCAGCATATCTCTGTTCCCTCATCTGTCTCAATTCTGCTAGTTATCAACTACACTCGTCCAAGTGGTTGCTCTTTAATGTACCCAGGGTTTGGACAGATTTGGGGAAACTGCATTTTCATACTATGCACCATGGGCATGGAATAATGTCCAAAAAGATCTTAAATGTATTTATTGATATACACATTTCTAGTTTAAGACCATCATAAAAAATGTGGTAAAGGAGACATGTAGTTGTTTTTCTTGAGAGGTCCTTGTATTTAAAGGATTTTTGCATGACTGTATATGTATGTTTTTACTATGTTATGTATGGCTGCTACCCTGTATGTAGCATTTTAATATGTTGTTTATGTATGGCTGCTACCTTGGCCAGGTCTCTCTTGTAAAGAGATTTCTGATCTCAATGAGACTTCCTGGTAAAATAAAGGGTAAAATAAAATAAATAAATATAAACACAATGCTTTCTGCTGGGAACCAGATTATATCAGCTAAAGGTGGTCAAGCTGTTGTTGACTATCCAATTTGGTTCGCCAGGTGGTTGATAATTAAATTAAGCACATGACCAACTGATGACCAAGACTTATCTGATGACCAACCTGATTAAAAACTTGAATTCTTGAAATCTGCTAGAAATCATATTACACCAACTATCATCAGAATGCTCCCTAATACTACATTAGCTTATCCTGAAAGACATCTTTCTCATTTTAGGAATCTTCGGTCAGAAATTAGAAGAGACTGTTCGATACGAGCGTCGCTATGGCAACAAAATGGCACCCATGCTGGTGGAGCAGTGTGCAGACTTCATCCGGCGTTGGGGACTGCGTGAGGAAGGACTCTTTCGACTACCCGGACAAGCCAACCTGGTCAAAGAGCTTCAGGATGCTTTCGATTGTGGGGAGAAGCCATCTTTTGACTGGTACTTTCTCAAAAATATTCAGGCTCGAATGCATGAGTATACTTTTGCACTACGAACTTAACCCAAGATGATTATTTATTGTTTTATTATTTGACAAAACGTTTTGTATTTAAAAGTGAAGCTAAATGAGTTAGTAAAGCGTAAATGGGCTATTTGTATCACTCTATACTTTGAGAGTAAAGTAACCCCTAGCACATTGTTTTAAAATTTGTAGACTGTTGTCAAAGCTTTTTTATTCAATGACACTGCAGATACCACCAACAGCTGTCTCCAAATTTATTTTCAGTCTGCAGTTTTAGTGAGAGCTCCAAGATATGGCAGGGATGGCACGCTGCTTATTTAACACAGTTCATATATAGAACATTATGGTGTCTGACGCAAAGGTGATAATTTTAAAGTATAGTCATGCATGTGTGAGACTGTGGGTACAGATGCTTGCCTGCAGTACTAATGTTTAGTGTGTATGACACTGTAAGATTTAGGAGGAGTCTATAAATTCAGCTTGTCATGGTGTTTTCATGACCCCGGGTCTTTTACCGCATGGTTGCGCAGTGCCATCCTTCTACTTGCTCTGATTTAATACCGATTTAATTTCTGTTTTGATTACTTGATCTTTTAGGATAATGCACAGGGACATCTACTGTACATCCCATTAAAGGATTAGTCCATTTTCTTAAAAACAAATCCAGATAATTTACTCACCACCATGTAATCCAAAATGTTGATGTCTTTCTTTGTTCAGTCGAGAGAAAAGAATGTTTTTTGAGGATTTTTCTCATTTTAATGGACTTTAATGGACCCCAACACTTAACAGTTTTAATGCAGTTTAAAATTGCGGTTTCAAGGGACTCTAGGCGATCTCAAGCGAGGCATGGGGGTCTTATCTAGCGGAACGTTTGTCATTTGTGGCAGGAGAAATAAAGAATGTGCACTTTTAAACCACAACTTCTCGTCTTCCTCCGGTCCTGTGATGCGCCAGTGCGTCAAGAGGTCACGGATGACGTATGCAAAACTACGCCCCAGTGTTTACAAGTATGGAGAAAGAGGACCGTTCTGAGGTTTTTGTATGTGGAATGATACTAATTAATGTCTTTGTGTCAGTTTATTGTTTTAAATAGTCCGCAAATGTGCGTTTCATATATATATAAAACACGTGACCTTTCCACGGCATTACGCAAGTAGCTGAGGTCGCGCTGGCTCGTCACACAGCCAGAGGAAGAAAAGTTGTGGTTGAAAAGTGCATATTTTTTATTTTTCTTGCCAAAAATGACAATTGTTTAACTAGATACGACCCTTATGCCTCGTTTGGGATTGTTTAGAGTCCTTTGAAACTGCAATTGTGTTGGAGTCCATTCAAGTCTATAAAAATCCTGGAATGTTTTCCTCAAAAAACATAATTTCTTCTCGACTGAACAAAGTAAAGACATCAACATTTTGGATGGCATGGTGGTGAGTAAATTATCTGGATTTTTTTGAATAAAATGGACTAATCCTTTAACTGCCTTCATTCCCCCTGGCTAGATTGCATTGTCATTTAAAGTGGTCCATCTTTGTTTAAGTCTTACCTTTTACTTGCTGTTTCTTGTTGTTCATCTGTCCACTTTTGACATATTTTTAGGTTATTATATTTATATGACTCCTCCATCTCTCCATGCAGTAACACAGATGTACACACCGTGGCGTCCCTGCTGAAGCTGTATTTAAGGGAGCTACCCGAGCCCGTCATCCCTTTTTGTAAATACGACGAGTTTCTGGCCTGCACCAAATTATTCAGCAAAGACCAGGAGGCTGTGAGTCCTTTTATAAGATGTTTGGCCAATAATGTATTGCTTGTTGTGCAACCTCAGTTCTCTAGGGGGCGATGGAGAGTTGCCTTCAAATATCCACATTTACTTTTATTCAAAGTGATTTACAGTGCATGCATTTTATTAGTACAAGACTGTTGCCTGGGAATCAAACCTATGACATTTGGGCTGCTAACGCAATGCAACTGAGCTACAGGAACACTGCAAAAGGCTGAGTGCTTTATTATTAAGGTGGCTTTATTCTTTTAAACTGACTTTAAGTAGAGGTTTAAACTTACAACCTATAGATCAGCAGATTTGTAACCACTAAACTTCACCCTTACTACACGGCCCTCTTAGTTAACAGAACAAAATTAAGTTTACAGTACTTTTAACTTTTTTAAACTCCGCCTCTAACTATTCTTGTTTTATTCAAATTAAATTTCATTTCCACTATAGGCAGAAATATTGCGTTATAATTCAGCAGTATAATTAGTCGTCTTTTCTTTCATCCGTTTATTTTCATTCAAGTTTGGCTTGACCACTTTCAATCTGACTTTCAAAGTAAACTTTTACCTTGCACTGAATTTAAATTATTGCCCAACTGGTTTTAAACAAGGTTCATATATCTATGAGAGTCACTGTACCATGATGCTTTGCAAGTGAAATACATTTTCCCTGGCGCTCATTGTCAATGAAGGACAAGGCTTGTATTGTGAATAACAGGCTTCTCGTGTAGGCGAGACATATCGACCATACGCTCCAAAAACAGTTCTTGGTTAAAGAGCATCATTAAATCCAGATCATCATCAATTGTTAAACCCACTGACCCAAGACGAATCACATACTTTAATTAAATAAACTGCAAAATGCATATTTAAAATCAATTAGGAATATTTTAGATTGACTAAATGGGGGGAGGTTAAATTGTCTTTGGATTCATACGCTCTATGATCATGTTCTGTTTAATATTACAGAGTTTAAAATTGGATTATGGTAATCACATGAAATAAATGCATGAATGTGTTTTTTATTCAGGCCATGCATTTACTTTATTGATTTTTCTGTCTTTCTAAAGGGAATGAAGGAATTACGAGGACAAGTGGACGGTCTGCCTCTTGTGAACTACAATCTGTTAAAATACATTTGCAAGTAAGTGCATTCGGTGTTATTGAATTTAAAATACTTTGCATTGTTTTTGCCTGTTTTCACTGGCATGCAATAAACCATCTTTGTGTAATCATGATTAACTCATTCCCCGCCAGCCTTTTTTTGGAAAGTTGCCTGACAGCATTTTTAGTGAAAAGTTTCACAAAATGCCTTCCAGGAAAACTGTCTGCTAAAAATATATAAATATATCAAATGAAAGAACAGACCCTCTGCTTTCAAACAAAAAATAAAAAGAAAACAGGGGGGGGGATTCATCCTATCTATATTTTTTCCTTTGCTTATAACCTTTTAAATATGGGTAATTTTTCTTCAAAAATATATTTTTTTAGCAACAAGCTGAAATAATTGCATTTTTGTGAAGGCATTTTGTTAGAAATCAGATTCACAACGATTATCAAAACATACACTGATGGTAAAATTAATAAATCATTTTTTGCTTCAGTTTTTTATAAATTGGGTAAGAAGTGTGCCATTTAGTGGATAATCGCGGTATTACAGATAACCATAAAAACTAATCAGAAACAGGTTTTTTCATGCAAATGTTTTCTCTTAATTGACCAGATAACTCGTCAACGGCGGGGAAAGAGTTAATTTGCTGTTTAGACTTAATTTAAAAATATATATATATATATATATATATATATATATATATATATATATATATATATATATATATATATTTAACTGTGCAGTGAAGAAAAGTCTATATATATATATAATTTGTATTTTTTACCATGGCTAGTGATGACTTGCTGTTACTTATGAAACAGAGCTGAAGTTATATTAATTCAACTTTATTATTTAAGTTACAGCAACTCAATAGTCAAGATAAAAATAGTAAGTCGAAATGACTTGTAAATCCAAATTGATTACACTGTAAAAATGTATATTTATTTTACAATAGTTGACATACAATTGGAAATTCTACACTGTAAAAGTGAAAGTTGAATCTACTTAATTACTTCAGTTGGTAACTTTTTCAACTCACGTTTTTCACTTAACGTGAGAACATTTAAGATGAAAAAACTTTTTTTAGTTGTTACCAATTAAAGACATTTTTTTACGGTGTACCTAATTTACCTAATTGAAAATTATTCCTGAAAATCTTTATCCTTTAGTCATGAATACTGTACATCATTTGAGTAGACTTTCAGCAATTTATAAAAATGTTTTGTTTAGGAAGTGTAGAAACCTGACAAGGGAATTGAGGTTTTTGGAGTGATGTCTAAATACATTTTCGTTTGGCACACATTAAGACCTTCTGTCTTGGCCAGGTTTCTAGATGAGGTGCAGTCCTACTCGGGTGTGAACAAAATGAGTGTCCAGAATCTCGCAACAGTGTTTGGGCCAAATATTCTGAGGCCAAAGGTGGAGGATCCAGTTACTATAATGGAAGGTGAGTCTATTTATCCAAATACAAATACTGTGTGACCATGGTCATAAGTTGCACAGGTATATTTGTACCAATAGCCAACAATACACTGTATGGGTCAAAATTATTGATTTTTTAATGCCTAAAATCATTAGGATAATAAGTAAAGATCATGTTCCATAAAGATATTTTGTACATTTCCTACCGTAATTATATAAAAAAATATTCATTAATATTAATGTGTTGCTAAGGACTTCATTTGGACAACTTTAAAGGCATTTTTTCAATATTTAGATTTAAATATTAGATTTAAATAATAGATTGTTTTTCAATGGAAGGCTTATTTATTAGTTATTGATTATTTCGGATTATCTATAAATCTCAATTTAAAAAAATGTGGTCCAGGGTCATACAACATATAAAAAATAATAGGCATAAAACATATAAACAAAGTCTCATGAAATATACAAAATACATGGTATTATTGCAAAATGCATGTTAGCAATACCATCAAACAAACATGTGCATGACATTTTTTCATAAACAGCTACAGAAAAATATTTAGTTTTTTAGTATTTATAATTTTTGTTTCATTCATTCAAAACATTTCTGCCAAATTATTTATAAAAATAATGGTTTTATTTGCATTTATTAACTGAAAAATTAATGATGGTGGGTGGGACCAGTCCCACAACCCTTGTCACCCCACCCTCCGGGATTTCGACTTGTTTAGAAATGTTTAGAAATATTTCATGAATTATGTTACGACCCTTCTTTTGACTCTTTAATGTCTAAGAAATTATTGAAGGGGAACATTTTAAAACAGTTCAGACACGTCACCAATAATCACTATTAAAGGTTGAAAATTAACAAGAGACACAAAAAGCGAGAATTCAAAAATAAAAGTAATTTAATGTATTTAAGGGAATACATTGGATACAAAAAGTAAGAATTTATAAATACCCAAATGAAGACTAACAGAGGGAACAGCAGGATTGTGCCAAACAAAAAATAACAAAAACCAAAAAGAGCTGACTAAACCGAAACCCGTCTAATCCTAAACTAAAAAGAAAATAATAAAAGAAAATCTTCAACGTCTGTGACGTCGTAAACTAAACTATTCTGAACTAACCAAACAAAAACATACAGAGCGGCACAAATCCCTAACCTAATGTCAATGACAAAAGTATACTACATGTGTGCAAATGTAAACCACGTGGTGGGCTTACCTAACCCCTCTGAGTCGTAACATAGGTCACACATCTTTAAAGTTAATCATAAAACAGAAACAAACAGGTCACAATCAAATAAAGCAAAAAGTGTCTCTCCCGGACCGGCTGCAGCGTCTCGCTTAAATAGTGCGCTCTCCAGGTGTATCGTATCCTAATAATTAAAGGAACCCGACCCTCACAGTGGATGTCCAATCGACTATTCATTAATGATTGACAGATGAAAAAGCCAATCAGCACGTCGCCCTGCGAAAGTGAAAGCAAGAGAGAGGCAAAGAGAGAGAGAGAGAACACACACCAAAAAGATACACATATCCAAAAACATTTACACGTCCCTAGGGACGTAACAAATTAATATTTGAATATTATATTAATATTGCTATTACCAAATTTAAGCAAATATGCAAATAATATTTTTTCATAAGGTGGAAAAGAGTGATACTAATTGTAAAAAGAATTGTCTGTAAAAGAATCAATACCTTAATAAAAAGAAGATAACTAAATTGATATCCTAATAAAAATTGTTTGAATGACAAACATCAATGTCTGTTTCACGTATGCAGGCACAGTACTGGTCCAGCAGCTAATGGCGGTTCTTATCAGTCGGCATGATGTTCTGTTTCCACCTGAAGAGGATCAAACTCTGGAACTGATCAATAACAACAACAACGAGCCACAGAAACGGCCGTCAAATGGTCAGATACAAAACACAGAGAATAATAACACCAGCAGTGTACGACAGTGTACTTGGGACACGCCCGAATCTCCGAGCCGGGCACCCCTGGACAATGGTTCCCCCCGGTCAGGCAGCCCTCGTAACAGTTTTACCGGACAACGTTTTGAAGTGACCCGCAGCCCGCCCCTTACTGTAAAGAAGAATCCAGCATTCATCAAAGGCAGCGGTATCGTCACCAACGGTTCCTTCAGCTCGTCCTCGTCGTCCTCCGGCGAGACCAATCAGGAGAAGAGTCAGACTCTACCCAACATGGGAACCCTGCAGACCCGACGGACAGGTGCGATAAAAGGCCCGGGCACCAAGATGGGCGTTCAAAACGGTATCGTGCGAATGGGCGTGTCCAGCGCGGACGTGATGAGCGGGACTCTTAATGGGCGTAACGGGCTGTGGATGCCCAACGGTCACGTCACGTTGCGTGAGGGTAAAGCCCGGGACTCTGAAAACCAGCAAAATCGCCTGTCCACGTACGACAACGTCCACGTTCAGCACCAGACGCAGCACATGCAACCCAACCTGAGCAGCAGCTGTGAGGACAAGCAGAGCGTGGACAGCGCCACCTGGTCCACTTCATCTTGCGAGATCTCACTTCCGGAGAACTCCACCTCTTGTCGCTCATCGACTACCACTTGTCCAGAGCAGGACTTCTTTGGCAATAACTTTGACGACACGTTGTTGGATGGGCCGGTGCAGGAGGACAACGGACTGCCGGTGGACGACAGGGAACAGCGGACCAGTAACGGGGGCGGGCGGGGAAGCAGAGGAACCAGCAGCAGCGATAACAGCGAAACAGCGTTCGTAGTCGCTAATGGACCGACCAATCACAGTGCACTACACAGCCTAGTGGCCAGTCTCAAACAAGAAATGATCAAACAGAAGAACGAATATGAGGCCAGAATAAAAAGGTGAGAATTGTGTTTAACCATTAAAGGGGACATTTCATTTTTTTAAGATGTAAAATAAATCTTTGGTGTGCCTAGAGTACATATGTGGAGTTTTATTTCAAAATACCATATAGATAATTTATTATAGCATGTTAAAATTGCCACTTTGTATGTGTGAGCGAAAATGTGCCATTTTTGGGTGTGTCCTTTAACATGCAAATGAGCTGATCTCTACACTAAATGGCAGTGCTGTGGTTGGATAGTGCAGAGTAAGGGGCGGTATTACCCCCTTCTGACATCACAAGGGGAGCCAAATTTCAATTACCTATTTTTCACTTGCTTTCAAAGAATGGTTTACCAAAACTAAGTTACTGGGTTGATCTTTTTAACTTTTTCTAGGTTTATAGAAGCACTGGGGATCCAATTACAGCACTTAAATGTGGAAAAAGTCAGATTTTCATGATACGTCCCTTTTAAGCTCTGAGTATAGTTTGTTTTTTATGTATACGCAAATGTACGCATAGAGTCCTATGCACAGCCTTGCAAAGCATAGTTTATTCAATTCATACATGTACACATGTTTGACAAAATGCAAAGCATCTCCTGGGCTACAGTACATACTATATTGTCCTGTCCGCATATGCGTGACCTACGTGTACAAAGAAAAAATCCAGTGGTGCGCGTACACTGTATGCGGACCCTCGCGTATCCGTAAAACCGGCACTATACTTCTAGCTTTACTTTTTTAGTGCTTGAAATTACTTGAAGCCAAACTTACAAATAAAGATTCAAAGGTTTTAGTTAAAGTTTAAGTTTTGGTGAAGTTGTAACCCCCCACACTTTTTCTTTACATTTGTGTAGCATTGAACTTCGAAACCTAGAGTTGGAGACGGTGATGGCTAACCTACACGAAGAGCTGGACCAGGAGAAGAAGAAATACACCATGGTGGAGATCAAGCTGAGGAACGCCGAGCGAGCCAAGGAAGACGCTGAGAAGAGAAATGAAATGCTTCAGAAAGAAATGGAACAGTTCTTCTCCACCTTCGGAGACCTGACCGCAGATCCACGGCAACCTGATAGAGCCAACACCATCTGGATCCAATGAGATGATGCAAGTCTATGCGACCTATACCATTGACATTTATGACCATTTTTGGTTACATCGTCTGGGCTGTGCTCAGACAAAATGTGTGTAAATGAACCTTTACTCCATCTCAGTCACTTTCACGTGGTGCAAATGTTCAAGACAGCAGTGCGAAGTCTATTGAGCCAAATTTTAGTACTGAACTTGGACCAGCCGTAAGATTGAGTTTGGAGGTTATTGGATGATGCAACTTAGATCTCAAGGACAAAATGAGAGGGCATTTTTGGAAAGACAAAGCATGTTAACTTCAGATAAAGGAAAGAGAGTCTGCTTTTTAAGAGTGATGATGAAGAGGAAATCCTGACTGTTCTGCTTTTGAATAGAAACGCCTGAAGGACAACAAAAGCACGAATGTCACTCGCATTCTTTTTGTGATCCAACCAAATGTGTCCTTGAACTGTCACTGTGTCATGTATTCACTTTGTGTATATAAGGCAAAAATTCCAAGATGAAAAACAATGTCTGTATAAATGCAAACTAAATATGTTAATGTATGTACGGATATTTAAAGAATTATTTGTGTTACATATACATTTTATATCAAGGCTGTTCCTTGCACTTACTATAAATTGTGGTACGAATATGAGATTCCTTGATAAAAAGTATCCCTTTTGAATTCATCATTACATCACCAAAAAGTAGACCAATGGCGTAATGGAGACTTTCATAACATTGTCAAATTGTGTTAAATTGTGCCTATCTAAAATAATTTTACTATACTACAGTGTGGCAAATATACTTCATTTTTACATCAAAAACGTTTGTGTAAAGTCATATAAAACTGAAATCTCCGGTGCTGTAGTAGACTTTCTGTAGCTAAAATTGAAACTGATTTACACTTGACAGAAATACAAGGATGAACCAGAATATATTTCAGCACAAAAAATATATAACGTCTGCCTGTCCTGGTACACAGTGAGCGCTTCTGCATGATTGACGGAGACCCCAAAATGTCTGGTACGCCACTGAAGGAGACCTGTAAATACTTTAGTAAAACATGCAAATGCTTATTTTTGTGCTGCACATCATTTGCTTTACGCTGTGCTAGAAAGGCACGTCTGATCAAATGAAGTGACACAGGTGATACATGAGGTGTGTTCGCCAGCTCTCACGTCACATCATCTGTGTTGACTGTTCTTTGTCTGTTTGTAATGGATACTCACAGCTGTCCATGCTTCTACTGTAACCTCATGCATTCAGTGAAATGCGAATTAAATTAAATTATGTGACTTCTGTGCCTTTATGTCTTCTTTTATTGTCATAATAAAAACAAACGATGCTAAACGGCACTACAAGTGGTTCCTGGCCCGCAATCACAGAGGAACCATTTTAACCATATAGCGCAGATTAAGTTTCTGTGTAGCACTGGTGTAAAACCATACACTGTTAAAAATAATATGCCCTATCTACTCAATAAAATTGTGGCAACAGATTACAAGCAATATCATTAATTACATTCAACAAATAAAAATTGAGTTAGATTTACTCAGTAAACTCCTTAATATTAACCACTGGTGTAAAACCATATGTGGTGCTCAACCCAATCTCACGGAGTTGCGTATAAATACTACGAAGTGTGAAAATCGTGCATTACATACGCCAAATTCCACTTTGGCGTGCATATGATATGCCAGTCCTTCCCATTCACTTAAACAGCACATCTTTTTATTTTATTTATTTTTATTTATTGGTTTCTCAATTTTTTTTTCATTTTCACTTGGGTTTAGGGTTAGAACAACTCTTTTTTTTATAAAGATGACATCCTAACCCAAACCCCAATTCTAACCCCAACTCCAAGTGACCATGGCTTAAATATAGTCAAAAACATGGATAAAACTGTATGTTAAAGCAACACTAAAGAGTTTTTGCTCTTTGCTCCCCCTACAGGTTGGAAGCGGAATTGTCCATTACCACTGTCGTAAATAATTTATTATAAAACGGCTCGTTCTGGTTCTTCATTCTGATTGGTTGAAACACGTTCTAAGCCGTGATAATACCCCAGCCCACGGTTTGCAGAAGTATCACTGCGCCAATGTTGCTACATACTGATTTATAGAAAATAAACACCACAGTCTTTAATCTTTTTTTTATTTTATACATTTGCACAATTATGGCGATATCCAGATAAATGTCAATAAATATTGTTGAGTCATTTCGTCAATAAAGAGAAAACGTCCTCTGAGTTGTTTTTGTCTTAAATTGATATTTCCGCTATTATCCACTAGATGGCAATCTTACCCAACTTAAACACTGACGCATTCACTCGACACAACAGCGTTGTGGTGGATTTAGCGTGACGTGTACGTTTTGATGGCTCTGAATCTGATCTCTTACAAAAGTTCTTCACAAAAATGGAATTATCTCCGCTTTAAGCTGAAAATGTGAGAGGTGATAACTGATAAGAGAACAAATGAAGGTAGGATGAAATGTTTTTTTGTTGTTGTTGTTTTTGTTGTTGAAATCGGATGGTCTGTTCTTTCATTAAACTAAAACTGGGTGGCAACTTAAAAAAAAAAAAAAACACTGACGGGGAAAGAGTTCAACATGCTTCCAAGCATATTTGATCATCACTTCAACAGTTGCACGATACAAATGTTAATGTATAAATTAAATTAGATGAATGTTGATTTATAAAATAAACACCACAGTCTAAAATCATATTTTCATTGTGTCTTTGCTACGTCTGTGTTGGTTGGGAACTGCGCTCTGTTTCAGTCACACTTGATTCTGAGGAACTACTTTGTTTGGCGGAAGAATAATATTTGTACTAATATAATTACAACTTATTTGTGTTTTATTTTATGAAATCCTGCTATGTATATGAAGTAACCGTTTTATAAAAGCAATAAGTCCCGCGAAGCAGTGGGGTTACAGTGCATTTTATAACAGCTTCACGTCGTGCCTAACAACGCCCCTTAGCTGTTATAAAATGCACTGGTAACCCCACTGCTTCTTGGGGCTTATTCCTTTAGCCTACTGCAGCAAAGCTGGCTCTGATTGGATTGTAGGTCTGCCGTAAAGCACGTTTTAGGAGTTTTTACTCTAACTACAGGACCGCGACTCGACAGTTGGAAACTTCTTTAGTGCGTTTTGGCCGATAGAGGGCTGCAAAGCGAATGTGAAAGTGCCGTTCACCCTGTTTCGAGTGGATGAACGACTGAAACTTTTTTGGAAGGTAAAAAACTCTTTGGTGTTGCTTTAAATAACCTCCTTAAGCAAATCTCAAATCTATCCCTAAACAGTAAAAAATTGAGAAACCAATAAATAAAACGACAAAAAAGACGAATGGGAAGGACTGGCATATCATATGCACGCCAAAGTGGAAGTACATATGTATTGCCCGATTTCACACTTCGTGCTATTTATACGCATCTACATGAGACTGGGTAGGTGTTGCTATATGACCCCCGTATGGTTCTTCATGGGTGCTTCATAGGTGCTATATAGCACTAAAAATGGTTCCTCTATGATAACGAGCCAAGAAACACTTCTAGTGCTATTTAGCACCGTTTGTTTTTAGAGGGATATTGGTTACATTGTGATCACTGGGTGGTCTGATATTTAGCAAGGGGAAAAACATTACAGTCAATAACTTCTTTTGAAAATAGCTGAGAATGTTATATAGCGCTGAGCCTAGTGGTTATTAACCTTATAAAATATGTAGCCTAGTCATGAAACACGCAGAATGAAATAAACAAATGAGATATTGACCCAGTGTTGACTTTGGGCTTGATGTTTTATCTTGTTTGTGAGTCGAACCATGGGTGGTCCTTATATCTTTTCTCACTGAACAACATAATGTTGTCTAAATCATTTTGTGTGAACTATTTAACCTTTAAAGTGGTCCGATTCACAATTTTACATTTCCTTTGGTGTGTAAGTGTGTATTAGTACATGTTAACGATATACAAACCCTAAAGTAAACAATGACGCGAGTTATCGTCTCCAACGTAAATCTCTTTTCTTGGACTACAACAACCACATGGATTGTAGGAAACAATTTACTTCCTGTGATTGGTGATGTAGACAAGTCGACATTATCATAATTCCTTCGGCTTTGACTCACATCCTGTAAAAAAGTAACTCCTGTCAGCATTGCATTGTGAGCGAATCTTTCAAACATTGTAAGGAGCGTCATATTTCTGGCTGACGTCAAAGATATTCAGGCCAATCACAACGTACAGATTAACTGGCCAATCAGGGACCCAGCGCTTTTCAGATCGATGAGATTTGTACAAAATCAATGTGTTTGAAGAAAGCAGTGTATGTGGAGCTACAAAAATGTACAGACCTCCACATATGCCCTAGTGAACTGTCGGAATTTAAATCCCTGTTTCATCCTCTAGCATAATGGTGTACTGAAACTATCTGAACCCTTTAGCGTTTTCCATCCCTGTAGCAGGCATCTTGGTGAGCCCTGTACCATTCTTCACTGGATAATAAGCTAATAAGAAAAGCCTGACAAAGTAAACGCAAGCTCCCGATTCTGACGACGGAAAGGAATGTGATCCAGGAATATTTTCACGCCAGGCTTGATTTGAATAATACAAACCTCTAAGCAAGGATAATAGAGTTCTCCTTATGCAGACATCAGGCTTTGGTGTTCATTCATTGAGCAGATTTCCTATTTTATAAAACAAAACGTTAGCAGATGGAAGTTACTATACAGTAACGGAGCTATTGAGATGAAAATGTCAAGCACACACAATGTGTGTGTGTGTGTGTGTGTGTGTGTGTGTGTGTGTGTGTGTGTGTGTGTGTGTGTGTGTGTGTGTACATATTCATCTTTAGTTTAGGGACTATATGCACATGCTGAATCTGACAAAACCTGCTTTTTAGGAGATTAAGGATAATCTCAAACTGAGCTTCATAAATAAAGCAGATTGTCTTTTATAGGGTTCCCACACCTTAGTTAACGTCAAATTCAAGGACCTTTAAGGACTTTCCAGGTCCAAAACCCTCAAATTCAAGGACTAAATGTGGGGACACATTTCAAGTGAGAGCAAGGTTACATCATGTTACCTTTAAAGATACATTGTAACAGTTCCCTCTCGAGGAAACTCGTGCTGCATCAGTGCTGTGACAATTTGGGTAAGTGCAGAATGTGTATATCAGATTCAACCAATGGTGAGGCTTAACGACAAAAACAGGGTGACGCAGGAGTCAGGAAGTATATCGCTATCTGAAATATTGCCAAAGACGGCTTTACAGGGAGGCAGGAAGTATAGCAAAAGAGACGCAGCGTCACATTCCCTTCTCAGGGAACAAGAGTTACATATGTAACCCAAGACGTTTTTATGTCAAAACACAACTATGCAAAAAAACATTTTGGTATGAAACAATATTCACATACATAAGATATAAGCATTTAAAGCGAACAGTTTAGCACGTGTGCTTAAAAAGTCTAGAATTTTTATATGGATTTTTTTTTCAGAAAACTTCTTGCATTAAATAGATTCAAGCACTTTCAATGACCTGTATCTATGTATGTTTATTTTCAAAAACTTCCCAGGGCCTTGAATGTTTTCCCCCAGATTCACAAACTTTCAAGGATTTCAAGGACCCTTGGGAACCCTGCTTTTAGTATAATCTTTTGTGGGGTAGCCTGTACAGTAGTAGGGGAGAGCGGGGCACGCTCACTAATGCTTTTTGGCTTTGACATCATAATTCAAAAAATATTTAGATTAATATTTTTTTACACAATCAACCCACACATCTTTCCTACATATGAACACTTAAAGTTTGTTTGTGGGATCTTCCTTTATCGTACAATTGCACTGAAAGTGACAGGAGTGCAAACGTTACTTACCCCATAGATAGGGTTAATTGTAACAGAGGGGTTGTTGTAACATTTGCTAAAATTTTGTTTAAACACAAATATTCAATAAAATTCTGTCTATAAAGGTGGATATTGTTTATATATTTGCCTATAATAGATAGATATCCACACATTCATCCATCCATGATCCTTCATCTAACCATTCCTCTGTATTAAGCATCAATGCATATAATAGTTTTTTTTTTTGAAAGGGCTGCACAATTAAGACAAAAAAAATCATAATTGTGAGTGAGTTATTTCCCATGATATTGTATTAACAGTTATCATTTTGATTAATAGTATTTACAAAAGTTTTAATTTATTATCATTGTATACCTGAGGCTTAACTGTAACACTGTGTGACAACTAACCTCGCTGTGTAACAATGTTTTCAATCCCAGCTATCAGTTACTAGAAGTTGCTGACATGTTTTCAAAATGCTGTTATGTTTTAGGTTACAAGACAGTGATTTAAATAATATAAGGTTGGATTTGGTGACTTAAACACCCAACTCAGAAATTGAAAAAAAAATGACTAATTTTAATGCCTCCAAAACACTCTTTGTTTAATATCTTAAAGGTGCAGTGTGTAACTTTTAGAAGAATCTCTTGACAGAAATGCAATATCATGAACAATTATGTTTTAATTACCTTAGCGTAATACAATTTTATTTACATACACTGCGGGTCCCCTTACATGGAAGCCACCATTTTGTGTCACCATGTTTCTACAGAAGCCCTTAACGGACAAACTTTGTTTGATAAGTTGCCTCTGATGATGTAGACATATTTGTCCTGTGGTATCTACCGTAGCTTCTCTATGCATTTCAAAAGCGTGGGGTCAGCTGTGGACGAGCCGTTGGTTGCAGTTTGCAACCTCACCACTAGACGCCACTAAAATTTACACACTGCCCCTTTAAACTAAATTCACAGATCATCTTCTGACAGTAAGACAAAAGCACAGATTGCTCAACTCTGTATAAATATGTAAAGTAGCCATGTTACAATTAACTCCGCGTTAGTTTGTGCCCCGCTCACCCTTAATTATTAATATCTATCTATATATTGTAAACATCCATTTCTGGTCATGGTCATGTATATTGTGGATTAGTAGAGACAATTTTTTTTATATAAATCGTGGTAATTTATCACACTGATCTCACTAAAAGTCGTGTTATAGTAACGAAAAATTTGATTTATTTATTTTTGTCCATGGCATTAAATTCAGCTTTTTTCATGCCTTGAGAACAAAATGTCTTTTTCATGTCAATTTCTCTAAATAGTTTTTCGTGTTTTCTCATAGTTTTTTCCTATTTTCTTACCATTGTCTCTTGGGGTTGGGGTTAGAATCATTTTCTGTTACAATTTTAGACATCCTAACCCAAACCCCAACTCTAACCCCAACTCCAGGCAACAATGATTTAAAAATAGGGAGAAAAAATAGAGAACAATACACACGAAAAAGAAAGTTGTGCCACAGACACAAAAAACAATTTCTAGAAATTCATGCGAGTGACAAGAAAAAGACATTCGTGCTCCAGGCACGAAAAAGCTGAATTTCGTGCCATGGACATGAATAAATTAATAAATATTTTCGTGACTATAACAAAACTTGCTGTTGGATCATAGTGCAATTTATCCATAGTTTTACCCCATGCAAATTTGCTAATTTAAGAAAAAATGGACACAGTTTCAAGGTCAAAGGTTGTTTATTTTCAGTCACATACAGATATTTATATTACATACACAGTACTTTTAAAATGTTGGGTGCTAACAGCAATCCATTAGTGCTGTTTAAATCTTTAATTTTAACTTTTTTCCAACAATCTTGCATTTTGAGAATAATTTGATTTGAACAACAGCCTGGAGCAGAACGTGTGTGAACATAGGGTTATATTTCAAAAAGCACTTCATAAAGAACCTCTCCATCTCAGACTCTCAACACAACAGCTCACTGACAGCACAGAAAGAGAGAAAGAGAGGTTTTAAAATATCATTCGAGTCTAAATAAAATCATACAGACTCGGGCTGAATGAGTTAAACGTCACCATGAGACTCGTCACATTAACTGAAGCACATGGTGTGAATTCATGATGAGGAAAACCATCCATACTTTAAGAAGTGTTATTGCACTACTGTGACACTTGATAAACAATCACCTTTCTGAAAGAAATGAATGAATGACAGAAAGAAAACAGAGAAAAAAAGCAAGGGAAATCAAGAATAAAATGGAAATAAAGGAAAAAAGAAACGGAAAAAACAAAAACTCAGACAGCACATGACTCTGTGCCGGATCCACGCCGGAGTCAGCAGATTCGGCCCGGAGTCGTCTGCTGTCTGGGAAAGAATAAAGAATGAAACAGAGATAAAAAGAAAGAAACCAAACAAAAGAAAGGGAAAGAAAGAAAGAAGGATGATACATGATGCAATGAATAGTGCTGTTTGTATTGCTTTGTGTAAAACCTTTGCAACTGAAACAGTTTTGACAATTGTATGTTGTGCAGTTTGTTTTCAATATAAGTATCATTTCATTTTAAACATGACAGATGTGTTCACAGGGAACTGTTTGTTTTCCCAATGACATATGATTGAATAGTTTTGTCTAATGAACATGCATTTATTATGAGGATTCAAAATTAAACTAATATGACGTGTTTGCGTTCATCTTATAGAAAACCAAAATAACTGGGAATACGTTACAATTCTGTTAATGGTTCTCATAAGGCCACCATCTTGACCAATTCATTTCAATTATGACATCATAACAGCACATTGTTAATAAACATTGTCATTTTCATTGTTCCTGCTCACAAACTGCACCGTCACTGTTACAAGACAAAGTCAAACTTTACAATACAGCACTTGCAAATGCCTGCCACACGCTATCATCTCTATAATTCAGTACTTTTACCATAATGCCAAAAAAGTGACATCACATCAGATTTTAGATTTTAAGTCGTAAATATAATGGATGCTGGTTTCATTAAAGTCGCCTGTGACAAACAAAGCAGCATTATAACAGTGTGAAAAGTACGTTGAACATTCAGTGTTGACACCCACATTAATCGAAGCTGTCGCTAAAAATCATTCGGAGAAAAAAGTTTCAACCGTTTTACTTAAAGCACCATGGGAGAAATGCATACTGTATTCCTGACTGAAATTCAGACTTCAAAACTCTTTCTGACTTTTACAAGTTAGATCTACTTAAACAAATTACTTTAACTGGTAACACTTAAAAATTTAGTTTTGTAAACCTTTTCAATTAAAGTGAGAAAATTTAAGGTGAAATAAAAAATGGTAACATCTAAAAAAAGCTTTTTCAACTTAACATTTTCACTTAAAGTGAGAAAATTTTAGTAAAAAAAATATTGCTGTCAAAAGATTAATCGCGATTAATCACATACAAAACAAACGTTTATATGTGTGTGCACTTTGTGTAATTATTTTGTATATACTGTATAAATACACATACATGTATCTATGTATTTAAGAAACATTTATATTTATATATATATATATATATATATATATATATATATATATATATATATATATATATATATATATAATATTTTATTTTATATATAAATTAAAAAATATATACATAAATAACATGTTTCTTAAATTTCTTAAATGTACGCGTGTGTTTATATATACATAATAACCACACAAAATACACATGCAAATATATTATGCGATATTTTGTATGCAATTAATCATAATCAATCCCTTGACAGCCCTAAAAAATATAAGTTTTAGGTGTTACCAATTTAAGTAATTTTTTAAGTTAATCCGACTTTTACTTTTTACAGTGCAAGAAGACCTTATGGTCAGAGTAATTTATCCAGTTGTGATTTTTCACATATTGTAATGACTGGTTAAATGGTGACATTTTTTTACGATGAAAGTGGATCAGAAATGAACCCTGTGTGTGATAAACGGGTCCATTCATTTGAAAAATAACCAGTATAAAATGCAAGATGACACATCACATTGTCTATTCTAAAATGAAATGTAATCAACAAATTGGATACACAACGCAACAATTTACAATTAGTATTCATTCTAACAATTGAAATACAAAAGCTACGGTGTTTACGTGTATATGTCCACCCTGTCGTAAAATCGTCAGCAGCCATAAAATAGTTTGCAAAGCCTGGAGACCTCTCAGAATCCCTCTCTGTCCTCTGAAGATGTGTGTTACTTTATATTGTATGTGATTGCATTTTGCATGAATGGAAATTTGATGCTGAAATATTGTCAAAAACAAATTTCTATTTTTTTTAAGTATATGTTTTTGGGGGATTTAACTGCTTTCAAAAGGAGCGTAGTTAAAATTTTGTTTACACACCCAATTATATGAAAGTATCGGATAGTAAAATCATTTGTGGTAATCACACAAACTTCACAAATAAGTGTCAATAAATGTTGTCAGAGATGATACAAAGTCATTTCTTTTAGGTTGTTCAAAAAAACACAAGCAAACTGCATGTGCCTTAGCTTATTTAGTTGATATAATGAACAATGATTCAGTTTTTTGCTAAAATTGGGTTAGGAATTGAAAGTTTGGTAATAAAAGGTCAAATGATGAAAGTTACATAAACAAAAAAATTTTAATTTCACCCCTTTATTAAAACGTTTTATTACACGGATCATACTGAACAAATACAAGGTACAAAACAAAACTATACAACTTAAATATAATACGTTTAATTTACTGTGTATTTCATAATGTTTATTCAAGGAAGCTAATCGTTCTCTAAAACTAAAAACATCAGCCATGTGTGTTTGAAAGTTAAAATGACATTACTTGGTCTTTTGAAAATAATGAATAAATTAGGGCTGTCAAGAGATTAATCACGATAAATTGCATACAAAATAAAAGTTTGTTTTTGCATAATATATGTGTGCGCACTGTGTGTAATTATTTTGCATACACAAATACACACACATGCATCCATGTATTCAAGAAACATTTATATTTATATATATATATATATTTATTTATATTTTTATATTGTATTTTATTTATAAATGTAAAAATATATGCATATATAAAATGTTTCTTAAATTTCTTAAATGTACGCGTGTGTTTATATACACATAACAACCACACACAATACACACGCAAACACATCATGCAAACACAAACCTTTATTTCGTATGCGATCAATCGCAATTAATCTCTTGACAGCCCTAGAATAAATGTGTAGGTTTCTGTACATTAATGATAAAATACAATAGCCCCAAAAAAGTATTTGAACACTTTAACCTCACTTTAAAATGAGATAAAATATCATGACATGAATTTGAAGCTTCATTTTTTACTTGTCTTGATGTTTCAAATGTACGGAGGCCCCAAGGGGACATGGAGCAAAAATTAAATAAAGTTTAGTTTTGCGTGTGCACGTAAAACTATCGCGTGTGCACGTGAATGTATCGCGTGCACATGTGAATCTATCAAAAGTATTTTTTTCAGTTTAGTTTCGCGTGCACACGTGAATCTATAGTGTGCGCACGTGAATGTATCGTGTGCGCATGTGAAAGTTTTTTTTTAAAGTTTAGTTTTGTGTGCTCACGTGAAACTTTCGCGTGCGCATGTGAATCGCATGCGCTATTTCGCGTGAGCACATGAAACTAAACTTTAGATTTTTTTACTCCAATGTCACCCTAGGGGCTCGGTACAAATGCAAATGACATGAACACATTTCTAACTGTGGCTGATGTGTGTAAATACTTTTTAGAGGCATTGCAAATTTAATTTCTTGGTCCTGAAACTTCAGGTTTAAAGTCACAATGAAATTAAAATTAAAAACTTTTTAAACATTTAAACATTACTTTTTTTTTACAAATTACTTATCTGGGAGCTTCATTATTTAAAAAAAAAACATGTGCCCTCATAATCTTTAATCAAAAACGCAAATCTCCTTCCCTCCTTGAACTGACCTCTCTTTACTTCCGGTTACAGGGTATGGCAAGTGGGCGAGGCCCAGGAAAAGATTGCAAATAGCAACATGACCCAATCTCCAACGATCCAATCAATTCTCAATGGACGAATTCAAGTCCATCTCAACCTTTTTTTATTTCAGAAGCCATTTTACTTGAAAATACGTCACAAGGGGGAAAATCGCTACTTCCGTTTCATTGTGACTTTAAATTTGAACTAAATGAAGGTACAGATCTACAAATTCTTCAATGAATTGGATTTTGTGGGGTTGGGTAAACAGGCCTGTTACATCAGTGACACAGTCACCACCTGGGCAATACCTCTATAGATTCACTTTCAAAACTGATTTGTATTTTATAAGAGGAAACTGCATTATTACAAAGGCACTTCCCAAATTCAGGTTCCAACACTAAATAAACTCCTGCTGTGAAATAATTAACTATATCCTCCATGTTTAGGTAGTAAGCAAGTTCATTTCAGACAACACAAAAATGAGTTTCGGAATGAGATTAGGTTGTGTGGATGCAACGAAGAAAATAATGTTACAGGTGTGAGGATGAGGAGGTACATGCTTTAAATCTGCGTTCATCTCCGAAACACTATGGTGATGAAACGCCTGCCCAACAACGCTGAGACGTCTTAAGTACCCATCTGTTGCGGAGTTATAGCATGCAAGGCCGTCGCCTATAAGCCAAGGCGTAGATAGAGTACGTGTACACAAATACAAAGGAAGGACTGTTGAAAATAATCCCTAAAATACAACGCTTAGAGAATGAGAGCGAACCCCCTAATGGCTTTGTGTAAAATCACACACTAACTTCACGCACTCTGCTTCCAATGGCTCATTAAATGTTATATAAACAAGGATTCTTTATATTTGTATATGTTATAATTAGCTTAATTTTGTATTTTTCGCTGACCATGCAAGACTACAGGCAAAAGGGAACAGGTGACAGCTGTGATGTGGCAAGGTGCGCAATACTTTCTCTACTGGCCGACAGTCCCATCACCTCGCTGCTGTACACAATTACATATATACAAAAGATAGGGGGCGCCATATTACATAAAGTAGTTAACTCTAATAGGAGTCGCACACAGACACACCAGCCTATCCAAAACCGCCCAAAAATTAAGTGTGAGCAAAAAACCATCACATTAAAGGAGAATACAAGTGATCGATATTATACAGTGCTCATTAAAATAAAAGCCCACCCTGCCACATCCACTAAAGCACAGAAAATCGCAAGGTATTAGATATTACGAGGCAGTCAATGTACACTTTAGAGATGCCTGATTAAGTCCTGTTTTTTTATTCTTTCGCTTTTTGGATGCCACATGAGGGGGATTCAAAGCAACTAGTTAAAATTGGTAAATATACCTATTCAGACGTCGTTTTCTTTGAATGAAAATGCATACTTTCGTAATTCGATGATAGATATTTTACGCGTATATTTATTTATTTATTTTTTCAACCCACATTTTTTCATAATGAGATTCTTTGAGAGACATTTGTGGATTTCGGTCAGGTTCATCTTCTGAAGAACATGGGGTTGCGCAGACAGGCGGTTAGTCACCTGCAGCACCCCAGCGGTCCTGCGGAGGTCTCCAGGCTGCTGTCGGTGTCGGAGGCCAAGGTCTGGTCGGTGGACATGGAGGAGATATCGTTGACGGATGAGGAGGGAGGGAGGCTCTCGCTGCTATTCACGGCTGCACCTGCGCTGAGGGAAGCAACGAAAAAACGGTTACAACGAAAAAATTGCCGCAGGTAAGCTACGCAGCCGCAGCACCCTCTGCAGAGCTAAAAAAGCACGACAGGCAAAGGGATTAAATGCACAGTAACAAAAAATACATACAAATACCACACAGCAATTAAAGAGGAAATTTTAAGGATGAAGTCCATGGATAGGAATCGATAGCCGTCCAGTTGCTAGGGTGTTGTTGTGCATTAGCTACTGTATGTGTCTCCTTTTGAAATAAGATTATGATCCCCCGTCCAAATCTTCTGGATATGCTGGTCTAAAAATCCTTAAACCAATGCGTATGCAGTAGGAGTACTTACATTTAAACATTTAGCAGTTGCTTTTATCCAATGTGATTCAAAGTGCATTTAAAATCATACATTTTATCAGTATGTGTGTTTTCTTAGAATCAAACCCATGGCCTTTGCTCTGCTAACACAAAGCTCTACCCATTGAACTATATATTAACACTAATGTTAATGCTTGAAGGCAACACAAATTCAAACACAGATGACCTTTACAACTGCAACCTTGTACTTAACCTGAATTGTTTCTAGCTGTCTGTGATGAAAAATGCTCTGTCTCCAAAAATGTTTTTCACCACTAGGTAGAGCTAACGCTCCACAAAAGAACATCAATGACCACATCTGATACTTCACATGAACAAACAGATTCCTCCATCTTTTTTCAGGGCATCTGCTTTGAGAGCTCTGAATTCTCCCTAAATCAACAATGCAAAAATATTACATTTCCTAGCCATTCTGTATCAACAAATGATTCCTGCCAAATCCAATAATAGCCACACTGTCAGAAAAAATGGACCCTAGCTATCACAGGGGCAGTACACAAAAATGACACTTCTACACCTAAAGAATTTATATAAGTACATAAGAGATACATATTGGTACCAAAGAGTGCATATTAGTATCTAAAGACTGCATATTAGTATCTTAAAGAGTGCATATTATTATCTCAAAGAGTGCATACCATTATCTCAAAGAGTGCATATTAGTATCTAAAGAGTGCATAATATTATCTCAATTAGTGCATATTAGAATCTAAAAGTGTGCATATTAGTATCTAAAGAGTGCATATTATTATATCAAAGTGTGCATATTAGTATCTCAAAGAGTGCATATAAGTATCTAAAGAGTGCATAATAGTATCTCAAATAGTGCATATTAGTATCTCAAAGAGTGCATATTAGTATCTTAAAGAGTGCAAATTAGTATCATAAAGAGTGCGTATTAGTATCTAAAAGAGTGCATATTAGTATCTAAAAGAGTGCATCTTAGTATCTCAAAGAGTGCATATTAGTATCTCAAAGAGTGCATATTAGTATCTTAAAGAGTGCATATTAGTATCTCAAAGAGTGCATATTAGTATCTCAAAGAGTGCATATTAGTATCTTAAAGAGTGCATATTAGTATCTCAAAGAGTGCATATTAGTATCTCAAATAGTGCATATTAGTATCTCAAAGAGTGCATATTAGTATCTTAAAGAGTGCAAATTAGTATCATAAAGAGTGCGTATTAGTATCTAAAAGAGTGCATATTAGTATCTAAAAGAGTGCATCTTAGTATCTCAAAGAGTGCATATTAGTATCTCAAAGAGTGCATATTAGTATCTTAAAGAGTGCATATTAGTATCTCAAAGAGTGCATATTAGTATCTCAAAGAGTGCATATTAGTATCTTAAAGAGTGCATATTAGTATCTCAAAGAGTGCATATTAGTATCTCAAAGAGTGCATATAAGTATCTAAAGAGTGCATAATAGTATCTCAAATAGTGCATATTAGTATCTCAAAGAGTGCATATTAGTATCTTAAAGAGTGCAAATTAGTATCATAAAGAGTGCAAATTAGTATCTAAAAGAGTGCATATTAGTATCTAAAAGAGTGCATCTTAGTATCTCAAAGAGTGCATATTAGTATCTCAAAGAGTGCATATTAGTATCTTAAAGAGTGCATATTAGTATCTCAAAGAGTGCATATTAGTATCTCAAAGAGTGCATATTAGTATCTTAAAGAGTGCATATTAGTATCTCAAAGAGTGCATATTAGTATCTCAAAGACTGAATCTTAGTATCTCAAAGAGTGCATATTAGTATCTTAAAGAGTGCAAATTAGTATATCAAAGAGTGCATATTAGTATCTCAAAGAGTGCATATTAGTATCTTAAAGAGTGCATATTAGTATCTTAAAGAACGCAGATTAGTATCTTAAAGAGTGCATATTAGTATCTCAAAGAGTGCATATTAGTATCTCAAAGACTGCATCTTAGTATCTCAAAGAGTGCATATTAGTATCTCAAAGAGTGCATATTAGTATCTCAAAGAGTGCATATTAGTATCTTAATAAGTGCATATTAGTATCTCAAAGAGTGCATATTGGTATCTCAAAGAGTGCATCTTAGTATCTTAAAGAGTGCATATTAGTATCTAAAAGAGTGCAAATTAGTATATCAAAGAGTGCATATTAGTATCTCAAAGCGTGCATGTTAGTATCTCAAAGAGTGCATATTAGTATCTCAAAGAGTGCATATTAGTATCTCAAAGAGTGCAAATTAGTATATCAAAGAGTGCATATTAGTATCTCAAAGAGTGCATATTAGTATCTCAAAGAGTGCATATTAGTATCTCAAAGAGTGCAAATTAGTATATCAAAGAGTGCATATTAGTATCTCAAAGAGTGCATATTAGTATCTCAAAGAGTGCATATTAGTATCTCAAAGAGTGCATATTAGTTTCTCAAAGAGTGCATATTAGTATCTTAAAGAGTGCATATTAGTATCTCAAAGAGTGCATATTAGTATCTCAAAGACTGCATATTAGTATCTCAAAGACTGCCTATAAGTATCTCAAAGAGTGCATCTTACTATCTTAAAGAGTGCATATTAGTATATCAAAGAGTGCATATAAGTATATCAAAGAGTGCCTCTTAGTATCTTAAAGAGTGCCTCTTAGTATCTTAAAGAGTGCATATTAGTATCTTAAAGAGTGCAAATTAGTATATCAAAGAGTGCATCTTAGTATCTTAAAGAGTGCACATTAGTATCTTAAAGAGTGCAGATTAGTATCTTAAAGAGTGCATCTTAGCATCTCAAAGAGTGCATATTAGTATCTCAAAGACTGCATATTAGTATCTCAAAGAGTGCCTCTTAGTATCTTGAAGAGTGCATATTAGTATCTTAAAGGGAAACTTCACCCATTTGCATTAAGCTTTGTACCGTTAGAACCCCAGTCATGTTTTTGAATGGTCGTGCACCATTCCCTCAGTTTCCCCTGAGAGGGGAGAAATACTGATTTCAGTGAGGCACTTCCTTCTTTCAATGATGTAAAAATCGTCATTTTGCGTCATTGAAAGAAGGAAATCCTGTATCTCTATTGAGTGTGAAAGACTACAGACACTCATTCCTCATTTTTCCAAGGTGGGGGCTATGGGTGGGACCCACTCACGCTTCAGACCAATTACAGATAAGTGGGTGGGACTTACGAAAATATACGAACACAGACCGAAAAAAAACGACCAGCCGCCATCTTTATGCTAAGCTAAGCTAAACAGAAGTTGTGGAGCGAGCCAGAATTCATGTTACAATAACAGTGGAAGTTAATCAATATTACATGGAAGAGGGTGATTTTACAAGCGTGATGCTCTAATCCGCTGTTCATTGCACCTTTATGAGCCACAATACTGCAAAGAGCTGAGGCAGATGTAGGAACAGAAGCCCGAGGAGTAGGCCGGAGCCTGGGCGTCGGCTGGGTAGAGGAGCCCGGTGAAGAAGCAGCAACCATCGGCCTCTGCTGCGTAGAGAAGCTTGCCTGTTCTCTCGCTGTGTGGCTTCTTTATAACATTTCTGCATCAGATAAGGATATGGACGTTTGTTTGGTGAAGGTTTCTATGCAAGAGAGGAACTTTGCACGCGTTTGGAACGTTTATTTCACGGACATGTTTCGGTTTACGAGCAGACACGCTGCGGAGTATATAAGCTTGGACGGACTCGCGCCGTTTGCTTTCGGTTTAACATTTCTGGATCAGATAAGGATATGGACGTTTGTTTTGTGAATGTTTCTGGTCGCGTGCTTATTTCAAAGACGTGTTTCGGTTTACGAGCACAAGCTCAAAGAGCTGAGGCAGCGCGTCTGTGGAGATACTTGTGCAGGGGACGCGTTTGTGTGGAGGAGGATGGAGTGATAAACGGATGTCTGACTAAAGTGAGTGTTTATATTTTCTTTGTTATACTAACGTGGCATTTATGTACACAATAGCATATCTGAGCGGTGTTTTATATGTCTATATTGTGAGAGCAGTGAGGCAAATAATAACACAAATGTAATTACAGTAAACAAGAGACAAAAAGAAAATTGGTAAAACTAAATAAACATTTAAAATGCATACACTTTTTTAAGTACTTGGAAAGACATTTGTACTGCGCATCTGAAACCGCACGTTACTGTTTGAATAAGACTTTGCTACACACCAGGCCAGAGTGTTATTGTGTGTACCACAATGTAACATCACTTTTAAAAGTAAATCATGATTGGTGTCAGTCAGACACAGTGGTGGTGGCTATTTTCTTTGTTTTACTAACGTGGCATTTATGTACATAATAGCATGTCTGAGCCGTGTTCCGAGTAATGGGAGTGGCTTGCAGAGCTGTGCATTGTGGTGCATAGTGGCAGTTGTAGTTTTTCATACAAATGTGCTCTAAAGTCACATTTTGTCTTTTCTCTGTCAAATAGGCACAAAATTCTACATTTATGTTACATTTTGACTACAAATATGACTCACTTTCCATGAAGATTAATGTTCCTATCGGTGAAATGGCCCTTTAAAGAGTGCATATTAGTATCTCAAACAGTGCATATTAGTATCTCAAAGAATGCATATTAGTATCTCAAAGACTGCATATAAGTATCTCAAAGAGTGCATCTTAGTATCTCAAAGAGTGCATATTAGTATCTCAAAGAGTGCATCTTAGTATCTTAATAAGTGCATATTAGTATCTCAAAGAGTGCATATTAGTATCTCAAAGAGTGCATATTAGTATCTTAATAAGTGCATATTAGTATCTCAAAGAGTGCATATTAGTATCTCAAAGAGTGCATATTAGTATCTCAAAGAGTGCATATTAGTATCTCAAAGAGTGCATATAAGTACCTCAAAGAGTGCATATTAGTATCTTAATAAGTGCATATTAGTATCTCAAAGAGTGCAAATTAGTATATCAAAGAGTGCATATTAGTATCTCAAAGACTGCATATTAGTATCTCAAAGAGTGCATCTTAGTATCTCAAAGAGTGCATATTAGTATCTTAAAGAGTGCATATTAGTATCTCAAAGAGTGCATATTAGTATCTCAAAGAGTGCATATTAGTATCTCAAAGAGTGCATATTAGTATCTCAAAGAGCGCATATTAGTATCTCAAAGAGTGCATATTAGTATCTTAATAAGTGCATATTAGTATCTCAAAGAGTGCATATTAGTATCTCAAAGAGTGCATATCAGTATCTTAATAAGTGCATATTAGTATCTCAAAGAGTGCATATTAGTATCTCAAAGAGCGCATATTAGTATCTCAAAGAGTGCATATTAGTATCTCAAAGAGTGCATATTAGTAACTCAAAGAGTGCATATTAGTAACTCAAGGAGTGCATATTAGTATCTCAAAGAGTACATCTTACAGTAGTATCTTAAAGAGTGCATCTTAGTATCTTATCCGATAACCTACAAAAAAATTTGGAAGGAGTTACGAGCTGCGGGAAGAGCAAGTCATTCAACAGTTCATACAACACTGGATAACTTACGATTCACTACATTTTCGTGTTGTTTATATAATATGCACTTACGTGCCTATTTCCAGAATAACACAGAAGGAAGTCACTAACCGCATGCAACTCATGACCCGTTTGGGACTTTTCAATTATATCCAGTGTTAAACAAACACACATGCAAAACTCCGCTGCTACCCTGGATAAACAAACTATATTTATTGTTGTCATAATGCTGACTTACTTCTCCCTACATCCAAAAACACACTTCTTCTTTCGTGCCATTGTTGGGTCTTGATATAAAACAAAAGCTGTCGCGTGAAGTAATGCCTGTGACTTAGCCTCCTCGGTTCTCCCTCTCCCGCTTTTTGACGTGTGGGCATGCTTTTCTGGGGGAAGTGCCCGTAAAAATAAACGATACGTATGGCTTACCCCGATACGTCAGCTAGACCCATATTCGAAAAATACGTACGGAAACTTGTACGAACCCTGGCGAAGTGCATTCGGCACAGACACGTCCAACTGCTTTTTTGCCACTTTGCCTATATGTTTAGCATGAGGAAACAACTCTTAAACTGTGTCAATAAGTCAGAATGCATGAAATACCATTGAACCCCCCATCCTCTATCTTTAAAGAGCGCATATTAGTACCTCTATAAGTGCATATTAGTACCTCAAGGAGTGCATATTGCTACAAAATGAATATATATATATCTGTAGCCAAATAGTACATGTTAGGTCTTTTAAAAGGGTTCTGTGCAACGTGTCAGCTTGGGGCCAATGCAGGCAATTGCTTTTGATTAAAATCAAACTCAAACACCCTCCTAAAACAGCTTTCTATGGTAACACTAAATGCTAATATACTTGAGTGACAGACTACATCTCTCATTTTAATAGAAAGCAGTGCTTTAATGGCCATTCAGTTTAATAACATAACTTATAAAAACTTCCTACTACATTGCCCATGTTTAGATTTAATATGCATTTTTGGAACGACTAAGAGCCAAAACCAAAAGACAATGTGATAAATGATAAAAGTATTAACAATGATAGGTGGGTGACATTGGCAAGTGTTCTACTGCGGTCAGCTTTATGTTCACTGTCTGTCAGCATCTCTCGCTCTCTCTCTCTTTCTCTCTCACAAAATATAGCAGCTAGTTACACATCACATCACACTGAGCCTCACACAGCTGTAGAAAAGCCATATTACCACAAGCATTAAAGGAATAGTCTACTCATTTTCAATATTAAAATATGTTATTACCTTAACTAAGAATTGTTGATACATCCCTCTATCATCTGTGTGGGTGCATATAAGTGCTGGAGCGCGCTGCGACGCCTCGACAGCACTTAGCTTAGCCCCATTCATTCAATGGCACCATCCAGAGACAAAGCCAGAAGCGACCAAACACATCAACGCTCTTCCCACTCAAGACGAGCAGCTACACGAGCAAGCTTGGTGGCACAAAACAAAACGCAGCGCCCCTCCAAGCGGATTCAAAAGAGGAACTACACTCCATGGCGCAACAGCACCCCTGGGAGCACTTCGACTCGCCTGAAAAGTCCGCTCCCCTTCTCACTCTCATAATGGGAGAGGGAGGGTGTTACTGCGCCGAGTCGAAGTACTCCCAAAAGTGCCACCACGCCACAAAACATAGCTCCTCTTTTAAATCCGCTTAGAAAAGCGCTACGTTTTATTTTGTACCACCAAACTTGCTCGTATAACTACTCGTCTTAAATAGGAAAAACGTTGATGTGTTTGGTCACTTCTGGCTTTGTCTCTGGGTGGTGCCGTTGAGTGGATGGGGCTGGGCTGGGTGCTGTCGGGGCGTCGCAGCGCGTTCCAGCGCTTACGTGCACGCACACAGATGATAGAGGGATGTATCTACAATTCTTAGTTAAGGTAATAACATATTTTAATATTGAAAATGAGTAGACTATTCCTTTAAAGACATCTCTATGACCTCTTAATGTTACCCATAATTCTCTGTTGCTGTCAGGTAAAGCTGGGATACTCTTTGGCTTTTCTACAAAGTATTGCCTTATCAGCAAAGTGTGCATTAGCTTTGCTTTCCTTTACAACAATAAATATTCTTGTATATAATGTGGTGTGTATGTTAAAGTACTATTGCTTTTTCTCTTTACTGTATATTGAAGGTACGCATTTTTTACAAAACTCAAACCGCAAGCATTAAACTTTGCCATGAATGAGTTTCGAGGTTGGTATTTTTTCAGCATCTAATGACCCTTTCCTCTTCTCTGTTTCTTTCATTATCTGGTTAAACTAACATCCTGATGGTATTTCTTTTCTGGATTGTTCTGGTTTTTGTGCAGTGCTTAGCTGTCACAGTAATGGAATCATATATGTTACATGCATGCAATTTCGATGACCATCCGAGCAGAAGCTACATCACTTAACCCACCAGTCATCTTCATAAAGAAGCCCTCCAGCATCTGAAAGACCATCATAAATCTCTAGTTTCTACCGCAGGGCAAAGCGTCTAAAGGACAACTTCTCCAAACCCTTAATAACTGAAGGAGAATGAGGATTTATAGGGACCATTGATTTTTTTTTACCCCAGTACAGTTCAGCAGGTTTAACCAAGCACACAGGGAATTGCTGTTCAACAAGGGACATCTTATAAAGAACTGCCACCGATAATATTTAATCTGTATTACTGTGTTGTTTTCCAGGAACAAGCCATATTTACACGAGAAGCAAAGTTGAAGAATAACACTTATGCGTTGATTTTTTTTTTACTCTTGCATAAACTGTTCTTATTGGCATATCATTACCCTCATTAGATGTTAGATTTACTGGTTAACAACAAATTTTGGAAATAATTACATTTAGGACTAATAATGAAATTATTTTTTTGTAGTGTCCACTTATCCTTATAATGCACACACACGCAGTCACACACATCTGTGAAAAACAGAGCTGCATTGCGACTGCTTTCTTCAGCACAGCACTTAATTACAAACCGAGAGAGAGAGAGAGAGAGAGAGAGAGAGAGAGAGAGAGCATGCATCCATCATCTAACTTTACCTAAAGGGATAAACACTCCACTCCTTCTTTTCCAATTCATGCACTTAATATGTGCAATAATAACTCTGTCCTGCAAATAAAATATCTTTGCAACTTAACATGTGCAATAATTGTGTCTATTTTCATTGTTTTCAAGTGCTTCTTCAGTACTTACTCTTTATTCAAGAGTCACTTTTTCTATTTGTAATTGTGTGAATTTCTGTTAACTGTATGCTATTGCATGTGTATAAGAAGTGCACTGTATGTTGTATTGTATATTTGTAAGTTTATCGCAAAAGTATGTACATGGCATGTAAAAAATCCAAAATATCCCTAATTGTGTACTTTCAAGGTAAGACTTTACTAAACAGAAAGAAATGCAGCCGCTCCTGTCTGTCACCTTTCAATGCTGCAGGATTCCTACTGCAGACATGCAATACAAACATACACACACTGCCCTCTACAGGTCAACGTGACAAACTGAACTCAATGCACTTAATGTCCCCCACCACCTCAAAGCAAAACCTTTCATTTACATTCATGCAACCATGCTAAAAGTTAAAGGGATAGTTCGGCCAAACCGATATTAAACCCATGATTTACTCACCCCCAAGCTGTCCGAGTTGCATATGTCCATCGTTTTTCAGACAAACACATTTTCGGATATTTTAGAAAATATTTTAGATCTTTCTGTTGATTAAATGTAATGTTACGGGGTCCAGCCATAGTCCACTACCTTCAAGTCCAAAAAAAGTGTGTCCATCCTTCACAAATTAAATCCAAACGGCTCCAGGATGATAAACAAAGGTCTTCTGAGGGTAATCCGTGCGGTGTTGTTGTAGAAATATCCATATTTAAAATTTTATTAACGTAATTTACTACCTTCCGGTGGCGCCACCATCTTAGACTCAGGAGAGAGTATTAGCGTAGTGTACGCACTTTTCTTAGTGACGTATGACAAATTCGGAGGGCGGGGGGACAGAGCATCAGAGAAACCTCTTTACGATGCGTAAGCGCTCATCCTGAATGCGTATGATACTAAGATGGTGGCGCTACCGGAAGGTAGTTAATTACGTTCATAAAATTTTAAATATGGATATTTCTACAACAACACCGCACGTTTTACCCTCAGAAGACCTTTGTTTATCATCCTGGAGCCGTTTGGATTTAATTTGTGAAGGATGGACGCACTTTTTTTGGACTTGAAGGTCGTGGACTATGGCTGGACCCCGTAACATTACATTTAATCAACAGAAAGATCTAAAATATTTTCTAAAATATCCGAAAATGTGTTTGTTTGAGAAACGATGGACATATGCAACTCGGACAGCTTGGGGGTGAGTAAATCATGGGTTTAATATAGTTTTTGGCCGAACTATCCCTTTAAGAGTGGAATTGTATCACTAATAAATATTTCAAGCGTGAAGACCATAATGATGAGTTTTAATGAATAATAACAAATAAATAATGTTATTATAGTGAGTCTTTTAGTGTAATAATGAATATTAAATATACCATGAACTCCATCCTTACTTGTGAAATATAAACAGTCACGATACGTAATAGATATTATGTGTTGCACTATGCACATCTTAAAACATTAGTACACAAGTTATATAAAAATAACACATAAAGGGATAGTTCACTCCAAAATGAAAATCAACACATATGTGATCCATACTTTAAACATACAGTTATTAAATATCCTCTGAGCTGAAACGATGGGTTTTCGTAAGGATGGGTCAGAGATCAGCCTTCCGCTTGACATCAACTCCCTTGTGAAAATGCATCCGGTAGAAGTTTATGAAGTTTGAAATATAAATGCAACAAAAACCCAACATTTCACCTTGGAAGACATTTAGTAACTTTTTTGTAACTTTTAATGAGTTTGCATTAACGTAATCAAATATGATTAAAAGCATATTTGGCGTGCTGTCCGAGGGGATGGCTCCATGTTAAAAATTTTAGCCCGGATCCAAAGTATTCCCCCCTTCCTTAACAGATATATCAGCTGAAAGTGAGCTGATGGGGTGGTGGAGGGATGCTGTAAAAGCTCCCATGGGACAGATGAGAGGGACATATAGGTCCCGTACACACTGCATATTATTTTGGTTTGTCACTTCACCATTAAATGCTTAATCCTGTTCTGTATACAAACAGTTTAGTAATTTACGGGACTGACAACCGCATTCTACAACCGAATTAACTCCCGCAAAATGCAGGTAGTGACAACCACATTTACAGAAACTCTGCATAGTGTGTACATAACCGAACTGAACAACTAGTAGTTAATAAAGTGTTTAAATGTGCATCATGGACATGACATGTCTCTCTTGTGAAAAAAAGAAATGCCTAGAAGGGGAAAAATATTCTGTATGCGCGGTGCAGAAAGTAACAGAGGCACGAGCGTTTGCTGACTAGTGTTGCCAGATCTTGCACTAAAAAAACAGCCAACAGGAAAAATCCAATAATAAACCGAAATGAATCCAAATGCTTTATCTCAAAGATCAAAATATTGGGACCGGCACCTTCACACTTTATTAACACCAAAAACTTGATCGCTTCATGAACCAAAAGCCAAAGGTTTATTGCAAAACACAATGCTGTTAAATTATTTTGGTCAAAGCTTTGAGTGATAAGCACACGAGACGGCAGAACGTTGCTATGGTTATCTCTGTGTCAATCATCACATTTTCGTGAGTGAGACACATAATGAACATTTAGGGGATTCACTCCCGCATTTAAATGTGGTTGTCACTTCCGAAAGTTTGCAGTGTGTACGGTCCCATAGAGACTTCTTGGTGCTGACTGGTTGGATTACATGAACTTAGTTAAATATTCTTCATTAAAAGCACCACCCAATGCCATTATAAAGCTGAAAAGAGCTAGTATGTTATTTATTAAAACTCTGACTGTGTTTGGCTAAAACAAAAACGTACCTGTCTTAAGGATTAATAAAATATGAGCTAATTGTGATCTTGGGTAGAACCATCCCTTTAAGGACAGTTTTATACACTTAGCACATTAGTTTTAGTGATAAACAACATACATGTCAGTACAGAACACATACATGCAGTAGCACATACTGATATTTTTACAATCTTGTTGTGTTATTGACATTAAGAAAATACATTCCCAGTAAATTCAGCACATCATTTTCAAAAATCACCATGGTAACCACAACTTCTAATAAAATTTAAAATATAATAAAATAAAATAAAATTAGCTTTTGCTGCTAACTGTCTTTCCTTTTTTTAGATGTAACCAAAGAAAATCAGAAATTTTTGATTTCATGGTAGCTACTGCACCTGTGTTCACTTGGTTACCATGGTGATTTTCATAAGGACTACTTCATAGATTAAACATTAATACACACAGAACGGGATGGATGGGGAACAGGGACAAATGGAGCAGTCACAACGAGGGGGTTTCTTAATAACAGCTGAAATCACTTTAAATTCACTTACAGAAGCATATCTTATGCACAGAGAGTACCTGAGGGAGAGGGCTGTCCCTTCACAACACCATTCTTAGTTCTCTCTTCAAAGTTCATCACCTCTTTATAGATGAGCTCTGACATGGAGATGGGGGGAAAACAGATGGAGAGAAACGTGTATGATGTTAGAATCAACACGGATACCCTTTGTGATAAGTAAATAACTAAACAAATTCTGATTAGGATAAAAATATTTTTTTATAAAAACAAATTCTACAGTTTTGAACAACCTGATCTCACGAATTTCTGTGGGATAGTCACGGAGTTTTTTGCTCATTTTTCCGTGGCATTCTCACGGATTGGTTACTCAACTGTTTTGTCCTATTTTCTTGCCATTGTCGCTTTGGTTTAGGGTTAGATTTACATAAAATGACATACCTAAACCAAACTCTAACCCCAACGCAAGGCAACAATTGTTTGAAGTTTAGAAAATATAAAAGAATAAATCAGAAAAAAATTGTATAAACCAATACTTAAATTGACATACTAAGGCAAACACCAAATCTAACCCTAAACCGAAGCGACAATGGTTTGAAAATAGGAAAAAGCAATTGAGTTACCTATCCGTGAGAATGCCACGGAAAAGAAAGTCCATGGCCGGGACACGGAAAAATGCGGAGATCGTTGAGAATGGTAAATGAGCAAAAATTCTGTGACTATCCCATGGAAATATGTGAGATCATGTTGGTTTTGAAACACTTGAACTTAAAAATCTTTTTTTTAATTTACAGGTGTACACGGCAAAAAATGATTTTCAAGAAAGAAATGTCTTAGAGTTTTTGTCTTGTTTTCAAAAAAAATTCAAAAAATTATTAAATTAAGATGCTTTTTCTTGATGAGGAGAGCAAAACGACCCAAGAAAATAAGTCTAGTTTTTAGACCAAAAATATTACATTTAAGTGATTTTGTGAACATTTTTCTTAAACACTAAATTCAAGAAAAATTCAAGAAAAAAACGCTAACCCCATTAGCAGATTTTTTTTGCTTGTTTTATGCACAAAATTACTTACATTTAATATTTGTGGTCTAAAAACTACACTTTTTTTCTTGGGTCGTTTTGCTCATCAAGAAAAAGCATCTTAATTTAAGCATTTTTAGAGATTTTTACTGAAAACAAGACAAAATACTAAGAATTTTTTTTCTTGAATTTTTTTTGCAGTGTATGTTTAAATGTTGGCAATTATGTTTTGAGACAAACATACAAGCACACATATTACATATTTACAAAACTAAAATATATTTATATTTTGTCTATACACTGCAAAAAATGACTTTCTTACTTAATATTTTTGTCTTGTTTTCAGTAGAAAAACTCTTAAATCAAAATTTATTTTCTTGATGAGCAAATGAGTTGATGAGCAAAATGACCTAAGAAAATAAGTGTAGTTTTTAGACAAAAATATAAATTTGTGCTTAAAACAAGCAAAAATATCTGCAAATGGGGTGAAAAAGTTATTATTGAATTAAATGTTTAAGAAAAAAGTAAAGATTTTCTTTCTTACCTTATTGGCAGATTACCCAAATTTTTGCTTGTTTCAAGCACATATTCACTTTTTTGGTCTAAAAACTAGACTTGTTTTCTTAGGTCATTTTGCTCATCAAAAAAATGCATTTTAATAAAGACTTTTTAGATATTTGTACCGAAAACAAGACAAAAATACTAAGTAAGAAATTCACTTTTTGCAGTATACGAATGTGCCTTCGTCTAGGCCACGACTCCAAAAACAGAAATGCATTTGTATTTTCAGATACTCACAAACACCCCTGTACTGTGTGTATGTGTGAATGATATACTGCTGTTTCTCTTTAGATGTCTGTGGGCAGGGAAATATGTCAAGTGTACATGAAGAGAGGTTCGTATGAAGGCCTACCTTTCCATTCATCAATCGAATGTTCCCTCTCATCTAGCTGTTTATCATAGATCTGTGGAGGAGGCTGAGAGAGAGAGAGAGAGAGAGAGAGAGAGAGAACGAGAAAGACAAAGGCATTTATTCGTTACCCTCTTATAAAGTGTGATTAACACTAAATTTATTGTTTCATCAGTTTCATTAATGTTTGTCCTAAATCACTGATAATCAAAGATAACTCTTTTTACAGAAATAAAAAAAACTCATGCTGCATTCATTGAACAATGAATCTGGGGATGAGGTGTACAATATTTACATGAAATATGATCTAAATCTATGATATCTAATCTCATTGACATCAAAAATAGCACTGTACATAAGAGGACCAGATTTTTGTAATGCTAAAATCTGGGCCATATTTTACTTTACAGTGTTCAAATTTATTTACATTTTATCATAACTATAATTTTTTGTTTTAGAAACTTTACATATCTAGGACACTGTAATGTAAAATGTTGCTTCCTTCTAAACATGCTGTCACACATCAATAATAAGAACAATAGACTTTAGATAGACACTAAACATCACTATTAGTTAGACAGGAGTGCAGAAAGGACAAGTTAAGACAGAGACATGAGTTATTATTAATATTTTTTAAGAGATGCTGTGCATTTTTGGTCATTGTGGCCATATCTGAAAGGTCAAATCAAACCTGACATGATTTTTGAGCATTAAAACATTTTCATTTTCATCCACTGCTTAAATCTATTCACACACTGTAAAAAAAAAATTGCTGCCTTAACATTTTTTGTTAAATCAACTCAGATTTACAAGTCATGTCAACAGAGATGAGTTGTCACAACTTATAAAAAATAGTTGAGAAAATTCAACTTAATTTTATAAGTTATAACAACTCACCTGTAGTTATAACAACTCATCTCTAGAAAGATAAATAATAGTAAGTTGAAATGACTTGTAAATCCGAGTTAATACAACAACAAAAAAATTAAGGCAGCAAAGTATTTTTTACAGTGTAACTAACAGCGAGTGACCGACTTCTGTGTAAATGAGCGGCCTTTATTTAATAGACTGACAATGGTTAGTTTATTTTATGCCTTTGGAAAATTCAGCAGGTTAGTTCCGCTACAATAGTTTATTGATAACACAATGAATAATGATGTCATAATGTAAAGTAATATTATAAAATAAACTGTTCTTTATATTCTATTTCCTTAACACTTCACATAAACACTACAGAGCGTCCTAACATTTTATGTTGACTTTGTTGGCAATTTATTAGGACAGTGGTTCTCAAACTGGGGGCTGTGAGATGGTGCCAGGGGGACTCAATTTTTATGACATTTTATAAAATATATAAATTTATCATGAAATCTGTGTAATTAAACCTAAAAAAAATATAAGGATACTAACCAACAGCACCACTTTGTATAATTTAATATGTTTTGTTTTGTTTAATTAAATTTTAAGTTTTAGAACTGTTTTTTGTCAAAAAATATATTTGGGGGGTGCAAAAAATGTGCTGTACACAAGGGGGGCCGCACACTGAAAAACTTTGAGAACCACTGGCTTATGACAACTAAAATAGAAACAAATGCGACAACTGTTACAATGCATTAAGTTAAATAAATCTGTAAAATGTATGTAGATAAATATAAAAACAATTTGGATTTGGTTAAATGGGTAACTCATTACAATAAGGTTGTGTTAGTAAACATTAGTAAATGCATTAACTAACATGAACAATAAAGTTTTTCAACATTTATTAGTTCTTATTAATGTTAGTTAATGTCAATTCAAGTTAGTTTATGATGCATTAACTAATGTAAAATGTTTGATTTTTTAAAAATTTATTTAGTAAATGCCAAAATTAACATGAACTAAGATTAATAAAATACTGTATAAATATTATTCATTTGTTAGTTAATGTTAGCTAAGTAACAAATACAACCTTATTGTAGTGTTACTGGTAAATGTGAAAAGTTTGTATTTAAAATCCTCAATCATATTGACATCGATTATTGATCTTATAAATCTGAGCTTTGTTTGTAACATTGAAATATCTTCTGAATGTCTAAAGGAAATTTCTGGGTTATTTTCTCAGATGCAGAAGACTTAAGAAATTTTTTTTCTCATGTCTAAATACCTGATATTTTTCTTATGCACTCTCAGAAAAAATGTACAAAAGCCAATCGGGAGGGTTCCCTTTCAAAAAGTACACATTTGTAAAGCGTGCATTTTAGCACATATTTTGGTACATCATAGGTATATATTTTTACCGACATTATGCATATAAGCACCTTTTGAAAGGGTACCATCCCAGTGACACTTTTGTACCTTTTCTGATGGTGTGGGTTGAATGAACCCTTGGCACATTCTGTGAGATTAGTACACAATACAGACACACACAATTACACACAGATACAGATTCAGAAATTTTCTGGCAAATCTTTAATATAACCACCTGCTTATTACATCAATGTTTGTCACATAGAGATCTGAATGTGAGTGTTTTGAAATGAGCGTTCCTGTGTGTAAAATGATCTTTATTTACCATAGATATGTGCTGATTCCTGGCCTTCATCAGAGAAAGAGAAATATCAGAGAAAAGAAGACAATAATGAAGATGTTGATAGATTCATTAAAACAAACTATTTCTGAATGTCAGTTTTTTGTCATAGTGCATAATTATGTCATATTTTGATAAACAGAAATGTAAACGTTCACATGAAATCAATGGGATCTAAACATACTTTAAAGACAATAAAATGCGAGTTTGTATTTCAGTACATGCACTGCAAAAAAATGATTTTCAAGAAAAAAATTCTTAGTATTTTTGTCTTGTTTTCAGTAAAAGTATCTAAAAATTCTTAAATTAAGATGCTTTTTCTTGATGAGCAAAACGAACCAAGAAAATAATTCTAGTTTTTAGACCCAAAAAATCTAATTTAAGTTATTTTGTGCATAAAACAAGCAAAAAAAAATCTGCCAATAGGTTAAGCATTTTTTGTGGAATTTTCTTGAATTTAGTGTTTACGAAAAATGTTCAAGATATTTTTGCTTACCCCATTGGCTGATTTTTTTGCTTGTTTTATGCACAAAATCATTTAAATTTTCACACTTATTTTCTTGGGTCGTTTTGCTCATCAAGAAAAAGCATCTTAATTTAAGAATTTTTAAATATTTTTACTGAAAACCAAACTAGACAAAAATACAAAGATTTTTTTTCTTGAAAATAATTTTTTTGCAGTGTGTTTGCCTCTATAGTCACATTTTGTACAGTAGTTAAAAAGAGTAATTAGTTATGTCCTTGAAACCTCTTTGAAACATTAAAGATGGGCTCTTTAGACAAGCACATGCTGTCAAACGCAAACAGACGCACAAAGACTTGCATGAAAAATCGGAAAAACCTTCTGTTGTTTTTACTCCTTGTCTGTTTACTCTTAAACTGATGAAGGTCTTAAGAATCAACCTCAATCATTCACTATATAATAAACTGAACGAATGCAATATAGCAAAGTCAATAAAATCAATAAATACAATCTTAATGTGTCCGTGTATGGCCAAGTCCCATGCAAATAAACAACGTGGACATATCAAATTTTTGCAAACCATTTTTTTAAACGTTTGCCCTTACTGCATATTAAAAAATTATGTATTATTGTAAAGCTGTCACTGAGACGGTACCATATAGGTTCCTTTGATGTACTAATACTGTATGCATCCTTTAGATACAAAGGTGTACTTTTTAAAAGGGTACCACCCCAGTGAAAGCTTTTACACTTTTTGTAGTGTAGTGTGATATACTTTAGCTAATTCTTTTAAGGTTTAAGTAATGTAATAAGGCTGATTCTTTCATATAAAACTATATGTAATGTTACACGCAATCTAATACTAATGCAGTTTTTGGTCACACGGTCCAAACATGAAGTCAAGCAAGAGAGATTAACTGAAGTGTCTAACGTGACCAAACTATCATTGTGGTTTTCAGTATATAAATGATATGTAGTAGCTAGTTTTTGTTAACCAGCTTTAGCCAGCACACAGTAACGAATATAACTAAAAGAATGAGAGAGCAACACTCACTGCCTCCACTTCTGCCGGGTCGTACCACACATTGATGTAAGGATGCTGCAGGGCCTCGTCCACTGATATCCGCTTGGCCGGATCAATGATCAGCATCTTAGACAACAGATCTCTAGCCTGACTTGCTGTTTGACATAAGGAGACAAGAGGTTTGACCGGTCAAACAAACAAAATCAAATGCCTATGCACAGCCCAAGTGCATTTAAAAAGCCATGTAAAGGTAAATCATCATGTTTGATGTTTATGTTGCACGTGTTTGAGGAATACAGTGCACACTTCTCACAAATGATTGTCACAATCGATATATTTCATCTTCTTGTTTGTTCTTTTGCAAGGGCACTGAAAACATCCCATGCTTTTCCTACTCACGTTCTCATCTTTCCATCGTCTCTTCCTCTAAAAATCCATACACACATCACATTCCCACACTTTCTTGCTCTATAAATAGTGTCAGATAGTCAGACTCTGTCTTGCTTTCAATATCTTATCTCTCTTCTATGCCACTCACTGGACTACTTTAAAATGGCCGATGCTGATTTCTGCTGACCACCAAGTTTCCCTCTCTCTCTCTCAAATCTATTTTCAATTCAAATGAGCTTTATTGGCATAACTGTAAATGGTACAATTTTGCCAAAGCATTAAATATGGATTATATATAATAATAATTAATAAATAAAACTGATATCTAAATGTCAAATGTCTAAAGGTGGTCGATCCTTTTTCTACTTAGTCCCTAAGCTATGGAATGATTTACCAAAAAACTTTCGAGAATCTGACACAGTCAATCAATTTAAGTCTAAACTAAAGACATTTCTATTTAACAAAGCATTCATTTGTCTAGTAAATGTACTTATCACCCAATGGTTAGCTTGTCCAAAACAAAGCATTTACATAATTTGTCTGGGTAATATACTTATGCCGCAATAGTTAGCCTGTCTTATATAACATGTGAACGGCCCTATATGTTAATAGGATTTTGTTTCTCTCTCTCCCTGTCTCATCCTCAATCCCAAGGACAATGAGACAAACATATATATATATATCAGTCTGGCTTTCTCTCAAGGTTTTTTCCCTCCTATGATTTTTCCCCTCCTGACTAAAAAAGCCAGGAAGGTTTTTCTCCTAGCAGGTTTTTTCAACCCCTGGGGAGTCATCTGACATTGACTTACCTCTTCTATACGTTACATTATTACTACGCTCGCTAGTACAGTTTAATCTTGCCGCTGTATTCTGCTGCTTATTTTGTCCATACATTTTTCTGTGTTTTGTCTTGCATCTACACTGTAAAAAAATTCCGTAGAAATTACAATGTAATTGCAGCTGGGTTGGCGGTAATTTACAGTATATTTAAATTTATGTTATTTACTGGCAAGAGTTGGTTTAAAGTTTAATAAATTTTAAATATTACCAAGTCTTTATCTTTACAGAATAAAACTATACAATAACAGCCTCATGCAAAGCATTCTGGGAACCAGAAATCATCATCAACCTTTTTCTGTTTTTTGCTTCAGATTTTGTTTCCCAGAATGTTTTGCTTGATGCTGTTTTTTTAGTTTTACTCTGTAAAGACAAAGACTTGTAAATGTTAAATGTTCATTTAACTTTGAACAAAATGTTGCCAGTAAATAACATAAATTTAAATATACGGTAAGTTACCGGCAACCCAGCTTCAATTTCTACGGATTTTTTTTTTACAGTGAGCTTCTTTGAAACAATTAACAATTGTGAAAACCGCTATATAAATAAAATTGAATTGAATATAAAAAAGAAGCAAGCAACAAAAGGTAAACAATAGAAAACAGTTATAAGGGGAAAGGTGGGTTACATTGACTTAATTTGAGTCAATGTAATTTATCATTATAATTTGATTTACTGGCCCGACAGTTTATGTGTACAGTACCAAATGTAAGCCAAAATGTATATAAAATATAATAACATGCAAAATATATAATGTTATATACAAAAAAGTACAACAACAATAGTCCACAATACCAATACTAAAACTGATACTAAAATTAAAACTGTATTATTATATATTTACTGTAAAGCTGCTTTGAATTAATGCAAAACTGAAAAAGCTATAGAAATAAATTTGAGTTGAATTAAAATAAATAAATAAATAAAAGAAATAAATGAAAGGATTATTGTGAAAGGAATCTTTTTTTAAACACACGAATGAGTAGATATGGAATGTATTTTTTTTTATAACATCATATCAGATAAGAGTAATAAACATTGGATAATATCAAACTGAAAACATGACTACACGTCAAGTCTGTGTTTGGAGTGTTGGGTTAAATTAACCCAGAAAATATTTTTATTTGACCCAACAATGGGTTAAAACAACCGAGCATAGATTAAATTACAACAATTGGGTTCATCCCTTTTTGACCCAATGCTGGATTGAAAATAACAAAGCATTTTTTTTTAGTATATAATGTACTGCATATGCCAATGATCTCTTTCTCTCTCTTTACTTAACATGGTAATTTGTGGTAACTGATTTGCATTTGCATTACTGTGATAGACAGGGCTCATACCTGCTGTACCTGACAGCAGGAGGTTTAACGCTCATTTTTTCTTCTCATATCCAACCGATGTATCCTCAGTCACACGGCAGCGTTCTGATTGTCTCACTTCCCTTTGTTTCCACAAGCAGCATTAAAATACATACTTCAGCATCTGTCTGTGATGTGTGTTCACTGGGAATAAACTCCACCGGCAATTTTCATGTCAAAAGCTCATAATTCTCCTTCACCGACCCCTGAAGAATGACTTCAGGTTTGAGCATAATTCATGAAATGTCTCTCAATTTTGCAAATGGGATGGGAATTGCTGCCTGATTCTTGCAGGCAAACAATCATGAAAATAGCACAAATACATGAACTGAAATGTGTACTCTGGTGGCTTGATTTACTTCATTCGTAGTAATTTATTCATTATCCTGCTGGTAATTCATTATTCTGTAATTTTAGAGTGAATCTCACAAAACAGTGAAGCTTCCTTTCAAAAATGTAACTGAATTCTTAATCATTTTGTTATTATTAAAATGAGAATATTTTAAATATCATTAACACAAATGTATCTTACATTTAAAACATCATGGGCCCTATTTTTAGGATCTAAGCGCATGGTCCAAAGCGCACATGCACAGTCTAAAAGGACGTGTCCGAATCCACTTTTGTTAATTTAACTTCCTGGAAAATGGTTTGTGCGCCTAGCACACAGTCTAAAAGGGTTGTTCATATTCTTGTAATGAGTAATGGGGGTGTTTTGGGCGTAACATGCAATAAATCAAAATAATACTAATAAATGATTAATATTAATAGATCTTCACTGTCAGAAAAAGATTGTCAAAAAGTCATCCCTAGCTGTCACCTCTTAAAAAATGTCCTAATATGTACCATTCAGGTACAGATATGGATATATTTGGTGCCATTATGTACCTTTAAGGTACTAATATGAACTCTTTAGGTCCAGATATGTACTTTTTGAAAGGGTACTGCCACAGTGACAACTAGGGCCCATTTTTTCTGACAATGTATATCACACAGCTTTTCCAGTCATAGTAATGGTATTTGGTATAAAAACTAGGATATGATTTATTATGTGCTTTATTTTGTGCAGTTATGTAAATGAACTTAATTATTTACATTAGCATTAACCCTTTATCTTACCTTTGAGTTTGTTGTGCTCTGAGTCTGCAGGGAAGAGGCAATCAGGAAAGAGTTTCGGAAAAGTCAAGCCAGCGTATTTTGGCCTATTTTCCACGTAGTTACGCACAGTCGGCTGCAGTTTCTTCATGAACTCAGGAGAGGGTGTGCCAAGCTGCTCTATAACCTTATTCCATTGGTCGATATCTGGATGGGCGTGGAGTCAAGGAAAAATGCCTACATACTGTATAAGGGAAAATTTTATCTGGCAGGCGAAATTAAATAAATAAATAAAGTAGGATTTTTCAATTACAATTGTAGATAGTGACTAAGCCGCCAATGAAGTATAAAATGAAGATTTGTTGTTAGTCTTACACAATTACACCAAATAAACCAAATTAATTTTCAATTAGCAGTGTGATTCAACAAATGCCATCGGTAATGAAACACAATTTGATTATACCTGCGCTTCAGTAATAAGGGCCGGAGCAGTAAAAATTAAAGCACTCAGAGGGGTCTTAATAAACCCCTAAATAGAAAAAGTGATTTTGTTGCCCAATAAAACTGAATGGGAAAGAAACCAAATGGTAGAACATAATTCCAGAATACCAGAATAGCCATTACTAAAATTAGAAATTTCATAACATAATTTCACATACAGTATGTGAATCTCAATATAACTGTCCATCAATTGTTTCTGAGATTAATTTGAGTCGTGTTTGCTGTCATGCTCATATGTATTTTTACAGTAGCTATCAGTGATGCACGTGTTGATCCAAAATGAGCGGATGCCTGCGGTCACCCACGGTTACGAGTCATCCAAAAATATTTGTAATTATATGCGGGTCGCGGTTGGTCGGGTCATTTGAAATAAAGATGGCAATTGAATATTTTAAACAATTACTACTTTTAAAAAATGCAGGCCAGGAAGTGGGTCGGGTACAATTTTTTTTGCGGTCGGAGTTGCGGGGGGTAAGTTGAAAACGTTGGTCGAGGGCGGGTTGTTTATACATTGACCTGCGCATCACTGGACTTGCCAGCTTTATCATCCCATTGCATTCTTATTAATGTAAAGCTGCTTTGAAAGAATTAAACAATTTAAATATTAATTATTAATTATAATTAAAAAAAAATGAAAAAGACTAATCATAAGTTTAATGTGATGGTCCAATTTGTGCCTAAAACAATCAAAAAAATCTGCCAATGGAACAACACATTTTTTGCTGAATTTTTCTTGTATTAAGTAAATTCAAGAAAAAAAATTCTTATTCCATTGGCAGATTGTTTTACTTGTTTTAAGTACAAATTCTCTTAAATTTGATATGTTTTGTCTAAAAACTAGAGTTATTTTTTTAGGTAATTTGCTCATCAAGAAAATACATCTTTTTTTAAGAATTTTTAGATATTTCTACTGAAAACAAGTAAAAAAATACTAAGTAAGAAAATCTTTTTTTGCATGCACTTTACTCATTACATTAGTATTAAACACATTTGACTCTCTTTCGCTGCAAAACCCTCTTAGTGCTCGTGTCCACAGGTGATATTGTTGTATGTCTAATACTGTTGACAGACCCCTCCCATGCTGCGAATTTCACACAAAATTCACACGTCTGCAAAATTGCCCCTTGTTGTAAACAAGCAATCACACAAAACAAACAAAAACGTTTCCTCTTCCTCTGAGTCAGATTGATAATACAAACATGCCTCCATTTACTGACTGCTCTGTTGTGTTTCCAAAGATTGCAGACAAGGTCATTCAAACAAACCAGCAATTATCAGACCATAGAAGGGATACACAACATCACATACAAATATACAGACCACTGCCCAACCCAACACATTTACCATCACAACCCATCACATACTCTGAGGTTCAGATATGAGTATTCAAATATCCCAGTTATTTAAAAAAGTATTTCAGTACTTTACATTAAATATTCAATTTTGATATAATATGGGAGACTCATGGTCTTCACTCTGGTTATCACCAAAGTGTAGCGATAGGAAACTGGGTAGGCTTCCGAAGAAATGGGTTGGAGAGAGATACGGCTCTTCATTGTTAGTGTTTAAGCAAATGGTTTATAGCAGAACGGTCTGTGATGGGCTGGCGAGGGTGAATGGATCCTGAAGATGTAATAGATGTCTCTCTGGGTGCCTAGCAACAGGGGGAGGGATGAATGTTGTCATGGTAGCCCAGTTGGCCTTGGGGAATCACATGACTGGTTTTGCTCCCCAGGCTTCCCAACATTCCCACAAAAGGGGGGTCTTTGGTTCAAAGGGCCATCACAGACACATTACATCATCCTGGAGAAACGACCCGCCTCCCAAAAAAACACAAAACCACCCTCGTGTACCTCTCATGCGATTTTACAGTTAAAGAAGCCAAATATACTATAAGGACTGCTTGGGGGTTTAAAATAAAACAGGTTTTAATTTTTGTGATTAAATGCTATCACAACTCTAAATATTCCTAAACAAAACTCACTACAAGTAGTTTCCTTTTGGGTTGTTTCAACCCATTGTTCGGTCAAATATGAAACTTTTTTACACCCTCAGAATAAAAGTTACAAAAGTGGTACTAAAAGCCGCACTTGTACTTATTTTTATTTATTTGGTGATTCATTAATTTACTGTCCTCTGATTTATTGGATCCACAATACATGTAACTATGATACTTTGGCAGAAATTTTAATTATCATGGCACATTTTTAAAAGGTTTCTGCAGTATCGGAAACAATGGCAGGATTTTAATTCAACCCCGAGAGAAGTGTGAAGAAATAACAGACAGCAGGGCAGGATACGATCGGTGCCTGGAAATAGCACTGCTCCTCTTATAACTTCTCCAAAGATACAGCCTACAGACCACATGTCCACTACACAACACACATACAGTATACAAAACACGAGTCAGACATATACACTATATCCTATTAAAGTACACGCTACTCTACATCTTAATATTAAAGCTCTATAAGGGCTGCATTTACATTGCAAGTGACTCAATTACGATTTTTTTTCGCTTATGTCATGTGGCACAGATCGGATAAGACCAACAAAAGTTTTAAGCAGGAAAAAAGTGCATAGATTCCAATATTCTCCGATCGGTTTATGTGGAAATAAATTGGAAATGATTTGGATTAGCATTCGCGTCCACTATGTAAACAGACAGATAGGATATCCCCATGTCAAGACGTGTTGTGCGTCATTGAAAATGCGATGCTAGCAAATGATGTCAACTCAGATGGACACCACCCGTGATCCTCACATGACTCTCCTTAGCAGTGCAATGGAGGGCAACGCTTTACTTAGTGGAGTTATGTTGAAGTTTTATGTCTTGTTACAGAAATAGAGCTATATAATCGTGTATAATTATTTTGTCTGTGTCCTTTGCATATCGCGACATTTTACTCCCTTTGGGATTTAATCTGTTTCGGGTCATTTACCTTTGTTTACCGGGTGTTTAGTGTAAATGCAGATATCTTATGTGAGTCGCTTTTAACTCTTTTTCCGCCAGAGTTTTTTTTTTTTTAATTGCCAGCCAGCGCCAGCATTTTTTATTGATTTTTGAATAGTTGCCAGCCAGCAAAGTTTCACAAAATGCCTTCAAGGAAAATTTCTTCTAAAAATTATATAAAAATACAAATATATAAAATGAAAGAACAGACTTTCTGCTTTCAAACAAAATATAAACAAACAAACAAAATGGGAAAAAAACTTTTAATCTTATCTATACTTTTTCTCTGCTTAAATATGTTTTTTTTTCTTAAAAAATATTTTTTTAACAAAAAGCTGAAATAATTGAATTTTTGTGAAGGAATTATTATTAGTAAAAAAAAATGTGCTTCATTTTTTATAAATTGTGTAAGTGTGCCATCTAGTGGATACTCGCTGTATTACAGATTAACATAAAAACTCATCAGGAACAAGTTTTTTTCATGCAAATGTTTTCTCTTAATTTACAAGACAACTCATCAATGGCAGGGAAAGAGTCAAATGTATAAACTTACAATATGAAATGAAAGAACAGACCCTCTGCTTTAAAAAAAATAAATGATTAATAAAAATGTTTTATCCTACCTACATTTGTTCTCTTTTTATCACCTCTCAAATATGGGTAGTTTTTCTCAAAAATACCAAATTTTGAGCAAAAAGCTGAGATAACTTTTCTAAAGAATGTTTTTAGCACCTTGTAGCCACGTATGGTGTTCCTAATAATCCTTTAGGTGATTGTATGTCTAAAGACTGTTTCTCCGCTTAAAAAAACATTATTCCTCAATTCCTAATTCTGCACAATTTTAAATCTCACATCACTTGTGAAATCACTTTGGTACCCAGAAAAATACAATCCTTCACCTTCATGTATTAAATATATTCTCATTTATTATTAAACAGGGTGATCCTTACAGTCATCTCTCTGTTAGGAATCTAAAACAGGTGAGCAGAACGTGATCGTGAACAAAGAGAATCAAGGGCAGACTGTGTCAAAGCCGAAAACTTTCAGACCATCGCCAAAAGATGCAACCACAAACAAAAACACTTTATTCAACAGCTCAATTGTTTGTGTCTGGCTTTGGTAAATTCTTTTAAATGTTAAGTATGTATTAGGTATTGATGAGACAGCGCAGTAAAGTTCATTCAGCCATGTGTTAATGACTTTTTAATAACTCTAAATCCCAAATAAGCCGACTCGGTCTTCAGCATCGATATCTAAAGTGCAGATTTAAATCGGAGAAAAGGTTGAGCTGAGCAACGAGCGCTGGGTAATAATACTGTTCCCTTTTGAATCAAACCAGAATTCAGAAGAAAAGTCAATATTTTTTGATGCCAGGACTTATAATAAGCTGTTGGTTTATGTTCAGAAGAAATGGGAATCGAAAAGGTCGATTGCCAAAAATCTTGGGAGTGATATTTTATCAGTCTGAACTGTGAGGCTCCAGCACAAATCTATCTTTGCCTTCTAACTGAAAAGGAAGATGAATGTTGGTTTTGTGCACCTCAGGCTTGCACCACAGCAAAAATAACTTTCTATTAAGATCATGTGATACAAGACTGTGTGAGCTCCGATAATCCTAAACTCTCTGATGTTTTAATCGACAAAACGTTTGAAACAGGCTCGGTTTTGTGCTCTTTAGAAGTTCAAAAGTCCCAAAAAAACATGGCTAAATGAAAAGAAACATCCTTGGTTTCATCCCCAGGATAGTCTAGAAGTCATAAAACAAACTTTACACTTTCAGATATAAAATGTAACAGTAACAGTTACCACACAATACAAATAATAAAGCAAAAATATGAATCAATGCAACTTTAATGAAGTAATCACCTTTCACTGGAAAAAATAGTCCCTAACCGACAGCAACAGAATGATGCACATAATGTTTATGGCAAGGGTGTTAATATGTTAATATGTTTACGCTAAGGGTGCTGTGATACAGCGAATTGTCTGGTGCAACAGTCGTAGCTGTGTTTTATCAAAAATAAAGCACAGCCATTGACCAATTAGAATCAAGGACTGCAATTAACTGTTTATATAGACGGTTTCATTGGACGGAGCAAGAGCTAGTCGCGGTTACGCGTCTTGAAGAAACTAAACTTCCAGTCTCGGATGTTCTGGCTAGTTGCTTAAAGGCGCTCTAAGCGAATCTGTGACGTTACTTTTTGTTGATGTTTGAACTGTTTTCAAACAAACGGAGCATAGCTAACTCCTACCCGTCCCCCTCCCTTCCGTGCTTTCATGAATGCGCCTAACCCCCACCCCCAAATCCTTCTTGTCGTCTATTTGGTGGAACACTTTGTTATCGTTTCTGGTGGTAGGTTTGGCCAATTTGTTTTTATTGCAGTTTTTGAAGCCTAGGCTGTCTACAGAGATCGCGTTTTTTACATTTTGATCAGCGGACAAGCAGCAAGCAGATAGTGAGGAGATGTTTGCTGTATGTAACAAAAAAGGTTTTATGGTCTAAAACGCGTGAATTCGCTTAGAGCACCTTTAACTGAACTCTGGAACAAATACTTAGTCAAAAAAATAGGTTTCCGAAAGACAAAGGGGAGATGGCGATCATGGATCACCGCTTTGTGAAGGGAGGTTTGCAGCCAATCCATTTGTTTATGTTGTTACTGCTGAAACCGGCTATACCATGTGCACATCTGTTAGAAGTTTGCACTAAGAGAAAAATGTGTGTGAATTAGGTGGAGACCGGTGGTTATATTAGATATAAAAACCTATGGGTTAAAGAAACTACAGTCTTTGTTACTTAGATATGCCTGAGCAGATGAATACTGGTCTGGTCTGGTCAAGACTCATGTGGACCACAAAATCATGACATCAATCTATTAGCCCACTTATAAGCTTAATGAAATATTATGTAGAATGTATTCTCCATTATCCTTAAAAGACTAGTTCACCCAATAACATAAATGTAAAAGGACTAAGTTTTTAAAATGTTATCTAGTGATCACTGATATGTGACCCTGGACAACAAAACCAGTCATAAGTTGCACGGGTATATTTGTAGCATTAGCCAACAATACATTGTATGGGTCAAAATGATCAAAGATCTTGTTCCATGAAGATATTTTGTAAACTTAGCATCATAAATATAAAAAATTTTTGCACCCTACTGTTTCAGATTTTTAAATAGTTGTATCTCAGCCAAATATTGTCCTATCCTAACAAGCTTAACTCTTTCCACACCATTGACAAGTTATCTCGTCAATTAAAGGGACATTCTATTTTTTTGAAAATATGCTCATTTTCTAGTTCCCCTACAGTTACACATTTAATTCTAACCGTTTTGGAATCCATACAGCTGATCTCTGGGTCTGGAGCTAGCACTTTTAGCATAGCTTAGCATAATCCATTGACTCTGACCAGACCACCAGCATCGCGCTCAAAACTAACCAAAGAGTTTTGATATTTATCCTATTTAAAACTTGACTCTTCTGTAGTTACATCGTGTACTAAGACGGACGAAAACTTAAAAGTTGTAATTTTCTAGGCAGATATGGCTAGGAAGTATACTCTCAAACTGGCGTAATAATCAAGGACTTTGCTGCTGTAACATGGCTCCAGCAGGCGTAGTGATATTACGCACTGCCCGAAAATTGTCCCCTGCTATTGAAAGTAAACAAGGGGACTATTTTCGGGCAGTGCGTTTAATCTTAGCTTTTAATTTTCCGTCAGTCTTAGTACACGATGTAACTACAGAAGAGTCAAGTTTTAAATAAAAAAATATCAAAACTCTTGCCGCATTTTTTAGCGCAATGCTAATGGTCTAATCAGATTCAATGGATTATGTTAAGCTATGCTAAAAGTGCTAGCGCCAGACCTAGAGATCAGCTGCATGGATTCCAAAACGGTAAGAATTAAATGTTTAACTCTAGGGGAGCTGGAAAATGAGCATATTTTCAAGAAAAATGGAATGTCCCTTTAAGAGAAAACATTTGCATAAAAAATGTGTTTCTGAAGATTTTTTATTTTAATCTGCAATACCACGATTATCCACTAGATGATCCACTTACCCAATTTATGAAAAACTGAAGCCAAAACGTTATTTACTAATTTTAAACTCTTCGTTCTGAATCTGATCTCTAACAACATTTACAAAAATGCATTATTTCAGCTTTTTGCAAAAAAATAAAATTTAAGAAAAATACCCATATTTAAGAGTTTATAAGCAGAGAAAAAAATATGGAGAAAAATTTCCTGGAAAAAATTCCTGGAAGGCATTTTGTAAACTTTTGGGAAAATCACAAAAATGCTGGCGGGCAACTTTTCAAAAAATGGCTGGCGGGGAATGAGTTAAGCTTTATTGAGGTTTTGAATGACTCATAAATCTCAATTTAAAAAAATTTACCCTTATGACTGGTTTTATTGTCCACGATCACTTTATAAGTGAAACTTCTTATTGGCTTGAAAAATAATTTATGAAGGATACAGTCCCTGCCGGGAAAGAGGATTTTGTGGCGCACCATTTCTCCCATGATGCAACCAACTGACCAAATATCCACTGCAGGCACAGAAGCAGAAATGAAAGCGAAAGAAAAGCAGAGGTTAGCATTAGTACACATACATCATCAGTCATGGAGAGAGAGAGAGAGAAAGATACATAGAGAGAGAGAGAGAGAGAGAGAGAGAGAGAGAGAGAGGGAGAAGAGAGATGTACCGTAAGTATTGTACTCAATATATTTCATAAGAGTCTATATTATGTCTATACTGCTGTGATGTATTTGCCGTAAAGTTGCATTGCATCAATCCAAATATGTTAACTCTTACTAATGATATCTGTGGTATCTGCCATGCATACAATTGGACAAATTATTATTTCACAACTGTTCAGAGTTTAGAGTTGGTGGCAGACCTCGGGGAGGACATATCTGACAGAAAATCCATAGCCTGACCTCTCTCTCTATCTCTCTTATACTCTTATATAAACCGCAGGACTCTGCCCCTTGATGTATTAATGAAAGTCATTTGTATTGTTAAGCAGTAGAAGCTGTTAGTGTTTCAACAAATTAAGTGCAGGTTAGCAGGAAATCTAAATAGTGATGGCATTGTTAATCTTCTCAACTTCAAAGCTGAAAAGACAACGTTTACTTTACCTGAGTTTTTCAATGCTGCATTACATATGCAAGAAGTCCCATATACAACAAAAGTACTGTGATATACTTTAGCATTTGGGTCAATGTCGTGACGTAAATTAAATGTAAAAGGGTTAAAATGTTAAAATAAATTTGCAGATTAGTTGCATACATTCTCTTTTTTGAGGACCAAGGCTAAAATTTCTGGTTTTATTACATTTTGAAAGAATATTTGGGGGATAATTGCAAAAATGTCAATGTGGTGTAACCGGTCTTTATCAACTGGTGTAACTAGTATTTTTTCCTGGTTAAAAAAATCCAAATAAATTTGCAGATTACTTGCATACATTCTCTTTTCTAAAACCAAGTCTAAAATGTCTGGTTTTATTACATTTTGAAAGAAAATTTGGGGGATTATTGGAAAAATATCAATGTGGTGTAACCGGTCTGTGTCAATTGGTGTAACTAGTATTTTTTCTGTTTTTTCTGGTTAAAAATTCAAAATAAATTTGCAGATTACTTGCATAAATTCTCTTTTTTAAAACCAAGTCTAAAATTTCTGGTTTTATTACATTTTGAAGGAATATTTGGGGGATAATTGGAAAAATGTCAATGTGGTGTAACCGGTCTGTGTCAATTCGTGTAACTATATATTTTTTGTTTTTTCTGGTTAAAATTTCAAAATAAATTTGCAGATTAGTTGCATACATTCTCTTTTTTGAGGAACAAGGCTAAAATTTCTGGTTTTATTACATTTTGAAAGAATATTTGGGGAATAATTACAAAAATGTCAATGTGGTGTAACCGGTCTTTGTCAACTGGTGTAACTAGTATTTTTTCTGGTTAAAAAAAATCCAAATAAATTTGCAGATTACTTGCATACATTCTCTTTTCTAAAACCAAGTCTAAAATGTCTGGTTTTATTACATTTTGAAAGAAAATTTGGGGGATAATTGGAAAAATATCAATGTGGTGTAACCGGTCTGTGTCAATTGGTGTAACTAGTATTTTTTCAGTTTTTTTCTGGTTAAAAATTCAAAATAAATTTGCAGATTAGTTGCATACATTCTCTTTTTTAAAACCAAGTCTAAAATTTCTGTTTTTTTTTTTTGCATTTTGAAAGAATATTTGGGGGATAATTGGAAAAATGTCAATGTGGTGTAACCGGTCTGTGTCAATTCGTGTAACTATTTTTTTCTGGTTAAAATTTCAAAATAAATTTGCAGATTACTTGCATACATTCTCCTTTTTGAGGACCAAGTCTAAAATTTCTGGTTTTATTACATTTTGAAAGAAAATTTGGGGGATTATTGGAAAAATATCAATGTGGTGTAACCGGTCTGTGTCAATTGGTGTAACTAGTATTTTTTCTGTTTTTTCTGGTTAAAAATTCAAAATAAATTTGCAGATTACTTGCATAAATTCTCTTTTTTAAAACCAAGTCTAAAATTTCTGGTTTTATTACATTTTGAAGGAATATTTGGGGGATAATTGGAAAAATGTCAATGTGGTGTAACCGGTCTGTGTCAATTCGTGTAACTATATATTTTTTGTTTTTTCTGGTTAAAATTTCAAAATAAATTTGCAGATTAGTTGCATACATTCTCTTTTTTGAGGAACAAGGCTAAAATTTCTGGTTTTATTACATTTTGAAAGAATATTTGGGGAATAATTACAAAAATGTCAATGTGGTGTAACCGGTCTTTGTCAACTGGTGTAACTAGTATTTTTTCTGGTTAAAAAAAATCCAAATAAATTTGCAGATTACTTGCATACATTCTCTTTTCTAAAACCAAGTCTAAAATGTCTGGTTTTATTACATTTTGAAAGAAAATTTGGGGGATAATTGGAAAAATATCAATGTGGTGTAACCGGTCTGTGTCAATTGGTGTAACTAGTATTTTTTCAGTTTTTTTCTGGTTAAAAATTCAAAATAAATTTGCAGATTAGTTGCATACATTCTCTTTTTTAAAACCAAGTCTAAAATTTCTGTTTTTTTTTTTTGCATTTTGAAAGAATATTTGGGGGATAATTGGAAAAATGTCAATGTGGTGTAACCGGTCTGTGTCAATTCGTGTAACTATTTTTTTCTGGTTAAAATTTCAAAATAAATTTGCAGATTACTTGCATACATTCTCCTTTTTGAGGACCAAGTCTAAAATTTCTGTGTTTATTACATTTTAAAAGAATATTTGGGGGATAATTGCAAAAATGTCAATGTGGTGTAACCGGTCTGTGTCAATTGGTGTAACTAGTATTTTTTTTTTAATTAAAATATAAATATATTCATATTCAATAAAATATAATCATCTAGTTTAGTGTAATATGTTTTTTTTTACATACATTTTTACAACATTTGTCAAAGATTATTTAAAAACAGAACTGTTTTAAGCATATGTCAGGGTAAATATTACAAAAGCGCATTAAAATTTACATTTAGAAATAACTAATAAAATTATATTTTAAAAAGTTTTTTATGATGATTAAGCTTACATGCCATCAAGGCAGATTAAATATTTATTATTTCTCATTCTTTGGCGCAATTGGTGCTTACATCATTTGATATTTTCAGGTCCATTCAATCTTAACTTTCATGAAAATGGTGCAAATGTCATTTTTTATTGCATAAAATTAACATAAATACACTGTGCATTGAAATAAACCTAATGCGTGCTTTTAAGACACGTTTTTTACTAAATTTCTCATCTTGCCAAACCGTTTTTGTCACTGACCCATTTACAAGAGTAAACTGTAGTACATTTTCTAGATTATTCTATTCTATTCAACCCTACCATAGTAAATGCTGAAGTATAGGCTACTTCAGTTTATTAATTGAGTGTCTTACGAGCATTTTGTGAATGTGAGCGTCTCTTTTAACATAAACCCATTTGACGCGTATGCAGCAGACACTTATTAAGACTCATGATGCACATGGTTTACATGATGCAACGAACACATATTTTGAATTTGCGCCCCTCAGAAGAGAAGTCACTGGCCGCCACTTGGAAATGCTATAATATACTACAGTATACTATAGTAAATATGCATATAGTAAAATACGACTGTGTTTGGTTTACCGTTTTCCTTATAGCCCATGCCCAGAATGACTTCTGGAGCCCTGTAGTATCGCGTCACCACGTAAGGTGTCATCATAAAGCTAGTGCCCGCAGTCCTCGCCAGCCCAAAGTCCAAGATCTTCAGTGTACAATCAGATTTCACCACAATATTGCTAGGTTTCAGATCCTTGAAGAGAAACCAGAGACATGGTGAAATGACAAATACTCAACTTCTTTATTATTTAAATAAATAGATGTGTCATATAAGCATGAGATCGACTTTTAACAGAAGAAAAGCAACCATTTCTAATATTAAAGTTTTATTAAAGATAAAGGAGGTCACGTTTTAGTTGAACAATACAGCTTAAGATTATAAACAACTACTTTGCATAAGCATGACAACTCTTTTAGCACAAACTCACTTTAAGTGTGAACACATTTATGGTGTGTGTGTCTTACCCTGTGTATGATACCAGCTGAATGCAGGTGTTTGATTCCACAAAGCATCTGATAGAGAAGATAGGACATTCGTTCATGGTCCAACTCCATTTGAATCACCTGGCAAAGGTTTGCATCCATCAACTCCATAACCAGATATCTGTCGGAGAAAGCTCATTATTCACCATTGTGCCTGAAAGATTGTTGACTTTCACTATCTCTGTCCTTTTGATTCCTTTTATTTTCATCGGCACGGGTTCATTCATGGACTCTTCATGTGCAATAGAGCCCACTGTGGATCAATGTGGATCTTTACGACCCCTTGTGCTCAGACAATTGTTGGCGATTGACGGCAGACAACAGGTCGTTGAATGTGACTGCTAGCAATGTCAATGATAGTGCTTGAAGCAGCACCACACATTTTATAGATAAAATGTCACATCTTAATTTCTTCTTTAATGACATCGAACCTCAATAAAAAGTGTACACACTGATGAATGTATATACAAATGAAAAGGCTATTTGACCCTGCCGTCATAACTGGACAAAATGTGAAGGTAGTGTTGATTTTAAATAATTTAGTCAACATGAAGTCCATCCACACATAACTGCTAATGACCTGGCTTTGGGCAAACAGACGCTTCATACTAAACATATTGATCGAGCTCTAGATTAAGTCCACACAGCGTGAAGAATAAATTTAGGATTCAAGCGCTGGGGACCAACCACAGAGCACGTACATAAATGATAGGAGGTGATGGATCGCCCCAGGTCTGCAACACTTCAACGCCCATACTGAGTAAAATCCCAAAAGGACTTGAAGTAATAAACTACTGTATGTATATGAAAAATCATCCTATTTCAATGTTTGTACTAGGGGGTGACCCCGAATAGTTGAAAATTCAATGCTTCGATAGGAGAAGCCTGATTCGACTACCAATCTCTCAGTAAGAGATGTGTTATGAATGAGGATCATTCAATTTTGGCTATATAAGGGTGCACATTATCTGATTTCACATATAACCGCTTTGTCCTAATATATTAACTCTTTCCCTGCCATTGACGAGTTATCTTGTCAATTAAAGGGACACTGCACCCATTTGCATTAATCTTTGTATAGTTAGAAACCCAGTCATGTTTTTGAATGGTAATGCATCATTCCCTCTGTTTCCCCTGAGACAGGAGGAATATGGATTTCAGTGTTGCACTTCCTTCTTTCAAAGATGTAAAAATCATCATTTTGCATCATTAAAAGAAGAAAGTCCTATATCTTTGTAGAGGGGGTGAGACTACAAACACTCTCGGTCAAATAGGCACCAAATTCGAAAATTATGTTACATTACAACTACAAATATGATCCACTTTTAATAAAGATTAAGGTTTCCATGGGTGAAATGCTCCTTTAAGAAAAAACATTTGCATTAAAAACATGTTCCTGATGAGGTTTTATGTTGTATGTATGATGGTGCACTTACCCAGTTTATAAAAAAAGTGAAGCAAAAAAATTATTTACTAATTTTAAACTCTGTGTATGTTTTTATAATCGTTCTGATTCTGATCTTTAACAAAATACCTTCACAAAAATGCAATTATTTCAGCTTTTTGCTTAAAAAATAAAATAAAAAAAAAAGAAATACCCAAATTTAAGAGTTTATAAGCAGAGAAAAAATAAAGATCGAATTAAACTTTTTTTTCCCCCATTTTGTTGGTTTTTATTGTTTGTTAGAAAGCTCTGTTCTTTCATTTGATATATTTGTATGTTTATATATTTTAAGAAGAAAAATTTCCTGGAAGGCATTTTGTGACACTTTAGTGAAAATCACAAAAAATGCTTTTCAAAAAATGGCTGACGGGGAATGAGTTAATATACAGCCTTTTATTATTATGATAATACTAAGCAAATAATATGTGAAAAAGGAGCTTTCAATAAATATTTTTAAAGTGCGTTAATAAATCCAACAACCCCCGTGACAGGGCTAAACGTCCATATGGGAAGCGGTTTTCAGGTTAATAAATCATTGCGAAGCAGTTGTCTCTTTGTTTCTGCAGTTAAAAACACAAAGCTGGTATTTTAATACTTTCTTTATTTTTATCTTATTTATAGATCACTCCGGGTTTTAACTATTGTGTGGCTTGTGATTTGTTCCCCTGCACTTCAGGCATTTTGCACAGATTTTTTTTGCACCTTGTTACTTCTGAACTTATTAATTTTTTTATTTATTATGAAGGTAAATTCTGATCTAATTTAAGTCTGTAAATTTTGGATTGCTTTTAGTTGTAACAATGTTGCGCTGTTGCGTGCTGGCAAATGCAATTTAGCTGAACGCGCTAGGTGCTCTGCATGTCATATTGAAGATTATATTTAGGAGTTCATCAAACTAAACTTTAAAAAATCTTTTTTTGATGATTTTTTTCAACAGGTATACATTTTAAAATGTATTTGAAACAGGGTGGTTATCTTGTCAAAAGTTGAGCTACAAAATAGGTAAGTCATAACTTTAAATTTCGGTGATGACACGAAAAATATCTGCTTATGGTCGGTGTTCACATTCAAATTATAGAAAAGAGCATTCTAAAAACAAAGATATAAGAATTATCAGGTGTTTCTGTACCTAAAGTGAATACAGAGATGGTCAAAGTAAGCAAGCAGGTATTTATGTGCAAAATAGTGATGCGCGGGTCGTCTCGTAACCCGCGGGTCGGGTTGGGGCGGGTAAAGAAATTGTAACTTTAATGAGGGGCGGGTTGGGGCGGGTCATTAAAAACAAAATTAAAAAACTGATATGTTGCGTCTTATACCCTGTAGCATATATATTAAATATTTGGGAATATATATTTTTACATTTAATAACGTTCTTTGATAAGGTTAAATTACGTAGGCCTATGTGGTAACGTAACTTCCGCAACGTAACTTGCGCAACGTAACTTGATATCCCCAAACCTTTGACGTCACGGAAGCGCCAAGTAGCTCTCGCTGGCTGCCAGCCACAACAACAAAACAAACGGAGAATTAAAAGATGAAAGACGATCTGCAGGAGAAATTAAGGTAGGGAATTTGTGAATAGATAATACAAATGCTGCTTTTTTTGTGTGGTGATCTACTTTTAAAATGATAAAGCCGACAAGTTCTACATGTTAAAAACACTTTAAATGCGTGGACTATACTGCATATCTACATTGGATTTAGGGATGTCACCATTACTCTATTTTCTTGAGGAGTTAAAAAAATCCTGGAGCACATGTCGAGTACTGTTTAAAATAGCGGAGATTTAGTGAAACAAACTTGAAAGAAAATTACAATAGTATCAGAAGCATATATCAGCGCAACGCTCCCTCTCTCTCTCTCTCTCTCTCTCTCTCTCTCTCTCTCTCTCTCTCTCTCTCTCTCTCTCTCTCTCTCTCTCTCTCTCTCTCTCTCCCTCGTTCGCTCGCTTTCGCGTGCTTCATCTCGTGCATGAAAGCAAGAATGCGATGCGATTGCATGCTTGTAAATTTCGGAAGTTTACACGACTGAGCTGCAGCGGGCAGGCATAAGATTTATAAACACATATGAGAAGAAAGGCACAGCAACTCAAAAAGACTTAAGTGTTTCACAATTACTCATAATGCCAATTTTCCCGTGGAGGCATGGAGCAGCATGAGAATACACAGTTAACTTATGTGTGATATACCGGCATTGCCTTTGCGATCGATGTATTGGACACCCCTGGTTTATCATTATCCTATCTCTATATTAATATGACCATGCTGGTTTCTATGGCTCATTTGTGTATGTTGTTGCCAGTTTACAGGGTGATGTAATCTAATGGCTGTTTCCAAGCACTCTTAGGCTGAAATAAAGCCTCTTTTTATTTACATTACAAATGCCTAGTATGTCTATTTTAATGGTCGCGGGCGTGGGGCGGTGCGGGTTGTAAAAATAGATAGAGAGTGGCGGGACGGGTTGGGGCGGGCCAAAAATTTCATAAAAGCGGGACCCGCGGGTTGGAAAAAACGCCGACCCGCGCATCACTAGTGCAAAATAATAAAGCGTAGTGTCTTAAACATTAGTTTATAACAAGTAAAACACTCAAATTAATGATTTAAGAAATTGTATCTAAAAATCTAAATAGTTTTTATCACTTACAGTAACAATCACAAATTATTTCATTGTCAGTTGTTGGGTTTTTTTGGTCATGACAACTTTGATGCGCTAAATCGTTTTCATTTTAACTTAAAAAGACAAAAATGCATCGTCAGTTTTGTCTTCGTTCATCACTTGAAAGGCAGTTTCGGTCACTTTATCAGAAAGTTGCTTTTGTATGCTGCTTTTGAAAGAAAATTAAAATTAACCATTTGTTGACTACCAGGTCTGGTCCCCCAACCCATGCACACACAAATAGATGATTCGACTATTAGTCAACTATATGCAAGATTTGACAATTCTGATTCGAATATGTAAATCCGTAGTCGGGGACACCCCTACTTTGTACAAGTATTAAATATTTTATATTATTTATAATGTCTATTTAAATGCCGACAATAGGTCTGCTTTTGTGTCTGAAGTTATTTTAATCTTATAAGACAATAAGTTTAACTTAAAGTGCTAAACAATATAATAACAGGCCGACAATCTGATAATATTTTATATAACATATATTCATTGTGTTCATAATAATATAATAAACATGATCTGGAAAATTTACTCACACATCTTGAAATTCCTCTAAAGACTTCTGTGGTGTGAAGACGTTTAATAAGCTGATGATCTGGAGGAGGAGAAGATGGAGAAACTTTAGCAAAATTACAGTGGGATGCGACGGCGTTATATGATTTATTATTAATCCCTGACCCACAGTTACTGTCCTCAACAAAATATTGTTGGAGATAAATATCAGACATTTACTGTTCAGTCGATATAAGATAAGAGATGACAGAAGAACTGCATTTATATTTCTGTCACGTCCCTGCTGTCCTTTACATGAATCTTACAGAGAGAGAGAGAGAGAGAGAGAGCAACAAAGTAGTGCTCTCATTTTGAACAACTTCTTTCTTCATATGTTGTTCATCATTTAATAAAACCCATCTCTCTCTCTCTCTCTCTCTCTCTCTCTCTCTCTCTCTCTCTCTCTGCCAGAGGCCCGTACGTTGTACTATACTGATGGTCGGTCATGCTTTACTCCCTATCTTTCTTGTTTACAAGCTCTGCCTCTCATCAAACATTGCATCCTCTGTAATAGGAAAGTTGTCATCTGTCACATCTGTGATGCATCAAAGCAACATATCTGTTTCCTCATATCATATGTTTCCTGTCACTATTTATATTCTGGCAAACTACATTAGACTTAGTAAATATAAAACATTGCATCTTCATTTTCTGGTATTTGAAAAGGAGACTGTCCTTGCAAGCTAACCACGAATACATAACAACAAACCAGTGAAATAGAAACAGAAATAGAAACAGGACTTTGCGACATAGACGCTGTCTCTTATGGGTCTTCTAAGAGAATTTAGCACAGACAACAGAATAGGTATTACTGTAGTTATGATGTAACAACATTTGCACGCGATGGGGACAACAGGCGCATGAGATAAGATCTGGTACTCACATTTTTGTGATTGACACATTTCATAAGCACCAGCTCCCTGTATGCTCTTTTGGCATGAGTCTGGTTCTGAAAGGGTCTACTGAGTTTCTTAATAGCCACATTTCTGTCCAGGACTGCATCGTATCCAGCACTGTACAAACAGAGAGAAAAAGAGCAATATTATTGTGTGTTAGTGTAAATGTGTTCGTGAGAGCAACATGGCTTACAGTGACATTCATCACACATGTGAAACCATCAATATGTGCTAAATCTGAATAATTTATGCACCGATGATTTGTGCCGTCCATTACTATGATAAATTCCCAAATTTAGGAAATCAGGAAACCGTAACAATTGGTCACAACTGTCTTTTAGATTCTGTGGATGGAGGTGGAGTTTGCCTCATTCTGTAGCAATCACAAAATGGTTCAATTGGGAACCATGACCTCTCCCTACTCTTTTTGCACTTTTTTCTTTCTTTAACATCCCAGACTTTAACTATGCAAGAGACAGGGCTTGTTTATACCTGGTATTAAGATTAAGTGTTTTGGTCGATCGGATCACAAGTGGACGGCACTAAATACAGGTGTAAACGGGGTGTTAGCTCGTCCTCTTTTGACCACATTACAGGTCCTGATTTTTTCAAAGCATTTTACAAAATAACAAATATATAATAAAATATATTTAATAATATATAACAAAAATAATAAATAATTGTATGACTAAATGTGACAAATTATTGACATGTTGACACGTGCTGGTAAAGGTGAAATTGTTGTTGTTAAAAAATTAAGCACGCCATGACTGCAGCAGTTTGTAAAAAATTAATTCTTTCTGTAGCTCTCAATGGAAAGTACAGATGGAAACATCAGCTGAACTGTTTTAATCCCAGATAAAATCTAATGAAATGCAACTAGGGTGAATAAAACATTTTTGCTTGTCTATTTGTGTGCACTATTCTGATTTAGTTCTACACACAGCATATCTAGCGAAAACACCCGATTTGATCTTCGCCCATGTGTGCACAAGACCAGAGAATGTCCCATGTGTCATTTTATGATTCTTAAGGGTACCTACGAGTGCCCCCTTTACTGTAGATACACTAAATTTTATGTTGTCTTATTTCTGTTATTTGTTTGTGGAATGAGAAACTAAAGAAAAAACATGACAAATAAAGAACCTTTATGCCCACAAAACAACATTTGAAAAACTGCTAGCTATCTGTCTATCTTAGACACAAAAGTGTAAACTGAAGACATTTCTTTTTAGACAAGCTTTTAGTTGATCAGGCATTTTATGTTGATATTGTTTTTAATTTTGTTTTCAATTTTTCTGCTTTTTTTAAATCTCTGTATTTTTATTCGTTTACCTTGTAAAGCACCTTGTGATTCTGTATCTGTGATGGGTGCTATATAAATAAACCTTACTTACTTACTTACTTACAAAAAAATGTAGGACTTGGGTCACAGAAAGTGTTTTTTTTTCTTCCCTAAATATATCTACATATTAGATTATTTAATACAAGCACTAAAACATGAAATGTCATGTGATGCTTTTATCATAGACTTATTTACATTGTATTTATTTACAAAGATGTAAATATCTACTTGTGAATATAGAGTGTGAAATAGAGAAAGCGTGCCATAATTCAGACTTGTTTGAATATTTGATTCACCTATAGATGATATGAGCAGACAGTCAAAGCTGTGGGATGATTACACCAGATGGTCACAGCAGAGGGGAGGGTGGGGGTACGAAGCAGGTTGTTTAGGAGGGGTGAGGTTAAACCCTGCATACACAGCCTTATATATGCATGCATCCAGCCTTATATACTGTATGTTTTCACAGAATAAAAAAACAGTAATAAAAAAAATAATAATTTTATCAAGTAAAACAATATTAAATACTTAAAAATAAACACTTACAGATCCGTTAAATTATTTTGGTGTTAAACAATACAACGATTTGTCTTTTTTAAGAAAAATGGCAGCCATATGGCCATTTGTGTCAAAACTGATATCATGACTGTCTTTCTGGATGGTTAATGCATTGCAGTATCGCTATTTAAGCTGTGACAAGCTAAGATACTATTTAAACTTTAAAGCTTCATGAAACACTAACCAACATTTCGTTGCACATCATAAAGGACAATGTTAGCATCGGTTAATTTTAACATTAAGAGAAAACAAGTTTACAACAAGTTAGCTTTTTTGCGATATTTTTGTCTTCAGGGTTTAAACTTCATATTGTGTCAACCTCACAGGCTATGACGTGGCAAAGCACTATAGTACAAGATGGTGCGTGGGTGTCTCATTATTATTATTATTATTTATGAGATCGCGAGTTCTTATCCAATAAGAAGACATTTCTCTTAATTATTCAAAACATTGCGTGGTGTGTACATGTACTGACGTTTTAAACTGTGGAGAGGCATGAATTGCAAGTGTTTGTTTTCGTGGTGTAATAGGGCATACACACCAAACGCGAGTTCAACGATTTGAGCGAGTAGATTACATACAAAGTCAATGCAAAGACGCGATAAGACACGTCCTCACGGGGGGCGATGTGAATTACGCGAATTGGGTGGCGCGATTGCAGTGAAAACACACGCTATTCACCTCAAACGCGCCTTCACGCAAATTTTAAATATTCAACTCAAGCTAAAAATTCGCATAACACAAAGTTAAATCCCGCGAGTAATTTAGAGCGAGTAACGCAATGCCACGTGTTTGGTGTGTACGTAGCATAAGAGTTCAAGGCCGTTGAACCGCCGACACGTCAAAGCTTGCTGTTTGTGGCAACCATTTTTCCAGAGAAAGCTTCGAGAACTGGAGACAGGTGGAATTCGGACTTAATGTCTATGTTGCGACACATTTCGCCCACTGCCCAACTCTTCTTTTTTCAGTGTTCACGCCCATTTAAATTGCATTTAATGAGGTAGACTGTGGCTGGGAGACTGGTTTCATAACCCTTTAACATTACAAAAACCTGATTTACACAGATAACACCCTAGACATGTCTGCTAAAGGTTTTTGTTAAAGCTGCAATGTCACTTTTGCCTTTCTATCGACATCTCTGTTTGAAACATGAAATTGGAGGTTTATTTAAAAAAATGTTATCATGTGTGCTGAGAAACTGTTCACATTTCCATGAAATATGACCCGACAGCTCAACTAAATTTATTAACAATACTTAATAATAATAATAATAATAAAAATAATACTTTTTTAACCTTTTCTGGTTTTGAACCTTGACTGTTTATATTAAAGGGGCCATGGCACAAGACTTTTTTAAGATATAAAATAAATCTCTGGTGTCCCCGGAGCACATATGTGACGTTTTAGCTCAAAATACCGTTTTGGGTGTGTTCTTTAAAATGCAAATGAGCTGATGAAGTGCAAACACTGATCACAATGATGGTGGTTTGTTGCAATTGAAACTCAGTTGTGCTGTGAACAGGGCGGTATTATTCTAATAAGAGCTCCTTATGACATCATAAAGAGTGCCAAATTTCAACGACCTATTTTTGCTAATAGACAGCTAATAGACAGACTAAAAGCTTATTAACAGACTATAAACATTTTTTTGTACTTTGCACTATTTTTTGGGAAAGATTTTAGTATATTAAATTATTAAATGAAACCACAAAATAATATGTCAATAAATGTCTCAGGGCTGAGTTTCTTTAAATTCAGAAAAAAGCAGTGCGTTGCATTTTCATGTTGCTAGGCAACCACCAAATTATCTGTCCTGTCAATCAAGGATTATAGCATGAGCGCTCTTGAAACTTTGAAAAAAAAGCGCAAATGATGTTGGGTGATTTTCTGCCCAGAGTATTTTTTTTGTTTTTTTAAGTAATTTTTTTGTGCCATTTTTGCCTTTTATTAGATAGACAGTAATTAAGGAGACGACAGGAAAGTATAGGGTGAAGAGAGGGGTATGGGACCTTGAGCCGGAAGTGCGTCTGCACCATGTTTCGGAGCACCGTCCACTACACCATCGGCTCCGACAAGAGTAGTTTGTTTTAACTCTTTCGCCGCCATTGACGAGATATCTCGTCAATCAAGAGAAAACGCTTCCCTGCCAATGACGAGTATTTCCGTCTTTCCGCAATACAGCTATTATCCACCAGGTCTTCCAACTTTTTAAACCCGAAAGTATTGCCCTATGTCAAGCGGCTGCATGTCCGTCTCTGTTTTAAAGATCGCTCTGAATGGGATCTCTATGAAAAGTCCGTCACAAAAATTCAATTATCTCTGCTTTTTGCTCAAAATGTGGTGTTTTTGCAGAAACCTACTCATGTTCAAAAGCTGAAAGCAGAGGGTCTGTTCTTTCATTTGGTATATTGTATGTTTATATATGAAGAGTTTGGTTGCAAAACGAGATAACCACCATTTTTTTAATTGTTCAGAAATCTCGTTTTTTGGTTGTGCATTCCAATTAATTTCAATTCAACTGCATGTTGGTTTGTTTTGATTTAAACCTTCATAACTTAAAAAATACAGCTAAGTAGCACCATAAAACAAAATAATAACATGATAACATAAAAATAAACATGTTTTGACAAAAATGTAAAAAAATGGATTTATCTCGTTTTGCAACGAAACTCTTCATATTTAAAGAAGAACATTTTCTGGAAGGCATTAAACTTTTGTGAAAATTATGAGAAACGCTGGCGCTGACTGGCAACTTTTTTTAAAAATGCTGGCGGCGAAAGAGTTAACTTCAGGTGCTCAGAGACCTCTAACAAAAACACAAGGGCAGCAGGCAGCTAAATGTGAGGCACCCGAGACGCAACAGGACGCAAAACGTTTACTATCAATAGAAATTATAAAAAGGCACCTCCCACTGCAAATAACGCATTCTGTCTGATCGGGGCCTAGATCAGTACCGCCCAAAACCCACACACTTATTAACTAACTTTAATTTTTAATTTAACTTTTTGGTTTTGACTTTTGGCAATAAAAGATATTTTATAAGTCATGGTAAACATTCTGAATGAAAATTTTTTTGACAAATTTAACATGTCACTCTGCAATTTTGTACTTACAGTATACAGTACATACTGCATACAAAAAAGAATATACATAGCATGGCAATATGCCATTGCAGAAACAGCAGATGAATAGCACTATATGTTATCCTCATTAAAACACGTGACATAACATATTTCTTTTCCTCTTTGAGAAAGTCCTGCACAGTCTGACAGCATCCTTTTGCATGTAAAAAGGGCATCTGTGTTGCATAATGGATTACATAATAAGTAATAGCCTGGCACGTGGCATTTGTTTGCAACGTTGTTTGTCATGCTGTTTGTTTTCCTGCACATATATATTTACTTCTACATTTATTTTCCTGCCACACATCTTACCTAATGTGCATCGTACGAAAGCATTCTGGGAGGCGAAGTATCGCATTTTATGCAAGTGCACAAAGTGCACACAAGCAGGGGAGTGATGTGTGTGACATGAATTATTAGTGACCAAACCTTTAGCACAACCAAAGCTCGCCAGATGCTTAGCACTCTGATCACTCTGCAGAAAGCAGCACTGTATCATTTACATATTCAGCAATGTGATGCGAACTGTGAATTACAGGATGAATCAGTTTAACAGCTCCACCAACCTAGCTAGCATGACCTTTTCATATCGTAGAGGGTTCTAGTAACATTAATACCCTACATTTTAAAACGTTGCATAAATGTTGTTTAAATGTTGTTAGTGCTGCCATATTTTATAAACCCAACTCTTGCTTGTAACCAGCACTCTTCAAAAAATGGTTAGAAAAGGGTTCTTCACAGCGATGCCATAGATCATATAGACCATTTTCTTCATTCGTCTGCAGTTTTATCAAGGCTTGGGACTTTTCAATCCATTTAGACTCTCTCTCTCTTTCTCTTTGTATGGATGATGTGGCGTTTGTCAGTCTAATACTGCTGCCATGCTTCATCATGTGACTACTGCTGAGGAGCGGAAGCTAAATTAGATCAGCGCTGTCTGTCCAGCAGGCACGGTTACTGCAGCCAGCAAACCAGCCAGAGCACATCAACAACACTATTAGCAGCCCACCCCTGATACTGCGGCCCTGCCTGCAACACTGTCACTGGCTTTAAAACCGACATGCAGGAAAAGAGGAAGCAAAGGGAAAAGACAGTGGAGTGCCAGACCATCACATGATGGACATTTTCAAAGGGATATGTAGATTTCCCATAATGCCATGGGAGAAGGCTGATCAGTCTATGGCTGAAGTGTCAAGAGAGACTTTTGCATTTGCATATCTTCCTATCATTTTCATGCAAATTTCAGGCAAACACAAACATGTAAAATATACATTTGTGCCATCCAGTCATAGGTGGCACGGGTTTATTTGTAACAAAAGACAATAATATATTGGGTAAGAATTGTATGGGTCAAAATTAGCTGTTTATTTAAGCCATAAATTATTAGGATATTAAAGGGACAATAAGTAGGATTTACCCCCATCTAGTGGTGAAATTGTATTTTGCATTCAAAAGAATAGTGCTCTCTAGCGCCTCACTTTTCCAAATGCATGTTGCAACTACGGTAGCCATTATGTAATCATTCTCTGAAAATTCTAAACATTTTAGATCTAAAAATTGTTTATCATTAGTATTATGTGTTGCTGAAGACTTCATTTGAACCTTAACCCTTTCCCTTCCATTGAGGAGTTATCTGGTCAATTAAAGGATAATTCCGGTATTTAAGTGTTGTTTTAATGACATGTTTGTGCATGGCCATTGACTTCCATTCTGAAGCAGTCAAGAGACGCTTCTAAATGAGTCGAAAAGTCAAGACTCGACCCATTGTCAAAATTTCTGTGTCCATCACTGTAGTTCATCCAAAACAAACCAGAAATGAGACTCAAAGTGTTAAATACCGGAATTATCCTTTAAGAGAAAACATTTCCCTGTCAATGACGCTTTCCTGACTATTTTTTTCGGTTATCTGTAATTCCACTATTATCAACTAGATGGCGACTACCCAATTTATAAAAAAACTGAAGCAAAAACTAACTTAACAACATTTTAAGCTCCGTGTACGTTTTGATGATCGTTCTAAATCTGATCTCTATCAAAACATTTTTGCAAAAATTTCAGTTTTTTGCTCAAAATTTTGTAACCTACCCGTATTTAACTCTTTCCCCGCCATTGACGGGTTATCTCGTCAATTAATAGAAAACATTTCCATGAAAAAAAAACGTGTTCCTGATATGGTTTTATGTTAATCTGTTATACCACGATTATCCACTAGATGGCGAACATACCCAATTTATAAAAAAACTGAAACAAGAAATTATTTACTTATTTTAAACTCTGTGTATGTTTTGATAATAGTTCTGAATCTGATCCCTAACAAAATTCATTCACATAAATGCAAGCTTTTTGCTTAAATTTTTTTTTTTTTTAAGAAAGTACCCATAGCCTATTTAAGAGTTTATAAGGAGAAAAAAAAATAGATGTTTTTTGTTTGTTTGTTTATTGTTTGTTTGAAAGCAGAGGGTCTGTTCTTTCATTTGATATATTTGTATGTTTATATATTTACAGATACAAAAAATGTTTGCGGCAACTTTTTTCAGAAAAAAAAGGCTGGCGGGGAATGACTTAAAAGCCCTTTTTTTATATTTTATTTATTTGCACCCTTAAAATTCCAGATTTTCAAATAGTTGTATATCGGCCAAATATTGTCTTATCCTAACAAACCATACATCAGTGGAAAGCTCAATTTCAAAAAATTGACCCCCATGACTGGTTTTGTGGTCCAGGGTCACATTTATATATATATATATATAGTAGGCCCTAAAATTAAAATAAATCTATACATGTTTTCACCCATCCACCAGAACTTTGTGATATATAAAAAAAACTTGCAATGCAAAAATGATTATGGTAGCATATCTCTACTCAAGTAAAAAAATATAATGTATCATTCATGTCAATATTCATTTTTAAATCCCAAGTGCAAGCATGATTCACATTTTTTAAACAAGATCAAAGCATTATGAGTGCTCACCACACTATTCCCTGAGCCCCAGAACCGATGGGCTTTAGATTTTGGTATCGTTTGAGAACCGTGAAGGTGGAATCTCCTACTTCCACGCTGTAGAACTGGTTGTCCACTTTGCTTTTACTCATGTTGTAATGCTGGGCAATGTAAGAAACATCAACTTGTTTGCCAAACCCCTGTATGGAAAAAAACAATAGATTACTTGTTGTTATGAATCACTTGTTCAATTTCATTATGCAACCTGTTTAATTGCATCCTCAAAGTTCAGAAGTCTTGTTAGATGTTTTGGTCCAACTATCCACAATAGCAGCCTCTTTAATACTCGGTGGTCTGGAATAAATACATCAATGCTTGAAAATCTGTATGTGAGTTACACTAGTAAGTTTATAAGTCTCAGAGTTCATGTCAGTGTGGGTATAATAGATTTTACAAGCTGCCACATAGAGAATATATTTATAGCTTCATCAAGAGAGGAAGCTGTCTATATAATTTCACAAAACTAAAACAGTTATTAGAGAGAGAGAGAGAGAGAGAGAGAGAGAGAGAGAGAGAGAGAGAGAGAGAGAGAGAGAGAGCGCTGTAGAATGTCTTTATGATGGGAGGAGTCCCCGCTCACTGCAGTGCCCTTCAATTAAACCCTCGGAGTTAATTTGAAGCTAATGGACTAAGATTTGCAGTAATTGCTGCCTTTATTCTGAGGAGGAATAGAGGGCTGAGTACATTCAAGTTTCTGTTTTAAGATTTATCAATACACGTTTCTGTATCGTAATCCAATGGTGTAACCACATAAGGATTGTATAAGATCAAAAAATCAACCATTAGAAAACTTGATTGATCATCTATCTGAATTTGGATAATTTCACATCAATTATGGACTTGAAATAGAGTGAATCACAAAGGGCCAGTTTTCCGGACAGGATTGGAGTAATCCAGGACTAGGTCTTAGTTAAATAAGACATTTAGGGCGTTTTCACATCTGTAATTCGGTTCATTTGGTCTGGACCAAAAGCAAAAAATTATACATTGTAACTTTTTTAGCAGATTTGGTTCCATTTCACACCACACTGATTGGGTGATTCTCACGAAACCATTGAAACACCACGGCACTAATGATTTTAGCTTTAAAATGTGTAATATAGTAACATTAAAAAGCATCAGAATTAACACAATACTGTGTTCTACCTTGCACAATGTGTGATTTCAACATAAGAATTTATAATTGGAAATTTTATCTCATTTTCTGCTGAAATTCTCATTACCGCAATGTGTCCGGCTGTGTTTGAACATGCGTTATGTTGTAATTTACTCAAATTAACACAAAAATATTAGGAAAAAAAATTAATGGATGTTTTGCTAGACTACTTTAGATGACCGAAAAAATATTGACTGAATATTCATGTATAATAATAATGAAGAAAAATTAGGAAAATGATGTGTCCATGCCTGATGTTCTCATCCTCCGCAACACTTTTTGAGAACAGTTTAAGCACACATACAGAATTTTAATAAAGTTTGATTTTGAGTGACCAAGCACATGGACCAGTTACTTCAAGATGGCTACCAGGTAAGATCATTTTTTTACAGTTAATTTGAAATATTGTCTTGTCAGAATGCTTACACGACATTTTGATTATCATTACCGCACCAGATGCTTATTAAATGTTAATTTAATTAATAGAAGCATAATACTTTGATTTTAAATGCATGTGCAGAATCTCCAAATTATGTTCTTTCAGGTTTGTCATGTCATTTTGAAAATATGTCAGTGTTGATGTTTTCTGACTGTTGCGGTAATGAGATTTTTTAGGACTAATTTTTTAAATTATGTTACAAAAAGTGTTAAATGATAAGTAAAAGTTTTTAAATTAATGTTCCCATTTACTCCAGACTTTGTTTTTCAATGTCTGGTGGGAAAAAATATAAATGTAAGCAATTTTTACATTTTCATGCTTGACATTTTAAAAACCAAGTTTTCGTGAGAATCACCCGATTGCTCTGATCCGCACCAATTGAAACGAACCAAAATTCTGTCATGTGATAAGATCAACATCACTCATTGGCCACATGTATTTGAACGTATTTCCTAAACGGCTTCACGATTGGTCAGAATCAACGTGCGGGAAATTCCAACGGAACCCCTGGAAGTAAACAAAAGAAGGATAATACAGCAGACACCATGGACAGACGGCTGTGTGCTGTAATTATGTCTTCGTAGTTGTTATACATAGTTTGTATACAGCACTCTAGACAAACTGTTAATTTTCAGAATGAATCGCGGATGCGGCTTGAAAACAACGGTTTAATGCACTACAAACCGCAAAGACAAAAAATTCCCGAGGCTCCGTCCGCACCTCCTCGCAACTCCAGGTATGTCTGCGATTTGTCATTGTGCTAATATTGCTAATAGAAACGGTCAACAAACACTTCCTCATCCGATAATGCACTGCGCAGTTGACTACGGCAGCTGGTTTAGTCCAAAATGCGCAGTACTTTTGCAGTTAGATCGGTTCGATCTCGGATCGTGTTCTCACCACAAACGAACCGCTCTAGAGTTCGTTTGAAAGCGTACCGAGACCACCTCTGCAAGCTGGTCTCGGTCTGCTTGTTTGGTCCGCTTTTGGTGCGCACCAGAGTTCGATTGCTGCATTCTCACCTGCCCAAACGAACTGCACCAACTGAGCAATCGAACTCTGGTACGATTCAATCGAACTAAACAAGGCAGGTGTGAAAACCCCCTTAAGTAGTTTTTAATAACATACCTTTCTGGTGTGCATCTTGTAGACTTTCCTCCAAAAATAACGACCTCATAGGTCATTTGTGCAAGCACCTTATTATGACATAAAGTGACGTAATGATTAGTGTCTGCTAGCAGCAGTAGCTTATACAACCTGTTTTTAAGGTTTTTGTCTTATACATCAGATTAGAAACATTTAATTTTATGAATTTGTAAATGTAGAAACGGTTTCATAAACATTTATGGTTTTAAAGATATTTTGGAGCATCTAAACCCACCCTTACCCTAAACCCAACCACCATATAAAATACAACACGCAAGTAAAAGTACAGTCACAGGTATTTATTGCATAAAACAGTATAAAAGTATTACAAACCATTTGCGTTGCAAACCTTGCGAACTGAAGCCATACGATTACTTTATATGAAGAACTCTGTGATCAAAACGCACAGTCAGATCTCATTCAAACATATACCAGCTGATGTATTCGCTCACAAGAGCCAATAGCGCATCACATTCTTAGCTAACTTAATGATCCAATCGATCACGAGACACACGAGAGCCAATGTCTTTTCGCAATCATATATGATGTATCATCATTTCTTCTGGCGGCAGTGAATCAGTGTACACCGGATCTGATATTTACAGCGGATTGTCATCACTTTTGCATCTTTTCTTCAAATAAATCGATTTGTGACTAATCACAAAACTCAAGGTTGGGATCACATTACGGTTTTTAAGGCACTGTAAATGCCTGAATAGTGTAATGTGTAATAAAATACAATTAATCCATTTTCAATTTAAATCGAAAATCTTATCCCAGTACATGTCATCATTGCAAAATTATACCCCAAAATATAATTTTACACCCTAATATATTAAGTTTCACCTGCTGCCGGTAGATGTCCTAATTCAGTAAATGCATCTATTAGTCATATTGGGTAAAATGGACAAATGACCAAAGCAATCGGATGGGTTGGAGAATAGGTTGGCATCTTGAAACACAACAATGGCACTGATATGTTAAGATGTGTTAGAGTAAGTTGTTTTAAATTAAGGCAACTCAAATGAGCATTTTAGTCTGGGACAAGGATAAGTCCTGTTTCGGGAAACCACTACAATATCTTTTTATCGAGTGTTTTACAAAAGCAATAGCAGCACATTTATCTATAGTGACCCACAACACAATATTAGTAGAGGTCAGCACTCTTCAAATAAACCAGCGTTAAGTGTTTTGGGCTCAGTGATAATAGATCAACTCTTCTGGGATTTGAACCTGCAACATTGACGTTACCAAAACAGATTTTACAAAAGGTCACACCACCTATTGACCTCTACTGGGTTGCTTCAACCCATTGTTGGGTCAAATATGGACACCTGACATTTTCTAGGTTAATTTAATAGACAATAAGCAGACTAAAGCATGCACATCAATTTAAATTGGGTGCTCGACCAAAAAAACGTAGTAGTATAGTAATGCAAAGTCGGCGACACCAAAGCTCCAAAAGTATCAAAAATATTAAATAAGTATCAAAAGTATCAAAAATATTAAATACTAGAATAAATATTTTTGATACTTTTGGAGCTTTGGTGTCGCCGACTTTGCATTACTATACTACTAGGTTAATTTAATCCAATGGTCGGGTAATCTATATTTTACATAACCATGGATTGAAACAACCCAGAATTTAGTGTAATTACTTCATATTTAAATAGTGAAGAGTATAAAGTGTACACCAGGGGTACACTGTAAAAACTTACTACTGGCAGCTGGTTCCCAGTAACTTACTGTAGATTTTACATTTATGTTATTTACTGGCAACCGTTTGCTCAAAGTTAAATGAACATGAAACATTATCAGTCTTTATCTTCTACAGTAAGTTACTGGCAACAAGCTGCATAATTACAGAGGCAGCTGGTTGCCAGTAACTTACTGTTTTAAGAAAGCAATAGCAGCACATTTATCCAATAACACAACACAATATTAGTAGAGGTCAGCACTCTTCAAATAAACCAGCGTTAAGTGTTTTGGGCTCAGTGATAATAGATCAACTCTTCTGGGATTTGAACCTGCAACCTTGAGGTTACCAAGTCAGATTTTACAAAAGGTCACACCACCTATTGACGTCTACTGGGTTGCTTCAACCCATTGTTGGGCCAAATATGGACAGCTGACATTTTCTAAGTTAATTTAAACCAATGATGGGGTTTGTCTATATTTTACATAACCATGGATTGGAACAACCCAGAATTTAGTGTAATTACTTCATATAGTGAAGAGTTTAAAGTGTACACCAGAGGTACACTGTAAAAAGTTACTACTGGCAGCTGGTTGCCAGTAACTTACTGTAGATTTTACATTTATGTTATTTACTGGCAACAGTTTGTTCAAAGTTAAATGTACATAAAACCTTTTCAGTCTTTATCTTCTACAGTGAGTTACTGACAACAAGATGCATAATTACAGCAATTTTTTACAGTGTAGGCAATGTCATTCTCAAGTGCCGATGTCCTGCAGAGTTTAGCTCCAGCTCTAATCAAGCACACCTGAACAACTAATCAAATAGTCACCTAAAAACTACAGGTAGGCGAGGTTTAATCAGGGTTGGAGCTAAAATCTGCAGGACATCGGCACTCCAGGACCAACGCTGCCTACCCCTGGTGTACACACTACAATAGTGAATAGTGAAAATTTCATCATGTAACACACTTGACAGCATGAAATCACACTGAAATATAGGTTTTTATTTTGCACCATGAAGTAATTTTCTATAATGTTACAATAAATTAAAATAACGAAATGCTATCCGTTGAATAAAATTGATGGAAATGTAGACTAACTATGAATAAAATAAATGGAAAACCTTTATGGAATACAAAATATTTGAAATAGAGTTTACTGAAGTATCGTACACAATAAATAATAAATAAATTAAAATGAATAAATGTATTAATACTTAGGGTAAAACTAGTTAGGGACTAGACCAGGCTTTGCTCCCAAATGTTTGAATTTGAATAATTTACTAAAAGATTGCATTGATTTTCTTAAACACATTTAAAGCGATCTTAAGGTGCTCGTAATGCATTTTAGGAAATTTGACCCTGCATGGTTTGGAATGCTGAAGGAATTAATCCGACATCCTGTATCTCCCTTAAAGGTCCAGACATGCAGTCGCCAGATTATTTGTTTCAGACAGTAACATTCATAAGAATGGACTGAAGAATGGAAGTGAATGAATACTCTACCTTTTAATTTACCTGTATGGAACACACACCTGACAAAAGGCTATCTTCACATCCAGGACTGGAGCACTGCAGTTATATAAGAAATGTCTGTTCATAAATACCTGAAACACAGTGACAGACAAAGAAGAAATGGTTACGAATGACGATCCAAAGTAGGTGAATAAAATAACCCATGATGTGCACATAAAAAAGGGTGAACAACCAGAATTTAAGTAGACGTTTTAAGAGACACACAAATTAAAATATCACACAAGGAGCTCATATCTTAGCACCAGAATATAAAGGAGGCACAGGCCAGTGAGCATTCACCAGACAGTAACTGCATGAAAACTACAAAAAAAACTCTTAGCAAACTCACAGCAAAGCCCTAGCAGTGACTCGTAATGACAGTCTTAGATATAATGCACTTTTAATATAATGAAGGGGACATATCATGAAAATCAGATTTTTTCCATGTTTAAGTGCTATAATTGGGTCCCCAGTGCTTCTAGCAACCTACAAAATGTAAAAAAAGATCAACCCAGTAACTTAGTTTTACTAAATCATTCTCTGCAAGCATGTAAAAAATAGGTCATTGAAATTTGGCTCCCTTTGTGATGTCAGAAGGGGATAATACCACCCCTTAATCCACGTGTAATTTATCTGGGAACACCAAAGATTTAATTGACATCTTAAAAAAGTCTTGTGAAATGTCCCCTTTAAGACATCATTATACTGTATGTAAGGCAAGGTGCTGTGTATCCCATAAAAATGATTTTATCTCTATAGACAACCATGTGCCCAGATGTCACTTTCTTGAGTATTTTGGCATATAATGGTCCCCTGTGCCGAAACCTGGGATAAACAACACATATTTTCTTCATGTCATCATCTTCGTGCCTGTGTTAAAGCCCAGATCTGAGCACATAACAGCTCCAGGCACATTGAGAATCTATGCATCAACTATGTGTATGTGTCTGTATATGACAGACAGTCTAAGAATATGCAGTGACATTGAAAAGTCAAAGGCAGTATGCTAATTTGTGATTAATGCTTCGGTCTGATCTGTTTCCTGTATTTTTCCCCTGAGAAGAGAGGACTTTGGTGCACCCTGCTAGCCTACCGAAATCCTGCGGATAAACGTTAAATATTCATTAGTGTTTCCCAGACTTCATCTCAGCCAGCGGTAAAAAAGAGCTTTCCAACTGGACCAATTGGCACTCAGTACTCAGTATTAATGTACAGTACCGAGAAACGCTTTACAGTAAGGTTGCATACGTTAAGATTAGTAATCAAAACAAACAAACTTTTTAAATATAATTCTTTATATACTTTTTGTAGGTTTATACTTACACATTTTTGTTTAAATTCCTGGTTAATATGTACAAAGTACTGTATGTATACATCCAGTATACACATTTATCATCATACACAGGATTTGCTTTTTACTGTAAAAATACAGTAAAACAGTAAAATTTTTTTGAATGGTTGATTCAATAGAAGTGTGGAATATTTTCTAATATTTATTTTAGTATTTTGCATATTATGTATCATATTTTAGTATGTTGTGATATAATACAGCCACTCTGCCTTTTATACTGTATGTTATTATTACAAAAAACAAAAGTGGTTGACTAACCTAAATATCATCCATGGTAACTAGTTATGCTTTCAACAGAAGTGTGCAGATGATGGATATGATGAAATCTTAAATTTTGGTAAGTCTGAGTGGAAGCTCACAGCTGTGCATGTAAACAGCATAAGCACTGCCAACAGTTTGTTTGTTTGTGAACTGCATGACATTAACAGAGCTACTACACTTCCTCTCCAACAATCATGAGACAGAGAGACCAGCAGTGCACCACTGCTAAAACACTATCAGACAGAGAGCATTATGGGAAATGATGCAGATGTATGACATCCCTCATGTTAGAGAGAGAAAGAGAGAAACACAAAGTATCTCCTGGTACACTTATGTGTGGGTCTTGATACATAACTAATTTCCTTTGTCATTTGTAGTCTTGTTTTTATTGTGTGCTACAAATGATTCACAATGATTCAGTACAATTTTATTTACCGTATTTTCGGGACTATAAAGGGGATCACACACCGGCCCCGCAGCTCAGCGTCGTGCCGCGTTGCTTCTAGGACAATTTGGAGGTATCGTAAACCGAAAGTGCACTTCAAAAGGCAAAATATACGTTAGCAGCCAATGTTAATCGTTAATGATTTGGAACAAATATGATGTTATTTAATGTTAAACTATGTGAGTGGCGCTGTGTTGCGTGATGGGATTTGAGCAACTTCCTGAGTCAAAGCTGGGCGGCGCGGACAGGCATGTGCGTAAACTCATAGAAACAATGTGTTCGGTTTTTTTGGAACGGTGCGGCGCTGCGGTGCAACCCCCTTAAGTCGCTCCGGAGTATAAGTCGCATGAGTCAAAAATGCGTTTTGAAGAGGAAAAAACATATATAAGTTGCTATACGTTGCTTTTATTTAGAAAATGATTTCATAAAATCCAAGCCGAAGAACAGACATTTAATCTGTAAAGGCAAGTTATTCAACTAAACAATAGCACAGAACAGCAGGCTGAATAGGTGTCTGTACATGTAAAAGTAACATTAACCGTTATTTACATGATAAACAATCGCATACAGAACATACCTGAGAGGCTGAATAGGCTAAATTAACCCCACAAGCCAAATCAAGTTCAAAAAGGTCCTGAAGTCATTCCACATCACTGAATCAATTGAATTACATAAATACAGGAGCAGCATAGGGCCGACTCTCGCGGCTGTAGACGATAACGGTTTCTTTTGGTTCATATGAAATAATTTTGACGTATAAGTCACACCTGACTATAAGTTCCAGGACCCGCCAAACTATAAAAAAGTGCGACTTATAGTCTGGAAAATACGGTATATAGCAAGCAGCTTTTAACTCATTCACCGCCAGCCTTTTTGAGAAAAGTTGCCCACCTGCATTTTTGTGATTTTAACAAAATTTTCACCAAATTCCTTGGAGGAAAAATTATCTTCTATAAATATATAAACATACAAATTATATCAAATTAAAGAACACACCCTCTGCTTTCAAACAAACAATAAACAAACAAACAAAATGGGGAAAAAAGTTTCATTATATATTTACTTTTTCTACTTAATTTAACCACTGAAATATGGATATTTCTCTTCAAAAAAACAACATTTTGAGCAAATAGCTTAAAAAATTGCGTTTTTGTTAAGGAATTTAGGTTAGAGATCAGACTCAGAATGACTATCAAACATAAAGGCAGTTAAAATTAATCATTAAATCTTTTTAACTTCTGTTTTTGATAAATTTGGTTTGGCGCCATCTATTGGATAAAAGCGGTATTACACTTTCACTTTGAAATTCGTCCAGAAAGGCATATTTATTAGTTAAATATGAACTCATAAATGACGAGATAACTCGTCAATGGCGGTGAATGAGTTAAAATTCCTATTTGTCCGTATTGAACAGTTCCTAGAGTATAGTCTTTTATAGTAATAGTGAAGTCTAGGTTTTTACGTGTACACAAACGTATGCACACAGTCAAACGCACAGCCTTATAAAGTTTATTTGACTCATTCTTGTACATAAACGTTCAATGCATGTGCATGGCGACAAAATGCAATGCATCTACCGGGCTACATACTACATTCTCCTATAGATGGTTTCTTCGGACGCAAGTGCGGTGATACGATACGCGTCTGGTCCGAACTTTACTTCCGGTTTCAGGTTTTTTTTAATGGTCTGACTAGTTGCTAAACTGAACTCTTGAACAAAAACCTTGTCGAAAATGGTTTCCTAGGTAATCTACGTGATGTTTATTTTGCTTGTTGAATAAACTACGTTTAAAGTACTTTGTTGTTATTTATTCTTAGCAGAGTTTACAGGAAGTTACGTGTTGACCACGAAAGCCGTTCGTTTATGTTGTTACTGCTGAAACTATAGGCGCATGCGCAACCTAAACGTACAATATACGTGGGGTCTCAATGATTGATTACAATAAAACCTTACAGCAGCCTGACATTACACAAGATTTACATTTGTTTTAAAAAAACTAAAAAAAAACTTCTGGCTAGAGATTTAGTTTTAAGTTAATCATACATTACAAAAGATGTAATGTGTATTTTATACAGTGTGAGATGTTGTGTCTAAACATTTCATAACCTCATGATTTAAGAATCGTGCCCTCATTTGTTGCTCATGTTGAGATGTAAGAGATCACAATGTTCTAACCGTCTGTTACCATGGTAACAAACGCAATACCTGTACAGCACTGTCTCAAAACTCATTTAACACAAACAGAAGTGGTCTCAGGGACGCTAATATCCCTTAGGACAGCTCTCTGTGAGAATAAGCTTGAACAGATTTCATGTTTCTGAACACACACATATTATCACACAAAGTCTGAGACTTTCTTTTCTGGTAAATTCACACTGTCTGAAAAAATGGTCTCTAGCTGTCACCTTTCAAAATGTACATCTTTGAACCTAAGAGTTCATATTAGTACCTCATATTGATACCTAATGTATATATATGTACCTAAATTGTGCATATTAGGACGTTTTTAAAGGTTACTGCCTCATTGACAACTTGTGTATGGAAGTAAAAATAAACATAAAATGTAGCCTAATATTGTTTAAATACGTATGTGTGATTCTCGCGAAATTAGACTTATGAGGTGTCATGAAACATTTTGATAAATAAAATAAATGCAAAGTAAGAGTATCAAAATCAGAAGCATACAGTTACAAACATCTCTTCATGTACTATTTTGCACATGATTTCAAATGACATCATACAAACCAATTTTGTTGTTTTTTCAACATTACCGCAATGTGTCTATGACTGGATTTGCGTTCTTTGACATGGAAATATTTATAATTAAAAAATCTAAAAAATAAAAAGCTTCAGTGCATGTTATACTATAAACATTTACAGTAAAGAAAGATGTGGTATTTGGTGATCATTGGTAAATGTAGAGAGAACAATAAGGAATATAAATGTGTCCAAGAAAAATTTTCTCATCCTCCGCAACAATTTTCTATCATTGTTTAAGCCCTCAAGAAACTAACATTTTTAAAAAAATGTTGGAAGGGACATTATTGACTGTGACACTCAAATGGCTATCAGATAAGCAGTTCTTATTTTTTCTCTTCAGATAAAAGTTACTTTTTAGTTCTCATGCCGAAACATGAGTTTGTAAATGCATATATTTAATGTAATATCATGTTGCGGTAATGATAATTTTTTATAATGATATTCTAAAAAATGTAAATAATTCTATAGGAAATGTTTTTTAAATCCTCTAAAAAATGGTTATAGGAAGTTCAGACCTTAATCTCATATGTACAAAAATTTGGCTTCAAGGGCTTTTTAAAAATTCTGATGCTGGACCTTCTAAATCTGGATTTCGTGAGAATCACCCATATACACTATAAAGATGAAGAAGAAATCATAGTAGGGATGCTTGCAGGCGTCCAATCAACAAGGTTACTGGTTTCCATAGTAACATACAGTACAGTATTGTACCTCATCATATTGAAATTAGACATCATGACTGTTCAGATAAACATCATCATACACCCTGGAGCCCTGATATTCAGTAAATATTTGACATTACGGACGAGCCGTGCAGAATTATTATCAATAAAGAGGAGTGTGCAGCGAGGTCAGCAGCGGCAAGACTGATAAATGAAATCCAGAATAGATAAAGAACCTCGATAAAGAAGTGATGAAGTACTGAGTGCAAAAAAGGCCATTAACAGACAACAAGACGCAAGTAGGGAACTGAACTCTGACTTACAGAGGTTTCAAAAAACACAGCTATAATAATAAAATGATCCCAGGAGATAAGAAGCAGTGGTGCACAAATGTAGATAGGGATTGTGGGTAAAACATCCAACTTAAAAATAATGCACGTCAGTGTATCTAGTGATACTGAAGAAGAGGATTGTGGGTAATTAAAGAGAAAGAAAAGAGGCTTTATGTGGTATGGTATTGACAAAACTGTAGAGGCAGCTAGGGTGAACACGATATTTAATAAATTTGACCTTCACACCCATCATTAGGTAGTCTCAGTTTCTGACTGCATGCCTGTAGACATCCAGATCACTGTCTGCGCGCACATAATATAATTGAAATAAATGCTGGTCTTGTGTCCAAAGGTCTAATTTGCTTGTTAAAGGAATATTGCACTTTACTTAAAATCCAGATAATTTACTCACCCCATGTCATTCAACATGTTGATGTCTTTCTTTGTTAAGTTGAGAAGAAATACATTTTTTGGAGGAAAACATTCCAGGATTTTTCTCAATTTAATACACTTTTTTGGACACCAGTTTCAACGCAGCTTCAAATGGGATCCCAAACGAGGCATAAGGGTCTTTTCTAACAAAACGATTGTCATTTTCTGCAAGAAAAATAAAAAATATGCACTTTTAAACAACAACTTCTCGTCTTGCAATAGCCGTTTGATGCGCAAGATCGACCTTTCGACGTAAGCACGTCGAAAGGTCACGCATGACGTATGTGAAACTACTGCCCCAGTGTTCACAAGAGTGGAGAAAGAGGACCGTTTTGACGTTGTTATATCTGGATTGATACAAATTATTGTCTTTGTGTCAGTTAATTGTTTAAAATGGTCCACAAGTGTGCTTTTTACATATGTAACGCATGACGCATGCTTCCGCAATACGCAAGGTTGTGCCGGTGAGTCACACGGCTAGTTGACGTTGTGGTTTATAAGTGCTTATTTTTTTATTTTTCTTGACAACAATGACAATCGTTTTGCTAGATAAGACTCATATGCCTCGTTTGGGATCATTAAAGGTGCAATTTGTAAGATATTTGCAGTAAAATGTCCAAAAACCACTAGGCCAGTGTTATATATTTTGTCCAGCTGATTAATATATCAATATATCAATATCTGTAATGTTTTCAACTACTTGTAAATCGTGAGAAAATTTCCATTCAAAGCATTGACACGGGGCAGTGCAGTCTCCTGTCAATGACGTTAATATCCATGTGACCCTTTGTCACCGCCTTTACTGACGTAAAAACCACATGACAACAGTGGTCGAGTTCGAAAAAATAAAATGGCGGCCAAGGAAGCGACTGGAGCACAAATTTAGTGTAAATAAACGTATATTTTCACTTTTTACACATTTTAATTGCATTTCTAGCGAGAAATTGGTATTGTTGTTTTCAAATATGTGATTAGTTATCACAAAGGCGCTCTCTGTTTATATTTCAAACACGCTGCCTCTGAAGTCCGTTGGAAAGCCTTTCTCTGAGCTGCCTTCATGCATCCGAAGTCATTTCCTCATGAGGCAGCGAGGCAACAAGTCATCACTGCCTTGAGTTTTCGGACGCAGCCAGTGTCGTGGACAAATGCGGAACTATGCGATAGCGCCTGTCGGGCTACGCGCTTGCTTATGAACTTATGGATAACTCTTTACCGTCTGCCGCTGGTTGTGTCAGCTCCTGTAAGCGTACGGGCCAACCAAACGACCCAAGAAGAGTTTGGAACAAAACGAGAGAGGATCAATTTGTTGTTGCATTATCTGGATGGAGAGAGCTTCACGACAACATTTAACTAGACCGAGATTCTGATCCTGCTTGTGTTTTACGCGATGGGTGAGTTGTTTTGATTCATAACCCTTCAAAAAACGTATGGTATTATATTGATCACAACATTATTGTGTAGATTGGAATCAGCGCGTCTTCCCGCGGACGATATGCACATCAAGAGGCATTGTACAGCAATATAAATGGTCATTTTAAGACACTTAAAAATAAGATTTGTACTGTCAATACATTATGTGAAAAATGATTGTAGATTCTAAGTTGAAAACTTAATTCTGTGCTGTGTTAACCATCGAATTTGGACTAATAGTATAACATCTATGACTAAAATTTCGTTTTGAACATCACATATAAACTTACATAATGAAATAAACGATGTCATCAAAAGCAACATTTATAAGACTTGATTACCTTATCCGTCAACGTGATTTCTCGTTCGCGTCTGATTGATGGCCATCAGGGGTTGAGTTAAAGACTACAAATCCCATAATTCCACGCTGCTTCAGAGCGTCATTAAACAACATCATTGTTATTGATTTGATCTGGTGCCATCTAGAGGCGCATAAATACAAATTGCATCTTTAAGAGCCTTCTGAAACTGCGTTGAAACTGCAATTTTAAACTGCATTGAGACTGTAAACTGTTTGGGTGAAATAAAGTCTATTAGATTGTAATTTTCTGGAAGAAAAATAAAAAATATGCAAATTTTCAAACCACAACTTTTCGTCTTGCACTAGTTATTTGATGCACCAAAGCGACCTTACGTTAGTACGTCGAAAGGTCAGGTATGACGTATGTGAAATTACCACCCCAGTGTTTACAAGAGTGGAGAAAGAGGACCGTTTTGACGTTGTTGTATGTGGAATGATACCAATTAATGTATTTGTGTCCGTTTATTGTTTAAAATGGTCCACAAGTGTGCGTTTCACATATGTTACACGTGACCTTTCCACGTGCAATACGCAAGGTTGTACCGTCGCGCCACACGGCTAGTGTAAGACAAGACATTGTGGTTAATAAGTGCTTATTTTTGACGAAAATGACAATCATTTCGCTAGTTAAGACACTTATGCCTCGTTTGGGATCATTTAGAGTCCTTTGATGCTGCATTGAAACTGCAATTTTAAACTGCATTGAAACTTTGAACTGTTGTGGTACAATGAAGTCTATTAAAAGAGAAAAATCCTGGAATGTTTTCTTCAAAAAACGTAATTTCTTCTCGACTAAATAAAGAAACACATAAACAACTTGGATGGCATGGGGGTGTTTTTTATGAAAGTTTTTATAATACATTATGTGCAATACATGTCCACATAAAAATACACTGTAGTATGACTTAGTATTTACTGTAGTAAACTGTGGTAAAATTGAAGAAGCTGAACCCTATATTCCAGTGGCGGCCGGTTACTTATTTTTCAAGGGTGCTCGATGCGAAGTTCGTCACAACATGTATGTAGCCCGTCATGTGTGTGGTTCCTTTTTTCAAAATATGTGTTCTGCGTGTCGAGTGATCCTATGTGCATCACGTGTCTTGTCAAAATAAGTGCCTGCTGCAGACGCGTCTAAAGGGTTTATGATAAAGAGACGCTCGTGTTTGCCAGATACTCGCATAATCTCATGCGTAATCAAGAGTTTACTATTAAGGGAGTGTCTTGCGTGTATTTTGTGAATTTGAGCGTCTCTTTTATCATAAACGGTTTTGACGCGTGTGCAGCAGGCACTTATTTTGACAAAACACGTAATGCACATGGTTCACATGATGCAACAAATACATATTTTGAAAACACAAGCAAAACACGTGACACTCATATTTTGAATTTGCCGCCACTGCTATATTCATCTGTTATAAAGATTGAGGGACATTTTCAAAAATATCTGAATATGGTTTCGTATGACAAAGGATGGACATGTGTAACTCAGATGGCTTGAAGGTAAGTAAATCATGAGGTAATTTTCATTTTTGGCCGAACTATCGCTTTATATCATCTGATGGAGCGCATAGACATGAACGCTGTGGAGTGTGATGTCAGACTTAACCAGTCGATTCGCGGATTTCTCTTCATCTCAGTTAGAAAAAACACATGTTTTAAGTGTACTGTAGTGTTTTCATATTTTTTGTTATTTTATTGTGTAATCTCTGCACACATTGACAGAGCTCCCATGTACACATTTTTCTTACAGGTTTGTTACTGTGGTATGCTTCGTATAACAAAAAGCACATACAATAGCAAAAAAAAAAAACTTTGCCATGGCTCTTTCTATCTATGTTTGGATTTGGCTACATGACATGATATGTGTGTATATGTTTAGACTGTAGGTGAAACATTCGGCACATGGGACCTGTACTGAAGAACAGACAGGTGAATCCAGAGTTACAATGAATCATCACCCCTGAGACCTGACAGATGGGAAGTATACATCACCATAGAGCACCACACATCTCTCTCTCTCTCTCTCTCTCTCTCTCTCTCTCTCTCTCTCTCTCTCTCTCTCTCTCTCTCTCTCTCTCTCTCTCTCTCTCTCTCTCTCTCTCTCTCTCTCTCTCTCTCTCATAAAGCTTAGTTCTGTAAAAAGAGAATGTTCCAGTTCATTAGTCTAATGTGTCTGCAGGTTTTAAGCCAATAAACAGTTTTCCTATTGGATCAAATGCTAAAATGTCCTGCTTATATGGAGCAGGGCACCATAACATCTGTTGTAATATATCCTTGTTTAAAAAGATATTCAGTAGATTATCTGCAATACAATACATTATACACATATTTTTAAATTATGACTTTTTGTCACCATCAAATAAAGCTCTCCATACTGAATATTGGATGATGTCTTCATTATTTTGGGCATCTCTGTAATTACAGCATATCTCTTTGTCTCCCAATTAAAGGAATATTCCATTTTCTTAAAAGAAAAATCCAGATAATTTACTCACCACAATGTCATCCAAAATGTTGATGTCTTTCTTTGTTCAGTCGAGAAGAAATTATGTTTTTTGAGGAAAACATTGCAGGATTTTTCTCATTTTAATGGACTTTAATAGACACCAACATTTAATACTTAACTCAACACACAACACTTAAACAAACACTTCCTCATCCGATAATGCACTGCGCAGTTGACTACGGCAGCTGGTTTAGTCCAAAATGCGCAGTACTTTTGCAGTTAGGTCGGTTCGATCTCAGATCGTGTTCTCACCACAGACGAACCGCTCTAGAGTTCGTTTGAAAGCGTACCGAGACCACCTCTGCAAGCTGGTCTCGGTCCGCTTGTTTGGTCCACTTTTGGTGCGCACCAGAGTTCGATTGCTGCATTCTCACCTGCCCAAACGAACTGCACCAACTGAGCAATCGAACTCTGGTACGATTCAATCGAACTAAACAAGGCAGGTGTGAAAACCCCCTAAAGCAACACTAAAGAACTCTGGCTCTTTGCTCCCCCTACAGGTTAGAAGCGTAATTGTTCATTACCACTGTCGTAAATACTGCAGCATAGCTGGCTCTGATTGGATTGTAGGTCTGCCGTAAAGCAAGTTTTTGTAGTTTTCACTCGAACTACAGGACCGCTACCCGACGGTTGGAAACTTCTTTAGTGCGGTTTTGGCCGATAGAGGGCTGCAAAGCGAATGTGAAAGTGCCATTCACCCTGTTTTGTGTGGATGAACCACTGAAACTTTTTTGGAAACGTTATTTTAAGGTAAAAAAACCTCTTTGGTGTTGCTTTAATTAGTATCAGTTGACATACAACAACGCAGGAACGGTCCTCTTTCAACACACTTGTAAACACCAGAGTTTCGCGTTCGTCCTCTGTGACCTCTTGACGTCATGACGTATTGCGTCGGGTCACGCTAGCGCATGATGACCGGATCTAAATGAGAAGTTGTGCTATTTGTTATTTTTATTGTCAAAAATGACAATCGTTTTGCTAGATAAGACCCTTATGCCTCGTTTGGGATTGTTTATAGTCCTTTGAAACTCCGTTGAAAAAAACTGTTAAGTGTTGAGTTAAGTATTAATTGTTGGTGTCTATTAAATCCATTAAAATGAGAAAAATCCTGCAATGTTTTCCTCAAAAAACATAATTTCTTCTCGACTGAACAAAGAAAGACATCAACATTTTGGATGACATTGTGGTGAGTAAATTATCTGGATTTTTCTTTTAAGAAAATGGAATATTCCTTTAATACATTCCACTAAAAGTCATTGGTGACGATAAAGGCATGAATAAAAAATTAAAACATTTACTGTCTGCCGAAACAACAGACAGAATTCAAGGCGAGTCATCAGCCCTCATTTTTCAGAAACATGCCTCAGCTTTCTGATTCATGTTGAGACAATCCATGAGAACAAAAGACCTCAGGTCATTAATGGTTCAATGAAACACAGAGAACCAGACACAAAACAGCCATAATTACATCATCAACATCTTCACCACGTCTGATTGGTTACAGCCGTCCTCAAACCGCAAGAGTTCCTCACTACAGTCTGTTAATGACTCTCATTCATACCCCAATTCTTAGATTATGACGATATGCGAATAACGAATGCAAAAAGGTAGACAGAGCACAGAAATTATGCGTGAAATTGAAAGCTGGATATGTTCATAACAAAGAAAAAAGACAGACACTCAACCTCTTCCCTCCGCTGTCACACACATCACGTCTGGGACTTTAATATGGTTCTTCATTTCATCTGTCAATCTACAGAAGCTTTGTCTGGATGAAGCTAAATTTAGACATAAATATAACAGAAAATGTAACAAAATAGAGAAAATATTACAACCCCCCAAAAAAAGAGAGAATCGCAAATTACTTCTTTCTAATCTGATCTAATTTAATTGGGTTCATTATAGCCATTCGTTTTACAATGAATAAATCTAAACTGCCAATTACTTGCTTTTTGTTTATCGACTACTAACACAAAAATACCAGTTGTGTATTTGACTGTTGTGACCCACACAACCCCTAATCAAATCTGTTTCATAACAAAAACCAGGGTGGCTTATGTTTTTCCAATTCTGTCCTACATCGTGTGTTTGTGTTGAGGACAGAGACGCTGTCAGCAACAGTATGGCTGGTTTACTGGTGAACAACAGCAGGTCATGCGACATTTCCTCTCACTGGGAGCCAATCTGAGCCCTGCTGGTGGTTCTGGGAGCCGTCTTTACTGTGACACCGCTGGCAGGTGTAGCGAGTGGAGGCGGTGGATACAGTAAAACAAGATCGGCTTGAAAAGGAAAAACAGCTCACCTGCCTGTGTCTGTGCTCTGGATGTGATGTGTACACATCTGCATAATGATACATGGCGGCCATGTTGACACTGAAGCATAGGTGGGCATAATGGTATCCTAAAATATTTTTTTCTACTTTTATATACTCCTTACATAACATGTTGCAAATGCATGGTTTCTGCTTAAATTAACCATCTCTATGTAGCGGCTTACATTTCTATTAAATTTATAAATTAAATACCACTGTTTGGTAGCAATTTTGGACTTTTTTTATTTTTTATTGTTAAACAAGAAACAATAATAAAATAACAGACTAACATTAGAAGTTGTTAAAAGGAGAAATTGCATTAATAAACTATTTGAACCACATTTGGTAGCATATTTAATCAAAAATGTGATCCGATGAAATCCCAAGTTAAAGTCTCATAATCGAACTATGAGATTAAGAGCATCAAAGTTCGATTTCAATCACTGATTTTAATCTTTGACGTGGCCTTACTAAGTCAATATTAAAGTCAGGATAGGCAGGAATTATCTAAAAAAAAAACTTTTTTTTACAAATTTGTTAACTGTCTTTATATATCAATACATAAGTAAAATGTAAGTACTCTGAAAAAGAGTGTATAAAAATCGAGTGTCTGTGGACCTCTCGCGACTGTTTTAAACACAGCTAATTTTTCTATTTACTCCACCCCCTCCCTTCTGGGTTTCTTCTAAAGCCACGCCCCCAAAACACATGAACGCGCGGACAGCGACAGCTTTGCTGGGAGAAGGATTTACCTCAGACGAGCGGAGAGGAAGGAGCACGGTGCATGTAGTAACATCATGTCACAATCACATGTAATAATACACCTAACTTCATCACTAGGAATATAAACAGATAGGATGGCTTTTAGTACTAACTATTAAGCCAGTGTTTTGCATGGAAGATTTTCCGTGATGAAAGCATTGTTGACTCTGATGAGGACTACACTCCGGAGACAAGATCGCTACCGCATCATCGACTCGAGGAAAAGCCACATGATATTTACTCTCGTTTGATTGCTTTGTTTATTCCTTTTTTTGCCTTGTTTGCCTTCGCTGACTGGATATGCAGGTACTGTGAGTTGTGAAAGCACTTTCTCTGCCGTACTTTTGCTCCTCCTAGAGTGCCTCGTTCACATTCAAATCAATCGGGTGTGCGCATGTCTGGGCAGATCCCATAGCAACGGGTGGTGACATGGTCGCGAGAGAGAGAGTGATATTCGCGCAAGCTAATCATTTGTTTCATCCCGAATGGAAATAGTTAACTGTGTTTAAAACAGTCGTGAGAGGTCTGCAGACACTCGAGTTTTATACTCTCTTTTTCAGAGTACTTACATTTGAATTATGTATTTGTATATAAGGACAGTTTGAACAGATTTGTAGAAAGGTTTTTTGGATAATTCCTGCCTACCCTGCCTTTAAAGATCAAGTTTATATTTTCTGTTTGCCAGTAACTTACTGTAGATTTCATTTTATGATATTTACTGGCAAAAGTTTGTTCAAATTTAAATGAACAATAAACATTAAAGGAATAGTCTACTCATTTTCAATATTAAAATATGTTATTACCTTAACTAAGAATTGTTGATACATCCCTCTATCATCTGCATCTGTGTGTGTGCACGTAAGCGCTGGAGCACGCTGCGACACTTCGATAGCATTTAGCTTAGCCCCATTCATTCAATGGTACCATTTAGAGATAAAGTTAGAAGTGACCAAACACATCAACGTTTTTCCTATTTAAGACGAGTAGTTATACGAGCAAGTTTGGTGGTACAAAATAAAACGTAGCACTTTTCTAAGCGGATTTAAAAGAGGAACTATATTTTATGGCGTAATAGCACTTTTGGGAGTACTTCGACTGGGCGCAGTAACACCCTCCCTCTCCCATTATGAGAGTGAGAAGGGGAGCGGACTTTTCAGGCGAGTCGAAGACTCCCAAAAGTGCTATTACGCCATAAAATATAGTTCCTCTTTTAAATCAGCTTAGAAAAGCGCTACGTTTTATTTTGTACCACCAAACTTGCTCGTATAACTACTTGTCTTAAATAGGAAAAACATTGATGTGTTTGGTCACTTCTAACTTTATCTCTAAATGGTACCATTGAATGAATGGGGCTAAGCTAAATGCTATGGAAGCATCGCAGCGCGCTCCAATCGCTTACGTGCACGCACACAGATGATAGAGGGATGTATCAACAGTTCTTAGTTAAGGTAATAACATATTTTAATATTGAAAATGAGTAGACTATTCCTTTAACAAGTCTTTATCTTTACAGAATAAAACTATAAAATAAAAAAGCCTCATGCAAAGCATTCTGGAAAGCAAAATCTACAGGGAAAAAAAAAACAGAAAAAAAGGTTGATGAGGATTTCTGGTTCCCAGTAAATAACATATATTTAAATCTACAGTAAGTTACTGGCAAACAGCTGCATAACTACAGCATTTTTTTTAAAAGTGTGTTTTTCTAATTTGTGACCCTGGAACACAAAAGCAGTCATAAGTCGCGCAAGTATATTTGTAGCAATAGTCAACAATATATTGTATAGGTCAAATTTATATATTTTTTTGCCAAAAATTATTAGGATATTAAGTAAAGATCATGTTCCATGAAGATATTTTGTAAATTTCCTACCATAAATATCAAAAATGTATTTATCATTAGTAATATGACACATATTACTAATGATAAATACATTTTTGATATTTATGGTTGAAAATTTACAAAATATCTTCATGGAACATGATAAAGACATCATCTGGACAACTTATTTAATTGCTAAAAAACACAACGTTATTTTGTGTATTTGGTAAAATACACAGTTTATGATTCAAAAAACTAATTATTTTCCACATACTGTACATTTTTGTAGCTCCAGATTTTCCTCTCTTGCTGAAACGCACTGATTTTGTACCAAACTCATCGATTTGAAAAGCGTTGTGTCCCTGATTGGGCAGCTAATCTGTTGTCACGTTGTGATTGGCCTGAATGCCTCTGACATCAGCCGGAAACATGATGCTCCTTACCATGTTTAAAAGATTCACTCACAATGCAATGCTGCAATGAGTAAATTAAACTGTTGCCTACAATTTGTGTGTTTGTTGTAGTCGAAGAAAAGAAAATTACGTTGGAGACGATAACTCGCGTCATCGCTTCCCTTGAGGTTTGTACCTTTTCATATCGTTAACATGTACTAATAAACTTTGCACACTAAAGCAAATGTAAAATCGTAAATCGGATCATAGGAGCTCTTTAATATTTAGATTTTTTGCACCCTCAGATTCCAGGTTTTCAAATAGTTGTCTCTCGACCAAATATTGTCCTATCCTAACAAACCTACATCAATAAAAATTGACCCTTATGGCTGGTTCTGTGGTTCAGGGTCACATTTGTAAATATACTGTGTTAAGAAGTAAAATTCGGGCTGCTACTGCGAGTGAGTCAGATTCGAATGCTGACAGTGTTATTAAACACCTCACGTCTGACTTCCAACCTGCCTAAGGATTTTTCAGCAGTTCTGCAGTCGAACTTCACAGTCCACACAAACATTTTTACTTGACATTAATTTCCAAACCTGCTGATTAGTAAAAAGGTATAAGAGAAATATTCCTGCATAAGAAAATTACCATACAATGCAACGTATACATACTAAACACCACAGAAAAATGTAGTTTTAGTATGCTATTTTCAAATTTAGCCTGCATGCATAGTCTGGATTCACTGGAGTCTGAGCTCTTACTGGCCATCATGTGCTTTGTTTACTGTTAAATCAATGGCAGACATCACTCACTAATTACAGAGTGCTTGAATATTTTGCAGTTGGCTGCACAAATGCATTGCAGGAGTCGAGGCGCATCATTGACTGGAGCAGTAAATCAGTGCAAACGCTGCAGGAATGTTTATCTCTCTCTTTCTCATCCTATGTATACTTGCTTTCTTAGCTGTGTCCATTTTTGTCTTTGCTTGCATGTGTATGTATGTGTGGGCGCATGTTTTTACAATAGACATAAATGAAAAAGAATTTGTTGCGCTTACATTAAAATCTTTCAAATTTGTCTGCAGAAATTTAGAAATTTTATTTGCTGAGTCAAAAAAGTTCCTGGGCTGTCTTTCTGCAGCTCTGGTTGTTAATATATCAGCTGGATTTTAACTGTATCAGTGCCCAAATCCAAATATTTCCTAGTGCTCCTCAAACATCAAAATCCCAGCCTGTATAATCCATTGCCAATCCCGATTAGATCTGGATTAGTCTTGGGATTTTGACCTGGGCTTTCAACAATAATCTGATAACGTATTTGTGCATGGAAAATATGACCGCCCGATCATATCAGATTATAATAATGAACATAATGCAGCACATTTCTTGTAAAGGAATAAAGGTGCATAGTCTTGTTTTTTGTAGTCTGGTAATTTCTCTCTATTTTGGCATTCCGGCAGGGTGATCATCTTTAATATCCTTTAGTCATTTCACATTGGCTATCGGTAATAATGCAGCAACATTCTGTTATAAAAGAAAAAGAAATTAATTAAATGAATGTGGCAAAAGACAAAGAAGCTATTAATATGACTGAATCGAGTGCATCTCTAGATACCAGAGGGCTAAACAAATCCTTATCCCACAGCTGCAGAAAGGTGCTCTACTTTTCTCTTTCTCGTTGTTCAGGTCAATTTAATTCATATTAAAGCAATGTTAGTAAGGTTCAGATAAGACAAAAACATCGTTAATGATGTGTTATATATCTCAGTTGTTTTCCTTGCAATACAATAGAGAGAAAATGGAAACATCTCGGCCTGGCTACTACGAAAGCCAGCAAAAACAATGTTAAATTCTCCCTCATTTGTAAGTCGCTTTGGATAAAAGTGTCTGCTTAGGGAATACATTTATATGCACTACAGTTTCAGAAAAGATCACAAACTGAGCTCAGGTTTGTAGAGTCTGCAATGAAGTTAATTTTATAAAAGATTGAGGCTGTCCTCCAAAAATAACGACAGTTTATTACGACGTACATTTACGTTTTAGGGGTAATCGCCCTCTAGTGGCCAGCAGCTTATTACACCCTGCGGTTACATTTTAAGTTGTTCATGCATAAGATCAATTAAAGCGGTAGTCTACGATGTTGGAAATCGGTCGAGAAAGCCTGAGGCCAGTCCACACGGACACGGGTATTTTTATAACCGTGAGTTTTTTCACGCAGTTCGGTCGTTCGTCCACACGAAACCGCAGTATCAGGGCACTGAAACCGAGCATATTTGAAAACCCCGGCCAGGGTGAACTTTTTAAGAAACCCCGGTTACAGTGGTGTCGTGTAGAGAGTAAAACCGGGGGTTTCGCCTTGCAACGTCAGAGTGTGCGCCGTTATCCACTGTGTTTGACGTCAAGATTGTGCGCCGCGACTGCTTTGTTGATGATTCTGTGCACTGGCGGACATATCTTGCTAATAATAACTGTGCCAACAGGGCTTCTAACATGTATACAGACAGATGCTCAGTTATCTCACTATATTGCGGAACACGATTTGGGTTATATCCCCGCCTGCTGGTGTTGCATGCTCTTGACAGCGCTTGATAGCGTGCTTTTGCTTTATCGTGTGGATGGATATTTAATTTAAACCGAGCATGTGTGGACGGGATTTTTTTTTAGGGAAAAAGTTTTAAAAAACTCATCCCGCCCCTCTGTGCTACCTGATCCCTCCCACCGGGAAAGACCTGAACAACGTCACTCAGTCAAGCTGTGATCACCGGTAGTAAACATCGGAACAAAGATTTACAGAGCAGTAAACTAAACACATGAAGCCTTGAAGGAATGAACACTTTCAAGTATGACTGATTGACGTTATTTACTTTCAAAACAATGTTTGGCATACGTTTCCCCTCCTGAGCCTCGTTTACCCTGGTCAAAAGTGATACCTAGTGCATATTAATTGCACAATAATTATTAGTTAGTATTGCTAAGGTTTTGAGTAATTATTATAGCAGCACACAGCGCATCTTGTTCAAATTCCGATCAGCTCGAACAGAAACCCGCTAGGCCTATTGAAATTCAAGCACTTCAAGAAATATAACTACTTTGACCTGTGATACGCGATGCTAAACGGCTAACATTCCAATGCTGACGGCAGCAAGAGCATGTTGTCAGACTGATATAAAGATATTTACGTAACACCTCACACCATAAACGTATAAATAAATGCTAACCTGCTCAACAAAAAGTCAGCCATGTCAGCATCGGTTTTCAGTCCCATATCTCCCTGAAGCTTCCTCCAACGGTCAATGGCGGACCTTATATTAATTCAATTTTGAGTCCGGCGTTTGAGTCTCCGTTTTTATCTCTGCTCTTTCCTCTACAGACTTTCTCTTTCTTCCAACCTTGACTGTAGGGACAAGCAGGGGCCGCTTGCTGCGGTCGGTTTGTTTTTTCTTCATTTGTGAGCTGTTGCTACTTCGCTAGCTACCATACACTTTCAGAAATGTCATGTCGCAGGAGGGGGGCGGGGTGCGATGGGGTGGAGACGCGAGCGCAAGGTGGAGTTTCAAGTGGAGCGGGGATTGGATGAGAGCAGTCGACCAATGTAAGCTGTCCGGCCGGACAGCTTACATTGGTCAACTTCTCTGCCGCTTTACACGCAATAGAGTGAATGGATTTTTTTCATTCTTTTTTCTCTTCATATTGTTAGGATTTTACTGTAGAACCAGCATCTAAACGAGGTTATTAATAATGAACAATCTTTGAAATTGTAGACCATAGCTTTTAAAGTAAAAATGGTTTCATAATCATTTATGGTTTTAAAGATATTTTAGAGCATCTAACCCCACCCCTACCCTAAACCCAACCAGTTATCAACCAGATAAAACACTATTCAAGACGCAAGTAAAAGTACAGTCACAGGTTTTTATGCATAAATTGAGCAATATACAACAGTATAAAATTATTACAAATAACTTGCATTGCAAACCTTGTGATCTGAAGGAATACAGTCACTTTATATGAAAAACACACAGTCAGATCTCATTCAAATATAACCGGAACACAGGACTGCATGTAGTCACGATGGGGCAAGTTAATAATTTATTAGCAGCGCAGCTTGTAATTGCCAAACTGAATGCTGTGCACAGAAGGAGGAGTGCAGCATTTTTGATGAATGCACTAGCAGCAAGGACATTGCGACGACATCGAGCCCCATAAATGGTAAAAACAACGACAGCGGAAATAGCTAGACGGGCACTCCCGTGGGTTTAATGTAAGCTACATCAGAATTCATTCGGCAAATGCGTTTCTATTTGCCATTATTCGCATTTACTCTTTTTCGCATACTGTAAATCAAAAACCAAGCGAGCATAAAAACTTTTTTTGAATTAAAGGGATTTTTATCGAAATTTGGCATTTCCATCACTCGTTTTTGATGTGATACTTCAAAATGCGCATAAAATATTTGGAATATTTGTACTTTTTTTTAAAAGTGACATTCCACTATTTTGAAATGAGGCTTATTTTCCATGAGCAAGGTCGCCTGGCAAGAGCGATCTCCACGAGAACGCAAGTCCGTTCTTTACGTTCTTGGAATTGAGAAACAGCCTCTGATTAGACCATTAGCATCGCGCTCAAAAATGACCAAAGACTTTCGATATTTTTCGATTTAAAACTTGACTCTTTTGTAGTTACATCGTGTACTAAGACCGACGAAAAATTTAAAGTTGTGATTTTCTAGGCCGATATAGAAACGATACTCTTATTCTGGCGTAATAATCAAGGACTTTGCTGCCATGCAGTACCATGGCTGTGGCAGGCGCAATGATATTACGCTGCGCCCAAAAAAGTCCCCCTTGTAACTTTCAATAGACTGTTTTGTATGCTGTGTTATATATGTTATAAAATAAATGAATGGGTACATTATTTGCCCTAATTGCTTAAATAGTAAGGTTTATTATAAATACAATTAATCCTGGTGGTTTAAATTGAAAATCACTCCCAATACATGTAATCATTGCAAAATATAGCCCAATATACAATTTCATACCGCAATATATTAAAGGAATAGTCTACCCTTTTGCCATATTAAACTATGTTATTACCTCAACCTAGAGGAATACATACCTATCTTTTTTCAATGCGTGCACAGTACAGCGCGTTGTGAATGTGTTAGCATTTAGCCTAGCCCCATTCATTCCTATGGTACCAAAAAAAGTTTTCTTTTGTGGCACCATACTTACTGATATAACTCCTCATTAAATAGGGAAAACACGGAAGTGTTTGGTGGCTTCCCTGTTTGGTACCATAGGAATGAATGGGTCTAGGCTAAATGCTAACACATTCACGACGTGCTGTACAGTGCACGCATTGAAAAAAGATAGATATGTATTCATTCGTCTAAGTTGAGGTAATAACATAGTTTAATATGGCAAAAGGGTAGACTATTCCTTTAAGTTCCAACTGATGCCAGTAGAGATGCCAGTGCTAATTTAGTAAACACTGGGTCGTATTTTAGAGAATGGTATGGGTTGGAGGATAGATATCAGTATGAACTAAATTCTCAACAAATTAATCCAAAACTATATATTTTTTTTCCTAATTACAACCAACATTTTATTGGTACCATTTTAAGCTATTTTTAGAGAAATCTGAGACTAAATAAATGAAACGCAACTAAGAATCAATCCAATAAGCAATCATTTTTTTCGTTTTGAATTTACAGCACATTTAACATAAAATTACTTTTATTTACTTTTTTCCTATAATGAGACAGGGTTCATGAATATCACAGCATGATTTTTTTTCTTCAAAGAAAGGAGCGTTAATCCCTGGAACAAATGGAAATCCACTAACTACATTATTCATAAAGCACTTTTGACTGAGCACACTTGGACAGCGTTGCATTTTCATTTACAAGTACATGGTGCTGTCAACCAACAGTCGCCTTAAAATCGATTTAATATTTTGACTAAACCTTAAATACAAAATAAAATGGGTTGGTTTCAAAATCTGCTGAGCTGAACACTACTTTCAAAGGAGGCATTCATTGACAGCAATCCTTACAAAAATACATGCAATGCATCCTTGAATTTGGTTAAAATTAGGTCCTATAGTTTAAAGCGGCCTTCGTATCAGGAGTGTGCTTACTATTCCTAAAATTACAGTCTATGAAGGCTATTCCCTATCATTTTTAACAAAGCTAATGTGGTACAAACATAAAACAAATGCTTTTTGTCTTTCTCTTTGAGTCAAACACTAAACTTCTGAGTGCCTCCGTCATTGGGTGGGCAGAGTAAATAAACATACGCCGACCCAAACAGTTCCCCTCACAATCCCAGCTTCAACACTTTCAGAAACTATCAGCCGTGACTCAACGAGTTTCTTAGCAACGACCAAAAAGCTCAAGAAGTCAGCTTCATGTTCTCCGCCACCATGACTAATGTTTAGATTATCTTGTCAGTCATCTGTCTATCTCTACTGTCTTGATCCAAATGACAATAGAAGAAAAACTGAAAACTCATATTTAGCTCACAATGGCAGATGCCTTAAGTGTTTAAAGTAAATGTCACTGGCTGTTCTGTGAACATCAAATCCTCTTTCTGTGGCAACAGCTTGTTCTTTCCAGACTCTGGCAATCACAGCACAGCATCCCTGAAGGCCACTCAGCCAATCAGGAGTGTACATGTGGTACATAACTTTACCATACGGTACCAACGTTACACATAATGTTAACTTTAACTTTCAACTTTGTGTTACAGCACAAAGGTTGGCCAGTGTCCTACTACTTTTCTATCTGTCTGTCTGTCTCTCTATCTATCTATCTATCAATCCATCCATACATTAATTTACGTGTCTGTCAATTTATTAGTCCATCCATCCATCCAGTTATATGTCTGTTTATCTGGTAATTAATTATCTACCAATCCATCCATCTAGTTATGTGTCTGTTTGTCTGTCTATCTGTCTACCAATCTATTAATCCATCCAACCATTTATGTGTCTATCTCTTTACCAATCCATCATCTATCTATCCAGTTATGTGTCTGTCTATCTATTTACCAATCTATTGGTCCATTTATCCATCCAGTTATATGTATGTTTATCTATCAATCTATCAGTCCATTTCTGTGTATGTCTGTCTGTCTATCTATCTACCAATCCATGCATCCATCCATCCAGTTATGTGTATTTTATATCTATCTATCCACCCATCCATCCAATGTATGTGTCTGACTGACTGACTATCTATTAATCTATCCATTCATTTATAAATCTGCCTGTCTTTATACAAAACCATAAATCCACTTATGTATCTGTCCGTCCGTCCATCCATCCATCCATCCATCTATTAATTTATCCATAAATTTATTTATCCATCCATTTTTAAATCTGCCTTTCTGTCTATCTATCTACAAATCCATTCATCCAGTTATGTGTCTGTTTGTCTGTTTATCTATCTACCAATATATTAATCTATGAATCCATCCATCCATCCATTAATTTATGTGTCTGTCTATCTATTTACCAATTTATTAATCTATCAATCCATTCATCCATTTATGTGTCTGTCTGTTTGTTTTTATCTTCCAATCAATCATCCATCTATCCAGTTATGTGTCTGTTTGTCTGTCTATCTATTTACCAATCTATTATTTCATTAATCTATCCATCCATTAATTTATGCATTTGACTGTCTGTCTATCCATTTATCAATTTTCTTTCATCAATTCATCCATCAATTCATCCATCCATTAATGTATATGTCTGTCTGACTGACTGTCTGTCTGTCTATGAATCTATCAATCCATCCATCCATTCAAAAATCTGCCTGTCTATCTATCTATCTATTTATCTATCTATCTATCTATTCATCCAGTTTTGTGTCTGTTTGTCTCTCAGCCTATCAATGTATGAATTTATCAGTCCATCCATCCATATGTATCTGTCTGTCTGTCTGTCAATCCAACTATCTAGTTATGTGTCTGTCTATCTATTTATCAATCTTTTAATCCATCCATCTATTCATGTGTCTGTCTGTCTATCTATGTATCTGTCTGTCTATCCTGCTTTTAGTCTGAGCACATGCTCAGAAAGCGAGGGAACTAGTGAGATCTGTTTTAGCCAGTGTTATATATTCTCTCGGGAAGGCTATTTTAAATGACCCCTCTGTATAGTATGTCACTCTGCAGAAAAGATACGTTTCTGTTCCTTCCCTTCAGAGTATTGAAGTATTGAAGCCTAGTTAAAACCTCAATACAGTAATAAACAATCACAAGATTTAGTTTTATATTCTGGCTACATTGCATTAACAACATTTAAACATTGTTATGATTTTTAAAGCGCTTATAGGCGGTTTCATCGGACGCACGTGCGGTGACGCGATACACGTCTGGATCTGAACTTTACTTCCGATTTCGTTTTTTTATGGTCTGACTAGTTGCTAAACTGATCTCTTGAACAAATGCGTCGAAAATAACAAATGTTTTGGTTTCCTTGGTAATCTATGTGTTTTTTTTTACTTATTACATAAATAAACTACGTTTAAAGAACTTTGTTGTTTTTTTTTCTTAGCGGAGTTTACGGGAAGTTATGTGATGACCACGGCAGCCGCTTGTCTATGTTGTTACTGCTGAAATCGTATATATATGAAATCGTATATATACACACATATATACATACAGCACACATATATACAGCACTAATATATATATATATGTAATTACCCAAACCGTGCAGCCCTAATATATATATATCTATATCTATATCTATATATATATATATATATATATATATATATATATATATATATATATATATATATATATATATATTAATTTAAAATATATATATATATTGTTTGGTTCCTCAAGTATAACAAAACTAATAGTCAAACTTAAGATCAAAATCTGTCTCATTTAGCTCCCCACTGTTTGAAAAAAAAGGCAAAGTGGCATACATGTACAAATTATATAAAGCTGTTTTTGTTTTGTGTATGTGTGGTGTGTGTTTATGTGCTTGTTGTGTTTATACTTTTGTTGTTTATATATTTATTTATGTTTTTGTAGTGCACCAGGGGCAAACTTTAAGTCGGTTTACAAGCATCACATAAATATGCCTCTCCTCATCCTACTCACTCTTTCGCTCTCTCTCTCTTTTTCTGTCCATGTTTCTGTAAGAAGCTAAAAAATCCTGTAATCATAAACTCTCCATTCAAAAAAAAAACAAAAACTTAACATCACAGCTCGCAATGGCATGAAATGAGATGACTTGCATGCGCTTCTGTGAAATATTTTGAATGACAACAGTAAATCCAGATCTGAATTTTAAAACCAGCCCTTATAACCATTGAGAAACATTTGAAGAGAGGCTCAACTAGATTTGAGTACTGGATATGATCTATCCAACCCATCTGGACCAACTGATTTATGTAGAAAACCATAAATCTGGAAAAAAGATGACTTTGGCTGGGTTTTTACAGATTGGGTCATATATTTTCTTTACCAATCCACTTATCTCTCTCCTCTGTTTCTCCTCACTATGTAAAGTCCTGAAACACACACATCCTGCGCACTAAAAGTCAGTAACCGTAACAGACAGAAAGCAGTGTGCACACATCAACAAAAATGACATTTGTCCAAACACTTGTATTTAGAAGAGCACAAACAAAGCAGAGAGATAATAGCATCTCATTAGTGTGGTTAAGCAATTAAAGTCGTCCCTTGCATAACATTCTGTGACACACAAAGGGCCACTGCGAAAACATCTCAATTATTCACATTCCTTCGGCAAACAGTCTGACCAACGGATGTGGACCCTAAAAACATGGATACATAATTCAGTCACCTATCTATCTTATCTATCTATCTATCTACAGTATCTATCTTACACCATCTATCTCTTTCCAGTGTGGCGTGATGGCAGTATGCTGAGTCTATTGTTTTCCCTCAGGCAGTACGTCACTTGTTCAATCATTTCTCTCTCCTCCCTGATCAGCAAGAGGCGAAATCGCAATCGACGTCAGGGACCACCTCACTCCTCCAACCCTGACATCTTCAGTTTTCCACATCTCCAGTTCCAAACCACTTTCTTGATTTTTCCTGAAACATACCAGTGCTCTTGAATCTCATTCCTGTAGATTATAGAGCCCTGCGTTGGGGGAGCAAAGGTCATGGGTACCATTCTCACTCAACACACATACTGATAAAATCTACAGTATAGCTTGCTTGCATCGTAAGTCGCTTTAGGAAAAAGCATCTGTCAAACGCTTAAATGTAAATTCTATCTCATTTTCTCTCTCTCTCACGCCAAATGAAAGTAAGTCAACCCTGAAAAAGCATTTCCATTTGTAAGAACATGAAACAATAATGGGATCTTTAGTATACCTATACTAGTGATTAATGATTATGTTCACGAACACAGTGAGGTACACAAAACAGATCTGTCTGGTTTGACATCTCACAATTCTCATCTACAAATACTATCAGATAAATCCTATGCTGGCAGTCACAGTTTTACCGGCTTTAATCTGAACTCTATCCTAAAAGACTCAGACCTGAGGATTCACAAATACTTATGTGTGTGTATTTGAAAATGCATACAAATCCTTTCATACATACGCATGCAAACATATGCAGAATCACAAATCTCAATGTCACTATTACTAAATAACCAATTTACTGTAAATCTATTTGAGATTTTAACTTAAATTAATTCATTTATGATGACAGCTTAATGCTGCGTTCACACCATAGAGTGTGAATAGTGTGTCTGGCACGTATGATTACAATGTTAAGTCAATGTAAAAACGCGTTTACACGCGTCTGGAGGTCTCGAATTACCGTCTGACATCCGAGAACTTTGGTGTCAATTCACGCCGCGTTAACCAATCAGGAGCCTGCTTGCTGCTGTGGCGGCAGGCCCGCCCCGAGTCAGTCATTGAACATGGAGGAACAACTAATATTTCGCGACGATTTGGCTTTAAATGCTAGCTTTTCACGCGCATCTATTTTGCTGTATACGAGCGAATGCATAAAAAATTTTCAAGCTAGACACGGTAGACGCAAATTTGACGCTATATTCACTATTCACTATTCGCTATATGATTTAAAATACTTTAAAATAGGCTTTAAATAAAATTGTAGATCACAATGCAATAAGATAAAAAAACACAAAGACCAGGCGTCACTTAGTAAATCAAAATATACTATCAGCAAAACGCTTCACAAAAGGCCGTCAAGTTCATCTCGGAGAATTGCGCGTATACGCGCATCACACCGCATGCGGGGACATGTGCCGCACGGCCGAAATGAGAAAGACGTGGTCCGGACCGTCACTGTCTGGAGGATAACTAGCCAGTAATTAATTAATGTAATTAACAGTGATAAATAATCAGTTTTTACAATCTTTGCGCCATCTATCATCGTTCGTCTGATGTTCTACAACATCTGCTTTAGTTTGTGTTTATTAACCCTTTAGTTTCACTTCATCACGCAGCTATTCCCGTTAGAAGTAAAAACATTTAATTCATTAATAATATAGTATATGTTCATTTTTTGTCATAGTTTCTTCAAAATAAGTTTTATATATTTATTAATTTATTTTATTAAAATATTTTAATTTTCATCATGACGCATACACCCCGCCCCTTTGATTGCCACGCCCTTTGCCCGTCCACCCGCCCAACCCTACCACCTTAACTAACAAATTGTCTGCGGGAAACCCTGACTATACATTACAAAGTATGTCATATTATTATTATTATTAGTACAGAAATATTTTTATTTATAATAATAATAACTCCCTAAAAACAATAGGGTCCTCGGTGCTTGAAAAATCTATGACAACACAACGCAGATAAACAATGAACAACATGTTCAGGTTGTTTTGATGGTGCAGTGCTGTTGGATTTACCACAATTGAGAGACAAACGGTTATATAAGGATTCCTTAGATGATCACAACTTTGTAATTATATAAACAAAAACCAAACCAATAACAGCACCATCTGTCAAATCAATACCTGAAATATGGAGGCCTAAAGAGTACCTGGAGTAAAGGATTATGGGAACTGTAGTTCATCACTGCTCAAGGCCTTAGTTGATAAAAGTCCCGATATTTCCTCTTTGAAGCGGACCAGGGAGGTCAAACATAAAAGTGAAAAGCAGGTGGTATAGACTAATAGATTTTATGCTCGCCACTGGCTGCTCTGTTCAGTAATATCAAACCCAATCCCACTAGCCTTTGTTTAAAGTATCTCAAAACCATTAGCTCGAAAAATTTCCTCAAGGGCTGAAATTGCTGAATATCACAGCACTTGAAATAATAACATTAACCATGTACAGAAATATATTCAATGCATCCTGTTTGCCAGTCGTATGAATGAAAAATGTTAAACTTGCGTGGGATAGTTATTAATGTACAATATGAAGGAATCAAGGACATATTATAACAACATATAATGAAAAGCGGATGAGAAAGAGACAGGAATACTGACATATAGAAGATAGTCACTCAAGTGTTCAATATAGAAGGCAGGTGGAGCTTCGTCACAAGCCACGCCCCTCGTCTTGCATAATTACATGCCCAATGAGCATCCCACCACTCCACATGGCCACCAACAAATGACATCATCCATCACACGTCTGGACACATGCTAACAATAAGCCCCAAAGATTCACGGACAACCAATTGAGAACTCAGATTCTTTAAAATTGAAACACGTTACAACACTGAGATGGCTTAACCTCTGCTCACTAATCCCAACCACAATCAACCAGAGACCAAACCAGCTCCAACACATAAAATATTAAGTAAGTCTGCCCCTAACTGCATAACAGTGAGAAAATGGTTATAAAAATTATGATTTTGCAACCCCAACAAGCTTTTCAACAGCTATGACCTTTACAATATGTGCTTTGAGAGAGTATGACCATCCAAGTGCATTAATAAAATACGCTAACTTATATTGCCATACTACGATAAATTTTATATAAGTATGTGGTAGCAACTAATCCAAAATTTAGCAAACAAAAGCTACATTACAAAATAAGCAAACAAACTTGATAATAATTCAAAGCAATGTACATGAAATAGCTAATTGCAAGGCCTTAATCACAATTACAGACATTTTAAAAGATCCAAATCTACAAATGTTTCTCTTATGCCTACAGTACAAGATCAGTCAATTGATGACTACTAAGAGGCAGATCCTTGAAATAACAGCGGCTGTCCGCAAGGACTGAGGTCAATTTGCAGAGAGAAAACGTTTGCCGAACCATCCAAGTCACATGCAGCCTAATGCCAATTTCTCAAGGCTGTCCTTTAATAATTCATTCATTCTCCCTCTCTTATCTTTCAAAATGTCAGCACATGCTGAGAATATAAGGACTCGGATAATCGGGACCTTTGACACAGAACCATGAGTCGAGCCAAGTCTAACCAGTGCACCAACTGGTATGTGATTAAATAATATACAGGCAAAATGGAAAAGCTTAATTGCTCATATGGGTCTTTTTGGGGAGCTATGGAGGGGACGTGTGTTATTGGTGCATGGATGCACCTCAGCATAATGTATTACTCTTCTCCAAACACTGCACGAATTAGCCTGTGTATTTTTCCCTTAAACACTCTAAAAATTAAATAGGACACTTGGAAGCCACATTGCACCACTGCATCCAAACAATGCCACAGATTCTTAACTGTAATTGAATAATGATTAGTGAGAATGAATGATGTAACTGCATAAAAATAGCAAGTAAATCAATATTAATGTGTATTCTGTGTTCCTAGCTCTATTAGCGTGCACTGCAAAGGTCATGAATTTGAATCCAAGGGATCAAACATTCTGATAAAAAATTATATCTTAAATGCATTGATAAGTCACTTAAAGTGTCTGCCAAATGCATAAATGTATAAAATTAAAAAGTGATATATCAGTCCCTTATGTTTGGTACTCACATGAAATAGGCTAACATCAACCATTACCCCTTATCTCAGACCCCAGACTCCAAGAGAGGGTTCAAAACATATCAATATGACATAGTCATACTGTAGATGTAAAGTTTGTAGTGTTGAACCACAGTGCAAAAAATAAATAAGTATCTTTATAATTACAACAGCACCTTTTCTGGATACAAAACTGACATACGAATGCGTATTTTCTTTTTTATACTGTTTGACGCCAGATCATATGAATACAGATGACATATGTCCATATTCTAACAAAGGCCTGCAAACAGGACATTCCGTATGATGCAGGTCTGCAAGTGATGCAAGAGAAAAACATGGATGGATACGCGCTCGCGCGCTCGGATCGGGTAAACACCGGAGAAATCCGGCCGGTCTCCGGCGTTTTGGCTCCGAACGTTCGCGTGCCGAGCGACAATCGTGACCGATCACTTATTTTTCTTTGCCACAACGGCATCGACTTCATTAACCTTCGCAGCGATCAATATGCATCACCCCACCCTTCAGGTTCCCCGCATCAACATCTACCAGTGAGCGACCTACCATTCCGTGCCAGATGCCCGCCGATCCCTGTCCGGTGACAGTCAAGTCCTGTTCAAAACATTCCGGCAAGCGACGATTTTAAAGATCAAGTCAAGGACGAAACAAACGGTTGCAAAGAAATAAAGCAGACGAAGTAAAAGAGAAAGGTTAAAGCCTGTTTTGCGATGCTGAATCACTGCGCGCTCACCGTCCTGCGACCATTGTGCTGCAGGATGCTGCTTGTTCCATTATGGATCCTACCAGCGTAGGGATGATAAGGGGGGGTGAAGGAGATGGGTTGCCGTGGCAACCGGAGGGAGCGCGTGATGACGTCAAAGCCAAGAGGAGTCTCATAGGGGTGAGGAGATTTTAGAAGAGCGCGTGAGTAGATTGGTGGGCGTTCTCACATGACCGACAAATGGGCGTTTGGGGCAGGCAGCATCGCTGAGAACCGACAGACGGATGACGTCAAAGTTCCGCGAGAACGATTTGAAAGCAGACTCCTCCGTATGATTTCGCAAATCGCTCTCGCGGTACTTTGACGTCATCCGGCTGTCGATTCTTGTGGCGCCGTATGAAGTCGAACAAGCCTTTAATTTCAATGAACCAGATTCGATTCATTTGAGTCACTGATTCTTTTCCTTAGTTTAGACGTCACTCTTGGTTTTCAAAATCGATATTTGGTAATTCAGTATTAGATGATGCTGTTTTCACTATATGCTTACTTTCTAGGTTCCACCTTCATGTCTTAATCTAAACATAACCTCCATATTGAGGTTGTGACTCTAACAATCAAATTAAATAAATTAACTATAACAAAAAAATTAAATATTAAAAAAAAATATTGTGTCGAACTGTTGTTTGTTGTTTTAGCAACAAAGTTCGCTCTTGCAGTATTTTGAATGTCTGCGCGAATCGATTCATAGAATCATTTTAAACGACTCGCTTCAAAACAATGATTCATTCAAACATCATGATCTATGTTTTTGCTGATTGTGAAAGTAAACGGGTTAATAAACGCTGCATTTGGGCCATAGAGGTTGCCTAAACACAAATAATAGGCCTAATACTCATATTCATATTTACTAAACAAATGGTTTCCTAGAACAACACAATTCAGAAGAACAAAAATAAACACACATCTCTGTAGAGTCTTGGGCTTCCACACTGCTTCAGATGTGCATCAATTTAAAAATGGGCTTGACTACTTACAACAATATAATACAATAATCCTTTTTGAAAATTGGTACCTAAAAGGTATATCCGATTCCGTACCAAATGTATACATATCTGTACCTAAATGGTACTTATTATGACTTTTTTAATGGGTACCACACATTTTTTGACCATTTTTCTTGTATCCAACAAGCTTCACAATGTCTTCACCTTTTTTTTTTCAAACACCTTTTCTGAACATCTAAACTTTCACACCCCAACCCCTTTCTGAATATAAAGGTTTATCTTCCTCTATTGTATTTGTAAATATGATCAAATATGTATTTCACATGCAATGTTACATTAAATAAAAAATACCTCACTTTTGTATCTCAACTAACAAAGTTCTAGCAAACCAGACATCCCAACATATTGCAACAGTCTGTATTGTCATCTTTTGTAGCATGCTTGAGAATGGCTATGGTCCACTATGCAACTCAAGCACACTTGAGAAAATCTTTACTTAATATCATTATGGAAATTATTGATCATTTTAACTGCAGACATTGCCAATATTGTGCAGGGGATGTTAAATAGAAAGAATCCATAAACACAACAGTGTTCACTTCAGCACTTCTCCCACTGTTTGATTTTTATCTTCCAGATTTGCTTTACACACTGTGAGAGCTTTAAGCGGCTCATAAAAGGCTTTTGGTGTTTTTAAAGAGAAGCAGATGCATATATTTCATGGTTATTGGAGAATGTGGGTGTCCTTTTTAATTGTGGTGAAACAGAAGAATCTTCCAAAAATACACAGATTATATTTTAAAATAAGCAAATTATAATCAATTGGCACAAACAATGACCATGATATGACATGCAAAATATTAATGCAAATTGCAAAGTAAGTTTTCTTCATATGATATAGGTTAAATTTTTAGGGAACACAAGAAACACTAATAAAATGTAAACCTTAAAACTTTAAATAAATTTGTCTGGAAAATGCATAAAGTAAATCAAGACCACTACACTTCCACTAGGGGGCGTGTCTTGCATTTAAAATGTAAATGCAACACAAATGCCTTTGCAATAGGAAACTCTCAAGCATTATTACTTCCTGACAAACTGTGAATTGACTCCTAGCTATTTAGGGCCAGAAAAGAAAACGGTCAAGTGCTGAGAGATACTAATAAGATATTCAGATTCATTTCTATTGAGTTCACTTTACATACTTATTGAATTATGCATAAGATGTTGTTAGCTAAATTGCACATTTATTTGGGCTGCTGTGGCCCTTACTTTGCAAAGATGCAAAATATCATCCAAATCTAATTTACCAATGCATCATAGCAATGCATATAGCATAAATCATTGTCATTTTAATACAGTTTCTCTGATGCAGAGAAGCACATGGCAGTTGAGTTATTAAAATATGTACAAATGTTTTTATTACTTTGTCTCTGAATAGAAAATCTTTGCAGTTCTATCAAATGTATATACATATGGATCACTGATTTCATCAATGTTTTTTTTACTATTTTTTATTATTTTTATGTTTTATAATATTTTATTATTCAAATGCCTTATTGGTTTTCTTATGAAGAGTTTTACAGTGTATAGACTGTAAATAGGAGACAATCAGAGACAGAATGTAATACTGCATGAGACTGTACTTTACATAAGCTGAAATCCACAAGGTTTAAACTAGTATGCATTCGACTCAGATATTTGAGATCAGACAGATTAAATCGTATTTAGCTCCTGCCTACTTCTAAATCCTTAGGGAGCAAAATAACCACATTAAGTTTGTATACAGCAACTGATGGTCTCAAAGACTAAGTATGTATACAGTTTTGTAGGGAAGTTTGTTCTCTAGGGGCAGGCTGCTTTATTCTGTGTGTAGAAAAAGTGCAAAGGAAAGCATATTTGCAAAACCAGGGCAAGCAATTACCAAACCCACCAATCTAGTCTGTCTTTCCCCTCCCATTTTCCTTTCCGGCATCCCCACAGAGGGTTTAATGGCCTGGTCGGGAGCCAGAAACGTTCCTGCTGCAATGCCCTGTAGGTACAAACTACACAAACTCTGCATGGAGAGGGCAAACACAATCCTGTTGTTACTCAAATAGGGGAACGTTTAAGACACAAAGATCATCAAAAATACATAAGAAATGTCACGTCATCTAAGTGTTACAGGATACAAAAGTAACAAAGAAAGACCCATAAAGAGAAAAAGATTGACACATACAATATACGAGACAATAGATAATACAACATTGAGAGAACCATATGCAAATTAGCTCGGAGATTAATATAATTTCAAATGTTTGCTATGGATTGAGCAAAAACGTACAAAGACTTTTGGTTACGTCATATGCAATGCTTCATGGGAGTGGGTGGTTGCTGGGAAGCCCCATTGCCGTGATTTATAGTTTCCATGGTGTTAGTGACTTGACTTCTCTGAATGGTGGATCTTGAATTATGGTTAGGCATCCATCATATTTTTATTACGTTAAAAATCACACTAGATTTCCCAGAAGCGTAGTTATTCCTTTGCAAATTTTTTAGGGGGGACTTCCACGCACTTCCTGTCCCATATTCATCTGATTCTATTTCACGGTGTAATCACCACCTTATTTTGCACCACTTTTTGTTTTCACACCAGGCCCAAAATCTAAAAATCTAGCGGTCTAATATAGCCCTTCGCCAGATTCTGTTTTGGACGAAGAAAATGTCAGCGCAGTAGCATGCTACCTCTGAGTGACATTTGGTTCATCCATACCCTGCTATTTGTGGCCGAAAACTTCATTTTTGCCCTTTTAGTCATATACGAGTGGTGCCAACTCAGTTTCTCTAACACACACACACCAAACAAACACACACAGCCTTCCTTTCCTCATAAAAATGAACATCATAGACTGATTAAAATTAACACTTTGGTTACCGTAATTAAATGCATTATCTGTCCTCAATGCTATTTATGCACTTGCTTGATGCTTATGTTTCATTTGTAAACTGTAAATCATTTATTGTATTGAAAGCATCAAAATAAATACATTTCTAATGAAAACAATTGTTTACAGCAACATATACCTTCTTTAGGGGCCACACCAAGTCAATACGTTTCATACAGCCCTGGGTAAAATACAAACGTCTGCTCAAGGGTGAGAGAGGGGTAAAGGGAGGGCAGAATGAGGTTTTAGGGAGGAGGGTGGATATCTGAGGTTTGGGGACTGACTTTCATTCCTGGGCAGCTCTCAGGCAACAGACTGCAAGCAATAGAGTTAGTAAGCATAACTGACCCCAGAAAACCACACCAGTCATTGTCTTTCTCATTTTGTCTGTTTTTTTATGTATATAATTATAAGATATATTTACTTATAAAAGCATTTATATAATAGTTTTGTGATGTTTCTATTTCAAACGACCAAAATGGAAATTCTCTTTTTTCTTACCCTTGAACTAAATTATTTTTCTTGCCCACCGAGCATTTTGGCCTTTGATTTAACCATGTTGATGTTTTTAAAGGAAAACACCACAGTTTTCCTTATTTCACTATGTTCTTACCTCAACTTAGATAAATTAATACATTTCTTTTTTTCAATTTGTGTGTACTTTTAATCTTTGTACAGCGCTTCTGAAGTGTTTGGTGGCTTCTAAATTCATCCCTGTTTGGAGCCATAGGAATGAATGGAGCTAGGCTAAATGCTAACACTTTCACGAGGCACTGTACAAAGATTAAAAAGGCCACATTGAAAACAGATAGATGTATTAATTTGTCTAAGTTGAGGTAAGAACATGGTAAAATATTGAAAAACTGTGGTGTTTTCCTTTAAACAGTACCAATATTTTAAGAAATAACCATAATAATAGTAATTTACACCAAATTCATCTTGCCATTAGTATTGTTTATTGTCTTTTCCAAGCAATTTTCTTAAAGTGGCAGTGTAATAATAGCAAACACGTCATTTTATGGTTGAAAATACAAGTCGTAATTTACATTTTTGCCACCTTAAATACATTTGCAACCATATAATGTACATTAACATGTCTAATATGATATAATAGTAATGTCAAAATAAACCCTGAGTACTTTTTGCAGACATCTTGATGCGTTACACATCAGGATGCGCGTCCACGGAGGACTGTGTTTCATTGTAACAAGTTTTCGTGGTATTTTCCTCTCGGACAGTTTCTATAGAGACGCCTCGTGTTGCTGCCCGGGCGGTGGATAATAACCAATGAGAGGCGGGAGTGGGGGTGTCTGGTTACTCCCTCTCTCTCTCTCTCTCTCTCTCTCTCATTGAGCAATGAGAGGGCAATGAGAGAGCGAGAGCGAGCGAGCACTGATGAACCTTTCGGGCAGAAAGACTCTGAACTACAGACACACCGCTTGTTTTTAGTTGCTTAAAATATTTCTATATTTGCGCACTGGCTGTAATCTTTACATTTACGTTTTCAAGCACTGATAAGGATCGATTTTACGGAGAGCATGGACCGTATGGACAGATCTTAAGAACTCAAACCTGTTGCCAGATCGACGCGCCTGGTTTTGCATTTCAGGTTTGCCTGTGGATGTGATGCTGGGCTCTTGTTTGCGCACTGGCTGGTAGTTGGAGAGAAGTTTGTGATCGGTAGTGGACTAAATTGTGAGGTAAGTTCGCATCGATAGTTTTGCGAAGTTTAATGTTTGATGCTTTGAAGTTTGTGTGGTATTTAAACAGCGCGCGTAGATGTGCTTTAGCCATGAGGCTGTAAACTCGGTTTGGGAAACGTTTACTCAAAGATGCGAAGAAATACGACTTTTATTCAAACTTCATTCGACTTTTATAGAAAGAAGCATCACGTGCGTAAAATACGGAGCTTTAAAAGCCAAAACAGCGTTTGATGGTGGGAAGGGTCTAAAGTAACCGCAGGTGTTGGATGTATCAGGGTTTCGACCACCTACGTTTAAAGGCCTCTTTCTTTGGATTTTGAGGTATATTAGATATGGACGTCATATTTACAACGTAAATATTGCATGTAGTTTTGCAATAGGGACTGGCAATGTTAAACACGGACATGTTTAGTTTTTTATTGTCTCGTGCATCACTGTTAGATGGTACAAGTGAATAAAAGTGAATAAGTGGCATGCAGGTGGGTAGTACTACTCATGCCACAGATAGTGTCACTTTTCTAAAAAAAAAAAAAACATGCATGATTCACAAGGTTCAAACGCAGCCATAGAAAAGCTGGAATGTCAGTATTTTGAAATGTGGATAAATAAATTCACATTATTTTTTTAAAACCATATCATTCCTAATTACTGAATTTAGATTTTTAAAATAGTAATATAATATAATATGAAAGTGAATATCATCTGGCATTAAAATAAAGCAAACTGGTTTAGATCTTAAAGACCACATCTCATCCCCAGATGACCTTCTTAATTCTCCAGAGCTCCAATTTAAAAGCTGACTCATTTTAAGTTTGTTTATATCCGGCAGTGCCACTCCTGATCTAATGACAGTCGTAACTTATTCATTCCAACATAAACATGCATAGTTCTCATGAAATTATACTGTGGTTATCAGTTGACAGAATTAGAGAAGTTCCTCCCAGACATGGTGATGCGTGATTCATCGAGCAGTAGTTATAGGGGTCTTGTTTTCTTTTGTGCTGTGGTCCAAAGGTTTGTTTTATCTTCTGCGCTGCGCTCAAAGAAGCTTTGTTTCTTGAAGTCTGGTTTGGTAATCGTGCATAAGTTCTCAGAGTGAGACTGCAATGTTTTCATTTAGTCTTGTGGTTTAGTTTTTACTAAATCTGTCCAGACTTTGTTATGTAACTCAGACATTGTATGCAAATGAGCGGTCCATTTAAACTTTTAATGAAAAAGTCTGTTTTAAGCTTAGAGGGCTTTAGGAACCTGATCCTGGTTTGATATGAACGCAGATGGCGTGGACGGTGGCTTCCGGTGCTGCCTTTTTGTGTGTTTATGAGGCTTTCAGTTTGATCCAATGAATACTTATAAACATTTCTGGATTATGATGCTTATCATGTGATGTAACAGCCATTTGGACGGTGCATTTGATGGGTGGTTTTGGGTAAGGAAGGCTGCAGGCATTGCTTGGCTTGCTTGTATTAGGTTTGTGTAAATATTTATTCTGTATTCCTAATACAGGGATGAGCAGGACACTGTTAGATAACTGTTGGTGGTTTACCACAGGATCTTACAATAGGAATAATATATGTTTGAAATAATTGTAAACAGGGAGCAGCTAAATAAACGCTGGTATGTTTTGTTCACATTTGGTTCTTATGGATGGATGGATGGATGGAGACAGCATTGTTGTTCCACTCTCTAATTTAATAAAGTGTTCTGCTCATCCTCTCCACATGGTTATTATTTTCTTTGCTGGATTAAGAAACGTTAAACGAACGCTTCGGTTTTGATGAAACCCCGCCCTCACACCTTTAAACCACCTCTGATGCTAAATTTGCTCTTTTACCATGTTATTTTCTTTTGGCCTGCTTCCACTGAGGAAATTCCAGCTCAACTTTACCACAGTACAGATCGCTTTTATACACCAGACGGACACGTTTTTAGTTCGGCTTCTTTTACGTCACTCATTAGAAGTGTTTTGCTAAACTTTGCTTAAAAATGCATAAGTTATGTTCTGCTGAAGTCTCTGCTCTTGGTCTTGGTCAAATCTTTGTAAAAGCAGTTTTAGCTTTAATTCTTTCCTGTCTCAGTGTTTGCTTAGACAAATTAGAAAAACTAGAAAATTTGTCTTTTAAACTAAGTTTGGTTGCAAAGAGGTCTCCTCCATATATAGCCGTCCCTTACCTCCGTCCCGTGACGTTTTTTTTGCCGCATTCCTCCTCCCCCTTATCGCCTGGTGTATCTACCTCTATTAAAGGCAGAGTGCACAATGTTTGAAAGCCAATGTTTACATTGAAAATCACCTAAACAAACACGCCCCTACGGACCTTTTTTGATAGACCCGTCCCACAGATTGGCCACAAGTCTGTTTTGGTAGTCGGCCTTACTCCCTTTTCCAAAGTGTTTTTCAGAAATCATGCACTCCATCTTTAAGAAAGGAGGAAGTACTCTGGGTTCGGGCTGATATTACGAGCTCGGAGCCCTCCCCTTGGACAGCCCGCCAAGTATGCTTTAACTTATTTCATATTTGATTACATGTTAATGCAAATACTAGTAAATGTTTGTGTGATAAAAAGATAAGTTGATGCTTGTCACTGCAGTGTTTCCCATACATTGATTTATTTGTGGTGGCCCACCACAGAATCAACACTGGCCCCCACAAATAGAATTTTCATGATTCCCATTTAAATTTTTATTTTACCATTTAAAACAGCTTAATTCGGTTTAAAATATAATTTGATATATAATACAGATACAAATCAAAGAGTAGAAGTGAAACATATTTCAGGTGCCGACACTAGATCAAACGCAAACACAACATGATGACGTCCCATATATGCTAATTAGCGGGTGACGTCATCACCACCACAGTCTCCTCAAAATCCTGTGGGAAACACTGCACTGCGTTGGTCACTGCTACGGTTGTCTTGGTGTTTGGTGGGGTGTTCTGGGTAATATTCTTTAGGGGCCATTTACATAACACTGTTTTTTCATTCGTGTTTACACAACGTTTTGGGCTACTGTAAACGCAAACTTTTAAAGATGGGTTTCAAAGTGCACGCTTTTGAAAATGCCTTGTTGTCTCAGTTTAAACTACGAAAATGTAGATCTGTGTTACTGGTGACGTCATGCTTGTGTTAAAGTGCACCTATTTCATTGCTAAAAACAACGTTATTTTGTGTATTTGGTATACTACAATGTATTTTACGTGGCTCCAGATTTCACTCTCTTCCTGAAACGCACAGATTAAAAAAGATCTGTGTCCCTGATTGGCCAGCTAATCTGTACGTTGTGATTGGCCTGAATACCTTTGACGTCAGCACGAAGTGTGATGCTTCTTACCATGTATAAAAGATTTGCTCGCAAAGCAATGCTAACAGGAGTTAACTTACCGGCTGTGAGTCCGAAGCAGGAGGAATTATGATACTGTCGGTCTTGTCCACATCACCAATCCAAGGATGTAAATTGTAGCCTACAATCTGTGTGTTTGTTGTAGTCCAAGAAAAGATATTTACGTTGGAGACGATAACTCATGCCATCATTTACTTTGGGGTTTGTACTTTTCGCATATCGTTAACGTACTAATACACACTTACACACCAAAGGAAATGTAAAAATGTGAATCGGATAATAGGGGCTCTTTAAATCAGTCTATAGGCATGCGCGAGTATAACCAAAACAATACTTCTCAGACAAAGCTTTCAATTTTTTACACTTGACTTTATACTCCAAGGTCACATCGTAACAAAACTGCTTGATGGTTTTTCCGACTTGATTGTTTGTATTTATTGCTCTGTACAAGAATGCGTATGTGCGCAGGCATGTAGTGCTGCTTTACAAAGTAACATTGCCATCTACTGGTCTGGCACGCATAATATGGTGCTTTTATTTTTTTTCAGTGGATTCGTTTTTTTACTACATCACTTTTGTGTACACGTAGCCTAAATATGACTCCTTTAAAGGGACACTCCACTTTTTTTTGAAAATATACTAATTTTCCAGCTCCCCTAGAATTAAACATTTGATTTTTACCGTTTTGGAATCCATTCAGCCGATCTCCAGGTCTGGTGCTACCACTTTTAGAATAGCTTAGCACCATCCATTGGCTGCATCTGAAAACTCTGCAGAAGAATCAAGTTTTAAATAGAAAAAATATCGAAACTCTTTGGTTATTTTTAGCCCAATGCTAATGGTCTAATCAGATTCAATGGATTATGCTAAGCTAAAAGTGGTACCGCCAGAACCGGAGATTGTCTGAATGGATTCCAAAAAGGTAAAAATCAAATGTTTCACTCTAGGGGAGCTGGAAAATTGTAGTGCTGCAAAAAAAGTGGAGTGTCCCTTTAATGTAAGTCTGTTGAATTGTATTTTCATATTATATCATTTATCAGATTAAAATCCTACATCGCTTGATTTATGTCTCTAAACTTACCCATAGATACTAGCTGGTCTTTTACATGGCTCAATCACATTTAGCACATACTGTCCACCTTTAAATGACTCAGTTGTACACATCATAAATTTATTTCTTTTCTTTCAATAGTACAATAAACAGCATGCAAAGCAGTCTTCAAAATACCATTGACATGTATTTAAATATCCCTTGCGGTTTTGTTTTTGGGTATGTAGCCTTTTCAGTGGATGCTTGACATATTTTGGGTTTTCCCAGGATGGAAACTGATTAAAATTGGTATGCTGTGAGTTTTACCAGAGTTTGTTCAGGTCAAACCAGACTTTTGTTCAGATGTATACCTTCATCCCAGACTCAACACGTGCCGGCGGGCGTTACTAGCACAGAAGACCCTGAGAAACAGCAACGAGTGGCTGCTTTATACCAAAGGCCTCTGGTTTTCTCCAGATACCTCAGAGGCTTAATTACTGATCACACCATTGGGAAAAGAAAGAAAAACCTTTGTAGATGTTGGCCTCACACACTGATCTGGAATCAGAGCTGCACTTTAAACTGCACGCATTGCTATATGGCCATTCTGTATCAATAGGTCTCCTGCTAAAGATGTTGAATTTGATAACCCTTTTATGGCCTAGGCCTACATTTTGTTTTTTAACCATTGAACCGTAAACCAGAAATAAATATGAGCCATGTTAGAGCAAAATTATAAATATTAAACATCACGTTAGGAAATACAATTCTTGTTTTATTTTATCCAGCCATAGTGGAAATGTTGAATGACAGAAGACAACCGAAAAAGAAGGAACGGATTGACGTAGTTGTGGTCCCTATGGCAACCTGGTTATTACCAGGAATTGAGAGGAAGTTGAGTCTTAAGGGCAAAAGATGAGTGCAGAAATGATAGACTCACTCAGGGAACGATCAAGATGAGCTAGCGCAAGAATGGTACAAGAAGAAAGACACTAAGAACAGAGGGTGGGCCTTTCTTTTAGCCAGCTTATGACTCATATGGGGTTCTGCCTTATAAATGTGTGCGTGTTTTGTTTTCACTGCAGAAAATATGTACCGATTCATCATTGCGCAGTAATCTGGTCCTTCCAGTCGGCTGCGTTTACTGCACCATATCCTGCAGACAGTAAGCTACTGTTCGGCTTTGCTTTATGAACATGTGTTGAATGTGTTGGGTGGAGTTGCCGCTGCAAAAGTTCACAGTGAGGTGGTCACATGATTCTGCTTCACAACCCAGATGCTACACTGTCCTTTAAAGGTACAGTTACAAAATTGGACATTCCACAAGACTTTTTAAAGACGTCAAATAAATCTTTGGTATCCCCAGAATACGTATGTGAAGTTCTAGCTTAAAATACCATATAGATAATTTATTATAGCATGTTAAAATTGTAACTTTGTAGGTGTGAGCAAAAATGTGCTGTTTTTGGGTGTGTCTGTGTCCTTTAAAATGCAAATGAGCTGCAGGGTTTTCAGCAGAAAATGTGTAAGTTCAGGTGGTAGGGTTGGGTCAAGGGGGGGCTTACACCTCATGATGAAAATGAAAATATTTTTATTTAAAACACTAAAATAAAACTTAATTTTGAAAAAAACTATGACAGAAAATGAAAACATACTAGATTATTTATAAATTAAATGTTTTTACCTCTAACGGGAATAGATAGATAGCGTGAAGATTGTAAAAACTGATTATTTCCCACTGATAATGACATTATCTTAAAGGAGTATAACTACTGTAGCATGTAAATAATGCACATAAATAACGTGAGCAAGAGCGCTCAACAATTATATCTAATCAACAGGCACGTGAAACCTAGCTAGCAGGTTGCTCAAACAACAAAATCACCTCCTTGCTAACTTTAAATTTGCAAGAACTATAGACAGATACAATAGCAGGCTTAAATAAACTCAAAACATAAGTCCACTTACAGTTCTCACGGACATGTGTTTTATCAACTGGCTATTCCAGACATGATGGACCACATCTTTATCTCATTTCGGCCGTGTGGTGCGCGTGCACGCTCGTGGTTTGAAGCGCGTCCGCGCTATTCTCCGAGATGTTTTATCAACTGGCTCCTTATCCTCCAGACAGTGACGGTCTGGACAACGTCTTAGTTATTTCGGCCGTGTGGCGCGCGCGCCTGCTTATGGTGTGAAGTGCGTTCGCGCTATTCTCCGGGATGCACTGTACGGCCTTTTTTTTTAGGCGACTTATTAAAGGGGGTAGGGTTTCCCAGCTTAGGCGGGCCGCCCGAACTGCAAAGTGCTGCAGGAAACCCTGAGCTGATCTCTGCACATGCAGATTAATGGGCAGTATTATCCCCTTCTGACATCACAAGGGGAGACAAATTTCAGTCACCTTATTTTTTTCACATGCTTGCAGAGAATGGTTTACTAAGTTACTGAGTTGATATTTTTCACATTCTTTGATAGAAGCACTAGGGACCCAATTATAGCACCTAAACATGGAAAAAGTCATTTTCATGATATGTCCCCTTTAAAGGTACACAATAGGTCTTTAGGGTACCCCAAAATGTACAACATTTCAATGTGTCATATACACATAAAAGCACAAAAATGTACCTTTGGGACTACCACCCTACTGACAGATAAGTTTTCAGTTTTGTATTTTTTTTCTCAGCATGCTTTCTGCACTGTTTGCGTGATTATTGTTGATTTGAAATAAAAGTTTTTTGCTGTTGCATTTATAAGAAGGCATTTTTTATGTCGGTTTTGGCTCCCTGACACACGACCGGCAATCAGATGTTTTCTTTTTCATTTTGGCCGATCCGTGTTATGGACACCGAGCTGTTATATAAATGTCTCTGAAGGGAACTGTCTCAAGAAAAGTTTTCCTTTAAATCTTAAAATTATGGAAAATTTATTATTAATCTACACAATATAGAACAATTTAATTTAAATCAATAACAACTTTGTTTTTTATCCATATACAAACAAACCCATACAGTCGAACGCACAGCCTTTCAAAGTATACTTCATGACCTGTTAACAAGCAAATAAACATCCTGTTTATGTACTCGTTTATTCTTGCATGTTGCGTAAATTGGAAATTGTACTCAATTGGCCCATTTGCTTGTAAAAAAGCCATAAAAAAATCATGATCGGTGCATTATTACTGTCTTTGATAGACATGTTAAATATAAAAATACCATTAATTATATCACATACAGAGTGACAATTTAGTGCCAAAAATATTTTGTGCTTTTTTTTGGTCGATACTTTTTGATTGGTTGTGTTTAGTATTGTGTTTACTCAGCATTGTTTTTTCTCCCTGCTGTCTGATACTCCAGACATGCAATCCATTTTTAGGTTGTGACACACCAGTTAAGAACCAGTTGTTAAAATAAGAGGAAGCACTTTAGCCTAATAAAATGATCGTGTTTTATGTCATTCAAGTATTTTAGGTCTCAAACTACGATGTGTTTCTGGAAAATGTGCGGCTGAGGTAATCCAGGCTCTCAGGTTTTCTTATTTTAACAGATTGAGGGGGGGAGGAGAGTGGGGTGAAGAAACTGCAAAGGATTCTGGGAAATTGGAATGTTGCTTTCCCTGCTCCTGGCAAAAGCATCTCCAAAAAAGATTTTGAGCTCAACTTACTGGCATCGGAGTGTTTTTAGAATTGGAAACGATTTAACCGGGTCCAACCACAGATTAATGTTATGAGCAAAATAAAACATCCTCTCTATCGGGCTTTGGTGTTTCATTGGAAACCATCACCCCTGTTTTTTGTTTGATTGCTTCTAGAGTTTTATTCCTAAATCTGCGTTCTGCCAAGTTCTGCAACAGAATGGAAATTGAATCTAAAATGATGATTCTCATCTTAGGCATTCATGGGAAAAACAGAGCGCCTGGTAGATGAATCAAAACATGCACCATCCAACCGTCTTTTTAACCCCCTTTACCCATTTGGAAAGTGCAATTCCGAAATCTCAGCTTTGCTCTTAAGGTGGGAAAATTTGGGCTGGTCACCTGGGCGTAGGGAGTGTGATCACGTTTCAAGGATTAATCTTTCCAAAATCCTCTGAACTGTGACCAGGAAAACTCTGACCATGCTTACTGTTTTTCTTTCCCCACTTTGCTTGGTGTTGGGGGAATAACTTGGCCCAGACCTCTGATTCATTGCCACGGTTTTTACAGTGCTGTCTAATGGTTTTAAGTTTCACCTCACAGTTTATTTTTTCTGACCTGAGATGGTCTTGGATCTCCATATTTGAAAGCTTGACATTTCTTGTTTTCTATTATAGATGTTGTGTCCTTCCAGACTGTGCACGGAGACACGGCATTTAAAAGCAGTCGAGTGATTTCAGGGGGCTCATTTGCATGCATTACATAGAAAACTTTAAAGCACAGTAGCAAAACATGTTAAATATTTAGAGGATAGAAAATGGTCGAATCTAAATGACTAAACAGTTTTTGGAGCAAGAAACCTTTAGCAGCTGTTTTTCAGAAGTAAACGCAGATATGCTTGGGATTTTAGGAAACTAAATACTATATTATGCTACATTTGTGTCACATTCCCTTTCTAAAATGGATGTGCAATTTACATTGCATTTACAATTTACATTTTTGCATTTGGCGGAAGACTATCATAAGCAAATTTTTCAGTATGTGTGTTCACTGGGAATCGAACCCACAACCTTTTACAGTGTTTATGCAATGTTCTACCAGTTGAGCTACACAAACACTTGACCAAGTATCACCCAGTTATGATCTTGGAAATTCAATTTTGGTCAGTGGCTTTTCCACTGATTGCAGTACGTAGTACCCGGTACTTTTTTTAGTACCACCTTGGTTGGGGGTCCAACCGACCTGAGCTGATACCAAAATGTGACGCGAAAACACTGTAGATCACTGATTGGTCTGAGAGAATCGTCACTACCAGCGCCATCGCTATAATGTAAAACAGTTGGTTTACCTTAATGCCAACTTGCGCTGTTTTGAATAAACCTGTTGTCTTCTGTGCTTTGCTGTATGTTTCCAAACTCCATTTTAGCGATGAAAAACATCCACAGGTTGGGAACCAGGAACACCATAACAGTTTTTTCCAGACTTGCAGTTTGTGGCGGCACATTCGTGAAACTCACGTCCGCATATATGATTAAATGCAACTTAAATGAGGCTCAGAGGAGCGGGTTGACTGACGCCACAGGTGTTTGTACAGAAACTGTGATGTAATGCTGCATTTACACCAACCGCGGTAGAGGCGTTAAGCGCGAGTGATTCCAATGTTAAGTCGATGTGAAGGCGTGTTGACGCGCGTCAGGAGGTTCGGCGCAGCGCGGCGCAGAATTGAGCGTTGTGCGCGGTACATGCGAATGGTGCTTTTTGTGCATTTTGCGGTTCACGTGAATTTGCGGCTGACGCCCGAGTTGAAAAATTTGAACTTTGCTGGAATTTCGTGACGCGTTAACCTATCAGGAGCATGCTTGCTGCTGTGGTGGCAGCCCCGCCCGGAGTCGCTCATTCAACCAACGCTTGATATTGTCCGCAAGCAGTCACCCGGAGCTATACGACACAAGTTCTTATTTCTATAGAGGAGACAGGAATAAAAAGGACCTCGCTTGGAAGAGTGTCAGTGAGGACATTGGGCAACATGGTACACTTCACTTTTGAGTCACGTGACGTTTATCGACCCGGGTCGTTTATTTTCCCCCTATAGTAAGGTTACCAAATACAAACTGGTAACTCTTGATAAATGCACATTGCACAATCAACATCAGTCATCTTGCAAACAGACAACCGCATAGCACTCGCCCCTCTCACAAGAAGCGGAGTTTGGCTCTGACGGGCGTCAAATGCTTGCTTTTCCGCGCGTCTACTCCGCTCTGCACGCGCGAATGCATTCAAATTGTTCAAGCGTCAAACCACGCGCGGTAGACGCGATTTTGACGCCTGAAATGCGGTTGGTGTAAACTCTGCATAAGACAGAGGTGATGATTAACGTGATGTGCAAACATCTATTTGTGGTGGTCAATTTGAATTTTGTGGCGAACTGAGAAATAAATAAATGTATGGGATTGTACAAAAATGCTCTCACTTTGAAGTGTTACTAAACTCAATGGAAAAGCTAACCAAGCCAAAGTGACGTGAGCTGACCTGACCCAAACCAAACCGTGGGGTATTATGCAATGGAAAAGCGCCATGAGATAAGTTAATCTAATTGCGAGTTAATGAGGCAACATTGTGGTTATCATTTAGTTCAAACGCATTGCATTATGGGTACCAGTGTTTCTTGCAGTGTGCTCTTGTTGTATACTACGCGTTGTGTCAAAAGTGGTGGGTCATTCAAATTTTGCATTGCATGAAGAATATGCTGTGCAAAGCATTGGAAAGTGGTAGATGGTTCGCCATTCCCAACATTCCCATAATCTCACGCTAGAGATCACTAATGGGAATGAGGCAGTGCACCCTGAGAGATGGGGGAGGCTGTGTTAGAATAACAAAAGCAGAGGAAGACAATCTGCATACGATAGCTGCCCGCACTAAGTGCTAATGAAGCATACTAGAGGGGCTTGAAACGCACTTTGCTCCCCTCGTTTCCCTCTTTTAGGGAGTTTCTCGTCCCTAGCGTGCATTCCTGCATAAATATCCGCTTATCTGTGGCTGTTTTTGTCTGAAATGCAGAATGACCAGCTCTCTGTCTAAGCCTGTAAGTATATTTCGAATAGGTAATTTGATGGAGCCTTATTCTCTATGAAAACAAGATTGAGAGTTTTGTGCATTCAGTTTTGTGGATGTTTTATTCAAGTAATCTGCGATTTTAAAATCAGACCACAATCACAGCGAGAGAATTTTCTGTGGTTTATATACATATTGTTTAGTGCTGCACAATTAATCGCATCGCAATGTCAGCCTGTGCAATTATATGACAGCAAAATGTTGCAATTATATTAAATAAATCCATGTGTGGACTTGTTAACACCAACTTTCTGATAACAGTTTGATGATTTTCCTTGCTGTTTAAAAAAAGAAAGAAAAACGAACAAAAAAGGCAGTGCATGTGTGGCATGCACGTATGTGGTGTGCGTCGTCACTTGTGTGTGCGCAGCGCGGAAATACCAGAGCGAAGATGGATGCAGAGGAGGTTGACAGTGATCTGGTAGCTAAAAAAAACTCTACGTCTGTTGTATGGCAGTATTTTGGATTTAGGATTACTGACACTAAGCAGTTGCTACATCACGTGGCAATACGAAAACATTTCTAGTTTTACAAATACACATTTTAGCATTATCACTAAACTGTGTGTGGATTTTCCTTAAAACCCATCAAGTTGACTCATGATACCATTTATTATAATCGCAAATCGCACATCGCAATATTAGCATGAATAACCGCAATTCGTGCAGCCCTAATATTGTTTCATGTGTTCACATTTTGCTTTTTTATGTGTCATGGTTTATGATTGTACTGTATGTGCTATGTTGGTATTAGCAGTGCAAAAGTTCATGAGTTTGATTTCCAGTCAAGACACATACTGACACAACGTACTGTGTATACATTGAATGCACTGTATACATTTCTTTGGTTTAAAGGCGGAGTCCACGATGTTTGAAAGCCAATGTTGATATTTGAAATCACCCAAACAAACACGCCCCTACCCCAATAGAATCTGGACCTTCTGTTGATAGACGCACCCCACACATACGCAACCCGGCATTTGATTTGATTTGCTATAAGTGTGTTTTGGTAGTCGGCCTGTCTCCTTTTCCAACGCGTTTTTCAAACATCGTGGACTCCGCCTTTAAATGCATTAATGAAAATAAGCATGTAGCGCTGTGATTGACACAAGTTTGAGCTCAGTCTGCAATGTGTGTGTATATACAAACTTATGAATGCGATCTGGCATCACACCCCTATGGTGTTTCCTGCGTACACACTGTTGGAAAAGTCTGACTCTACAGTTCAATTGAAATGTGACACATAGTATTTGGGTAGCCCCGTGTAATGCCCGCTCAAAAGTAATCCCTTAAACCCTGTGCTTCCCCTGTCTCTCTTTATCTTGGGATTTCCAGGGGTTTACGATTCTTTGTCCTTACAGCTGTGGCAGCATTTCATAAGTTGGGACATAATGACAAACAATTTCAACACAAGGCTTGTAACTGACCCCAACAATTAAACCTGATGCAAAACGATTGCATTCGCCTGTTTTTGTTGTTAAAATTGACTTTAAGATCTACCTGTGTATGGATTAATCCGTTTTCGCAATAAAAATAGCCATAGATGCCGGAATGGCGTAAAGAATAAAAAAACTTAACTTTACTAATTTGCTTATTTAGATTACGATTTAAAGGATAGTTTACACAAATATATAACTTATCAGTAGCTATGTTTTCATCCAAAGCTGCGAATTTAACGTAGCCTATATAATAGTTGAAGAGAACAAAATCATAACTTTGCAGGTCTTTTTTACATAAAAAAAGTGTTTATGCATATTTTAAGAAGGTTTTGCATCTTGGTGTTTCCATTTAGCTTTATTTGTCCGATTCAAAATGCACATAAAAGTAGGTGGATACAAAGTTGGAAATTGAAAACATTTGTGAAGTTGTTATGAAAATATACAATAAGATGGAAAATAAAAAATATTTACGTCAACATCCATCATTATTTAATGTAGTGCTGCATAACGATTACTCACAACTAATCGTTTGCAGAATAAATGTTTTTGTTTACATCATAAATGTGTGTGTACTGTGTTTAATAATTATGTATATATGAATACACACACATGCATGTATAATTTTAAGCAGTGGCGGCCGGTGACTTATTTTCCGAGGGCGCACGATGCGAAGCTCGTCACAACATGTGTGTGGTTTGTCATATTAAAATATGTGTTCGGTGTGTCATGTCAACCATGTGCCTCACACGTCTTGTCAAAATAAGTGCCTGTTAGGGGTGTAACGGTACGTGTATTCGAACCGGACCGTTTCGGTTCAGGGCTTTCGGCACGGTGCACACGTGCACCGAAAAGCCGAATGCATTTTGTGTGTGCCTGTGCGGAACATAATACGTGCGTTTCCGCACGAACATATTAAGTGGCGGAAGTCTCCGCGTTCAGCGCAAGTCTTCTGTCAAACATATAACATAATTCGGCCCGCAGAAAGATTTTTATTTACTTAGTTGTATATTCGTTTGATTATTGATGTAAACGTTTACGTGTCGTATCTAAAAGCGCATGTTAAACGCGTGTCAACGCGCTGCTTTGTTCTTTCAAAAGTCCGTGAGAGGATGCGCGTCTTTCGTTGCTACGCAATCATGAGACGCGCTTTCTGTGACAGCGAGAATAAGGAATGCGTGATCAGATTTTTCATCTGCACATCACGTCAATCATATCATTGTCACAATGCGATCAGCTGGTCGGGACAGAGAAGAGCTGTAACCCGGGCTTACTCAGCTGTTACTCAGCTGCGGAGGGGTTCGTTAGTAAAGTCACAGGCAGCTTACATTGACGACACAAGCAAAGATTAGGAGAAACGTGCAAAAGATCCAAGATGGCTATGTATGCACCTCACTAATCTCAAAATGATTGTATAATAAGTATATCATCATGTTGCTTGCTATGCAGTTACACATAGAGCAGTAATATTATTTTTATACAGAGATGGTACATAGCCAATTCAATACTGTGAGTTAAACAATCCAAAATAAATCAAAACAGAACATTTTTGGTGGCAAAAATGTAGGCTAATAGTTCATAAATGTATTCAGGAATTGAATTTGTTAGTTCAAGGTTTTAGTAGAAAAAAGTTTAAGAGAAGGTTAAGAAAAGAGTTACCTTCTGTTATAAAATAATGTAAAAAAGAACTTTGCTGTAGTATTTTATTTATTATTTTTTCATTTTATATATATTTTATGTGTTATATTTTAATAAAAAGTGTTTTAAAAAAGTGTAAACAAATTGTAAAAAAAAGTTTATAGTAATAAACAACCTGCAGTTTAATGTTTGCATTTTTCCCTTACTGTACCGAAAATGAACCGAACCGTGGCTTCAAAACCGAGGTTCGCACCGAACCGTGATTTTTGCGTACCGTTACACCCCTACTGCCTGTTGCAGATGCGTCTAAAGGGTTTATAATAAAAGTGACGCTCGCGTTTGCCAGATACTCGCTTAATCTCATGTGTAATCAAAGTTTACTTGCATGTATTTTGTGAACGTGAGCTTCTCTTTTATTATAAACCGTTTTGACACGTGTGCAGCAGGCCCTTGACAAGACGCATGATGCACATGGTTTACATGACACAACAAACACATATTTTGACATGAAGAGCAACACACATGACACTCCGAACACATATTTAGAATTTGTGCCCCTTGGAGAGAAGTCACCAGCTGCCACTGATTTTAATTAAAAAAATCTATGTTGTAAGTATTCATTTATGTATAATATAAATTGTATATAAATATAAAATTGCATAAATGCATGTTCATATTTCTTAAATATATACATGCATGTGTGTGTATTTATATATACCCTAATACAGTGGTTCTCAAACTTTTTCAGCGTGCGGCCCCCTTTGTGTACGTTGCATTCCTTCGCGCCCCCCCCCCAAAGAAAATTTATGACAAAAAAAAGTTCTAAAACTTCACATTTTAATTAAACAAAACATTAAATTATACAAAGTAGTGCTGTTGGTTAGTAGCCTTATTTTTTTTTAGGTTTAATTTCACAGAATTCTTGATAAATTAATGTATTTTATAAAATGTCATAAAACTGGGGCCCCCTTGGCACCATCTCGCGGCCCCGGCCCCCAGTTTGAGAACCACTGCCCTAATACATAATTATTATACAAAATACACACACATATATATGATGTTAACAAAAACTTTTATTCTGCAAACAATCTGTTGCGATTAATTGTTATGTAGCTTTATCTTTAGTTGTATAGAGAATATGTGTATTCAGATCAGCTTAATGTACCTGTTAAGAACTGACTTTGAAAGAGTAACATGGCAATGTTTGTCTATCCTCAGGCACCATGCACGTGTCTCTGGCCGAGGCCTTGCAGGTGAGAGGCGGACCCCTGCAGGAAGAGGAAGTCTGGGCCGTCCTGAACCAGAGCGCAGAAAGTCTCCATGAACTCCTCCGCAGAGGTAAACCACCATCCTGGCTCACACGACACTAAGAACTCCCACATTTCTCAAGGGTGCTCACTGCTTAGCCAAGTTTGAGGCCTTGGAGTGAGCGAAACAATCAGAAACCTTGAATTACAGCATGATAGTGTTGAAGAAGAGGGTTGATAAAACCCAACTGAAGATTTCAGCTGTCTGCTCATGGTTTTTGATAGTAAAACACCCTGTTCAGTTTCTATGTGGTGTAAAGTTACATAAATGCAGTGTAAACACCAGTCATCCATGACTTAGAAAATATAACTAAGGCTATGTGACAAACCGCCTATGTACACGGGCAACGTTCAAATTAGGGCTGCAACTAACGATTATTTTAATAATCGATTAATCTGTCGATTATTTTTTCGATTAATCGATGAATCGGATAAAAAACAAAATACAAGAAAAGCATTCATTTCCAACCCCTTATTCAAAACAGAACAAAAATCTTTAGAAATTACACAAACATGTTGCTCCTTGAACATACCTGAGCTGTTACAATAATAATAAAATAAAATAAAAATGGACTAACACACAAAAAATACACATGTATGCTTTACATCTGCCAAATATATAGACTTTTTTATGATGCATTTCCCATCAAGAAGCCTCTCTTGATGGGATCAAAAAGATAGTAATGAGTACACTCTTAGAAATAAAGGTACAAAAGTTGTCACTGGACAGTACTCTTTCAAAAAGGTACACCTTTGTACCCAAAAAGTGCATATTAGTACTTCAAAAGTACATATTGGCAGTTCAAAGATACATATTTGTACCTAAATGGTACATATTAGGACTTTTTATAAAGGGTACTGCCCCAGTGACAGCTTTGTACCTTTATATTTGACTTCATGTGTTTTCTCTGATCAGATAGCTATCTCATTTGTTAAAACTGTTCTATTTACATTTGGCCACATACATGCGTCTTGTGAAAACGGAAAATGCTTCTTCTACTTCCGCGCAAAATGCAAATACACCATTCATTACTTCGCCTTAAAAAATGTAAGACGATGTTTATGCAACAAAAGGCGGCACTTACTGTATGTTGGGCCGGGCACGCGCGTCTCCTTGCTTGGCAGTCGGCATGAGCTGGAGCGCGCAGGAAAGAGCAGCAGGAGAGTGATGGCGCGATGATTTTACGTAAAGGTCCATGACGGGGAAAAGCGTTCATACAACTCCCTCTCAAAGTTTTATTTCATTCAGGGTTTCCGCGGGGTTGTAAAAGGTAGTAAAAGGTAGTAAATTAAATTATGCCAAATTAAGGCCAGTAAAAAGTAGTAAAAAGTAGTAAGCGTCATCTGACGAGGTAGTAAATTTTCGATTGCCTTTTGTAATGTTATGATGCCTGGAAATTAGTTCAATTCACCCGCATATCTGGGCAAATAATCAAAGATCTTTCGTCTCTGGGATGTGATCAAAGCCTGGAGTGGAGCCAAATCACGTTCCTCTCTCCGCAGTAAGCGTTCTGTAATCACTACGGACCGGATCCACTCCGGGTTTTCTGACTGTATCACGTTAATCTGAGGTAAAAGTTTATTTCAGCTAGCATGGTCAAACTTAAAATGCAGGAAGGCTCCGATGTTTTGAAGATCGATAAAGGTGTAAAAGGTTTAGCGAAATGATGAAGATTGGCAAGGCTTTCAATTCGTGGGCTAAGAAAACCAAACAGGTAATTGCGTGTCTTTGCACAGTATGACTAACGTAAGGGGTCCTGTATTTTGGGGGTAAATGATTTCTCACGTTACTGATCATCCGCGGCACGCTTTTTAATGCTATGCTGATATAGCCAGTGGCTGGTACAACGGGTTTGTGTTTAACTCGTGGGTAAACTTCATGTGGCGCCACAACAACCAAAAGGCAGATGACATCCAAATCCCTTGAGAGCGATTGACGAGGAATCATAAGAGGAGACTGCTTCCGAAATGCTCTCGCGCGACTTTGATGTCATCCACCTGTCGGTTCTTGCAGTTGCATTTGCCTGTGGTCACAAAAACGTAACATTTGTACATATATTTAAGCACAGCAGTTTAAAAACAAGTGACAAGCCATTCAAACACAAACAACAGTGCGTCCGCTGTTTCTGTGTCAGAGGAGCACGCTAGCCGCACATTCGTTTCTCATTGAGCTTGTGTTGTACGTATTTTTGCCGCTTTATTGGCCTTAAATAACACATATGCCTCAAAAATCCCGTCTTTGCAAATATCCTCATATAAACACGACCATTTAGGTCTTAAGAGAAAGTAAACAGCAGAAACATTGCGCACAAACTAGCACATCAGCGCTGCCTCTATTGTAACATAATATTTTGTTGATAAATGTACAGTCATTCAATTTACAACTGTCACTATGGTTACAGGCATCCTGTGCGAATTCTACACGAGTTTGACTCAAGTTACTCGTTCAGGGTTTATATTCATACATAACCTTACTGTATTAGAGCTGTGACTGTAAACTGTTGTGTGAACAGAACTGACCCTGGATTATTCGTTTATGTGTACTGAATAATATGATATGAAAAAGTTGTATTTGTTCACATTAGTAAATGCATTATATAACATAAACAAACAATGAAAAATATAGAGTATATAATCATTAATTAATTCTTGTTTATGTCATTACAGTAATTGACGGTGGTTCATGGTGCATTCACTAATGTTAACAGTTTCAACTTTAATTAAAAAATTATTAGTAAATGCTAAAATAAATACATTTACAATTAATAAATAATTAATAAAAGATTCATTAAAGGTGGTGATATTCATGTTTTCTTTTTATACAGTATAGTGAGTTATTTAGCTGTTTCGCCTTAATCTGAAATGCCCTGCAAACTACAGCTAGCTATATGCCACATGAGACTTCAATATGGAATTTATGGCAAAAAAATCTCCTCTTAAAATGCTATTGGTCTCGCCTACATAAAGTGTTAGGTAAAGGAATATGACTTGGCCTGAAAAATATTTCAGTCAAAAGAATTTTTTTCACTTTAATTCTTTTTTGTATGTTATATATGTCAAAATCTGTGTAAATAATAGATAGGTCGCTGATTAACACTTGCAATTCAGTGTCGTGATGGTTTTAAAAAATATTCTGAAGGTAGTAAAAAAGGTAGTAAAAAGTAGTAAATTTAACTCAAGGATTTCTGTATAAACCCTGTCATTGTTTAATATCAGTGGAGTTTGTCATTGGAGTTTTTTATTCGTTCTAGAAACTTTTTTTACCCGCTGTCGTCGCTCCATAAAGCATAAGCGTGTCGTCTTTGTTTGTTTACCTCTTTGCCGGCTAACTTCCAGGTGACGCGCTTACGTTTGGGATGAGTAAAACACTGACATGTGGTTTTCCTCTACCTTTGCTGGTTTTTTCATCTTTTCCCCGCCGCCCTGTCTTTTCTCCGCCCTGTCTATGAGCCGCCGAACTCTGCAAGCAACAGTGCGCGAGAGAGACCGACGCTGCGTCCCAAACAGCATACTTCCATACTATATAGTAGGCGAAAAGCACTACTTCTCATACTCTTTGCCTACTATATAGTATGGAGCTAGGCTGTTTGGGACGCAGCACGAGTGTGTTCACTCCGCTCCGCGCTTAACTGAAAGGTTTCTTTTTTCTTTTTTTAAATTAAACGTCTCTGCGTCATGCGACACGACGAATCGATGATGAAATTCGTTGCCAACACTTTTAGTAATCGATTTTTATCGATTTAATCGATTCGTTGTTGCAGCCCTAGTTCAAATGCATCCAGTGAGTTTTGTGTTTTTGAAGTTTTGATTGCTTTACAGTGCGCAATATAACAACGTGGCATTTTTCACACAATTGACTTATCTGTATAGCGCTGTTTTCACTGTCCTCAAAACGGGCTGATGTCCTTCTTGTTCTATGAAGTCCCTCCTTCAGAAATACGTATCGAGTTTTGATTGTGTAGTTTGTTTAGTGTGTTGTGATTCGATAGCAGCTTAGCTTGCCGTTAGCTTAGCTGGTGACTGATGTATTCCTGTGGGCGGAGTTTAGTCAAAAACGGTTCTATTGACGTCATTAAAGCAGGAAGTAGGGGGCTGTAGTCCAAACCGGCCGTTCACTGTAGGCTTTGGAAGGTGAATTCTGTTAAAGAAAATATATTGCCCGTGAACTTTGAGCGTTATCATTTTACAGATATTATTTATGGTTTACAGCAACATTACACACTAACTAGGGTTTAAAAAATGTGACCACAAAGAACGTGACCTTTAAGTGTTTATAATGCAAAGTGTTGTTGACTATTTCGGTCACTTTTGAGGTTTCGTAACTTTTAGGTTGCTCCTTTGAAGCTGAAGATTTATACTTGCATAGAAGTGCTCACATTATTTTTGCAGGACTGAGATTTTCGAGATGATGTGTTTGTAGTGATGGTATTATCAATAAACACTTCAGCTCACAGTAGTTTCTGTTGCCAGTAACATGAAGAGTACGCTGAAAGATTGTCTGCCATTGTGTATCACAAAACACTAACGACACACCTTTGGGTTGATTTGCTTGGGAATTTGGGGGTTTATGTTCCTTTCTGTACAGTGTTGAAACGAAAAGTATCTTCATGAGTAGCTTCTCAGTTTCTGTCAAATTATTTTCAGTTTTCACCCTTGTTTCTATCAAATCATTTTCCTTGTTCATCTGGTTTCTCTGGTTTGGTCAGATTGTAACATTTTCAGTTTTTTCTTTAATTGCTTCTCGTTCTCAAGGTGTATCTGTCAACACTTAATGTCAGTGGCATGAACCTGGTGAATAGAAACAGATTTCAAGTTCCAGTCTTTTTGAAACTTTTAAATAAAGTTTATAATAGTATCCACTAAAACACACCATTGCTGTGTCCAAAACTGTATCTCGCACTATATTTGGCGTCTGCCATTTTGTAGCATGTTCGAAACCCGAGAAAAAAACTTATAGGAAAACTATAAAATTTTACTATGTTTTTACCTCATCTTTGAAAAAAGATAGGCTTGTATTAATTTGTCTATGCATGCACTTTTAATCTTTGTACAGCGCCTCGTGAATGTGTTAGCATTTAGCTTAGCCCCGTTCATTCCTATGGCTCCAGACAGGGATGAATTTAGAAGCCACCAAACACTTGCATGTTTTCCCTATTTAAAGACTGTTACATGAGTAGTTACACGAGTAAGTATGGTGGCACAAAACAAAACTTTTGTTTAGAGCCATAAGAATGAATGGGGCTAGGCTAAATGCTAACACATGAAGAGCTTTACAAAGATTAAAAGTGCACACATTGAAAAAAAGATAGGTATGTATTAATTCATCTAAGTTGAGGTAAGAACATGGTAAAATATTTTACCTTTTAATTTCCTACATTCGTTCACTACTTTTTACCCACAATGCACTCTGAGGATACATTCGATGTACACTAACTCAATCACTAATGTACAGTTTTAAGATAATACAAATCCCACAGTTTGCTAACTTTATATATTTATTAGATCAGAAACAATGAGCACATTAAAGTAATCATTACATGTGATCATAATACGTAAATGAAACATTAATTCTTATTTGCAGGTGTTTAGGTCATAGACTGTCTATAATATGAAGTAATACATAGAAACCATTTTCCCACAAGCATGCCAAAAACCCAATGCAAAAAAAAACTTAAATGTGGAAAATATTTTACTACACCACATTTGCTGTATTGTCTCTCAATTAAATGATTCAAAACCATTACAGCACTGCCAACTGCACCACAAACCTCAGATGTGATGTCATCATTTGGCTGGAAATGCCACTTGGTTAATATAAGTGTTTGGCATTGTCCTTAAAGTGTTAATTCCCTTTAACCAGTTCATACCCGTTTAGGTTTATTCAAATGCCTCCTCAAAAGCTATTAGCCTAGGTTAGACCAAAAGTAACAGCTACTGTATCAGTCTGTCCACAAAGTCCAAAAATGCACTTTCTTTATCTCTTGAGGGGTGGGTAACACTTGCTAATGGTTTTTGAGAAGGCTTACTCAGCCTTGAAAATGGACTGTTGTGTCACCACCGAGAACAAAAACTTCTTTATTGTCTCCGCAGCCCCGTTTCCTAAAGAGCAGATTGGTGGGCTGTTAGATGAGTTGACATCATGCCAACTGTCCTCAACCAATATCTGCTGACGTTCCTCTAAAGATGCAAAGATCTTGGGACTTTCTCACAGTTAGGGGACAATTCTCATTCTGTTGGGCTCTTATTCAGCAGATGTGGCCATGTGCCAGGCGGGTTTGAAGCATGATTAAGCTGTTGTTTTCAGGGACGACGAAGACGATGATGATAAAGATGATGTAGCAGCTTTGGTATGTGTTTGCACGAGGACGCAGGGCTCCCCTCATTTCACAGTAGCTTGTTATCTGGCCTCGAGTCGCTGGGGTGAAAACTTGCTGGCAAAGGTCCCTCTTGACAAAGTTTGCTGAAATTCTCCATCCCGCAGCAGTACAGTCGAGGGATGTCACTCAGGCAAGTCAGCAAGTTCGGATTTATTTAGTTTAAAACCCTGAGCGCTCTTCATTTAAGAAAATCTGAGTTTGCATTTCACATGCCATGTTAACCATTTCGAGTTATACCACATCTTGACTGCAACTTACAACATAATCAAGTATATTGCATAGCTCATCAAAATTATTTAATGTTTTCTTATCGTGTTGGCTTTTTGCTTTGCGGTTTAGCTTCTTAAAGCTGCAATTTGTATTTTGTTGTTAAAGGTCACCTATATGAGAAATTCACTTTTATATGTTGTTTGAACATAATTGTGTGTCGCCTATGTGTGTACACAACCACCCTGTAATGATAAAAATCGTCTCACTCCTTTTTTTATTCCCCGTAAAACCTCAACAGTCTCATGGGACAAGCTGTTGCCATTTTCTATGCAAACTGACATCACTTTATGCTGTCTCCGCCCACAACCGTCCAAAGACCACAATTAGGTCATACATTTTATTTAATCCTTATTTGTTGTTAGGGCCGTTTTTTGCCTTTTTGTATTCTTAATTTTGCCACTACTTTATCTGCGGTTCAGCAAATGGAATGATTTTTGGTGTCAAATGTTATATTTAAACAAAATTTAAGAAAATTCTTTGACATTTTTCAAAAACTCAACAATATACTGTTGGCAAATTTACTACCCTTTTGTGTTGTTGGTGGCCAAAAATGGCCACTAAATTAAACTGCTGTAAAAATGCATCAGATAATTTTTTTCCACTTTTTTTGTTGCATGAATCTGTTAATCAACCTCAGAACTGATCAAATACCAAATGTTTACAAATTCCATGATTTTAACTCTTTAATTGCCAAGTTTATAAGTGGTGTCACTGATTTGGAAGAACAACACACAAAATTACAGATTTTCAATATAAAAAATGATTGTTGACTGGATTTTCTTTTACCTTTTTCACAGTCTTGGGCATGTGAAAGATTAGTAAAAACATTGGCTTTGTATTTTTAGTTTTTATGCAGCATCAGATTTTATTTTTTCTTCCTCGTTTATTGTTTGTGGCCATTTTTGCCCCATTGACTTCCATTTATAACAAAATGTTTTATTTGCAGAGCCATGACACCTCTCGCCATTGCAGCACCAACTGGTGCGAAATGTAGGAGCTCTCTCCTAAATACTAACAAAACTAACTAAAAATCCCCCACACACACTATGCTGTTATAGTCCATATAACTCAATGTACAAACCAAAAATTAAGCTGTTTTTTGCAGGCCTGCTAAAGGGTTAATGGTGCTCAAGAGTAAAAATAAAAAAATTTACCTCTTTGCAAAAGGAAAACCACCAACAATCAAGAATGCATGATTATATGGTGTCATGGTTTTGCAATCAAAAAACATTATTATAATGGAAGTCAATGGGGCAAAAATGTCCACAAACCATAAATGAGGGAGAAAAAAATAAAATCGGATGCTGCACAAAAACTAAAAATGCTTCAAAGCCAATGTTTTAACTAATCTTTGGCATGCCCAAGACTGTGAAAAAGATAAAAAAAACAGTCCACAATCACTTTTTCTATTAATAATCAATCATTTTGTGTTTTTTCCCCTCAAATCAGTGACATCACTTGTAAACTTGGCAATTAAAGAGTTAAAATCATGAACTTTTTGTAAACATTTGGTAGTTTTGATCAGTACTGACGTTGATTCAATGTTTATACTGAACAATAAAATAAGTTGATTGTCTTATAAAAAGTGTGTTTTTGCTATGGATAACAGTAAACAGGAAGCAGCAGCTAATTTGCATTTAAAGAGACACACACACAAAACAGCACTTTTTATGTTCACCCAAAACATGGTATAATAAATTATCTATAGGGTATTTGGACCTGAAACTTCTTAAAGACGTTCTGGGGACACCTTGACTAATATTGCATTAAAAAAAAAAATGACAATATTAGGTGACCTTTAAAAATGCACAACAATCAGGGCTTCAAACTGTCTCTTTACCTTACCTTGATTTGCAATGTAAGTGTATAATAAAGATTTATAATTTGATTTGTTGGGTGTGATTTTGCAGGTCATGTTAGTTTGACTTCATTTGACCCGTGTAAAGGAAAGACTCCAACTCTAGCAATTTTGTTTCAAACGGAGATAAGATGAAGAGGCAAAAGTGCAGCTTTATTGTGGATAAAAATAGTAATTTAGATGATTTAGAGTTCTTATGAACTAATCTTAAGCATCGAAAATAAACAGATAGTGACTAAATAAACATACGCCCAAGATACACGTATCTGAGGCTTTGGCTTTCCTTTACTTTCGTTTTGCTTTCGCAGTACTGAAGAAGTTTGCTGGTTTTCGTGGCACGTGTACTGCAATTTTTTTGTTTTGCCAGTCACAGTAAACTCAGAAGAAAGGTTTGACCAAATGTGCTTTTTGCATTTCATGAGGCTATTTTTAGCTGCATGCTTTGGGCTTGTGAACCGGACAGATAATGGTTTATCAGATTTTGCTTTGACCAATCATGCATCATTTTGCTTTCTTTATCCACTTGACATCTGTAAGCTCTATTCTAGCAATCGATGCAAGCCAAGATGACTAGTTTAAGTCAGTGAGATCTAGAGATAGATGTTATTAAATAAAAAACGTGTGAATAACTGCTGTACTTGAGCTACTGTGCCTTCACAATGAGGTCCAAACCATGACCAGACGGTTTCCACAGGAAGCTGGTGTTTATTTTGGGAATTCCACTGCTTTATAGCATCGCTGCTTGAATTTCATTTCTTAAGCTTTTCTGTTTGCTATATGCAAGGAGAAGATAGGCTAATACATATTATTCAGCTTTTGTCTAAAGAAATAGAGATCGGCTTATGCTGCTGTCCTTAAAATACAACAACACTAACTTGAAGTGATAAGAGGTTGTTTGAAAGTGGCGCCACGGTTTCATTTCATGTAGGAAGTAAATAAAATATGTATGTACAGCTGCTTCATCTGTAACCACAGGGCCAGTTTTACTCCAAGTATTTTAACTGAACTGCGAAAGCTTCATTGCTTCATAGCTCAGAAAAAGAGAAATACAGCATCAAAAGATAAACATACTGTCGTATAGAATCGTCTTTTTTTAAGAAGATCCCTTTTGCATTTCAAGGAAATGTAGCTCTTTATTGTGTCATTGTTCGGACCTCACAGGACGACTTATGTTTCTGAAATGCGTGCTGTGCTCGTGTTGAGGAAATGATCTTCGTCCAATACCACAAGCTCCCTAAACTAGTCAAGTTACTTTGCCTCGCCAAAGCATCACAACTTGTAATTTCATGTATTTTCTTATCACGCACACAGTGTCAGTCGTTGCTTTCAAAAACACTGCACTTTCCTTTCCCTTTGTGCTTAAAACGGTCATGAAACCAAATTTGACCCTCCTGAAAACCCAGCTCAAGTAATTTTTGTGATTTACATAAAATCGTCCTACATGTCGGAGCCGATGGTGAAGTGGGCAGCGCTCCGACATGTGGTGCTTTCGCACTTTCGGCGACCCGAGTTCGATTCCCGACTCACGGTCATTTGCCGATCCCTTGCCCCTCTCTCCTTTCTGTACTCTCAGAAATAAAGGTACAAATGCTGTCACCGGGACGGTACCTTTAAAAACGGTCCTAATATGTATAATTTTGGTACAGATATGTACTTTTTAGGTACCAGTATGCACCCTTTAAAGTAGAGCCCGACCGATATGCATTTTTTGGGGCCGATGCCGATACAGATATTAGAGAGTAAAAAAAGACCGATAACGATATATCGGCCGATATTCATTATGTGCATATTATAGTACAGTACACATATACTACAGGATATTATACTACTACAGTACTGTACATAGAATACACTATACACATTAACAGAATATACTATATATAAATACTTTTTGCAATGATCACTCTATGATCACACCACAAATGTGGTGATCAAACACTTAAAATGACGTGACAAAGATATGTAATATAGGCAGGTGTGTTTTACAAGTTAACAATAAACTTTATTATCCAAAATGATTCTGATATAAGTGCACAAAACAGTAAATTTGACTTATTATAAATAACTTTAAAACACAAACAAAACAAAATACATATAACTTAAACCATTGTCAGTTTTAACGAGAATAATGTTATATTGGGCTTATTTTAAAAAATGGAAACTTATAAAGTCATTGTTATATTGGGCTTAGCTTTAGAGTAAGTTATAGACTTCACAAATTAATTAAAAACTTACCGTTAAGACGACAATGCTTGAATTACTGACAACATACTGATGTAGGCTAATGTTTAATGTACTGCACAACTTTTTTATAACACGAACCCACAGTGTTCTGCCGGGACTTTAAACTTTTATAAAACTAAAGCGTCTGCTCTCCGCCTCTTTTATTTAAGAAAGGGTGTAAAGTTGCGCGAGCTTATTTAATCAATTGCTTTGAAATGAGCATGTAACAGCACAAGCAGCTGTACTCCCACAGACTGCGCATCAGTTAAAGCGCGTCCTTTCTCCGCCTCGCGTCATTTCTTCCGCTTGCGTTTGAAACAACTCGCAAGTGGACAAAAAAGACTGATTAAAACCACCAAATGTAAACAGGAATGTGTCTCTCTCGTCCACTTATAATCCAATCGACCAAAGCGCGTCTTAATACCAGGTGTAAAATGTTTTGAAGAAACCGTGTGACTGCCGCGCCCGCCACCTGAACTGAGAGACTGACTGAAGTGAAGGGGGTGGGGGATTGGCTGATGTCACTACAGTGAGTGACCTGAGTCGCCATTAGCAACCAATAGGGCGCACTCTGCTGGACAAACAAGTACTTACATCTTTCAAAAGCATTTAATGTGTTCTCTAAGGAACGTTCATATCGGCTTCATATCTGCGGCTTATACGTCGATACAGATATATCTGCGACATGCTCATATCGGCCGATAAAATCGGCAAAACGATAAATCGGTCGGGCTCTACTTTAAAGTACCAATGTGTACATTTGAGGTACCCATAAGCACCTTTTTGAAAATGTACTGCCACAAGGTACCTTCAGGAATCTTTTTTTTCGAGTGTGTGTAAAATAGCTTCGATATCTTTACTGTGAATAACTGTGAAATCAAACTATGATGCTCCTACTCTGGGTTTCAGACACAGGATCACAGGATTGTTGTTTAATTGTGTGAAAATGTTGGCAAAGTACAACAAATATTCAAATTCTGTGTTATCAGAACTTAACAAGTTGATCTGTTTTCTCATATTTGTTTATGATTGTAGATCATTCTACGTTGGGTTTCATCATCTCTCCATGGTCCCTGCTCCTTATGCCTTCTGGAAACATCTCTTTCACAGACGAGAATGTTACACAGATGGACCTGCGAGCGTTTACTCCACCAGAGATGCTGGAGGGCCTCGAACTCACCTCAGCGTCTGATATGGAGAGGATACATTTTTCGATTTTTATGTGTTTGTTGTTTCATTTTTTTAAATGTTACTTGGAGTTTGCATGTCAGAGTGGGGTTACTCCAGGTACTCTGGTTTACTCCTACAGACCAAAAACATGCAGGTTAGGTGACTTGGATGCCAAATTGCCCTTCCCACAACGTGTGTATGGATAAACTTGTGTGGATTAGCTTGTGTATGGATTAACCAGTTCTCGTGATGAATACAGTCGTAGATGCTGGAATGGCATTAGGAATAAACAAAACAAACATTTTCTAAAATATTGGATAGAATTTGTTTCCTGAATTTCAATTACGATTACCGTTACAATTGACCTGTTTACTGTATACAGAAAAAATCATTATTGAGGCTATTTCCAACTGTTTTTTTATTATTTTATCAATAATCACTGTTTGGTTGTTGATTTGATAGAAGAGAATGTTTAATACAACCTTTTTCATTATTAAGGAATATTCACATTATGGGCGATAATAGCTATATAGTATTTGCAATTGTTGTAAATTGAAGATAAAAGCAGAGTTTACACAAAGATACGAGGAAAAATATCAGTTTCATAGCGATTTTTTTTCAGCTGATAAACTAAAAATACTGCCAAATAAAATTTCTGACAGATTCCTCTATGTTGTTTGGTTAATGTTAGTTGCGACGTGTGTTTTAATGTTAAGAGCGGTAGCATGTATGAGCAAGCTGGTAAGATATATGGTTTGCATGTCACCGATGAGTGCACCTTCAGAGGTAATGTCCAGCTTCTGTAGTCAGATTTTGGAGGACACGGCAGGTCATCTTCTGTACATTTGTTTTTTTTGTTTAGTTTACTGTAACACTGCAGCATGTGAGGTATTAACGTAACAATTATCATTATCCTTTATTTAGATATTTAGATAACTCAGATGCAAAAGTCATAAAACACCACGATTGTAACCGAATGCTCTAATGCCGGATTCACACCAAATGCGGTAGAGGCGGCAAAAACGTGCTATTTGCCCTTAGTTGGACACTTGAACATTTTGAGTTTACTCGCTCCATTCACGCGAAAATTTGTGTCATGGGAGGGGCTCCTGCAACTCTGCTCGCTTCCTGTAATCATGTCACTACAATCTTAAAATTTTTTTACAAATTAAGAAAATAATTACTGCAAAATTTGAACGATAGTGTGTATTGTTTCTAAAAGTTTTTTGTTTTAAAGCAACACTAAAGAGTTTTTTTTACCTTAAAATAACGTTTCCAAAAAAGTTTCAGTCGTTCATCCACTCGAAACAGGGTGAACGTCACTTTCACATTGGCTTTGCAGCCCTCTATCGGCCAAAACCCCACTAAAGAAGTTTCCAACCATCGGGTCGCGGACCTGTAGTTTGAATGAAAACTACAAAAACTTGCTTTACGGCAGACCTACAATCCAATCAGAGCCAGCTTTGCTGCAGTAGGCTAAATTATTTACGACAGTGGTAATGGACAATTCCGCTTCCAACCTGTAGAGGAAGCAAAGAGCAAAAACTCTTTAGTGTTGCTTTAAATAAAATAAGAAAATTAAATCAAATAAAATTTGTTGGCAGAATCAGAAAAAATATATAAAATGCGGTAGAGGCGGCAAAAACGTGCTATTTGCCCTTAGTTGGACACTTGAACATTTTGAGTTTACTCGCTCCATTCACGCGAAAATTTGTGTCATGGGAGGGGCTCCTGCGACTCTGCTCGCTTCCTGTAATCATGTCACTACAATCTCCTGATTGGTTAACGCATTGTGATTTTCTGCCAAAGTTCAGATTTTTAAAATTGCGCGTTTCCCACGACAATGCTCAATTCGCGTCATTCGTCATGTCTCATTCACGCCATGAGACCTCCAGACACGCGTAAACGCTTCTTTACGTTGTAGAGCTGCACGATTAATCTTTAAAAGATCGTGATCTCGATTCGACCCCTCCAAATGATCTTAATCCAGCATTTCAAAGATTCAGGTAATTATATTTTCAAGGAGGATAGACGCAGTTTTGGCAGTTCTCTCAACAACACACAATCACACTGGATTGGTTGCCGCCGAACCGCGGCATGTTGCATGTGGCAGCAGTTTGCACCAAAACGTATTCGCTTTTTTATTTAGGCTACTTAAAATGCATATTTTATTTTTTTTCTTTAAATAAAATGAATACATAATCAACCTACAATTAACATTAACTGAATTTAAAGATTATCTACACTTATCTGAAACTTTCAGAAGCTTAATTTTTTGCACCTGTAAAACGAATGTTTAACTAATGTTCAGGGGTTGTTCTTAAGAATCGTGATCAAATCGTGATCTTTATTTTAAGCAAAAGAATTGCGATTCTCATTTTATACAGAATCGTGCAGCTCTATTGATGTAACATTGAAATCATTCGTGCCAGACGCTCTCTTTGCGTTTGGTGTGAACGCAGCATTAGCACATCTGTTACAGTATATGTTCATCAAATACCTTCACTTTAAACATCCGGAATCCCGTACTCGGGTCATTCAGAAATACTGTTTAAAAGTTTTTTAAAAATTAAGAAAAAAATTACTGCACAATTTGAACAATAGTGTGTATTGTTTCTAAAAGTTTTTTGTTTTAAATAAAATAAGAAAATTAAATCAAATAAAATTTGTTGGCAGAATCATAAAAAATGCTCACAAGAAAACATGTCTGAAGCACTTAGAGGGTTTTGAATCTGAGCTCTTCAATAAAGTTTTTATGATAGTTCGAACGCCCCATTATGCATCAAAATAGTTATCTGTGTACAGTACACAACGTTCTCGAAGAGAGACACCACAGCAAAAAAAGACTGGATATTTTGCATTCTTTGGCCGACTCTTGGGTATTCTGTTACTACAGTCTTTCTCTAAGCCAAACATCACTAAAATGTCTGAATTGATTAAATTGAGTTTCTAAACACTCACATGCCCTTTTTTTGTTTGCCGAACAGAGATGAGTGTTTTTCTTAGTATTTCTGCAGTGACGTACATTGTGAGATTAGCTACAATCAGCCATCATTAGGAAAGGGTTATTATAGTGTTTGTGTTTAAAGCTTTACTGAGACTGAGAGAGAGAGAGACCTTAAGAGAGAGAGATAGTTATTAATAGACAATAATAATAGACAATAGACTTAGATTAAACTCCAGTTATTATGTGTTTTTTTAATCTTTGATATAATCTTCCTATTAATCTTTTCTTTGCCTTACAGGTATTAAAAATCAAGTGTAATCATGTAAAATGCTGTAATTTAATATGTGATTGCATCGCTGTTTGTCGTGCCATTGTGTTTTCTTAGATACACATGTTTTCCCTCGGCATGACGCTGTTTTGGGGAGCCGACTACGAGATTCCCCAGAGTCAGGTGAGGCCTTTGAGAAATGTAATGTGATGGACTTCATGATCTTTTTTATAGGTATATTGAATACTGAGGTGATTTTATGTTTGTTTTAGCCAATGAAACTCGGAGAGCATCTGAACAGCGTCCTGCTGAACATGTGTAATGCCTCCACCCTCTCTCGGCTCTCCATACGTACGGTCCTGGACACCTGCAGCACACACATCCGAAACTCGAACTGTGACCCATCGTTCTCCTACGTCAGGCGACTGGTGAGGCTCGTCTTAGGCTCTCTGTCTCAGGTGAGTGTTTATATTTGTTCAAACCACTTCTTTAGTTTCCTTGTGATCATCGAACCATTACAACAAAGCTCTGTTCTGCATATGTATGTTTGCTTACACAATATACAAAAAGTCTCACAAATATTAAATACGCATGACACAGCTATTTTACATGGTTACTTGCCTTACTTTTATTGTCATGTACTCTAAATGAACCCAATACAGTATGTTATTGCCATGAAAAGTTGATTTATAAGTTCTTCAGGAAACGCTGTCATGCATATTATTACTGTTATGTCAACAACGGGAAAAAATAATGCAAACTGTCAGGAATCATTTTAAGAGCAAAATGTCTTGATGTAAATGAATGTGGTTCTTATTTCCCAACCCTTATTGGGATTTCATTAGTTTATCATAACAAAGCACTGGCGATGTGTGTGAACATATTGTTCCTGTTAAGTGAATTCTGCACAGTACAGACCCATAAAACGGCTTTCAATTAAAAAGGTAGTGTACAGTCTTTCCTGTGCTTGTGTCTTGTGTTTGATGTCACATCTTGTTTGTCTGTTGCACGCTCCCCAGCGGTTTTATTGCACAGTGATACGGAAAAAGCACATGGTCAGAGTCAGGCATTTTTCTGCTCTTATTTTCTAAACTATTTACTTTTTGCTCCCACTGTGGAGGTGGATGTGAAGTGTTTTAGTATCTTGTATAATTGGGAATGAAAGATCCTGAGAGTTACTTGTCAAGGGTGTTTATCCTCGGAGAGCAAACCTCTTGGTGATCGGAGATGTTGTTTTTCTCTGTCATCTTTTCTTCTTTTTATTTTTTGCTGCATCCTTTGAGATCCACAATACAACACTTTTCTACCGTTGCGCCAAACCATTTTAAGAGGATGGTTTAAAGGGGACATATCATAAAAATCTTACTTTTTCCATGTTTAAGTGCTATAATTGTGTCCCCAGTGCTTGTATCAACATAGAAAATGTGAAAAATATTAACCAAGCAATTTAGTTTTGTTAAACCATCTCTGCAAGCATGTGAAAAAATAGGTCATTGAAATTTGGCTCCCCCTGTGATGTCAGAAGGGGATAATACCGCACTTTAATCTGCACTATCCAACCAAAACACTACCATTTAGTGCAGAGATCAGCTCATTTACATTTAAAAAGACACACCCACACATTTTTGCTCACACCTACAAAGTGGCAATTTTAACATGCTATAATAAATTATCTATGTTTTTTTTAGCTAGAACTTCACATACGTACTCTGGGGACACCAAAGATTTATTTTACATCTTAAAAAAGTCTTGTGAAATGTCCCCTTTTAGACGGTTACAGTTATGTTTACACTTGAGCCCAGTTTGGCACGGCACTATTCCAAACCGTTCTTGGCCCGGATTTCTCATTGTGCCAATAGAGTGCGTGTGGTGACCACAGGAATTTTCATGGCTGGAAACTTTCCATGGGAATTAACGGGAATATATGGAAATAAACTGGTAATTTGCAGAGTTGCCTATAACAAGAAATTTAAATGTAGGCAGGGTTTCCCGCAGAAAATTTGTTAGTTAAGGTGGTAGGGTTGGGTGGGTGGGCGGTGTTGAGGGCATGGCAGTCAAAGGGGCGGGGCGTAGGCGTCATGATGAAAATTAAAATATTTTAATAAAATAAATAAATAAAATATTTATTTTAAAACACTCAAACTCAATTTTGAAGAAACTATGACAAAAATGAACACATACTCGATTATTAATGAATTAATTTTTTTATCTCTTATGGGAATAGGTGCGTGATGAAGTGAAACTAAAGGGTTAATAAACACAATCTAAAGCAGATGTTGTAAAATGTCAGGCGAACGATGATTGATGGCGTAAAAATGGTAAAAACTGATTATTTCCCACTATTAATTACATTATCTTAAAGGAGTGTAACTACTGTAGCATGTAAATAATGCACATAAATAAAGTGAGCAAGAGCGCTCAACAGTTATATCTAATCAACAGGCACGTGAAACCCTAGCAGGTTGCTCAAACAACAAAATCACCAGCTAACTTACTTTCAATTTGCAAGAACTAGACCAATAACAGGCTTAAATAACCCCAAAACATAAGTCCACTCACGGACATGTGTTTTATTAACTGGCTATCCTCCAGACATTACAGACCACGTCTTATCTTATTTCGGTCATGTGGTGCGCGTGCACGCTCACGGTGTGAAGTGCGTCTGCGCTATACTCGGAGATGTTTTATCAACTGGCTAGTTACCTCCAGACAGTGACCGTCCGGACCACGTCTTTCTGATTTCGGCCGTGCGGCGCACGTCCCCGCTCGCGGTGTGATGCACATACGCGCTATTCTCCGAGATGCACTTGACGGCCTTTTGTGCAGCGATCTTTTTTTTTTTGACGACCTAGTTAAGGCGGTAGGGTTTCCAAGCTTAGGGGGGCCGCCTTAACTGAAATATGCTGCGGGAAACCCTGGTAGCTAATTTAGAAAAATCTTGCAGCAAAATTTGTTTAAAACAAGATTTAATGCAATTTCAATGGCATTTCTACCATGCACACTGCTTACTAGAATAATTTCTAAAGGATTTTCGATCAAATAAATGCAGGCTTCAAGTATCAGGATTCTTTGAATAAAAAGTTATAAAAGAACAGTTTTATTAAAACAAAGAACAATTTAATTAACATTAAAATCTTTTGTAAAGATACACACTACCGTTCAAATTTTGCAGTAATTGTTTTCTTTACTTTTTTTTTAAACGTCATTTCCATGCAATTTAGGGACATTTATACAAACACTATCATATACAAACATATAATAATTCCCATTAAGTTTCCAATTTGGATTATTTTCAAAAATCCCAAGATTAAGTTCCCATGGAAAGTTACTGGAAACTTTCAGCCCCTTTGCAACTCTAGTGGTTAACATCGCCGCTCATGATTGGTCACTCGTCAGTTGCCCAGTTACAAGTTTCTCTGGCCTCGTACACACTGGAGATAAATTTGGTTGTCACTTTACCTTTTAATGCATAATCCTGTACACACACAGTTGAGTAATTTATGGGAGTGGCAACCTCATTCTACTACAGAATTAAATCCTGCAAAATGTACAGAACATTTACAGAATGTACAATTTACAGAAACTCTGTGTAAAAAACTGAATTTAACATCTAGTTGTTGAAGAAGTATTTAAACATGCACCATGGACATGACAGGTCTCTCTTAAAAAAAAAAAAAAAAATGCCTAGAAGGGGAAAAAATCTTCTGTATGAGCAGTGCGTCAATCGGACAAACATCTATTCAATTAGATTTTTCACTTATTATAGCTAAATAAAATCCCAAATGACAGTATTTATGTGTCCTTTAAAAAGTGTAAAAGCCACACATTGAGTTGCTAATATAATCTTTAATTTTTATATTTATAATAAAACCATAACTGTAACGGTACTTAACGAGAACGGTTTGGCACGGCGGTGGACAAACGAATAAAGATGTTTCTCATTTTAAATTAAAATGTATATTTATGTGTTCGGCAGAAACTTTTATCCAAAGCTGTTTGCATTCATTATAGACATTTTTATTAGTGGGCCTAGACTCTTAAAATCAAGGTCGTAAAAAGCTCCTAACTTTGTAGACACTTTAATTTTGACAATTAAAAAGTATTAAAACATGAAACTTTCTTTCTTTCTGTTAAGAGTTTTATCTTTGACTGATAAGAGTTTATGATGTTTTGTCTTTCTCATTCTGTGTGTGTTTTTATTTTAGCTGGATGGTTTGTTGTCTCAGAGCGAGCGAGAAACTCTGCCAGAGAGGAGTAAAGAGGTTCGGGAACGTCTTCGAGGAAAAGGCCTTCCTGGTAATATGCACACATAGTGGCAATGTTCCCACATATATCAGAATTTTGCTATCAGTTCATGGAAGAAATTTCACCCCTATAAAAATGGTTCAGACATGTCCTCACACTCCTTTATAGTCTCTCTTTCCATGCCAAAAACACATGCACACCCAAACACATAGACATGCTGGTGCACGTCTGTACTTCTACCAGCCCACATCGTAGACATCTTTGTGTCTAACGCACATTTGGAGTCTCATTTAATAAATGCAGTGTTTTGAGTGTAGTAATGCTTCAATTCATTCTGATGTCATTTCTAGCGATCGATCATTTCAGTACCGTGAAGAGATACGATTCGTGCTTAGTCAGTGTAAAGTACTTGTCCAGTTTTGTAGGAAATGACTCGCAGTATAAACAAAGAGCAGGTCTTGGTACTGACATGACTCAGGTTTGGCCCTTCAGGGGCCGGTGCTTATAAAAACAAGGATAAAGGATCCCTCCCTGACACAAGAGACAAGCCAGAACAGCCCCAGTGCTGGGGAGTGCTTAAATAATACTGAAGATTGTTGAAGGAGTTTTTAGATAATCTAAAGATTGCACATATAAAGTTAAGGGGAATTTTTATTTTTGAGAAATTTCTCATTACTAATGCATTATGCTTACAGTACAAAAGTCATGGGTTCAGTCCCGAGAAACACACATTGTGATAAAAAAACTTGAATGCACTGTAAGTCACTTTGCATAAATGAGCAATTCCATGCAAATGTAAACCTTACCATGAAAAAATTAAGTTTTAACCATACACTGAAAAAAATGATTCATTCAATTTACTAAATTTTTTTAAGGTAAGTGGTTGCAATCAATTTATTTAAGCTACATCTAAACAAAAGTTTTTTGTTTTGTATTTCAATTTTTTTTTAAGGTAGCTTAAATAAATTGATTGTGACCACTTACCTTAAAAAAATTTAGTAAAGTATGTTGTATCCCAAAAACACAATAAACAAAATTAACATCCATAACACATTTATTTCCCTCATCTAAAACAGAAAACATGTGCAAAGACTGATATTGTACTCATGTCTGTGCTTGTGACATAAACATATGATTCAATATACAGTCCAGAAAAACGCGATTATGCGATCGCATGATTCAACGCATAATCAGCCAAAGTCCGCATATTATGCGGGGGCCGCATTGTTTCAAATGGGCCGCATTGATTCAAATACGCCACACTTTTGCAGCATAAATTGCAGATTTCCGTGTGCAAAAAATGCGGGGCTTGCATGATTTCATAATCCTCGCATTTTCGTAGCAAAAAATCACATATATCTTAGCAGAAAGTTGAAAAATGTTGCATTTACTTCACAAAAGTGCAGCCATGTCCCCTGTTGCCATGGGAACGTTATGAAGTGATGTGTTTATGTGACGTGAACATCATTGAAAACCTGCAAAAACTGCAACCAATTTCAGCGCGAGTTCCCCGCAATTTTTGCGCCAGTTCCCCGCAATTTTTGCGCGAGTTCCCAGTTCCCCGCAATTTTTGCGCCAGTTCCCCGCAATTTTTGCGCCAGTTCCCAGCAATTTTTGCGCGAGTTCCCCGCAATTTTTGCGCGAGTTCCCCGCAATTTTTGCGCGAGTTCGTTCCCGCAATTTTTGCGCGAGTTCGTTCCCGCAATTTTTGCGCGAGTTCGTTCCCGCAATTTTTGCGCGAGTTCGTTCCCGCAATTTTTGCGCGAGTTCGTTCCCGCAATTTTTGCGCGAGTTCGTTCCCGCAATTTTTGCGCGAGTTCGTTCCCGCAATTTTTGCGCGAGTTCGTTCCCCGCAATTTTTGCGCGAGTTCGTTCCCGCAATTTTTGCGCGAGTTCGTTCCCGCAATTTTTGCGCGAGTTCGTTCCCGCAATTTTTGCGCGAGTTCGTTCCCGCAATTTTTGCGCGAGTTCGTTCCCGCAATTTTTGCGCGAGTTCGTTCCCGCAATTTTTGCGCGAGTTCGTTCCCGCAATTTTTGCGCGAGTTCGTTCCCGCAATTTTTGCGCGAGTTCGTTCCCGCAATTTTTGCGCGAGTTCGTTCCCGCAATTTTTGCGCGAGTTCGTTCCCGCAATTTTTGCGCGAGTTCGTTCCCGCAATTTTTGCGCGAGTTCGTTCCCGCAATTTTTGCGCGAGTTCGTTCCCGCAATTTTTGCGCGAGTTCGTTCCCGCAATTTTTGCGCGAGTTCGTTCCCGCAATTTTTGCGCGAGTTCGTTCCCGCAATTTTTGCGCGAGTTCGTTCCCGCAATTTTTGCGCGAGTTCGTTCCCGCAATTTTTGCGCGAGTTCGTTCCCGCAATTTTTGCGCGAGTTAGTTCCCGCAATTTTTGCGCGAGTTCGTTCCCGCAATTTTTGCGCGAGTTAGTTCCCGCAATTTTTGCGCGAGTTAGTTCCCGCAATTTTTGCGCGAGTTAGTTCCCGCAATTTTTGCGCGAGTTAGTTCCCGCAATTTTTGCGCGAGTTAGTTCCCGCAATTTTTGCGCGAGTTAGTTCTCGCAATTTCATCGCGTAAAATTGCATAAATATCCTGTATATTCCATAGCATTTTTAAGAAAATTTGCCGCAAGATCAAGGATTTTTGCCCGCAACAATCACAAAAAAACCTCCAAGTTTTTTTGGAAGGACTGAATATATTGGTAATAAAAAATCTGATAAATTATATTTTAATTTTGTTGAAAATGCCACATCCATAACACTGGAATTACTCAAATGTAAATGATGCTACAATGCAATGAGCACATTATTCAGCCTGTCACGTGACCCTGTTACATGATCTCATTACTTGGCATATTTTATAATGTGAGCATGATCGCATCGTCACAATCGCATCATTATTATTGGTGCTAATACTATGGTGGTTTGTTCAATTCCCGAACATAACTATTAAACTTTTCGTTGTGCATCATGTGAATGAAACCTCATGTAATCTGTTTTGTTAAAGAGAGGTGTGGTATTAATATTTCAAGTGATCAAAATAGCAATTTTTCCTTGATGCACCATAAAACAAGCGACTTTTGCACCAGTTACAAAATTTGCAAAGCCTCATGCACATTACTTGGCTGGCTCACACCCTAAATGTTTCTTCTCATTGATTTTTATGCTTTGTAGACTAATAATGTCTGACAATGAATGAAAACGTCTTTTATGTCTCCCACTCCCAGGACTTTTTTCTTTCCCAGATTTCCACTCTCTCCATCAGTCTATCCGTCTGTCTTTCTTTCCCTTTCATCCCGGGTCTGTCTCTTAAGCAATGTGTGCATAGACATTCTGAATTGAAACTAGACAAGCACATCACCGCAAACCAAAACCATCACATTTCGTTTAGGAAAATATGAGCGAATCTTCCCAGTGGTTACAGCTGAGCTGCAGAAATTCTCCACGGAGAACACAAAACAACCAGAGCCGTTATGTAACTGTGGCGTGGCATCGATCTCTTATAGTTTCCCAGAGATTTTTTGACTTGATTTGATCATGAACTTATATCAAGGTTGCCGTGTGGCTTGTTTTTATATGTTTGTACATATGTAAAGTCATAACTGTGGATAGACATGTAGTTATTTTCATATTGTTTGTGTTCAACTAAAAAAGAAAGTCAAATAAATCTGGGATAGCAAATTATGGGAGACTTTTCATATTAAGATGTGAACTTTTCCTTTAATTTTTAAAATGGAATGTCTCTCTTCTTTAAGTGTTTGAAATTGCTTCAAATTCTCGTTGCCCTTTGATATTCTGGGCTTGCTCTAGAAGCAGAGTAAAAGGCCTCTTGTTGAGCCATTTAAGGCTCAAGCGTTCCCAGAAGAGAGAGCCGTTTATCGTCCCTGTCTTCCCGATTGACGGAGCTGGAATTGCCGTGGATAACAAGCGTGTCACTAGAAGCTTAGGGTGAAATGAGAAGGGCTTTAGAGAACCACGTATCCACCAGAAGGCCCCAATTGTCCCTCTGTTCTTGTAGCCAATTAGGGCCCATTTTAATGTCAGTTTGACAAACGTTAACCAGTAAAACTGCTCCATAAAGAAAACAAGGTTCCCGTGAAAATGTGTCCCATATTTAGTTACATTTCATCCAATTTATGCATTTAGCGGACAGATTTATCCCAAGCGGCTTGCAATCCATTCAAGATACATTTTTGTATGCATGTTTCATGGGATCGAACACATGACCTTTGCGTTGCAAGCACAATGCTTTACCAAACAAGCTACAGAAAGGAACAATAAGATTTGTTGATGGACTTTGCAGCACATGCATTTGTATTGCTCAGATTTATTGAGAAACAACACAACCTTGCAAAACTATCTGCAATATAAAAATTATGCATCTATACACATCTAAATGAATGTGTGTGCTTTTATTCTAGGACGAAGTGCTGCCCATCGCGTGCTGGAGCGCTTTCGAGCCCGGACTCAAGAGCAGGCCAACCTGAACCGAGGCCTCAGCCGCTCGATGGGCTCTCTTCCCACCCAGGACCTCGTCCGAGCAGACGAGGGCGTTCCTCAGTACTCGGAGTATCATCCCAGTTCTGAGTCCTCTGCAGATCTCTACCCTCAACGGCATCTGCAAAAGCAGCACAGCCGACCCATGGAGGCGGTCCACAATTCCCACCCACATCAAAGAAACAAGAGCTGGGCGTCTTCTGCAGACCTGGCCTACCTCGATCCGGACGCGCTCCGCTTCGGGGCGCTGGAGGACGCTCGTAGGGGCAACAGTGCCTTGAGTTCCCGCTCAGGTGGGAGACACAAGTCATCGGTCAAATCCAGAGACTTTCAGTACACAGACTTTGGGAGGCTGGATGGACGCAAGGCACATCACCATTCGAGTCAGTCCGTCGGCGCGCCGTTCAACAGTGCTTACGACCGGATCAGGGAGAAGCAGAAGAAACTGCAGGCGCTCAATCAGGCCATTGATAGTGAGTATTGCATTCAGTTTGAAGATTTGAGCTGGGCGATATATTGGATATTAAAGATCATTAAGATGATTGTGCTTAAGTTGTAAAATTACAGAATATTTAAATATTTAAAATAGTAACAAATTAAGAAGAATATACAAAAGGTGTCACCAGTCAGTCTCAAGTGTAGATCTAATGAAGACAAGAAGTATGGATGGTAGCGCCAAATCTCTTTCATCACCTGCATAGTTGTGTTTGACACATGAAAACGTTACCTGAGAAGGGAACAAGGCGCTGCGTCTTCCTTGCCATACTTCATGCGTCCCTGTAACGCCGTCTTTGGCAATATTTCAGATAGTGATATACTTCCTGGCTCCCGCGTCACACTGTCTTTGTCGTAAAGCCTCACCATTGGTTAAATTTGATTTACACATTCAGACACACTTACCCTTGGAGGTGTGATGCAGGGCGAATTCCCTCGAAAGGGAACTGTAACAATGTATCTTTAAAGGTAACACAATGTCTCACTTGAAATGTGTCCCCACATTTGGTCCTTGAATTTGAGGCTATTGGAACTGGAAAGTCCTTGAAAGGTCCTTGAATTTGAAGTTAACTAAGATGTGGGCTTGTAATCGAAAGGTTGAATGATTGTGCCCCATAGGAGGTGAATATTGAGAAATGTCCCCAACTATTCATAGAGACTATCCATAACTATTCACAGTTCATAGGGAACTGTGCCAGAGTTTTATCTAACATTAGTCCCTTTCACACATACAGTCTTTACTGGTAATTTACTGGTAAATTGCAGTTAACAGATCATGTGTGAACACAACCTTTCCGGTAAATCAGTGCTCCCAATTTACCAGTAAGACAGGTTGTAAGATGACCAGTAATTTACCGGTAAGCGCTATGTGTGAACGAAAATTATAGGATAACCGGCATTTAGAACGGACGACGTCAGACCGTGCTGACAGCTTTGGGCCAATCATAGCGTTTTAATACAGATGACGCGTTTACCCCCGCACTGTTTACGGACGTTTCCACACACATGCTGCTTGAAAGTTGAGCACACCTAAAGTTTACGTCCACATTTCTTCACCAAAGTTGTTTAAAACAGCTTACCGCCGAATTGCCGACGTTCTTAGCACGCCCTCTGTGAAGCCTAAAGTGCAAACAGTACTGTTGTTAAAAACGCATTTTCGGTTTGACGTCGTCTCATTCAATGTTGTTTGGTCATGAGCAACTTTGTGACTGTTTACCACAGACGTGAAAACAGCAAAATACGGACTGTGAATATGAACAACGTGGATTGTTTACAAATACAACACTGAGCTCGCCACGTGCTACTTCCGCTTTCTCAACGAATTTACCGGTATTTTGATACTGATGTGTGAATGATGTCTTACTGGTAAAATAACGGAACGCCACTGCGTGTGTGAACAGCACATTTTTGTATTTACTGGTAAATTCATTCTGGTAAATTCATGGTAATTTACCAGAATTACTGTGTGAAAGAGGCTAATGTGTTGTTCTAACCTAAAAGTTATAGAAAAGTACTTCAACCAACCCTGGTCAAGTTGCAAGAAATGTTTTGTTTTTGCAGGGTTCGAGCCAAATGCGTATTCAACGTTGATTTGACATCTAAAACCACTGTTTATTTAAACAAGATAATGATTTTTACTTAAATCCACAATGCACGGATTATCAGAATGTACTCTGTACTCTATGAAAGCGAACTTTTGTAAGTGGACAGATTTATATAAATAGTTCCTGCGAAGTCACACATCTTGCGGCGTGGAGCCGAGGTGACCTGTTGTGTGGTGGGCTGGTGGGAGCGAGTTATGAATGGGTTCTGCGTGTTTTTTGGTACGTACGACCTGCTGCCAGTTTCTTTATGAGTCAGTCTGGCTGAGGGCTTCAGATTCCTGGAACTAATTAGAGATGGATAATTCTAGGCCTTCAAAGCTCACATACTTATGCAAGCATTTTCCTCGCTCTGTCTTTCATTTGTTCAGCCTTCCTCTGTCTCTCGTGCCGTTTTCCGCTGGCGTTTCATTCAGAACGTTCCACTCTTTTGTAGATAGTTTGTGTTTTGACAGGCTATAGTTTCCAAATTAATTCAATTATAGTCACAATTCTTTTTTCCAAAGTAGTTAGGAAAAAAACATCCGTACCAGCCACAAATAAAAACTATATAAGACTACTATAAGGCTATTTAACCTTTTTTAAACATTTAAAGTTGTGTTCCATAATATTTATGGTGAAAAATAAACAAAAATCAGGTAAGCATGTTAGTAATAATACATATTAAAAATGATGTCCTTGTGTTATGCCAATTCGCAACAGTGTGGTTATAATGATCTGTGCTGTCAGGTCTGATTTTGCGGGTAATGTTAGTTTGATTTCAATTTTATGTAAAAAAAAAAATCTTTAACTTGCAATTTTGTTATTTGTATAAATGGCAATGGCGACAGGAAGGAAAAATTACAGATTGCAGCTTTAAAAGTCCACTGTGTAGTTTTTTAGCAGCATCTAGCGGTGAGACTAACCACAGCTCACCCTTTCTTTTAAAACGCAAAGAGAAGCTACGGTAGCTGCAACAGGACAAACATGTCATTGTCTGAGACAACGTAGTGGCAAAATGCGCTCTATAGAGCAGTTTGTGCGTTTAGGGCTACTGTAGAAACATGGTGGCATGAAATGGTGACTTCCAGGTAAGGGGACCCACGGTGTATGTAGATTAAAAACTGCTCACTCTAAGGCTATGTTTACATTAATGCGTTTATCCTTTAAAACGCGTTACTTTTGCTACGTTTACGCCTTTCATCTACACTACATCACCGTTTTCGACCCTCATAAAATGGATTCGTTCGCAAACGCTGCAGACCCTGTTTTAGTTTGAGAACTCAGACGTTGCTCCGAGTGTAAATGAACGTAGACGGAGTCTTATGTAAACGAACAGCTGATGTTAACGTGACAGCGCATCATTTTCAAAGTAAAAATTAATTTATTTTATTTGCAACGGAGGTTTTGCCAAAAATAGTAAACATCTACCAACCAGCTATATACACGCTATATTGGATTGTTTTAACATGTATCCTTATAGATAATGTCTATTTTATATTTATGTTTTGAGTATTGTTGGGTTTGAATATTGTTGTAATGTGTTTATGTTTTGTTTAAATTTAGTAAGCTTATTACGAAAGAGAATAAGAATTTTAAACGCCATATAGGGCGTTGTAAAGGCCAACATGAAGGGAGAATTGTAATGGGTCAGACATTATTTTTGAGTTTAATTTAAGTTTTGTTTTCTACTTTAAAATGAATTTCGTTTCATATAATTTGTCTCTTAATTTTAATCGATGTTTTGTTGATAAGTTTTGTGATTATAAATTAATAAAAACAATAAACTCAACGTCATTAATATTTAATGCTCGTTTAGCCACTTGCGCTTTAGCTATTTCTGTGTTGCTAGCGGAGGACGTGCACGGACCTCGAACACTTAAATTAATGCAATAAGCATTTCTGTAGGCTATAGCTATACTTCAGCAATAATCCACCTTTGCTATGTTTGATTGAAGTTTGCATTTGCTTAAATTAATTTTTGCTTCAAGTTCGTTTAGTACTGTTCACTTTTTAAATTATAAAGACCTTTCTGTTTAGTTATAAAATAAAAATTAACCTATTAATCATATTAATATGTTGTAGGGGGAGCTAGAACAGTATAAGACTTTCCCAAACACATTTTTATAGGTTCAAAAATCGTGTCTGTTATAGTTGCCAGCAAAGGACCCAGGTATGATTTTTTGTCAATATCCCACACCCATAGGCTGCATAAATGCGCAAAGGTAAGCTATTATTAGAGTAATAAGTTATTTTACACTTTTATGCGCATGCCCAGTTACGTAATTGGTCATGTTTCATGCGTTTATGGTGGTGTATAGTGTGGATGAAGATCCTTTTTAAAATGCCAGTATAAACGAGGATCGTTTTCATTTTAAAATTCCGTTTTAAAACGGAAATGCTGTAATATAAACAGGGCCTAAGGTGAAAAAAACAATACAGTTCATTTGTAAGGTTTTTACACAACACTGATAGTTATGTATATTATTTTGCATTTCTGTCAAGAGATTCTTCTAAAAGTTACACAATGCACCTTTAACTATGCAAATATGTTATTTTGTTTATATTTAGTTATTTTTGTGACGAGCTCCCTGAACATGGCACAAAACAAGTTTTTTTTTTACTGGTGCCTTTAAAGGGACACTCCACTTTTTTTGAAACTATGCTAATTTTCCAGCTCTCCTAGAGTCAAACATTAGATTTTTTTACCGTTTTGGAATCTATTCAGGTGATCTCAGGGTCTGGTGGTACCACTTTTAGCATAGCTTAGCATAATCCATTGAATCTGATTAGACCATTAGCATCACGTTAACAAATAACCAAAGAGTTTCGATATGTTTCCTATTTAAAACTTGACTCTTCTGTAGTTACATTGTGTACTAAGGCCGACAGAAAATTAAAAGTTGTGATTTTCTAGGCAGATATGGGTAGGAACTAAACTCTCATTCTGGCGTAATAATCAAGGACTTTGCTGCAATAACATGGCTTCAGGAGGTGCAATGATATTACGCATTGCCCGAAAATAGTCCCCTGCTATTGAAAGTTAACAAGGGGACTATTTTCGGCTATTCAACTATTTTTTAGCGCAATGCTAATGGTCTAATCAGATTCAATGGATTATGCTAAGCAATGCTAAAAGTGCTACCGCCAGACCCTGAGATCAGCTGAATGGATTACACAACGGCAAAAATCAAACGTTTAACTCTAGGGGAGCTGGAAAATAAGCTTATTTTCAAAAAAAGTGGACTGTCCCTTTAAACTAATTTGAGTTCATGAATCAGATTTCCCAGTGCTTCATATGAAAGAGAGGAGGTTGTAGGTGGCGTGATTGATGCATAGCTTACGTTGCTAAGGGTTAAAGCTTCGACATTATTTTGAAAAACATCTGTCACTGTGTCTCATTTCTTCCTCAAAGTCTTCATAAGGATGATCTGAACTAAACTAAACGCGTCCCGTGGTCGGGCACGTGCGGCACACTTGTGCGCAACCTTGGCCTGGTCTCCATATGGACATTTTCTCAACATAGAGAGGCTTTGCTTCGTATTAATAAACCTTAGCCTGTCCTACCCGGGCCTGGCTCGAATCGAGCCCACAAGCTGTTCTGTGCTCAGCTGTGGCAAAAATAGCCGCCAAAGACATTCTCTTCCCAGTCCGTACAGCTAATGGATTCATTAAGCACTTCTCCGTAAGGCCTTTGGTAACATTTTCTTTGTTTTTCCCTTTTGAAGTTTACTCAACTTGCAATAAAAACAGTAATGTAGTTTGAC